>NC_088393.1:35212500-36412500 GCF_037993035.2 Macaca fascicularis | reverse complement strand
CACAGTGGTCTCCTTAAAGCATATAGGCACAGATCTACCTCAGGGCTTTGCATGGACTGTTCCCTTTGCCTGGAATACTCTTCCCTTAAGTAGCCATATGGTGTACTCTTTCACTTTCTTTAGACTTCATAATCTTACTGTAAGAATGCCTCTTTACCCTTGACACACCTTTTCTCTTTCCTGCCTTGTTTTTTTTTTTCCCAAGTACTTATCACCCTTTGACATCCTTTATATTAATTTTTTTCTTTCCTATTTGTTGTCTGTATCCACTGACTTGACTGTAAGCTCCACAAGGGCAAGGATTTTTGCATGCTCACTGTCATTACTCTAACTCTGGAGTATCAATGAGGACTCTGCACAGAGTAGTTGTTAAATCAGTATTTATCAAATGAATTAATAATGAATGGAGCATAGATCAATGTAACTTTAGATTCTCAGGTTCACAATGGTTGGGTACTGGAAGAGGTGATTCTTATTGTCGAATGGGCTGTGATTTATGAGAAAATAGAGGATCTAAAGAAACTGAACACAAGCCAAGTATGCTGGCAGCTTCCCCTCCATTCCTTCCCTCTCCTTGTCCTTTTCCTGTTATGTGTGAGGCAGTGCACATGTTATAACACTTCTGTTTCTCTCTCTGTATGCCCACTGCACATTAATTAAATGTCTTCTAGGGTATTTGTAGGAAACAATGGATATTTTAACTTATCGATTCTTCTTCTTTTTTTTTGATAACAGCACCATGATATTTTCTTGGGGAATTAACCTTTCCTCCAAGTGCAGTCTATGACATTTGAATGGAGTTAACACCTCTTTCCCAAGGATCCTGGAGTGAGTCCATAAACCTGTCCTCGCCAATTAGAACATTTCTTTTCCATGAATGGCTACTACAGTAGGTTAGGGATTGCTCTGCAATTCAAGATGATCCAGTCAGAACAAGCCAACTCTTTAATATTTGCTAGAACCATAGGGTAAGAGACACTTTTCCTCCTGAGATTGCTGCAAGGCTAATGTAAACATGAGCCTGCAGAAAGCTATATGAAGAGACAGACTGTCTGAGAATGAAGCCAACACCAGAAAGAGACATGGAGAGATGCAGAGTTCTGATGACAGTGTTGAATCTCTTGCATCCAGCTGCATCCGAAACCAACTATTCAGTGGCATGAACTGGTAATTCCTTTTTTGATTAAGTTGAGTTGGGTAGACTTACGTCATTTATAACCCAAGGAGTCCCAAGAAAGCATTTTATAATTCTGCAATGCATATCCCAGTCTCCTATGCTCATGTCACCCTCATTCCAAAGAGATCTTATTGGATTTATCATATATGTACAATATCACTCCCATGTTCTAGATAGGAGGTGCTTCATACATGCAGAATGGATCAGAAGAAATTTCCTGGTTTAAATTGTTTATGCTTTATTTGTTTGTTTTGTTTTTTGAGACAAGGTCTCACTCTGTTGCACAGGCTGGAGTGCAATAGTGTGATTACAGCTCACTGCAACCTTGACCTCTGGAGCTTAATTGATCCTCCTGCCTCAGCCTCCCGAGTCGTTGTGACTGCAGGCATACACCACCACTCCTACCTAATTATTGCATTTTTTGTAGAGACAGGGTTTTGCTGTGTTGCCCAGGCTAGTCTTGAACTCCTGAACTCAAGCGATGCTCCCTTCTCAGCCTCCGAAAGTGATGAAATTACAGGTGTAAGCCACCACAGCTAGCCCTTTTATTTCTGAATAGGGGCTTCCATTTTATCCTAGGAAATGCAAAGCAATTATCTTTGCTCTGAAATTGTGGGCTTCATGTTTATAAATTTCACTTATAGGAAAATATCCATATTGTTTTGTGCCTTTTTTTTTTTTTTTTTTTTGAGGCGGAGTCTTGCTCCGTCGCCCAGGCTGGAGTGCAGTGGCATGATCCTGGATCACAGCAACCTCCACCTCTTGGGTTCAAGCGATTCTCCTGCATCAGCCTCCTGAGTAGCTGGGATTACAGGTCTCTGCCACCACCCACAGCTAATTTTTGTATTTTTTTTTTAAAGTAGAGATGGGTTTTCACCATGTTGACCAGGCTGCTCTTGAACTCCTGACCTCAAGTGATCTGCCCACCTCAGCCTCCCAAAGTGCTGGGATTACAGGTGTGAGCCAATGCACCCAGCCGTTTTGTGCCATTTCTAAAAGCTGCTTTTGAAAATGAGTTTCTGGATATCGTCTGGAGCCAATAGACTCAAGAATAAAAAATATGTTATGGACCGGGCGCGGTGGCTCACGCCTATAATCCCAGCGCTGTGGGAGGCCGAGGCGGCCGGATCACGAGGTCAGGAGATCGAGACCATCCTGGCTAACACAGTGAAACCCTGTCTCTACTAAAAATACAAAAAAATTAGCCAGGTGTGGTGGCGGGCGCCTGTAGCCCCAGCTACTTGGGAGGCTGAGGCAGGAGAATGGCGTGAACCCGGAAGGCGGAGCTTGCAGTGAGCCGAGATCGCGCCACTGCACTCCAGCCTGGGCGACAGAGTGAGACGCCATCTCAAAAAAAAAAAAAAAAAAAAAAAATATGTTATGAACAGGGAACCTGTGGCAGGATAGAGAGATTCTGGCATTCCGTTTGGTTTCTTAAGGAGAAAACGTGACTAGATGTCCAAGGATGGCTAATTGCGACCAGAAGTGACTGTGCATCTGGCTGGTTGCAGAGGATGACTTTGGTTTTCACTGATTCTCAGTCATGTTCCAGGGTATAACTGATGCAGATAAAATTTTACAGTAATCTAATATCTATATGCCTTATTAGTTGGTTTTGAATTAAAGACCATTACTTTTTTAGTTCCCCCGTATTTCCTCATATTGAGAGTATTATAGTGATTCCTTCATATTTTTGTGTGAACTGGCAATTATGATAAAATGTTTTTGAATTATTGCTTGAATACAATTATCTTACATTGTTTTGCATATTAAAATGGAATTTTAGATATCTCATTCAAAGGCCGGATTATTTTTCAGACTTCATTAAATTCCTGTTTTAATGTTAAATGAATGTTAACTTAATTTTAAAATATTATGAAAAAGCCCCAAGCCTGAGCTGGCTTTGTTGGTGATAAACTCATTCTAAAGCTTTTCATTTTCTCTTAGAAGTCCCTCTTTGTTCAACTGCTTTTGCTGCCAGAAAAACCTAAGTAAGATTTTTCTCAGCCTCAAGGAGCTGTTTTGCTTCCACAAATTCTTCTCCGTTTCCTTGGCCTGGCAATGGCTGATGATGATAGAGCAGGTTTTAGGAGAGTCCAAAGTGATTTACTTGTTCCAAGGCACGATGAAATGTCCAGACCATTGCCTTCTCTGCTGGAGGAGGGGGAGTTTGCACAGATCTCTTGGAAGGTGATAAAGGGCTTCCCATACTCACTGGAAGCACTTGTCCATCACAGGAGCCCCACTCTGCAGACCCTCCAAGCCAGGTATTTATTTGACACTCAGTGAGGAGAGGGAATGCTAGTCCTCTCCCCAAGCTTAGCTGTGACCGGAAGTATGATTCACTGACTGAGCCGGGGTCACCTGCGGGGCCTGCACAGGTCAATGAGCATGGCAGTCATTTAGTGGTGGGAGGTTGCACGCCGCCTCCAAAGTGAATTGCTTCCCTTAGCTCTGTGTGTTTCCAGAGCCTCTGATTTGTGCTGAGAAGCTGAGATTTACATTCTTATGTGCAGCTCTCTGATTTGAAACTATTGGCAACTAACTCAGTGTTTTATGAAATTCAGCGAAGCACTTCTATGACCTGTGGATTGAGACTATGTTGGTTGACTCTTTCCTTCCTTTTTTCTTGTCCTCTGCTTTCTTCTCTCCTTCTAGGTTGGGGCACAAGAGGAGGTGATTTCTTGTATGTCGTGGCTAATGTCCGGTCTCTGTGGGGACCTGTGTGTCCTTGGTCTGCCCCTTCACGGCCTGATTCCCACCACCGGCCAGCTGGGTGCATTTGACAGTCACTTAATTTCTGTGCCTAAGTTTGTTCTCTAAGAACACTTAAATCCTTCCAAGTAATCGAGGGATAATTATAACAATCATGGTGCCACCTCCAAGGACTGGGATGCAGATTAATGAAGTGCTTCTCACATGTCTGCAGGCACCTTTGGAAGAACTTGCTGCTTTCTCACAGAACGTTATTCATCCCCTAGCAGGTGGAAATTACAGACCTGATAGGACAATGTTCTTCAAAGAGTTGCAAGCCTACCTCTGCACCAGAATCCCCTGGGGGGCCGAGGATGGAGTCTTCCTTGCTAAAATGCTGATTCCCAATCTCTACCCACTCTACAAAATGAAATCCTGAGAGATTGGTGCTTGGAGCTTTGTGTTTTTACAAGCATGCTCCCACCTCCCAGTGATGCTAACATTCCTTAAAGTTTGATAAGAACACTTGAACCTTGGGGGAAAGCAAAGGGGTGTCTGTGAAAGAAGTATTGGGTGAGAAGGGGGCGTGAAAAATAAACACAGCTGGATACTAAAGTGGCGGAAACGGATGTTATCCAGTAACTACTGACGGTTGGGGAAAGAGCCAAGTCCCATTCTGATTCCTGCAGAGGTGAGCTGGGTGTATTAAACGGAGAAGGAGGAAGTGGGAAGAGTGGGGGCTCAGTAGAGCCAGAGAAGGGAAAATGGACAGAGGGTTGGTTGGGGTAAATGTGGTGAGGCCAGTTGGGTCTGCCAGTGGGCAGTGATCTAAGTTAGGGCTCCATTCTCTGACAGAGGCTGGGAGACAGAGGCTCTGTCCTTCTTGATGACTGCATTTCAAAGGAACAGGTCTTGGGTCCTCCACAAGGATGCTCCTCAGTTGCAACAGGTACATTCACAATTGTAAGCTCATTTTAGTAAACGCTTTAAGAAAGGGAGGTCCGGGGCCCATGTCAGGTGTTGCCTGGAATGAAAAGTAAACTTTCCTGGCAATATGGAGCTTTCTCAGGCAGGCATTTTAATCGGGGGCTGGGGTCATCCTGGGGGCATGGCCTCATCCTCTGGGACCCATGCTGGAGTTTGGTCAAGCATCTTAGGGCAGGGGTCTGAATGGAGTCTTTAAGTTCTAAAAGTTCTGCAGTTCTTAGGGACATCTAATTCAGTTTTCTTCAAGCCTCTGACAATTGCTTATTAAGGCTGTGGAATTATTTAATGCAGAATAGGAGAATAAGTCTGGACATTTTGGATGATGGGCAAAGGTGGTGTAGACAGCTCTGGAGACCTAGAGAGCTGGGTTCAAACCTAGGGCTGAAGTCAGAGAAAGTTTACTTCACCTTTCTGAGCCTCAGTTTCCCCCACCTTTCTGAGCCTCAGTTTCCCCATTATGGCTCCAGGACAAAAGACTAGGGGATGACTCTCCCATAGAAACTGGATGCAATCAGGGCACCCACAATTAAGTCAGGAGAATTGGACATGAGTGCGGTCAATGCTACCTGGATCTGCCTGGAATCAAATAAATAAGAGAGAGTTTTAAGAGAATTCTGCTGCAAAAGAATCACAAACCTGGGCAAATACAGCCCAAGGCTGTCTAGGGTTTAAAACAACCCTTGAGTCCCGGCCTCATCTGCTCAGGAAGCAGGCTGAGGAAACGGAACTGTTTCCACAAGTAGAGCTTCTTTCTTTGCCACCCTCATTAGAGATGGACAAGAATAATAGAACAGAAGAAAACCTCTTGTGCCATAGATTTTGTTTTTGGAGTCTGAGAATCTGCATTTTACCTTATTTTTACTTTAGATTCAAGGGATGCTTGTGCAGGTTTGTTACTTGGGTGCATTGGGTGACGCTGAGGTGCAGGTTTGTTACATGGATATATTGCATGATGACGAGGTACAGGTTTGTTACTTGGGTATATTGCATGATGCAGAGGTGCAGGATTTTTACTTGGCTATATTGTGTAATGATGAGGTTCAGGTTTTTTACTTGGGTATATTGTGTGATCCTGAGCGCAGATTTCTTACTTGGGTGTTTGGGTGATGCCAAGGTGCAGATTTGTTACTTGGGTATATTGTGTGATGCTGAGTACAGGTTTGTTACTTGGGTATTTGGGTGATGATGAGGTGCAGGTTTGTTAATTCGGTATACTGTGTGGTGCTGAGGTGCAGGTTTGTTACTTGGGTATATCATGTGATGCCGAGGTGCAGGTTTGTTACATGGATATACTGTGTGATGCTGAGGATTGAGCTTCTAATGGTCCCATTGCTTAAGCAATGAACATAGTACCCAATAGGTAGTTTTTCAACCCCTCTCTCTCTCCCCCATTTTGGAATCCCTAAGGTTTATTTTTCCTATCTTTGTGTTCATGTGTACCCAACATTTAACTTCTATTTTTTTTAGATGGAGTTTCACTCTTGTCCCCCAGGCTGGAGTGCAATGGCACAATCTCGGCTCACTGCAACCTCCTCCTCCCGAGTTCAAGTGATTCTCCTGCCTTTGCCTCCCAAGTAGCTGGGACTACAGGCGTGCGCCACCATACCCTGCTAATTTTTGTATTTTTAGTAGAGATGGGGTTTCACCATCTTGGCCAGGCTGGTCTCGAACTCCTGACCTCATAATCCACCCACCTCAGCCTCCAAAAGTGCTGGGATTACAGGTGTGAGCCACTGCGTCCAGCCTTAACTTCTATTTTTTAAGTGAGAATATGCAGTGTTTGGTTTTCTATTTCTGCCTTAATTGTCTTAGGATAATGCCAGGCTATAGATTTAAGGGGCACAGAAGGCAAGGTACTGGGGACCTTCCCATGGAGTGGTATCAATATCCACCCAGTAGGGCTGAGACTGCTCCCATCCCCACCCCCACCTGTCCCAGCTGGGAGTGTCCCTGTGGCCACCCTGTCTCTGTTCCATGATGCATGTTATCTTAGTTCAGGAGGTCAGAGAGGTCACTCTGCCCCACAGAGACAGTCCTGAGATGGGCCTTGAGCCTGATGTTATGACTAGCTGGGCCACCTCCCTTGGGAGAGGGCTATGTGTTCTGCATGTGGAAAGAGAATAAACTGAGTATTTGTGGCCCAAAGAGAGGGCTGGATTATCGGATTAGATGGATTGAGTGTAGAGGTTGGATTATTCTTTTATGTTCCAAGGACATTAGGCTTGGGCTAATGGAATATGGCCCAATGATGTGTGTTATTTCAGAGCAGAAGCTTTAATCATTGCAGACGGCTCCCTGTGTCCTTTTTCCTATCCCAACATGCTGCAAAGTCCCAGGCAGAGCCTGCCCCTGCAGCCTGGGCCAGAAAGAGAGACAGAGTGCAGAGCCACAGCTGGCCTCCATAGACCTGCAGTGGGTCTGAGACATGACCTTTGTTGCTCTAAGCCAGGGTTGAAAAAAGACCAGAGAGAAATATTTTAGGGTTTGTAGGTCATGTAGTCTCTATCAAACTTACCCAACTCTGCCTCTGTATCTGCAAAGCAGTCATAGGCAACACTGCAAACCAATGGACATGGCTGTGTTCCAATAAGACTTCATTTACAAAAATTAGCAGCGGGCTGGGTTTGGCCTTTGGCCACAGTTTGACAGTCCCTGATGTAAGTCATTGAGATCTTGGGATCTGTCGTTATCCCTAGTCTGGTGGATCTCAAACTTTAACACATCATACTCACCTGGAGGTGTAGCTACAGAAATGAACAAAACCCTTTGTAGCAACGTAGATGCAGCTAGAGGCCATTATCCTAAAGTGAAGAAATGCAGAAATAGAAAACTGAATACTGCATGTTCTCACTTAGACGTGAGCTAAATGGGGCCAGGTGCAGTGGCTCATGCCTGTAATCCCAGCACTTTGGGAGACCGAGGCAGGTGGATCACCTGATGTCAGGAGTTCAAGACCAGCCTGGCCAACATGGTGAAACCCCATCTCTACTAAAAATACAAAAATTAGCTGGGTGCGATCATGGGCGCCTGTAATCCCCACTACTTGGGAGGCTGAGGCAAGAGAATTGCTTGAACCCGGAAGGCAGAGGTTGCAGTGAGCTGAGATTGTGCCATTGCACCCCAGCCTGGGCGATAGAGCAAGACTCCATCTAAAAAAAAAAAAAAAGTGTGAGCTAAATGTTGGATACACATGGACACATGGACACAAAGACTAGAACAATAAACCCTAGGGATTTCAAAACCAAAGAGGGAAGGAGGGGGACAAGTATTGAAAAACTACGTATCAGAACTATGTTAACCTCAGCATAACGCAATATACTCATGTAACAAAACTGCACATGTACCCTCTGAATCTGAAATAAATAACTGACTAACATTAAAAAAAGAATCCCTTGGAGGTCTTATGAAAACACAGATGGGTGGAAACTGCCCACAGGCTCTGATACAACAGACCTGGTCTGGGACTAAGAATGTGCCTTTCTGCAATATTCTTAGGGGATGCCGATGCTGTCGATCTAGAGAGCACACTTGGAGTGTCCCTGCCCTGCCTTCTTAATTGAGGTGGCACCTGGAAAATGATGATAACATCAGAACTTACCTGATAGAGCTGTTGTCCCAGTTAAATGAGATAACATGTGACATTATTAGGATAGCTGCTGGCATTTGTAAATTCTCAATAAGTGGTAGCCACTGTTATGGTGTGAGTCACCACGCACATCACATATATGATGTGCTTCTTACGTTATCGGAAGATAAACACGGTAAATGGAAGCAGGACCGTTTGCTTTACGGGTGAGTCTTTGCATCCACAGACTCCTCCACAGGATTTACTCAGGTAGCTCCTCACTGTGGTGTGCTTACAATGGGGATTCTATGTGGACCTGACCTCCAGCTAGGGAGTGGCTGCCACTCACAACACATGGGCCTTTGTCGTCCACAGAGATGACCATCTCCTCTCTGGCTTCTCTGAGAGCAAGATAGGTGAACGTCGTCCTTTCAGAGAAGCATTAAAATCAAAACAAAACAAATACTCTGAACAGGATGGTCATAGCTGTTCTGGGAAGGTGGGTCCTGAGGCCTGTTGGTGAGGCTAGATGGAGAATGTGGCTTGAAGTGTGGACTGAGGGTGTGCATAGGAGTCCAGAGACGAGGTCTCAACCCAGCTGTTTAACAAATGTGTGACGTTGGCTGCTCGCTTCACCTGTGAACCTCAGCTTCCTTACCTACAGTGGGAGCAGTAGGACTTACTGAGAGGATGAAATGAGTAAATACCAGGCATTTGAGAGGTGAGGACCTTCAGGCTTCCTCCCCTCTGAAAGACTTCCTGCCCTTCCTTTCTTTGAGAGTGGAATGCAGTGGTTGGGAAAGCAACTGCTGGAGGCCACTGCCTGGGCTGGATTCAGGCTCACCCCTGTGTTAGCATTGTGTCCTGTACGAGTCACTTAGCCCATCAGTGCACTGGTTCCTCCTCTGTCAAAGACAGATGCTAATGTGTGTCCTCCTTAAAGGATGACCATCACTGTGAAGGCTAAAGGCATTTAAATGCCTGTGAATACCTAGAGGGTATGTGGCAAACCCAGGCCGGTACCCTCAAAGCAGCTCTGCAAATCCAAGAGAGTGTTCTCATCTCATGACAGTGACACTTAGTGACCATGACTAGTCCTTCATTAGACACCCACCCCATGCCAGGGTTTTTCCAAACACCTTCACATCTCCTCTAGTCCTCTCACCACATTCCATAAAATGAGCATTGGTATCATCCCCATTTTATTGATGAGGAAACTGAGCCCCACAGTTGGTGAGGGCCGGACTCCAGCCCAGGGCTTTGGGTGTGGAGTTCACTCTTGTGACCACGCCACCATGTTATTTTGGTGCCAGAGCACTTATTCTATAACCTGGCAGTGTGCTTTGGGGCTCATTCATCTCCTTTCCCCAGCCTCTGTGAGGAGGTTTCTGTCACCTGGGTCTTCTCAGTTTGTTGACTGGATATTGGAAGGTGCTGATAAGACAATGAATTAATGAATGAATGAGTGAATGCTGATCCACCATCAGTCTTCAGGGGCTAGTGCCCAGTCCTTCCTAGGGAAGGGGGAGGGACACCAGGGTTTCCTTTCCACACAATAGCAGTTGAAGGAGCAGGCTGCTACCATGGTGTTGTCAGAGCACCATGGGTTCTTCTTGTCAATTGCTCAGAAAAGCCAATACACTGAGACAGCAGGTGTTGCAGCAGAGAAAGAGTTTAATAATCTCAGGGCAGCCACACAAGGAGATGGGAGAGATTCTCAAATCCACTTCCCTGAAAATTCAAAGGCTAGGGTTTTTATGGGTACTTTGCTGGGCAGGGGACTGGGAAACTGAAACAATTGATTACCTGGGGATAAAGTGACTGAGGTGTGGAAACTGGCTGAGTCATTTCTTAGCCAGGGGTCACAGGACCAGTTGAGTTCATCCCTTGGTGTGGGTCACAGGCCCAGGTGGTGACTCTTAGCAAAATGCTAAATCAGAAAAATATCTCAAAGACCAGTCCTTTATGTCTCATAATAGTGATGTTACTTGTAGAAGCAGTTGGGGAAGTTGCAAATCTTGTGACCTCCGTTACATGACTCTGGGGCAGTAAAATTAAGCTGAGCCAGCAATGGCTGATTTTTGTTTAATAGTGCCCATTCTTTAGCAAATTCTCTACCAGAATTCTGACCTTCTGGCCTTTGATCAGTCTTTACAGATACAGTTTCAACCTTTGAACAAGGCGGGGAGAAAATCAAGAAAAGGACTATTATGGCCTCTACACAATAATGAGCAAAAGCAATTCAGCATGGTAGAAGTGAAATGCAGTCAATTATGTCAGATTTTCTTTCTATCATTATTTTTTTAAAGGTGGCTTCAGAGTGGGAACTGCTGTCAACCTCCTCCCCAGTGCCTTGGAGTGTAGATGGAGGGTATGCGTAGGAGTCCAGAGATGAGGTCCCAACCCAGCTGCTTAACAAATGTGTTATGTTGGCTGCTTGTTTCACCTCTCAACCTCAGTTTTCTCACCTACAGTGGGAGCAGTAGGACTTACTGTGAAGATGAAATGAGCAAATGCCAGGCATTTGGGAAGTGAGGACCCTCAGGCTCCCTTCCCACTGAAGGACTTCCTGCCCTCCCTTTCTTTGACAATAGAATGAGTAAATGCATCTTTGGGGCATTGCTTTCTGAACAAGGGTCCTGCCAGCTCCTGGTAACCATCTTCCTCCCAATGCCAGCAGGTGCACGGCATGGTTTGGCCCAAGCAGAGTTAATCCTCTCTTTTGCCTGAGCCTGCTAAGTCCACAACTGGATTCTCTCAGAACTGCTTCTGAGAGCCCACCATTTCCACTCCTTCCCTGAGCACCAGGCTTATTGGTAACCCAGGAACTGACAGATCCAGCCCCTACACAGAGACTGACTGTTCTCAGGCAGTCAGGAAGCTGAGGAGGAGTAAGCAGCTACCTCCCTGTGCAGCCCCAGCCTGGAGGCCCCTTTCCTCAGATGTGAGGAAAAGCAGCATCTCTGTGATTTATATGGAATGAATATGGGCCAGTTCTCCCTCGGGTTTCCTTTTGAGGGTCTTCTATCTGTTGGGCAATTTAGGTTAGTGATTTTTATATATAATCATCAAGGAAATGAGAGCCTTATTAGGATGGAATGGATTATTTAGTTTCCTCATTTATTTATAAGTCAGTGTTGATAACCCTCTCTATTGAAGCATCTGAAGTGCAGGCTGCAAGTTGGCAAACGAGATCCTAGCTTCAAATGGCACAGTGGCATTTACAAACCCTGTGGCTTCCAATCCACGTTTGATTTGGATGGAATGAAAACTGGGGAAGCTTTGGAAAAGCCATCTGCTCAATTCCCAGTGGCTTATGTTTCTCGTTTGGTCTGAAATGTGGACTCAGGAGGGTGAGGGAGGGATATGGTGGGCAGTTCTTCTCCCAAACCTGCTTATCCCAGGTGCCCTGGAGCCACCCTTCTCCACACCCTGACCCTCAGTTTCCTTGACAGTCTCTGAAACAGGACCCTGTGGCTTATGAGGCAGTTAGCTATCATTTCCTACTGCCTTCTCCTCCTCACCATGTCACTTTAGTCTTGTCTTTCTCACTGAGCACTGTCAGGCAAGCACAATTAACTGTCACTGTTCTGTTTTTTGTTCTCCAATACACCCTGCCAAATTCATTTTCCAAAAGCTGAGCTCTAATCTGGTCATTCCTCCACTCAGAAACCTTTATCACCTCCCTACTGTCTAAGGAATGAAGTCCAGACTCTAGCCTGACATCCAAGGTTCGCAATCTGGCTTCACGGGTAACTTTCCTGCCTTTTTCTCTCCCTCTTCCCAATGTTCCCTGGAGCAGCACTGTCAGTGCCTATCCATGCCCCTTGTCCCTACTGCCTCCCAGGCCCTGCCTGAGGGCTTTCCTGCCAGCCCAGGCCCTGCCTCAGGGCTTTCTCTGGTCTCCAGAGCAACTTTGTTGCCTACCCCAAGTGCCAGAGAATTAACACCATCCCTATCCCCAAGCAGTAGTGTTACCAGTAAACAGAGTTCTTTTTCCACTTTGTATTGGTCATTTAAAAAAAGTCTAATTGGAAAAGGCAACTAGTTTCTGTTCACTGGCTAGAAATGGAGATGGTGAGCTGATACTCTAAATACATCTTCTCCCTGAAGCCTAGGACGCATGGGGTTTTTAAAGACTGGTTACGGCTGGGAGAGGAACTTGAGCGTGTGAGACTCCAGATGTGCAGGTGCAATTCATACACATACATCTTCATACATCACATGTATAAAAGATGGCAGAGTTTTTTTCAAGGGAGGGAATTTTAGCATCATAATATCTTTTTTTTTTTTTTTTGAGGCGGAGTCTTGCTCTGTGGCCCAGGCTGGAGTGCGGTGGCATGATCTTGGCTCACTGCAAGCTCCACCTCCTGGGTTCACGCCATTCTCCTGCCTCAGCCTCCCTAGTAGCTAGGACTACAGGCGCCCACCACCACGCCTGGCTAATTTTTTTGTATTTTTAGTAGAGACGGGGTTTTACCGTGTTAGCCAGGATGGTCTCGATATCCTGACCTCGTGATCCACCCATCTCGGCCTCCCAAAGTGCTGGGATTACATGTGTGAGCCACCGTACCCGACCAGCACCATAATATCTTAATGATCTAAAGGCCACCAGGGATCCTCTTTTCCAGTTTGCACCAGTTTGTGGGGTTTTATCGTCTTCTGGTATCTGACCAGAGGTCAAGAAGCTCTGGCACAGTCCCTGGTTTCTTTAAGTAGCTGTGTCTATAAATGAAGGAATAAAGAAAAACAATAAGAAAAATAAACTTTCCCACTTATTTTATCAGGGCTGCCCTGGTAACAGCAGCCCTCAGCTCGTGGACGTTGGTGTATAAATACCCCAGCTCCCTAAACGTGAGTCAGATAGCTGCAGTGCATGTTCTACACTAACTCCCAGTTTCCCCATGGGCATTATGTGTCATTGTCTGCAGAGGCCCCTGACTGGACAGCACAGTGTCTGCCTGCTGCCATCCCTTCCTTGCCTCACTCCCCTGCTCCTCCACCAGTGTCTCCTGGAGTCCTGCCCCTCAAATCTACCTGTGTGTGCATCCTGGTCTCTGGTTGGGCTTCTGGAGAACAAAAGCTAAGATGCTCCTTGCATTAGTTTCTTGAGCCTGTCATAACAAAGTGCCAAATACTGGTGGCCCAAAACAGCAGTAACAGACGGGCTCCCAGGCCTGGAGATAGAAGTCTGAAATCAAAAGGTTGGCCATCTCTCTGCTGGCTCTAGGGGAGAGTCCCTCCTTGCCTCTTACAGCTTCAGGTGTTGCCTGCAGTCCTTGGCATTTCTGGGTCACAGGGTCGTCCCCTTAAGTGTCTTCATATCATCTTCCCATGGACATCCTTCTCCTGCATGTCCTCACATCATCTTCCCATGGCTGTCTCCCCCTGTATTTCCTCACATGGTCTTCTCGTGGATGTCTTCCCCCTGTGTGGCCTCATGTCATCTTCCTGTGGCCGTCCTCCCCCTGCGTGTCTTTACATCATCTCCCCATGGTCGTCATCCCCCTGTGTGCTCTCACGTCATCTTCCCGTGGATGTCCTCCACCTGTGTGTCCTCATGTGGGCTTCTTGTGGCCATCCCCCCTGCCGCGTGTCCTCACATCATCTTCCTGTGGCTGCCTCCCCCTACGTCTCTTAAAATCGTCTTCACGTGGCCATCCTCCCCCTGCATGTCCTCACGTGGTCTTCCTGTGGCCATCCTCCCCCTGCATGTCCTCACGTGGTCTTCCTGTGGCCGTCCTCCCCCTGTGTGTCTTCATGTCCTCTTCTCATGGCCGTCCTCCCCCTGTGTTTCCTCACATGGTCTTCTCACGGACATCTTCCCCCTGCATGGCCTCACATCATATCTTCCTGTGGTAGCCCTCCCCCTGCATGTCTTTACATCATCTTCCCGTGGACATCCTCCCCCTGCGTGTCCTCATGTCATCTTCCCGTGGACATCCTCCCCTTGTGTGTCCTCATGTGGTCTTCCCATGGCCACGCCCCCACCCCTGTGTGTCCTTACATCATCTTCCCCTGGCTGTCTCCCCCTGCATGGCTTCAAATCCTCTTCACATGGCTGTCTTCCTCCTGTGTGTCCTCACGTGGTCTTCCCATGGCCATCCTCCCCCTGCATGTCTTTATGTCCTCTTCCTGTGGCCATCTTCCCCGTGTGTGTCCTCACATCCTCTTCCTGTGGCTGTCCTCCCCTTGTGTGTCCTCACATCATCTTCCCGTGGCCATCTCCCCCTGCTGTCCTCACATCATCTTCCTGTGGGCGTCCTCCCCGTGTCACGTCATCTTCCCATGGCCATCTTCTGCTGCGTGTCCTCATGTCCTCTTCCCATGGCCGTCCTCCCCCTGCATGTCCTCACATAGTCTTCCCTCTGTATGTGTCTATCTGGGGGTCCACGTTTCTCCTTTTTATATGGATATTGGACTAGGGCCCACCCTAATGACTTCATTTTAACTTGATTATCTCTGTAAAGACTCTGTTTCCAAATCAGATCACATCTGGAGGCACTGGGGTGAGGACTTCCACATATCTTTAGCAGGGGATACAGCTCAACATCCGCTTCCCCCTTGCTCTTCTGCAGCTGGCAGGTGCTTCTGCATTTCTTCATCCTGTGCACAGCTCTGTCCCTGGGTTCCACGCTCTCACAGCCACCCATCCAAACCTCCGAGCATGTTGCAAATGCTCCTCTGCAGGCCTACCCTGCCTGCCTGGTGTTGTGGTGGGGATGCTAAGCCCACAGTGGCGCTATGGAAATACTTGGTGCATGAGGCTGTAAAATCTCAATAAACCAGAATGCTCAGGGAATGGATTATTTTAGATTAGTTTTGGAATCAACTTGGTTTTCCAAATAATTATTTTTATTTTAACGCTCTCAGCATTATTTCTGGAGGAGACAAGTCTATCTTTCTGCCTCAGGAAATCTAGTTTGTTAAATAAGATGGAACTGTCCTTGGATTTTGAAGACCAGCAGTGACTGGGTATTTTAGCCCTGAGCATGGCTCCACCCCATGCAGGGGGCAGCTGCAGAAGCTGGTGACCACCTGGGAGGTGTCTATGGGGCAGAGGCAGCCCCCAGGAGGGATGTTCCAGGCCTTGTGTCTCTAGCACTGCTCTCTATCAGCTGTTACTTTCTTCTAAATGTCAAATTCAGAGAAAAATAATTCTGGTGACCTGAAGTTCATGGGACCTTGGGGTACTAGGTTTATGGAGCCAGTGATGGGTAGCTCCAAGGATGTCATCCTACAGTAAATTTTGAGAGCAGATAGTTCTTTTTTAGAGTGCAGATCTCACAGTTATTTGCTGGGTTCCTAAAGTGTATCTAGCAGCCCATGCTTCCCGAGTGCCTGTCTGGTGGAAGGACATTTCTGTGTGGTGCTTGGCGATAACAGAGAAAGAGAGGCACCTCCTGGGTCCAGCCCAGCATGGCATTGTGGCCCTGCATACATGAGCACTCACACCTGATCCTTGGAAATTGTAATGACAAAGAGAGAAAACAAGTAAGACCAGTGGTTTTGCTCCTTAAGAGATTTGACTAAAAGTGCAGACATTTTTCACCTCCTCACAGACTTCCCTCGGGGTTGTGGAGTAGGGAAACCTCCTGGAGCATGTTCAGACAACTCCCACTGGGATGACTCTTAGGTAGGGCACTGGAGTTGAGCTCACTTATTATTATTACTTGCTCTGTGTGCGATGCAGTCACATTCAACCCTGCAAAGACCCCAAGGGGCAGATGTTACTCTCCGGCTCCAGCTATGAAGAGACTGAAGCCCAGCGAGGTTCTGCAGTGTGCTTGATATCCCAGGGAGTGACGGTGGAGCTGAACTCAGTGCAGCCTGATGGACTCGCAGG
Organism: Macaca fascicularis; assembly: GCF_037993035.2. Lineage (NCBI taxonomy): Eukaryota > Metazoa > Chordata > Mammalia > Primates > Cercopithecidae > Macaca > Macaca fascicularis. Next base: position 36,396,231 of record NC_088393.1, on the reverse strand, counting down.
ACGGTCCTCTCAGCCCCCAGCTGAATATGTTCACTGCTCAATTCAGGCAACCATCCACCGAGGGTGCTGGACCCAAATGCAAAACACTGATTTGAATTCTACGAGTGATGTCTTCAACAGAAAGCCAATTTCAGGAGTCCATGGCTACCAGCAGAGAACACACGAAATCAAGAAAGAACGCCAGAATCGGTAAGTCAGAAACTTCCACCCCCGACACTGCCTCATCTTGGGGAATATAAATGACTTCCGGAAAACAGTGTCGTCTCTGTGCCGCTCCTTCTATCGCCTGGTGCTCTGCCTTGGATAAATAATTTACTCTCCAGCAAAGAGAACCAAATTTGATTTATAAGCCATAGTCCAGATATATAAGACAAACTTGCAAAAAGTCTGCCTATATAAATCCTAGCCATCCCGGGGTGTTTATCATTTTATGTATATGGAGAAAAGGGAAACAGAGGTTTAAGTCTTTTTAATCTGTGTTCATTGAAAAGTGCTTTTGAACTACCGGCATTCAGGGTCCCACAGGGAAGCAGGAATAGCTCTGAGCTACAAATAGTCACGTTTCCTTCAGAATTTTCCTGCCTCTGTACATTTCTTTTGGTCTGTCTTATGCCTCACTTCCACTGGCTCCCAAACCTTCCTTAGTTTTTTTTCTAATTCATCCTTCAAGGCCTGAGTTAGATACCACCCGTGTGACTCCTGGGCCTTTCAAACTCAAGTTCTGCCCCTCCTCTTCTTGCCTCCCTCTTCCTCTTCCTATGTCCTGCATTCTAACCTGGCCTTCCTCAGGCAGGGAGTTTGAGGCCATGCAGCACTCTACAGTGTGTCCACAGAAGGTTGCATGTCCAGCTCCAGATGGCTCATCTAGGAGACCTGGCACCACTGGGGACTCCCACTTACCTGCTGAGGTGAGAATTGCGTGGCAGGCAGGAGAAAGAATGGGAATTGCTCTAGGGCTCATCATTCTAGGTGGGGAGCCGGGCATGGATGAACCAGGACTGTGGAAATAAACAAAAGCTTTTTATTCTGTGCTTGCTATAGCAGTGGATGATATGGTTTGGCTGTGTCCTCATTCACATCTCATCTTGAATTCCCACGTGTTGTAGCAGGGACCCGGTGAGAGGTCACTGAATCATGGGGAGATGTCTTTCCCACTCTGTTCTCGTGATAGCAAATGATTCTCATGAGATTTGATGGTTTTTTAAAAGTTTCCCTGCACAAGCTCTCTTCTCTTGTCTGCTGCCATGTGAGATGTGTTTTTCACCTTCCACCATGATTGTGAGGTCTCCTCAGCCACGTGAAACTGTAAGTCCATTAAACCGTTTCTTTTGTAAATTGCCCAGTCTCAAGTATGTCTTTATCAGCAGCATGAAAACAGACTAATACAGTAAATTCATACCAGTAGAATGGGGCATTGCTGAAAAGATACCCAAAAATGTGGAATTGACTTTGGAACTGGGTAACAGGTAGAGGTTGGAATAGTTTGGAGGGCTCAGATGAAGACAGGAAAATCTGGGAAAGTTTGGAACTTCCTAGAGACTTGTATGGCTTTGGCAAAAAAAATGCTGATAGTGATATGAACAATAAGATCCAGGCTAATGTGGTCTCAGATGGAGATGAGGAACTTGTTGGAAATTGGAGCAAAGGTGACTCTTGTTATGTTTTAGCAGAGACTTGCAGCATTTTGCCTCTGCCCTAGAGATCTGTGGAACTCTGAAACTGACAGAGATGATTTAGGGTATCTGGAGGAAGAAATTTCTAAGCAGCAAAGCATTCAAGAGGTGACTTGGGTGCTGTTAAAACATTCAGTTTTAAAAGGGAAACAGTGAAAGAGTTCAGAAAATTTGCAGCCTGACGATGTGGTAGAAAAGAAAAACCCATTTTCTGAGGAGAAATTCAAGCTGACTGCAGAAATTTGCATATGCAACAATTTGCCAAATGTTGATCAACAAGACAATGGGGAAAATGTCTCCAAGGTACGTCAGACTTTTGTGGCAGTCCCTCCAATCACAGGTCCAGAGGTGAAGCTGTAGGAGGAAAAACTTGTTTAGTGGGTTGGGCCCAGAGTCCCCATGCTGTGTGCAGTCTAGGGACTTGGTGCCCTCCGTCCCAGCTGCTCCAGTTGTGACTAAAAGGGACCAAGGTACAGCTCAGGCCCTGGCTTCAGTGAGTGCAAGCCCCGAGCCTCAGTGGCTTCCACGTGGTGTTGAGCCTGTGGGTACACAGAAGTCAAGAATTGAGGTTCAGGAACCTCTCCCTAAATTTCAGAAGATGTCTAGAAACATCTGGATATCCAGGCAGAAGTTTGCTGTAGGGGTGGGGCCCTCATAGGGAACTTCTGCTAGGACAGTGTGGAAGAGAAATGTGGGGTCAGAGCCCCCACACAGAGTCCCTACTAGGGCACTGCCTAGTGGAGCTGTGAGACGAGGGCCACTGTCTTCCAAACCCCAGAAGGGTAGATCCACTGACAGCTTGCACCATTCACCTGTAAAAGCTGCAGACACTCAACAGCAGCCTGTGAAAGCAGCCAGGAGGGAGACTGTACCCTACAAAGCTACAAGGGAAGAGCTGCCTAAGACCATGGGAACCCACCTCTTGCATCAGCATGACCTGGATGTGAGACATGGAATCGAAAGAGATCATTTTGGAACTTAAGATTTGACTGCCCCATTGGATTTCAGACTTGCATGGGGCCTGAGCCTCTTTGTTTTGGCAAATTTATCCCATTTGGAATGGCTGTCCTTACCCAATGCCTGTACTTCCATTATATCTAGGAAGTAACTAACTTGCTTTTGATTTTACAGGCTCATAAACAGAAGGGACTTGCCTTGTCTCAGATGAGACTTTGGGCTGTGAACTTTTGAGTTAATGCTGAAATGAGTTAGGACTTTGGGGGACTGTTGCAAAGGCATGATTGGATTTGAAATGTGAGGACATGAGATTTGGGAGGGGCCAGAGATGGAATGATATGGTTTGGCTGTGTCCCCACCCAAATCTCATCTTGAATTTCCATGTGTTGTGGAAGGGACCTGGTGGGACGTAATTGAATCAGGGGGGCAGGTCTTTCCGGTGCTGTTCACCTGATAGTGAATAAGTCTCATGAGAGCTGAAAGTTTTAAAAAGGTGAGTTTCCCTGCACAAGTTCTCTTCTCTTGTCTGCTGCCATGTGAAACGTGTCTTTCACCTTCTGCCATGATTGTGAGGCCCCCCCAGCCATGTGGAACTGTAAGTCCATTAAACCTTGTTCTTTTGTAAATTGCCCAGTCTTGGGTATGTCTTTAATCAGCAGTGTGAAAACAGACTAATACAGGGGAGTTGGCCACCTTGACCAGCACTCACCTGCCAGCATTGCCCTCTGGGCTTTACCTACCCTCACTGATCTTCACAGTCACTCAGTAGTAAACAGACTGCTCTGTTTTCCAGATGGGTAAACCAAGGCACAGGGAGGCAAATAAAACACAGAGAGGACTGAGGCTTTCAATGCTGAATGGGAAGATGATGGAGCAGGCGGCAGGAGCGGCTGGTGGTGGAGTGAGGGTGTTTGTTTCAGATGCCGTGAAACTTGTAGAGGGCCCTTACTTCTTTCCCTGCTCTCCCTCAGGCCTCAGCTCTGTTCCTCCCCAACAAAGCACAACTAAAAGGAGGCAAATGCTCATCTTCTCCACAAGTGATTGAGATTTCATACTAACATAACAGTTGGGATCACAGTGCAAAGATATACAATGAGGTTGACTGAAAGCAAGGTGCAGACATATGGGAGACAGGCAAGGGTCATGTATTTTATGTGCATGCCACCAAACCTATGCTCCCCAGGAAGGAGGCCTACCCCTGCCTGTCCCCACGTTTTTGCCCTGAGATTGGGACTGGCCCCTTGGCTGTGATCACAGGTCCTGGCAGCCATCTTCTCCAGAAGGAGAGGGGACAGAGAGGTATAAGAGAAGAAAGGCCAAAGAAGACATCAGTTCCCACCAGGTCCCACTGCAGCAGCCAGGGGCCCAGTCGTGTAGATGTAGGAGACAGCAGTCCTGTCTCCTGGTGGGAGAGCGGGGTGTGAACATATGGGAGCTGATGAAGCTGCCTGTCGTGGTAGGGAATGCACCAGCTCCCAGCCCCCTGGTTAGGTTCCCAGGGACAGCTATTCCCAGCATTTTGTAGAGCTGGGTAGACTCGGCTGTCAGTCCCCATCTCCACCCAGCACTGTATTCCTTCCCTGTGACCATGTCCTCACTCATAGGGTATTCCTAAAGCAACAAGGACAGGCAGAAACACCTGACATGGCCTGTACTCCTAAGGAACACCTGTGTCCACTGCAAGAGAAAGTCCAGGACTTGCAGAGAAAGAGAGGGAATGGTAGACTCCTGTGGCTGGCCGGATAGGGGTAGAGACTGCTGCAGGACATGCCTGATCTCGGCTCCATCCTCCCGCAAAGAACAAATTGCAGAATAAGGGCCAAGTGCTGGCCCCTGCAGTGAGACCCTTAGGCAGCAGGGGGCAGCACAGGGAATGGAAATGTCACTGTTAATGATGGGCAAAGACAGGAGTGAGATACCTCTAGGGGAGCCGGTCCTGCGGCCACTCCTCCTCATGTTCCCCATGCCGTGCAGTTGTTTTCCAGCCCTTGGGTGACCTGAAGCCTTTGTCTGTATGTTTGCTGACTTGTTTACAGTCTGTCTTCCCATCAGCAGCAGGAGGGCAAGGTCTTTGTCAGCCATGCCTGGAGTTATCCCAGAGTCTGCCAGAGTAGTCCCGCAAGTAAGGTTTGTGGAATGATCTAAGTGACATGTGGGTACACTGTGGACTTCTCCTGCCTGCCACTGTTCACAAAGAGTCAGTGACTTGGCTTTAGAAAAATCAACCTCCAGGCTAGTTGCTTGGCTCCGTCTACACCCAGCCCTGACCTGTCCATGTCCCCTCTCAGAATCTGAGCAGCTCATACAGCTGCCCTGGGCCCTGTCTGACCAGATCCGTGGTGGTCACCTGACTTTCTCCCTGAGCAGGGAAGGAGACCAGACATCTGGAGAATTGAAAAGCGTGACCCCAGGCAGCCTCCTTCTCCTACCTGAGCTTCACCTTGCCCATCTCTAAACAGAGTGGCTGGCCAGGACGATTGCATGGCTCTTCCCATCTCTGACATCCTACGAATACTCAATCCCATATTGGAAGGGCACCCAGTTTGACAGAGTCAGCTAACCAGAGCTTCCACCTGGGCGTTCTGCTCACTGCGGTCAGCTGAACAAATGTGCTGACATTTCACTCCTCAGTGGGCTGTGAAACTCTTCACTTATCCCCAAGTTCTTATTAGGTAGCAAGGCTACCCTGGCCTGTTCCAACAATGAGAATCTGTTCTGCTTCAGCCCGTGGAACATAGCTCTGTTCTCTGCTGCCGCTCGGCCATCTCCAGTGCTTGGCCCAATGTGACCCTTCTGCTTGGGCCATTCTCATTGGCAGCCAGATACAAATTCTGGTCTCTGCCTCACTGGCTTCTCTGAATTTAGGCTGCTTCCTGAGTCTGCCTGCGGCTCCCCTGCAGCCTGGCTACTCAGAAAGGTCAGTCCCTTCCTTGCGAGGAGGTCTGAGTGTGCTCCCCAACCTGAAAGGAGGGGCTGCATAGACTGTTTCTCTGGGCTGCCAGAAAGGCAATTAAAGCATTGTTTGCTAGCTGTGTGGTTTGCACACCGTTTCTCCAAGAGGAAACAAATATTTTGAGGAGATGACTTCACAGGAAAGGCACGTTGCTCGGCAGGTCTGTTTTCCAGACTCCTTGAGGTGAAGGCAGAGTGCGGGGGAAAGGCCAGCACCGTCATATTAATAATGGATGCCGCGCTGCCTGGAGGCCCGCTGTCATCTGTGCCTGTGCTTTGCAGAAGTCCAATTAGGGCTGAATTATAGTAATCAATAGAGCAGCAGGATTTAGATCCAAACAAAGAACACATGGCCCTACTCCACCAAGGGGAATTGATGAGCGGGAGATGCGCTGGCGTAATTGGAGGCTGTGCTTGCAGGCGAGGCTGCAGGCTCTCCCAGTTCTGGGATGACTGCGACGGCACATTCCCCACTGACAGAAGTCCAGCAGGCCCTGTGTAAACCTGAGCGCTCAGGCCTTCCCTCCGGGGTGGGTTGGGAAGGCAGTGTCTGGTTGAAAGCAGGCCTGTGCAATAGGAAGAGTGTGGCCTTGGAATCAGATACCTAGGACTCAAGAGTCCAGCTGGGGGACATCAGGCCATAGGTTTACCTTTCTGAGCTTCACGGTCCTCACGTGCAAAACACCTGCTCTCAGGACTATCGTGAGATCCCAGCAATTGCCTTGAAATTGTCCCAGCCCCTGGTGCATGGGGGCCACCTGGATGCTCTCCTTTCCACCTCTCCTTCACAATAACACCTTGCACAGTGCACCTCCATGCCTCTGGTCCTGCTGTCCCCCTTTCAATTGTCCTCCCTTTCTTGTGCTTGCCTGTAGAAATCTTATCCATTGGTCAACAACAAGCACAAGCCCTCTCCTCCAGGCTGCCTACCCAGGTTACCCCAGCCAGGCACGGACCGCGCTCCTCCAGGGCTCCTGTGTGTGCACACAGAGCACTCCTACTCCCTCCCTTTTAGATAGTGTCCATTTCTTGTTCTCCCACCTGGTCTCAGCGGACAGAGCCTGTGACACCAGGTACAGCTCAGCCCTGCAGGTTTTCTGCCCTCTGGTGGTCAGAAGGAAGAAGAGGGCTTCCCAAGGCCCTGTGTAGTTCCCAGCAGTAACAGTGAAGAGCTGATGAACCTGCCTGCCAGCCCGGGACCTGGATCCTGGCGGTCCACCTTATGACCATCAGCACCTGTGTCTCACTGGCTCACGCAGGGCAACCTGGTAACAGTTGTGCGTGTCTCCCCCACTGCTAGGAACTATATAGCACCTTTCTGAGGGCTGGAGGGGTCATAGCCCTGATGGGTGCTGCTTATATGTGTGTGACCTGAATCATGATGTTTCTAAAGTATCAGGGAAGAAGAAACAAGGAAAACTGAGTTAGGGTAAAAGAAGTAAGAACAGGACAGGGTGGGGAGACTGAAGGTTTCCATTAGATATTGAACTATCTGAATGCTATTGAATAGGTAAGAGTAACAAATGTATTGGAAATAAGCATGGCAGAGCTGAAGTCTTGCTTTCAGTGGACATGCAAATTGTTTCACTGGAACCTGCTGTTATATTCACCTCATTAGGAACAAAGTGGAACCCTCAGTGTGATTCTGTGCAAGCCGGGACACAAGCTTTTGTTAGGTAAGCAGCCTCAGAGTGGGAATTCTCAGAACCGGAAGCAGGAGACCCGGGCCACACCTGCCAGCTTAGCAGGGGCCATGCAGCGCCCTTGACCACGATGCACTTCTCCTAATGGCTCCATAAGGGAGATACTCTTATTGTGTCACTCTACAGATCAGAAAGAGGAGGCCCAGAGAACGGGTGGGATTTACCCAGAGCAGCACGGATACTCTCTGGGTCCCCTTCAGCCATCACTTCCTGGTAGCAGCAACACTTGAACCATCAGTCACAGAGGACACTGGCTGCTGTCATTTAAACATTGTTTTAAGGAGTCAAATCACAAAACTCTCTTTTAATTCAAGTCAGCAGGTATTTACCTAGCACAAACCGTGGGCCCCGAAGTCACTTAGACTGTGAGTGGCCCAAGTCTATCCTTTCAAGACAGGCTTATGGCCAAGACTAACCTCCGATCCCCAGGAGCCTGGATTCTCCTGCAAACACAGAGTTCGGCAATCAGACCCACTCTGGTGCTCACTGCTTTCCTAACCCTCAGCGTGAAACCATCTCCTTTTACTTCCAGGAGACAGAATGCCCAGTGACCCCTGGCTCTGACCACAGGGTTGGCTTTATCCCTCAGAACAGGCCCCTCATTCCATTAGCAGAATGGCTCCAGGGGTACAGAGGGCGTCATCCTTGAAAGCAGAAAACACTCAGCTGCCTGACACTGGATCTTCCAAAACTAACAGATATCCTCTTCCCCCGGGAGCTAAGGCAGCCCTCAGAGCATCGCACAGCACACAGGGTAGACCCTGATCTCTGATGGGCTGGGAGACAGCCAAAACCAACAAAAACGACTCCCTCCCTTTCCCCCAACGTAGACTCCTCCTAAGCTGGAGAGAAGCTCGGGTGCTCTGTCCACATCACGCTTCCACCGATACTCAGGGGTAAGGCCCAGCCGCTCAGCTTGGCCTCTCAGCCCCATGTGTTGATCTCTTAACTCTGTCTTCATGTTCACGCCCCTGCACTGTTCTCCATAGTCTACTGGCAGAATGCTCATGCTAACTTCCCATGAACTGGAAGGAGGAGAGAGGGAGAGAGGATGATGGATGAGTCGGGGGTGGGTAGATGGAGAAATACGCAGTCAAACTCTGATACGAGTCTTCCTGACTCATGTGATCCAGTCCCTATAGAGACAAACCATCTGGGCTAAAAATAAATAATAGTAGTAGTAATAATAATCACTTAAAGTCTTTAACTTCTCCTCAAAGTGATTAAAAGGAACCCAACCTAACACACACACACACACACAAACACACACACACACACCTGTCCCCATCTCTTCTCCTCCACATCTCCCACAACCCCTGAGCCACCAGGGCCTCCCTCTCACAACCTCTAAAGGGAAGCCTCTCCCTCTACTGCCCCAGCCTCCAGGCCTCTCCTTCCCACTTCTATTTTATGCTCACCTGTTTTCTCTCCCTAGGTCCCGCTGCTCTGAACCTGTTTTCTCCCATCAAGGCCCAGGTCTTAGCCAAAGAAAGGGAAGGAGAAGAGGTGGAGAGGCACAGGGAGCAGGTGTCTATCCATACAGGAAGGGGAAAAGAGTGCACACCAGTCCAGTGCCCTACCAGGTCCCGTGACTCACCCAGCAGTGAAGAGCTTCCACCCACACCATGGGATCCGCACATCACCACAGCCTCCAAGCCATACAGCCTCCAGCAGCTGTTAAACCTTGGCAAGGAGGGGGCAGCAACCCCTGCCCTTCACTGCCTTGGGGTTAAAGAAATGAACGTATGGAATGCTTAGCACAGTGCTTGACACAGTGCAAATGTGTCCCATCATTTAGGATTGTTCATTGCCCTCCCATTTGATGGAAGGGAAGGTTCCCATTAGATACTGATCTAAGGTCTTAGACTAGATGGGAAGGAAAGCTAGAGTTTAGTTAAACACCTTTCCCTGCACTACATTGCCAGCAGGTAGGCAACAAATCATCAAATACTGTATTAGTCTGTTCTCATGCTGCTATGAAGAAATACCTAAGACTGGGTAATTTATAAAGGAAAGAGGTTTAATTGACTCACTGTTCTGCATGGCTTGGGGAGCCTCAGAAAACTTACAATCATGGCAGAAGCACCTCTTCACAGGGTGGCAGGAGAGAGAATGAGAGCCGAGTGAAGGGGGAAACCCCTTACAAAACAAACCATCAGATCTCATGTAAACTCACTTTCATGAGAACAGCATGGAGATAACTGCACCTACAATTCAATTATCTCTGCCTGGTCCCTCCCACAACATGTGAGGATTATGGGAACTAAAATTCAAGATGAGATTTGTGTGGGAACACAGCCAAACCATATCACATACCTTCTTTCAGGGATAGGGAAATCACTGTCCACCCACAAGTCCTGAAGAAACAGAAAAGAGCAAGAGAGAAGAGGAAAACGTTCGAGGAAGGGACGTTCTCCAGAAGAGGGGAGGATAAGTGCTGTGCCATTTTCTCCCCAAAAGAAGTGTATTAATCAGGACTCACAGAGAAAAACTATAGAAAATCAACTGGGATTGCTTTAAACTAAAAAGGACATACATTGTTCCTCTTAACTAAAAAGTCCAAGAAAGGGCTTTCAGGCAAGGCTGGATCCAGGAGCTCCAAGGAGGTCGTCATTACATTCAGCATTACAGGAATCTTACGTTCACCATCTGTTGATTCTATTATCCTGGGTTGACTCCATTTCAGGCTCAATTCCCTCTTGTCAGAGCCAGCAGCTCCAAGTTCATATCCTAGCCATTTAGTAATCTCGATTAAGGAAAGTCACTTTGCCCAGGGCAGTCAGCTGTCCTGCAAATGAACCTGTAATTGTTCTGGCTGAGGGGTCACTTGCTGCCTCTGATCCAATCACTGTGTCCTGGAGAATGAAGTGCAGCTTGGCCAGGCCTGCATTCTGCACCACACCTACATCCAGAGGGTTGGTCAGCCTCTCACGCTCTACACGAGCTGACAGAAAAAAAATAGTATCTTATTTCCAAAAGGTTGGAATAGTGGATGCTGGGCAGGAAAAAGCAATGGAAATCCACCAAGAGAAGAACATTTAGGGTGAGAGTTGTTTCAACTGCACTGAGACCCTCCCAGTTGTCCTCCCCCAGGACCCCAGTCCTGCAGCACTGTGTTAAAATGAAGACCACCCATGGGAAAGAAGCAGCACCCACATCTGTGCCATGCCCCCTTGAGGACTGACAGGGAGCCAGCAGTGAGGGCGGGGGGTGGGAGCAGGACCTGTGATTATCCCCTTCTTGGCACAGGGGTTTGATTTCTCCTCCCCCTGTCCCAGGCTGATGGGACGGCTACCTTCCTGGACTCTGGGGCACCTACTGTCCACACTTCCCACCAGTCTCACTCCACTACCCTGGGACCTCTGTGATCCATGCCAGAGCCTGCACACTTCTTGGCTGGACTGATGTTTTCTTCACGGCATGGCCTTCATCCAACCCAATCTTGTGGCCAGGCACAAAGTAGGTCCCCCGACTCCCTCCTCTTATGAAGGTTCACAGCCAGGTGGTAGAATGTGGGGGGCAGGAATGCTCCAGTGGGTCGGTGGGTGGAGTTGATGCCACAGGGTGAGTAGAGGCCCCGTGCTGAGAGCACCTCTCTGGGCTTGGAGACAGCTGGAAATTGCGCTGAAGCGCTGGGCGTGAGCCCTTTTCCCAGACAGCAGGAAGATGTTAGGGCAGAATGCAGAATGGCCCTACGACCCTGGAGGCAGCAGAGAGAGAGAGAGGGAGGAAGGGAAAGGACTGTGAGCTCAGGTCCTGAAAACTCTCCAGTAGAGAAAGCTTGCTCTAAAGGTGGCATTAGAGTTCTATATCCAAGGGAATCCTGGAGTTGATTCCACTTTAAGCCTGGGATTTTGCATAAAACAAACTATTCTTCCTTTTCTTTTGTCGACTTTTCTTTCCTTTGTAAACCTTTCCCGTATAAACCTTCTTAGAATGGCATAAATATTTTCATTTAGGAAACACGCAGATCTTTGAGTAATTAAGGCCCTGTGCGAATGCTGGTCCTCGACATCATCTTTGAAGATACTTAAGGTGGAGTGTACTTAGAAACACCACACTGCAGGGCTGGGAGGGATTACTTGGAGTAAAAATCCAATCCAGAGAGAACTCTCTACTCGTGACCTTCGCTCAGTGTTCAGTGTTCAGGGTCTGGGCGAAGGCTCCCTGGTTATTGTGACGTGGAGAGCTATGGCTCTTTCCCAGCCTTACAGGGGATGGCACATACAGCTCCTCTGTTGACTCTTGAAGAGCTGTGACACAGCACCATTTCTCTAAAGCGAAAAAAGTGTGGAAATTTTCTAATGATGATTAAACACACAGTGCTGAAGGCAGAATGCCAGGGTTCACCCCAGCTTCATCACCTGCTAGAGTCCCAGCCCCACCATGTCCTAGAGCAAATCCCAGCTCCACCACGCCCTAGAATGAGCCCCAGCCCCACCACCTCCTAGAGCAAGCCCCAGCCCCACTGCCCCCTTAGAGTGAGCCCCAGCTCCACCACTTCCTAGAGTGAAACTGACCCTGCGTGGTTCCTATCACCTCTGTGCGGTGGGGATGACAAGGGAGCCTCAGTTGCAGAGTTGCATCCAGAATTGAAAGAGTTGGCACAGGGGAGGGACTTCATCCGTTCCTGGCACATCCTGTCCATGGCTACCATGATACCTGGCTATCTGGTGACTCAACCTGGAAACCTTTCAAACACAGCCTCCATCCATAAACTTGGAGCTGGGTCCCGGGAAAGACTGTGGAGGTGGCAGTGATGAGCACTGGCTCTAAGCAGTCTAATGGGCAGTGGTCATACACTGGTGAGGACTCAGTGATGAGCAGCAGGTGGGTGGGCGAGATGAGTTCCACCCCTTGGGGTCGAGATGAGCAGGGTCCTTCAAGGCTGTGGCATCTGAGCTGGCATTTGCAAAGGGGTCTGAGGGAGCAAGGGTGTGGAGAGCTTGATGGAGATGAGTGTCCGTGTGGTGTCATGGGCAGTAGTGACACAACAGGAAGGCTGATCAGTGGGCTCCTATGTGTCCAGCCTATGACCCCGGATTTGGTTTTTGTTTTTGCTTTTTCTTTTGAGACAGGGTCTCACTATATTGCCCTGGCTGGAGCGCAGTTATGCAATCAGGGCTCACTGCTACCTCCACCTCCTGGGCTCAAAAAATGCTCCCACCTCAGCCTTCCATGTAGCTGGGACTACAGGTGTGTGCCATCACATCTGAAAATTTTTTTAAATTTTGTAGAGGCAGAGTCTCACTATGTTGCCCAGGCTGGTCTCGAACTCCTGACCTGAAGCATTCCTCCTACTTCAGCCTCTCAAACTGCTGGGATTACAGGTGTGAGCCACTGCGCCCAGCCTGACCCTGGATGTTGGTCTGCAGAAGATGAGAAGTCATTTTAGGTTTTTGTTTGTTTCAATCCTTAAAGCAGTTTTTGGCTAATAAGAATTTATAGTAAAACATTTTGGGGAATTAAAAATGAAAGTACAGAGTTAAAAAGTAGATGGTGCCACAATTGAGCAGATTTTCAGAGGACTTATTTCCAGAACTATGCATTTATTCCATCAGTGACAATGACCAGGAGGGCTGTGGGCTTTCCCTGTCACCAAGAAGGATCCCACCATGAGGGTCAGGGAGCAGCAAAGCACCTGGAATCAAGAGGCACTCAGCAACTCCCTTGGTCAGTGCTGGTCTCCTCTCCCAGATCTGCTGAGCATCTCTTTCTCTTGGGTTTCCTTCCTCCTCCCAGCTCCCACCTCAAATCTTGCCTCCTTGTATCTTCACCTTTATCACAGTAAAATACCTGCAGACAGACACACTTTTCTCTCACTACATTTGGGCTTTATTTAATTCACTTTTTTCTGCTAAAAGACTCCTTCCATCAAGGATGGAGTGGGACAAGACAAAGGGGTGAGGGGGACCTAGAACACCTCTTGTGTTACTGGTGGGAATAAGAAAGGGGGTGGAGGAGAGTGTATGAGGTCTCTGCTCCTTCATCTCCCATCAACTGGGATGCCTCTGAGGACCTTGATGATGAGGGGAATGGAATAGCTGCTGTTGGATCTTGATTGGGTGTAGTTTGGAGCCACTTTGCATAAGCGCATATTGGTGGGATTCCTGTGCACCCCAGGCAGCCCTCTGCCCATCGTCATCTGCATTCCAGCTCTCCGTTTAAATCTGAGGCACTAGTGGAGTCTCCTGGGTTTTCCTCCACTTGCCTCCCAGGCAAACGCGGTCTCCTGTGTAAGGTAAGCCCTCCTTGCAGTCTGCCTTCCCTAGCTCTTGGCCCAGCAGAAATCTACAGTGTTTCTGCCAAGGGGCTGTCTTTCCTCCGGAACTTCAGGACTGACACAGTCTTTCCCTGTTCTGTATGCCAGCAGGAAGGTGGGAGTTGGGGAGGGTTAGATGCACAGGCTCAAATCTCTGTCTTACAAAGAAACTTTATGATTTTCTCTAAAAAGAAAAATCAATAAATCACTAATGTACCTTTAGGGAAGGTGAAATGAACGAACAAAGCCTACTTTTACCCTGCGATAAAGGTCAGGCGTTACAGACCTGATCACTAGCTAAAAGCTCGGCAGGCCTTGGGGAGAGTTTGGCCAGCTGCCTTGCTACGCTGTCCTGCCAGCCCCGCCAAGGGAGGCCAAGGATCAATCCTGTTGGCTGGTGGACAGTTGCTGTTCCTCAAGCCTCTTCCCTGTGGACTCCTCAGGAAATTAGCCAAGCTAGCTTTCCAGGCGGGAGTTCTGGCTTGGCTAAGAAAGCCAAATTGCTCAGTCCTTGACCTGTAATAAAATCTGGATGTCTTCAGTTTCTTGGAGAGGTGTGTGTGTATGTATGCATGCATGCCTGTGTGTATGTGTGTATGTATATACGTATATGTGTTTGTATGTATGTATGTGTGTATGTATGTATTTTGTGTATATATGTATTTTATGTATATATGCATGTTTACGTATGCATGTGTATGTATATGCATATATACATGCATGTGTGTACATGTGTATATGCATGTATTCAAAGAGATTTTCAAAGTTCAGGCAGGAATAGGATAAAAATAGAAGACCCATCACATTTGTAGGTGTCTATATTTTACCAAGTACAAGTACACCTGTGGTACCCTTTGTTCCTTAGAGTTTAGGGGAATCACCTAAGCCAGACATTGCCAACCTCACCTTATGGACAGGAAACTAAAGTGAAGAGAGATGAAGCAACTTACCTAAGGCCACCCAGTACACTATTGATAAAACTAAGACCCAATCTCAGACTGCTGCTTCCTAGCCCACTGAGCTTTATATCAACTTCAGAAATTGAGTTTGGTTACCGGGAATAATAAGGACTTCAGGAGTGAGATATTATCTCTAAAGTGTATCTTTGACATTGATGAATAATCAGTCTCCCAGCATAAACTCTAAATAACACATCCCAGTTCTTGCAATCTTGTTGATTTCAAACAAATAATACAACAAATACAATGAAAACTATCGAGACACTTAAATGAATTGGAATACAAAGTGACAGTTGTGGTCCCTGAAAAACTCTTTTCTCCCTATACCCCAAAATACAGCCTCCCCCTCCCCTGTTCTCAGGGAAATGCCATTCTCATTACAGTTTTTATTTTTAATAGATTTCAATGGTTTGAAAGTCATACGGGTGTAAGGTCACAAATACGGTGAAAGCTCTCTCTCTCATTCCCTTCCCTAGTCACCCCACATCTAGTATCTCTCCCAGAAAGTAACCAATTTCACCTGTTTCAAGCGTCCCTGCAGAGAAAATAGATTTGCATGCAAATGGGTGTCTTTGGGCCACTTATGTGTAACAAGAGTTCCAACACTGCTATTCTACCTGTTTTTGCATTTGTCTGTCCTCACTCACCGCGTCTTGGAGACTGTTCCTTGGCAGGACATAACGAGTGTTTGCATTGCTCTCGATGGTTGCGTATGCCCTGATGTTGGGCATTTGCACCTATTATATAAACAGTGTTTCGGTGAATAACGTTGTCCATATGCCATTGTGTTATTATTCTTAGAAGTGGGATTACCAAGACACATTTATTAATTTTGATAGATATAGACAAATTGCCCTCCACACATGCAGAACAGCAATGACTCCCCATCACCCTTGACTGCACTCGTTAGTCCCACACCTGGATGCCACCTATGTCATCTTTATAAAGCCTGAGCAGGGTGGATGGCCGCATCATTTCAGCCCTTGAGAGGCCATGGAAGATGATAACGAGTGACTTCACTCATGTCACCAGCGACCTTCAGGTTGCTAAATCCAGCGGCACTTTCAGTTCTGGTATTGCTTGCCCTCAGCAGCCCTTCGCACTGCTGACCACTCCTTCCTACTCAATTTCCCTCTTTCTCTACCTGATATGTTCTGTCTCCTTTGCAGTTTATTTTCCAATTCCCAGCTATGAAGTGAGGGTCTTCAACCCTAGCTGCTCATTAGAATCACTTGGGAAGCAGTTACAATTTCAGATGCGGGGGTCACATCCCAGACCAATTCAATGATAAAATCATAACCTCTGTAGCTAGAAGCCAGGCATCAGCATTTCTAAAGCTGTCCACATGACTCTCATGTGCAATCTAGATGGAGAATGATTTCGCCAAATGATGGCCTTCACAGGGATGAATCCATTTCTGTTCTCCTATTATATCATCTCTCAAGAAATCTGCATGTATGCTCAGGGCTTCAATCACCATCTGCATACAGAGGGCTTACAAATTTACACCTTCATTCCAGGACTTTCCTTCATGCTCCATGCCTGAGTGGGGAGTTAACTTAGTGTCTCCCTCATAGACATCCCAAACTCAGAGGTCCAAAAACAAACTCATGACCTTCACCCCACAACCCTGATATTCTGCCATGTTTCTATTTCAGTGAATGGAGCCACCCTTCATTCAATGGTACAGTCTAGAAGGCTGAGGACCACCCCGCCCCACCCTTGACACCTCTTCATCCCTCCCCAGTTCACTGCTGTCTCAGCCACGCAGCAGCATCCTTGCTGGTCCATCTGCTGACACTCGGAACCCCCTTCAGTCTCTGTATCATGTTGCAGCTGGAGTGATCGCTTCAACAGCACACTCGTCTATAGCATCCCTCCCTACTCTGCTGCAAACCTTCCAAAGGCCCTCGCCTGACCATGGGATGGAGACACACCAGTTGTCCTACAAGGCCCTCCTTGGCGGGGCTCTTGTCTTCCTCCCCAGACTCCTCTCTGACCATGTTTCCCATCAGACATTTTTCCCCAGCCACCCAGCCTTTTTTCACTTCCAACATGTCTTACTCCTCTTCCCACACATTGGCCTTGCTGGTGCTCTTCCTGCTGTCATTGTTTTTCTCCCCTTTGGGCCTATTTGGTCTCTTTCCGTCTTACGGATCTCACAGGTGTCAACACAAGGGTTTCCGCTGAGAGGAAGCTTTCTCAGACCTTGACGACTGGGCATCTCCCGTGATGGTTCCCCAACCCATGACCTGTGTTATTTTCCCTTTACAGTACTTCCAAATTTACAATTTTACACCGTCTTCTGCAATCCCTTGATTCATGCCTGTCTGCCTTGGAACCACAAGCTCCGTGAAGGTAGGAATGGTGTCTCCTTTTCTTACCATTCTATTCCTAGAGCCTTGTAAAATGCCTGCCAGCATGCTAATACATGCAAAAATGATAAATGAACTGCAGGAATGATTTCTTCTCATTTCACAATTTGGGAGATGGCAGTAGGGAGTGAATGAGTTTGCCACTGATCACCAGGCAAGTTCAGAATGGTCCCAGACTGCCTTTAGTTCGGAAGGAAGATCCCAGGAACAGCCCAGGTTGACCCTGTGGGGGATGCTTTCCCTTTTACCGTCTTTAGGTTGAGCCGGTTGGCAGCGCCTTCAGAATGAGAGTTATCAATGAAAATCATTCGCGTTTAATAACTTCTAACAGCACTACATAAATACTTGAAAAAAATATGGAGAAGTGTTTACAGTAGCTGCATCTCATAAGGGAGATTTACAGGACTATTAAAAATTATTAGACCTCTTCTGCGACAGAGCGGCTTTCACAAGCTGTACTGTGCGACTTCACATCCCGGTTCTGCAGAATGTTTATTTTCATGTTTTCAAAATACCGTATTTCTTCCACCATTAAATTTTATCTCAGAGGCGTTGTTTTAAAGCACGAATTTCCCCAACTCTCTGATCTTGTAATTCAGCTCCAAAATATGTTGCTCTGGAAACCCTCTGGAGACCATACAGGGCCAGGGCATGGCTGAGGGGACTGTGCTGAATAATGCACAAAGCTTCTGAGGATTGCAGGGACATAAACGTCTGTGTCAGGGCCACAGGCCTGCTGGCTGGCCATTGGCTGGGCCTCCCTGGCAGCGGGAGGTGGAATTTCCATCTAACTACAGGCATGAGAACAAGGAGGGCGCAGAGACAACCAAGGTCTCATTGGGCTCTGAGCCCACCTTGGTCGTGGAGGCACAGACCTGCTTGTCACTATTACTTCTGTGACATATGCACCCCCAATACATGCATAATATGCAAGGGAACCTTTCTGGAGAATTAACTGTGCCACGGCCAGGTGCAGTGGCTCACACCTGTAATCCCAGCACTTTGGGAAGCCGAAGTGGGCAGATCACTTGAGGTCAGGAGTTCGAGAACAGCCTGGCCAACATGGCAAACCCCATCTCTACTAAAAATACAAAAATTAGCCAGACATGGTGATCCACGCCTATAATCCCAGCTACTTAGGGGGCTGAGGCAGGAGAATCACTTGAACCCAGGAGGCAAAGGTTCCAGTGAGCTGAGATTGTGCCATTGTGCTCTAGCCTGGGTGACAGAGCAAGACTGTCTCAAAAAAAAAAAAGAGAGAATTAACTGTGCCGACTGCCCACATCCCCTGGCAGCCCCCAGCATCACTGAGGACAGATGGTGCCTCCCTCCTTGACAGGTTGACCTTATGACAGAAACCAGGGTTCTTGAGGCAAAAGAAGACATCAGACATCCGTGTGGTGATATGATGCTGTTTCTGGTCCAGATCCCACTTCACAGCAGAGGCTGCTTGAGCCATGTCAAATGGAGGATGTCTATGATGTTATAAACATTGTAAAATGTGTCCAAGAAGGAGTTTTGAGAACTTCTTTGTCACCAGGATGTATGTATGTATGTATGTATGTATGTATGTATGCATGTATTTTTAGACAGAGTTTTGCTTTGTAACCCAGGCTGGAGTGCAGTGGTGCAATCAATGTAGCCTCGACCTCTTGGGCTCAAGAAGTCCTCCTGCCTCAGCCTCCCAAATAGCTAGGACTACAGGCTTGCACCACCACATCTGGCTAATTTTTTTGTTTTGTAGAGATGGGGTCTTGCTACGTTGCCAGGGCTGGTCTGGAACTCCTGTGCTCAAGTGATCTGCCCACCTCAGCCTTCCAAAGTGTTGGGATTACAGACATGAGCCACTGCACTTGGCCTGTCACTAGGATTTAACATCAACTTAGCTAGCATTAACATTCCCCAGCTTTTCATTCCCTAGGCCTTGGTTCCAGCTGTTTCTCCTGCCTAGAATGCCTCCTACTCAGCCCAGTTTCAGAAAGCCAGCAACACACCGCTCCCACTGTTGGTTAGCAGTGACTCCTCCCCAAGGTGGTGGGGCCTTTGTGGCTTTCAGGTCTTGTGCTCTGTCCCTGCGTGCCTGGCTTCTGGGTACCTCCTAGGTTCAGCCCTGCTGTCTAGAATGTAAGCTTCCCTGACACAGGTGTGTCAGGGGCGGAGCTGGTCAGGTGAGCAAGGCGTGCAGGCCACGGTGGCTACACGGGTCAGGGGGCCCTGTTTAATCCAGTCTGCCACCAGGAGAAATGCAGGCTCCATGTGGCAAAATTTTCAGATTTTCCAGCAATCTGGATTTCTATGGGAACTCTTCTTTTTTCACATTGTCCAAATTGCAAAATTCTAGAGTTCAAATAAAATACATGCGACTAGTGAACAGCACACACCAGACAGTTGGGGTCACTCACCTCACTTCCCATCCTCCTAGGCCCTTCTAATGTTCCAGCGTCCTTTCCCTAAGAGGCTCAGGGAACCCCAAAGTCGAGTGGAGACAGGCAATGTGAGGGGAGCCTGGGAAGGGCTGGGGAGGAGGAGGAGGACCAAGGAGATCAGGGAGGTGGGGTGAACAGTGATTGGTTCTGTGGTTCCGCAGGCTCTTCAATGTTCCTGACCTCTACAGGTCTCTCTCTGCCCCCTCCCTTGCTCCAGTGACTAATTAATTATGCTACTTAGGAATCCTTCCCGCTGTGGAGAAGGAGCTGGAAAGGGACGGAATGGAGAAGCTCCTGTCCTCCACACCAGGAGAGTCGCTAGACTGTGGACTGGGGGTTGGGGACCAGGAATCCGGGGGGTTGGAGCCTCTGGAGGGCTCCACTCCCTATTTCCCTAATGAGAAGGTGACACTCGGTTGCCAAGCCCAGTGTGGAAGCCTCAGTGAGCTGCACCTGTGCTGGGCGCCTCTGCCTGCTGGCCCCAAGCGTCAGGGAGTGCCCTGAGCTATCCAGGCATCCAGCCCCACGAATTAATTAAACCCCAGGCAGGGCGGGACACTAATCATAATTCACACAGCCTCATCAGGGCCCAGCTTATCAATGGTAAATCAAGACGAGGAAAATGGTTTATTCAGGGTAATCCTAGTTAAACCAGACAAATTTTCTCCGTATCCCACTGGCCCCATTTATGGAGGAAGGGAATGTGACTGGAATTGCGGAGGGGGAGTCTGTTTCCCAGAAGCCTGCACTGAGAGGCACTGAGAGCCCCCGCCTGCAGCATCCTGGAACTGTGTCAGGGCCCCTCTGCGTTCTTCCCTACTGATCAGGGTCCCTCTGAAACACTTAGTGGAGCCTGCAGGTCACTGAGGACTGGGTGGAGCACTCACCCTCACCAGCATCAATGCCGGGAGCCACGGGGGGTGGCGGGGGGAGCGGTGGCAGGGATGTGGCGGGGGCTGGGAAGCGGGTTGTTGGCTGCAGGGAGACAGGAGATTCTAGAAACTGCTTCCTTACAAGGGGGCAAGAGCGCCCATCTTCTCCTGAGACAGAAGATCCTGATTCTCTGAGATTCCAGGGCTGTTCCAGCTTTGGATGAATCTGAAGGGGAGAGTCCACTGGGTAAGACCTCCTTCTGTGAGCACAGGGATAGATCCCACAGTTTGCCCTCTGAGCAGCCAGAGCAGTGGGTTCATAGTCAAGTCCTTCCCGTCTCTCTTTATGTTTTCAAGGCACTCTCCAGACCCTGTCAGACTCACACCTCTGACGTCATCTCCCACCGCTCCCCCATCTGCTCCAGCCCCATAGGGCAGTGCGTGTGTGTGCATGTGTGTGTGCATGTGCATGCGTCTGCATATGTGTGTGTGTGCATGTGTGTGCATAAGTGTGTATGTGCATGTGTGTACTTGTGCATGTGCATGTATGTGCATGTGCATGTGTGTGCATGTGTATGTGCATGTGTGTACGTGTGTGTGCATAAGTGTCTGCGTTGTATATGTGCATATGTGTGCGTGTGCATGGGCATGGGCATATGTGTGCATGTGCGTGCGCATGCGTGTGTGTGCATTGCATGTGTGCATGTATGTGTGTGCGCGTGTGCATGTGTGTGTACATGTGTATTGCATAAGTGTGTGCACTGTATATGTGCATGTGTGTACGTGTGCATGTGCGTGTGTGCATGTGTATGTGTGTGCACTGTATATGTGCATGTGTGTACGTGTGCATGTGCGTGTGTGCATGTGTATGTGCTTGTGCATGTGTGTGCATGTGCATATGTATGTATGTATGTTGTATGAGTATGTGCATGTGTGTGCATGTGCATGCATGCACATGTGTGTACATGTACATGCATGTGTGTGCATGTTTGTGTGCATGTGCATGTGTGTGCGTGTGTGTGTGTGCTTACTGTTTTTCAAACATGCCAGTCTTGGGACAGCTGTGCCTACATTTGGGCCAGGACTCATTGTTCCCCAGATCCACAGCTGCTTCTTCACATTGATTCAGGTCTATGTTCAGAGGACTCCTCCTCAGAGAGGCCCTCTCTGTGACTCACACACGCTTAACCACATCCCCCTGTTTTATTATATCCTCCACAAACTGATTCCAATGCAAAATTATGATTTTTTACTTGTTTATCTGTCTTCTCCATGGCAGCAGGGACTTGATAATGTATAAAATTCTCAGTGCCTGGCTCAGTGCCTGGCGCTTAGTGGACATTCAAAGGATAGCTGTTGGACAGAGATGTGACCACTGCCAGGGGTGTGGCCTCAGAGCAGGGAGTCCCCTGGCCTAAGCTCAGGTGAGAAGTGCCTTCTCCTGCAGGTGAAAGTTTGGCTCCCACACTTCCGTAAGATGGGTACTGTCCACCCAGCAGGGGCTTCTCCTACTTCAGGATCAGCTCAAATGCTACATCCCTCGTGCAGCCTTCCCTGATTTCTCTATCTCCCTCCTAGGACTCATTCTCTGTTCTTTCCACAGCCTCTTGCTGTATCACACTGTAACGCCTCTTGCTCCATGCAGTGTGCCTGTGTACTCATCTCTGCTTTGACACCTCGCCCACCCCTCTGACCTAGCCCAGACTATCCGGCACAGGAGCTCAGGGCGGGGTTGGGAAGTCAAGTGTTGGACGCGGTTGTGAGAGGGCCCAGAAGAGTCCATTCCTTATTTGAAGATGGCCATAGTGTGAGTGCCTCAGTTAGATACTGTTCCTACGTGTCTTCACGTAAGAGGGGAGGAGAAGACACGTGTCTTCATGTGTCTTCATGTGTCTTCAAGGAGGCAAGCAGGACACAAAAGGCTTAGGGACATTTTTGAACCTGATAACTTAGAAGTTCTCCCGTTTCAACTTCTGGGTTTTTCTGCCTCAGCTATCCCTGCTCCTGGTTTCCAGACCTGCTGCTCCAGACGGGGCATTGCTTTTACTCAAGACCTTTCATTCTATTGAAACTTCACTGTCCCACACCCTACTGTTCTGTAAGTCAACTGCATTAGCAGAAAGCTCTTTCAGACAGAGCCCTGGAGAGATGACCATGCCTGGTGGTGGAAGGGCTGGGGCCACTCTTTCATGGAAAGACTTTCTGGAATTGGTCTTAAATATGGAAACTTTGGGCATACACCCAGTGAGCCTACCTGGCAGTGGTTGTGGGGGTGGCTATGGAGAGACTTGGAGTACAGTGAGGAGTAGTAACTGCTGGGGAAGACCATGGGCACACCAGCTATTTGTGAGGGCCTCACAGGGGACAAGTTGCAATGCCATCCCTCAGAGAGTCTTTGGAACCCTCTATCTCTACCTTCTGTTTTTCCTACCACTTGGTCTCTGGAGATCTGGAAAGGGTGCTGTTTACCAGCAAAGCCAGATGAAAATGCACATAGAACACCTTCCTCTCCTCAGTACTGGCAGGTCTCACGTTAGGAACTGTACTAGTTTGTTCTTGCCCTGCTCTAAACAAATACCTGAGAATGGGTAATTTATGAGAAAAGAAGTTTAATTGGCTTACGGTTCTGCAGGCTGTACAGGAAGCATGACGCTGGCGTCTGCTCAGCTCTAGGGGAGCCTCAGGAAACTCACAATCATGGCAGAAGGTGAAGGGGAGCCAGCACTTCACATGGTCAGAGCAGCAGGAAGGGAGAGATGGGGAAGGTGCCACACACGTTTAAACAACCAGATCTTGTGATCACTCACTCACTCTCGTGAGAACAGCAGCAAGGGGATGGTGCTAAACTATTTATGAAGGACCACCTCCATGATCTAATCACCTGCCACTAGGCCCCACCTCCAACACTGAGGATCACAATTCGACATGAGATTTGGTGGGGACACAGATACAAACCATGTCAGGAGCCATTTGGAAGGATCAAACAAAGACTCACTTTAACATCAAATTTAAGATTTGTGTGTAGGAACTATCCTTTACTTATTACCCTGGAGGCAGAACCCAGTTAGCTGAAGTGGTTGGGCAAGTCATCATTTATGATAGATTCTATAACCTAAGATTGGGCAGAGGACGAGTGTGCTTTTAGCATTGTGCATCCAAAGTTACATTAGCAGAGAGAATTGTCAGGAACTCTGAAGGGACTGAGATTTTACCCTACTTGCAAGATAAGTTTGTGAGTAGAAAAAACACAAAGTTTTTCATGTTCTTGCACTCAATAACAATCAACACAGAAGAATTCATTGGCAAAATGTTTCATTTTTTTTTCCACACACCAAGCAAGCAATCAATTCTGCATCAGACACCAGCTGGGTGTCTTCCAATTCAATTCTGACACTGTCTAACTGGAGATAACATCAGATCCCACAGGTTGAAGACTCAGTCCCAAAAGACCATCCCACCTTCCTTCAGGCACTAGTAGCAAGTCTGGTACATGTAAATCAGTGTTTCTCTGCATTCTGTGAGCCACTCTAGCAGGGTAATTGAACCCAAAGAGGGGACCTTGGAAACCCCAACTTCTGACCAATTGGTTTCAAGTTGGGGGTTCCCAAGACCTCCTCTTTGGGTTCAATCAATTTGCTAGAATGGCTCACAGAACTCAGAGGAACACTTACTTACATTTACCAGTGTATTATAAAGAATATTTCAAAGGATACAGATGAAGAAATGCATAGGGTAAGGTATGGGGAAAGGGATGGAGAGCTTCTGTGCCCTCCCTGGGGCGCACCATCCTGCAGGAACCTCTGTATTTGTCTATCTGGAGGCTTTTCAGGAACTAGGAGAAGAACTCTGTTCTTATGGGTTTTTACCGAGGCTTCATTACATAAGCATGATTGCCTAAATCACTGGTCATTGGTTATCCACTTAACTTCAGCACCTCTCCCCTTCCTGGAGGTTGGGGGTGGGGCTGAAAGTCCCAACACTCTAATCCTGCCTTGGTCTTTCCAATGACCAGCTTCTATCTTGAAGCTATATAGGAGCTCCCAGCCATCAGTCAATTCATTAGCATACAATAAGACATTCCAAGCATACAATAAGACATCACTTGGAAGAGTCCAAGGAATTTAGGAGTTGTATGCCAGGAAATGGTGTCAAAGACCAAATATATATTTTACAACATCTCAATTAGCCTGCCACAATTTCATGGACATTGGCAGAGGATGAAAGACTCCTAGGTCAGAGACAAAGAAGTTTATTACTCACAGAAATAGCAATAGCCCAAGTATCAACATTTTCTTATGCTGGTTTCTTGAGCCCTGACTCCCACAGGGTGATGTAAAAGCCAGGTGACATCTGCACACTCAGTGGATGTGTTGTAGGAGAGGAGCTCTGAGCTTTGAGAACCTGGATCTTTTATATTGGGCAGTAAGCAAACCTAGCCTTTGCTCCAGAGGGAGACATTCTCTTTATCTTCCAAGGGTGTTCACTATACAGTGATTCTTTTTAAGATTGTCCTGAACAAAGGCAGTTAGTCCCTCTCCTCACAAGACATGCAGAAACATGGGATAGGATGTATCCCATAAGGATAGGAATATTTTATGTCAACCCAATGACATAATTTTCTTCCCACGCACCAATGAGGGCTTCTGCAGATTGTCTTTTGCAGTATAAAATATGACTCATTTACTTTAGATGCTCAGGAACAGTTGAAGAAAACACAAAATAGGCAGATTTCAAACCAGACTAAAGGTCATGCTATCCCTTCTCTAGCCAACAGTGGAAAATGACAGGGGAAGTAAGCCACGCCTGGGGCTATAAACATACCAGACAAGAAGAAACTAGTTCTGGAAGGAGGGTAGAGGGCTGGTGGAGACTTCATACAGGGAGAAGCTGAGAGAAGATGGCCTTCAGGGAGGCAGGAGTGAAGGGAGATACAGTGTTTTTACTGGGGTCCAATGCCCAATTTTTCACTTAATTCTGTTTATTTTGAGTTTTATCACTGGAAGCAGAAAGTTCATTGAACCATCTCCAGGATTCTAAGAATGAGGGGTCATATGGGCAGGAAAGAACTCTCCCCTCCTCATGCTCCATGCAAACACCTTCAGATGGGAGGTAGGGGGGTAAATCCCCTGCAGGGAGGTGGTGGTTGTGATTCTCTTGGTATTTATTCTCCTTTTTCTTCAAAAGGATAGATAAAGAGAGAGAGAAGTGCAGAGACAGTGCCACAAAGAGAAGGAGCTGCTAAGTCACACCTGGGTTAAAGGGGATTCTCTTGGCTCCGATGTTGTTGCTGCACACCTAGGATTCAGCCTAGATCCAGTTGCTTGCTGCACAGAAAGCCAATCACTGAGACAATCAGTATTGCCAGGGAAGAAAGGCTTTGTTGTGGGTGACATCAGCCAGAAGATGGGAGACAAGTCTCAAATTCATCTCCCTAAGTGACTATTGTCAGGGGTTCATTTATACAGGAGCTAGTAACAGGCAGCAGGTGGTCTCACCATCTGGATACAATTATCTGGAAAGCTTTAGCTCCCTGATACTACCTGGAAAGCCTGATGGTCAGCTTCCTGAAAAAGGAAATCAGACAAATGTAAATTTCTCAAGCTTCAAGACTGGGAGGGTCAATTTCTATATTTATTCAAAAAACCCACAAACATCAGTTCTATGGGAAAATTGGGCCAGTTTCAACAGATGGACCAGTTTCTGCGGACAGCAGCATCTGAGTCAAACACCAGGGTAGGGCTCAGCAAAGCACAAGAGCGGATGGAAAATTTGCTTCTTGACATAATAATTCACAGGTAGCCACAAACTCCTGCAAGAACCTGACACATCCTCTTTTGGGGAATCTGAAGGCCAGGTCTGGACCTGTTGAGAAGGAAGAAGAACATTTGGAGATGCTCACCCAAGATTCCAGACTTGAGAGACTTGCTAGCCTCTGCAGCCTATGTTTTCAGAAAGCAGCAGCATGGAGGCAAGGGTGTGGACCACCCTGCCCCTGTCTGGCCCTGGGACTTAGAACCCCTGCCCTTGGGGGTAGGCAAGTTCTTCCATGTGAGACATTAGATAACATTCACCAAGGCCCAGTGGCCTCAGCTCCATGGGATCAGAGAGGTCGGGGAGCTGTGAGTCACGCTTGGCTCAGAGCTGGGTGGGGCTTTCCCACTCAGAGGCAGGGAGCGTGCATTCACATTCTGTTGTAGGCAGTGCAGCATGCCCAGCAGAGCTGCATGTGGTGTCACACTGCTTCCCAATAATCTTTCAGAACAAACATCCAGGGCGTTTCAAGCAGTGCCAAGTGGACTCTGGAGTGGAAACAGGGAGACTGCTTTGAAGCATAGCAGCTCTGCCACCTTCCCACTCCCAGGGCACTGCGGGGAGTTGGTGGGGGGTGTTAGCAAACGGATGAACACCCTTAATTTCCTTGCCTGTGGGCCAAATGTGGTTAGTGAGATATAAGTTCCTCAAATACGACACACTGGAGCTGGATTTCACAATCAGCTGTGATGTGGACCTGAGTCCAGAGAGGAGTCGTAGGGCAGGGCTGGCAGTGGTGCAGGCACAGGCGTGGCCTTGGCTGCCCACTGGACTTCGGGACAGCCCTCCAGCCAGCAGTAGCGTGGGAGCAGGGCAGGGGGATGAACCCACGCACTTTGGCAGTTAGTTTGAGGAGTTTCTGAGTCAGTGTACTATGAACCTTTTATTCAGTGTCACCGTGTCCGAGGTGGATGGACTTTCATTGTTATCTCATCTTACATCCCTCTTTTGTGGATGGAGAGACTGAGGTCTGGATAGACAACTTAATAAAAATAATTCAGCTCACAGCTGTCTTTCTTTGGGACTATCCCCATTTAACAGATGGAGAATGGGGCTTGCTACAAACCTGCCAGTCACTGAGGGGCAAAGCTGTGACCTCAACCATCAGCCTATGGAAAACAGATGTCTGCCCAGTTCCTGGGATCTGTGCTTGTCTCAGTCCGTGTTCCTATAAAGGAATACCTGAAACTGGGTACTTTATAAAGAAAAGAGGTTGATTTGGCTCATGATTCTGCAGGCTGTACAGATAGCATGGTGCCAGCATCTGCTTCTGGTGAGGACTCAGGAAGCTTCCACTCAGAGGGAAAGGTGAACGGGGAGCCAATGTGTGCAGAGATCACAGGGCAAGAGAGCAAGAAAGGAGAGGTACCAGGCTCTTTTCAGCAGCCACTTCTCACAGGAACTAAGAGTGAGAATCACACCAAGCCACACGTGGGGGATCCACAGCCATGACCCAGATACCTCCCATCAGGCCCCACCCCAGCGCTGGGATCCAATTTGAACATGAGACTTGGCAGGGCCACAGCAGTGCTCCTGAAACAAATGTGGCATAGCTGGGCACCTGTTACAGGCTGGGCACTGCTTTGGGCACTCAGGAGATGATGGAAAGTAAGATGGAAAGATCCCTGTTCTCACAATTTCCCCAGAAGTTACATGGAGATTTGGTTCCTGGGTGCCAAGACTTGGCAACGTTCGAGGATACCCCACAAGGTGCCCTTTGTAGGTGAGGCAACAGTAATTCCCTTGAGGACTCAAATTTCCAGAGACCCCAAACACCATAAATTTGAGAGACATTTTCTCCAGACAAAGAGGATGAGAAAGAGAATACCCCACCCAGAGATCATACTCAGAACTTAGGAAACAGTTCTTCTCACGTTACTGTATTTAGATGCTTAGTGTTCTTTGTTCTTTCCTGTTTTTCATCTAGAGTGTCATTCTCATCAAGGGAGCATCTTTCTCCTCATTAAAATAGGAGGGGAGATATTCAGAAAGATATTTAATTTTACAGTGCAGGGAAACAAATACTATTTATTTATTAGTATAATTAGGACAAGAGACAAAACACATCTCAGATGTGTTTGAGCCTTTTATTGCTGCAGATATTGTCTTTCAAAACATCTGAAAATTAAGCCATGAAGCAGCATTTACATTCCCCCAATTACCACCAGGATGAGTTTCCCTGGGAAGGCGAGGGGAGTGGGGAGCTGCCGCAGCTGGATCATATGCACTTTATTCATTAGGCTGTATTAAGAAATTTACCATTTTTCATAAAGAGGCCATTTCAGATCCCACCAACCAGTGAGCCAAGGCTCCAACAGGTGGGAAATTCTGCACCCCCATATGCATGAGGAAGCAGAGTCACACCTAAAATATTTAAGCTAAAATTCTTTAATAACAGCATAAAAGCAGAGCAGGTGTTAAACTACTGCAGGATTTGTACTGTCATCCCAGCCCAAATGTGGATGCTCCTGAATGATTGTGACATTTCTGCCATGGGGGATGGGGTGACTCAGTCCTGCTAAGTCCGGCTGGGCAGGCTCTGGGGCTAAGGTGATTGAGGAGTATGCATAAGAAAAGAGAAGTGCACAAGAAAAATCCTGTTCTTGAAAACTGGCTAGCCATAAGTAGAAAGCTGAAACTGGATCCCTTCCTTACACCTTATACAAAAATTAATTCAAGATGGATTAGAGACTTAAATGTTAGACCTAAAACATAAAAATGCTAGAAGAAAACCTAGGCAATACCATTTAGGACATAGCATGGGCAAGGACTTCATATCTAAAACACAGAAAGCAATGGCAACAGAAGCCAAAATTGTCAAATGGGATCTAATTAAACTACAGAGCTTCTGCACAGCAAAAGAAACTACCATCAGAGTGAACAGACAACCTACAGAATGGGAGAAAATTTTTGCAATCTACTCATCTGACAAAGGGCTAATATCCAGAACCTACGAAGAACTTAAACAAATTTACAAGAAAAAAACAACCCCATCAAAAACTGGGAAAAGGATATGAACAGACACTTCTCAAAAGAAGACATTTATGCAGCCAACAGACATGAAAAAATGCTCATCATCAGTAGCCATCAGAGAAATGCAAATCAAAACCACAATGAGATACCATCTCACACCAGTTAGAATGGCAATCATTAAAAAGTCAGGAAACAACAGGTGCTGGAGAGGATGTGGAGAAATAGGAACACTTTTACACTGTTGGTGGGACTGTAAACTAGTTCAGCCATTATGGAAGATAGTGTGGCGATTCCTCAAGGATCTAGAACTAGAAATTCCCTTTGACCCAGCCATCTCATTACTGGATATATACCCAAAGGATTATAAATTATGCTGCTATAAAGACACATGCACACGTATGTTTATTGCAGCACTATTCACAATAGCAAAGACTTGGAACCAACCCAAATATCCATCAGTGACAGACTGGATTAAGAAAATGTGGCACATATACACCACAGAATACTATGCAGCCGTAAAAAAAGGATGAGTTCATGTCCTTTGTAAGGACATGGATGCAGCTGGAAACCATCATTCTCAGCAAACTATCGCAAGAACAGAAAACCAAACCCCGCATATTCTCACTCATAGGTGGGAACTGAACGATGAGAACACTTGGACACAGGAAGGAGAATATCACACACCAGGGCCTGTTGTGAGGTGGGGGGAGAGGGGAGGGATAGCATTAGGAGATATACCTGATGTGAATGATGAGTTAACGGGTGCAGCACAACAAAATGGCACATGTATACATATGTAACAAACTTGCACGTTGTGCACATG
This sequence comes from Macaca fascicularis, assembly GCF_037993035.2. NCBI lineage: Eukaryota > Metazoa > Chordata > Mammalia > Primates > Cercopithecidae > Macaca > Macaca fascicularis. Next base: position 36,366,445 of record NC_088393.1, on the reverse strand, counting down.
TACCCTAGAACATAAAGTATAATAAAAAAAAAAAAAAAAAAGAAAAATCCCGTTCTTGAGGAACGAAAGCTGATGGTCATGCCTCTGGCTGCTCTGCCTACATCATCTGGTCATACCAAGAACAGATGACAGTGAGCTTCTGCATATGTCAAAAGTGGTTTGCATCAGATGTGCTTATTTTGTGTAGCATCCATGCCTTCTTCTGGCAAAAGGATCCCTGGTTCCCTTTGGTTCCCTCTGTTCTGTTGCACGCAGGCTGGCTGAGATTATCAACCAGGGCACCCTGCCATTCTCACTGCATTAGGCAAGGAACAGGCATGTGACAAAAGACAGCCCAATTGGCTTCTCTCTTGGGACTTCGACTCTCAAGGTACATGAGGCAAGGATGAATAGAATGGTTAGGGTTGATGAGCTGCCAATTAGCCCCACCTGCCTGGGTCCCTGGAGTGGCCCTTGTTTCTGTTTCTTGCATGTCTCTGTCTGGGTGTTCCTTTGATTTGATGCATTCTCTAATATCTTCCCATTAAATTTCACTTTTGCATAAGCTAACCAGAGTTGATTTCTGTTGCTCGCAATTAAAAAAACCTTGACTGACATAAAAATAACAGCAGCAACAACAACAGTTGCAGATGTTGTTTATTAAGAGCAGAGCTTTATAGATGTTACCTCATCTAATGTTCACAGAGTCAAAGTAAAGTAGATATTATTATTCCTGTCTTATATCATGGGGTATTCAGAGTCAGAAGCAGCCCAGACCCAGTGGTTCTTTAAAAGCATGGCTTGTGATCTCAGTGAAGTCCTCTGTATCAGTCAGAATTCCCCAGAGAAACAGAATGAGTAAGACTTATATGTGTAGATAGATAGGTAGGTAGATGTGTGGATGAATGGATGAACAGATGGATGGATGGATGGATGGATGGATGGATGGATGGATGGATGGATGGATAGAGTTAGGTATATAAGGAGAGATTTATGATGGGAATTTACTGACATGATTATGAAGGCCAGGAAGTCCCACCATAAGCCACCTGTAAACAGCAGAACCAGGAGGGCTGGTGGTAAAGTTCAGTATGAGGCCAAAGCCCTGAGAACTGGGGGAGCCAATGGTGCAACTCCCACTTTGAGACCAAAGGCCTGAGAACCAAGGGGCACTGTTGTAAGTCCTGGAATCCAAAGGCCCAAGAACCTGAAGCTCCAGTGTCTAAGGGCAAGAAAAGATGGAGGTCTGAGCTCAAGAAGAGAAAATTCACTCTTCCTCTGCTTTTTTGCTCTATCTGGGCCCTCAATGATTGGATGACGTCAGCCCACCTTGGTGAGGGCAGATCTTTACTCAGTCTACTGATTCTAAGGCTAATTTCTTCTAGAAACACCTGCATAGAGATAACCAGAAATGGCTGGGCACGGTGGCTCACACCTGTAATCCTAGCACTTTGAGAGACTGAGGCAGGCAGATCACCTGAGGTCAGGAGTTCGAGACCAGCCTGACCAACATGGAGAAACCCTGTCTCTATTAAAAATACAAAATTAGCCAGGCGTGGTGGCGCATGCCTGTAGTCCCAGCTACTTGGGAGACTGAGGTAGGAGAATCGCTTGAACCCAGGAGGCGGAGATTGCAGTGAGCCGAGATTGCGCCATTGCACTCCAGTCTAGGCAACAAGAGCAAAACTCCATCAAAAGAAAGAAAGAAAGAAAGAAAGAAAGAAAGAAAGAAGGAAAGAAAGAAAGAAAGAAAGAAAGAAAGAAAGAAAGAAAGAAAGAGAGAGAGAGAGAGAGAGAGAAAGGAAGGAAGGAAGGAAGGAAGGAAGGAAGGAAGGAAGGAAGGAAGGAAGGAAGGAAGGAAGGAAGGAAGGAAAGAGATACCCAGAAATAAGTTTCCACCAGCTCTTTGGGCATCCCTTAGCCTAGTCAAATTGACACACAAAATTGACCATCACACACTCTATATGGAGCCTCCAACTTTCCCTGCAGTCTTGTCTAGAGGGATGACTGCATGGCTCAAGTCCCCAGAATCAGGGCGAAAGCAGTTTCCAAATCATCTCCACTGATGGCAACAGATGGGCCTAGAAACTTGGGAAGGAGCTCTCCCTGATTTTAACCTCCCATTTGAGAGGAGTGTGTGTCTTCCTTCTGAATTAATTATTTATGTGAATCCAGAAATCTCTAATGAGAAGAAATAAATTCTCAGTGGGTTTGGTTCTCTGGCTTCAGAGGGCCAAAAGCCTGCCATTGAGAACTGACCAGAAACAGTGCCCAGGATGAGATGAACAGGGGTGGGATGCCTCTGGAGGTAGCAGGTCTATCCTGTGACTGAGTGCAGTCCTGCACAGTAGCCTTCAGTGCTGGCCTCAAGTCACTTGTGGGTGAAACCCCTCAAACGGAGGCCCAGTTTGAGATCGGCCCTGTTCAGAGGTTGCAGACTCAAGTGCCTACAGAAGCCAAGTGATGGCATGAATGAAGCGGCTCCCTGCAGTTACCACAGCAGTGGGGGTGAGGTCTGTTCCCATAGTAAAGGACTCAGAGGGATGCCCTTGATCTACTCCTGGAATTTCAAGTCTTTCAACATTTGGGGATAGAGGTGATTTGGAGGCGAGGGACTCTTCTTGTTAACATGAGGAGAATAACATTTTATTTGCCAGATTTTCTTAGAAGAAGAAAGCATGCTTTCTTAGAAAAACAAAGTGTCAGGAAAAACAGGCACGCTTTGACACATGCTTGGTAGGAGAAGAACTGTCCCACCTGTCTGAGAACTACCTTCTAACTAATTGTATTGGTAGCCAACAGTTACAAATTGGGCATTTCATTTAAAAGCCTGAATTCTTCCTTTCTTTTTGTGTGGTACATCTTCTTAGCTCAGATTAGCTAACAGGCAGATGAGAGCAAGGCCCCATGAGGCTGGGACATGGGGTAGGTACTGGAGTGCTCTGAGGCTGGCTGAGAGTAGAAATAAATCAGCAACTTCACTGTTCTGTTAAGGACATGCATGTCCTTCACACAGAATGTTTAATTTATCCATGAGACAGACGGCTGTGGCTTAGAATAGTCTATCAGAGGCAGTGATCAATTTAGAGACACCTGGGCCCTCACTAGCAATTCTGGCTCCTCAGGTGAGCCTGGGGATGTCTTTCTCATGGGACAAGACACATTTCTCCTGTAGGCCAAAGCCTGCCAGATGGTTGTGTTTGTATCCAGAACTGGCTCCTAATCCCAAAGACAGTGCTCCACTTTAACTCCAGAGGCACTGGCAGTGTGTCGACACCCTTGCCCAAAAGATTGGAATAGTCTCAATTATTTTGGGCAGGCTGTGTTAAACAGGAGGTTCTGATCTAATAGTTGATCTTTGTAAATTGCCTTAGGTGTAATTTCATTTGCATAATATTTGCATTCACATTTAAATTCTCAACTATCTGAAGAAGAAATAGTCACTGGACACAGACTGGGCTCGCCTTACTGTCCCTGTGACTACCACTTCCCCCATGTACGCCCCTGGGCTGAGCAATCTAAAGTCAAGGGTGGTGAATGGGATTTTCTTGAAGAAAAATGGGTTGTCAGTGTGTTCCTTCCCACACCTAACTGCCCAGTAACAGGAGAGCGGTGCTGAGCTCCCGGAAGCCTGTCCTTGGAAATCTCCACCAAATCACTAAGACTCCAGTGAAGAGCCAGGAAAGAGGCATATTTTCTCTCCTCTTCCCCCATTGGGGTGTGTGGGGAGGAGGAGGTGTGGTGATGCTTCCCAAAGCTACATAGGCATCAGTCAGGACTGAAACAGTCTAGGCAGGCGGGGTATCCTGGTCAGTTCAGGCTGAAACAGTCCAGACAGGCGGGGCATCCTGGTCAGTTCGGACTGAAATGGGCGAGGCAGGTGGGGCATCCTGGTCAGTTCATGGCTGAAATTGGCTGGGTAGGCAGGGTATCCTGGTCAGTTTGGGCTGCTACAGCAAAGTGCCATACCCTGAGTAGCTCTAACAAGCAACCATCATTTCTCACAGTTCTAGAGGCTACAAGTCCAAGGTGAGGGTGCCAGCGTGCTCAGGTTTTGGTAAGCACCCTCTTTCGGGTTGCAGGCAGCTGATTTCTTGTTGCATCTTCACATGGCAGGAAGACAGGGAGGAAGCTCTTTAGGTGGGGGCGCGGGTCTCTTTTGTAAGGGCGCTAATCCCATTTATGAGGTCTCACACCCTCATGACCTGCTTATTTACTGAAGGCCCCAGCTCCAATGCCATCACCTCGGGAGTTAGGATTTCAGCATGTGAACTTGAGGTGGGGGGTGGAGGCACAACATTTGGTCCACTGCATAGCGGTCAATGGGAAGCATATCCTTTGTCTAAAAGGAGCAGCAGCTGCTAAAATGCCCAGTGTTTCACGTCTTCTGAATTTTCTCAAGATAATGAATGTTGTGGTTTTTCTGTGAAATCTCTAAGTTTTAAAAATGTTGGTTTAAAAAAGAGTCAGGTGTGGTGGCTCACACCCGTAATTTCAGAGCTTTAGGAGGCCCAGGTGAGGGGATTGCTTTTGCTCAGGAGTTCGAGACCGGCCTAGACAACATAGTGAGACCCTGTCTCTACAAAAACAATTTTTTAAAATTAGCCAGGCATGGTGGCACGTGCTTGTAAGTCCCAGCTACTTAGGAGGCTGAGGTGGGAGGATCATTTGAGCTCAGGAGTTGGAGGCTGCAGTGAACTGTGATAATAATGCCACTGAGGGTGATCCTGTCTCTAAAAAACAGATAAATAAATAAATTAGTAAAAACTCAAAATTTAAATATGCAATGATGCCACCGCAGACTGGATCTGAACCACAGGCCATGCATGATGTGTGATCTGGGCCATCCCCCTCAGGATGGAAGGCTGCTTTTTTTACCATCTGCATTGTCAGGAGAATGGGACCACAGTGTAAGAGGGATAAGCTTTTATAAGACACTTCGGAGGCAAACAAGAATTTCATTGTGTTTATGCCAAACACCAATGGTTTCAGTGCCAGAGGGCATTTCATCAATGCTGCTGGTGGCAGGTGGCAATGGGAAGGGTCTTTAATTTGGAAAGTTTAGGAAGCTTCAGTTTATATACTGGGATCATTAAGGAAGAGGATACTTTGAGCAACTTCTGAGCTTTAACTTGATGCTGTTAGAGTCCAGAAAAGGCCCTGGTTTTCCATCCCAAGAAAAGCAGCATTAGTGACTGTACGGGCTGTGCTTGTGCCTGGTCTCAATGGCTCCTGAGCATTGTTCCAAGCACACATTGGCTCCTGGAAGCTCTGGGGGCTTCTGGGAAGACAGGGCAGCTGATTCATTAGCATACACTTTAGGAAGCTGCACGTGAGTGTCACACTGTCAGATGCATTTTACAGCTCTCTAAATGGTAAGACTTTTTTGAACGTTTATGTAGGCGATGGGTGGACCATAATTTTAAGTTCTTAAAGCAGAGTTGCAGATGATAAGGGCTGTAAACTGAGAGGAAAAGCTGGCACATAACTGCCGTGCTAATGGCTGTGACCTAATGCTCTGGAATGGTGTTTATGCAGAGTGCTCAGGGTGAAATTGGCAATGTAATGTGAGGGCAGGGGGCGTCTATGTGGAATTTCTGCAGAGGCCCATTTACCCAAGGTAAAGTCAGGGAGGGGCATGTTAAAACAACTGTTCCCAGCTCTGCTGTGCTGCTGTCTCTAGTGAACCAAAAGGGAGGCTTTACGCAAAACATTTTTTTCCTAATTAAAAGAGGCTCAGAATCAATGTAAAGAAAAAAATACATAGGAAAGAAGAAAATGAGAAAATCCCAATTCATCTTCAAATTTACCACTCACAGATCATCAGAACTAACATTTCAGTGTGTGACCTTCCAGGATGTTTTCTGTGTGAGTATGCACGTGTGCCTACACAAACCCATTGCCTCCTGTGTATTTCTGGAGCTGGCTTGCTCCTCCCAGCACTTTAGCATTCCACACCACGATGGACCGATGTAATTGTGGTTAGGCTGTATTCCATGCTTTGGAACAAAATCCGACTTTGCCCTTCTTGTGGGAAATTTTGGGTACTTCCAGTTTTTATAAGCACAAATAGCTCTGCCATGATTATCCTTAGGCATACCCTCCTGCACATTTCTGATGATTTCCTTGGAATATATTTTTAGAAGGAGAATTTTCAGGGCAAAAGGCATGCAGCTCTGTTTATAGTGGTCACACTCTGCAGATTTTCTCTACTCCCATGGCCTCATGTCCTCTCTGTGCAAACCACATCTAAATCCAGCTCCATAGCCGGACCTGTAGCTTCAGGCTCCTAGAGTCAACAGTCTTCACTGGCCATCATCTCACCTAGAGTGAACATGCTGAAAGTGGAACTCAGAACCTCCTATCCAACCCACCATTTGCAGGGGACCCAGGATGGAAGCCAGGAGTCCTTGTCAGTGTCTTCCTCCTTCTCACTCCCACACTGAATAAATCCCCAAGTCCTGGAAATACTTGCCCCTAAGCATGCTAAATCTGTCTGTGTTTTTGTTTTATTTGATACTACCCAAGCCCAAGACACCAGCTTATGTCCAGGGATTTCTTTAGAGATTCCTAAGCTCTACACATTCTCATGAGAGATGAATGAGCCTGATACACACATCCAAACCAATGTGATGGGACATGGAGATTCTCTATACTAGGAAGCCACACTTTAAAAGAACACTCAGGCCACACTTGATCTAAAGACAGGTGAGCCATTGGGCCAATCATGGCATTTGGTGTATAGAGATTTTTGAAATAAGGAGCCTTCTGATTTCCTCTGATTGGAGATATTGAGTCAGTGCCTCTCTTACATTTGAGGCTGACTCCATTCCTCATTCTCCATCTTAAAGATAGTGACATGTCTGAGTGACTTAGGTGGGGTTCTTTGCAGCACCAAAGGCTGGACCATGGCCCTGTATTGGTACCCACAGCCCAGGAGCTTCTCCTCTGCCAACCGGAGACCCTCCCAGACACAAGCTGAACTCTACTCCCTCAGTGACCCCAAGTCTGACTCAAGTCCTAAGAACACCAAGCGCTCAGGAGGTGTTTAAAGGAATCCGGAACATGGTTCAGGCCCACGCTGCACTGGGGGCTAAGCCAAGATGAGAAGCATGGCCAGAATCCCTGGCCTCCAGACCTGAGTGACTTAGGGAACTGCTCATATAAGGAAGCCCTTGCCTCTGTCAAAGAGACAGCTGTGTTATCTAATGATAACAGGGAGGGACTCAGCACGTGTATTCAGGCCATACACTGCCCGGAGAATGTGTTCATAAATGACTGGCTGTCCCCAAACCAGGGGTTGGCCTGTGGGCGTGTACCTCTTGGATTCCTGTGTGTTCACAGTCACTGCAGTTCACTGAAGGATTTTGGATACTGGACTATCAGCCTCTCATTTTGCTTTTCCCACAGTGCCTGCCCCATTGTGAGCTTCCAAGTGCCTGTACACAGGAGGTGCTCAGCTGCTGGGCTGCCATGCTCTTTGTCTGGGGATGAGAGGGAGTCCCCCTGAAACTCTACCAGGAGAATGGACACTGCTTTAGTTGGTGTCACTGAAATGAGTACGTGTGGAGGTGCCACTCTGGAAGCTGGGCAGACCTCAGCCCATCTTGGTAAGTTGCAGGAAATGCTCGGCTCTCAGCAAAGCAAATCGAGCCACGAGAAGCTGGTTTCCGAGGAGCTGCACAGAAGGGTTTACTTATGTCCTTTCTCACAAATGCATCAAAATGTATTTGGACAATTTCAAGTCCAAAATGAGTTTAAAATAGTGCTGGGGGACAAAGCCAGCACAGAGAGCCCATTAGCACCGATCCACATTAATGACCTCCAAGGCCTTGGCCGCTGACAGCAGGGACTGGAGGTTGGGAGCTGCCAGCTGCGGTCACCGCACATTCCCCCTAGACGGGCTTGGCCCCAGGGATGACAGACTGAACAATATTCGCTTTCAGCCTGAGCTGGTGGGTGGGGAGGTCTCTCCCTCATCTGAGCTAAGATATGTCTTTGGGGCTAGGAGAATCTGGGGACAGAGTGTTGGGGGTGGGGACATTCTGCTTTGCTTGCTGACATCAGTGTTGGGAGGTATTTTTCTGGCATGAAGAGAAAATAAAACTCTGGGATGAGGAAGAGCTTATGGGAGCTGATGGGAGAGGGCACTTGGAGCCGTGCCTCCCACCCCAACCCCCACCAGCTGCAGGTGTTTTGTTTCCCATCAGTCGCAGGCCAATACTTTTGCAGAATTCAATAAAATTTGAATTATGAGAAAAATGAAATTAAAAGAAAAGCTATACAAAATACAAGCCCCCAATTTCGTGTTATTGGATTGAACAGTCATACTCCATGACTCTGTCAAATGGCTGCGGTGGTTTCTAAACACTCCGGATGTCAGTCTTCATCATGACCACACTCGGCAGCACAGCAGAAGGCTCCCGCCATTCCTGGACTCTCCCACCTCCATGCCTTTGCTCGGTGCCCCCTCGGCCGGGAATTACCCCTCCTTACCCTGTCTCTCTATGTGGGGCGGAATATCCTTTTGGACCAGGGCTGAGTGTCCACATGTGCCTCTCCCCTCTCCATCTCCAAGATGGCCTCAGACAGGGACCTCCCACCTCTCACCTAAATCCGCCTGCCACCCCCTGGCTGGGGCATCTGTGTCCCTTCACACACCCTCCTGCCCTCCCTTCGAAGGCTGCCAAACAGATCCACGTCTTAAATCACACATTTCCCATCACATCACCTACCAGGTAAGATTCCTTAGTAGCTCACGGGTAACCACAGGGCTAATCCCAAGTACCTAGACTGTGGCCAAGACCCCACCGAACTCCTGCTGCCTCCCTCCCTCCGGGCTCCCACTGCACCCTCCGTCCCCAGGCAGCTCTGGGGACCTCTAGCTGTCCTTGGATATGCCCTGTTCCCTCTGGCCCCGCAGACTCCACCCATGTTGTTTCTCCAGCCGCACCTGCCTGTCTCCTTCTCCTTCACTTGGGGACAGATCCTGTGTGATTTCATACCCAGGCCCTTGCCCCTCCTTGGAGATGCCTTCCCTGCTTCTCTCACACCCAGATCTAGGTGACCCCATAGAATAGTCCTCAATCCTTCTTCTAGCTCTTGTCACCCTGGAGTTTATTGTTTTCCCCAGATCCTGTTCATGGAACACTTCCTGTGGAAAGGTCTCTGAGTGGGGCGTCTGCCTCTCCCCGCCAGGTGCGGGGCCTGTCCTCAGGAGCCACTCCTGAGCTGTGCGCCCAGAGATCAAAAGAGACTGGGAGGCAGACACCATAGCATCGTCACCCCAAGAGAAGTGGGAAGATCCGTGGAGGCCAGGGTGAAGAGGGGTGGGAAGGCATCCCCTCAGGGGAGAGGGGCAGGTGCCCACCTGGCACAGATATCCAGACGCTGAGATCATCCTGGGCCTGGTGAATAAACACTGGCTTCCTCACCTTTGGAGTGGGACACCTTGGAGGCTTGTCTCACACCCCCTCTCCTCTGAGCAGATGAGTCCTTGTGCCCACAGTGGGACCCTGGTCTCTCTTCTTCCTCCTGGTTTCCCGCTCCCTCACAGGCCTCCTGGGATCACCTCCCACCCAAGATTTTTGTCTTGGACGCAGCCAGATTTTTGTCTCAGGTCTGTTTCTGGAGATCCAGAACTAAAACCAATAACCTCCTGGCCACCACCCTGGAGTCACCATCTAGTACCAGAGATGGGAAAAAAAGAAAAAAAAAAGTAAATCATTACAAGTCGTAATAAAGGTTCCAAAAAAAATGAACCAGCGCAGAATGAAATACCACACACGGCCAGTCAATGAAGGCCCACTGGACACAGTGACATTTACAGATTTGCAATTGTATGCAGCAAAGCTTCCGTCCAGGGCAGCGTGTGGGGCTCAGAGACGTAGCCAGTCCTATCGGGTGAGGGAGCATCTCACAGAAGTGGAGGCTGAGCCGCGTGCAGTGGTCCAAGTGTCGGACAGCTACGCAGAGCTGAGAGAGCCTGCTAAGGCAGCAGGGGTATGATTGACGCCCGAGCCACCAGAAAAGTCACCTTCCACGGGGCATGTCTGTGTGGCAGGCCCTGGCTCACTGTTTCCCATGCATGACCCCTCTAGAGGCCCACAGCAATTTTCTGGGCTGTTCCCAGTCCACATAAGAGGAAGCCCAGGCTCAGTGCCTTGCCCAGGGTATGAAATCGGGAGAGTGAGAGACAGGGTGGACCATGGTCACCACTCACCAGTGATTCCATTTAGGTCCCTGTGCACCAGGGTTCCCCATGGCTACCTCATTCCAGGACCTGAGCACCGCTGATTGCTCTGGATATTTACTCCAGGATGGCTCTTTCCAGATTAAACATTAACATTAATATCTGTCCCATGTGAATGTGCTTGTGTTGGGCAAGACAAGTGTGATTTATGTGCTTGTGAAGGTGTCACCAGGTGTTGGGGACCAGAGAGCTGCTCAGCGCCTTGCCCTGTGACATGCACCGCAGCACGTACTGGATGATGGAACAGCCACCTGTGTTTCTGCTGCCGGCGAGGGACAAAGGTGAAGGAGAGCCAGGGAATGGTCAGGTGGCAGAATGAGGCAGTCCCCTGGGGCTGCCACCGTCCCAGGGGCCAGGCTGGAGCCACCCCACAGGCAGAACCAGCACTGCCACCCTACAGTGGACAGCCCAGTGCCCACAGCCCTGCCTCGCCAGGGAGGCTGCCCTTCCTCTGCAGAGCTGAACCTGCCCAGGCCTCTGGAAGCTCCAGAGCTCCAGCCTGCCTGGCACCTCTCTCTCTGTGTTTCTGTCTCTCCCTGTCTCCTCACTGTCTGTCCCTGTCTCTGTCTGTCTCTTTGTCTCTGTCACTCTCTGTTTCTCTGTCTCTCCGTGTTTCTCTTTCCGTCTCCACCTCTTTCTGTCTGTTTCTCTGTCTCTCTCCCGGCTGTCTCTCTGTCACTCTCTCTGTCTCTTTCTCTCCATCTCTGTCTTTCTCTCTGTGTCTCTGTTTCTCATCTTCTCACTGTCTGTCCCAGTCTCTGTTTCTCTGTTTCAGTGTCTTTTGCTCTATCTTTCCTTGTGTCTGCCTTTCTCTGGCCCTCTGTCACTCTCTCTGTCTCTGCCTCTCTCTGGCCGTCTGTTACTCTGTGTCTCTGTCTGTCTGTCTTCTATTTGTCTGTCCCAGTCTCTGTCTTCCTCTGTTTCTGTCACTTTGGGTCTATCTTTCCCTGTCTCTGCCTCTCTCTGTCCCTCTATCCTTCTCTGTCTGTCTCTATCTTCTCACTGTCTGGCTCCGTCTCTGGCAGTCTCTCTCTGTTTCTCTATCTTGTTTCTGTCTCTCTCTGTCTCCCTGTGTCTGTCTGGCTGTGTCTGTTTCTAACCTCAACTGCCTCCCGCCCTGCCCGCATCACAGTCCTTGGCAGTCTCTGCCTGTCCTTCTCTCCTCACAGTTTCATCTGTATTGGCTACATCTCCAGGAGCCTCCCTCCCCTGGATGTCCAAGGCCCCTCCTCCCTTGTGGGTTTCCCTGAAGCCACAGCCAGAGACCAGGGCCTGAGAGGCGGGGCCGAGTGAGGAAGCAGGCAGCCAGCCGGAATGGGGAGAAAGTCCCACCAGCGTGCCTCTGGAGCCAGTACCCCTGCAGCCACTGGGGCTCGGTTCCGTGAGGTGCCTCTGAAAACCTGCTCCTCTGTGCCTAGGACATGTCCACTCTGCAGCATGGAGCCTGGGCACATGTTCCCACCTAGGCCAAGAACTTTGCTGGACTTCTGGGTTTCGATGGGAGCAGCAGAGGGAGCTCCATAGAGGTGGGGAAGGGCCTAGGGAGGAAAAGTGCAGAAACTCAGAAGGTGCTTGAGGTGGGAGCTGACCCTGGCAGGAGAGTTGCAGCTGAAGTCTGAGCTGGGCCAGGGACGGGACGCAAAAATATCATTTACAACTCCTTGTTGCCTGCAAAACTACACCGGGACCCTCGGTGGAGCATCTAAGGCCCCCAAGACGTGGCCGTAGCCGACATTTCACCCATTGACTGCAAAAGCTGCCTACCCCTCATGCCTGGCAGCTCCCCGTGTCTGCCCACCTCCCAGCCTTTCTTCTCTATTTCCAAACCCCGATGCCCCCGGCCCCAGGCCCTCCCTCCGCACCTGTCTCATACCCACCTTCCCTTCTAGTCCTGCTTCTACAGGAGACCTTTTTGGGCCTCTCTAACCCAACGTGAGGTCTTTGTTCTGCTCGCAGTGTCTGAACCGCCAATTTGTCATTTATGAGATCTGCTCTGCCTTTTTCTTTCAGCCGCTTTTCTTCAACGTGCCTCCTTCAAGATCACAACCACCTGGAATTGGCCAAGCTCAGCACCAGGACCTGGGACATGGAGACATGGCCCCTGCTGATGAGAAGCTTGCAGTGCATGCAGATTTGATCCCGAGGGAGCCTGAGTTCTTCAGGTTGAGAATTGTCATCCCTGCTGTGTTCTAGAACCCAACAAGGGGCTAGCCCACTGAAGGCACTGTTATCAGCTCTCATTTTCATTCTGAGTATGCAGCTTCTCCCTCTTCCCGTTCAGTCGAAATCCCTCAAACAAAATGATACCTGCCTTGCCAAACTTGATCTCCACCCCACAGACTTAGGGGTTGGTGGAGTCTCTGTAAGCCTGGACACCTGTGCAGTTGACATTAGAAGCAATGGAGGAGGACAGGTGACTCATTAGCGGTAGAGAATGGATCACTCAGGGCCAAGAAACTCGGTCAGAACTCCCCTGAGAGACGACTGCATTCTCATGGCAATGGCAACCCTACCTCTGATTCTGCTACCCGAATTCTCCCAGATACTGGCCCCCATGGTGTCCAGGCCCTTTGGGAGGCCCTTTGGGATGCTGAGACCTATTCCAACATCAACATGATGATTCATTCCAGCATCAACAGTGTCGCCTGGCCAGACGTCCCCAGACAGGTGCCAGGACTTAGTGCTGCAAAGAGTATGTACTAAACCCAGAAAAGATCTGGCAGTTTCACTTGTCTTTCTGCCAATCCTTGGGACAAGCTAAGCTAGGCTTTTTAAAAAGTCCAGTCAACTAACGGCTTGGATAGATTGGGAGGTTCTGATTTTTAAAAGTTTTTAAATTGTGAAATATGTTCTATCTTAAAAGGTATGTAATATTTTTATAGTTTAATAAAATGAGCAGTCATGAACCTACTATCCAGTTTAAGAAAGAAAATATCATCCCGTGTGCCCCTCCCTGAGGCATCTTCCTCCCTCCCCCTCCAGGTAACCATTACCCTAGAGTTTATGTTCACCGTTCCTCAATTTTCTCCATAGCTTTCACACACTGCATATGTTCCTAAATAGAATGTTTGGTCATGCCTATTTTTAAAACTGAAATTTAAATGTTTCCACTCTATATATGTGTTTTGCAATATGCTGTTTTTGCTCCATATTATGCTTTCAGAAATTTACCCATCATAATGAATATAGCTGTTAATTTATTTCACTGCTATATAGTATTCCATGACATGCATTTATCCAGTTTGCTGTTAATGGATACTTAGGTTGTTTTCAGAGTTTTGGGTTTTCTTTTCTTTTTTTCTTTTTTTTGCTTTTACTAGTCATGCTGCTGTCAATCCTTTTGTACATGGCTTTGGAGTACATATACCCCAAAAGAATTATTATTCTCAACACCAGCACCACCCTTCTGACAAGTATTTTGTGATGTTCTTCTTACTATCTTGAAATAAAATTCTTGAAATTCTCTGGGTAAGTGCTGTCTATGGTATAGATTTTATCTACATTATAGATAGAATGCTATCTATACTATAGATCCTATCCTATAACCCACTTACCCATAGAATTTTAAGAAATCAGTGTAATGCTCTGAATGTGATATAAAAAAGAAATAAGACAAAGAAAGCAATTTATAATAAAAGGTGGTTGAACCAATATGTAAAATTTAAGGAAAAATTACATCAGAAGCTAGAATAACAATGTCAGATGCTTGCACCTGTGGGTAGAATTACCATAATTGTTCCAGCTACAAATGCAAACAGTCATAGGTGTTTTGGGTTGATAGCGCAAATACCATGTACAAGGTTCCCAGCAGAGAAACGATTTTTTAAAATGTTAATCAATCCTCAGTGAAGTTCTAAACAACAATAACAACAGAAAGCACAATATCCCTTCAATAAAAGGGATATTTTTCAGGAAAGTGGTTGCCTCCTTGAAAAATTCAGTATGTTAAAGACATGAGAACAATGCATTTGAGTTTTTTAACTGTTTATGTGTAAAATAAAGTTAGAGTTAGATTGCAGGATCAGGTAAGTATCAACAGACATTCACTTACATAAATTATGTGGTCCCACATGTAGTCATCCATCTTTGGGCGGAACTGTCCCAGAAACCATATGACGTTTAGCGTTCCTTGCTCTACTTACTAAATGCCAGTAGCACTCTTTACTTATTGTGACATTCGCAGGTTCCAAGACTTCCTTTAGGATGTGGTAATGACTGCATTAAGAGCCACTCCTAGAGTGTATACTTAAAGAGTGGAGTTGCTTGGTTAGACAGTAGGTGCATATTTGACTTACTAGGTAATAACAAATGATTTTTCAAGGAGGTTGTATCAATATGCTATCCCATCATTAGTGCATGAGAATTTCTGTTGCTCTTCTTCCTTACTTACACTTGAAGTTGTCAGACTTTACAGTTTTCCCTGTCTGGTAGGAGTAAAATTGTCTTTTATTGTATTTTCTTAACTTCCCACCTGGTTAAGCACTTTTTACATGTTTCTGGACCATTCATGTTTTATCTTCTATGAAATTGACTGCTCATGTCATTTTCCCATGACATCTTGTCGTTTGTTTAAGGGTCCCTTTTTTTTTTTTCCCCGAGATGGAGTCTTGTTCCGTCACCAGGCCAGAATGCAGTGGTGTGATCTTGGTTCACTGCAACCTCTGACTACCTGGTTTAAGCGCTTCTCCTGCCTCAGCCTCTCGAGTAGCTGGGATTACAGGCACACACCACCATGCCCAGCTAATTTTTGTATTTTTAATAGAGACAGAGTTTCACCATGTTGGCCAGGATGGTCTCAATCTCTGGACCTTGTGATCCACTCACCTCGGCCTCCCAAAGTGCTGGGATTACAGGCTTGAGCCCCACGCCCCACCTGTTTAAGGGTTCTTTATTGTATTGTATACTAATCCTTTGCCAATTATATATATGCAAACATTTTTTCCCAGTTGGTGACTTCATGTTCCTACCTTTGTGTTTTATGGTGTCTTTTGATAAGAAAGTTTCTGATTTTTGCTTTATACCAAACATATTTGAATTTGTCTAGCCTTATGACTTTCCTTTGGGAAAGGATTATGAGTGAGCTCACTTATTTATCCACATTTTCCTATCTTAGTAAAACGTATCATTCCTGTCCCCATCTGCCTCTCCCACATACATGCACTTTGCACTTCAGACTTCCACAAGGCAGATTTCCATGCCACCCTTAAAATTGCTGTGGGTATGGTGGGATCCTGTTCTCTCTACTATCTTGACTGTTGATTTAATATGTGGACCTCAGTGAATGAGGGATAGAATGCTTAAAAGCAGAGCTATCCATGACCCCAGATACTTTATGGGGAAGCAGTGGTCTGTCTGCAAATTCCAGGGTTAACTGAACCCTCAGAATCATCTAACAAGTCTGATGTAGGTTCTGAGGGAGGGCAAGGCTGTGATGCCACTGCCTGCTGATGTACAAGTGGGAAAGATAAAGAAGAAATTGAGAGAGAATTGTGCATCTTGGTCTTACCTTCCAGTCTCAGGCTCCCCATCTCTACAATGAAGTTACCTCTGAAACAGCCAGGTGGATTGATGGGTTATATGCGTAGGGAGTCTTTGAAAGCAAAAGTCTAGTGAAGTTGGTGTACGCTGTTTCTCCTGCTGGGTAACGAAGTGAAGAAAGTTGGCCAGTTATAATAATACAGACTTACAGGGAGCTAACCACTTCCTGTGTGAACATTCAGTTCTATCCAGCCTCTTTCAGTGTTCCTAGAACACTTCACAAGGTAACCTTTCTCAAGCTTACCCAGACCACCCCAAGCCTTGCGCACCTCTGGTGCTGAGAACTGGAGCCCTCCAGAGCTCTCTGTAGCAGATTTCATCGTCAGACCTCTCTGACCCCAGCCCTCTTGGTGGGGGTCTGACCAAGCCTTTAGCCCAGGGATAATCAGATGGGTTTGTGCTTAATGCATTTTCCAATCAATACAACAATTTGCAGATTATGAACACTGAATATGAGGACAAAATACTGCATTAAAAACCTACTTGTCTTGATGAATTAAAAGTTAGTTTTGGAGATGGATGCACAGCAGGCTTGGGAAGTGCACAAAACAATAAGTAGACAGATCTCTCCTTTTTCCCAAAGAAGTACCGATACTGTCCCTAAGGATGCAAAGGGGGCTTGGAAATTGAAGGCTCTTTCCAGGGGGCTATATTGCTTCCTTCCAATATGCTCCAAATGCATTGCTTCTTCCTTTTCATCCCAGTAACTGAACACAGACTCCTCAGTCTCCTAAATGTGCCACTGCCTCTAAAAATGACATTTGGGAGTGTGTCTTCAGGTCTGAGCAAAACCCCAAGCAAGCCAGTTCTCCACAGCAGGGTCACTTTTGGGTAGACCTGGGTCAAAGAGCCAGTGGTTTCCACACTCCTGAATTTCCTTCTGGGCAGAAGAGAATCTTGCATGTAAGGGCAGAAAAGAATCTTGCATCTAAGTACCTATCCCTGGACTCTGATGCTAGGAACACGTGTTAGACAGATCTGTGTTACTGCTCTCACAACAGGCTTTAAAGAACAAGCTAACAATCACAACGCCCCTCACCAGAAAACCTGAAAACCTGCAAGCCCGGTGGAAAGCTGTGCATCAGAGAAAAGGGGAAGGGGAGAACTGCTTGCTTTATTGCATTTGGTTTCTATAAAGGCCAGGGAGAAAGCACGAGAGAGTCTTTGTGGTTGGTATGAAAGGCAGCATCTGGCGGAGGAAATGCTCCCTGATAGGACATGGGTGCAAATGTTTCTTGACAATTCCAATCAAGGACGGTTCTCGTTAGCATTCAAGATGGCTGGGAAGATAAATTATATGAATAATTTTGGTTCTTTGTCAAGACTTGGATGATATCTTTCCGCGACACATCTGTAGCTGTGCATACTTAATTACGAACTAACGAACAGACAGGAGGCATGAAGTGCGGGCACATTCCTTATGCTACAGAAATGACACATGCATTCCATGGGGCGTGTGTTCGAGAAACAAATGAGACAGCAAATTTCTCAGCTGGAGCCCTCCCGATATCTGCTTGTGTGAGAGAGGACCTGGCCTGTCACTTCTAACTTGGAAGAAAAGAGGCTTTGAATTGAGCAGGATTAATTTAGGGGCTGGGGCTGGACCTGCGCAGCAGCCACAATCTCTTACCAGGCTTCCTTGAGAACAGCTTTGGCATTCCTGAATTCAGATCAATACATGGGGACCATGACAAGTCTTAAACGTTGAAAGCATACCAAGCATTATGTAAGTACTTCATAAATGTCTCTGGTCTGACCACATTTATCAACTCCAGGAACTAATACAAAGACACCACTTGGAAAGATAATTTACTTGAAACTTTAAATGTTCTGTTAGGAGCAAGTCTCATCTGGTGTAGGGGGACAGGTCATTATTACCTGATAATTAATCTTTTGAGAAGCCAGAATAGAGGGATATTCTGGGCCTGATAAAACCAGTCTCCTCTGAAACATCCCTCCTGTGTTACTGCTGGTCTGTCTGTGTCCGACTTTGTCTGTCATACTAACGTTTTCCTCCACTCCACTTCCTGCTCCTTGTTGGCTGTTGTAAACCTCTGACTACAAAATGCAAACAGCTTAAAGTAAAATTACAGATCTTAGAGAAGACTTTCATGAAGTTAATGAAAGTGATGAGAGAGAACTGTTTGCATCCTATGCACACCCGCTGATAACCAAGGATCCGGTTCGTTAAAGTAACAATGGAAGAGAAAATTAACAAGGAGGATACAGAAAAGGCCCTTAACAAAGGAATAATTTGAAAATCAACAAATAAAGAGGGCCCCTGGGAAAACGGAATGAAGGAATTTTTGGTGACAATTATCTTTTGATAGCAGTACCGAGAAAATAAAATATGAAACAAAAGATGATGTATCTTCCTAATCTTCCTATCATACTTACTGTCAGCTTAGTGGTACCTGCAGCACAGCCACTGGTTGATGGGTGGGGTCAGAGGAACTCTCAGAACCAGCCACACATGCTGGGATGAAATATGCTCCTCAGAACCAGCCACACATGCTGGGATGAAATATGCTCCTCGTTAAAACCCCCTTTCCTCCACATGCCTTAATTTCAGGAGCCTTATAGCCCTGAGCCCCGTAGGGGGCCCCTGCTGGGCCACCCAGTAGGATTCAAACCTTGGAAAATGGGATGAGGAGACGCAGCCCATGATGCCCATGCTACTGAAACGTGAGTGGAAATGACAGCTTCCATTTCTGGAAAGAAGCTTTATGAGCTTACACCATTGCTTTATAAGCTTACTTTTCTGACTTTGGAATGCCTATGGAGGCATCCATCAAGATAAAATGCCACAGACATCTCGCTCCAGGGTGACATGGGACAACTCTTGTTAGCCTCGTCTGTAAAAGATGAGGAAACTGAGGCTTAGAGAGGTTGACCAGCTGAGCCATAGTCACACAGTAGAACAAGGTGTGATCTTTGGTTTCTCTAACATGAAACTTCATGACCTTCTAAGTTTCTGGCAGCGCCCAACCCTAACAGCTCACACTCAAAAAGCCACCTCTCCCTCCTTGCACCGAGTCGGCTCCTGGCAGGCTGTGCGTGGCGTGGTACTCTTGGCCTAATGGGTCGCTGAGGGTGCACAGGTCTCCAGGAGCACACACACACAGCTACTTGGAAAAGATGACCTGTGCATGCCTGTGACTGTAAACGCATCTCCAGGAAAGTTCTGAGTATAGATTACTCAGCGTCGGCACAGGGAGAGGCAGCCCAAGGGTGGTGTGGGCAGGTGATGGCACCGGCACTGGGGCACAGGGCTGTGCTGGGTCAGGTGGAAGTGCCGGCTTGAGTGCCTCAGTAGAGCTGGCTGTACACGGTAACTTTGACTTTTCACATCTGCTTCTCCAGGAAAGGGACAGGGCCTAGCTGTTACTGACAACCCCACTCCAGAGAAACATGACCCTGTATACTCTGACAGGGTGGCACTGCCAAGGTCATCAGTGTCTGCGACTTCTGCAAGCTCTGGTTGAACTCTGGCTGTACAGAAGCCCTGTACTGTGCGTGTGCCCATGTGTGTGTCTTTGTGTGTGTGTCCGTATGTCTGTGTATGTATGTATGTCCCTGTGTCTATGTGAGTGTGTTTCTGTGTGTGTCTGTATGTGTCTGTGTGTTTCTGTGTGTGTCTGTGTGCATCTGTGTCTCTCTGTGTGTATCTGTGTGTTTCTCTTTGTGTGTCTGTGTGTATCTTTGTATGCCTCTGTGTCTGTGTGTGTATGTGTATGTCTGTGTGTGTGTCTGTGTGTTTGTTTGTCTCTGTGTGTGTCTGTGTTTGTGTGTGTCTTTGTGTGTGTGCCTGTGTGTGTCTCTGTGTGTGTGTGTGTGTGTCTGTGTATGTCTCTCTGTTTGTGGGTCTGAGTGTGTAGTGGGGGAAAGGAGGAAGGAGCACGAGGGGCAGCTCTGCCCCCGCCCCTGTGCGGCTGCCAGTCTGATGACGCTTGAAGCAGCTCTATTATGGGTGAGTGTGGATTGACATGGAAACCTTTCTACAAAATACTAAATGGAAGTGCAAATTGCAGGACTGAATATACAGTCCATGTTCAATGGTGGGAAAACTGATTCGAGTAAAATTTTATTCAAGCCCTACCCTGTGCAGGTCAGTGCAGAAGGCTCCCATGGTCTTATAGAGCCCCCTTGTCCCGTGTCTGTGTTAGGTACCGAAGCTGAATTACTGAGCTCACGTTCTGCTCACCTCCTGTCTCTCTCTCCTCCCAATTGGAACTCAGTCTCTCCCATTTTCGCCACAACTGCTAGCACAAGGCAGGGGCTGCTTGAAGCTGGCAGAGGTGGTGAAGCTGTGGCTCTGGGTGGGGCTGCCTCCACTGCAAAGGCTAGCCTGGGTGGAGGCAGGGCTGGGAGACTCTAAGAGAGCTCGGTTCTAGAGCAGGAAGCTCTGTGGGAGCAGGAGCTGGGAGGCAGGAGGATGGCCTTGATGAGAATCAGTCCTCAGTTTGGAAAGTATGTTCAGGGGCCTACAGGAAGCTGGCTGCTGAGGCAGCAGGGCTCAGGTTCTGCCTGGGTCCTCGGATGCCAGCCTGCCAGGTGGGACCTTGTCAATAGCCTCTGAAGAATCATTGACAATCCCTGTGGCCGGGCCTGAGCCCTACTCAGCCTCAGCTCTCTTGAAGAAGGTACAGGAAAGAAACACTGATCCAAAAGCCATTTCTAGGGCCAGAACGAGGTCAGCAGACGTGAGAGCCTGCTGTGAGCTCAGGCAAGGGGCTTTGGGGGAGAAGGGCACAGAATGAAGGACCCTGGAGCCTCTGGAGGGAAAGGGTCATTGGCTGGGTGCAGGGAGAGCCAGAGGAAGCCACAGGCCAGCTGCTGCCAGAGAGCAGCTGAGGGCAGGCCTGTTGGTGTTAGTGGTTAGCGCTGCGGTCCAGGTACAAGCTTGCCATGGAACTCCAGCCTCCAGCGCTGAGATGGTTTGGGTGTGTGTCCCCTCCAAATCTCTGTTGAAATGTGATTCCCAGTGTTGGAGGTGGGGCCTGGTGGGAGGTGATTGGGTCATGGGGGCGGATCCCTCATGAATGGCTTGGTGCACTCTCTGAGGTAACGAGTTCACTGGAGAGCTGGCTGTCTAAAGGTTCTCTCTCTTGCTTCCTTTCTCTCCATGTGACACTCACCTGCTCCCCCTCCTCCTTCCACCATGATTGTAAGTTTCCTGAGGCCTCACCAGGAGCAGATGCCAGCACCATGCTGCTTGCGCAGCTGCAGAATTGTGAGCTAAATGAACCTCGTTTCTTTATGTATCACCCAATCGCAGGTGTTCCTTTACAGCAATGCAAATGGACTGTCACACGTGGGGATAAACCACCCAGCAATGAACAGCCCGTTGTTGTTGCTGGGCCTGAGGCACCTCAAAGGAGCAGAAGGGGCTCAGAGCGAGGACCCTCCTCCCTCTGCTAGAGCAGGAGAGGCTGCAGCACCGAGGAGAGGAAGTTAGAGCTGGTCCCCGGAGCCTTAGGAGTTGTACAGGCAGGGAGCGGTGAGGCTCCTGGGAAGGAGGGCATTCCAGACAGATGGGGCCACTGAGGGTGCAAAGGCCACTATGCTCTCATAGGCTGTCTTTCAGAGAGTGAGGAGAACCTATCAGGTCAGAGCAGACAAATCAGACCTCTGGGTCCTGCCCTGGGGTTGGGCTCTCCCTCAGACTCTAAGAGCTCCTGGCTATAAATTTTTCATTTGCAGCCCAGGTCAAGTAGAGGCAAGTTCCAGCCTCATGGGGTGGCTGACAGAGCACAGCCTCATGCACAGTAGGTGCCCAACATTGCCTCTTGTCATTATTTCATCCATGGCTTTTCAAAAGACAGAGGAAGAGTGCTCCATGCACACACGTAAGTCCTTAAGTATCCAGGGAGTCCGTGGAAACCCTGACATATTAGCCCCAAAGGCACGGGAGGTGGAGATCACACAACGCTCTCAATCCGCAGCTCCTTCCAGCTCCTTCGCGTTCTCTCTAATTGTATCTGGCTCTTATCAAGGACACGCATGTGTCTGAACACCTCTAGTCAAATAAAGGGAGGTTGTGAATGCTGCCATCCTCCCTATGTGGACAGAAAGGTTATCTGTTGATTTAACAAGGTTCAGGGAACTCTCTTAATTTCCATGCAGCATGAGAGGAAGGATGATGTTATATCCCAAAGCATAAGCATTAGACTCAAAGCACTGGTGCCCAGCTAGCTGAGTGAAAAGTCCAGCGCTGCTAGGTTTCTGCCCATCCTTGCTGTGTGATCTTGGATGGGTTGTTTCACCTTCCCGAGCCTCAGTTTTCCTGATGTGTAAAGTGGAACTTTAAAGAATCAAAGGTGGGCCAGGCATGGTGGCTCATGCCTGTAATCCCAGGATTTTGGGAGGCCGAGGTAGGCAGATCACCTGCTGTCAGGAATTCGAGACCCACCTGGCTAACATGGTGAAACCCCGTCTCTACTAAAAATACAAAAATTAGCTGGGCATGGTGGTGGACACCTTTAATCCCAGCTACTCGGGGGTCTGAGGCAGGAGAATTGCTTGAACCCAGGAGGCAGAGGTTGCAGTAGGCTGAGATTGTGCCATTGCACTCCAGCCTGGGTGACAAGAGTAAAACTCTGTCTCAAAAATAAAAAAAAAAAAAAATCAAAGATGATGGTATAGTATACATTTGTAAAGTACTTACTGCACAGAGTCAGTTAATTAAATGTTAGTTGCATGTTTATTACGTATATGTGTAGATACTTTCCTTACGTAAGGTCATATATTTACAGTCACATATATTTGAACTTAAGTTGACATAAACTTAACAACAAATGTGACCATCTTCAAGCATGCAGATTGCTTGGTGAGATTATTGCTAGATTATGGTATGTGAGGGAAGAATCGACCTTCTGAGACTGCCTTGAACTTATCCACAAATATTTCCCTGATGTTTTTGTCAAGAGGTTTTTGCATGTGTGTCAAGCCTTTTCCATTTCATTTGTAACCTGAATGTGAACACATCTGGGGAAATTTCATGCCTGGGTTAAACGGGACTTTGATGTTTAAATCTGCCCTTGATGTCAAGGGTCCCCATTGTTGCCTCGGTGGGACTGGGGGCAGACTGTGGTGCCCCACGAGGAGATACTCAGGCAGAGCACAGGCTACCCATGTCTTCATTTTGAGCCACATCAAGAGCTCAATATTAAGTGCTGGCCGCGATGAGCAGCCGTTTACATGCCAGCTTGGCCATGAAGGAAGGTTTTACGAACACGTGCTTTTCTGAATAAATTGAATGAGAAGTGGGTCAGACCTCATACAACAGCCTCCCCACTGCTGAGAGGCTGTCTCTGCCAAGACAATTAGGGTTAGATATTTCATCAAGAGCCGCTGGAGATGGTTGAGTTCATTTTCTTATCTTATAGGTCAGAAAACTGAGACCCAGAGCCGAGAAGATTTCTCAAGGTCAGAACCCTTTCTCCAACGTCCCCTGGAACACTGTGTGAGCAGCTCAGGCAGTAATTGGCTCTGTGGTTTAATTTTTGCAATTTATATAAAATGTTGCTTTATCGCCAGTGGGAAACTTTCTCCTGAGCTCTTGGAAGTGAGGAAGGTCAAATGACTACAATTTAAG
This sequence comes from Macaca fascicularis, assembly GCF_037993035.2. NCBI lineage: Eukaryota > Metazoa > Chordata > Mammalia > Primates > Cercopithecidae > Macaca > Macaca fascicularis. The sequence goes on along the minus strand of NC_088393.1, from coordinate 36,343,079 downwards.
GGAAACCTTAAACTTTGGGTTCAACAATTCACAAGGGGGGGAAAATGGGCCAAGTGATCACTGCGGGCAAATGGAGGTGGCACAGCCCCGTCCGGGAGACCAGCCCCCACGGAAGGCCGGTGGGTCTCAGCGTGACAGGATTCTGGAGCAGTGTTACTCATATTCATCATGATTCCACATTTATCTGATTTGCTCTGGTTTTTCTGGAGAAGATGGAAACCCAGACTTTTACATAAAACTCTCATTTTTCAGTATTGGCAACTCACCGAGCCAAGCCATTCGTATCAGCAACCCCTCATCGGTTGCAACCTCTGACTTGAATATGCAACAGGCTGTCAAGCAGCATGTTGCTTGGGTGAGCTTTAGGAGGTGAGTAGCTATCATGAAAGTCTCACGCCACTTCTGTGGTGCATGCAGCTTCCCCCAGCAGTGAGAAGATGGATAATTCCATATTCCCTCTACATCACTGTCTTATGTCATCAAAGATGACACTTTTCCTGTTGATTTTGAAAGCAGAACTTTCAATCATTCTGATGAACTCAGAGCCTCAGAGTGAGACTGGAGAAGCATGCTTCACTGTCTACAATGGCAAAATATTGTGGAAAAACTTTGCCTTCAACAGTTCTTTTTTTTTTTTTTTTTTCTTTTTTGAGACAGTCTCACTCTGTCACCCAGGTTGGAGTACAGTGGTGTCATCATAGCTCACTGCAGCCTCCGAAATCTTAGGCTCAAGCAATCCTCCTGCCTCAGCCTGCCAAGTAGCTGGGGCTATAGATGCACACCACCACACCCAGCTAATTCAAAAAATTATCTGTAGAGATGGGGTCTTGCTGTGTTGTCTAGGCTGGTCTTAAACTCCTGGACTCCAGCTTTACTCCTGCTGGGGTTGTAGGCGTGACCCACCATGCCTGGCCACTTCCTGGTCTTTGCTACAGCTCTGGTGGGGCCTGGGGAAGAGTCAGGTATAGGAGGGGAAGAGGTGACTACACAGGCAGGACACAGGCTACCCTCCCTTTGCTCTGAGTTTTGAGCTGTGTTGTGAGCTCAGTATTCTTAAGATTATTGCCCTAAAGCCTGTCTGTTTAGCATCAAAACCCTGAATTTTGCTTTCATATTCCTTGTGCCCTGGGCTCTAGTGAAAAGAGGTAATTACCAGAGAACATGCCCTTTGAAACTGAGGCCTAATTTACACACAAGTCAAGTGTACCGTCTACTCAATTTTGGCACATGCATAGCAAGACAGAATATTTACATACGTCCCAGAATATGTCCTTCCACACCTTCCCAATCTATCCCTCCACCATTTGGCGTACACTATAACTTCATATAAATGGAATCACATTGCATATACTTTTTTGTGTCTGGCTTCATTCGCTCAGTGCATTTTGAGGATTCATGTTGTATGATAAGTAGTTCATTCCTTGTCATGGCTGAAGTGATTTCCATTGTGTGAATTTATCACCGTTTATGCACCTGTTGATGGACATTAGAAAGTTTTCAAACATTGGGTTATTGTGAATCAAGCTGCTGTGAACATTCTTGTAAAAGGCTTTGTGTGAGCACATATTTTCATTTCTCTTGGATAAATACATGGAAGTAGATTTGCTGGGTCATAGGGTAGATGGATGCTTAGCATCTTAAGAAATCACTGAACAGTTTTCTAAGTATTATACTGTTTTAAACACTCAACAGCAGTATAGGACTATGTAATTATTCCATAGACTCTCTGACATTGATTTCATTTTGGTCATTCTAGTGGATTTGTAGTAGTATGGTATTTCACTGTAGTCTTTAGAACATATTTTTGTTTGTTTGTTTGTTTTGTTTTGTTTTTTCGAGATGGAGTCTCCCTCTGTTGCCAGACTGGAATGCAGTGGCCCAATCTTTGCTCCCTGCAACCTCTGCCTTCCAGGTTCAAGCGATTCTTTTGCCTCAGCCTCCCGAGTAGCTGGGACTACAGACACACACCACCGTACCCAGCTAATTTTTGTATTTTTGGTAGAGACAGGGTTTCACCATGTTGGCCAGGCTGGTCTCAGACTCCTGACCTCAAGTGATCCGCTCACCTTGGCCTCCCAAAGTGCTCGGATTACAGGCATGAGCCACTGCGTCTGACCTAGAACATGTATTTTTGAATAGATTTTAATTTTTAGGGAGTTTCAGGTTCACAGCGAAATTGAGCAGAGAGTACAGAGATTTCTCATATACTTACGCCCTGACATAGGCACAGTCTCCCCAACTATCAACATCCTGCACATATGTCGTAACTGCTGAAACTACACGAACCCTTCACCATCACCCAGGTCCATAAACTACATGAGGGTGCCCTCTTCGTGGTGTGCATTCTGTGGGTTTGAACAAATGCGTAACGACATGGATCCACCACTGTAGAGTCACACAGAGTAGTTTTGCTGCCCTAAAATCCCCTGTGCCCTGCGTGTTCTTCCCTGCAACCCTTGGTAACCACTGATCCTTTTACTGTCTCCATAACTTGCCTTGCCCGGAATATCATAGAGCTGGATCATACGGTATATGGTCGGTTCAGATTGGCTTCTGGGAAGTCTAATGTGACTGCCATCTTCACCCCTCTATAGCTAAGGTGTTCCCCACTCACCCTGGCTTCTTTTAATATGTTTCTGCATCTTTGATTTTTCGCAGTTAGAATATGATGTGCATATATATATATATATATATATATATTTAATTTACCCTGCTGGGTGTTATCTGAGTTCCCTGGATGTGTAGTGTTTTTTTTTTTTTTTTTTGTAATATTAATTTGGGGGAAATTCTCAGCAAGTATTGCTTCAAACACTTCTTTCACTCTTTCTTCTTCTGGTATTCCCATGACATGCAGGTGACACCTTTCTTAGCTGCCCTTGGATATTCTGTTCTGTTTTGGGTAGATTTCTTTTCCCTTGCTTTTTCATTTTGAAAATTTCTATTGACATACCCTCAAGCTCAAAGATTCTTTCCTCAGCTGTGTCCAGTCTACTAATGAGCCCAGCAAAGACATTCTTCATTTCTCTAACAGTGTTATCGATCTCTGGCATTAAAAAAATGTTTTCTTAGAGTTTCCACCTCTCTGCTTACATCACCCTTCTGTTCTTGTGCGCTGTCTACTTCATCCATTAGATAGAGCCCTTAGCGCGTTAGTAATAATCGTTTTAAATTCCTAGTGTGATAGTACCAGCATCTCTGCTCCATCTGAATCTTCTTATGATGCTTGCTGTCTCTTCCAATTGTTTTTTGCCTTTTAGTATGCTTTATACATTTTTCTTGTGCATGTAATAGCCAGACACTGAGGTTACCAGGCCTTTAGTAATGCGGTGATGAGACATGGGGGTGCCTTCTATAGTCCTAGAATTAGCTCTTGGTCTTTTAGTGAGCTCGTGCCCCTAGACTGTGAACTTCACCAGTGCTTCTCAGTTTCGTACCTGCCCATCAGGTGGGACAGGGTGGCCAGAGTGGACTGGCACTGGGTATTCCCTGTTCCCATGTTGAAGGCTAGAGCTGGCTAAAGTTGGGTATTTCCTTTCCCTCATGTGAGAAGCTAAGCTGGGCTGGAATTGGGCATGTTCCTTTCCCCAGGATGGCTCTGATAAAACTCCAATGGTTAGGCGCTAATGAAATAGTTTCTCCTGAGGCTGTGTTAATAACACAATGCTCTGGAAGATTTCAAAATGGTTCCTTTTCCTTTTCCCTGCCAGAAGCCCTGGGAGATTTTCCTCTGATATTCACTGTGAGAACCTGGTTGAGCTCCTGAAGGTAAAACTCACAGAAGCGTGTCCCGTCCAACCCCTCCATGACCAGGTCCTTCTGGAGTTTTTAACTTGTCCGTGTGGAGCCTCCAGCAATTTGTCAATGACATTTTAGGTTTTCCTAACCCAGCTTGGGGTCCCTCAGAGGTGTTTGCTCATGGGTTTCTGCTCTGATAAGTTGTGAGGAGCTGTATTCACCTGTCTGTCTCTCCAATTTTGAGGGCAGTGTTTGCCCGGTGACCTCACTTTTCTGACAGATCTGAGAAGACAGATTTTTCCTTGGGTTCAGATTTTTGCTTGTTAGGATGCAGTAATGAATTCCAAGCTCTGAACCTGGCATCAGAAATAAGAGCATGCACTTAAAAATACTCTAAATAATTTTACTTACAAACTTTTATGCTAAGAATTATAATTCTATAAGATTTCCTCTGGGCAAAAGTATAATCACTTAAGTAATAGTAGTTTCTTGAATTAAAATGAGAGATAATCCAAAATATTTTTTTAAGTCAGTTGTGTTTTCTACTTTTCTAGATGTTCATTAGTAGGTCATTTAAACACTGAAATTCAACCCTGAAGATAATGCAGTATTATTCTTACGATGGCAAGTGAGTGGGGCAAAGTCTAGCACATGGGAAAAGAAAATGGTGAGAAATTCTTGGAGGATGTTGTCTTTGTTATTAATGAAAGATGTGGCAGGCCAGAAAAATGTGTTTGTCAAGTGGGGGTGGGGGATATCCATGATGCTTTCTGGAAGTGCAGAAAATCATAGAGGCCTTTGCCATCCAGTTCTCCAGCAAAATAAATGTAGAATTATAGGAAGAGTTTGGGGGACAAAGTCTGGGAGCAAAAGTGAGAATATGAGCAGAGAGGCGTAAAAGTATTTTCTTAGAGACAAATGGTATCCTCTGGCGAAGGACCATGTGGGAAAGACTCTGTAACATTATCTGTTTGTAAAAACAATCGATGTTTGAAGGATTATGATTTAGGGTCCAGTGACTTTGGCTTCTTAAACAACAGCAATCAGTTCATCCAGTTTTGCTTGTTTAGTTTGTATTTATTTTTTTGAGACGGAGTCTCGCTCTGTCGCCCAGGCTGGAGTGCGCTGGCACGATCTCGGCTCACTGCAAGCTCTGCCTCCTGGGTTCATGCCATTCTCCTGCCTCAGCCTCCCAAGTAGCTGGGACTACAGGCGCCCTGTTAATGAAAGATGTGGCAGGCCAGAAAAATGTGTTTGTCAAGTGGGGGTGGGGGATATCCACGCCTGGCTAATTTTTTTGTATTTTTAGTAGAGATGGAGTTTCACCGTGTTAGCCAGGATGGTCTTGATCTCCTGATCTCGTGATAAGCCTGCCTCGGCCTCCCAAAGTGCTGGGATTACAGGCCTGAGCCACTGAGTCTGGCCTGGTTTGTACTTTTTAAGTTCTGTTTCTGTGAAATTTATTTCACTGTGAGCCATGGAGTTGGCCTCATTGAGTTTTTTACTAATAGTCTCTATACCTGCTATTTATGATGGCTCTGTGTAAAGGCTGGTATCTCGAGGATGGCGCTGGGCCATCACGTCACTTCAAATTAGTTTGGTAAGTTGAAAAGCAAATTATTTATTATTACTCTTTATAGCTGTTTTTTAAAAATAGAGCATAAAGTTCTTTAAAACTAGGTAATGGTGACAACTTTTTCCACTCATGCCTTCATCTCCCAAGGAAATCCAGAGGTGTCAGAACCTGGAATCTGCTTTCAGGGGAGATCATTATACCTTGATGAGCTTCTCCAGGAAGATCCCGGCATCCAGCTCAGAGCCAGTCCTCAGGCCTCGAAGAAGTCCCAAGTCTACTACAGGGAGGCCTGTGGCTGCCGTGCCCTGCTGAGCCATGATGCACACGCAGAGCACCACACAGATCTCTCCTCACAGCAGGCCTGCACTTCCTCACCTTCTGTGGCACGGTCGTTCCTTCCTGTAGAACAGTTTCCATCGGGTATCATTTCCCTTCAGCCTGAAGAATTTCCTTTACATTTCTTACAGTTCAGGTTTATGGGCAAGGGATTTTCTCAGCTGTTATGCATCTGTAAGTATATATTTTGTTTATTTTTGAAGGACTTTTTTGCTGAGCATAGAATTTTTGGTTGAAAGAGTTTATTTTTTCCTTCAGAATTTAAAGACATCTTCTGACTTTCATTATTTCTGATAAGTGAGCCACCATTTTTATCATTTTACCCACATATTTAATGTGACTACTTTTGTGTGAATATATTTGGTTGTAAGAAGTTTAAAAATGATCAGCCTAGGTGTTATTCTCTTCACTTTTACCTTTCTTGGGTTTTGCTGAGCTTCCTGCACCTCTTGGTTCAGGTAAGTCACTACATTTGCAAAAATGTAGCCATTATTTCTTCAAACACCCTTTCTATCTTTTATTTCCTTCTGGAACTCTACTTGCTAGTATTTTATATCATTTGCTATTTGTGGCTAGTTACAGATGCTTTATTTGGCTTTTATTTACCTTTGATTATTTTTCCCTGTGCCTCTGTTTCGATTATTATTTTTGTATTTTTGCCTTAATTTAACAATGCTGTCTTTTGCTGTGTCTAATATACCAAATAATATACATATGTATATATTCTTACTATATCACAAACCACAGTCATATTTTATCTTTTAAAATATATTGCTAGATTCAATTTCTAAAATCATGTTAACGATATTCATATACATGCTTATGAGAGAGATTAATCTGTAGTTTTCTTTTCCTGAAATATTGTTTTCTACTTCTAGGATCATGGAAATTCTGGCCTCATAAAATTAGTTAGAAAGTATTCCCTTCAATTCTATCTTCTGAAAGAATTTTGTAGGATTGATACAATTTTCTTCTCAAAAATTAGGTAGAATTCACCAGTAAAGCAGTGGAGCTATCAGGCCTGTAGTTTTTTTCTTGTAGAAAGGTTTTAAACTATGGATTTAATCTCAGGTTATCCATTTCTTCCTAAAATGGGCTTTGGTAGTGGTAGTAGTTTGGTAGTTGTGCCTTTTAGAAATCGGTCCAGCCTGACCAACATGATGAAACCCCATCTCTACTAAAAGATACAAAAATTAGCTGGGCATGGTGGCGGATGCCTGTAATCCCAGCTACTTGGGAGGCTGAGTCAGGACAATTGCTTGAACCAGGGAGGCAGAGGTTGCAGTGAGCCAGGGTCGCGCCATGACACTCCAGCCTGGGTGACAGAGCAAGACTTTGTCTCAAAGAAAGAAAGAAAGAAAAATAAATCTGTCCATTCAATGTGCGTTAATTAATTGGTACAAAGAGCTGGGTTCCCCACCCCCATCACAATCTTTCCTCTCTTTTGTGAAGAATAGGTCTAACTTAGGAACTTTCTGGCTAGGCCTGGTGGCTCACACTTGTAATCCCAACACTTTGGTAGGCCAAGGCAGGCAGATCACCTGAGGTCAGGAGTTCACGACCAGCCTGGCCAACATGATGAAATCCTGTCTTTACCAAAAATTAGTTGGGTGTGGTAGCGGGTGCCTGTAATCCTAGCTACTAGGGAGGCTGAGGCAGGAGAATCACTTGAACTTGGGAGGCAGAGGTTGCAGTGAGCCAAGATTGTGCCATTGCATTCCAGCCTGGGCAACAGAGCAAGACTCTCTCTCAAAAACAAACAAACAAACAAACAAACAAAAAAAAAAACAAAAAAAACAAAGAAAAACAACAACACAAACAAAAAAACCCCAAAGTTTTCCCAGATCTGTAGGGCTCCCATGAATGAGAGAACAGAGCAGTTCTCTTCCTGGTGACCTCCGAGTGCAGAAGCCTTGGAGAATATGCGTAGGGAGCGCTTTGTCCTGATAATACAGAAATAGTTTTCTGAGTTTTGAGTGGTTTATCAGCAGAAGAGATGGGGATGCAGTTAGTCCACCATCACTGAATCTAATCAAACATGGTCGAGAGGGCCCTTTTCAGGAGGGCTATCCTCCGGAAAGTATGCTGTCCTTTTGTGGGGAATGAGGCTTGGGGGGATAAGCAATTTTGTAGCCATTCTAATCTGGGAGATACGTCATATTGGGAACAGAACAGCATTGTTTAAGGGAAGCATAGCTCATGATAACGAGGACAGTAAGTTGATGATTTTCAGTATTTCTTATGTGCCGCATACCTTAGATATCTTAGTTTTCATTCTCGGAACTGCACTATTAAGTAGATGTCATCATCCAATTTTACAGATAAAGATCCTGAGGCTCTTAATTAAGGCATGCTACTTATTTTCTGTCCCCAGCCCTTCCCCACATTCATTCCCTCCCCAGCCTGCCTGTGCACCAGGAGGCTGAACCCTGCTCCCTGCCTCTGACTGCCAGCTGCGCTCAGTCAATGGGAACCACTGTCAGGGAACTGGAGGGTGAAAGTGGAGCAGGGTCAGGATATTTCTTCTCCATGTCCTCCATGTTTCTGCACCATGTCTCTCATAGGTGCTGACTCATGCTTCAGTCTCACTGGGCTAAATTACGTCCTTCCTCCCCTCATGTTTTCATGCATAGGGGGTTAATATCTTTCCATCTTGGTTTTCTCCTCTAAGAAGGTGACAACCCCTTGTTGGCTTCCTTAGCTCCTGCCACATCCCCATCGCTGTAGACAGTCACTTCATTGCAGCCTGCGAGGGTGGACTTTCTGAGGGCAGTGGGTCTCCTGCCGGAATCCTGTCTTATATGCTAAACTTCGCTTCCAGGATTAGTTAAGTAAATCTCATTGTGGTTGAACAACTCTATCCTTAAGGGTCAGTTTGGGTGAGCAAGCAAATCCAACGTGGGGTGGAGAGAGGATCTCATTCTCTTTCATCCAGCAGTAAGACGCGTGTCAGCCCCCACAGTGCTGGAATGAGTCGTAGGTCTAGAAGAAAGACGCAGTGGGGTTAGATTAGAAGCCTGGAGACCCTGGTTCTTATCCTACTTTGAATGGCAAATTGCTGATTAAACTTGAGCTCTGTCTTTCTTTGTGTATGAGAAAGGGGTCCCTCAACCTTCCGATTTTTCTACCTTCTGGGGTTTCAGTGAGTGCCCTAGTGAGAAAATGACCTTGAAAAGCGCAGAGCAGAAGTGTATAAGCTAACTGTGTTTTCCTGGTTATCAGTGGTAGAGGCTGCAGGCTGTGGGGTTAACTATTGTTCTGTCCATTTCAGTCCTGAACTTAAATGGGATGAGAAAAATCAGGGGGACACTTCCATCTCTCATGCCTTTGGGGCTGCCTGCTTCTCTGCCACGCTGGGTTTGGGAGGGGGAAGAATCATCCTGATGTGGCCTCACACGGCCCTAGTTTAAGGTTTGTTCAGGTCCTGCTGGGGAGACAGCGGATTTCTGGCTTTTAAGGAGAGTATGAATTAAATCTGCAGCAGCAATGAGCTTACCTTGGCATTTTTCGTGATTTTCTGCAGCATTAAAAACTTTTGCCAATGTTTGCATTTAATAGCTTCTGCCTTGGTGAAATTATCGAGGTTTCCAACTGTGATTTCAATAGTTCTTGGAGTCGTGGGGCATTTATAAATTGCTGCCAGAAATTAATAGCAATGGTGAGAGGGAGAAAAAAATAATCGAACAGGAACTAGTGAGTGAAGATTTAAGTGAAAGAAAGGGGAAAATATGTATGTAGAGATAGATATGTATGTATGCATGTATATATATGTATACACATTATATGTATTTTTTACTTTCATGTTTGTGCTTGATGTAGCAGAAGAAATGGTTATAAAAATAACTGTACTTACAGCAGCATGCCCTGTGCCCAGCTCCTCCCCGTCCCACCCCTGCCCAGTGCAATTCTGGAAACTAGCCCCAATACCTTTCCAGCAGCTGGTCGGGGTATTCGTATTTTGTATTTTAATGCCTGAAAAAGAGCTTGCAAACCCAAATGGCTACAACTGGAGATCAAGTGCCCCTTAGGCTTTTAGCGGGAGCCAGGAATTCAAAATTGTATGTAAAATCTTTCATTTTAAAGATTGGAAACAAATTTTTGTTAAAAGCACACACAGTTCAGCCAAAAATACTCGGTCGAACTTAGGAAATTGCCGCTTTGAGGGACTGTATGTTGGCTGTTTGCCATGCTTGGTCTAAGATAATTAATTTTTTCGGGGTGGGGTGTCATATTTTAAAAACTGCAGTATCACACACACACAGTAACACGTGTCTGTGCATGAATACTGAGTGTCCAGCCATTGCATCTCACATTTACGCCCACCTGTGTCTGTGTGGCCACCGGCCAGATGAAGATACATTCATAGAACACTTTCCACTGTGGTCTTCCCCGCCGGTACTCACTTCCTCATTGAGGGGGTCTTCAATGGAGGACACAGCCTAATTAAGCGGGGGCCAGTGAGCCTCCTTGAGGTTGGGAGGGAGAAAGAGACATTGGAGGCTTCAGGGGCAATGAATGGAGACCTGTGCTGCCCTAGGATGTTGGGGAGGGGACAGCTCCATGACATTCCCTAGGGAAACTTCCCAGACATTCAGCACCTTGAGTTCTGAAAGGGCTAAGGTCCCGTGGACAGGGCTGGTGTGGAAAGAATGGACGACAACCTTGCAGTTGACTTCGTAGACCTGAGTAGGCAGGGAGCTGAGAAAGTGACAGCCTTGGGCACTGAAGACATTCGAGTGTGCCCTATGCAGGCAACTAGGGTTCCCATAGACCCCAAGGGCAGGAAGAAGCCCCTGCAGGGCACTGTGGGGTTTCTCCACAGCCCACTCGTAACAGCTGGTGAGGGAGTGGGTAGGAGGCAGTGAATGAACCCGAGTCATTTATTTAGGGGACGCAGACACGCAGGGCTTCTGTTTCTTGCATGGCCTGTAGGGAGCAAAAGCGCAGGCATTACACTAATTGTGTTTGAATTTCTAATTGGCAGGGCCTATCCTGCCAGACCGCGTGCCAGGCTGCATTAGTTGACGTTCTGGCCCAGCCAGGAAGGGCTTGCACAAAGGAAGCGACATTTCTGCTGCTGGTCAGCCACCGGTGAACTTGCTTCCAGATTTTATGTTTTCCCACAGGTCTTAGAGGCTTTTTCTCTCGTACACAAAGGGGAGGCTTTAGGAAGGGGCGCATGGCAGGGAATTCAAGCCCATCAGTGAAGATAGACTCAGGTTTGCAACTCTTTTCTAATCCTGAGGTAATTGGCTGCCACCCCTCTGTGGTGAGAAGAGATGCAAATGCCTTTCCCCCCCTGTGCAATCAGCAGGGCCTCAGAGGCTCAATTTTCACCTGGTGACTTGTTGCCTTGTGTTAATGAGGCTTTTAAACTGTCTTTCGCACTCTCTCCCTCAGATGGAAGGTGGCCTTGCTTGGCAAGTGCTAATGGCCCCTGTTGTAACTCTCGGCAGTGGAGTGGAGGAAACTTCTCTCCACTCCCAAGGAACCGACTTGGAGGCTTGTCCTTCCTTTCAAGGTGACTGAGCAAGTAAGTCTCACCAGGTCTTGGGGATGCACCAACAGCTTTCTTGGCCTGGCCAGGTAGGACGGGGACCCTCTCAGCCAGCTCCCACCAGCCTCATTTCTCTCTCTCCTCGGCATCCCATGAGCACGATTGCTGCCTTGTTCAAATGAGGGTGGGGGGCTGAGAGCCCCTGCTCCAGATCTAGCAGCCACAGACGTCCTTATGCTCCAACTTTGAAGGTGAGGCTTTGTCGTTCGGCAGGCGTGGTGGAAGCGGTCTTTACAACAGAAATGGAAACTGCATTAATAACGGCCAGGACTGTTGTGGAAACTCCAGGTACACGTAGCTGGGCTGGGCCCTTTCTGTCTAGGTTCACCATAGTCCCCTGAGGAAGGAGTGGTTTTATTTCTTTAAACAGATGAGAAAACTGAGATTAGAGGATTCTTTTTTAATTATTGTTGTTGTTGTTTTTGAGTCGGAGTCTCACTCTGTCACCCAGGCTGTAGTGCAGTGGTGCAATCTTGGCTCACTACAACCTCTGCCTCCAGGGTTCAAGTGATTATCCTGCTTCAGCCTCCTGAGTAGCTGGGATTACAGGCACACACCACCATGCTCAGCTAATTGTTTGTATTTTCAGTAGAGGCAGGGTTTCAGCATGTTGGCCAGGCTGGTCTCAAACTCCTGACCTCAGGGGATCGGCTCACCTCGGCCTCCCAAAGTGCTGGGATTACAGGTGCGAGTCAACGCACGCAGCTTTTTATTATTTTTTTTTATTTTGTAGAGACAGGGTCTCACTATGTCGCCCAGGCTGATCTTAAACTCCTGGCTTCAAGCATTCCTCCTGAGGTGGGGTGAGTAATGCCACCTCAGCCTCCCAAAGAGCTGGGATTACAGGAGTAGGCCACCATGCCCGGCCAATAGAGGATTCTAAGTAACTTGTCCAATGACTCTAAGCTGGGATTCTTAATCTAGGTGTCTCGGGTCCTGAGTCTATTCCCTGATGAAACAGGAGTTTGCCTGGAGAATAACAAATGACTCTCCACGACAAGGCAGAGAAGGCAGGTGTTGATCAAGAAGAGTTTTATTACTTGGCACAAGTAAGGAGGACATGGGCGTATTCTCCCAAGCAGTGTGTCCCTGAGGGAAAGGGATGGCAGGGTTTTGTGGGGTGATGGAGAGGGGAGAGGACATGCCATCGCATGGAGGGGGAGTCCCCTGGTGCAGACGCAGTGAGTTCATGCCAGCACATGGGTCGCGTGTTATGGTGATGAAGCTGCGGCTCCTCCCGGAGTGGTCATGGGGAAAGCTCTCTTGGGTTCATTTATACTTTGCCCGGTTCTGTCAGGAGCTGGTTTTAACCAAGTAGGTGACCACATTCCTCACAGGGATTAAGAGAAACAGGCTTCGGGGCAGGAGGCTGTGCACCAGGCCGACCGCTCCATTAATTAAATTCCTGTAATCCCGGGAGACCCTCCCTGTCTGCTTACACATCCATGTATTTTCTGGTTCCCCAGGAGCCACAGAGGCAAATCAAGTGTGGAACCCTCTGATATCACACAGGTCACACGCCCATGAAGCCGGCCCTGGGTAAGGTGGACTGAGTGTAATATACGTAGACACTAACAAGCAAGAAAATGCTGGGGGGATAACCTCCTAAGGGGAGAAGTCCAAGCTCACTCCCCATGACTTTGCCATTAAAAAATGCAGGTCTTGTATACTAAGAACTCAATCTTCAAAAGAGCCAATAGAAATTCAAGGTTTTGTAGGAAGCTGCCGGTTACTTAATAGTTTGTTCATTCATCCACCTAATATCGATTCTCCCATCTTACTTGATGATAGAATCGCAGTTTCATCAAGGCAGAAACGTGCTCACCTAAACACGGTGCTTCCCAGGCCCCCAGTGCCCTGGGCCAACAGAACACGGGCAGAGGCCTGCTGGGGACACCTCAGAAAGTTTTACTTCCTGACCCGGGTGGCATTCCTCTCTTCTAGGTTCTTCTGTGTCCTTTTGTCTTCTTAGCTGAGGTGAAGTGGCCGGGGAACACCTGTAATGACAAGGTGGCCTTGAGAACAAAAGCACAAGCTAGGGATGGTGGGCTGGACAGCCCAGAAGCCTGGGGTCTGGGTAGCATCTCAGAGTCGCCATGTCAGCCCCTAGCTGCCCTCCTGGATTTCCTGACCCACTAGAAAACAAACAAACAAACTCTATGAGGCTGAGCTGCTGGAGTTTCTCACACACGCAGTGGCAGTCTCTAACACACACGGCAGCTGGTTCGAGCAGTTTTAAAATCCGAGCAGCAAACCCCCAACTCACAGCCATGGCTGCACCGGTCCCCGGCCTGTGCAGTGAGGGGTCTGAGCAGGAGTGAAGAGTATGCCTCTCTCTTCTCCAACCTCCCATTCTTGCTGACCCTCTCAACAGCGAGGCTGGCCCTTCAGCGTCACGCTGCATTCCTGTACCTGCTGTGGGGGACATCGCCCTGGCTGCCTGCAGCTGGTCTCTCTCAAGAAAGGCATACTTCTAAGTCCCCTTCCCAGTTGGGCAGGCTCTCGCGAGGACTTCTGGCTAACTGATGTGGGCAGTGCCTGGGCTGAAGCTTAGAAGAGTGCTGTGAGGGACCCATGTGAGTGTTTCTCCTGCTGCGGCAACAGTGGAGGCCTGGCGTTGAGAGGGTGGGGTCACCAGACCAGGGCAGCCTGGATCACTGAGTCACTACGTGGAGGAGGACGGCCACAGAGTCACCTAGATTCACAGTGGACTTTGCAGGGGTGAGAAATAAATGCGGTTGAAGCCATGGCATTTTAGAGTTATTTACTATCCCAGCTCAACCTGGTCTAATCTAATTCACCTCCTGCTTCCATTGCAAACGTGCACCAAGGGCAGGACTCAGGAGCTTGGGTTAGAATGTGTACTGTCAGGTTCAAAACCAGCCTGGCCAACATGGTGAAATCTTGTCTCTACTAAAAATACAAAATTAGCCGGATGTGGTGGCTGGCACACGCCCGTAATCCCAGCTACTCAGGAGGCCGACGCAGGAGAATCACTTGAACCCGGGAGGCGGAGATTGCAGTGAGCTGAGATCGTGTCATTGTACTCCAACCTGGGCAAAAAGAGCAAAACTCTGTCTCAAAAAAAAAGAAAAGAAAAGAAAAGAAAGTAATGTTTACTGTCAGGACGTACTCCTCAGTTGGGGGTGTTTTCATTTGCATGGTGAGATTTGGGGCAGCATATTGGGGGGTAGCTGGGGGTCTGGAGGAAGTGGCATATCTTCAGGTATCTCATGTTATAGGTACCAGGTATGGGCTAAGGCACAAAAGCATAAGCCCTGGGTGTGGTGAGCTGGGGCCTAGGGCTCCACTCGTGCCCACACAAAGCTTTGGGCCTCCAATCACTATCTCGTTCACCCACAATCACTGTTGAAATTGACCAGGTCTTGCTTCAAATGGCTGAAGCTACAAAGAGAATGAACTGGCCTAGAAATCAAGAAGTTCTGGGTTTCAGGTATGACTGAATCCAGGCGTTTAATCAGGTTGTAAATCCTCCCTCCCATTTCACTCTCTCTCGACTCTGTTTCCTTCGGGGTTAGCGTCCCTCTGAAGCAGGTATCCTAGACACTGTGGATCTCAGCACTCCAGCCTTCTTTTGATCAGGGTTGAGAGGCAGCATGACTCCCCCAGGCACCTTCCCATGGGGGTCCTGCCTGCATGGCAGCTTCCCCACCAGCCCCTGACACTCATATCCAGGCTGGGGCTTGGGGTGCTCAAAGCAACCAGCACCTGGTGACCCCTGCCTGGTGGTCTCTTGATGCTTTCAAGCTTTGGGAGGTCCTTGTCTCCACTGAATATCCTCCAGACCTCCTTGTGACTCTCCTTAACTCTCTTTCTATCCTGTCTGAGCTTTCTAATAGGGTTCTGGAAAATAAAGGGAAATAGAAACGTGACAGATGACTGTGCTGTCCAGTTGAGCATCTCATGGACATGTAGAGGGGCTTCTGCTACCCGGTGCTGTGCAGAACTGCCCCAGGTCATTCCATTACATGCCTGAGGATGGGTTTCTTTTCTTTTCAGACGGGGTCTTGCTCTGCTGCCCAGGCTGGAGTGCAGTGCGATCTTGGCTCACTGCAACCTCTGCCTCCCGGGTTCAAGCAATTCTCCTGCCTCAGCCTCCCGAGTAGCTAGGATGACAGGCACTTGCCACCATACCTGGCTAATTTTTGTATTTTTCAGTAGAAATGGGGTTTCACCATGTTGGCCAGGTTGGTTTTGAACTCCTGACCTTGTGATCCACCCACCCTAGCCTCCCAAAGAGCTGGGATTACAGGCGTGAGCCACTGTGCTCAACTGAGGATAGGTTTCTTAAAGTGAGAGGGATTTGGTTCTTGCATTAACTTCACAGTCATGTTGTTTCCATGGGGCTCTCAGACATGACTTAGAGGAGGATCACTACACTGCATCTCAGGGGTGCTTGCCGTCTCATCTCCACCAGTAATGAATGCTCTGTGTGTGTGTGTGTACATGTGTTGGCACGCATGTGTGTCTACCCCCCAGGGATTTGTGCACTGTGTATGCAGTGCCAGCACTGGACTGTACCAGCCATGGCAGCAGCCACTGCTTGAACAGCTGTGATGGGTAGGGAGGGCACTCCGTTACACTTCAGGTGGGAGCACCTAAGACTGTGTTTCCCCAATCTAGAGAAGACAAGCTTGTGAGGACTCCCTAGTGGGAGCTATCCCCAGGAATAGCCAGGAGGGAAGTGGGAAGTGGGACTGGGAAGAAAGGGAGACCCAGCAATGATGTGGTATGAAGCCAAGTCTCATAGAGGATGACTTTGGAGACTGCACTGGATCTCAGAGCTGCCCACACCCAGGGCAAGAGGCCTGGTGTGTTTATACCCCTGTATTTGCACACACCGTCTGGCGTTGGGTAAGTGTTGGCTGGGGTGGGGTTGAGGGGGTACACATGTCCAGGTATTTTTGGCTCTTCCTTAAAGGCACACAAAGTAGATTCCGGAAGTTTAAGGTCAACCTTCCAACTGAGACACACCCCTTCAGGCTTGGGGTGAGCACGAGGACAGGGGACTGGTAAAGGGACCCAAGGAACTATGGGCAGAGTCTGACAGTGTCTACTACAGTAAGTTATGTAACCCTGAGAAAGTTCAACCCAGCCCAACCTAAGACACTCACATCTAATGTTCATTATTCCCACTGAGTAGATGAGGAAATTGAGGCTTGAAAAGTTGAAGAAACAGATTGTACATCTCTGTGCAGAAGCCGGAATTCAAACCCAGCCTCTCCCTCCTAGGACTCTTTCTATGCGCGGGGCTACGGGGCCCTGGGAGAGCCCCTGGGCCGGCCTCATGGAGTGGAGGGTGAAATGGTGAATGAGAGTTGTGCTCCCACAAAAAGCACAAGGGTGACTCCAGCAGACAGAGGATTGCCAAGGAGTGGCCCTGGCTCTTGTATCTGTTTGTCTAGGCTGGGTCCCAAATCTCTCCCAAGACAGGTCCCTGGAGGTGGGGCCAGAAGCACAGGCAGGATTTTGCCCTTGTGAAGAAAGTTCAGCATCAGAGCTCACAGTGTTGGGGGCCTGGAGGGGACGGGAGAGCCCAGCACCCTGTGTGTGCTCATAAAGGATAGAGTCCTGGACTGAGGACTTGACTCCTAGGATATACATGGTCCAAATGCTCCCGTAATATGACAGGTGAACTGACCCCAAGAAAGAAAGGACTTGATCCTGGTCACATGGTATAGTTGCCAGGACTCCAGAAGATGAGTACATACTTTTAATGCTACAGCACACATCTCAGGAACAGACAATTTCCTAAGAGCTGGTTTTCACCAGACCCTTCTCAGGGATCTTAGTCAGGGGAGAGCCATCTGGTTGTGAGTGACTGAAACTCATCTCCAGGTGACTTGAGCAACTCCCACAGCTGAAGGGACTGAATTGGCTCCCACAGCTCAGAGGGCAAGACTGCTCCAGGCTCCCAAGAGGCTGCCATGCACCTTCACACTCTACTACTTGGCTTTGCTTTCTTCTGTGATTGCCTCGACTTTAGGCAGAGTCTACTTATGTGTGGCCAGGTGACCCTCGGCTGCCTCTTGCAGATGTGCAAGCGTCACCTCCCCAAGGATTCCAGCAGCATTCCCAGGGCAGAGGCTTAGCTTGGATCACACACCTATCCCAGAGCCAACCCCTCACTTCTTATTGGCCAGGCCTAGGCCAAATGCCCTTCTGAAGTGTGTGTGTGTGTGTGTGTATGTGTGTGTTTGTTTCTGTGTGTGTATGCTCACAAACTTTTTAGATTGACAGAAGTCTGGTTCCACAGAGAAAAATCAGGTCACTGTCACTAGAAGAATGGAACCTGGATATTGGGCTGGAAGGAGCTGCAGGAGCCCCCTCCTTCAAATGCTGTTCCCTCACATGGACTCAGAAAGCTGGGAGGCCAGGGCAGAAGGATCACCAGAGGCCAGGAGTTCAATACCAGCCTGGGCAACATAGTGAGACCCGATCTCTACAGTATAAATATTAGTTGGGTGTGGGGGTGCACCTGTGGTCCCAGCTTCTCAAGAAGCTGAGATGGGAGGATCCTTTGAGCCCAGGAGTTTGAGACTGCAGTGAGCTGTGACTGCACCACTGCATTCCAGCCTGGGCAACAGAGTGAGACCCTGAGTCAAAACACGAAAAAAAAAAAAAAAATAACAGCAGCTTTCAGGTTAAGGAAAGCTGTGGCATCAAATCCAGTGTAGTTCTTGATCCTTAGAGCAGGAGGGTGTCCTAGGTTGGGCTTTTCTGAAGCTGTGCCTGGGATTCAGGTGCAAGTGAGTTTTCAAGGAGAGAGGAAAGAGAAAGGGCAGGCTGGAGAGGAGCAGGATCAGGAAGGGGGACACTGCAACAGAGGCTGTGAGTGCCCAGCTTGTCTTCAGTGAGCTGGGAGCAGGTTCTTCAGTTGCTGAGTCTGGGCTGCTTGTGACTCACCATTCTCTAGAGAATCACCTTGGGTTGACATAGTTTATATTTCCTAAGATTGGCCCATAGCCAAGGGCTAACTGATATGGGAATATGAAAGACCACCCTGTTCCCTCAAGTGGGACAACTGGATAGTACTGTCTCCCGTCTCCTCCCAGAGCACCCTCTGTGATCAGGCTGAGGCCAGACTTCAGCGGAACCCATGTCTTTGCCTGCCTCTTCACTGCTCCTCCTTGCTTTCCCCACTTCTGCACACGTTTCATCAGAAAGTGTTCTCTGTAAAAGAGTTTCATAAAAATCCTCCTCTCAGGCTCTACTTCGAGGGACCCTAACACAAGTCCAGCTGCAGGGTTGCAATTTCAGGGCAAGTCCTAGATGTAGCCATATCCTGTGGTCTGGAGTCTAAATATACCCGAGTTTCTCCCACCTCAAGGCAAGGAAGGTGGGCTTTGCAAGCTCACACCGGTGATTCACCAGGATGGGGAGTGGAGGTGGAGAGCATAGCTTCCAGGCATTCCTGGCTGTGTGCTTGGAGGAGGTGGCTCTGGTAGCCCAAGAGAAAGTGCCTGAAGGCCCTTGCAGGTGGGGGCCTTTTGTAGCCAAGCCCACAAAATAGAAGATGGGCTACTACAAAAGGATTCAAAGGATCGAGTGAATCACCAGCACTGCCTACCTCATAGGGAAAGAAACCAGGCTGCATAGAACTTTGAAAATCAAGATTTCTAATTTCATACCAGCTTAACTACTGGCAGCCACAAGGGTGCTGTAATTGACTGACAACAGGTTGCTGTTTATCAATTTGTTGCTACTCATGTAACAAGAAGTAGAGAATACAGTACTTATAAACCCTTGTAATGAAATCTTTTTCCTTTATTGAGGCTGTGTTTATATAGATGCACATTAGTTTAAACTTCTTGACCTCATTTGCATTCTAAAATTATAGCATCATCATTTCCTTTTCCCAAATGCATTCACTCTGAATTAATCTTAACCACTCTCGAGCTTTTCTGATTTCTATTATCACTATTTAAAGTTGAGAAGACTATTAATGGATCTAAATCACATATTCAAATTAGTTTCTTTTTCTAAAGTTATAATGACTTGAAATTGTATTTCATTTGGGCCCAAAGTATTACCTGAAAAGTAATTTGATTGTTTTATAATTTAAATCATCTGTGTGGAATAAAATTCATTAACCTTATTTACATGTGTGTAAAAATGACGATACTCTAACCAATTAACACTTATAAAAAGCATGCCGTATTTTACAGCATGGAGTTTTGACTTGTACTCTGTCATTCATCCACCTCTCTGAGCCCATTTAGCTCCAGAAACCTAGGATAGGAGTTGATTTCCAGTTTTGGCTAAAACTAGTAATTTAGTTGTTTATCTAGACAATGTGGTATGTGGAAATTGTGTCTTCACTTCGCAGGACTGAGGGAGCAGTGGGCTATTGAGGCAAAACTTCAGCATCATCTTCCCAGGACAGTAGGGGAGCACTGACTCCCAGAGGGCCTGGCCTGGAGGCCCTTACTGGGAGCTTGAGGCTATCTGTTGGGAAATGTCAAACCCTGGATATTGGATCCTTTCTTTCAGAGATCTACCCTGGAGACGCACAAACATGTCATTCTCTGGCCAGCCCTTCCTAGGCACAGTGTCAGAGATTCTTTTCTCTTTTTTTTCTTCCCTTTTTGTTTTTTTGAGACAGAGTCTCACTCCGTCACCCAGGCTGGAGTGCAGTGGTGAGATCTCAGCTCACTGCAACCTCTACCTCCTGGGTTTAAGTGATTCCCCTGCCTCAACCTCCTGAGTAGATGGAATTACAGGCATGTACCACCATACCCGGCTAATTTTTGTATTTTTAGTAGAGGCAGGATTTCACCATGTTGGCCAGGTGGGTCGCAAACTCCTGACCTCAAATGAGCCACCTGCCTCAGCATCCCAAAGTGCTGGGATTACAGGCATGAGCTGACCCACTTGGAGATTCTTTCCAAAGCAAGCCTCAAGGAGTTCCTGATGTGGTTAAGACACTCACCTACGAGGCTGAGTGCAGTGGGTCTAGCTTTGGCTTTGTTTTTTATTTAAATTTTATTTCGACTTTTATTTTAACTTGGTGGGTACATGGGTACATTTTTTACATGAGTGTATTGTTTGAGGTTTGGGGTACGATTGATCCCATCACCCAGTTAGTGAGCATAGTACCCAATAGGTAGGTTTTCCAGCCCCTGCCCTCTCCCTCTCTCTCTCTCCTCTAGGGGTCTCCAGTGTCTGTTACAGTTTCCATCTTTGTGTCCGTGTGTGTTCAATGTTCAGCTCCCACTTGTAAGTGAGAACATGCAGTGTTTGTTTTTCGATTTCTGCGTTAATCCTCTTAGGATAAGGGCCTCCAGCTGCATCCATGTTTCTGCAAAGGACATGATTTTGTTCTTTTTTTATGGTTGCATAATATTCTGTGGTGTGTATGTACCACAATTTCTTTATCCAGCTCACCATTGATAGGCACCTGAGTTGATTCCATGCCTTTGCTGTTGTGAATGGTGCTGTGGTAAACACATGAGTGCAGGTGTCTTTTCTGGTAGAATGACTTATATTCCTTCATGTCTATACCAGTCATGAGATTGTTGGGCCAGATGGTAGTTCGATTTTTAGTTCTTTGAGAAATCTGCGAACTGCTGTCCCCAGTGGCTAAGCCAATGTGCATTTCCATCAGCAGTGGATAAGCAGTCCTAGGCTGTGCTTGAGTCCAGGCTTTAGCTCCTGCTACCCGTGTGATCCTGCATTTCAAGTTCTCTGTCACCTGGACCATCAACAGAGCCTCCCTGCAGGCCCTGTGTGCTGCCCTCACCTCCAACATTTCTTTTGCTTTATTTATTTCGAAGCATGAAGCCAATCGAATCAATATCTACTCATGAGCTTTCCATGGCTTTCCACTGCTGCCTGCATGGACAGAGCCCATCACCTTGGCCAGCTCGCACACCACCCCACCCCTGCCCCCCAGCCCCACCGCCCTGCATCCATCTTTGCACTTACTGCATCCTCCCGAGCCTTGGCAGGTGCTGTTCCTTTGCTTGGAGTGTCCTTCCCTCCCTTCCTTGACAAGTAATCTCTAACTCACCATTCCTGCTTCAACTTGAAGGTCACCTTGACTTCCTTGACTGGGTCACATCCCACATGGGCCTCTTGAAGAAGCAGTTGCTTATCTTCCTC
This sequence comes from Macaca fascicularis, assembly GCF_037993035.2. Taxonomy (NCBI): domain Eukaryota; kingdom Metazoa; phylum Chordata; class Mammalia; order Primates; family Cercopithecidae; genus Macaca; species Macaca fascicularis. The sequence goes on along the minus strand of NC_088393.1, from coordinate 36,321,750 downwards.
TCTGTCACGGCCCTGTCCACAATTGCAATTTCCCATTTGCTATTGTGACTGTATCCTATCTCTCCCTTATGCAAAAGCTCTGTAAAAAAGTCAAAAAATAACAGATGCTGGCGAGGCTATGGAGAAAAGGAAACGCTTATACACTGCTGGTGGGAATGCAAATTAGTTCAGCCACGGCGAAGAGCTGTTCGGAGATTTCTCAAGGAACTCGGCACTGCCATTCTTCCCAGCAATCCCATTACTAGGTATATAATTGAAAAGGAAACCAATCCTTCCACCATAAAGACACCTGCACTTCTTTCTTCATCACAGCACTACTCACAATAGCAAAGACATGGATTCAACCCAGGTGCCCATCAGCAGTGAGCTGGATGAAGAAAATATGGTACATATCACCATGGAATACTACACAACCACATAAAAGCATGAAATCATGTTCTTTCCAGACACATGGATGCAGCTGGAGGCCATTATCCTCAGCAAATTAATACAGAAACAGAAGACCACATGTTCTCACTTATAGTGGGAGTTACACAGTGAGCACATGCGGACATAGAGATGGGAGCAGCAGACACCAGCGTCTACTTGAGGGTGTGGAGGGGAGGAGGGTGAGGACTGAAAAGCTACCTATTGAGTACTATGTTTATTACCTGGGTGATGGGATCATTTGTACCCAAAACCTCGGTGACACCCAATGTACTCATGTAACAAACCTGTACATGTACCCCTTGAATCTAAAGTAAAAGTTGAAAAAACCCAAAGTTCTGTAAAGGCAAGAGCCAGCTGGTTTCTTGCTTCCCATTCTCTTCCCATCCTATAGCTTAAGTCTGGCTTCCTAATTAACATATGTTGAGTTAATTATGAACAAGTATGACTTCATTGTTCCCTTACTTTAACAGAAGGAAACTCAGTCTCACAATCTCCCTATGAGGTTGATACTCAGTGAGTGTATATGTAAGGCATCTAGCCGGTTGCCCCCAGTGGTACCACCTCTGTCCTCCCCTGGGGATATGTAGGCTTCTGGCTGGAAGCCAGCAGCGGTGGAGCGGGACAAGTTTCCATTTAGCGGTCTAGGTGCACACACCTGATCACAGATAGGTGAGTAAGAAAACCACAGCACGTCTCTGATTCACACCTCTGTCTTTGATTTTCTATTTCTAACACTCCGGGCAGTGAATCCCATCAAAAATAAATAAGATAATCCCATCAAGAATCAAGAAGGGAATGTAGACAGTGCATTGCTCTTGGAAGCTTTGTCTTGAATATCAGATTCTTATTGGGCTCAGAATTACCCACCTGAAATGAGAACGCTGGATGAGGGCCTCCCACACAACAGGCACTGCCCCTCAAGACCCAGTCCTTCTCTGGGCTCTGGACGAAACTGAGCCTCAGGCGTCTCTGTGAGCTGGGCTGATGGATGTCATTTGCTCAGGTGCGTCCCTGGTGAAAACTTCCTGTCACCATATCCTTGGCTTCTGGCTTCGGCTCTGTTTGCATTTTGGCTGTGCAGGCCATGGGAAAGTCACAGTGAACCTCAGAAACGTCCCCCAAATCCCCGGGCCTCAAATGACAAGAATGATAGTTGGCAGACAGTGAGGAAGCTCCTGGGCATTATTTTGGGGAAAATCTCTACAGGACAGAAAGAGGACTCTGGAGACTGTTACCAAGTCTAGGAACACTACAGGGCTGGATATGTCACACTTTCCTTCAGAAGGGAAACAGGTCAGGTGCAGTGGCTCATGTCTGTAATCCCAGCACTTTGAGAGGCTGAGCCGGGAGGATCACTTGAGGCCAGGAGTTCCAGACCAGCTTGGGCAACATAGCAAGACCCCGTCTTTACAGAAAATAAAAATATCAGCCGTGGAAGGTGGCACATGCCTGTACTTCCAGCTCCTTGGGAAGATCGCTTGATCCCAAAAGTCCGAGGCTACGGTGAGCTATGATCACACCACTGCACTTCAGTTTGGGTGACAGAGCAAGATCCTATCTCAAAAAAAAAAAAAAAAAAATTCACAAAGGGAAACTTGCGGCCCGAGTGCAGAGACATGGTCCCAGCTCCACTTGGTTCTGCGGTGGGCCGACTCGATGACCGCAGCCTACCACCTCCTCTCTGCTGGTCTTGAGTCTTCCTTTTGTAAAAAGAGCATGGTCATATTGGGTTGACATCCCCTGAACCCCTGAGCCAACTCTGTCATTCTTCAATGTCTTCTGGCCATGGCCACTTGCACAGTAGTCCAAGGAATTCTAGGTGTTTGGGTCTCCAACCTGCTGCTAAATTGTGTGGGTGCAGACTGGGTACTTTTATTCACAGCCTGAGGCATGGTGGTTTTCTTTCTGCCAAGATGCAAATTTTCTTCTATTTATTGTCAATGGACCCCAGGCAGTTCTGTCTCCCTGAAGGCCCCTCTCCTTGTTCACTGCTGGGAAAGAGGAGAGGCGAGCCCATGGCTGTTCTATGCAGTGCCTGAGACATGTGAATTCCCACTGGCTCATTGAGAATGATATTCAACGGCGACCCTTGCAGACCTCCGGGTACCATTAACTCTCCCTTAATGCCTCGAGGCCCTGTTCCTTTTGCAGTCTGGTTTTCTTCTGTGTGACTGAGCAGAAATTATGTCTCCAAGATCTTGGTGGCATTTTCAGGTATTCATTAGTCCTGAGAACACACTTGCTTTGCAGCTCAATGCTGCAGGCACCTGCGTTTCTCAAGGCCTCACGGCACTCTGGTCAGAGCGGGTTTTCTGGTTTTCTAAACAACAGTAATTCAGACCTCACGGGCTCCGGGCAGGACCTCGGTTCTCTGAAAACTTTCTTCTCTGAGTGATTTAGAAAATACCAGCTGTGGGCCTCACAGAGACCTGGAAATAGTCATCCATGTTTGGAGGGTTGAATGGTATCCCCCAAAATTCATACCCACCATGAACCTCAGAATGTGACTTTACTTGGAAATAGGGTCTGCAGATTAATTAAGACGAGGTCATACCAGATTAGGGTGGGCCCAAAATCCAATGGCTGGTGTCCTTCTAAGAAGAGGACAGACACACACACACACACACACACGCACACACACACACACACATACACGAGGAGGCCATATGAAGACAGAGGCCCAGACTTAAGTGATGCTTCCACAGGCCAAGGAATACCTGGGGTCCCCAGGAGCTGGAAGAGGCCAGGGAGTCTCCTCTGGAACCTTCAAAGGAAGTGTGGCCCACCTGACACCTGTCGATTTTGGACTCCTGTTCTTTGGGACTACGAGAGAATACATTTGTGTTGGTCCAAGCATCTGGTTTGTGGAATCTGCCATGGCAGCCTCAGGAAACTGCTGAACATGCTTCTGCACCAGGCCTTCTTTGACATTCTCCCCACGAAACCCACTTAAGGATGGGGCTCCTGAAACTGCGCTTATTGCTGTCCTTGGCAGCCATCTTTGCTCCTGTTCTGCAAGGAAGTATTTGGTTGTAAGTCAAGGCTCCTGGGATGCCAGTGACTTCAGTGACAGGACTGTGCTTTTCTATTAGGGTGATAAATATAAAAGCAGGATATTTGTGGGATTTTAGAAGCTCGGAGTCTGCCAAATTCATTTCCGGGTGTTCTCTCCATCTTCCCTCATGGTTGCAGAATGGCTACTGGAGATCTGAATATTCTATATCTACAAGCAGGAACGGCTAAAAGACTCAGCTCTCTTTCCTTTTTCACCAAAGAAGAAATGATCATCTGAAGCCCCCAGCAGTTCCTCAAGTCCCCTCAGTCAGAACTCGCCCTTTGCCCACCCTGACCACCTCCCGTGAGGGCAAGTTTCCTGGAGAGCTCAGCTCCAGGCACCTGTGTCTGGGAAGCTGCCTGGTCAGCAGCTGCTGCTCCCAGCTCTCCCGCCTTGTCAGTTGGCTGTGAACTTAAGCTTCCTTTTCTCTGCTGGGGTGCTCCTCTGCTCACTTTTATACCTGAAGTGGTGGCCTGTGCTAGGTCCTTTCTATGTCATTGCTGTTCTGCTGCGGGTCCCACTGCCAAGTGACTCAGTCCTCACCAGCCCCATGCAGATTGCAGCAGAGGGGATGGACTAACCCAGCGCACATGCCTGCGAGGCTGGCGCTCACCTCTCATTCGATTGCTCATTGCTAGGAGGTCACATAGGCGATCACATACTCAGTGGGGCCAGTGGGTGGGGCTGATTTTGGAGAATGGGCTACACTCAGGGTTGAAGCCTTAACACATGTCTAATGTGAGGTTTGTCCACCAGAACGTTGACAGGAAAGAAGGTGAAATGTTGAGAGAATGGGCAAGTCTCACCCAGACTGACCAGTGGACTTAAGAATTTTTCTGTTTCACTGTTAGTTAGGTGCATTAAAAATAAAGTAAAATAAAGTCGGGCGCGGTGGCTCATGCCTGTAATCCTAACACTTTGGGAGGCTAAGACAGGCAGATCACCTGAGGTCAGGAGTTTGAGACCAGCCTGGTCAACATGGCAAAACCCCGTTTCTATGAAAAATACAAAAATTAGCCGGGCATGGTGGTGCAAGCCTGTAGTCCCAGCTACTCAGGAGGCTGAGGCGGGAGAATCACTTGAACCTGGGAAGCAGAGGTTGCAGTGAACTGAGATCGTGCCACTGTACCCCAGCCTGGGTGACAGCGCAAGACTCCATCTCAAAATAAAATGAAAATAAGATAAAAATAAAGTAAAATAAAAATGAAAACTGGAAAGGCCCCTGGGCAGGACAATGCTTGCCTTCAGAACATCCAGCTTTCCTTTCACAGCTAGTGTGCTCTTCTCTTTCTTTTATCACAATCCCACCCTTTGGTAAAGTATGGTTTATCTTACTTTATCTTACTTTATCAAGCTTAGAGTACGGTCATTGTTGCAGAGCACTCCTGGGCCTAGAGCTGGAACCCAAGAGAGCATTCACAGAATTCCTGGAGCTAGGGCCTAGGGAGGGTGAGGGGACACTGTGTATGCAACCCAGACCCCTTTCAGCAGCCAAGGATTTATTCCCAAGCTATTGGAGGACAGCCAGAAGGTGGCCCTCAGCTGTGCTTTGGATAGTATTTTTGCTGAAGAAAACAGCCTCAGCCAGGACCTTGGGAGCCTGAGGAAGAAGGATTGCTTGAGCTCAGGGTTCAAGACCAGCCTAGGCAACATAGCAAGACCCTGTCTCTACAAAATACATCAATAAATAAATTATCCGGGTGTAGTGATGTGCATCTGTAGTCCCAGCTACTCAGGAAGCTGAGCCAGGAGGATGACTTGAGCTCAGGAGGTAGAGGCTGCAGTAAGCTATGATCGCATCACTGTACTACAGCCCAGATGACACAGCAAGACCCTGCCTCCTACAAAAATAAATAAACATTACAGAAGAAGAAGAGGAAGAAGAAGAAGAAGGAGAAGGAGAAGGAGAAGGAGGAGGAGGAGGAGGAGGAGAGGAAGAGGAAGAAGAAGGAGAAGAAGGAGAAGAAGGAGAAGAAGAAGAAGAGAAGAAGAGAAGAAGAAGAAGAAGAAGAAGAAGAAGAAGAAGAAGAAGAAGAAGAAGAAGAAGAAGCAGCAGCAGCAGAAGAAGCCTCACCCAAGGTGACATAGGCTTCCCAATGACTGGTCAATGAAGGCTATAAAGTTTCAGCCCCTCCCCCATCAGGAGCATCTCTGCAGGGCCACTGCAACTCCAAAGCTCCGTGCAAGGCGGCTGCAGTCTTTGATGGTCCACATCCCAGCTGGATATCTCCCTCTCCCTCTGCCTAATCCTGCTTCTTTCCCCTGCGTCCAATAGATATTGATCCCAGTAAGCATCCTGACTGCTCCTCTCCATCTCAGAGCCTGCTCCCTAGGGAACCTAGTCCTGCATGGAGTGCCCTGAGGCTTATAGGCTTTGTGCCATCAGGTTGAACCCATGCCTGGAGCAGCCCCACAATATTACAAACACCTCTGAGCTGAGGGACAGGGCAGGGGCTGCTGGACCACGGGCCTTGCCCCCAAGCCTTGCTTCATGTCTGGCTCCATGTCTGGCCCCTATGTGACCCCTTCTAGAAAGCCCTCAGGAAGACTGATTAGGCAAGTGCTAGCAGAGGGTGGGCTGCCCAGGTCCACTGGCAGACACCCAGATGGCCTGTGATCTTGTGGAGCAACACAGGCTCACGCTGTGACATTCAACAGCATTAGGCCTCCAAGGGAAAGTGGTGGGGGTGGGGGGCAATCTGCTTCATGTAGAGCCCTGATGCCTAGGGCTCTGTCCTTGGCCATGGAGTGACTCTGGGCTAAAATGTTGGCTTTCTGCATGAAGCATTCAGCTACTAGAGGTGGGCAGGTGGAAAACCGCACACCCTCACACTGAGAGCACTGGGAGGGTGACCTCCGAGGGACCCCCGAATGAGGCTAGTTCTGTTGGGAGAATCCTGGCCTCGACACTGTGTTCATCACAGAGAATTAATCTTCTTCCTGCCCACCCATTGTCCCCTCCCCACTACTAAAAAAAGATTTTTTAAAAAAGGTCCAGGAAGAATTCTCCATTCATCCTGCATGACTTGCAAAATTGAGTTAAGGGTCCCAGGGGTCTTTGTTATTTTTATGTGACACTGATTAACCACTTTGCACTCCTCTGCATCGGAGCTCACAGTCACTGACATTTTTGCACAGAAAAGCAACTTTCCTGAACTTCATTCCTTCTTGTAAACAGAAGCATTAAAACTGGTCCCAGCTGGGCCTGGTCTTTGAGTGACAGTCTTTGGTTCCCTGAATCTTCCTGTAGGATCCTCTCTCTCTACTGCGTGTCTTTAGGGCCATCACTGGGGACACAGCACTGGAAGCAAATCTTAACAGACTATTATTTTTAAAGGATTTTTGTCTTAATAATTCTCCAAATGTAAGAAATTGGAACCCTTGTGAGACTGGAAAGATATGCACTTGTGTGAATAATTCTGACACCCTCAGCCCTCAGTGAGATTTGAAAATCAGATTCTTTGAAGGCAGGGGGTCTTGGTGAAAAGCAGTGGCCTGAGCTCTGCTGGGAGTCCTGCCCCCATTCTCCTTTGATCTAGGCCTTTGGCTTGGGGAGTGTATTAGCCTGGCTTCTCCAGAATAATGGAACCAGTAGCACAGAAATAAATATAGATATAGGTGTAGACACGTAGATATACAAAGAGATTTACTATAGGGAATCAGCTCCTGTTTACTATTGCCTCAGATTTACTATAAGGAAATGGCTCAGATTATAAAGGCTGAGAAGTACACATCCTACAGCTATCAAGCTGGCACCCAATGGAGCCAATGGTTTAGCTCTAGTGTGAGTCCAAGGGCCTGAGAACCAGGAGAGCTGATGGTATCCGTTTCAGTCTGAATCCAAGTCCAAGGGCAGGAGACAACAGGCATCCCAGCTCTAAGACAGTCAGACAGAGTGAAAGATTATTTTCCCACTCAGCCTTTTATTGTATTTAAGCCTTTAACAAATTGCATGAACCCTGCGCACCCACCACATTGAATAACTGCTTTACCCAGTCTATCAATTTTGATGTGAATCTCGTCTGGAAACACCCTCATTGATATGGTTTGGCTGTGTCCCCCTCCAAATTTCATCTTGAATTACAGCTCTCATAATTCCCATGTGTTGTGGGAGGGACCCAGTGGGAGATAATTGAATTCTGGGGCAGGTTCCCCCATACTGTTCTCGTGCTAGTGATTAAGTCTCATGAGATCTGATGGTTTGATAGGGGGTTTTTGCCTTTGCTTGGCTCTCATTCTTTCTTCTCTGCCGCCATGTAAGTTGTGTCTTTCACCTTCTGCCATGATTGTGAGACCTCTCCAGCCATGTGGAACTGTGAGTCCACTAAACCTCTTTTTCTTTAGAAATTACTCAGTATTGGGTATGTCTTTATCAGTGGTGTGAAAACAGACTAATACACTCATAGACACACCCAGAATAATGTTTAACCAAACCAAATGTCTTGGCACCCCACAGTGTCAAGCAGACACATAAAATTAACCAGCACAAAAAGGAAGGAGCTAATGATATGGTGGATTAGTCAAAGAACCCCCCATAGTCCCTTGGCCAGGTTTGGGATTAGAGAGGCGAGGGAGCTGATTTGGGACTGCAGTGAACAAGCAGGAGTGCCTCTGGGTGCTTTCTGTCTCTCAGAGCTAGAGGATCTCGTGCGCATCACTTCCCCGGTGTGAGCCCCTCTGCGGGACCTGCAGGCCTCCAGGTTTCTCTGGCTGGGTGTCCCATGCTAGCTCATGGCCCTGGCCCATGGTCCACAGTTCAAGTGGGGTTTTCATCCTTGTTGGGCTCACCCTTGGCATAGAGAAGACGTGGACTTCTCCTAGGAGAAGGATCTCTTATGGAGATCCTGAAAGCAAAGATTTTCATTTGAGAAAAAGGCATCTCACAAAAAGGCACCTGCCATGGCTGGGATGTTTTGACCCCTCCAAATCTCATGTTGAAATGTGGTCCCCAGTGTGGAAGGTGGGGCCTGGTGGGAGGCGTTGGGTCACGGGGGTGGATCCCTCATAGATGGCTTGGTGCCACCCTCCTGGTGATTAGTTCGTGGGAGAGCTGGTTGTTAGAAAGCCCGGCACTCCTCCTTTCTCTGCTCCCTCTCACACCATGTGAGGCCTGCTCCCCTCCACCTTCTGCCATGAGGAGAAGTTTCCTGAGGCCTCACCAGAAACTGAGCAGAAGCTGGTGCCATGCCGCTTGTACAGCCCACAGAACCATGAGCCTATTAAACCTCTTTTCTTTATCAATTACCCAGCCTCAGGCATCCTTCATAGCCACACGAGTGGACTAACACAGCAGGCATATGTGGGTCCTCTGTCAATTAGGAATTCCTATCAGCGCAGAATAGTTAAGACCTGAAAAATAGCAGCTTAAATAAAACAAAAGAACAGAAAAATACACAAAAGAACAAAAACGTTGTATTTGTTCCTCAGGTAATGAAAGCTATGAGCAGCCGGAACTGTATGCAGCTCCACTGGCATGGAGGATTCTGTCTCCTTCCTCCTGGCAGCTCTGCTTGTCTTGGGCAAGGACCCTCAGGTTCCTGATTCTCCAATGAATCTGGGTGATGCAAGGGAGAGAGGGGGATGAGTCTGGCAGTGATGGGCATAGAGAAAGGAGCCTGTCCTCTCAACCCCTCTCCTCTTTGACAGAACTTTCCCAAAAGTTCTGTCCCATGACTTCAGCTGACTTCTCATTGGCCGTCCCTGCCTGGAAGGAAGCTTGGATTTGAACCTCTGACACCCTCAAGAAAACCGTGACTCTGCACATCGGTATCCTAGCCACCTGCTTGCTGGTGCCTGTTTGCGATGCGACTGTCTGACGTTCCTTGCCCTCTCAGCCCCGTTTGTTCTTAGCGAAAGTTTTAGTATGATATCAGGCCCTGTGTTCTTTCTCCCACTTGTTCAGAATGTATCTGTGTTGTAGTTATCAGGGACAGAACAATGATATCCTACTTTAAGCCAGAAGAGTGATCTATAGGCTCCAGCAACCACACTGTGAAGGAGCAGGATGGAGGTCTCCTTGGCCCTTCCCAGAGTCGGGGCCTGGGAAACCATCCAGTCTCTAGTCCCCCTCTCTGTCTTACTCTCATTCCTTTCACTTTCCTCTGCACGGGGACTTTGGCTATGTTCCATCTATTTAAATCACTTTTGCCTCCCATCACAGGTCAAGGATGGGGGTGTACAGACTCCTGTTCTTCCACTCCACAACCAGAGCAGACAGGACTCTTCTCCACCTCCCCAGTGTGAAAAATCCCAGAGGAGACTCTGATTGGCCCAACCAGGTCATGTGCCCATCTTTTGCCCAATCACAAAGGGCTGGGAATGAGATCATGTAATAGAATCAGTTTTGTTTTGTTTTGTTTTCCGTTTTTTGTAGACAGGGTCTTACTCTGTTACCCAGGCTGGAGTTCAGTGGTGTAATTATGGCTCACTGCAGCCTCAAACTCCCAGGCTAAGATGATCCTCCCACCTCAGCCCCCAAAGCAGCTGGGACCACAGGCACAAGCCACCATGACTCAGCTAATTTGTGTGTGTGTGTGTGTGTGTGTGTGTGTGTGTGTGTGTGTAGAGATGGTGTCTCACCATGTTGCCAGGCCAATCTCAAACTCCTAGGCTCAAGTAATTCTCTCACCTCAGCCTCCAAAGTGCTGGGATTATAGGCATGAGCCACCACACCCAGCTGTAATAGGATTTTTTATTTTTTTATTTTTGAGATGGAGTCTTGCCCTCCAGGTTGGAGTACAGTGGTGTGATCTCAGCTCCCTGCAACCTCTGCCTCCCAGGTTCAAGCGATTCTTCTGTTACAACCTCTCAAGTTGCTGGGATTACAGGCACATGCCACCATGACCAGCTAATTTTTGTATTTTTAGTAGAGACAAGGTTTCACCATGTTAGCAAGACTGGTCTCCAACTCCTGACCTTAGGTGACCCACCCACCTTGGCCTCCCAAAGTGCTGGGATTACAGGCGTGAGCCACCGCGCCCGGCCCTGTAATAAGATCATTTATACCTCCTCAGAGATCATGGCTAGATCAGGGTTGAGGAGCAGAAGCCAGAAGGGAGCAGTCATTCCTAAGAATGGGGAATGGCAGGGGTGCAGCTGCAGAAGGAATTGTGTTTCATTAGGCAGCCACCCCGAGTCCCGGGAGCTGCACTTTCTGTGTCTGTTTTCCCACTGATTCATATACTGCCCTTCCTTTGCTCTGCTCTGCATAGCAAGGGATCTGACTGCTATTGGCTGCTTTTCCCAGGCTTCCGCCTTTGCCTCCAGTTGGGGACAGCGATGAGATGCACTGGAGAGACTGCAGGATGCGAGAAGTCTGGTGCATCTTCCCCTTCCTCCCTGTCTCGGGCAGCTTCTCTGGCAGCAGCTGGTCTTTTCTGTGGCTCTGGCTCTGGCATGGATATCCCTGTAGTCTGAGTTTTAGAGGGCTGACCTCGGTCCCACAAACTCTGCCTCTTTCCTTGGTCCCACTGGCCCAGGGAAAGTCGTGTCTTTCTTTTCTTACCAATCTCTGGGTTTACATCATTTCTGTAACCATTTAGCTGAATTAAATTTCTCCTGTCGTAAAAACTTAGTTGTTTTCCTGTTTCGGCCTGATTTGTGCACCTCCTTCCTCTACACGCACTGCTCCTCCTCCTCATTTACAGGAGACACAACCTTTCTCCCCGGACTTTTGCAATGGAAGCCTAAGCTCTAATCTGGGAATAAAAGGCTGTGTCTCCTGTAAATGAATTTCAGACTTCAGTGAACAGGTGCAGGAAGAATGCTCTGAATAGGGAAGTGGGTTGCGAGAATCCCACCCCTCTAGGCAGTCAGCCATTCAGGTCTTTCAGAGGATGCAACTGGCTCCCAATTAGCTGCGAACGGGCGTGCCTGGGGAATCCTAACCCAGACCTTCGTTCCCTGCCTGTCTCCACCTGCCTGTCAGGAGCAATGAAGACTTTTTAATGTGAGCAGACAAAAAAAAAAAAAAAAAAAAACGAAAGCAGAAAGTAAACCAGCAGCAAAACAGCCAGCATATGAGGAAATCACAGCCAAACGGTTCTGGGGCTCCTGTGCTACCTGCATTCTCTGTTACACAATCAATTGAGAGTCGACATAATAATGAATTTTTTTACATTTGATTACACACACCCTGGGATGTCAATCCAGGTAAAGGTCACACTTCTGTTATGCTGGCTGGAAAAACAGTGCTAGATGACTTTTTCCAACGCTCTGATTTGGGGAATGGAAATGGCGTTTATACTGGTTTTTTTTTCTCCTCTGGACTAATGCTACATGTGAACTCATTTATTTTCTCAACATCAGACCCCTCAACCTAACTTAAATCATGTCCCTCACGTGCCTCTTTCCTCCTGTTTTAATAAGCGAGGGTTTCTGCACCAGTTAGAGTAATGCAGTGTCTGTCGTTGTCGCGACATCTAAGATTCACAGACGCTTACGACAATAAGAGTTATTCCTCGCTGTGGGCCAAGTCCACAGAGGGCAGGGCACTGCTCCACGTGTCCTCCCTCTGGGGCCCAGGCCAACGCAGCAGCTGCTCTCTTTAATATTGCTAGTGCCTGGGGCAGAAGGCAGCTTACTCTGACCACAGTTAATGGTCGTAGAAAGTCCCATGGTGACACTCAATTTTTTGTGACCCCTACCACCTTCCCAAAGTTGTATCTCTAGCTCTGACTTTAACCGAATCTCTGCTTTGATGTCTTATCATAATCTCAAATGTATGGCTGGGCATGGTGGCTCATGTCTGTAATCCGAGCACTACCAGAGGCCGAAATGGGAGGATCGCTTGAAGCCAGGTATTTGAGACCAGCCTGAGCAACCTAATAAGACCTCATGTCTATAAAAACAAGAAGTAAAAAATGAGCTGAGTGTGGTGGCACATGCCTGTAGTCCTAGCTACTTGGAAGACTGAGGTGGGAGGATTGTTTGAGCCCGGGAGATAGAGACTGCAGTAAGTCACGGTCATACCACTGTACGCCAGCCTGGCCAACAGAGTGAGACTCTGACTTAAAAAAAAAAAAGTCTCAAATGTAGTGTTAACAAAATGGGACTCTTAACTTTCTATACTTCTAATTACCTCTCATCTCGGTAAATGATACCCCTCTCTACCCACTCGCTTAAGTGAGAAATCCAGGCATTGTTCCTAATTTTCTCTCTTTCTTTCAGTTGCCACATTCAGCCCACCTGCAAGTCTTATTCAAAAAATAGCTTAGGTCATATGGTACATCTAGTTCTAGATCCTTGAGGAATCGCCATACTGTTTTCCATAATGGTTGAACTAGTTTACAATCCCACCAACAGTGTAAAAGTGTTCCTATTTCTCCACATCCTCTCCAGCACCTGTTGTTTCCTGACTGACCCCAGCCATCCCATTACTGGGTATATACCCAAAGGATTATAAATTATGCTGCTATAAAGACACATGCACACGTATGTTTATTGCAGTACTATTCACAATAGCAAAGACTTGGAATCAACCCAAATGTCCATCAGTGACAGACTGGATTAAGAAAATGTGGCACATATACACCATGGAATACTATGCAGCCATCAAAAAGGATGAGTTTGTGTCCTTTGTAGGGACATGGATGCAGCTGGAAACCATCATTCTTAGCAAACTATCACAAGAACAGAAAACCAAACACCGCATGTTCTCACTCATAGGTGGGAACTGAACAATGAGATCACTTGGACTCAGGAAGGGGAACATCACACACGGGGCCTATCATGGGGAGAGGGGAGGGGGGAGGGATTGCATTGGGAGTTATACCTGATGTAAATGACGAGTTGATGGGTGCAGCACACCAACATGGCACAAGTATACATATGTAACAAACCTGCACATTATGCACATGTACCCTACAACTTAAAGTATAATAATAATAAATAAATAAATAAATAAAAGAATAAAACAGTCAACCTAGAAAAAAAAATAGCTTAGGAATCTACCTTTGCCCATATTTACTGCATCCACTTGTCTTAGTTTTGGTTTCCCTTAGAAGTGGATCCTGCTATAAAGATTAAAATGCAACTTATTTATCTGGGTGGTACCTGAAACACTGACAGGGGAGTGGGAAGGTGAGACAGGTGAGACAGTGACTGTAAGGTAAAAAGAAAACCTGGCCAGGTGCAGTGGCTCACGCCTGTAATCCCAGCACTTTGGGAGGCCGAGGCAGGCGGATCACCTGAGGTCAGGAGTTCGAGACCAACCTGACCAACACGATGAAACCCCTCCTCTACTAAAAATACAAAACTTAGCTAGGCGTGGTGGTGCATGCCTGTAATCTCAGCTATTCAGGAGGCTGAGGCAGGAGAATTGCTTGAACCCGGGAGGTGAAGGTTGCAGTGAGCTGAGATCATGCCGCTGCTCTCCAGCCTGGGTGACAGAGACTCTGTCTCAAAAAAAAAAAAAAAAAAAAAAAAGAAAAGAAAAGAAAAGAAAGAGAAAAAAGAAAAAGAAAACCTTAAAACAAAGGAATCCCCTTCTATTTCCATGGTTGTGGTGGGGTCATTACTAAGCCAGAACCAACTGTGGCTAACTAGAGCTGAATCCTGCAGGAACTCCCTAGAAAATGATATAGAACCTATGTCTTAGGGTTATCCTTTTAGCATGGGGGCTATATTATCAATGGAGACCTGGTCCTGGTGAATATTAATTTTTTGGATTTCTAGGCTGTGCTACAAGCAGGCAGAGTGGCTTCAATATGACTTTGGAAAAAGTCTTCCTGAAAAAAGACACAGGTATTGGCAATTTGAAGTCAGCTGGCTCACCGCACTGGTATGGCTAGGAGGAATATGGATGGGAGACCAACAGCATTCACTGTGGTCCATCTGTTTACCCCTCAGGTTCACTTGTGACCCACATTAAGTTTACCCTGTTAACAACTTCTCTTCATGGTCAATCACAGTTTGTCAATCATCAACAGGAAATTTTGTGGGACAAGCTGTAGCTGGGGCCAGTTGCTCCTGAGGTTGGGGCCTCCTATTCGATATCTCACTCCTTTGCCACCACTTCTACGTTCCCATCACCATCTATCAGCATTCAGCATGCTATAGGCTGCTTGCTTGGTAACCTGGACTTTCATGACTGATGGATCTGGGCATTTGGTTCTCATACGGTTGTCAAGCCATGCCTTTGAAGTTATCAACATTAGCAGTTATCAACAAACAAGGAATCACCAAGATTTGCTCCCCAAGTAAGTTCCCTGAGCTCCATACAAACTCCTCCTGGCTTCCCATACACAGCAGCAACTCTGTCATTCATGATAAGCTTGGCCAATACCCTGTCAGGCTGGTAACTCCTTTCTTTGCTTACAGGTTTACTGTGATAAGGAACTGCAAATGACAATCCAGCAGCTGCAGCTTCAGGTTCAGTGGAATCCATACTGTGTCCCCTGGTGGCAGTGTTTCTTCCAGGGTGTCTAGCCCAGCAGAGCCTGAAGCTTTGGGGACAGGCAGCAGAAATTCCCCAGGTGGGCCATTTGACTTAATAGCGGAGTCTTCTCCTATTTTCACTCCTTGGTTCCCAGACAAGTGTGCCCTATCTATTGTGGACACAGTACCATACGTAGTCTTTGGTTCCAAATAGAGATTGCATTTTGAAAAATTCCACCCCTAAACCCACAAAGGACTCTTCCCAATCTGGTGTTCATGTCCTTGAAGTGGCCATTCCAGCATTTTCTCAGGCTGCTGGCAGCTCTGGGTGATGTAGTGTATTAGCACCAGTGGTCTCAGTGGTGTGTTTGTAAACTGGTTTGTGTGTAGGGGGAAGGGGGAGGGATATCCAATTTGTAGAGATTGCCTAAGTTTTGTTATGTAAGTATTTTCGCTATTGCCAATTTCAATCTCCCAGAGATTTCACAACTGCCTCTCAAAATTCTTGAATATTTAACAGCCAACTCTCCTAAGCCAATACAAGCTGGCTCCAATGCACATACCATGGACTGGAGTCCTTGGTTATCTGCCATTGTGGAGCCTCTTTCATTATAAATTTGGTCCCTTGGTGGGAGCCAATGATATGTGAGATTCTCTGAACAACCAGACACCGAGACTCTTCAAGCAAAGAAGCCAAATTCTTCTTAAGAATATGCAACAGTCCCAAGTGAGGGTGAAACATGGCTTCCTCCATGGGGCAATGTGCCCAGTAGAGTCCATTTGCCACCATATGGCTAGCTGGTAACTGTGGCAGTCATGGAAGCTCAGTTAAATGACAGTAGCCTCCAGCTATGAGTGCCTTCAGAATTTGCCTCTGGTTTCAAGCTGAGGCCACAGATGCCTCCTGCAGTGGAACCAGGCACCATTCCGAGCCATCAGTCCTGCCAGATCTCCCTTTTGGGCTGGCGGAGACATACTTAGAGTTGCACCTGTCAACTGAAGAATGACGAGGTTCACAAATTTGGAAAAGAGAACTTTATTTCTTATAAAGGGTTGCAGCCGGCAGGGTGGTCATTCTGACAGGTCAGGAAGCATAGCCTCTGGTCGGAAACCAAAAACCAACGCTTGGAGGGAGAAGAAAAAGGAACAGACATTTATGCTGAGCAGGATGGCTAAGTATACATATTTAATAAGCTATAGGAGTAGTCATGAATATTTATGAAAAGAGACATGGGCACATGCACAATGGAGCTTCACGCCCCTTCATGGGTTCCATGTACAAAATACGGTGTTAGCATGAACCAAGGGTGGAGTTTTCAGCCCCCTGACGTTAAAAGGTGAAGCAGAGGACACAAAAACATTTACTGGGCATTCTCCATAGACTCACCAGAACCATGCCATGATCAGTGATCTCTTGTCAGGAAAAAATGCTGGTCAATTGTGTTAAAACCACAAAACAGTGTGGTGGCATTAGGTGGTTGGTTGATACCAGTGTGGAGTCTGTTAAAAGGGCTGGTTTCTCTTTGGTTCTTAGGGAAGAAGGCGTAGTGGTGGTTAGCAACGGAGGGGGTATAATGAGGTGTGTCCGACCTCCCTCCTGTCATGGCCGAGAATTCAGTTTGCAAGGTCACTCTGGGGTCCCCTTGACCAAGAGGAGGTCTACTATTTGGTTGGGTGGAGGCTTAGAACTTTATTTTTATTTCTCATGTCTCAGATGGAAACTCTTCCTACCCAATCCTCCTCCTTTCTCGCTCCCCCTGGGAAAGTTTGCCTCACATCTGGCAGGCTTGCTCTTCCTAGTCTACCCCTCTTCCCTCTATCTTTCACAGGCATTACCCCCAACAACTCTCTTATATTCCTGACTCCATCTTGACATCTGCTTCCTGGAGAACACACTGGCACACTGTTCTTGGGAGCTGGTACCCATGGAGGGCCCAACCTTGGCATCGAGTACTCATCTGTCAGATCTTCAATAACGACAGTGGCTGCATTAGTCCCAATGAGCAACAGCCCACTTGGAACTGTACGTAACCTGCACCACTGCCACCCACTGCCGCTGTGGCTTCTCTGCTCATGGACCCATCCTGCAGGCACTGGAGTGGGCAAAGATGGATCATCGGGGCTACTTAGTTGATCTGTGCCTCCTCTGTGCTCTCCAGTGGGTATGAGCATATGATACAACTATCTTCACACCTCAAGGCCACTCTCACGGATACATCTGCATACTTTATCCTGGGACATTTCCCCTCCTGCAGCCCCCCAACCCCACCCAAAGTTCCTGAACAACCAGCAAAGCCATTCATAGTAGCCAAAGGTCCTGAATATTCTTATCTTAGGTCATTTCTCCCTCTAATACGAGCTAATGACCAGGTGTACTGCTTAAGCCTAGCCACTGAGAAATCTTCTTTACCTCTGAAATACAACTAAAGGGTAACCACAGTCCATTTTGGGCTTGTAACAACATATTGTCCTGACTTATCAGTGAACCAAGGATGTTTTTCCTCTTTTTTCAGCTGGTGGTAGTAAACATTCATAAAGCCATAGGTATGGAATGAGGAAGACCCATCTGTGCAGCAAAGATAGGGGATATGAGGGTCTGGGCCAAGAGGTAGTTTAATTTATTTGTGTCCTCTGGATCTACTCAGTCTAATCCCAAATGTTTTATTGCCATTGTAGGATAAAATGATGTTATGCCTGCCTAACCTTATGAATTAGTGGGCTGACAACACCCAGCTCAGGAGGCAAAACTCAGATCGTACTGGGAAGAAATTTGATGCTCTGTGATCAGGTGTGCAGTCTCTGGTAGGACCCAATAGCATGCCAGGCACTGCCTTTTAAATTGTGGATAATTTTCTGTTGCAGATATGTCATAGACTGAATTGTGTCTCCCCCAAATTTGTATGTTGAAACACTATGTGACCTGTTTGGAGATCATTAAGGTTAAATTAGGTCATAAGGGCAGGCCCTATCCAATAGGACAAGTGTCCTTATAAGAAAAGGAAGAGAGACCAGAGAGGTCTTTCTGTTTCCTCAGAAGCACAGAGGAAAGCCCACGTGAGGACCGAGTTTCACTGTGTTAACCAGGATGGTCTCGATCTCCTGACCTAGTGATCCGCCCACCTCGGCCTCCCAAAGTGCTGGGATTATAGGCGTGAGCCACCACGCCTGGCCGTGTGTATTTCTTCTTTTAAGAAGTGTCCATGTCTTTTGCCCAATTTTCAATGTTTTTTTTCTGTATTCTAATCTCCCTCTGCCTCTTTCTTAGTAGGACATGAGTGATTATATTCAGGGTTTACCTGGATGATTGGTGATAGTCTCCCCATCTCTAGACCTTCAACTTAATTACATCTGCAAATTCCCTTTGCCATACAAAGGCAACACTCACAGAGACCAGGCCTAGATACGGGCAGGGGCCTTTAAGTCTACCACAGGAGTCTTCTCTGATATACCATGACCATTTGTGGTCCTGGTGTATCCATGTTCCTCTGGTTCTTACATGGCTGTATTAATGAATTAAACTCAGGAATATAGCAGGAACCATTGCATCTTTTAATCTTTGAGGGGAGCTCGGCTTCCTGACATTTTACCTGGAATATGGCATTGCTTCTTATTTACTGTCTTGACCAAAGGGACAGTGTCAGAAATTTGCATTTGACCTTCCCTACTATATCCTTAATTTGATCTTCACCCTGAGGGCATATTTTGCTGGTAGCATCCTTCCAAGTTCACCCAGGTTTTAATGTACTCAGCGTATTTTTATAGTTGAAAAAAACTGAAGATGAGCAACAGTTTTATTTTCCACTGCAGAAAATCCTGGTTCTTTTATATTTCTTCTAAATTCTCCTTTCAAATTCAGCAGTCCCTTCTTCAGTTTATCCCCCTCTTTCTATATCTTATCAAATGCGTACGAGAAATAAAAAGCCAACTGATACATTCTGCATACCGCCTGGATATCTCCTGAGCCCTATCTACAAATTCATGAGGTACATTTCTATCTGTGAACTGACCACAGGTATGGCTCTTCAATACTCCGTGATCACACACCACAAATGTCATCCTCCCCACAGCTTCCTATTGGAACTTTCAGCCTCTACCAGCCATTTTCCAGAAGCTGCTTTTTCAGCCTTTGTCTGCTTGTTTGTCTCAAGGTTCATGCCACATTTTAGGTTTTTGTTAAAGCAGGATGCCATTTCTGACACAAAATTGAATTACTGAATTTAGCTCTGATTGTATAACAAACCAGCCCAAAATTTAGAAGCTGAAAAGAGCATTTTTTTTCTTGCCATTCTGTGAGTTGTTTGGGCTGTTCATCTCTGCTGATTTCATCTGGATCCCTTACACCACTGAATTTGACTAGAGGGTTAGCGCGGTGGACAGAATAAGTTGCCTCCTGTCCTAGTCTGTTCTGTGCTGCTTCAACAGTATACCTTAAACTGTGTCGTTTGTAACAACAGAAAGTTATTTCTCACAGCTCTGGAGGCTGGGAAGTCCAAGATCAAGGAGACAGCAGATGTGGTTTCTGTGGAAGGCTGGCTCTCTGCTTTCAAGGTAGCACTTTTTGCTGCATCCTAAGATGGTGGAAGAGATGGAAGGGATGAACTTGACCCCTCAAGCCCTTTTATAGGATGCTGATCTCAACCCTAAGAGTGGAGCCCTCATAGCCTAATCACCTCCTAACAGACCCATCTCTTAATACTGGTGCATTGAGGATTACGTTTCAACATGAATTTTGGAGAGACACAAACATTCAAACCATAGGAGCTTCCAATAATCCCTACGTCCTCACATTCACGCCTTTGAGTTGTCCCCTCTTCTGGAATGTGGGCTGGCCTGGCCACTCGTAACTTGCTTCTAAAAGCAAGAACATGACACATGTGATGCGGTGTCACTTTCATAATTCAGTTACAAAAGACTGTAATTTCCATCTTGCTAGCTGACTTTATTGCTTCTCTGCCTTGCTGGCTTTGATGAAAAAACCCATGATGTTGGGGAGGCCCATGTGGCAAGGAATTGAAAACAGAGGAAAGGAAGGGTGTCCTCATCTTTATTCCCGCCATCATCACCACCAGCATCCTCTTCATCTCCACCACCTTTCGTTATCTTGACCCTTGACGAGTCATTTTCCACCATTGACTGAGTAGCGGGTTAGCTAGTCTTAGGATCTTTCCTCCCAAAACCTGTCTCCTGAATTCAGTTGATTCTGGAGCCCAAAGGGCAGCTCTCCAACTTGCTTCTCACTGATCTAACTTTTCATCTTCGGGAGATCAGCTCTGGACTCTGCAGCTAGCACCAGTGGTTTCCTCAGATCCTACCTGGTTTCTTCGCACACCCAGCAGGCCTGTCTCAAGCAGATCTCCAAGGATCCAGCCTTCCCCTTCTTGGAAAGTAGAAGGAGTTGGCTGGTGCTCAGCCTACAGTACAGCTTAACAGGAAACATCAGGCCAGGCCCCAAGGGCACCAACTTCCCGGACTCTGCTGTGACCCTCTCCTCCAAATGCCTGCACCTGTCTGCGATGTCCATGAGGCCTAGTTCCCTAGCAGCATGTCTAACCAGAGACCAACCCTGCCAGCTCTGAGCTGTCCCAGCCTGCAGAGGCGCTGTGGCACAGCTCTGGTTATCCGGAACAGAGGCATTTCTCCCCGCAGCCCTGGAAGACCTGGTGGGATTGGTGGAGGAACGTTTTGATCAGGCTCTGGGGGTAGATGGTAGGATCCTAGAGTTGTGGAAGGTGGCCTAATTTCACTCTAGTGTTGCTCAAAGAGCCTCTAGAAATAATTTATTCCACCTGCTGCTCATAGGCAGGTGTGAGCAGCCCTCCCTCCCCACAGCTGATGGGGCCTCTCCGATTGTAAAGAGACTCTGGGAAGAACCTGCTTTCTGCTTCCTGTAGAGTAAGTCTCCCTCCACACATTCCACCCCATCTCCCACTTTCCACGTTTCCCTCTGGATCTCTTTCTCTGCATTGCATCAGACAGGCCAAGCCAGATGCCAGAAACCAGTGTGGGGTGGGATGGAAAGAACCGTGCATGGCAGGAGCAGGCGCGACTCGTCCACCAAAAAGCTCTATTTGTGGATCGCCAGGGGAGACCAAGGTCAGGGCCCTGTTTGGTTCAGGACTAATTCAAATGCAACTTTTCATTATTTTTTTTTAAAAAAGCCTTCTATTGAATTAATAAGACATTATTAAACCTACTGATAAAGTTAAATTAACGTAAGCATCATTGTTCACAAACCTAGTTTTCAATTCATGAGTTATTGATCTTCACTTGCAAAGAGGGTAAGATTTTCTTGGCCTAGTCTATTTGTAAATGAACGGCTCTTCACCCACAGGCCTGGCCTTGCTGGGTTGAAGAAAAAGAAAGTTGCTAAGAGACACTCTTCCAATGGGGCCTCTCCAGACCCTGCTTCAAGTTCTATTTTGAGCACTCCCCTGCTCCTGCACTAGGGGTCTTTGGTTCACTCCTGCAGCCCAAATGCCCAGATTAGTGCCTGGCACAGAGTAGGCACTCAATAAATATTCTTTTTATCTGAGATGGAGTCTCACTCTGTCGCCCAGGTTGGAGTGCAATGGTACGATCTTGGCTCATTGCAACCTGCACCTTCCAGGTTCGAGCAATCCTCCTGCCTCAGCCTCCCGAGTAACTGGGACTACAGGCATGCACCACTATGTCTGGATAATTTTTGTATTTTTAGTAGAGATGGGGCTTCAACATGTTGGCCAGGCTGGTCTCGAACTCCTGGCCTCAAGTGATCCGCCCCCTTGGCCTCCCAAAGTGTTGGGATTACAGGTGTGAGCCACCACGCCCAGCAATATTATCTCTGTCTCTTTTTTTTTTTTTGAAATAGAGTCTCCAAGGCTGGAGTGCAGTGGCGCGATCTCAGCTCACTGTAACCTCTGCCTCCCAGGTTCAAGTGATTCTCCTACCTCAGCTTCCTGAGTAGCTGGGATTTATAGGCATGCAACACCACACCCAGCTAATTTTTGTATTTTTAGTAGAGATGGGGTTTCTTCATGTTGGTCAGGCTGGTCTCGAACTCCTGACCTCAGGTGATCTGCCTACTTCGGCCTCCCAAAGTGTTGGAATTACAGGCATGAGCCACCACATCCGGCCTTGGAAATATTCTTAAATGAATGAATGAGCAACTCTTGTAAAAATATTCCATCTCCTAATTATGCAAATGAGGACACTGAGAGAGGAAGCAATGCTGAATGACGCGCAGCTAGAGTCAAGACTGGGACCCTCTGTCCTGGCACCCAGCCCGGCGCTTTGTGCTATGCTAGCAGGGTTCTCCAGCTTCACAGAGCCAGAAGTCAGCCTACTCTTCCCTGCACACCCTCGTGCGCCCCTCCCATCACAGCGCCCCTCCCATCATATCACCATGGTTGACAACGCCCCAGCAGCAGGCACCTTTCAGGAGATCTAAGGAGTGAGAAGACACCCTGTGTGCTTTCAAGACAGAGGCCTGCCTACCTGGGGGTTGGATAATGTACGTTCAAGGCTTCCCCTGAGCACATTTCTCCACAGCGACACGCTTCCAACAAGGCTTTCAGAGGCAACGTATAGACCCAGTAATTGTTATGCCCATAATGAAAAATCCACAGAGGAGACAGAGTGACACAAAGACCATGAGGCCTAGAGAAGATTGCCAGAGGGTAGTTGACCCAGGTGGTGAGGTCCTGGGGCTGTCACCAGGCCTGTGTCCCCTGATGTTAGAGCCTGGTGAAGCTGTGGCTGAGAGTGGCCACCACTGCCTACTTCTCGGCTCCGTTCTTCTCCCAAATGCACAAGGCATCTGCCCCTCACCTTTTGTCCCGCCCTGTCCTAGCCCAGTGTAGCAGGCACGAGCAGTTCTTTGACCTTCCTGGGCAGCTGCGCTTCCTGGGTGGAAATGAACCCATTTCTGGGCCCCAGATGGTTTCCTCCTACAGGGTCCTAAAAATTCATGCTGTTGGCTGGGCACTGTGGTTCATACCTATAATCCCAGCACTTTGGGAGGCTGAGGTGGGTGGATCACCTGAGATCAGGAGTTCGAGACCAGCCTGGCCAACATGGAGAAACCCTGTCTCTACTAAAAATATAAAAATTAGCCATGCATGGTGGCGGGCGCCTGTAATCCTAGCTACTCAGGAGGCTGAGGCTAGAAAATCGCTTGAACCCAGGAGGCGGAGATTGCAGTGAGCTGAGATTGCGCCATTACACTCCAACCTGGGCAACAAGAGCGAAACTCCATCTCAAAAAAAAAAAAAAAAAAAAATTATCCTGTTGAGCACAGGGCTGATCTCCTTGCTCCAGTACCACAGCATGCTGCTGTCACACTGCTGCTTCGTGGTTGTTATGGATTTCTGTTTCTTCACTAGCTTGGATAATACTAGGGGGAGATTTCTAAAAATTCTAATTGAGTCTCAACCTGAATACCTCTGTGTTCCCCCTGCCCCACCCCAGCAGTGAGCACGGAGAGCAGCTGCTGACCTTGCCCAGGAGCTGAGGACGCCCCAGGCAGGATGAGGGAGCTGACCCATGTCCACTGAGAAGCAGAAAGGAAGCAGGGAGCCTGGTGTAAGCTGCAGCAATCAGGGAAGCCTCCACGGGAGCGGCAGGCTTCGGCAAAGCTCTGACCACGTGCTGTGGCTCAAACTGCTGGCTTTAAATGAAAGCCGAGGCTCTGTTGAAGGACAGCAGCCCCACCCCCTGTGTAGAGGAGCAAGAGTCAGCTCTACACAGGGTCCGTTAGGTCCCTGGCCTGGCGTCACCAAGCCCAGTTCAGTGACTGGTTTCCAGCACCTGAGTTGGAGACCCTGGTGGAACTCTGCCTGAGCCCTAGAGAAAGACAGAGACAGAAAGACAGGTGCACAGTGGGGCTGGGCCTGACCTGAGCCTGGATACTGAACTACCAGGCCTGGGGAGGGGAGTTCTGAGAAGCCCCCGATCTCCCATGGAGCAGCCTGCAGCACCCTGTCTCGGCTTCCCAGAGGGAAGAACGGACTCACTGGGGGCTGAGGAAAGGTGTGTTGAGTACACGGTTGAAAGTGTGGGAATAAACATATGTCTATTGCTATGTCCTCGTGATTCAGCTATCAATCTACGTATTTCAGTTAGAAACACTTACAATTATATCCGTTCCCGACACACTGCATCCCTTGCAGGGTTTGTTTGTTTGTTTGTTTATATTTATATATATTTTTTGAGACAGAGTCATACTCTGTCACCTAGGTTGGAGTGCAGTGGTGTGATCTCGGCTCACTGCAACCTCTGCCTCCTGGATTCAAGCGATTGTCCTGCCTCAGCCTCCCAAGTAGTTGGGACTACAAGCATGCACCACCACACCCAGCTAATTTTTGTATTTTTAGTAAAGACAGGGTTTCACCATGTTGGCCAAGCTGGTCTCGAACTCCTGACCTCAGGTAATCTGCCCCGCCTCGGCCTCCCAAAATGCTAGGATTACAGGCAGGCATGAGCCCCCACGCCTAGCTCAGGGATTTTATTTAAAAACAGACAGTCCAAGCTGGGGTGTGCTGATGCTTCTCTACTGCCTCCTATTGCCTGCAACATTGGTCAGAGCAACTGGTGGAGGCTTGGCTGCCGATGTCCATGGTGGGGCTGCCGTGCCACTGTGACCGAAGCAAGTCCATCCTGCACCGAGGCCTTCTGCGACAGCCTTCTGGGAAACCCGTTTGGTAAGGTGGGGCTGCTCCCACCAAGGAGGGAGGAACCAAGTAAGACATCTCTGCTCAGGGGAATGTAATAGTCCTATTTTGACAGCAACACAAATACTGTAGGATGTTTGATTTGAAATATTTTACAGTTCACCAACTATTTTCCTAAAACTTATCATTTATTCGTGACAAGCAACTGTGGGACAAGTAGAGAAGAGATGATTGACCCCATTTTACAGATGAAGACATGTAGTGTTAGAAAGGTTGTGTCCAGCAAAAATGGAACTAAACCCAAAGTCTCCCTCTCTCTCTTTTTTTTTTTTTTTTTTTTTTTCAAGATAGCATCTTGTTCTTTCACCCAGGCTGGACTACAGTAGTGGATCATGGCTCACTGCAGCTTCAACTTCCTGACCTCCTGGGCTCAAGCAAACCTCCCACTTCAGCCTTCTGAGTAGCTGGGACTACAGGCATGCATCACCTTTATTTGTTTATTGATTTAGTAGAGATGAGGTCTCACTTTGTTGCCCAGGCTGGTCTTGAACTCCTGGGTTCAAGGGATCCACCCACCTCGACCTAGCAAAGTGTTGGGATTACAGACATGCAACACAGTGCCCAGCCCCAAGGTGTCGGCTCCTAGCACTGCCTGGGGTTGAGCTGGCCCTGCAGGGCACACAGACAGGTTTGGGACGCACCTGTGTCTTTAAGCAGCAGTCTCCAGGAAGACCTCACTAGACAGGTATCAATAAAGACAGGATTCCATCTGTCAACTCGTTTGAGAAGTGGTGGCTTTGGCACGGTGTTTCAGCCATTCCCAGCTGGCGTGGCATGCACTGTCCCCTGAAAGGCTGGCTCCTTGGGTGGAAACTCACTAGGATCGTTGCTCCCTGCATCTTATTTGCAAGACGCCATTTCCCTCAGCAACTAGGATCGACAGATCTAGCAAATAAACATTTAAAATGCCCAGTTACGTTTGAATTTCTGATAAATAATAAACATTTTTTCAGTATAAGTATGCCTCAAATGCTGCACGGGGCATACTTATACTTTAAAAGATTCATCACCAACATGAAATTCAAATGTAACTCAGCATCCTGTACTTTACCTGGCAGCCCCATCACATCAGCAGCGTAAGGCACTTGGAGAACTTTGCTTTCCCACCTACCCAGGGCCACCACCTGGTGGCCCAAATTCCAGGTTTTCTCTGGCAGGACCAGGCAGCAAACCCTTTCTCCCCAGCCCAAGGCGGCTGTGTTGGTGAGTATGAAACCTCCCAGGTTATTCACACTCCGTCAAAGACTCTCTAGAGCCAAAGATGGCTTAGCTCAGTGGAGTGAGGCGGATGCTGAGGTTTCAGACCAAGCTATCTTAGGCCATGTGGGCTGCAGGGAGCCCAAATCCGCCTCAGAGGCACAGCAATGGCCCTGAGGCTTCTGAGTCCTGGATGAACGAGGTGGAAAGGTTTGGGCAGGGTGGGGTCACACAGCTCTTAGATTTTATCCTTTTCATTCCTGAGACCACTAGAGAGGCTATTTTTAAATACAGAACATCTAGAATGCCAGGGACCTCCGTGGAGGCAGGTTGGGAATCGTGGCCCAGGCTTCTTCCCCAGACACCTGTACATGTGCACACAGTCCTGCATAGGAGGCACATTTCACATTGACGCATTTGCTCACCCAGGCACTCGCTCTCCCTCCAACACTCGGCCAGCAACTGGATGAGATTGACTTCTCACATGAGGCCTTCTTTCCATTTGAAGATTTAATTTAGATTAAGGTGAAAAAAAGTCATGGACTACTTTCCTGCAGGCTGAGTGAATACTGCTTCATTTCAAGGAGAGATAAGGGTGTGTGTATATAGGGGATATCTTCCTATATGCTTTAAGGGAGGGAGTGTGAGGGTGAGCTCCTGGGATGGATTCTGGAACCCTGGAGACAATGACCCACACCCGGCTGTGCTGACCAGAATGAGGCATCCTGAGGATGTTGGCAGTGCGGTCCCTGGAGACTGGGTAGGTGTAGAGAGGGGAGAATGTTCTCTGTAAGGGCCAATGACTCAGGGAAGGCCTTGAAGCAGATGGAGTTAAGGCTGGGCTCCAAGCTACAGCCAGTTCCAAGCTACTGACCCTTCTTCTGCACCTTTTGCCTCCACAACTGGGCAGGCACTGTTGAGACTTGGGTCAAAGAGTGTCAGAGGGGACAGAGAAGGCTGTGAGATCAGGGCAGGAGATCTTCACCCTTGAGAAGACACAGCAGGGGATGCCTCTGGACCTCTGCAGGCGTCAGGGTCTAGACAATGAGGAGCAAGGATTCCAGCCTCAAAGTCTCCCTGGGCTTCTTAGCATGGATGGCAGTGGCTAGTCTTGGTTTACAGTATGATGAAGTTATTCCTCCCCTTTCCTTCCTGAAAAGGGCACCATTTAACATGAAGTAAGGTTTGTACCCGCACCAGCCATCCTTCCTCAAAACCTCCAGACCATTTCTGTTTTGATCAGTGTAATTTTGAAATGCAGCTGGGTTTTCACGTCCACCTTGCAATCATCCCCCTGCCCAGATTCAATTTAGATTAAGGAGAACAAAGGCAGGGGATGTTTGCCCTCTGCTCAATCAGTGGGGCATAGTTCAGCTGTCTTCCTCTGCTCCCAGTCCACGTTGGATGGGGCTGGCAGTGGGGGGCATCTCCCAGAATGGATGCAGTGGGGCTCTTGCAGGCATCACACCCCAAGGTGAATCCTTCCTCCTCAATGTCCCTGCTGTATTCCCATTACCCTCCTCTGTTACTTACAGCCTGCCTGTCTGCTGCTCCAGGCTGGAGGCTCTGCCAGGGAAGGCATTTCCAGGTCCTCCCCATGCCACCAGCTTCCTGAGCTCGGCAGCACCCAGTCACCCCACAGTCCTCTACTGTCAGAGTCCCCCATAAAAACCTGTGCAGAAAAGCCTTGCTTGGTGAGGAAGTCAGGGCTCTGTCACCCCCTCTCCACACCCTACTCCTTCTCCCACCACCTAGAGCTGAGCTTTTGATCACATCTTCCTCCTCAGCCCTCGCCCCACTGTATGCTCACCTGGGCCCTGCTGGGGACAGCTGGCATGCAGAACAGAACTGGACACCTAGTGTGTGTGCCAGAAAGGCCCTCAGGAGTGGTGACTGAGAGTGAGGCCCCAGGCACAGGCTGTGTCTCCCAGCCCCGCCCTTACCAGCTGTGCAACCTCATGCGAGCCGCTGGACTCTCCCGCCTTCCTTTCTCACCTATCAAATAAGAATCCTGAAGAGGCGCTCTTGGTGCCCCCGCTGCTCCCCACTGCGCGCTGAGGTTTCAGCTGCCTGACCCAAGTCATCTCTGGACATCCCCCTTCCCCACTGCAGGAGTCGCAAAGCCTCCCTCCCCAACCACAGTGTTCCTGCACTGCACACACCCCACTTGAACGTGTGCCATGGAGTCAGGCTGCGCACACCTGCAGCCAGCACAGGAAAGGCACTGGGTCCTAGGAGGAGCACAGCATGGACTTCCTCTGACCCCGAGGCCTCCCCTTCTGAACAGGATATACAGGAGCTCAACTCCACCTGCACAAGCCCACATGACAGATGTTTATGTCCAAAGTTGTTACCTCCACAGAACATTCTCACTCTATTCCAGTTTGCAGATAGGAGCTTGGAGGCCGCCCCCAGCATGACCTGGGAAGGATGGGATGGTCTCCACCCCAGGACTCTGATGCACCGCACTGCATGTGGTCAAGGCTTCTGCCGTTCTAGGACTTGAGGCTCTCGGTAGATTAATGACCCTGGCTGGTCCGAAGGGGATGAAATTATGAATAATCTATTCCTGGTGGAACAAGGCTTTGTCTTCCACTCCCAGCCCTGTCCCTGGCTATGGGAGGCTGCAGAGTGCCCCATTAATCACGCCACTCAGGTTCCTGCCTGCTCCACAGTCACAGGGATGAATGTATTGCTCAGAAACACGGGAGGGAGTGTTACAACACTGATATTAGGGAGGCATTATTTTCATTGTCAGGCTGCTTGATGGTTTCATAATTTTCATAAAAGAATTGGGTTTTAGGCTCTAAGGAGCAATTAATAAAGGAGTCCACAGGCACATGGTGACGCGGAAGTGATCTCAGAAAAGCGGGCTGAGCTCCCGATGGATGTGAGGGCTTGGATCCCCTTGCCTGGTTCTCCCCAGACAGAGAGAGGACGGGGATGTGCACTCATCACTCAGCAGCGAGCCCTCTCCTTTTGCCTGCAGACTTAGACCCCCACTCCACATGCATGGTGAAATCATCGTACCCTCTAACTAGAAGGAAAAACAAACTAGAAGCTTTTAAGCACGTGCCTGAGCCAGGACCCTCTCAAACGACGATGACAGAAACCCAATTCTGATTTAAATAAAATGGGAAAGTCAGGTAGGGGTGGGGAAAGTGGATTAGCTTTGGTGGGGAAAGTGGATTAGCTTTAAGAATTCCAAAGACCAGGAGGGCAGATGTCCCTTCAGGCAAGGCTGTGTCCAGGGACTCAAATGAAGTCCTTGGGACTCCCTCTCCAGGCTCAGTGCTCCTATCTTTCCCGTGGTACCACGGTCCCCAGCTGCAGCCCAGGGTTTCCTGCCGCGGGAGAGAAGGCTGCCCTGCGCAGAGGCACCCCATGCTTCCACTCTGCTTTGTCTTCCTTCTAACCCTATACACTACTTTGTTTGGTGTTCGCCTCCCTTGGGCTAGAGCAGGGGATTTTGTTGGGTTCGTTGATTTATACTGAGAGCCTTGAACAGGGCCTGGCAGAAAAGGTTCTGAAATATTTGTAGAGTAGATCAATGAGCCCCTGAAGGAAATCTGTTTCATGTCTTCATCTTTTAGATGGAGAGGTGGAGATCAGAGAGAAGAAGTGAATTCTCTGAGCTCACTTGGCTCACAAGGGGCAGAGCTGGACCCCGGATCATGTGACTTCAGACCCTCTGGTTATGAACAGCTCATGTAGACATGTGGCACACCTGATCTCCAGGAGGCCCTGAATGGAAGAGGGATGGGGAGAGGGGAGGGGCGGGAGATCCTTCCACCAGTGGGCAGTTCTGGAGAGTGGGGGTTGGAGGGGGACTCTCCTGGTTCCCTTTCACAGCTGCACTGGAAGGCAACAGTTGGGGAAAGCTAGAGAGGGAACCTATTGGAAGAGCATCTAAAATCATTAGCAAAATCTAACTATTGGCTGAGTGAGGTGGCTCACACCTGTAATCCCAGCACTTTGGGAGGCCAAGGTGGGAGGATGGATTGAGCCAAGGTGTTTGAGACCAACCTGAGCAACACAGCAAGACCCCATCTTAAATTTATTAAAAACAAATGTAAGATTAGATGGGCATGGTGGCATGTTCCTGTAGTCCCAGCTACTCAGGAGGCTGTGAGGGGATCCTTGAACCTAGGAGGTTGAGGCTGCAGTGAGCTATGATCACATCACTGAAGTCTAGCCTGGGCAACAGAGTGAAACCCTGTCTCAAAAAAAAAAAAAAAAATCCTAATTCATTAATTGATTTTAAAAATCTAATTATTGAATCATTTCACTTTCTGCAAGTCCTGCCTGACCACTTACCTCAGGGCATTTATTTATTTTCCATTTACCTAACTAAGAGACAGTGGGCAGGGCACCTTGTCCCCCGCCCCAGCCCCAGCCCCTCTGCAGCCCACAGGGGGATGCTGAGGGTTAGTGCTGGGCAGAAAGACAGCCCGGAGGTGGCTAAATCCCAAATCCACGCTGCTCTCCCCAGCACACTGATTCACGAGCAGGGTTCGGGAGCCTGACCGCTGAGGCTGAGCCCCAGCCCCACCCCTCACTGACTCCTTGTCCTCAGGCAGGTCATGTCACCCTTCCGAGCCTCAGGCTCCCCTCTGCAGGGTTGCTGCAAAATCCACCGGATAATGTAGACATTGTCAGCACAATGCCTGGTACAGTGGCCCATCCGCAGGTGGTCACCACAAGTGCTGCTGTTGCGAGAGGACCCACCGTAGGTTTCATGACGAGGTGAGAGGAGAGGCGCACTGAGCACACATCCGATGCCCAGGCCCTCGTGAGCCCCTGCTGCTGGGGGAGGGCTCCGGGGCTGCAGAGGTGGCAAGATGCACCCTTAGCATACACCCTCCCACGCTGCTGTGGTGTAGATACAGAGTAGGCAATGTCGTTATGTGGCCATTGGACACACGTGAAAGTGGCTGCTATGAAGCCGTCAGTTAATTATGAAGTGATTGCAAACACCCCAAAAGGAACATCTGTGTGATTTTTTCTAATGGCCTAGACATCCTTACGTTCTCCTGATTAAATGCGGGCCTTAGGGTGGCGGCTTCCAAGTCCAGGCTTCAGTATAGAGCCAGGAAGAGGATCCTGGGGCTCACAGACCAACAGAAGGAGGAGGCAAGAATTTGGCCTCGAAGGCAGCTCTCACGCAGCCTTCTAGGGCTCAGGGACAGAGCCGTTTTTGGGGGTCTATTATTCCCTCTGTTTGGGCTGTTGAGCAGAAGCCCAGGGTTACATTTGGGGTGGCCAGTCCAGCCCCCAGTCCTGCCAGCAGAACAATCATGCGCTGTCCCTGCCTGCTACGCCCCAGGCACCCCGAGGAACCCCATTCACCCCCAGGAATCCCCAGGCAGTCCCAGGAAACCCCAGGCACTCCCCAAAATCCCCATGCACCCCCAGGAATCCCCAGGCACTCCCAGGGACCCCCAGGCACGGTTCCTCAGACACCTTCTGTTATAACTTTTCTAGAGCTTCTGTAACAAACAGAAATGTATCCTCTCACAGTTCTGGAGGCCAGAAGTCCAAACCATTCAAGCTGTCAGCCTGGCCGTGCTCTCTCTGCAGCCTCAGGAAGAGGGTCCTTCCTGGCCTCTCCCAGCTCCTGACAACCCGGGCAGTCCAATCCCAGCTGGTGGCCACATCACTCCCCTCTCCGCTTGCGTCTTCATGTGGCATGCTCCCTGCCACCCTGTGCCTTCTCAAGGCTGTCTCTTTGTTAAAATGCCAGTGAGCATGGACTGGGGGCCACCCTGCTCCAGGATGACTGCATCTCAGCTCATCACGTCTCAATCACCCTGTCTCCAAATAAGGTCACAGCTGAGATCCTGAGAGTTGGGGCTTCAGCATGTCTTTCTGGGGGAGCGCAATTCAACCCACAACACCCTCCTACGGGTGTCGTATTTGCCATAGCACAAACATCTCTCATGCTTTGGAGAAAAATGGGAAGAAAAAATGCTCATGTTCATATCCACCGGTGCCCAGGATGCACTAAGGAAACCGTTTCTACTAAGGGCTGCTCCTCCCTCTCCCCTCTCTGCCCTTGATTGTGCCCTCATCTGCAGCATGGAGGGATGGATTGGGGCCAAGAGCTTCAACATGCCCTTTGCGGCCAGGTGCAATGGCTCGCGGCTATAATCAGAGCACTTTGGGAGGCGGAGACAGGTGGATCACCTGAGGTTAGGAGTTTGGGACCAACTTGGCCAACATGGTGAAACCTTGTCTCTACTAAAAATACGAAAATTAGCCGGGCGTGATGGCGCATGCCTGTAATCCTAGCTACTCAGGAGACTGAGGCAGGAGAATCGCTTTTTGAACCCAGGAGGCAGAGTTCGCAGTGTCACCTCAATGACAAGAGAATGTCTTCCCTTGGCAAATTCAGCAGCCCCCAGTAGGAGGCAGGACTAAACGTGTCCACAACAGGCCCCAGGGATGAGACCGGCGTGGACATTGGTCTCTCCTGCCTTTGACTGGGCTTGACACCTCTTCCCTTTTCTTCCCCTAGATGGAGGCACTGCAAAGGGAGCTGGGCCGCCTGGGATGAGAAGATGGCCTGGCTCTGGCCAGAAGCTCCCTAAAGCAAACATGTATGTCCCTGGGCCCTGGGTGTCTTCCTCAGAAAAGAAGAAGCACCTCTAGGGATGGGAGTCCAACGTGGCTCTCACCAAAATTATTTGAGTAGTGTGGTCTCTGGGCTGGCGATATCAGCATGACTAGGAATTTGTTAGAAAAGCAACTTCTCTGGAAACAGAGCCCAGAAATCTGTGGTTGCCAAGTTCTGAAGCCTGCAGCATTCTTGCAGCATGATAAAGTGTGAGATACACTAATCTGTAAAATGAGATAAAGATTAAAAGCTCCATCAAGGTAGCAAGCAGCCTCCATCAGGCCACAGCGGCTGGGAGCCATTCCTTGTCCCTCCTGCATTAACCTGCCCCTCAGCTTCAGCCAATGAGCATCCATCCCCTCCATGTCCCCCTCCCTCAAACAATTTCATGTTTTCCCACCACTTCCCTTAGCCTGGCTCTCCTAGGGCCCGGAGCCTAACCCCCTCCATGGAGAAGGAGGACGATCAGTGAGTACAGAAAGAATCCGTTGGATTCAGCACTGGGGGCGAGTGCGTGTCCAGGGAGCCCTGCAGGAAGCATCCCGTGTCAGTGGGGCTGGTTCGCTACAGTGACCTGGGAATGCGCCTGGCAGATCTCCAAAGGCAGGGATCTGGACCAAACTTCTGTGCTCCGAGCAGCGTTGGTACCAAAACTTCCCAGGAGCTGCTCCCAGCCATGCCTGTGCCAGGCAGGGCTCCCAAGACAGGCAAACCCTGGGAGACTGGGAGCAGGAACCTCTCTGCTGGCTGATTTTGGCTGGAGGCTTCCCTGACAGCCTTGGTGGATGTTCCCTAGATCGTATCGTGGTCTAGGTGGCTCCCACCTAAGCTTGCCTCCCACTTCCCTTCACTTAGGGCCAGGTTTGTGCCACCTTTTGATGATTCTCCAGGTTTTTCCCACTTTCCCTCCATTATATCCCAACCCTGTTTCCCTTAGGAAAATCCTTACGTGCAGAATCCTGTGTTGCCATCATCTTCTCCAAGCGCATGGAGTAACGCAACCTCAGACTAGAAAATGTCAGAAGACTGGTGGGGGTGAAGTGGGGAGAGAGAGCGAGAGAAGGAGAGAGAAAGGGAGAGAGAGAGAGGAAGAGGAGGAAAGAGATAGAGGAAGAGAGAGGGAGAGAGAAAAAGGAGGAGAAAGGGAGAAAGAGAGGGACAGAGAGAGAGAAGGAGAGGGGAGAGAGAGAGAAAGAGGGAAAGAGATGGAGAGAGAGGGAGAGAGAGAAAGAGGAGGAGAGAGAGGGAGAGAGAGAAGAAGAGCAGAGGAGAGAGAGAAGGAGGGAAGAGAGGAAAGACAGAGGGAGAGAGAGGGAAAGAGAGAGAGAAAGGGAGAGATGGGGGAGAGAGAAAGAAAGGAATAAAGAGGGAAAGAGAGAGAGAGAAAGGAAGAAAGAGGGAAAGAGAGAGAGAAAGGAAGAAAGAGGGAAAGAGAGAGAAAGGAGAGAGAAAGAAGAAGAGAGAGAGGGAGAGAAAGAGGGAGAGAAAAAAGAGAGGAGGAGAGAGAGAGGAGAGAGGAGAGAGGGGGGAGAAAGGGAAAGAGAGGGAGAGAGAGAGAGAAAGGAAGAAAGAGGGAAAGAGAGAGAGGAGAGAGAAAGAGGGATAGAAAAAGAGAGGAGGAGAGAGAGAGGAGAGAGAAGGACAGAGAGGGGGAGAGGAGAGAGAGAGGGAGAGAGAGAGAAAGAGAAGGAAGGAGAGAGAGGGAGAGAGGGGGAAGAGAGAGAGAAGGAGAGAGGGAGAGAGAAGGGGAGAGAGAAAGGGAAAGAGAGGGACGGAGAGAGGGGGAAGAGGAGGAAGAGAAGGAGAGAGAGAGAGAAAGCTAGAGATCAAGCCCACGCGAGAGAAAACAGTGGGCGCAGCATTCAGACAAGCTGAGCTCAGGATGCAGATTCAGCCTGGAGATACAGACCTGGGGGCATCAGTATATTTTAAACCTCAGGTAGGATTTGATCTCCAGGGAGCATACCATAAGGTGGAAGCAAAGAGGCTGGGGTAGAAGTGGAACACTGGCCATCGCCAAGTTTTATGGAGCAGCCACAAGAAAGAACCTCAGAGGCCCTGGAGGGAGTTGCAGAGAAAGGGAGGAGCAGCACACGGCAGGGCCGAGGCTCTGGGGAGAGCGGGACTCCAGTGTGGTGCAGGGCTTCGGCCGAGATACGCTGGCAGCATCTTGGTGAGAAGAGCAGGGCAGCTCCTGCTATGAGAGCGATGCTAGCAGGTGCTGGGGCAGAGGCTAGGGTGCAAAGAGGCTGCCCTGAGCAAGGAGGGAGATTTTCCGGAAGTTTGACTCTGAGGTGCTCGTGGAGTTGAGGGAATAAGCTTTTGAGGTGGTGGGCACTGAAGCTCACATAGGAGACCTGCAAAGGAGCCAGAGTGGGAAAGGGTTGGAGACTGTGAGGAGCCAGCCTGAGTGAGAAGAGGCACCACCTTAGGACAAAACCCGAGGGAAAGAGCTTTACAGGTGACATTGTTTGCAGGTGATGTTGAGGGTCAGAGGCAGAAGTTGAAGGAGTTCCCATCTGGGGCTTCTCCTTTATCCCACGCCCTCTGTGGATTGGGATGGAGAGGATCTGGAGTGGGAGATGGAGTTGCTTTGGAGAGGGGAAAGTTCACCAGGTGAGCAAGGGGCCAAGGAGAGTGAAGGAGAGCGCAGGAGGACAGTGAGGTTCCTGGGCAGCTCCAGGACCGCGTGTGAGGTCACCCTGGCTGATGCAGGGCTAGGGTCTGGCTGGGCAGACATAGCAGGAAGACATAGCAGGAAGATGAGGGTCTTCACAAGGGAGGGTTGACAAAGTGGGCCACGGCCCCTGGATGATACAGGAAGGCTGTCACTTCAGCGGGGGTGGGTGGGTGGCCCAGGGAGTGAGGCTGGAGACTGCAGTCTGTGAACGAAAGATGTGCACGTTCATCCTCTGGGGAGTCTTAAGTGTTGGCCTGTCAGGGTGGTCATATACACAGTAGGCCTTGGCATCAGGCGGGCAGAGCAATTGCACTTGGAAAGCCTGTCCTAAGACAAGGCTGCCCGGTGAGTCCTGCCCTGTTTGGGAGCCCTTTTCTCGGTACTGGCATTGGCCGTGAGTTTCTGATGGAAACAGCCCGGCTTCTTGGAGAGCGGCACCAGGGTGTTTACGGACTGTTGCTTCAGGTGGAATGTGGAGTAATTATTTTCTTATGACTGTTTGTAGATACAATTGTGTCCTCGCTACTCAGGAAATTATGTTCAGAAAATAATTACTATTGGATTAACTGCATTGACAATCCTTTAATTCCACTCTCAACACTGCTTGTATTTAAGCCGAGCTTCCTCCTTGCCAATCTGATGTGTCTGTTACAATAAGCGTTTCAACTCAATTATCGTCTCAGTCACAATCAAATTATCTGTAATATGATGTAATTACTTTTTTTTATTAGGCTAAACTGGGGATCCTGAGCTGCAAACGCCTAGCATAGCTTTGAGAAGTGATTAAAACAAACCCGCAGGCCTTTCTACGATAGGACTGTGTTTTTCAAAAGTCCGGTGTGAAACCCAGATCCTCCACTCAGTGCCTAAAAACATATCCCTTGTGCCAAATTCACCTCCTGCAGGAAGCCCTCCTTGCCCTTAAGTCACCCGGCTGTGCGCGGTTTGCTCTACCGCCTCCCGGCCCTTGGGTGTGGGATTTCTGTTTCTCTGTACCTGACGCCGCTTGTCGCTTGACATCATAGCTCCCTCCAGCCAATCCCACGTGGACCTCACTGGTAGATTGGACTGTGAGGCTTCCACCCCTAAAGGAATTCATGCTGGCAGAGCTCCTCCAGAGAAAGGCACTGTTAGGATTGAATTGTGACAGGGTAAATTTGTAGAGGTGGGAAAACTCCACCTCTGTCCTCTTAGGGTCCCGGCTGGGCCTGAGAATTAAATGGACGTAACATAGACTAACAGGAGAAAATCGTAATGCAGGATTTATGAAGCATGGGAGCCCTCCTGCAGAAATGAAGACCCGCAGAAGCAGTGAGTCAATCACTCAGAGACTGGACAGGACAAAAAGCAGAGCTGTGAAGAGGCAACTGAAGTCTGCGGGGAGGCTTAGAGGACGGAGCGATGCTAACGAGGGACGCACAGTATGCTCTCCGTTTGGACTTTCCGCTCCCGAAGATAAGGATGTTGCTTTCCCTTCTAGGGTGGGGAGGACTTTTTCGCATGGGAATTTCCTCTCAAGGTACAGCACGGAAGTCACTGCGATCTTTTGGCACCTGCTGTTTCTCAAGAGTCTTCAGCTGAAATCGTCAATATGCCAGAAGAGCCTGTTTTAACCCCTTCAAAGTCCTAATCCCCAGGACCTCGGAATGGGAACACATTTGGAGATAGGATCTTTACTGAGGTTAAGGGTTAAGTTACAGAGACTAAGCTAAAACAAGGTCAGGAGGGAGGGCCCTAATCCAACATCACTGATGTCCTTATGAGAAAGGGGAATTTGGACACAGCTGCGGACAGAAGGAAGACAAGGAGAGACAGAGAGAGGAGGCAGCCACCTGTAAGCTGGGGAGAAAGGCCTCAGAGAGACCCAGCCCTGCCAACACCTTGATCTCAGACTTCTGCCATCAAGAACTGTGAGAAAATCCATTCCTGGCTGGGCACGGTGGCTTGCGCCTGTAATCCCAGCACTTTGGGAGGCCGAGGTGGGAGGATCGCTTGCACCCAGGAGTTCGAGACCAGCCTGTGCAAAAAAGCAAGATATCATTTTTACAAATAATTGGGGAAAAAAAGCCAGGTGTATTGGCCCACGCCTGTAATCCCAATTACTTGGGAGGCTGAGGCAGGAGGATTGGTTGAGCCCAGGATTTTGAGGCTGCCGTGAGCTGGGATCACACCACTGCTCTCCCGCCTGGTCAAAAGAGTGAGACCCTTACTCAAATAAATAAATAAATAAATCCTGTTACACAGACCTAGGAAACAAATACAGGTACTTACCTCTAGTGGTTAAAAACACAGCACTGGAATCAGGGTGCCTGAGTCTTAATCCCGGTCCAATTACTTATTAGCACCGGGCAATTTAATTATATGCCTTAGTTTTCTCATCCTGAGAGTCGGACTGATAATCACATCCACCTTGGAGGGTTGATGTTTATATGAAGAGCTTAACATTGTGGCTAGAATATAGTAAACATTAGACGTGCGTTAATTTTTACTCTGCATCAGACCTTGTGCTAAGTACCTTACTGAATAAATCATCACCATGGTCCTATGAAGTCAACGCTTTTATTTTTCTATGAGGAAACTGAGGCAGAGAGACGTTAAAGAAGGGGTGGAGCGGGGACCTTGACCTCAAGTCTACGCTTACAAATGGTGGATTGCCTCATGCCAGCCTAGGGGGGCACAAGGTATGATTAGGGGGTGACTGTTGTCTTTTTAAATAAAAATATCCCCTTTTTTGTAGTTTGACTTTTTAATTTCATTTTAGTTCACATACACATCTCATACAAAATGTAACATAGATAAAGAATTCAAATACAGATCGAGACAAATGTCCGCCTTCAGGAAGAAGCTGGGAAAAACACGTACAGTTTACTCTCTCGATCAAGTGTACAGTGTTCAATGAGTAGAGAGTTCCAGTTTCCCAAGATGAAAAAGTTCTAGAGACCCGCCTGGCATTCACCACTGATGTGTTTAGAAGCTTCCTACTGTCTAGGTAAGAAAGCTCCTAAGACTGTGGTTCTGTGACAGTGGATTTCCTGGGCTGAGATCCAGGGCGGGACAAATGCAGCGGTTCCCACCTTCTCTTAAAGGCTGCAACGCCCCGATGGAAAGTTCTGGTTGCCCCAAGGCCTTTTGCCAGCCACTGGCCCACAGCTCTGTCTGCCTTTGTGTAATAGGCAGGGCTGCGTGTGGACATCTGGGTCTGAAACCAAGCCCTGGCACTGCACACATGTGGCCTGGGCAGAGCCCGCTTTGTGCTGCGTTGCCCACTAATGGTTTTTTGATTTTAGCCTGACGACCAGTTTTCACACCGTGCATCCTTTTGTCTTTTTTCATTTGTTTCAAGAAAATAAAATACCTCACAAGCAGACCGCCACCCACCGCGGCAGGGACACTGCTGTCTGTTCCCATACGCTCCGCTTGGAGGAGGCACACAGTAGACTCCCCAGAAGAATGTGCCAGTGAGTTTACTCCTCCTACGTGGTCCCATATGGCCAGGCGTGGTGGTTCAAAGTTAAATGTAAAGTATTTAAAATTAATGGCCAGGAGCCAGACCCAGGTTGCCTGACTCACCTTGTGACCACTGAATCTCTGCTGGTTCTGTCATTGAAGAGAGATGCTTCGGGGAACGAGGCGTGTTCTGGGTTTGATGGAATGGTTTGAGATGCTGGTAGTGGCAGTGGTTCCAACGATGCTGGCATCTGTCAAGATCATTAAGCTGTACGCTCCTAGCTGATTATATGGAGACCATACCTCAGAAAGCTGATTTAAAAAGTGAAATGCCCCTCTCGGCCAAAAAATAAAGAAAATCTTTTATTTGGAGCCCTAAACTGACCTAGAGCAAACTATTGTCAGAAGAACGAAACCAATCGATTCCTAAGTAGGTGGCACCATTCACGGCACTTAGGAAGCCCCAGAAAGGGAAAGGCAGGATTTCCTGGTCCCTGAGGAGTTAGGGAAGCAGAGCACCAGGCCTTGGGCGCCCAGATTACAGGCCAGCGCCTCCCACTCCAGACACCAGCCAAGTCCTTCCCCACCACACACAGTGCTGGATGCAGCAGGAGCCTCGGAGGAATTGAGACGGGGCTAGTGGATAGGTGTGTATCAGGGTGTGTGTGAGCGTATGTGTGTGTGTGCATGGGTGTGCTAGGTGTATGTATAAGTTAGATGGGTGTGTATGTGCAGGTATATGTGTATATATGTGTGCTAGTAGTGTGCATGTGAATTAGGCAGGCGTATGTGTGAATGTGCATGTGTATATGTGTGTTAGGTGTGTGTGTGTTAGGTGAGTGTATGCATGTATGTGTATATATGTGTGTGAGGTGTGTGTGTTAGGTGGGTGTATGTGTTTATGTGCATATATGTGTGTGGGTGTGTGTGAGTTAGGTGGGTATATGTGTATATATGTGTGTTGGGGTGTGTGTGTGTTAGGTGTGTGTATGTGTATATATATGTGTGTGTGAGGTGTGTGTGAGGTCGGTGGGTGTATGTGTGTATGTGTATATACATGTGTTAGGTGTGTGTGTATTAGGTGGGTATATGTGTGTATGTGTATATATGTGTGTGTTAGGTGTGTGTGTGGGTTAGGTGGGTGTATGTGTGTATGTGTATATATGTGGGTTAGGTGTGTGTGTGGGTTAGGTGGGTGTATGTGTGTATGTGTATATATGTGTGTTAGGTGTATGTCTGTGAGTTAGGTGGGTATGTGTATGTGTATATATATGTGTGTTAGGTGTGTGGTGTTAGGTAGGTGTATGCGTATATGTGTTTATATGTGTGTGAGGTGTGTGTGTGAGTTAGATGGGTGTATGTGTTTATGTGTATATATGTGTGTTAGGTGTGTGTGTTAGGTGGGTGTACGTGTGTATGTGTATATATGTGTGTTAGGTGTCTGTGTGTGTGAGTTAGGAGGTGTATGTGTGTATGTGTATATATGTGTGTTGGGGTGTGTGTGTTAGGTGGGTGTATGTGTGCATGTCTATATATGTGTGTTAGGAGCGTGTGTGTGAGTTGGGTGGGCGTGTGTATGTGTGTATATGTGTGTTAGGTGTGTGTATGTGTATATAGATGTATGTTAGGTATGTGTGTGTGTTAGGTGGGTGTATGTGTGTATGTGTATATATATGTGTGTGTGAGGTGTGTGTGAGGTCGGTGGGTGTATGTGTGTATGTGTATGTACATGTGTTAGGTGTGTGTGTATTAGGTGGGTGTATGTGTGTAAGTGTATATATGTGTGTGTTAGGTGTGTGTGTGTGTTAGGTGGGTGTATGTGTGTATGTGTATATATGTGTGTTAGGTGTGTGTGTGTGTTAGGTGGGTGTATGTATGTGTATATATGTGTGTTAGGTGTGTGTGTGTGAGTTAGGTGGGTGTGTGTATGTGTA
Source organism: Macaca fascicularis (assembly GCF_037993035.2). Taxonomy (NCBI): domain Eukaryota; kingdom Metazoa; phylum Chordata; class Mammalia; order Primates; family Cercopithecidae; genus Macaca; species Macaca fascicularis. Next base: position 36,281,309 of record NC_088393.1, on the reverse strand, counting down.
TATATATGTGTGTTAGGTGTGTGGTGTTAGGTAGGTGTACGCATGTATGTGTTTATATGTGTGTGAGGTGTGTGTGTGAGTTAGATGGGTGTATGTGTTTATGTGTATATATGTGTGTTAGGTGTGTGTGTGTTAGGTGGGTGTATGTGTGTATGTGTACACATGTGTGTTAGGTGTGTGTGTGAGTTAGGTGGTTGTATATGTGTATGTGTATATATGTGTGCTGGGGTGTGTGTGTGTGTTAGGTGGGTGTATGTGTGCATGTGTATATATGTGTGTTAGGAGTGTATGTGTGTTAGGTGGGCATGTGTATGTGTATATATGTGTGTTAGGTGTATGTGTGTTAGGTGGGTATATGTCTGTGTGTGTATATATATGTGCTAGGTGTGTGTGTGTGAGTTATGTGGGTGTGTGTATGTGTATATATGTGTGTTAGGTGTTATGTGTGTTAGGGGGGTATATGTCTGTGTGTGTATATATGCGTGTTAGGTGTGTGTGTTAGGTGGGTATATGTCTGTGTGTGTATATATGTGTGCTAGGTGTGTGTGTGTATGTGTGCTAGGTGCATATGTGAGTTAGGCAGGTGAATGTATGCAGGTACATGTGTACATATGTGTGTTAGGGGTGTGTGTGTAAGGACAGGGTAACGGAGAATAATGGTACGTGAGAATCAGAGACACATTCTACAGGGAAGTCCCACTGGCCTTCAAGTTATGTAAATCTATCAACCAGAAAATCACGGATGTTTTTGGGAAGACACATCACTAATTACCATAATGCCCACATTTGTGAGGCATTTAGCACCTGTGCTAAGTGCTGGGTAAACTGCAAAGGTATTAATCCACACGGCAGCCCTGCCGGGCAGATGTCATTATCTCGTTTTGTGACTTGGAACCTGGATTTCTCGAAGAGAGTGCCTCAGCTGGAGGCCACACGTCCGAGCAGTGGCAGGGCCAGATGTTCGACGCTGGGTTCCTGACCCTCAGCTGCTTCTCAGCCCCAGCCGGGGAGCTTAGATTCTGGCTTTCTTCAGCAGCTGCAGGCACCAGGGCAGTTTCCAGTTCCTTCCTTCCTATGCCCTTCCTCCTTGCCTGTCAGACTCCTCCATGGTCCTCAAAATTTGGCGTGCAGAAAAATCACCTGGGACCTTCTTAAACAATTCCCACCCCTTCCTAAGCCACTCTGACTTGCAGGGATGGGCTCAGGGCCGGGAATCAGCATTTTAGCATGAGCCTTTCCTGACACTCCTGTGCTGGTCTTGGGAGAACATCACCCTGGGGATTCCACTGAATCTGGTGCCAGCCTGGCTTTTATCCAAAAGATGCACGAGGATGCCCCTGGCTGCTGTTTACAGAATAGATTCAGCCACAATGGAGGAAGCAGAAAGACCTCTCCGGAAGCCGCTGCAGCCATCCAGTTGAGACAGGACAGAGATACATTGAAGCAATGGAAGTGTTAGGATTGGACAGAAACTTCGCCAGTGATGCTGACGTGTTGTGAATGACATGGAAAGAGACTGAAGCCACTGCTGACTCCAGGTTTCTCCTGGCCATTAGGTGGAGACGGTGACACTGATGGGGGTACCATGCACCCAGATAGAGTGGTTTAGGGGAGGGCTGAGGGGGTGTTTTGAGAGAGAGTGTGAGGAAATAGGGGGAGCTCAACTTTAGGGGAGACGGGTGCTTCACTGGGAAGGGGTGAAAAATATTTGAGAAGTTGGGTGGCAAATTTGTAGGGGAAACTTGGCCAAGAAGAAATAGCAAATAGCCCAAGGAGGGAAGGCATCAGAGAAGATGAAGTGAAAGATTGGTGCAGATTTAAAGTATTGCTGGGTGGTGAAAAGAGCAGAGGTCAGGAGTCTTGGGTGGAGTCCTGCCCCTCCTGCACTAGGCCCCTTGGCTGCTCTGAACTCAGGGTTTCTACAACTGTAAAAGTGAGGTAACACCCGTGCTGTGGCTCTGGCAGGGCTGTGGTGAGAATCAACATCATACAGCATTCAAAACGCCCCGGAGGGAGTGTTGCTATGAGCAGAACTTTCCCCGTGTGTGCCCTTTGGGGTTTCTGCTATTGACCCCAGGGGTTACCCTGGGTGCAGGGCCCTGACTCTTTTGGCAGAATGAACTCTTTAAGCCCCTGGGAGGTAATGGCAGCCCTGTGGGAAACGAGTGGGCTTCAAGATGATGTGCTGCTTTCAAAATCCAGCTCAAAGCCAGGTGCCGGGGCTCACACCTGTAATCCCAGCATTCTGGGAGGCCGAGGTGAGGGAATCACTTAAGTCTAGGAGTTGGAGATCAGCCTGGGCAACACAGAGAGACCTCACCTGTAGAAAAATTAAAACAAATTGGGTGTGTTGGTGAGTGCCTGTATTCCCAGCCACTCAGGAGGCTGAGACAGGAGGATGGCTTGAACTCAGGAGATTGAGGCTGCAGTGAGCCATGATCGAACCACTGCACTCCAGCCTGGGCAACAAAGTGAGACCCTGTTTCTATAAAACAAATTTTTTTTAATTAGTTGAGTACGGTGGTGCCCACCTGTGATCCCAGCTACAGGGGAGGCTGAGATGGGAGGATCGCTTGAACCCAGGAGGTAGAGGCTACAGTGAGCCATGATCACACTTCTGCACTCCATCCTGGGCAGCAGAGCGAGACCTTGTCTCTAGAAAAAAATAAAAATAAAAATAAAACGTCCAACGCTGCATCTGGGTGAGCTTGGGCCACTTCTCGCCTCTTAGGAGCCTCCAGGTCATCTTCTGTAGACTGAGAAAATCCATATCAACCTGGTCTTCATGACACATCTCTTGGAAGCAGAAATCTACTTGGGCTCACTCCAGTAAACAAAGGTTTATTTAAAAGAATGGACGTGCCTCACAGAGCGCATTAGAGAGGAAGCGCCGTGGACAGGGAGTGCTGCACACCCGGCACTGGAACAAGGCCTGGCACCCAGCAGCACCCAGTACAATAGAACATCCATGGAATCAATGCACCTATGGGAAGGTGGGTTCTCAGGAGGGCTGGGAGCTGAGGGCTGGAATCTGTCCAGAGCTTTGGTGATCAACAGCTCCATCCCACACCCCCTCCCTTCCTTCTCCTCTCTGTACATTCTGCTGGTTGATTTTCCTCTCTCTATAGGTAGGAAACCTGGAGCTCCCATTTACAAGCTCAGGCCTGCATGGCCGGCGCCTGCCTCTCAATGGCCTCTATGTATTTCTGAGCCCAGTTCCCCATCCGCCAGAAAGAGAATGTAAGTGGCCCAGGCTGAATGAGCGTCCACTTGGTTGTGACTAGAGGAGAGCTCCCTGGCATTGACAGAGGCTCCTCAGGCTGGAGGAGGGGCATCATCTCTAGAAAATGAGCTGGGGGAAGGTGCTAGATCCCTGTTATGTAAATTTGACCAATGGGCCATTTTACCAAGTCACCTGGAGCTGTGTGTGGCACATAGTAGGAGCTCAGGGAATAGGAGCTACTGTTCTGTGTGGCCAGGAGTCTCAGGACCTCAGCAGGTGGGATCTTCAGCTCATTTCTCCTCTCTGCATACCTGGCAGGTGACTGTGTGCGTGTGTGTGTGTCTGGTGTGTGGAGGGCGGGAAGGGAGGAGAGCTGTCACTCCCAGGGTCTTGAGATAACAAATTCAGCAAAGTCCCCTCAGCGGGCAGCCTGATAAAACATGTGTTAGTTCCCACATTTTGGGAGTCCATTTCCAGCCCAAATCTGATTTAAGAAGCTTTCGAATAGGTACTGTGGCTCATGCCTGCAATCTCAGCACTTTGAGAGGCCAGGGCGGGAGGAAGATTGCTTGAGGCCAGAAGTTCCAGACCAGCCTGGGCAACATGGCAAGGCCCCATCTCAACAAAAAATAAAATAAAATAATTAGCTGGGTATGGTGGCACAAACCTATAGTTCTAGCTGCTGTGGAGGCTGAGGTGGGAGGATTACTTGAGCCCAGGAGTTAGAGGATACAGTGAGCTGTGATCATGCCACTATACTCTAGCCTGGCCAACAGGGCAAGACACTCTCTCTAAAAATAAAACGTAAAGCAAGAAGCTTTCACTTTCTCTGCGAAGGAGACAAGAAAAAAAAAAAAAAAGCAGCAGCAGCTTTCACAAACAGTTACAAGCAGAACCAGGGACATGATATACCACTTCCCTGCAGCCACATCTCACGGCCTGCCCTCCCTTCTTAATACTACAAATTCTAAATACTTTACCCATGGAAAGAACATCCTTGATTAAGTTGTCTGATCATCATATAACTTATTCTGGGTCTCTCTATAATTTATTCCCATGATCATTCAACATTCTACAGTTAAATCCTTCCCCCAGCCCCACGAATGAGAGTCCTTCATTGCACATGAGTGAGGACCGGACCATCCTGAGCTGACATTCTTGCTACCGCCTGGAGCATATGTTATACATGAGAATTAATAAGTGTGACGTTCAGAGCATATCTAGGTATTGCATCATATGGTGTTTTTTGTTTTTGTTTGTTTTTTTGTTGGTAGAGTTTCACTCTTGTTGCCCAGGCTGGAGGGTGATCTCAGCTCACCACAACCTCTGCCTCCCGGGTTCAAGCGATTCTCCTGCCTTAGCTTCCCAATTAGCTGGGATTACAGGCATGTGGCACAACGCCCGGCTAATTTTTGTGTTTTTAGTAGAGATGGGGTTTCTCCATGTTGGTCAGGCTGGTCTTGAACTCCCGACCTCAGGTGATCTGCCCTCTTCCGCCTCCCAAAGTGCTGGGATTACAGGCGTGAGCCACCACGCCTAGCCGCATCTTATGTATTTTATGAGAATTCTACCTTGAGTATTGAGAAAGAGACTGAGAGAGAGAGAATTCTCCTTCAAGCCATCGGGGTCATGGAGGCATTTCTATCAAGAGCTCTCTGTAAACTGAAAATAAAATCCTGAGCCCCTACCAGCTGAGTACCTCTTCTTGGCCTAGGGGACCCCAGAAAAGTCTTAGAAAATGAGTGTCTGACCATGACAGGAAGGGAGGCCAGACACGCCTCGTCACACTCCCTCCCTTTTGGAGTTTAGACAAAACCACTGCTTGGCATTCAAGCTAAAGTAGAGATCGTAAGACTGACAGAGCAGACCCTTTGTGACAATAAGATACCGATTATAAACAGGACCTAAGGCGGTGCCAGACAAGGGGTAAGTCATGCACCCCTGCAGATCACTCTGACCCGGAAGTTTGGTAAACAGACTTCCTTAACTTAAAACATTCTTCGCTGCTAACTCCAAATTTTTAGACAAAGCTCTACTCCTTTAATCAGCTGCAAATTAAAGAATCTCTCAGCCCACTGATGACCTGTAAGACCCTGCTTCAAGATATTCCACCTTTTGGGGCTGAGCCAAAGTACACCTTGCGTGTATTAATTCATGTCTTCACTAGCAACTCCTGCCTGCCTAAAACGTACAAGACTAAACTGTAATCCAACTGTCCCGGGCGCACCTGCTCAGGACTTCTAAAGACTGCATTTCCTAGGCCGTGGTCACTCATACTGGCTCAGAATAAACCTCTGAAAAATACCTTACAGAGTTTGATTTTTCCATCAACAGCTCCATCAGTGAGCCGGGGGATGAGGAAGTTGCCTTGTTGAACTCTCTTCCAGTCCTGGGTCCCGTGCATCTTCCACGGCCTGGGGATCTCTAGATTTGGGGGTCCTGAGGCTGCGGGGACGGACCGGTGGGCCTGGCTGATGGAGCGGTGGCAAGTGGGGCTCCTCTGCAGTATGTTCAAATCTGTGGCAGATGTGACCCTGCTAAACATTTCCCTTTTCTGCTTCTTGAATTTTTAAATTATTTATTTTATATTTTAGAGACAGAATTTCACTCTGTTGCTCAGGCTGGAGTGCAGTGGTGTCATCGTGACTCACTGCAGTCTCTGAACTCCTGGGCTCAAGCGATCCTCCTGTCTCGGCCTCCCGAGTAGCTAGGCCCACAGGCACCAGAGATGGGGTCTTGCTATGTTGTTCAGGCTGGTTTTGAACTGCTGGGCTCAAGTGATTCTCCCATCTTGGCTTCCCAAAATGCTGGGATTACAGATGTAAGCCACTGCACCCAGCCACTTTTTCTGACTTTCACAGGCAAGAGCGGGAGAGCTTGGTGCAAACCTCAGCATTACAGACATCTGCAAGAACTTTCCGGCAGGCTGCTGGCTTCCTACGGCTGAGTCCCTTTTTCCTGGGGTAGGGGTGGTCTCCGATCCATAGAATGTCAGCTGTTCAAGTGGGAGAGCCTGGGCCCAGAACTGAGAAAAGGCCTTTTCCAAGTCCCAGAGTGAGCTGCTAAGCGAGATGGAACGAAACCTTCACCTCTGGCTTCTTCTCAGCCAAGCCCACATTCATTTTCCCTGTTTGACATTTTTGACTGGAGGTTCCAACTAAAAATAGTGACCCAGTTACACACAAGGACTAGGAAACTCACCCTCCGGCCCTGGTGGCTGCATCATCTCGGCTTCACTCTGCGGGGCGTCAGCCACAGACCCATCCCTCTCCAGCTGCCTCTGCAGTGTCAGGATGATTGAAAACAAAAGGAGACAGTGCTGAGACATGCCAGGCTTTATCACAGCCTTTGAAAGGATTCAGCCTGCAACCTCCAGCCTGGCCATTCATTTCCAGATTATCAGCAGCTCTGAAGACGGCGCTCAAGAGCCTTCATCGGGAGTGCGCAGCGCGGCCTGAGCTGGTTGTGAGAGTGAAGGTCCTCCCGTGTGGGCTGGGTGAGGGGGGAGCACAGAGGAGGGGGGTGGTGGTGGGGTCACGTTGAACCAGCCTGGGCAGCAGCCTGTTTAATAGAAGTCAGTGGGCACACAGAACTAATGCCTGAGCTTTTCGTTCAAGACCACAAGGTCCTATCAGGGGTTCGGGAACCCAGTGTGCTAGGAATTCTCCTTAAAGGTGGCACCCAGCCCTCCCAGCCTGTCTTCCCCGAGCATACCTGAGCAACATCTTCATTACATTTTAGTGCTGAGATGGGGAGGGGACCCCCTCTTAGGGGCCTGATGAGTCTCCCCAAGCATGAAAATAAAGAAAACTCCTGAGTTCCTGGAAGGGAAATTCCAGGCACCTAAGTAGGCCTGAGAAGTAGATAAGCAAGAAAGCAATCGTCACCTAAAGCCAAGGAAATTAGCCCAGAGATTTTTGGTTTCTTTACAGAAATGAAAGATAATATTTCAACATACGTCCCTGAGTTCTTTCACACACCCAGACCCCACCGCAGACCCCTGTGGGATTCGCTGACAGGCAGACCTCAGATAAGGGGGAACTGCAGACAGAACTCCGACCACACTGTTCTTTGTTCTAAGTTCATTCCTGAGAGGTTTGGTGGGAGTCACCCCTGTCCCCCAGTCAGTTAACATAGTTAACATGCTTTTCTGCTGACCCCCAATTTTTAAACAAAGCTTCTCTTCCTTAACTAATTTCAAATCAGAAAATCTTTGAATCCACCCATGACCTGTACGCTCTTCCCCTAAAGATGCCCCGACCCTTTTAGGCCAAAATCAATGTGTACCCTCCATATATTGATTTCTGGTTTTGCCTGTGGCTTCTGCTCTCCTGAAGTTTACCCATACATTTCTTCCTTCCTTCCTTCCTTCCTTCCTTCCTTCCTTCCTTCCTTCCTTCCTTCCTTCCTTCCTTCCTTCCTCCCTCCCTCCCTCCCTCCCTTTCCCTCCTTCCTTCCCTCCTTCTTCTTCTCCTCCTCCTTCTCTTCTTCCTTCCTTCCTTCCTCCCTCCCTCCCTTCCTTCCTTCCTTTCCTTCCTTCCTTCCCTCCTCCCTCCCTCCCTTCCTTCCTTCCTTTCCTTCTTTCCTTCCCTCCTCCCTCCCTCCCTTCCTTCCTTCCTTTCCTTCCTTCCTTCCCTCCTTCTTCTTCTCCTCCTCTTCCTCTTCTTTCTTCCTTCCTTCCTTCCTTCCTTCCTTTCCTTCCTTCCTTCCCTCCTTCTTCTTCTCCTCCTTCTCCTCTCCTTCCTTCCTTCCTTCCTTCCTTCCTTCCTTCCTTCCTTCCTTCCTTCCTTCCTTCCTTCCTTCCTTCCTTCCTTTCTGTCTGTCTTGCTCGGTCTCCCAGGCTGTACGGCAGTGGTGCGATCTTTGCCTCCTGGATTTAAGGGATTCTCCCACTTCACCCTCCCAAGTAGCTGGGACTACAGGCGTGCGCCACCACAACTGGCTAATTTTTGTATTTCTAGTAGAGACAAGGTTTCACCATGTTGGCCAGGCTGGCTCGAACTCCTAACCTCAAGTGATCTGCCTGCCTCAGCCTCCTAAACTGCTGGGATTACAGATGTGAGCCACTGCGCCAGGCCTATCCCCACCTTTAAACACCTTCACCCTCAAGCCGTCTGGGAGGTCAGGATCTGAGCAACAGCTTCCAGATCCTCCTTGCTTGGTGCACTGCAAATAAACACTTTCCTTTTTATTGCTGTGAAACCTTGGTGTGGCTGTCGGGTTTTACTCACCTAGCGAGTGGACCCCAGCTTGGTTCTGTAACAGCGTCTCTCAGTGCCCAGGGCTTCGTGAATATAAGGGCTGCAGAGCTGCTCTCTCCCTCCCTAGGGCCAGCTCGGGGTCTCATGTCTGAACCACATACTTTGTTCAGTCTGTCACAGTTGCTTTTCTATCTTAGAGGAGAGGCTGCTTCCCACCTTCCTACTCACATTTGTGGGTGTCATCCCGAGACCATCCCACGTCTTGCTTAAGGCATGGGGCTGGGCAGAAGAAAGGCAAACCGTGAACTTCCAAGAGACCCATCTGCTCCCACAATTTGGTGCTTGGGGGATTCTCTGACTCCATTCCTTTGGGTGAGGGGAACACGTGTTTAGTCAACACCGTCCTTGTTTAGCCAACATTTGCTTTCAGAAAAGTACATTTCCCAGGGAGACTTTTATTCCTAAGCTTGGTCGTCCTGAAAAAATCTTTTCTCCTTTTTCACCCGTTAAGCAGAAACAAAAATGCATTTCTGCAGGGAATAAATAATTTGCCTGGAGGCCGAAACTCTAGAGGAAATCTGTCCAAATGTTCATTTGCATATTTGAGCTTTTAGCATTCTCCTTGTGTCTCTGGACTGGCAACTTGGGAGAAGTACTGACTCAGTGTTCCAGCACAGCATTTTATGAAACCCAAACCAAGTTGATCAGTGAATCAGTCACCCAGAGCTGTCTCCTCCCAGGAATGAGCTCTGGGAGCTAAGCTTGAATCAGGAAGACAAGATGAGGAAGGAGGGAGGGAATCACTGGATTAGAGCCGCCTCTGTCACCTGGTGGCTGAGAAATTTTTTATTTCTCTGAGGCTTGTCTTTCTTATCTGTAAAATGGGCACACCTTGTTTTCTTCCATCCAAGTATGAATCAAGCCAGAGCCTGTTTAGCTTCTGAGATCAGGTGACACCAGGCACGTTCATGGTGTTATGGCCATAGGCACCTTGTTTTCTTAACTGCAGACAGTTTTTTTTTTGGCGAGGAGGGGTCACATTTTAACCTTTCTGAAGCTACTGCCACTTTTTCAGTGGACCAGCCGTCCTCTTAACAGGCTCTTCCTACAAGCTACTTGTGTGGAAAGTAATAGCAGGGCCTCCCTTTGGCAGAGGAGGGCAGGGAGGGGGAACTGGTGGCTGCCTCCAGCTCTCTCTCACTGTAACGATGCCATGCTTCCCCAAGACTGCAGCCCTAGTGTTCCCAGGAGTTGGTCGCATTCCCTCCCGTGCTCATGGGTCCTGGCGTGGATGCACCTCTAGACACCTGGACATTTCCAGGGCTGGGTGATGTCCTCCATGCTGGCGTTAGATTCCTAGATAAGATTCCAAGGTAGATTCCTCCCACATCTACTCCTAACTCCCTGCTCTCCAGGTGCATACTGGGATGTTTGTAAAGAGCAGTTCCGGAGGCCCTGGACCCTGGTTCCATTCCAGGACCAGTCACCCATGTCTTTGGAGTGGAATCCCCTGATCCCTCTCCCCACCTCCCCCACCCCTCTCCCCACCTCCCCCACCATGCACCAAGGATGACTGGGGCACCACAAGGATGTATTTAGGAGTGAAATGACATGACATGGGGAATTTGTCTTAAAAATGTATGTGTACGGGGCAGCTGAGAGAAGAACGACAGAAATGCGTAAGTGTTAAAAATGAGGGCTCGTTATATTATTTTCTCTACTTTAGGGAGTGTCAGAAAATCTCCCTAATTGAAAGTAAAAAAATAAATAAATAAATAAAACTTATGAACAGAGAATTGAATGGAGGCTGTGTGTACCCCGCTGGCATTGATAAACAGCTCTTGCTTAGAGCAGGGTGGGCCAGGATATCATTTTTTTAGGCTTCTGAATCCAATTTACTCATTAACCTAATTGTGGACTCATTGCAGGGCGCAGAAAACCAGGGGAAGAGCTGGGTCTGGGGAAGCGTTTTGCAGGAGACAACCTAGCCCTCTGTGTGTCACCCTCTCAGCTCGCGGTTCCCTTGCCCCTTGGGGTGTCCCAGGACAGAGACATAGAAGGCAGCCTACTGGGGGAGGTCACCTCCTCCATGCCCACCTTCTGCTCTTTCAGAGCTCCAGCCCCTGAGGGGGGTGGGGATGTGATGACGGGGATGCTGATGGCTCCCCTATTCTGAGCACCTACTGTGTGCAAGCCCCCAGGCATTTCAACTACACAGCAGCCCTGCGAGGTGGTTGCTGTCACCGAAGTTTACAGGGGTGGAGTCTGAGACCTAGAGGGACTGAGAAGTGGTTCTTGGCAGTATTGAAACCCAGTTCTCTACAGGGACTGCTCTTGCCGGGGGCCCTTCTCAAGGTCACCCAGGTGGCTGTAGGCTGAGCTAGGGTGAGAACGGGCTTGGCAGCCACAGCTCTGAGCCTGCCTCAGGAGGGAGGGAAAGAACATGAGGACTCTCCAGTCCCTGGGTTTCTCCTGGCATGGTGGCTCTGCCCCCGAGAGAGCACAGATGACCTTACAAGCCTCCCGGAGGCTACAGGTGAAGGCTGCTGGTGCAGGCCCCAGCTGTGGCTCCCTCAACCCACCAGTCCCAGGGATACCTGCATCTTCTTTGCGTAACTCCCTGGAGGCTGGTGTTCAGAAAACCCTCTGAGAAGAGACTCTGACGGTTTGAACCTGCACCAAGAGCACCCTGGCTGTGTGGGCCACGTCTGACTGCCTCGAGCGAGACTGATAAGCTCTGACATTGCAGGGAATTACATCTGACCTGACACCCATTAGGAGATAGTCATAAAAATCTCAACAGCCCTCCTTGCGTCCTGATCACCCGCCAAGGCTGACGGCTGTTATTATTCAGCAGTTACAGGGCGCTTTATATTTGCAAAGCCCAGACAGGAAAGGTTATTGTGCCTTCTCCTCTGTCTTATTAGGCAGTCAGGACCTGCCCTGGGAGAGAAGTCAGCCAGGCCTTCAGCGGCAGGGTGGTGGCTTAGAAAGATGCCTAGGGATGGAGCCAGTCACACCCAAGTTTAAGTTCTGATTCTGACAGTTAGTGGCTGTGAGACCTTGGCGACTCACTTTACCTCGCCAGTTCATAAATGGGAAATGATTCTCCATGCTCCAATAATTTTGTTGTGAAGACAAAATGACCTCATTTATGAGCAGTGATGTGCCGAAGCCCACGTGTTACGTTCATGTTAGATGTGGGAAAGCTCAGATATGATTTGGATGTTTGTCCCTCCAAATCTCATGTTGAAATGTGATCCTCCGTGTTGGTGATGGAGCTTGGTGGGAGGCGTCTGGGTCACGGTGGTGGATGGCGGGGTGCGCTCCCAGTGGTAATGAGTTCATGGGAACGCTGGTTGTTTAAAGGAGCCTGGTGCCTCCTTTCTCCTCGCTCTCTTGCTCCCTCCTCACCACGTGACACTCCTGCTCCCCCTTTGCCTTCTGCTATGAGTAAAAGTTTCCTGAGGCCTCCCAGAAGCTGAGCAGGTGCTGGCACCATATTTATACAGCCTGCAGAACCATGCGCGAAACAAACCTCTTTTCTTCGTACGTTACCCAGTTTCAGGTGTTCCTCCACAGCAACACAAAATGAACTAATACACGCTCTTTATCAAAACGAACTGATAAACACATGTGTCTTGCTCTTGGGAATATACAGTGCAGCAGGAGAAACAAGACATAAACATGTGACAGTTTCTATTAATTGCAAGGAATTTATATTTCAAGGTAGAATAAACCATCGACCCAAGAGTAATGGGCCTTATGAGCTGAGGCTTATATTGTGTGGAAGCAAATGGTATAATTAGGGTAGCCATATAATTTATCATTCAGAGACATGGTTAAGAGTGAAAGGGGGTGATCTGAGTAATCAATATCAGGGCAACAGATGTGAGTGGGGACTGACCTGGGCACACTAGGATGTAGGGCATGCTAAGGACGGCACATGCTGCCTCATCTATGGTGTAGATGTGTGAATGTTTAACCCGTCCCTTGGAGCATCTCCAGGTAGGCACGTGCCTTTTCTTGCATGATCTAGGCCTCTGGGAGCATCGGTGTCCATGGAGAATCCTGCACATGTGTTAGAATTTTAGTTTGTTCCCTGGGAATTGCTCTTGCACTCACCAGCTTCCCATTTTCCTTAGGAGACAGTCCAAATTCCTGATCATGCCCCATAAGGCTTTTGATGATCAGGTCGCAACCCACTCTGACTCAATGCTCCCTCCCTCCTCTCCTGCCAGGGTGCTCCCTCTCCACCCATTTCACTTGCTCTTCTTCCTGCCTGGATGCTTGTCCTTCGGCTTTCACACAGTGTATTAGCTCTGTGGTTTGCATCTTAGCTTTGTGTCACTCCTTGCAAAGGGCTCCCATGACCATCGATGCCCAGCCAGCCTCAACAGACTCCACAGTCTCTGGCTTACTTGTGTCATTGTGAGGAGAGAGGCCATTTCTCTTACTGTCTCCTGTCTGCAAAGAAAAGAAGGAAGTAAAAACTGAAAAATAACAGACTGATTGGCGTCACTGGCCAAGCCTGAAGGTTAAAGATTAACCCCCACTCTAATCGCTTGTGCTATCTATAGAACATAGACAATAGTATGGAGAAATACTTGCCTTGCTTACCCCCACCTAGTCACGTACCACCTGCTTGCTCAGTCTATTACAACCATGTCATGTGGACCCCTTAGAGCTGTAAGCCCTTAAAAGGGTCAGGAACTCTTTCTTAAAGGAGCTCTGTTCTTGAGAGCAAGTCTACCTATGCTCCTGGCCAAATAAAGCCACTTCCTTCTTTAACCTGGTGTCTGAGGGGTTTTGTCCATGGCTCGTCCTGCTACAGTTGTCTCCAAAACATTCAGCACAAACAATATTCTTTTTTGTTTTACAGAGAGTCTTGGTCTCCCATTTTCCACTCTCTTGCCCCCTTGCCTAAAACAGGCCTGGCTCCTTATACAAACCTGACAGGTGAGTGGTCCAGTGGCCTCCAGGGGAGCTGTTAGACAGAAGCATGGGGATTGCTTTTTGGAGAATGATCATCACTCACCTTGATGAGCCAAGGATAGAGACCAAGAGATAAAGGAGAGGAACTGTGAGGCAGAGCTGAGAGCAGTGGAAGGGGCTTCAGGAAAAGGGGAGGATCAGGAACCAGGAACTCTTGTCCCAACTTTACCACTATCTGCTCAGTGACCTTGGGGAAAATGCCTTCCCTCTTTGGGTCACAGTCTCACTGTCTGTTAGTCTAGAACTATTCTGCCAAGGACCAGATCGTAAATGTTCTGGGCTTTGTGGTCACACATTCTCTATTACAAGTGTTCAGCTCTGTTGTTGCAGCTGAAAGCATAGAAAGCATAGGAACGAATGTCCATGGCTGCATTCCAACCACAGTTTACACACACAGAGATGCTGCAGGTCACATTCAGCCTACGGGTCTCAGCTGCCAAACCCTGATCTAGAACAGCAATTTCCAAACTGCCTTCTTCCAAAAGAGGGTCAAATAAATGTGGGAAATATTGAGTTCAAGGTATCTCCTCATTTCAGAACTTCTGAGAACACTTACTGCGTGAGTGAATACCATGACTTTCCAGAAAGGGATATTATATATTATATTATATAGTGACTGTGGCTTTTGTGTGGCCTGATTAGAATGAGGGCTTCTTGGACTACAGAAATTTTGTTTTGGGGTAGAGTATTAGAATTCTCTACACACACACACAGAGGAAGTTTTTGTTTTGTTTTGTTTTGAGATGGAGTCTCGCTCTGTCACTAGGCTAGAGTACAGTGGCACAATCTTGGCTCACTGCAACCTCCGCCTCCTGGGTTCAAGCAATTCTCCTGCCTTAGCCTCCCAAGTAGCTGGGACTACAGGTGCACACTGTCACCCTCAGCTAATTTTTTTTTTGTACTTTTAGTAGAGACAGGGTTTCACCATGTTGGTCAAGCTGGTCTCGAACTCCTGACCTCAAGTGATCTGCCTGCCTCAGCCTCCCAAAGTGCTGGGAATTACAGGCGTGAGCCACCATTCCTGGCCGTGAGAGAGATTTTTAATATGAAGGACCTGGTTTACATGATTATGGAGCCTAGGAAGCCCCCACAGTCTGCCACCTACAAGCTGGAGGCCCAGGAAAGCTGGGGTGTACTTCTAATATGGTTTGGCTCTGTGTCCCACCGAAATCTCATGTCAAATTGTAATTCTCAATGTTGGAAGAGGGACCTGGTAGGAGGTGATTGGATCATGGGAGCATATTCCCTCCATTCTCCCCTTGCTGTTCTTGTGATGGTGAGTGAGTTCTCCCAAGATCTGGTTATCGAAGGTGTGTAGCATCCTTTACGCTCTCTCCTGCTCCACCATGGTAAGACGAGCTTGCTTCCTCTTTGCCTTCCACCATGATGTAAATTTCCTGTGGCCTCCCAGCCATGCTTCCTGTACAGCCTGTGGAACTGTGAGTCAATTAAACTTCTTTTCTTTATAAATTACCGAGTCTCAGGTAGTTCTTTATAGCAGTATGAGAACTAACTAACACAAGTTCTAATCAAAGGCCCAAGCCTCAGGAGTTCCAGTGTCCAAGAGCAGGAGCAGGTGGATGTCCCATCTTAATAACAGAAAGCAAAACCCCCCTCCTCAGTTTTTTTATTTTTTATCCTCTTCTGGTGCTGAATGGGTTGGGTGACGCTTGCTTACACAGATGAAGACAGTCTTTACTCGGTTGCTTGATTTTAATGCCAACCTTTTCTGGGAACACCCTAATAGACACAACCAGGAATAATGTTTTCCTAGATAACTGGGAATCCCATATCCCAGTCAAGTTGACATATAAAATTAACCATCAGAGGCAGGGTGCCGTAACAGACACTGACAGGGTTCCCACACGGTTCAGTGCTGACTCTCCGCAGGCGAGCTCATGGTGCCTTACTGCAAGCACCAGCTTCTCTGTGCAAGGACTTTCTCTCCCCCCATGCAGAGACAGGCCACTGCTGCTAGAAAGCCACTGTCCCTGAGGGCTGCCCTCCATCAGCGATGAAGTTTACTTGGATGATAGATACCCAAGCTTCAAACTAATCCAGGAACAGAAATCCAAATACCACATGTTCTCACTTATATAAGTGATAGCTAAATGATGAGAACACATGGACACATAGAGCAGAACAACACACCCTGGGGCCTATTGGAGGATTAGGGTGGGAGGAGGGAGAAGATCAGGGTGGTAGGGTAATATCTGGGTGATGAAACACACCATACAACAAACCTCCATGGCACAAGGTTGCTTATATAACAAACCTATATGACAAACATGTACATGAGAGGCACATGTACCCCTCAACCTAAAATAAAAGTTAAAAAACTTCTTGTTCCTTAGGGATGGGTAGAGACAGAGGGTAGTACCAGTGGGCAGCTGTGCTTCTCCAAGTGTGGTCCTGGGCGCAGCAGTGGCCATGTCACCTGGGACCACTGAATCGGGAACTCTGGGGTGGGGCGCAGACTCTAACAACCCCTCCAGGGGTTCCTTCATGTGCCACTGTATGAGGATCATTACCCTTCAGAGGTCCCCAGGGGACTAAGCTTCAGTTGCTCACCAACATTCCTGGTGTGGGCTCTCTTCTTTTCTCTATTTCACTTCCCACTTCCTTTCTGTGCTTTCTGGAATTGCCTCCTAAATCAGCCAAGTGGCGTGCAAACCCTTGTTTCAGGTTTGCTTCTAGGGGAACCCAGCCTAAGATAGACCCTCATAACTTCTAATGGAAGAGGCACTCTATAAATCCAGATGTAGAAGCTATCAGAGGCCCCTCTAGCAATATATTACATAGTGACTGTGGCTTTTGTGTGGCCTGATTAGTCTGCTTTGTCAAATAACCAGTGTGCGTTGGTTAAGTGCCTATTGTTTGCTCAACGTTATACCAGTTACAAAAATACATTTAAGAGGCATCATTGTCTGGGGTAAATACCGGGGTTCATCATCTCATGCCAAGGAGATTAAGGACACAGACACACATGAGGAGTGAGTCTAGGAGCAGAAGCTTAACAGGCAAAAGAAAGAGAAAGGGGAACAGCTCTCTTCCTAGTGAGAGAGAAGGGCTTCTGAAAAGAAAATCTGGCCCCCAGCGCATTGCACTAGATTTTATAGACAGGCTTGAGGAGGCGGTGTCTAATTTACATAGGGTCCATGGATTGGTTCCACCAGGTGTGACATTTACATAGCATGCGGGAAGGCTGGTTACCCCACCCTAATCTTATGCAAATGAGCTTTCCACTTGGCCGGGCCATCTTGTCTGCTCCTCACTGTACACGTGGCTGGCAAAGAGAAGGGAATATGGAGCTGCCATTTTGAATATGCCTAGTGCCACGTAGCCTTTTCCTAGTAGCACAACTGCCGGCATTCACCTGTGCAAGCTTCCAGCTTGCTTATTTATGCCTGTAGCTCAATTTTACAGGCTGCTCTTTGTTAGAAAAGAAAATGATTTGGGGGCTGCTTTTATTAAAACGAAAACCTTGCAAAGGTCTTTCTTACTCCTACTATCTGCCTAAATAATTTCTTCTTAACCCCTATATCCATATTATGTATAGAAAAGTCATTGGTATGTCTAGGATTTCCCCTGCAACTGGGGCATCCAAAGAAGCACCCACGGCTAAGCATGTAGCCACGTGTCACTGGTGGCTTTACGGGGTCTGTCTGAGCACCCTGTGGAGTGTGTGGTACCTAACAGATGAACGTTGTTTTAAAATGTGAGTTTTTTTATTATTATTTAGATATAGTGAGGTCAATGGATCAGAAGAGGATTGTCAATAAAATGATAATTCGTTATTCCTGTAATTCCCTGACCAGTTCTTCCTGCCTGCTGCACGGATCAATCAACTCACTGAGACCACAGCATCGCAGTAAAGAAAAAGTTTACCTGATACAAGGCCAGCCAAGAAGAAGATGGAGTTATCATTCAAATCAGTCTCCCCAAGGCTCTTAGGGGTTAGGGTTTTCAAGGATAGTTCGGTGGGCACGGGCTAGGAATGGGGACTGTTGATTGGTTAACAATGAAATCATAGGAGTATGGAAAACAGTCCTCGTGTGCTGTGTTTGCCTCTGGGTGGGGCCACAGGACCTATTGAGTCATGAGCCAGAGGTCCAGGTGGAGTCATCTGGTCTCAGAAATGCCAAAGCCTTGTTATATGTAAAAATGTTGATTTAAAAATAGAATGCTTGTTCTCTGGTGCCACGAAGAAACAGTACTTGAACATAAATTTAATTCTCTCAGCAAGGCCAGTTTTACTTTCTGCAGAAAGGGTACGCTCACCAGCAGTTTTGCCACAAGAGTACACTGAACAAAGGAGACAGGGTCATTTATAACCTGACATGTACACCCGACTGCTGTGTCCAGTTTCCATTGGCTGGAATGGGACCTCACATTTTGTATTTGTCCCAGTTGGCTAGCAGCTTAGAACTTCCTAAAAGAGGCAAAGGCAGAGGAGAACAAAGGAAGGAAGAAGTAACTTGTGGAATGCTGAGAAAGGTAAAAACACCTCCAAACAAGGAAGAGGAACAGGCTGTGACCTAATGCTTGCTTGGAGCAGTATAAGCATGCCAGGGCAAATATTTAGGCTAAATTGTGGGAGCTAAGAACACAAAGTACATTGATTTATTTATTACAGCTAGCAGATATTTAAGAATGTTAGCACAGGTCTTCGTATAAATTTTGCTTCTAAGAGAAGTTACTATTTGTTCTTAATTAGATAGGGAGCAGAGTCTCTTTGAAGAGGAACCTCTACTTCACTTTTTGCAGTCTGAAAAGACATCTCCAAAGGCCAGGCTTAGGTTCTACAATAGCGATGTTACCTGCAGGAGTAACTGGGGAAGTTACAAATCTTGTGACTTCTGGAGAAATGGCTGGTTATCATTTAGCTAACATATGAATATCTTAGCAGAATTCAGGTGCCTCTCATCATCCTAATCTTGTGGATTTTCATTAGTTTTACAAAGGTGGTTTAGTTTGGGGAAGAGCTATTATCATTCTTGCTTTAAACTAGAAAGTATAATTCCTCCCAAAATTAACTCGGCCTATGCCCAGGAATGACCAAGGACAGTTTGGAGGGTAGAAGCAAGATGCAGCCTCTTACTGTCAGATTTTGCAAAGACAGTTTCACTCACAGTTCCCAAAGTGGGAGGCAGGGCCTCCTGGGGACTCACCAAAGTTGGTCAGGAGGCAGGGAGAGCAAGGGAGAAACAGAGACCAGAGCCTTTACTGTGGTTCCCATGGAAAAGGCAAGGCAGGGCAGGGTAAGCGGTCTTGGGGCTCAGGATTGGCTCGTTCTAGTACTTTCAGAGGCCTCTGGGCTATAGGCACCTGACCCTGGGATGATCAGGGAAAGGGAATAGTGGCCCAGAGTATATGAGCCCACACAAGCCTGATAAAGAAGGTCTGGGGGTGTGTGGGCTCTGCATTTGGTGGTTTTCACATGAAAGGGATGCTCATTTACTATCTCCAGCCACTGTCTAGCCCTAGGAGGGGTAGGCTCTCTAGGATCTGCCAAATTCCAAGACAGAATATAAAAAGGTGTAATTAATACACATGTGTTAGTCGGTAAGGCTGTAAAATTCCAGAGCAAGGTGCCCTGGCAGGCAGGTTCTGTGCAGATCAGAGCTCCTAGGACATCCAGGTGGGGCCTTCCCCTGGGTTTGAAGGGCACCTGAGTACAGAGGACAAGTAATATCATATCAAGGTAAAAATAACTTTATTATCTTCTCTAAAATCTAAAAAAATCCAAGCTTATTAGAGAGAAATTCAAGAATTCAGGCCAGAGAAAGGAAGTTATAAAAAATATCGTGATTTTGGCCACCCAGAGATGATCACTGGGTAAAGTGCATTATAGCCGACCTCTAGATGTTCAGTTATTTCAGATACAACTGATAGGGAACCCAGTCAAAACTGGCCTAAAAACCCAAATGGATGGAAACAAAAATTCTAAATATGGGCTGGCTTCAGGTACAGTTTGATCCAGAGATTCAAAATGTCCTCAGAATTCCAGCTCTATTTCTCAGACATTCTCTCCTTTGGGGGTTAATTTTGTCTTCAGACAGGCTCCCTTTATGCCTGCAATAGTTATTTTAGCAATCTCAATAGCCCATGGCAGCCTGGTCGATAGGAAGAGGAGCTATGTCCTGCCATTCCCTGGAAGAAAGTCCCGGGTGTCCTCCTGTCAGATAAGCCTGGGTCACAGGCTCGACCATAAGCCAATCTCTGTGGCCTGCGAACTGTGATTCACGAAGGGATGGCCAACTGGGGGCCTCTGTAGTCGAAGGTAGGTTAAGCCACATGGAAAGCACAGCAATTTTCAGCATTTTTTCCTATTGCAAGTTTCCTTATAGTTAAATCTCCACACCCAAGCTTGCCTAGGAAGTATTCTATTTACCCTCCCTTTCAGTCCAACTGTGGGATCATCAGTGTAGGGTGACAGATCCCCCACCAGGTTACCAAAGGGTGCATGTCCGCTGCTCGAACCCTGAAGGACGGGTTATGAATCAAGGCCATAGAGCCCAGCCGAGAAGCAGGTGTCCCTGAGAACCCAAACATCCCAGAACATATCTGGGAAGAAACCAAGAGAAGCAGTCTCACTGCACACAGAACCCGAAAGCTAACTCAAAAGCAGCTTAGAGATGGGAGGTGGAGCAGATCTCCAGAGCTGTGCTGCCGCCACCCAGGGAGGCCCTGCATGGAGTCCTAATAAACTCATCAACTCCTCAAGCTGGGCATGTCCAAGTCATTCTTCGGTCTCTCGGCTCCTTCCCAGTTTGGGGGGATGTTCTTCTACATGGTCCAGGTTTTTCCTTTAACAATAAGCAAGTGTCTCAAGGATCACTTGGGAGAGGAAACGTTAAACGCCAGGTACAGATTCCACAGCCGGGACAGTGCTTCCTACTTCCCGATGCCTGGGAGCTGCCGCTGGCTGCAGGGTTCCAGGAGGAGCGTGGCTCTCCGTGCTGAGAGATGCCTGCCTGTTAACTGCCTCCCTCGGCAGGCTCCCAAACCCAGCCCTCCCCTCTGGCCTCGCAGTCAGGGTGCACAGGGACCCACCTAGAAGATGCCAGCTGCTGCTGTCACCCCGCCCTGGGCCTGCAGTTAAGGAGGAACTGGGCAGGAAGGAGAGATCACATTTCCTTCCCTAACCATCGGGCCAGTGAGGCGGCACAAGCGGATGGCAGGCTGGTTTGTCACGATGACCGCCTCTCCTGCTGGCTGGTGGGGGCCCTCACTCAGGGTGAAGCTGGCCAGGTGTTTGCGTGCTCTGGTGCTATTGACACTGCCTGGCCCCACTGGCTGTCAATCTCCCCGGCCCTGGCTCCTCCTGTAGGTCATATCCTAAAACACCACCCAGGATGCCTAGTTCATCTGTGGAGTCTGGCCACAGTACGGAGGGCCAGTGGTCATAGGGGCTGACCGAGTAGCCTTTTTTTTGTTTTTTGATATGAAGTCTCGCTCTGTTACCCAGGCTGAAGTGCAATGGCATGATCTGGGCTCACTGCAACCTCTGCCTCCTGGATTCAAGCCATTCTTGTGCCTCAGCCTCCTGAGTAGCTGGGATTACAGGCATGTACCAACACGCCTGGCTAATTTTTTTTTTTTTTTCTTTTCTTAGTAGAGACAGGGTTTCACCATGTTGACCAGGCTAGTCTCAAACTCATGACCTCAGGTGATCTGTCCGCCTCGGCCTCCCAAAGTGCTGGGAATAGACATGAGCCACTGCGCCTGGCCTGAGTAGTACCTTTTGACCTTGGATCTTGAGGGCACAGAGGAGCAGGGCTCCAAGACAATTCCACCTGCTCTCAGCAGCCTCTGTCCTAAATACAATGAAAATAGCTGTTTTGGAAAAATTCTCAAACTATGTTTTTCCTCTGCCCTGAAACCACTGCAACAGCAATCATCAGCACAGAAGTGCACAAACTTGTGGGGCGTTTTCCTCACCAGCAAGCCAGCGATGATTTCTGCAGCAGACACCAGCAGGGTGTCCGAAATCCATTCTGACACTGTCTACGTGGAGAGTGTCATATTCCACAGGGTGATGGCTCCGTCCCCAACACTGCCCCACTCCCGACACCAGTCACAAGTCTAGGCCTCCAGAGCCTCTGACCAACCGTAGCTCACAGAACTCAGGGAAACACGTGTGCCCGTTTGTTATAAAGGATGTTATAAAGGATGTTATAAAGGATAAGAGATGCACAGGGGAGGCAGACCTGAAGGAGGCCATGGGGCTTTCGTGCCCTCCCTGGGGGCCACCCTCCAGGAGCCTGCCTGCGTTCAGCCGTCCTAAAACTCCCAAACCCCGTCTTCTTGGGTTTTTAGGAGAAGCCCCAAGACGTGTGCATTCCTTCCCCCAGGGAGTAGGGTGGGACCCTCTCTGGGGAGGATCTTATGACCCCCAAATCAGAGAGGCAGGAGAAGATTCGAGTCCTGCTTTGGGGCAGGTGAAGAGAGGGCAGGAAGAGCTTGGAGAGATGCTGTTTCCTGAGGCCTATTCTTGAGGCCTGACACACCCAACATGACCACAAAAGACAGGTGCCAGGGCTACGGAGGTTGTCAGCCAGGAACCATTGTCAAACACCAATATAAATACATCTATCACAACCCCACACTACCTGATCTCATCGGACAAGGACAGCACATGGCCCTCATAATCCCCACAGGGTCCAGGCTGAAACACTCGGAGCGTGTGGCAGTGCTGAGTGCGTGGGTTAGGGTGAGTGCCTGGAGGGAAGCGGGTGGGCCCCAGGGAAGCGTGGAACCAGAGGAGAGGAGCAAAGCCTGAGGGTGATTCCATAGTCCACCTCCAAGCCCAGCCTTACGCTGCAATCGAGGACAGTGAAAAGGGAACCCCGGGGCCACCGTGGAACCCTGCCCGACACACGGCTGGTGGTCTCCACTCAGAACACGAGGCCCTGGTCCAAAGTGCAGGACAAGGGAGTCTCCTGGGAGACCAGGAGTACTGGATCCCTCCAGACCACTGGATTCTCATCTTGTGACTGAACTGTGGGCCGCTCCTTCTCTGGGGCAACAGAGGAAATAACCAGCTTGGGTTTCGGGGCCACAGCTCTGAGGCGCCTACACGCCAAGGCCTGTGCACCGATTCACTCCTGATCTCACACTCGCCAAGGGAATGGCAGGCACAAGTGTCCACGTTTATGTGGTTTTTCCCTCTTGCTCCTTTGAATGTTTTGAGAGTTAGTGTTTGTTTTTAATATTGTGATAAAGTTACCAAAGAGGTGCAAAAGAGTGCAGAGAATTCCTTCATACCCTTCACCTAGTTCCCCAATCTGTTAACATTTTACACAACCATAGACCCTTCATCAAAACTAAGACATTAGCCTTGGGACAGTGCTAGTAACCACAGCACAGAACTCATTCGGATTTCACTGGGTTTCCCTCTAACAATCTTGTTTTGTTTGCCCTTCCTTCCCTCCCCGGCTCCTTCCTTTCCTTCCTCCCTCCCTCTCTTCCTCCCTCCCTCCTTTCCTCCCTCCCTTCCCTCCTTCCCTCCCTCCTTCCTTCCTTCCTTCCTTCCTTCCTTCCTTCCTTCCTTCCTTCCCTCCTTCCTTATCTCTTTCTCTTTCTTTTTTTCTCTTCTTTATTTCCCTCTCTCTTTTCCTTCCCTCTCTTCCTCCCTCCCCTTCTTTCCTTCCCTTTTCTTCCTTCCTTCCTTCTCTCTTTATCTCTCTCTTTCTCTCCTCTCTCCTCTCTCTTTCTTTCTTTCCTCTTTTCTTTCTTTCTGTTTTCCTTCCCTCCCTCCCTCCCTCCCTCCCTCCCTCCCTCCCTCCCTCCCTCCCTTCCTTCCTTCCTTCCTTCCTTCCTTCCTTCCTTCCTTCCTTCCTTCCTTCCTTCCTTCCTTCCCTCCTCTCTCTCCTTTTCTTTCTTTGATACCTATCTCTTACACAAAAATAAAAATCTTTTTCTATGTCAGGATCTGCCCCAGGTTCCCATGTGTTATTTAGCCACCTGCCCCTCCATCTCTCCACCCCACAATCTGTGAGTTTCTGGTTCCTCTCTTGTCTTTCTTAATCTTCAAAATTTTAAAGAACAGCCTGGACAAGATAGCAAAACTCCACCTCTACAAAAAATACATACATAAACAAAAATAAGTCAGACATGGTGGTATGTGCCTATAGTCCCAGCTACCACGGAGGCTGAGGTGGGAGGATCACTTGAGCCCAGGAGTTCAAGGCTATAGTGAGCTATGATTACACCACTGTACTCCAGCCTGGACAACAGAGCAAGACCTTGTATTAAAAATACTTTTTTGAAGAAGAAGACTGTTAAGATGGCTGGGCATGGTGGCTCACACCTGTATCCCAGCACTTTGTAAGGGAGGAGGATCACTTGGAGCCAAGAGTTTGAGACCAGCCTGGACAACAAGGCAAGACTCCATCTCTAAAAAAAAAATAAATAAATAAATAAATATAACTGGGTGTGGTGTTGCATGCCTGTGGTTCCAGGTAGTTGGCAGACTGAGGTGGAGGAGTGCTTGAGCCTGGGAGGTCGTTGAGGCTGCAGTGACCATGATCATGTCCCTGCATATCAGGCTACTGCACTCCAGCCTGCGCAACAGATCAAGACCTTGTCTTAAAAAAAAAAAAAAGAAGAAGAAAGAAGAAAGGAAGAAAGAAGGAAGAAAAGGAAGAAGAAGGAAGAAGGAGAAAGACTGGTAAGTTATTTTGCAGAATGTCCCTTTATTTGTGTGTGTCTGCTGTTTTCTCCTGATTCTGTTGACATTATGCTTTATTGGGAAGGATCCCACAGAAGTGACTTGCCCTTCCTGGGGACACATGATGTTACTTCAATGTGTCTTACTATTGGTGAGTCCTTGATCACTTGGCTAAGGTGGTATCTACCAAAATGATCTACTGCAAACGTACTATTTTTATCTTTGAAATTACTAAGTATTGGAAAGCAGATATTTGAGACTATGTAAATATCCTGTTTTTGCTTAAACTTTCTCCCACTCATTTTCATATCCATCAGTAGATCTTGGCTGTAACAATACTTGTGGTGTGCCATTGATGAATTTCTACTTCCGTTATTTCTTCTACATTTATTATTTGGAATTCTTCTGTAAGGAAGAATTGCTGCTTCTCCCTCATTTATTTATTTGTTCAGTTATGTATTTAATCAGGATGGACCTATGGATATTAACATTATATCTTGGGCTATAATTCAATACTACAGTTGTTTATTTCGCTCAAGTTGTTCTAACTTTGGCCATTCGGAACACCTTCAGTTTGCTTCCTGTAGCCTTTTGAAATACACATATGCATACATATATGTTTTTGTTGTTGCTGTTGTTGTTTTTAGAGAGAGTCTCACTTTGCTGCTCAGGCTGTAGTGCAGTGGCACAATCATAGCTCACTGCAGTCTCAAACTCTTGGGCTCAAGTCATCTTCCTGCCCCAGCCTCCCAAATAGCTGGCTATTTTTTATTTTACTTTTTTGTTGAGACGGAGTCTGGCTATGTTGCCCAGGCTGTCTGACCTCCTGGCTGTTTTTAATACTTTCTTACTATCTAGTGGCCACAAGATACTCCAGGCTCTTCCTCTATCTTCTCTGCCCCATCCCTGAACCAGCTGGTTCTCCATGGTTACTCCCTTCTGTTCATTTACCCCATGATGCGTGGTCTCTGTATTGCCACATCTCAGAGGCAGAGACCATTTTGGTTGGAGGAGATGCTGGGAGAGCATAGACCTTTCATTGTACTGAGGAGAGGTCTTGGGAAGGCCAGCGGCATGATTGTCAAGGCATTGCTGAGACTGAAGCATTAAGGGACCACAAGTTCCAAAGCCCCCAGAAGGGATTTCAGAGAGTTGACCCTGTGTCCACAGTTCCGGATCCGTTTCTCTTCCTGGAAGACCCACCCCGGAATCCATGACATAACTCCCAGGCAGGGGCGAGGCCATGGAATAGCCCAGCTCCTGAGCTCGCACCTCTCCCCACCTGTGCCCACCCACAGACAAGAAGGGGAAGTAAAACCCCAGCCTGCTTTCAGCAGAGGAGGGTCATGCATGCCATGGCTGGAACTCCTGTGGGTCTGCAGGTCTTTCTGTCTTAGCTTGGATTCCTCCCAGGACCCAAGAACCCGGGATGAGGACCTGTGTGTAGAAGGTTGATTTTTGGAAGTGATTTTAGAGAATTTGGGATAGGGAACTGAGAAGACAGGAAGAGAGAATGAGGGAAAGTGAACATGGGGGCACATCTATCCACTGGCTCCGTCCCCATCAGTCCAGCATTGTCATGTAAGGTGCGCGATCCCTGACATCTCTGGAATGGTACATGAAGCAGAGAAGCTCTTGGGCAGAGAACACTGGCCAGTGTGAATGAGGCAGTGAGTTGGCAGGACACATGGCATGAAACCAGCTGCAGAGAAGGAGAATGAGGCCCAGAGAGCTGACAAAAACGTTGTCCAAAGTGGCAGAGCTTCAGATCACTCCTAGGTCTCTGGGGTGCCATGCTACAAAACAGGTTTCCAGAAGTGCTCCTCATGTATCCACTCTGCTTCCTAAATGCCTGCGAACTCCAGATGGCCTCACCTCGCCCTGGGCTTGCAGAGCTTTGCACCAGCAAAGTGGGTTTGGATTCCCTCTTTATAGCAGGCTCTGCAAGTGAGTGGCCCTTGTGCTCAGTATGGCATGGCATTCCCACCAGCCATCTACCTCAGACTCCTTCAAAAGCAGATGAAACGGGGATTGCTGCTTCTGGCAAACCTCAGATCTGCCCAGCTCCATCAAAGGGAACCGCTGTCCCCTGCCTCTTCATGTGGGATGCACCCGACAGCCGGCTCGTCCTGCCCTGCACTCTCCTGGGGCTTCAGAGCACTAGGCGTTGGAGACTGACAGTGGCCAGATCCTGCTGTTCAAGCACGCCTGGCTTTCTTTGGAAAATGTCCGACTTCCCACCTTGCTCCTGCTGATGAGGTGTGGAGGCTGCAGGAGGACTCAGACCAGTGGTGTGGCTCTTGCCACAGCCACCTCGGGCTTTGGGCTATGTTGCTCCCAGTGGACTAGGGGTGTGACTGGGGTAATCTATGGAATACCTGAGCATCATCTACTATTGCTGCTTCTTCCCTTTGCCTTTCTAGGTTCCTCTTCCTCTTCTCCTTTTTCTTTTTAGAATTTTGCCTTTTATTTCAGATTTGGCAGCTGCATGTGCAGGTTTGTGACCTGGGTATACTAAATGACAATGAGGTTTGGGCTCAAATGACCCCATCCCCCAGGCAGTGAACATGGTACTCAATGGGTTGTTTTTCAACCCACATACTTGTCCCACCCTCCCCCATCTCGTGGTCCCCCCATCTATTATTGCCATCTTTATGTGCATGGGGAACCAAGGTGTGGCTTTCACTTGTAAGAGAAAACAGGTTTTCTGTTTCTGCATTAATTCTCTTAGGATAATAGTCTCTAGCTACATCTATGTTGCTGCAAAGAACACGATTTGGTTATTTTTTACAACTGCATAGTATTCCACAGTGTATATGTACCACATTTTCTTTCTCCAGCCCACTGTTGATGGACACCTGGGTTGATTCCACACCTTTGCTATTGTGAATAGTGTTGTGATCAACATATGGGTGCAGATGTCCCTTTGGTGGAACAATTGACTTTCCTTTGGGTAGATACCCAGTCATGGGATAGGTGGGTTGAATGGCAGTTCCGTTTTGAATTCTTTGTGGGCTCTTCTTCTTAAAAAGTAGAGTTAACCTGAGAATCACTCATGCCTTGCTGTGACTGTGTTGGTCAGACCTTATCCTTTTCATGGAAAGAAATTGCAGACAGCTCGGGGTGGAGGCGGATACCCATCCACACTCTCCCACTGGGGGTCCTGGGCCTAGCTCTGTGGGGGTCTTCACCCAGCTCCTCACTGTAGTTCCCCTGTATCAGTGTGGGCATAGGCAGTCCTTCCCCTGCAGGGTGGGCATGCCAGCTGAGCTGTCCTGCCCTCAGGACAGCTGGTCTCAGGACATTCTGCCCTCAGGACATTCTGGTCTGTGTCTGTGTCCTCCCAAGGGCCTATAATGTGGGGGCCACTTGACCTGGTGCAGAGGCCCTGACCCTCAGGAGCTGCTGTGTGACCTTGGGCAAACCCATTCTTCCCTTTCAGCTCTATTTTCTGCTCTGATCAGTGTGAGGTGGGCTGGGGTGAGGTGGCCCTCATCATGTGGCCCTCAGAGGGCCTCTGTGGGCCTAGCTAGTGCTGAGACCACACCATGGGGCCCCAGGAAATGATCTTAAGTTCCATATACTCCCAGCAGGGAGGCAGAGTGCCTTTGGGAATAAGCCGTCTTCCCACCCGGCCTGTTCTGCTCCAATAACCACTGCGGCAATTGTCTCTAGAAAGAGGACTTCATGCATATTCATGAATCCTATCATTCTCTGCATATTACCGGGGGCGGCCTGTTTTTCTGTCAAACAGTGTTTCATCAAAACAGCAAGCTCAGCTGTTCAGGTACTTTCCGAAGCCTTGGCTGGCTGGCTTGGTGTTTTGGGATAATGACGTTTAGGTGTCTGCACAGAACACCTTCCAAATGGCGGGGTTTCTGCAGTGACGTGTGGGCAAAGGCTGCAGTGCACTCTGGAACCTGGAAACCTCACCCGCCCAACCACGGACACAAATACCCAAAGCCTATTATACACCACCTTCCAACTGCAGCCCTCCCACTCTGGCCCTAGGTCTCTGACCAGCTTTGGGAACATCCCTAGTTCATAGAGGCCCTTCCTGTCCCGGCAGGTGCTTTACCTCCATCTCCTTCTGCACACCTGTGGGCTTGTGCAGGACCAGAGGCTACCCGCTGCAGCTCTGTGACTCCTCTGTCCTCTCCAAACCCTCAGTTCTCACCTGACAAATGGGCTGGGATGTTCCATACACCCTGTAGGACTGTGGGGGTCACACGGATCCATGCTTGTGAAAGCCTCCGCTGTGCACGGCCTGAGTGTGCACAGGTTGGGAGATGTACTTCGGAGAAGCCCCTCCTCCTGTCCATTTCTCTCTGATAACCAGATGAGGACCCTGCATGGCTTGACCTATCCTCTTTACTTCTTCTTCTTCTTCTTTTTTTTTTTTTTTTTTGAGATAAAGTCTCGCTCTGTTGCCCCAGCTGGAGTGCAGTGGCCGGATCTCAGCTCACTACAAGCTCCGCCTCCCGGGTTTACGCCATTCTCCTGCTTCAGCCTCCCGAGTAGCTGGGACTACAGGCGCCCGCCAGCACATCCGGCTAATTTTTTGTATTTTTTAGTAGAGACGGGATTTCACCGTGTTAGCCAGGATGGTCTCGATCTCCTGACCTCGTGATCCGCCCGTCTCGGCCTCCCAAAGTGCTGGGATTACAGGCTTGAGCTACCGCGCCCGGCCCTCTTTACTTCCTTTTAAGCCGTACTGAGGTGGTTTACTTTAAACAATTTGTTGTTGTTGGTGGTGGTGGTGGTTGGAGACATGGCCTCACTCTGTTGCCTGGGCTGGAATGCAGTGGTGCAGTCACAGCCCACCGCAGCCTCCACCTCCTGGGTTCACTTGGTCTTCCTGCCTCATCCCCCGAATAGCTGCCGCTACAGGCATGCGCCACCATGCCCAGCTGTAGTTTGCCTTTGAAATCTTTCAGTCTTTCTGCCTCTCTCTTTCTCTACCTCCCCTTCTCTGTCCATTTTTCCTTTCTCTCCTCTTTCTTCTTTTATTTCTGCCTCCATCATCCTTCCTTTCCACATTGCTCTAGAATAAGCTGGTCCACCAGTAGATGGCACAGGGGAAGCCAGGGACTCTGGGTGTCCAGCTGGTCGTCTCAGCGCACACCCCTGATTCTTGAGACACATCCAGGGCCTGGCCCTCCCAAGTGTCCTCAGCCTTTAGTGGATGGGTCTGAAGTTTCTGTCTGTCTTCCTCTCTCTAGAGCACAATTTCTTCTACTCATTTGTCCTTAATGCCCCCCAAATATGTTTCCTTCATTCAGATAATAAACGGCTCCAGCTTTTAGGATCAGTGTCCACAGGGCCAGGGCGCAGGGGTTTTGCCTCCATCTCCAAATCCATCCTCCTCCTCTCTCCTCCGTCCACCCTTTCTCTACCCCTCTCTCTCCCCCTTTCCCTTCTTCTCGCCCCCTGCTTCTCTCCTCCTCACCTGCCTTCTTCCTTCTCCTCCCTCTCCTTTCCTTCCTTCATCTCCTCCTTCTCTTCTCTTCCTCCCCATCTTCTTCCTCCTCCTCTTCCTCTCCTTTCTCCAGAAGGTGCCTAACTGGCACAAAAGGCCTCTGTGTTTCCAGACCTGGGCTCATGATGTTTTTAATTCCAAGGGAATCAGCAGAGACCACAGTCCCATCTGCGGCCTCTCTGTGCACAGTACATGAGGCAGCATTTGCTCACAGGCTGGCTGTGAGGAGCCTGTGGTCAAAACACCTGCACAGGGGCAGAGTGCAAAGGCCATGTTTGCTGTTTCTGCCAAGCTCGCGTCCCAGAATGTCCTCCTTTAGGGACTACGTGGACTCACCATTGAGGAGTTCACTTGTTCATTTGTCAGGGACCAGTGATGTATGTGTACCTCCTGTCCCTGTGATGGCTCCTGAGAACGGCACAGGCTCCTCCAGCCCGAGCCCAGCCCGAGGTCCCCTACCTCACTCCCATCCATCTCTTGGTCAAGAGCGGCCACCTTCTGGACCAGCCCTAGAACTGGCTCACCCGCCTCCTTCACCTTCCTCCCTCCTGGCCGTTAGCCAGGAAGGAGTCATTTTTCTCTCTCACTTCAGAGTATGCAATTTTTTTTTTCTATAAAAGTGGCTGGCACGGGAGGACGTTATGCTATGAAACAAGCCAGGCACAGAAGGTAAATCCTGCATGGCTTCACGCATATGTGGAATCTGAGAAAGTTGACTGCGTAGAAATAGACGGCAAAACAGTGGTGACCAGAGGTGGGGCAGGTGAGGGGCGGGGTGAGGGGAGATGCTGATGAAAAGGTGCGAAGTTTACTGCAAGAGGAAGTTTTACTGATGTATTTCGATGTGTGGGGACCACAGTTAATAAGAATGTATTGTATACTTCAAAATTGCTAAAAATAGATTTTTTATACTCTCAACACAAAAATATGGTAACTTGGTGAGGTGATGGATATGTTAATTAGCTTGATTGAATTTTTCTACAATGTATACATAGATCAAAATATCACAAAAAACACAAATAGAAAAAATGTCAATCAATGTCACTTTCTTTTAAATAAAATTTGCAAAATTCAAAAGTATAAATAATGAAATTAAGTCTCCTGTTATTCTATTATACAGATCCAAACATTGTTACTGTTTTAGTGTATTTCTTTATTTTTAAATACCTAGCGAGATAAATAATTTTACAAAATTGGAATCACCAAAATATATAATTTTGCATCTTACTTTTTATCACATGACCTTGTTTAACAATGAAAATTTTCCTTAAAATTTTTTTTGTGAAAACACAATTTTAATGGGTTTGCGGAGATTCCACCGTATTTCTAAAAAATATGGCACTAGTTTTGGACATGCAGGCAGTTTTCAGTTTTCACCACTGTTAGTCTCAGTCAGCAAGTATTTGCTGTCTCTTCCGTGTCAGGCACTGGAGACAGCAGTGAGGATGATGGGGTTTGATGAGATCCCATCCCCAGGGGAGTCAGACAGGCAATAGGAAGGAAATGCATCAAACCTATCATTTCAGGCTGCGATCAGCGTTGTGAGGAAAATTGAGATGGAATTAGGGACTAGAGGGTGATGGAAACAGGAGCAAAAGGAAGAAGTCATTTTCATCCAGGGCCAGGAACGTCCTTCCAGAGCAGGCGAAATCTGGTTAAATCTAGGTGTGGATTGTTGCAGGCAAGTGCAACTTGACCTGAGGCAGGAATGAACTTGGGCACTGGAGGACAGTGGTGGGACAGTGTGGTTGCTTTAGAGAGAGCCAGAGAGAGCAGAGAGCAGGAGTCTAGGAAAGTGAGCAGAGACGACACAATCAAGGTCTTGAGGGCCAAGGTAAAGAATTCAGAGTTTATTCTAAGTGTGAAGGAAACTTGAGAGTCACAGGTTTTTAAGCAGCTCACTCTGACTGCAGACGGAGAATCGCATGACTTGGGAGGGCCGGCTGGATTGGAAGCAGGGAGGCCAGGTAGGAGCTTAGAGCAGCGTTTCAGGTGCATGTCAATGTCTTGGATGTGAACAGTCACAGAAGAGTTGGCAAGGGATGGCTGCATTCAGAATTGATGTTGAAGGGAGCACAATGTGGATTCCCTGGTGGGTTGGAGGTGAAGTGGCAGGGCAAGAGATAACTCAGTTATAAACTGTGGGTCTTTCATCTAAGCAATTGTGTAAACAGTGGTGTCATTTACTGAAATAGATAAGACACAGGAGAGGAAGGCTTGGGAGGGGACCAGCAGTTTAAAATTTGGAACCTGTTGTGTTGGGGTGCTTATTAAATATTCAAGTAGTGATGTCTACTAGACTGCTGGATGGACAAGGCTAGAACTCAGAGAAATTAGGACCGGATATGGAAATCTAGAAGTCATCAGGGTGCGGATGACTTTTTCAAACTATGGAACAGTAATAGATCCCTTAGGGAGAGTGTGGCCAAAAACAGTCCCAGGTAATAAGTCCTGGGTCCCAAGTGTTTAGAGATCGGATAGAGGAGGAGTCCACAGGACGATGGGAAGGCCCCTGAGTTAGGAGAACTCACAGCTGCGCTAGGGAAGAACATGCATTTTCTGTTTATCTTTGACCATTTCTTTAGAATAGATTCCCAGCAGTAGAATTACCAGGCCAAAGGGCATCTGAACACATTTAAAACTCTTGCAAAATGTTGTCACATCCTTTTCCAAAAATGTCACATCAATTTATATTTCCATTATCAGTGCACGGTCTTGCCCATGGCAGAGAACCCTTACATGGTTGCCAATTTAATAGTCAAAAACGTGACATCCTGATTTTAACTTGTAATTCTTTGCCTTTCTAGTGAGTTTGAGCCTTTATTTTCCATGCTTATTGCTCATTTCTGTTGCTTGTATAATTGTCTCAGTGTCGTTGTCTATTATGGTTATATAGTGTTTTTGTAATTGTGAGAGGATTTTTTTAATGTGTTAATAACTAATCCTTTCTTGTATTTCTTACAAATGGTTTTTGGTTTGCCATTTCCCTTGGAATTTTACTACAGTGTTTTCCGATACGAGGTTTTACATTTAAACTTAATTACATTTATCCATCTTGTTCCTAATGATTTCTTCCTTTGCCGTTATTGTTAAGAAAAGCCTCCCCACCACTGTATTTTGGGAAGTGCTGACGAGTCCATTTTTCATGCTATTTTTGCCAAATTTGGTTAATAGAATTTCTTCATAAAGTAAATGGATTTGCCTTTCATTGTCTTCTATATTCTGCTGTAAATTTTATAGTATGCAATTTATCTATTCCATGAAGTCCAGACAACATGCACTAATAATAAGGTCTCATCACCTCCAAATACTTTCCAAGGCAGTGTCCTGACAATACTTTGCTATCTCTTCGTGGCTATGGCTTCGTTCTAGGGTGTTACTTCCTCTTGAGCTATTTTTCTTAATTCATTATTTTCACTAAGTGTTACATTTTTACATGTTGATGGAATTTATTAGCGTATAACTGTGCATAATATTATCTCATAACTATAATTACTTTTATCAGCATATGTTATGTCTCTTTCCTTAGTTCCAATTTTCTTTATTTCTATTTTTTCTTAATTAGATTTGTTAAAGTTTTGTACTTCATTGGGTTCTTCAAAGGGTCAACTCTCCAACTTACCAAATCATGTTAACGGTTTTCTTTCCAAATGTGTTCTGATCTAATCTCTGTCGTTTCTCATGATTTCCACTGACTGGTCTTATCTAACTTCCTCCACTTCTCGAACTGCCCTTTCTGTTCCTCTCAGACGTGACAAACAGCTTGCTACATCTCTTCCTCCCAATTTTCCCGGGACAGGACTCTGTTGCTTCCAACACTTAACGCTGCAGAGAGGTCTGAGGTCAGAAAGATTTCTATTTCTTTTACAATTCTTATTTTCTTCTTATTTCTTTTCCTGTGTAGATGTCTATGGGCATTTTCATTTTCCCTGAGATTCCAAAACATCGACGAGGTCTAGAATGCCACCTGTAGCGGTGGCCACCGTCCTCTCTGTGGGCACTGAGCTGACCACAGCCTCTTTTCTTCCAGGGAAGATGTGTCCAAGGTTCCCAGCAGCTCTCCGGGAGAACTGGCCCAGGAAGGGGCACATATTTGCCCTCCCTGGTGGAAGTGGTGGCCTTTCCTCATTCATTTTAGCTGGGGCTCCAGAGACCCTGGCAATCAGTGGATTTGAGTCTTTCTTTGGCACAGCAAAGTTTTTTATTTTGTGGATTTCAACACTGCTTCTACATCTGCCTTTTTATTTTAACCTTCCGAGTTACTTTTAAATAGGGGTTCGGACTCCTAGGTTAGTGACTTATGACTATTATCCTTTCCCTCCGTTTCCCTGTTTTTGTTTCATTACCTCAAGGAAATCTAGCATTAAAATAGCACCATTTAGATGGGGCCAGAACAGATTCCTGGACTCACTTAACCATTGTAGCCAGAAGCCCTGGCCACAGTGACTGTGACACCGGGCCCAGTCTATGCCCTGATGTCTGCTCACTGGTGACAGGTTTTCCTAGAAGCCAGGGGATACCTAAGAATGTCAGGTAGGGCGGCGATGTTTCTTTGAACAACGTAGCGCATGCCAGGGCCCACTTCTCTGCAGAGTGTGTTCCTGGTGCTATTCCTGTCTCTTTCTCCATTTTAAAAATACTGTTATATTTCAGATGCATGCTTGCTCCATGGGAACATTGCACATTGGGGACTGGACTTCTAGTGTGCCCATTTCTCTCAGTTTTAGCTTATGTCTGGTGATCTGGGGGTGCCTGTCTCTTCCCCTCTCCTTGTGCTGCACTCTGAGGGTGGCCGTATTTCACCTTCAGAGAGAGTAGATGAGGAAGGTGGACAGGCCAGTGGGACGGTCCACCTGTGGCCTGTCTTCTTTTCTAGAATGTTAGCTTCATGCAAGCAGGAAGCTTGCCTTTTTTAATCCACTTTCTCCCCAGACCTTAGAACACAGTGGTGTTTAGTAGTGAGTTGGCCAATTGAACGTACACAGAAACAAAGGCGGTTCCCAAGCTCTTCTCAGAGCTGAGGCTCCAGCCCTTTTGCACCTCTCCTCGCCTCTCTCTGCCATGCCCCCTGTCCTTTCCATGCTGTCTTTGGACTGTAGCGTCTCCTCCCTCCCCTCCAGGGGGAGCTTCCTGTTCTGAGATATTCCTGGCAACAAGCAGAGTGTGTACCTGGCAGTGGCATGAGTGGAGCTGGCCTTCAGCCAGTTCCCAAGTAAAGAACCTGTCCCTGGATCCCCAGTGGCTTGTCAGGAGACAGAACACTCTGGGCTTTTGAAGTCTGGGGCCTGGGAGCCAGGGGTGCCTTCAGTCCTCAGGAGGGTTCCTGGAGCCCTCATGCAACCCTGACTGCGCCCCTATCCTGAACCTCCCGAAGGCAGCATCTCTGTTTATTTTCATGATGTATGACACCCCAGTGAGTTGCAAATGTGTGCTTTTCACATTGGATGGAATTCTTATGATTTTGGCGAATTGTGCGTTCACAGGAAGTACAATTAAAATCAACCTCCTGTGTTTCCTCCGTCACCCAGGCATATGAGAGTAGGGGGCAGAAGTTCAGCGTGTCTCCATCTCAGGTAAAGCGCCCTGGAGCCTGGCTCTTCGCGCTCAGATCTCAGTGCTGCCACTTGTTAGTTGGGTAATCTTGGATAAAGATGAAATCTCTATGCACCTTCATTTTTCCGTAAGCCACACCGGGATAAAAATAGCACCTGCTTCATAGGGTTATTGGGAGAAGTAAGTGAATTAGTTTATGTGAAGTGCTGAGAACAGTGCGAGGCATGGAGTACTTGCAACGCAACAATTAATGTGGTTCTGACTGTCCTCTCTAGAGAGATGTGGGCCTGCACCTTAGAACTTGCAGACCTAGACTGCCACTGTCAACTAAAGCCACACATACACACACACACATGCAGAAACACACACATGCACACACACACATGCTTGCGCAGACACACGCATGCACAGACACACAAACCCCTACACACCATGGGCGATTTTCTTCCTCACTTCTTTTTATGGGGGGTAAGAGTGAACACTTGCTCGTACCTTACAGGTGGGGTTGAGGGCCCAGGTGGGGCAGGCTTGTGGCTTGAAGCATGAGGCCCCGGATGGCTATGCATAGTGGGCGTTCCCCATGATGGGCGTTCCTGCTGCAGAGCCTGGAGTAAATGCCCTGTGTGCCCCCGAGCTGTTAGGATATCCTAGCAGCTAGCGCTACTCCTTGTGCAGAATGAACAGACTGAGCAGCTGCAGAGAATACCTCCTCCTCCCAGCCTCGGGCCTTTCCCAGCATGTGCAGGTTTGCTTGGGGTCTGCCTCCAATGCCTTGAGGGTCACTGTTATGTTTTGGCGGTGATGCCTGCTCTCACAAGCCCACTTGGGCCTAACTTTGGAAACAATCCTCTGACTGTACTCAGCTTTCAGTGCTTTCTCAAACATGACTTCACCTAGGCTTGGTCTAATACCAGCTTCACCATTTCCTAACCCAGATCCTCTGCAGGTGCTGGTAGCTTTGTTTATAGAGCAGTTCTTTGGATCGAACCAGAAAATGTATACAAATAATTTCACGCCGTGTCTGGCATCTGGTGTATGCTGAATATAAGTTGGTTGCTTCTGGAGATCCTCAGTCCAACGCCAGGAAGTCTAGAAATGATTCTCCCTCATTGAAAGGTGTCACAGATACTCCTCAGAGTAGAGAGGGCTGGAATCTAGGTCCCCAGTTCACTGTTCCCTCCTCTCACAGGGTTCCCTTGCTGTTCAGGAACGTAATGTCCATATGAATATCATTGCCAGAATTGTCTCAGGCCATTGATGTATCTTCACTTTCCGTTTTGAGTCCTTTGGAGGCCATCTGGGAGCTGACGTTCCCCTTCAGCACGGCTACCTGCTCCGGGAGGTCTTGGCTGCCGCAGGGTGGGCCAGTTTGCACTGCTCTGTGGGTGCACAGTCCCTGGAACGCCCTTTCTGTGTGGATGTAAGTGATGCATAAAGATCTAAAATCCCAAATCTTAAGCTTTCTCCAGGATTTCTGCTGCAATCCCAGAGCAGCAGCTCTGGAGTCCCTCTGAATTAAACACACAATTTATTTTCAGATCTCTTTTATCATGAGGGCTCACATGTAGCTTAATGGATTCCTCTGTGTTTGAGGCTGCAGTACGGTACATAGACCTACTGCTGGCAGAACCCATTCCTTCCTGTGAGGTCACCCACATGTTATTTAAGTGCAATATTTTGGATCACACGAAATAAAAAACCTGTACTGTTGTGCTCCCATTAAGCATCCATTACATAATCTCTGAGTCGCCTGGAAATGGTTTTTCAAAATAGTTTGCATGTTTACTGTTTGTGAAGCACCTGTGCTAAGAGCTTTGCATGCCTTCTTCCATGTAACACAGCAACCTAAGGAGGCAGGAACTACTGTTATTCCTGTTTAATGCATGGAAAGCTATTGTCCACAGAGTGGGGAAGCGATTCCAGCAAGATCACATAGCTGGCACCCACGGGTTTAAGCCAGGGCTCAACTCCACCAGACATAATGACTTTGCTCTCAACTGCCACATTTTATTGCCTTTCTTGATGGTTACTTTGGGTCTTAGTTTGCATTTATCTGATGACTAATTTTGAGTTTTTTATATATTTACCCTCTTCTGTGACCTACAATTTAAAAATCTTTCTCCTTTTTGATTTTTCTTAGGATATACTAAATAACCCTCCCTTATTGGAGGGTTGCAAATACCTTCTCTAGTTCATAGCTTGCTTTTCAGTTTCTTCATGGTATCATTTGATAAACAGAAGCTCTTAATTACGAGGTCATAATCATGATCAATTTTTGAGTGGTTAGCAGTTTTTATGTCTTATTTAAAACATCCTACCCTACTCCAAACTCATAAATATATGCTCCTAAACATTTTAGGCTTTGGGTTTTTACAATGAACTTTTTACTCCATCAAGAATTGGTTTGTATGTATGGCACGAGGTAGCAATCTGACATTATAATTTTTTATATTGGTAATCAACTCTCTCAGTGCCATTTATTGGCTTTCACTTGTCTTAGTTGAGTTCCTCAAAAAGCAGAGCCCCAGAAAATGTCTTGGGTGCAGGTTGCTTATTTGAAGGTGACTGCAGGAAATGAGAGTGAGGGTATAAGGACAGTGAGACAGGGAAGGCACATGAATAAAGTTGCTGCCATGGACAGCAGGGGTTCAAGTCCACCAGGACCCACCAAGACATGGACAGGATGTCTTCCAGAATTCTCCACCTGAAAGATGAAAAGCAGGATTGTATATCCACCATCTGCTACTGCCTATCCCCAGGGATGATAAGCCCATACCTCTGGGCTGTCTTAGTGCGGACCTAGAGGTCTCTCGTGAAATCAGACAGGGCCCCGTAGCAGAAAGTGGAATGACCCCAAGGTGGGACAGCATCAGAGCCAGGTGCAGGAGCTGCCATGGACTTCTGATGAGAGGGAAGCTGGGAGGCGATGTGGGCCAGGGTGCCAGGTGTTCGGCTGTGCTCTCCCAGGACCATCGTCTTCATCTTACAGAAGATATCCAAGTGGTGCTGCCAGAGCCTGGCCCAGAAGCATTTCTGCCTTGCTCTGGGCCTCGGGAAGTGACGTGGAGGGGTGACCCAGTTGGCTTCCTTGCCTCTGCTCCCTCAGCTCCTGGGGGGCCCTTGGGAGGAGGGCAGAAGGAGACAGGGCCTTCATTTCTCCTGCGTCCTCCCTGCAGGGCCACCTTGGGCTGGCTGAGTCCCTGTTTTCAAGGCAGCTTCCTTCTTCTGAGCACCTGGGATCACATGCTCCCTCGTCCCTCTGCTGTCACTGTTCCACCGAAATCTTTGCAAATTGTCAGGTTATTGAATCCTCTGATGTCTATGCGCCACCTGTTCCTTTGGGGATTCTGAGTGATAGAAGCAACTCAGTCCATTCACAGGGAACAAGACCACTGCGGTCTCCCTGAAATGAGTGAGCAAAGGAGCTCAATTTCTCCATGCCTTCCCCCGGCCCCACCTCTGTGCCTGCTTATTGCTCAGGGGTGTGGAAGGCACGGGGCACAGGTGTGCAGCTCCTGCCCTCCGGAGGCTTCCAGTGTGGTGAGTGAGATGAATGAGAAGGGGAATGAGGCCCTCTGGAAGGACAGCAAGAGTGCTCAGAGCACACTGGAGCTTTGTCCCACACCAGAGTCTTCCTAGGTTCCTCTAGAGACCCCCGCCTGGGCCTTCCGGGGCCACCTCCTACATCTCGCCTTTTGTCTCTTCTCCATCCTGGCTGGAGTTGGGCTTTTCCCTCATTCTCTTTCATGTTGCAGTTCCAGAGGTTTCTGCTGACTGATGTCTCTTTTATAGATGTTCATATGACTGAAAAGCAGGCTTCAGATGCACACATCTCATATTGACGAGAGAGTGAGTGAGGACAATGGGGAAATTCATGGTCTTTTAACCAAGCACAGGGATTTTGGAATCGTGGTTGTTTTTTTTTTTTTTTGCCTTTTTCTTCTGAATTCTGCAAAGCTGTTATACTAATAGCCGTGATTTGCATAATTTCTGGAGTGCAGCAGAATAAAAAGCCAGGCTTACAGGCAGACAGTCTGGCTCTGCTGGTGGAGGGCAGGGCCTTGTATTAGGGGAGAGACAAATCAACATACAGTCCCTGGGTGCTTGCCAGGGCGAGAGGGCATGGCTGGAATGGGTGTGGTGAGTCAGAAGGTGGCTTCCTAGCCTTCCCCTGTGACAGTGTCTAACTCAGGGACTGACACTCAGGGAGGGGACTGGAAGAGGGGCAGTCCTCAGTCTGTCCTGGACTCCAGGGCCAGGTCAACCCCTCCACAGTAACTGGTGCTTCGTGTGGAGCTGTGCAGACATTGGCTGTCCCAGGTGAAGGTAAGGTCTCTCTGATTTGGGATCTCCCTGCTGAAGGGGTTCTTTGGAGAAATCAATCATTGTCAAGTCTAGGCCATACTTCACGCCAGACTCACAAAATGGTGAGACTCACACAATTAGCCTTCATTGGGCTAAATGTTGCACCACAAAGGGCATCTGTGTGGTATCAAGGTGAACAAACGGGCTTTAGAGTTGAAAAGAGAAGACTCCCCATGCACGAGGCTAAGTGAGTGACTTTGGCTTAAGAATAAAGGTAATATGGCAGCGTGCAGTGGCTCATGCCTGTAATCCCAGCACTTTGAGAGGCTGAGGCAGGAAGATCCTTTGAGGCTTGGAGTTTGAGACCAGCCTGGGCAATGTAGTCAGACCCTATCTCTACAAAAAATTTTTTAAAAAAATTAACTGAGCTTAGTGGCGTGTGCTTGTAGTCCCAGCCCCTGGGGACTGTGGGGTAGGAGGATCACTTGAGCCAGGAGTTAGAGGCTGCACTGAGCACCGCACACTACCTTGTGTCACTGACTCCAACTGGGGCAACAGAGCCAGACCCTGTTGTAATAAGTAAATAAATAAGTAAATAATAACAGAATGAAGACAGTGTGGCTTCGTAAGGATCTTGTGACCCTGTGATCGTACAGTGTGTGTGCTGACTGCATAGTTGCTATGGTTACATTTCATTCTCACTGGCTTCCTTTGCCAAACTTTTATTTCAGAGTTTGTGTTAAGGGGTCTGGGTTGGGTTAAATTTATCAGTGTCTTCTGAAGGACAAGAGTCATCATTACAGATGTTTTCTGACAAATCCAAATTTTATGAATTCCCCACTAAAAAGTCTTGTTCGTGCCCCCTGCTGCCTACCTCTCTTCTGAGGGCTAAAGGCCTCTTGTTGGAGGCAGGCCAGCAATGACGCGTTTGTCAAGGCTACAGATGCAGAGGCTCATAGGAGGAGTCTGGGGCCTCTCAAGACACGGTGGCCAGAGAGTTCTGGAGTGTAATTAACAGCACAGCAGCCGTGGAGACTTGGGCCAACACTTGGGCTGGTGTCGAAGGACATCCTCCCTTTACCCCACTCTGTGCCAGTGTGCCTCTTATTTCTCCCTGGGCTACAACTGTTATTAACGTTCAGATTTTGGAGATAATGGTTTTAATTAAACTACTTTGCTGTTTACTACTGTTTTGGGAATTTGCTAATTAATCTTTATGTAATTGTTTTTGCAATGGTTGTACAGCAAAAGTTCTTAAATTATAAGTTAAGCCTCGTGCAGAGAATCTAATTTTTAATCAATGTCCCATGTTAGTAAGTGACAATGGGGGTGGGGAATTAACTAATTGAAGTCCCTGCTCCATGGAGGTTGTCTGTCTTCAACCTGGCACGTTGGCCGCACTGTGCAGAGCCTTCTCCCTGCATCTCCCCATCGTCTCTGCATTTCCATGGTGCTGAAGGAACCGTGGATGCTCACGTATTAGGATAATAATTCTGATGCTTTCTTTGAGGGATATGTCTCTAAAAGGGCTGTTCCTCACAGATGTCTGAGTCCACCTTCAATTAAACCCAAGCCTCTTCCTCTTGTACTGGAGCCCCTGTGAGTAAAGTCTGTGGAAATCATATCTGTTGAATTTTGGAGAAGTGTTGAAAGGTGTTTTAGGCTATCCCACAATATTTGATATGGAAGAAGCATTTCTAATGGAAACCGGAGGGGATTGCTCTTTAACTCTTAAATTAAGAATAAGAGACTTCAAGTACATCTGGAGCTTGTTTCCCTCCTGTCTTACGATCTTAGCATGTTTGTGCTGCTATAACAGAATACCAGAGACCAGGTAATTTACAAAGAAAACATTTAATTGGCTCATAGTTCTAAAAACTGGGCAGTCCAAGATCAAGTGGCTGCATCTGGTGGCAACTTTCTCGCTGCATTACCCATGGCAGAAGGCAAGAGGGAGAAAGACGGAGAAAGAGCAAGAGATGGAATTCACAGCCTCAGGTCCTTTTATAATGGACACTAATTCATTCATGAGTGTGGAACCCCCATGACCTAGACACTTCCCATTAAGCCCCACCTCCTGACACTGCTGAGTTGGGAATTCTAATACATGCTGTGTGGGAAACACATTCAGACCATCACATCTACCTTGGCCAGTATCTGTCTCTCTCTGATTCGGGGTTCTAATCCCAAGACTCATGGAAGAGACAAACTACAGATTAGACAGAAAAGTCTAATCTCCGTCCTGGTATTAGTCCCTCAAAACAGGCATGTGATCTCAGTAGTGCTCATCTCTGCCTGAAAGTTGGGACTAGCAGAGAACTCCACCAAGCAGTACAGTCAGTACTCAGGTTAGAAGCATGAAATTCAAAACCAGCCTTCCTGGGGTCCAAGCCTGACTCTGCCACTCAGCTCTGTGACCTTGGATGAGTTACCCAACTTCTCTGGGCCTGTTTCTTCCTCTGTGAAATAAGGGTTTGTAGGAGTGTATGTCTTATAGTACTGTTATAATAAGCAAATGGGATGAAACAAGAAAGTCTTAGTACACTGCCTGGCACACAGTCATGCATATTATTATAATCCATTAAGCAATTTTATCCATGTTTTTGTTTTCAACTTCTCCCACAGTGCATGCTGGGTCTCACAGAGGGATTGCCTAATTTGCTCATAGCTATGAACTTCTCACCACCAAATATTTCTTTCCTATTGTGCCTTTCTATGTGGGGAGCTAGTCTGATTTTGCTTCATCTGTGATCTCAAGTGTATTTAGGGAACTGCTGACTTTAAGCACACATTTGCCACAGAAGGATAGCTCGGGGTGGCATGTACTAAGTATCTTTTCTCACACCTGTGGAAGAACTCATTCATGCACCACGGCACTCTTGTTCACCAGGTGTGAGTCCAGCCTGGACTCATCCTTCTCAACTCACTGCCTCAGCATTCAGGAGTCAGAATCTTAACCCAGGAAACAGAGCCCCAAGCAGAGCTGACATGCTAATGCTTTATTGGGAGGTGCAATCCCAACAACGAAAGTAAGGGACGCAGGGAGATAAAGCAGGAAGGAGAGAAAGAAAATACAAGGTCATATGTTACCAGAATGGCCACGGTTTCTCCAGAACTCCAGCTGATTGCTGAAGTCATGTGGGACATCTCTAGGGAAGACATGTGAAACACTGTGGCTCAGAACAGTCCGTCATAGGAGAGGAAGGCCAGATGATTTTTCTGCTGGCTTTTTTCCATTCTCTGTCTCCTACTGGTCAAAGTTCACATTACGGACCATCAGTGTCTTGCATGACCAGGTTTCGTTAATTGTGCTAAACAGCTTCCCTGTCCCAGGACAACCATTGAGGAGGCCAGAGCCTCCATGAATCCAGTAGAGTTAAGCTAGGAGAACAAAAACTGTTTTCGGTCCCAGCACAGCAAGTGCAGTGGGAGCCATGCAAGCCTGGCAGACTCCCCAGCGGGGGCTGAGTACACTTGGGTGGCAAAGAGTCAGGCCACAAGCAGTGGTGAATCTACAGGAATTGAGCTAAAGCTCCAGAAGATGTAATTGCTAAGTGGAGCTGGTGGCTCATAGGCTGGCTTCTGTGAAGTTGGCATGTGGCACAAAACCAATCTTGGCATTCAACATTTCATTGAGAAACATCCCAGAAGGCCGGATGTGGTGGCTCACAGTGTAATATCAGCACGTTGGGAGGCCAAGGTGGGAGGACTGCTTTAGGTCAGAAGTTGGAGACCAACCTGGGCAACATAGTGAGACCCTTCTTGATAAAAATAAAAGAAAATTTAAATAAAAAAATTTTAAAAAGAGAATAGCCCGAGGGCTTTGATCTTCAAAGTCTTTGTCCTATTTCTTTATTATTTCCATCTCTTTTAACTACTTCCTTAGCTTTTTGCTAAAGTGCAGGAACCACCCCTGCTTAGG
The DNA here is from genome assembly GCF_037993035.2 of Macaca fascicularis. NCBI lineage: Eukaryota > Metazoa > Chordata > Mammalia > Primates > Cercopithecidae > Macaca > Macaca fascicularis. The sequence goes on along the minus strand of NC_088393.1, from coordinate 36,237,956 downwards.
GTATAAGATATACATTAACCTCTTATCCCAGACCCGAGAGGCCTATGATGGGACCACATGGGAGAGGAACAGGATGGCTACTGGTTTCAAACTGAGACACCCTGACGTCAGCTTCTGCATCCTCTCTGCTGTACTATATTCCTCTGTTCATCTCTCACAACCTTCTTCCACCTGTTGAGGTTGTATCTCATGTCCAGCGTCTCACCTAATGGTCTCTGGCCACACTATCTTTTTTCAGCTCCCAGCAAAGACAACAGTTTGTGCTGAGATGTGTTTGGAAACCCCTCCACTCCTCTTTGTCTGGTAAACTCCTGCTTATCCTGTCAGTCTTAGCTTCAGAAAGACCAGTCCAGACCCCACCATATAAGTCTCTGTTGTCCATCACATCATATCATATTTCTTCACTGTAGGAGAATAAGAATTTATTGGGGCAATTACTGAATTCACATCTGTGTCCTCCACCAAGCTGTATGCCCCATGAAGGCAGGGAATACGATTATTCTCTGCATCACTGTGTCGCTGGCTCCTGCCCTCTGGCTCATAAATGTCACACACACCCACACATGCACACTCACAATGAAAGAATAAGTGAACAAATAGGTGAACACCTGGATCTCTCTAACTTTTTGATCATTTGTCTCCATGAGCCTGGAGGCTGACAAGCTAATAATTCCTACAGCAAGTCCAGGGCTGCTATCGTTTTCTCTAACGGTTGTCCTGATGGCCTTTCAGAAAGTAATTGACTTTAATTATGCCCTAAACTGACCCTTAGAGTAGAACTGAAGAATAACTGAAGAGAGAAAAATGATTCGGAATGGTCCTGTTGGGTCCAATTATCAGTAGAGAAAGGGAGTGAGGATGAGGCCTGGATAAACCTGGGCTCCCCGGCATGAACCGCACTGTCTGCTCATTACGTGTACCCTGCAGCCTGTCTGGGCTTTTGGGAAACTCGTCTGCCCATTATTCATGCCCATTTATCTTCCCTGATAGAGGTGGCAGGAATAGGCTCTGAGTTGTGAAAACATACTGGGAATTCCAGGCCCACAAGATCAAGTGTCAACAATAGCTGTTATTCCTCTACCAGTGCCAAAATCTACACTTCTCCGGGTTTGGGACAGCAGGTGTTGTTTGAGTAGCCCTGACCCCAGGGCCAGAGGGCAAGGGGGTAGTTGTCAAAGTTCTCTGCCTCTGATCTTATTATAAAGTGTGATCTGCCTACAGAGAATGAGGAAGAGGTTACCATGGACCTCAAGGGACCCAGTGGACAAAACCACGTGTAGGAACCGAACCACCTCCTTGGCTGAGTCCTATTGCATAGAGCTGTAATTAGGGCCTGGAGAAGATGATATATAGGCCTCCTGGTGAGCCAGTTGTCCCTGGCCAGTTGACCCTGGGCACAGAATTTTATGAGGAGCACAGATTACTATCCATAAGGGATGGTGCACCTGTCTAAAATTTCAGAACGTTGATGTTTTCTTCACTTTCTATCTACTGGGGCTCCATGCACCCAGCTGGGTTTGTTTGGCAAAGAGCAATCTGTTCTTTTCTCTTAAAACTTCTGGGACCTGTTGGCAAGCTTGTCATATGCTCTCTTCATGCCTCTATTCAAAGAAGCCTCAAGAGTTGACTCAGATACCTTGAGCTCTTTGTTGTGAGCATCAGAAGATCCAGAGAGATCTACTCTCCCTGTTCTTTCAAAACCCACCTTCCTTTTGAACTCAAATAAGACGGGGGCTGTGTACATCCCCTTGTATAATTCTCAGAGGTGTCCAGGGTGATGTCTTTTTTGTTTTTTAACACTGGCAACACTGACACCCTTCTTTTTGGTCTCCAATTGCTTGCTACTTGCACTCCTTAGTTAAGAAAAATCCCTCTACAGCAAACCCTCGGGAGAATGTCTTAAACCTCTGGTAAAATCCCTGGAAAGTTTGGAATAGATGAGCAGATGCAAAGACTGTACAGAAACATCCTGTCTTCATAGAGTCCTTTTCAATCATATCTTCCTTTACATTCACTGGAAATGTTTATAATTTAGGATGAGCAATAAATGGAGCATAATGCATCTTTCTGCTTGTGAGAATGAATTTCGTGCCTACTGAGGGTTCTTCACCCAATAAAATCTCCAATGAGATGGGGGTGAAAAGACTCATAAATGTGTTCTGTGTCCTGCGGGGAGAGGGATGTACATTGTCATTTTTATGCCATGCATAAAAAGCTCCAAGATCCCCAAGTTACAGGAGATATTAGTTTTGCAGAGGCCAATATGGGGAATATTAAATTACTTTGTTTATATTTCCTAAAATAAAAATTTTACTACAGATTTCAAATATGTGCAAAAGCAGAGAGACTAGTATAGTGGCCCCCTACCCATGTACTAATCACCCAGCTTCAACAATTACAGATGAATGGCCAGTTCCGATTTTTATAATTTAATCTATAAATATTTCAGTATGTATCTATACAAATGTTTTTTGTACAATTGTACAAAATGTACAATTGTACAAATGTACAAATCAGGTACAAATACCTGATTTTAAAAAGTTATACACATAATACAATTTTTTACACCTAAGATGTTAATAATTCTTTAATAACATCAAACATGGAGTCAGTGTTCACATTTTCCCAATTGTCATATGGATGCTCTTAAAATTTTTACATGGTTTGTTTGAACCTGGGGCCAAAACAGACCTACTCATTGTAATTGATGGGTATAACTCTGATGTTTCTCTTAATTTACCTTCTCCCTCTGTATTTTTTCTTTCTGGCAGTTTTTTTTTTTCATTGTTGTTGTTTTTGAACAATCTAGACCTTTGGTCCTGGAGAGTTTCCAACAATCTGAATTTTGTGAATTTTGCCCCACGGAGACATTTCCCATACTCATCTGTCCCCTACATTTTCTCTATATCCATAAGCCAGTCCAGATGCTTGATCAGGTCCAGGTTTAAGATTTTGTGGCAAGACTGCTTTAGAGGTGGTGCTGCCTGAGGTTCATAAGGCCTTATTGTGTGATGTTCACAGCCATCGATGATCACATCATAATCTGTCACCTCACAGAAGGTTACACATGGGGATAGTCTAGCCGTATCGCACCTTCTTCATTTGTCAGCTGAAATATGTTCATAAAAAGAAACTTTCCCTTATCAGTTTTGTGGTTCCACTGAGAAAGCATGCATACAGGAAAGGCATTACACAGGCTTTGGTTTTTCTCCTTTATTTGCAAGGATTTTTAAATTAAATGTTTAATTTCAAGATAATTGTAGATTCACATGAAGTGTTAGAAAATAAACACAGAAAGGTTCTGTGCACCCTTTACCCTGCTTACCCCTCATGGTACCATATTACAAAGCCATAGCACAATAACCAGCCAGAAAGCTGACATTAGCACAGCCGAGATTCCAAACATGTCCATCACCACAAGGCTCCCTCCTGCTGCCCTTTCATAGCCACGCTTCCCTGATTTCTGCCTGCCAGTCTCTAATCCCTGGAAACCACCAATCCGTTCTCCATTTCTATAATTTTGTCATTTTATGAATGTGTAACAAAAGGAATTATATAGTATATGACCTTTAGGGATTGGCTTTTCTCACTTAGCAGCATTACCTGGAGATTCATCTAAGTTACCACATTTGTCAATAATTCATTTCTTGTTATTGGTAGGTAGAATTTCATGGTATGGATGCACCATCATGTGCCAATAATCTGTTCACCCATTGAAGATCATCTGATTATAGGTTTTTAATGTGCTTACTTGCCTTTTATTACATTACTTAGTAAAGTATCTATTCAAATCCATTGCCCATTAAAAAAATTAGAGTTTGGCTGGGCACAGTGGCTCACACCTATAATCCCAGCACTACAGGAGGCCTGAGCACAGGAGTGCTGGATCAGTGTGGATCACCTGAGCACAGGAGTTTGAGACCAGCCTAGGCAACATGGCAAAACTCTGTCCCTACTAAAAGCACAAAAATTAGCCAGGCATGGTGGCATGTACCTGTAGTCCCAGCTACTTGGCAGGCTGAAGGGGAAGAATTGCTTGAACCCGGGAGGCAGAGGTTTCAGTGAACTGAGATGGCATCACTGCACTCCAGCCTAGGTGATGGAGCAAGACCCCATCTCAAAAAAACAAACAACAACAAAAAAAAAACCATCAGTTTTGTTTTTTTTATTGAGTTGTAAAAGTTCTTCATATATTCTTAAGACAAGTTCCTTATCAAATGAACATTTAAAGAATATTTTCTCCTGAACTGGGTCTTTCCTTTTAATTTTCTTCATGGTGTTGAAGGTGGAAAAACTCAATCTGTTTCTCCTTTGCTGTCATTCCACACAATAATCAACACAGAAGACTTCTGTGACCAAACGTGTGGGAATTTCTCCCTACCAATGAACAAGCAATGAAGCCTGCAGTGGACAGGAGCTGAGCCTCCTCCCATTCAACGCTGTTTACCTAGAGACAGTTTAAATCTCACGGGTTAAGAGCTCAGTCACTGAGCCTGTGAGGGGGACCACTGCACCCTTCAGTCACCAGTTGCAAGTTCAGGCCTTCAGAACTTCTGAACGACTAGTTATATAAATCAGGACTCCAACAACCCCCTTTTTGGGTTCAATTAATTTGCTAGAGTGGGCCGGGCGCAGTGGCTCACGCCTGTAATCCCAGCTCTCAGGGAGGCAGAGGCAGGAGGATAGCTTGAGCCCAGGAGTTCGAGACCTGCCTGGGTAATATAGCGAGACCCCGTACTCCACAAAAAGGAAAAAAAAAAAAAAAGACCAAAAAAAAATTTGCTAGAGTGGATCACAGAACTCAGGGAAACACTTACATTTATCAGTTTATTATAAAGGATATTACAAAGAACACAAAAGAAGAGATGCATGGGGCAAGGTAGTAAGGAAGAGGCATGGAGCTTCCACTTTCTCCCTGGGCACACCGCCCTCCAGCAACCTCCACATGTTCTGCTATCCAGAAGCTCTCCAAACCTTGTTCTTTTGGGTTTCAATGGAAGCCTCATTACATAGACATGATTAATTAAATCATTGGCTATTGGTGATGAACTTAACCCTCAGTGTCTCTTCTCTTCCCAGCTGTTGTGGAGTGTGGCTTAAAGTCCTGACCCTGAAATCCTGCCTTGGTCTTTCTGATACCTGTTCCCATTCTGAAGCTACCTAGGGTCCCCCAGCTACCAGTCAACTCATTAGCATACAAAAGACATCATTTTGGAGATTCTAATCTTCAAAAAGAGTTGTATGTCAGAAAACCGGATTGAAGACCAATATCATAGGTGTCTTTCAAAAAGCATATTTTTAAAAAGTATACATTTTGTTTCCTACCAAAAAAAACTTTCCAACTCCAAAGTTGCAAAGATTTTTTCCCTATGTTTTCTTCCAGAAGTTTACAGTTTTAGTTTTTAAATTAGTGTCTATGATGCATTGAGTTATCTTTAAATGGTGTAAGGGAAAGATTAACATTAATTGTTTTTCTATATGGATATATAGTTCTTCTGGCACCAATTGTTGTTAAGACTGTCTTTCCTCCATTGAATAACCTTAGCATCCTGGTTGAACATCATTGGATCATTCATATATGGATCTATTTCTGGATAGTTTATTCTGTTCCATAGATTTATTTGTTTTTTCTTTTATACAAATACCACCTTTCTTGATTAATACAGCTTTGTATCAACACATATTATATATGTCTTCAAATCAGATGTCAATCCTCTAAATGTTTCTTTTTTAAAAAAATTATTTTGAATATTTCAGGTATTTGGCATTTGGCATTTTTGTATCAATTTTAGAATCTGATTGTCAATTTCTGCAAATTCCTGATTCTAGAATTGGACTGACTGAGTTTTGGATAAATTTGGGGAGAAACGGCATGTTAACCATAATTGAGTCTTCCAAACCAGGAACATGGGCTATCTTTCTATTCGTCTAGGATGCTTGCTTTGTCATTATTTTCAAGGATCCAGGAAAAAAAAAAGTTAAGATAAAATATAAAATGAGGTCACACTGCTACTTTTAACTCAAATTCAAGACTATATGATTTTAGTTTATTGAATTTAGTCAAATTCAAGACTATATGACTTTACCTTATTGATCTTATATCTGTATTTTTTTCCAATGATAAAAATGCAAATTTCCAACAAAAACTACATGATTAATCATTTGCTTAATTCTATATTACATATATGATACTCTCATAACAATACCATTGCTAATACCAAAAGTATGACAGAAAACAGTTTAATATTCTTTTTTAAAGTTCTTTTTATCAGAAAGTAGATTCCACCAGGAATATGCAATCAAATTATTGTGTTCAAAAGCATTTAGAATATTTCCTCTGTGTGTGATTATGCCAGGACTCATCAAATAGTTTCTTGTAAAGAGTCAGACAGTTGATATTTTAGGCCTTGTGAACCACAAATAGTCTCTATTTCTTCTCCTTTTCCTCCTTTTCCACAAAGCCTTTAAAAAATATAAAACTTCTTAGCTCATGTGCAGTATAAAAAGAGGCCTGGGATGGATTTAGCCTGCAGGTCACAGTTTACCACCCCTGGATTATACCAATCATTGAATTTACAATTAAGAACATTGATTTTGCTTTCAATCTTCTACCTTCCTTATATCTATTTATATTATATTATATTATCATTATGCAAATATTCACCCCCTTCCCCTACCCTACCTTCATGGAAGAATGGTACTCCCCACCCTGCTAATGTTGAGCCAGGCCTGACAACTTGATTTTGCCAGTGGAATTCACGCAGAGGTGACTGCATTCATTCTAAACCCAGTCCTTAGTAAGTGTGTCATGCTTCTATTAATCCCTCCAGGAGCTTCCTCTGCCATGAGGAAGACTATGTTTCTGTAATTGCCCAATGAGTTCTTCCTGCCCAGTGCACAGACAAAACTAGTCCACTGAGACCATGATGTTGCAGTAAAGATAGTGTGTAATTAACATGAGGTTGACCACATGGGAGAACTGAAGTTACTACTTAAATCATTCTGAAGGCTCAGAGGTTTATTGGGCAGGGGCTGGGGAATGGGTGCTGCTGACTGGGGGTGAAATCACAGGGGTGTGGGAAACAGTCCTCATGTGCTGTGTCTGCCTCTGGGTAGGGGCCATAGGACTGGTTGAGTGATGAGTCACAAGTCCAGGTGGGGTCAGTCTGTCGCCAGAATGCAAAAGACTAAAAAATATATCAAGAGACCAATTTTAGGTTCCATAATAGTGGCGTTGTAGGAGCTACTGGGGAAGTCACAAATCTGGTGCCCTCTGGCCACATGACTCCTGAGCAGTAAGGAATTATAGAAACTACAAATACATTCTAGCAGAATTCAGGCTTCTCCCACAATCTTGTGGCCTTCTGTTAGTCTTACAAAGGTGGTTTCAGCCCCTAAACAAGGCGGGGATCAGTTTTAGGGAGAGACTATTTTTATCCTCCCCACAAAGTTAAACTATAAACTAAATTCTTCCTGTGGTTAGCTTGACCTCTGTAGGAATGAGTGAAGACAACCAATCTGTGAGGCTGGAAGCAAGATGGAGGCAGTCATGCTAGACTTCTCTCACTGTCATCATCTTTGCAAAGGCAGTTTCATTTCTGGTAGCCCTGTCTTTCAGCTGGGTCCCTAAGTGAGATACCTGAGCAGAGCTCCACCCATTGCCTTGAAGACCCACTGCCTAAAGCAGAGCTTCCCCTGCTGACCCCAGACTCACATCTCAAAGAAAGAAGACAAACCCAGTGTGACCCACAAGCCTGGGAACTTGGGAGTAAATGGCTATTCTTTTAAGCACTGAGTTTAGGGTAGTTTGTCACATAACATTATTGTAGATATAGTTGGCAGATACAGTAACCATTCTTATCTTTCCTTTTTTAATATAAGGAAATCACACATGCATTATCTATGTGTGTATATATATATACACACATACATTGATATATATCTATATATTAAAAAGGGGTGATGAATACATACATATCACCCCTTTTTGGTTTCTGTATTTTTCTGTTTTAGTACATGACAGCATACTAGCACATGACTTTCCTTTTTAAGTATCTCTTGACAGTATCCTGGAAGTCACTGCATATAGTGTATGAAGAGATCCCTCCTTCCTTTTCACAGCTGCATGGTATTCAATTGTGTTGTGCACTGTACTCTGTTCAACTGACTCCCTACTGGTGAGCATCTGGGTTTTTGCTATTTCTAATAGTGCTACAGTGAATAGCCTTTTAACATGGCTTTTCACGTTTGTTTGTTTTTTTCTTTCCCAGTACATCTTTGGGCTAGGTCTTTAGAAGTGCTGGGTCAAAAGATAACTACATACATGGTTTTATTATATATTGTCAAATTTTCCTTTCCTGGGTTGTACCATGTTGCACTTACACTGCCAATTTATCACAGGGCCCATTTCTCATAGAATCACCAACCAAATATGTCATCAAACTTTTAGACTTTTTTTTTGTCTGATGACACAAAACTCAGTACACTTTTAATCTGCATTTCCAAGTTATGAGTTTAACTTTTCAAAATATTTTAAAGAGATATTTGTGTTTATGTTTCTATGGAATGTGTGTTCATAATTCTAGTCTGTTATAAAGTAATTGGTTCCCCACCCCAACATTTTAAACCGTCCTTTATGTAGTAAGTATATCAACTCATTGCCTGAAATATACATTGCAAATATTTTATCCTGTTTTGCCATTTGACTATGTGCTTATTTTTTCTATTGCTACCAGAAAGGGGTCCTGATCCAGATCCCAAGAGAGGGTTCTTGGCTCTCAAGCAAGAAAGAATTTGAGGCAAATCCACAGAGTAAAGTGAAAGCACATTGATTAAGGAAGTAAAGGAATAAAGAATGGCTACTCCATAGGCAGAGCAGCAGCTTAGGCTGCTGGACTAAGGATACTTACAGTTATTTTTTGATTATATGCTAAAAAGGGGTGGATTATTCATGAGTTTTCCAGGAAAGGGGTGGGCAGTTCCTGGAACTGAGGGTTCCTTCCCATTTTAGACAATATACGGTAGCTTCCTGATACTGCCATGGCATTTGTAAACTGTCATGGCACTGGTGGGAGTGTCCTTTAGACTGCTAATGCATTATAATTAGTGTGTAATGAGCAGAGAGGATGCCCAGAGCTCACTTTTATTGCCATCTTGGTTTTGGTGGAATTTGGCTGACTTCTTTACTTCAACCTGTTTTATCAGCAAGGTTTTGTGACCTGTATCTTGTGCTGGCCTCCTATCTCATCCTGTGACTAAGAATGCCTAGCCTCCTGGGAATGCAGCCCAGTAGGTCTCAGCCTTATTTTACCTAGCCCCTACTCAAGATGGAGTCACTGGTTCAAATGCCTCTGACATGATCATACTAAGATCTTAAATATTTTATTTAAATTTACTAAACATTTCTCTTATGTTTTAAAATTTTATGTTAGCTAGGAAAACATTTCTTTACTCCTAGATAATAGAAATATTCACCCAAGTTTTAAAAATTATTTTGTTGCTTTTTTTTACATTTAAATATCTGGTATATTTAGAACATTTTGGTATTGAATATAATCAATAGATCCAATTTTATCTTGTTCCATATAGATATGTGGTTTTTCCAGTACTACTTTTTAATAATTCTGTTTTTCTCCACTAATTTGAGATGTTGCATTTATTGTATACTAAATTTCCACTTATATTTGGCTATATTTCTGAAGTTTTGATTCTGTGATTGGATTTTTTAATTTCCATAAAGATAAGATATATTGCAATAAATGTGAATCTTTCTCACAATAAAGTTGATTAGGGTAAGGGTTGAAACAGTAGTTTTTCCTCTGCTCTTCTAAGGTTTTAGCTAGGATCCCCTGTTAAAAAAAAAAAAAAAAAAAAAAAAAGGACAAAACAAACAAGTTTATTAACATGCATTCTTTATGTATGCATGGGAGATACTCAGGAAAAAAGGGGAAATATAAAAGAAATGACTTTGAATTTAGGCTTAAATACCATCTTCATCTAAAACAAAGAAAGAAGACTGTGGGGGAGGCCAGTCCTGGGGAGGTGACCAGGGAAAGCATGATAGAAAAGGGTGAGGTTTGTTATGCAGATTTAAATTGGTGCCTTCTCCGTGGATGAGTCTTTTGCAATTTAGCCATCCTTTCCTTCCTGGTACTGAAAGGAAGGCATCCTTACAGAAGGAGATTTTCATTATAGAAGTAAGTCTTCCTTGCAAAAGAGTAACTTCTACTCTGTTTCTCCGGTGTCTGCTGTTTCTCAAAAATAATTGGCTCAAAATAATGCATATGCTAAAGAGGCATATTTTAAGGTGGTATATTTTGGTCTCTTAAGTTATCCAAAAGTGGAAAAACACATTAGACATGCTTAACACATGAGAGAGGCTTAAAGATGTCATTCAGAGCGTGGAGTGAATAATGCTGCAATGATTGTTTAATTACCAAAGAATTGCTCAACAGTTAACATTGCTGGTACAAAGAGAGTTTAGAGATTGGAGGAAGAGCCCTTTGAATGGTGTCTATTGCTCATGAAACAGGAGGATGTTAGGCCGTTGTGGTGTACCAACCTTAAACAACAAGATTCAGAAATTAAGATGAAGTATAGAGTTTATTTGAGCTTGAAGATGGCCACCTGGGAGCATAGATTCAAGTTGCCTTGAATATACACTCTCATTAGTAGCAGTTACAAGTGAGTTTTTAGGGAAAAAAAGAGATAGTTTCTAGAGCTTACACTAAAATAATATAAGTTATTAATTGTCTATTCATTGTTCTTTGCATCATAAATTACAGGAACATGAAGATAATGGGCTGGGCAGCTACTCAGGAGCAAAAATGTCTTAAAACAATTGCTCCTGGGCATGGATGCAGGAGAAGGACTGAAGTCCGAAGCTCATGGCTCTCTGGGTCTGATAAATTTTGCAGACCTCACACAGCTCTGTCTGCTATGAGCTGCTTTCCTTCCTCAGGTGGCTGCTAGCTTTTAAGATCCTCTATACAATACTCAATAGGGGTGCCTTGGGATGCACTGAGGTGTGAAAGTCTTCAGATTTTTGTTCTTGCTCATGAAACCAAAACATTACCTGCCCACAACATCCTCTGAATACCTCTCACAGCCATTCTCAGAGAAGAGATTCAAATGCTACCATTTCACAAGTCTGCAATAATGACAGCTAATGCATTCTATATTCTGGAGAAATGACCCAACCATTTTAGAATAATTAATCTTGGGACAAAGGAAGCTTATGGGAGAAGTGAACTAGCCAAATATTTAAAAAACAGAGGGTGGTTTTACATATCTTGTCATTTCCAGTGGTTAATAATTTATTACCAACTCAACCACAGCTTCGCAGAAATGAACTTTTTAGGATTACTGTATAATTTTTTAGCATTGACAATGCTGCTCACTTACTCTAAATGTAAATTCTAGGAATTCTCCTACTTTTTTTCTTTTTTCCACCTGAAAAGAAGACAATGAAACACAAAATGAGATTTAAAGAGTTTACCTGAGATTGAGAAATAAAAATCCTAAGTCCCTCAGTGGACTAAACGGATTCCCCTGTTGGCCAGGAGGATCCCAGATAAACCTTAAAAACAGAATTCCTGGCCATGATGGGTTGGAGGTCAGACACGCCTCAGCAAGTCCTTTCCTCATTAACCTTTAACCAGAACTCTTTCCTAAGGAGTAAACAGAAACCAGCTCTAGAAAGCAAGAAACAGACAACTTATTTTTTAATCACCTTTAGCCAGTCATCTGAGGCCACAACTGGATTCACTTGACATAGACACGTTTGACCCAACAGCTTAGCAGTTTCACGATGCTTCCCCTCCTAAAAACTGACTGTCTCTGGACTAGCTTTGGACAACTTGTGGAGGATGCTCAATGGGAGTTTTTGTGTCCTTCTCTGTGTCGCCTTTTGGATATCTGAGGGCCCAGATATCCACCCTCAGATCATGCCAATGTCACCATTTTTTTTAACATGTGACCCATGAAGAAGCATGAAGCTCAATTGCAAGTGTGCTTGTTTCTCCTTTCACAGACATTCATGATGTCTCCTATAGCTTGTTAAATACATATACTTAGCCAACCTGTTCAGCCTAAATTCCTCAATGTGCTTGCTTTGGGCTTCAGTTGGAGGCTACACTTCCCAGCCCATGGAAGGCTGCAGCCCTTCATGATAAATAAAGATCTCCTTTCCAAAGTTGTGAGCCTTGTGAGTCTTTAGCGCACATGCTAGAATAAGAACAACTGCCCAGGAGGCTCAGGTCCAAGTAACCTTGGATATGAGCTGTATTTGGCCTTTGTTATGGCAGGCTTTTAAAGGAAAAAAAAAAAAGAGAGAGAGAGAGAGACAGACAGTGTGGTGATGCAAGGTTCTGTGAGGAATTCTTATTGGTTTACAGAAATAAAACTGATCACTGACCAGCTATACATTCTTTACACGATGGGGTGAAGCATGATTGGGTGAATTAATAGTTATCTGTGACAATAGCAAGCTGTTTCAATAGGTGAATATGTAGCTTAAAGGCAGAAGTAGGATGTGATTGCTGTCTCATTTCATGTCTCTCTAGGCCTCATCATTTGAAAGGGCTCGCATTCCTCAGATAAAACTTCTTTTCTTTCCTCACTTGAATGTGGGAGACAAATAACTTACTTCTTTACACTACTCTAGTTCCCTCTAATGTCTCCCTCATACATTTTCTTGACATTATGATTTTATGCTTAGTTATCCTTTTAGTTATTTTTATAACTATAGGTAATATACATGCATCTCTGTTTCTTATTCTGTTAATAGTTTAGAGAGTATGAATTTCTAGATTTGAAATTCCATACTCTCTATCAGAGTTTATCTGTCTCAGGTAGTTCCCCTAACTATGTAATTGGGCAAATTTGGATAAGGAAAGATACAGGTATTACAAGATATGGGTAACATTTAGGAAAATCAAAGGGATCGTGGCAGATCCACTGCAAGCCCAAAGAGAGAGCAGATGAACAGGGAGGGCTTCCTTGTTTGACCTGTGGTCTTGAGTAAAGAGATGCAGCCAATCTGCAACTCTCTGGCAGGAACACAATGAGGGGATACATACTTTTGACTTCATTCTCTTTCTCCTCTCAGTCTTCTGCTGGTATCTCTCATCCTCACAACCCAACTGAAAGCTGGAGGGCAAGGTAGCACATAGCTGCTGGTCTCCCGGGGCACAAAGCAGGATGGCAAGAACAGGGAAGGCTGGAAATAGCCAAGCTCAAATAATTTTTCTTCACAACGTCTGAGACATCATGTCTCTGCCTTCTCATGCCTACTAGTGGCAGTGAAATATTTCAGCACCAGTCTGAAGTTTCTGGTTCACTTCTGGAAGTGAATAAACTTCTCTTGACACTTGGTACTTTGAAATTTCCTGGGAATAAGTTTATATCTAGTTCCTGGGAATAAGCATGAATATTTGTATTCATGCTACCAAGAAATCAGTGGACATTTTAAATCTAAAACCTCAGATACACTTCAGTTCTACGAAACAGTCTTGATAGCCTCCCTCATTTTTTTCCACTTTTCTTTTTCTAGAACATTTATTAGATGGCGACTGCCTTCTCAATAAATTGATTGCCAATGCTCCTCAAATTTTATTTTTCTTTTTTATTGCTTTGTGTTTTGCTCTATACTTTGAAAGACTTGATTACTTCTACAACTTTTTAACTGCATTTTTATTTTATTTTTTCATATTTTAAATTTCCAATGATTTGTTCTTATTTACATATTGTTTCTTTTATATAGCAGCTTGGCTTTGTTTTATTTCTATGGATGTGACATTTTCTTGAATTTCACTGGAAAAATTATTTAAAATCTATAAGAGATTATCTCCTTTTAACTTTCTCTTTTCTCTTCAGAGCCACACAGTGTATGTTCATGACAGACAGAGAACCTGGGTTTTCATCCTGGCTCTGGCATTCACTCGTTTTTTGACCTAGAGCAAGCCATCTAGTCTTTGTGCTTTGGTTTCTTCCTTTGTGAAAACAACCCCAGAGGCCAGGCGTGGTAGCTTATGCCTGTAATCCCAGAACATTGGGCGGCTGAGGTGGGAAGATCACGAGGTCAGGAGATCGAGACCATCCTGGTTAACACGGTGAAACCCCTTCTCTATTAAAAATACAAAAAATTAGACAGGCGTGGTGGCGGCCACCTGTATTCCCAGCTACTTGGGAGGCTGAGGCAGGAGAATGGTGTGAACCCAGGAAGCGGAGCTTGTAGTGAGCCAAGATCATGCCACTGCACTCCAGCCTGGGCAACAGACTGAGACTCCGTCTCGAAAAAAAAGAAAAGAGAAAAGAAAACCACCCCAGAGAGTGGATGTGAGGATTACATCAGTTAACATTTGCAAAATCTTTAGAAAAGTGCTGGCACAAAGTGCTCAGCAAGTACTAACTAGAACCTTTACTCGTCTCTCTTCTGTGCTCTGTTTACCACAGTAGCTGGCGATTCTTCATTGTTTCAAAGTATTTATAAATTAGGGATTTACGAATAAAGGAGTTTCTGTTTTATTTCTGGCCATTCTCTCACAAGGCTGACTGTGAGCTCTGGATGGATGGGTGGATCTGGTTCGCTGGTGGAATTTACCTCAAGGCTGGGGGTGGACAGGCCTGCAGGCTGCTCTGCTCTTATCCCACAAGCCCATGGAAGAGGGCATGTAAGGATTCTACTCACAGGGCCCCGCCACCGCTGAGAAGCAGATCATTCACTGTCTTGCTGCAAAGTCCGTCTCTCCGTGTGTGTGTGTTAAGCAGGGCCGCTTTCTTAGCCATCCACCAGGCAGTTCTTCAGGTAAACATTTCTGTGTGTGCCTCTTATATTGCAAGTGTCTGTACCTGCTGATTCAGGAATGGGATTCTTCTCTTATTCCCCGAAAAGAGCGCTCCAACCTTTCCAGAGCCTTGTCCTGGGTTGGCTCAGAACAGCATCCACACTTGAGATGCCAGAAATCCTTAATAATTCTCCCTCCTCTGATATTTTTCCATTCTACTCTGATCTTCTTGGAAATTCATTCCCTTTTTTGTCTCTTTACTCCTGTTTTTTTAGAGAAAGAGAAAATGTCTTAGCTCATTTGGAAATGCATAATAAATAAATAAATAATAGCAGTAATAATAAATAATAAATTATTGTGGCTTACTCAACAGATATGCATTTCTCTCAGTTCTGGAGGCAGGAAGCCTGAAAGCAGGGAGCCAGCACATTCAGGTTCTGGTGAGGGCCTCTTCCAGGCCGCAGACTGCTGAGCTACCATTGGATCCTTATATAATAGAAAGCAGGCAAGAGAGTGCTCTGGGGTCCCTTTGATAACGGCACTAATCCATTCACGAAGGCTCCATCCTCCTGATCTCATTAACTTCCAAAGGCCGTACCTACTACTGCCATCACATGGGGGTTTGGGATTTCAACATATGAATTTTAGAAAGGCAGATTCAGCCCACTGCAGGAAATAAATACGTGCTGGCTCTGTCAGCTGAACCAGACACTAAATTCAACTGAAAATTTTTACTTCTTAGATAGATGATATTCCATTCTGAAGGGATACTTTGAGTTTTGCTATCTGGGAACACTTGACTAGCTGCTGGTTTACACATCCTTCTCGCAAGTCTCCAGACACCTCGTGCATGCCTACACTGTAGACGTGGTCTCACTGCACACCCATGCCTGCTTGTCCACCTCCGCCATTGTGGTAGAATGGGCAGGAGCGTCCTCCCAGCATTCACGGTCACTCGCACAGCACCTGATGCATGCTCAGCATCTTCCCATGCCTTCGCCTGTTCCCACCTCACTACGCAACAAGAGGATTTGACGCAGATCACAAATTTATACTGAACCAAGACAGTGGAGTTCTAAAACATTTGGGCCAAAGGAAATGTTGAGTAGAGTTGGGATATAACACCAGTTAAAGGAGCAAGCAGTGGGGAAGAGATGACACTCAGGCCCTCAGAGCCTTTACAGTCATGAAAGCTGGGCTACAAATGTGGCATTCGGCCTCTGGGAGGCTACAGGAAGAGTGAAGCACTTTAGAAACACCTATTTTGTATATAATGTGTTCTTGAAAGCATGCATAAAAGACATTTCAGAACAAATAGTATTGTAGTTTTAGCTGTGGTGGCAGCTGGGTGGATGTGTTCTGTTGCCAGAAACTGAAAACTAGTATAAAATATCTGAACACATTGTGCCTTTTAGGCACAATATTTAACACATTTCATTGAATCTAGTTTTTTTCCTTTATAATGCAACCATTTGAAAGTCTATTTGAGATGGAGACTTACGCATGCAGCTCATTGATCAATTCCATCTCGGCCTTAATTATATTACAGTGATGGGACCAACATCTTTGTTACTAGTATCAGCAGCTTCATTTTTCTCTTCTAATTTATTTTTTGAAGCATAAAATAACAAACACATAAATAGTGGTACAAACATTGGCTTACGGAGCTGGACCTTTCGGAGGCAGGCATTGCTGCACCTGAGAAAGCTTCTAACACTTGTCAACTGATGTGCAAAAGTCCAAATTCAGACTGTGAAACATTTAATTCTACCAGTATACAATTAATGCAAGTCAAACACATGAAAGTTAAAGAAGACTGTAATCATAACATTTGCATTTTTTCCAGAAGAAGAAGTAACTTAATTCATGACAATAAACAATTCAGGCCTCAGAGTCTTGTACATTAGAAAGTGGGACTCCCCACCCCCCACAACACACACACACACACACACACACACACAGGTGTAGTTTAGAAGATGGACATCGGTGTAAATGTTCTTACTAAGATTTTCATTTGCCTGGGTAAGCTAACATACAGAAGGAAATCTTTGCTGATAGGTAATATGTATTCTTACCCTAAATAAATTATTATTATTTATATATTTTTTAAATGCAGGGCTTACCCATGGATGAAAGAAGTTTAAAGTTGAGATTTGTTCTACAAAATGGCATTCCTTCTGTTTGAGTTTTGGTAAGAACCTCACCAATATAGATATCAACTATTTCCATAATCCGTAGCAAGTTGCAAAACCACCTGTTTCAGTTCAGGTAGTACTTGCTGCTTTAAAAAAGAAATCCCCAGCCAGGCACGGTGGCTCAAGCCTGCAATCTCAGCACTTTGGGAGGCGCAGACGGACGGATCACGAGGTCAGGAGATTGAGACCATCCTGGCTAACACGGTGAAACCCCGTCTCTACCAAAAAATACAAAAAACTAGCCGGGCGAGGTGGCGGGCACCTGTAGTCCCAGCTACTCAGGAGGCTGAGGCAGGTGAACGGCCTAAACCCGGGAGGCGGAGCTTGCAGTGAGCTGAGATCCGGCCACTGCACTCCAGCCTGGGCGACAGAGCGAGACTCCGTCTCAAAAAAAAAAAAAAAAAAAGAAAGAAATCCCCACATCTAGAAACTTAAAATAAAACTTGATAGCTTGGCATGGTGGCTCAGGCCTGTAATCCCAGTGTTTCAGGAGGCTGAGGTGGAAGGATTGCTTGAGGCCAGAAGTTTGAGATCAGCCTGGTCAACATAGCAAGACCCTGTTCCTACAACAAATGAAAAAATAACCAGGTGTGGTGGTGCATGCTTGTAGTCCTAGCTACTGAGGAGGCTTAGCAAAAGAATTGCTTGAGGTCAGGAATTCGAGGCTGCAGTGAGCTGTAATTGCACCACTGCACTCCTGCCTTGGCAACAGAGCAAGACTCTGTCTATAAAAAATAAAATAAAATAAATTGAACTTACAACATCTGAATTTTGTTCCCGGATATAGACCATCTCTTAACCCCTCTGGCCTCAGCTTTGGTACCTTTGCAGTGGAAACTGTATTACCCACCACATGGCAATATGGTCAGCATAAAAGAAAATAACAAATATCAGGGAGTCTCCCACCCTCTTATATCTGGAGTGGAATGTGCTTTCTGCATGGAGTGCTCCGTGTCTCTGAAGTTCTCCACAAGCTGTTGGCCCTCACAGACTTTGTTCTTCACTGTCATTTCCAAGTCTGTCCCGGTTACTGTTGTGTGTGGTGTAGATAAAGCACTTCTCATTTTCTTAGTATCTCGACTACAGGGGAAAATTATAGTCATTAACGCACACTATTAAATTATGTCAAACACTAGACTCAAAATTTCTGCTGAATACCAAGTAGGTTTTGGTTAAAAGGAAAATCTGATGTAGATTTAGGGCTCTGTTTGGGATTGTCCCTCTAGCCTCCCCTCCGCTCTGCCCCATCTTCTTCAAGGTGGTATAATACGTTGCTGAATTTGAAAGAAGATAAGAATAAATAGCCCGTGGGAGATCTGGGCCAGGTGTAAAGTCTGACCTTGAACCTGGCAGCGTCAGACTGTGGACCTGAGTCAGGGGCTGCCATGTACCAGTGCAACTGTGGGAAGAAGCAAGTGCCTTCTCGCCAGCAGCCTGGCTGTGGCAGGCTTCCCACGGGCACCCTCAGATCTAACCTTGTGGCAACCTTGCAGCCCCCAAATGCAAGCTCCTTTTACAAAACTGGTAGTCACGTGTTTACTGAAAATTTCACTGGGAGACCCAGAAAAAGGTCTCTATCACTCACCACCTGTCAGACAACTTCAGAACCTGCTCTGTAATTTTGCAGCCCCCGTCATTCCCCTTTCCTGCTACCTGCTTGCCAGTCACTCAAGTTTCCCTGGCCCTACCCCATCCCTGTGTTAGCCACTGCCTTACTTTTCATTTATTTTTCTGTGGTGTGTTGGAAAATTCAACTCTGTACCAACTCCTCCTCTCCTGCATCTCCATAGCCATCACCCACTCAGAAGAGGGCCTCTGACGAGGGATTCACCTCCCTCCCATCTCCATACCCATCACCCACTCAGCAGAGGGCCCTGATGAGGGATTCCCCTCCCCCCATCTCCATACCCATCACCCACTCAACAGAGGCCCCGATGAGGGATCCCCTCCCCCACATCTCTATACCCATCACCCACTCAGCAGAGGGCCCTGATGAAGGATTCCCCTCCCCCAATCTCCATACCCATCACCCACTCAGCAGAGGCCCTGAGTGGGTGATGGGTATGGAGATGAATCTCAGGAGGATTCACCTCCCTGGGAGGCAGGGGGGATGGTAACATACACATTTACAAGTGCTTTCCTTTCTCTCTATGGTACTGTGGATGGCACAGTGTGAGGCTCTATGACTCCAGCAATGATTAAGAAGCAGGTCTTGGCCAGGCATGGTGGTCACACCTGTAATCCCAACACTTTTGGAGACCAAGGTGGGATAATTGCTTGATGCCAGGAGGTCAAGACCAGACTGGACAGCACAGCAAGACCCTGTCTCTACCAAACATTTTAAAAAATAAACTTCGTGTGGTGGTGTGCACCTGTACTCCCAGCTACTCAGAAGGCTGAGGCAGAAGAACTGCTTGAGCCTAGGAGGTCGAGGTTGCAGTGAGCTGTGATCTCACCACTGCACTCTAGCCTGAGTGATAGTGAGATTTTGCTGAAAGAAAGAAGGAAAGAAAGAGAGAAAGAAAGAAAGAAAAAGATAAAGAGAGAAAGAAAAAGAAAGAAAGAAAGAGAAAGAAAGAAGGAAAGAAAGTGAAAGAAGAAAAGAAAGAAAGAAAGAAGAAATAAAGAAAAAGAAAGAAGAAAGAAAGCAAGAAGAAAGAAATAGAAAGAAAGAAGGAAAGAAAGAGAGAAAGAAAGAAAAAGATAAAGAGAAAGAAAAAGATAGAGAGAAAGAAAGAAAGAAAGAAAAGAAGGAAGGAAGAAAGGAAGGGGAAGAAAGAAAGAAAGAAAGAAAAGAAAGAGAAAGAAAGAAAGAAAGAGAAAGAAAGAAAGAAAGAAAGAAAGAAAGAAAGAAAGAAAGAAAGAAAGAAAGAAAGAAAGAAAGAAAGGAAGGAAGGAAGGAAGGAAGGAAGGAAGGAAGGAAGGAAGGAAGGAAGGAAAGGAAGGAAGGAAGGAAGGAAGGAAGAAAAGAAAAGAAAGAAAGAGAAAGAAAGAAAGAGAGAAAGAAAGAGAGAAAGGAAGGAAGGAAGGAAGGAAGGAAGGAAGGAAGGAAGGAAGGAAGGAAGGAAGGAAGGAAGGAAGAGGTCTTGTCCACAAAGTGCTCTCCCTCTGTGGGGTGAGCAGCCAGCTCAGTGGTGGCTTAGTTTGTCATCATGCATTTTATGTCGTTCATCACTGTCTGTGCTCATAAGAACCCCCTCCAGGAAGACAGACTTTCTCATCTGCACACAGCAGTAGGTGACACAGGGCCTGTGAGTTGTGGCTCCTCTGGCATCATATGGGAGTCTTGGCCAGAATAGACTACCGCCTCTCACATTTTAAGAAAAGTGGTTTTGATTCTGTAACAGAAAACTCACAAGCCATTCAAGAGAATTCCAAATGACGAAATGAATAGAGCAGGTTTCATTACCACACAGAGCCTCCCTCTCTGTGGAGGCATTTGGAATTTGGTGAGGACTCACCATGTCCCTATAACAAGAACCAGGGCAGTGTCTGGAACCTGCACCCCTAGGCCTCCCAGAGTGGAAAACAACAGGACGTTCCCGGGGAATCTTGCCTTCCCCTTGCTCTCATCTCCAACCGGCCCCATCTCCTGGAAAAATATAGAATAAACTTTCTGCTCTGAGTCTGGAATTTGGAGCCAGCACTGGGGGAAGGAAGAGGGTGCCAGCCCTCCAGATACCCAGCCGCCAGCCGTGGGCCCCCTTCACAACTTCGGTGGCGCCTCTTCCTTTATGGCAGAGTTGCTGATGGGAGCTAAGTAGGACCATCCATCCGTGCAGTTGCGCAGGTTTAATCAAGGGTCTGCCTGACAGTGCTGGGGCTCAGCAAAACAGCTCACCCGCTGTGAAAAAGTGCTCATCGATGTTCCAGTGTTCTTTCATTTATGGGTGGCTCTCCTCGTCCCCTGACCTCCTCCTCCCCTGCTGCTTCTCTGCACCCATGACAGCATCAGAGGCTTGGGAGAGCAAGATTGCTCCAGCAGACGCCTTCTTGCACATCCAGAAAACCAGCGGACAGTTTCCACGCGGACTTGGAGGGGCCGGAGGCGCATCTGCACCAGGCTGCCCTGTGAGTGTAGGGAGGAGGTCGCGTGGAATGGCTTCGCTATGGTCTTCCCAACTGTCGAGGACTCTGACCTCTTCCTTTTAGGTGCAGATTCCTGTACAGTTAAAAGCAGTAGCTGAAAGAGGTGTGTTAAGCAGTCAACAAAGCCCTTGGAAGCTTCATCACTTACCTCCAGTGTTCAGATTTCCCATCCTCCTAGACCAGGGCTTTTTGACCTGGGCCGCACTGACATTTTGGCTGGATCATTCTTTTTTGTGGGGGTATTCCTATGCATTGTAGGGTTGATTAACAAGATGCCTGGCCCCCACCCACTGGATTCCAGTGGCACCTTCCTCAACAGTGTGAACAACTAAAAGTGTCTCCAGACATTGCCAAACATCCCCTGTGGGTGAAATCTCTCCTAGTTGGGAACCACTGACCTAAATGGTCCTGACATGTACCATGTTCTTTCTTCTGCGTTCTCGCTGTCATCCCATCATCACAGCAGCAGTGTAACCACACCTTCATCATCACCATCACCACCATCATCATCCCTTAGGCAGCATCTGTGTCAGTCATGATTACTAACATCTGTTCATGATGATGGAGGACCTCGTGAAGGAGCTGTACTGCTCCCCAGGTGCCTGGCGTGTTGCCGGAAATGTGTGCAGAGCAACCCAAGGTCCCTGGGAACCCTAAGAGATTAATCCTACTATGCCCATTTTAGAGATAAGAAAACTGATGATCACGGAGCCTAAGTAACTTTTCTCGAGATGCAGCAGAACACAACAGTGCCTCTGTTTGACCTAAGTCGGAGATTTTGTTCACGGTACTCTGCTGCCGTACACTTCTCTTTGTTCCATTATCTCTGCCCTCAAGCTCCTGGCAATGTGGTCAGGCACAGGCCTGGCATCCTCATCAATGTAAGGAACAGGAATCAAGTCACTCAGCTTAGCTCAAGTAATTCAAATTAATGTGCACCTTGTCTGTTGAGGCAATAAAGAATTGTTTGTAACACAGGACTAATCCCAGAATTCTGGTTCCAGCTTTGACTTGCTCTGTGAGCTTAGACAAGCCACTCGACCTTTCTAAGCCTCCCACACTTTATTTGTAAATGCACTAATACTTGTAAGAAGATAAGAACCGCACCTGGATACAGTTAACCCTCACTGAAAGCTGCGTGTTACTATTAGTGACAGACACTCTCCGGGTAAATCAACATCTTTCTTTTTGTTCTCTCTGCAAAAGCGGTTGGGGAGATGCTGTGTGAGTTTAGGGGAGATTAGAACCCCAGTGTTGGGGTCAGACAGGAGGATGCCTGACTGCTTCTCTTAATTTCTCCCCTGAGAAATGGCAGCTTGTCTTGAACAGAGCCCAGCCTGGGTGTCAGAGGTCCTGAATTTCAGTTTTGGGCATGGACCACATACAGCAAGACTGAGCAAGTCATGTACCTGCCAGGGCCCCGATTTCCTTATCTGCACATTAGGCTAGATAATCGCAAAGCTCCTACATCAGCATGTGTACAACAGACAGTCTTACTTGCCTGCTATTGTAATGCATACATTAGCACCTTCTATTTCAGCATTGGATGAGGTCTTTTTCCAGTGCTGACTGGGCTGGCTAAGACCAGAGAGTGGTCGGGCTCCCTCCCTGGAACAGCTCCCCAATGGCTGGCGCCCATCCTTGCCCATCTCTGACAGCAGACACCCTGCTCAGGATTGACGACCAGAAGTGTGTGTATATATATAATGGATAGATAGATAAATCAATGGATGCTTTTTCCTTTTATACATATTTTATCTTTTTCTTCCGTCTTTCTATAGCAACAGATTCTTCAAACAAGCTGCATTCCCATGTGTACTCAGTCAGGTGTGCTTTTCTTAGGCAGAAAGCAGGATATGCAATCAGGTTCATACACAGCTGGTGCGACTTCATGAACGCATCTGAAGAACCGATTGGCTGGACACGTTGTTAAAGCTGTCTCCTCTTGACCTGTAATCTGAAGATTGATGTTGCTGAGAGAAAGGGCTGAATTGCAAGTCAATACCTTTTTTTAAGAACCTTCTCACTTTAATTAATTGTCCTTACAATGTCCTAGATTACAGCTGAGGGATAGGTGATAAGAAATTAATGAAAGCGCAGAGCGTAGGGAGGAGGTAAGCCCTGACAAGATTATAGGGTGCGGGAGAGGAGGATTTGGGAAATGGACTGAGAGGAAGCAACGTCCTGGGTGGTAGCAAAGGGATGATTTCCTGTCTGTCTGTCTACCTGTCTGTCGCTCCATTTGACAGCACTGTCTCTAGGGCATTTTGTTTTTCAGTGGTGCTGGACACAGCTCACACCATCACCTTAATTTATACGACGCAGGGTTATTGGAAGGAGCTTTGCAATCACACGATCATGCTGGCAGCTCCAGGTCTGTCCATTTCTCACCTTGGTTTGCTTCTCTGGTAAATGGGTATAAGAGTTCCTACCGCATACGGAAGCTACTTGGCTCTATGGCAAGCAGGGGCTGTCGATGGGTCGGGGAGGAGGCTGGGAGACAACCCAGGGTCACACCAAAGCCATGCCTAGTGTCCTGCCTCCTCCCTGAGCTCTCTGGGACACAGTGTGCTTCTCCTGCCAGGTAGGGAGAGGCCCACAGGGGCTTCGGAAGTCATACAGTGGCCCTCTTCCACATAGGCTTCATGCACACTTTCTGCTTTTCTGTTTCTTTCACTTCCCTTCCTTCAGGGAGCGTTGGGTAGTGACGTGCCAAGAGTAGAGATCTTTGAAATCAGACAGCCACCATTCAGCTCTGCCTGGCTTTGTGAGCTTATGGAAGGCATGCATTCAACAGAAGACATACATGCCAAAGCATGCTAGGAGTTCAGTAAACCATGCAGGAAAACTAGAAGGTGGTCACTAGCCACTGGAAGCTAGACTGGAAGGTCAGCAAAGCTTTCTCTGAGGAAGTGACATTCAAAGCCTGAAAAGACAGCTGGAAATCAACCAGGACACAAAGAAGCAGGGAAGGGGATGGAGAAGAGTTCCAAGGGAAGGGAAGAACCTGCTCAAGGCCTCAAGCAGGGCAGAGGCCAGTGTGTGAAAGGCTGAAGGCTTTGCCAAGCAGGGCTGGCAGAAGGGGAAGTGCAAGAGATGAGGTTGGAAACCAAGGGAGCAGAGGGAACATGAAGGTTTACAGACGCAGTAGAAGTTGGTGTCATATCTAAAGGGCAAGGAGAAGCTCTTCACGGATGGTGACTTCTTTTTTTTGTTTTTTTGTTTTGTTTTTATTTTTAAAGAGACAGAGCCTTGCTCTGTTGCCCAGGCTGTAAAGCAGGGGCACAATTATAACTCACTGCAGCCTTGAACTCCTGGGTTCAAGCAATCCTCCTACTTCAACCTCTGAGTAGCTGGGGCTACAAGCACACACTACCATGCCCGAATAATTTTAAAAAAATTGTAGAGATGGAGTCTCATTATGTTGCCCAGGCTGGTCTCCAACTCCTGGCCTCAAGCCATCCTCCCACCTCGGCCTCCCCAAGTGTTGGGATGACAAGTGTGAGCCACCATGCCTGGCCTCTAGAGACTTTAGTGCATCAAAGTTTATGGTTTCTACAAAGCCTCTCTATATATCTTTATATCTCAGAGATATAAAATTAACAAGTCTCTACCCTTGAGGAGCTCCTAAAGTCATGGAGGATCATCTTTATAGATTTAACATATAGTCACCCACAGTCTTTGCTTGTTAGATCTGCTACATGCTGGGCTCCACACTGGGAGAAAATCAGTCATAATCTATACCCCACAGGGCTTGCTGCCCAGTGAAGACACAGATATTGAACAAATAATCCCAACAAAGATGTAGACCATTTTCACTATAATCCAAGGCCATTGCAAAGAGGAGTAGAGGACTTTAGGGAAAGCACAGCGTGTGCAAAGGCCCTGTGGCAGGAGGGGTCCTGGTGCATCTGAGGGGCTGCAGTGGGAGTGATGAGAGGTCACTCTAGGAGGAAGGTTGGGGACAGACCCTGCAGGTCTGCTGGGCCTTGTGAGTAGCCTGAGAGTGTGGTCAGAATCCACACAGTGTGTACAATGCACAGAGGGAGCAGGCGGAAGAGCAACCCCACCTGGAGGATCAGGGAACGGCCAGTAGACAGGGATCTGGGTTTAAAGGATGCCTTGTCCCTCTCTCAGCCTGGTGTGGAGAAAAGCATATGAACAGCAGGATCAGAACATGTTCAGAAAAGTTCCTGTGGCTAGAGGGCCAGAAGATGGGGGTGGAAGGTGAAGTTATGGAAGGAGGCAATTGAGGTCAGATCCTGAGAGCTTTCTAGACCAAGCTAGAGCAACCTGGAAAAAAGGATCCACTTGCTTCTTGAAAAGGCACTCAGCCTCTGGGTGTCGGGGCAGGTCTAGAATTCAGGTCCAAGGGAGTAGCTTGTCCAACATCTTCTCTTTAAGAGGAGACTGAGACCCCTTCCAGCTCTGACATCCTCTAAGTCTCAAATGTGATTTGCAGACTCAACCATTGCACCCTTGGAGATTGTTGTTGGGTAATTCTTACATACTTGGTGGCTTTAATAACAGAGTATGATCTATCAAAGCTCTAGACACCAGAAGCTGGATGTTGGCAGGGCCATGCTCCCTCCCAAGGCTCTAGAAAAGAACTATTCTTTCCTCTTTCAGATTCTGGTGGCTTCAGGTGCCCCTTAGCTCAGGGCAGTTTCTCTCCAGTCTCTGCCTCCACTTTCAATGACCCTCATTTCTTCTCTCTGTGTCTGTTATCCTTGGATTTATGGCCCATAAATTAAACCAAGATGATCTGCTTCTCTCAAGACCCTTAACTCAGTTACATCTGCAAAGACTTCTTTTTGCAAATAAGATCACACTCACAGATGCTAGAGATTAGGACATGGGCATATTGTTTTAGGGGACACCATTAACCCACTGCTGACCAGCCTCAGAGTCTACCACTAGATTGTTTTTCTGCAAAGGTGCTCACGATAGTCTCATACGACTTTCTAGTATTTTAAACTTTTTTGTTGTTGTTTTCAAGATGGAGTCTCACTCTGTCATCCAGGCTGGAATGCAGTGGCACGATCTCAGCTCACTGCAGCCCCCATCTCCAGGTTTCAAGCGATTCTCCTGCCTCAGCCTCCTGAGTAGCTGAGATTACAGGCACATGCCACCACCCCCAGCTAACTTTTGTATTTTTAGTAGAGACAGGGTTTCGTCATGTTGACCAGGCTGGTCTCGAACTCCTGACCTCGAGCAATCTGCCCACCTCGGCCTCCCAACGTGCTGTTAAACTGTTTTTAAGATCTTTGTTTATGCCAAAGCAAAATGAGAAAAGGGGAATTCTCCACAGTGGCAAAATTTTTACTACAAAATTTTCACTTGGTTTCTCTCTATGCCCAAGTCCTGTGCCCACATACATGAGTTGTGAAGGTCTGGGCAGAGCTGATTGTCATCCAGCCTCAGTAACAAAGACTGTGCCACCTCTGTAACCAAATGTAAGCAGACAAGCGGCAGGAAGCCTCATGAACTCACTGGGATCTCGAGGCACCTTGGTCTCCACTCCAGAATGAGAGTCTCAGTGAATGCTTGTTGGCTGCGGGGCTTGAATGCATGAACCCTGCTTAGTGAGGCTTCCCTCCCTTAACCAGCACTCCGTGGTTATCTGATGCCTTTCTCCACAATACCTGGTTCTGAGAAATCAAATTAAATATAAAGTCCCTCTGCTGCTGAGCAGTTCATTGGAACCCTCCTAATAAAAATTCTTTTGAATGTGCCACTCAGCGGAATTCTGTGTAATTCTAGACAAGAAAAATTATTTCGGAAATATGTTTCTGTATTCAACGGTGTAATGAATACAATCCTTCTTATCACCCAGCACGGAGATGGAGGGTGTGACTGCATGTTAAAGACTGTTTGTAAAAGGGGCGCCTTAGCTATCCTGGCAGCACACCCAGCCACCGGTCCACGTGGGACCTGCCTTATCTCCTTTCTACGGCTACAATTGTGGGAGAGGAAGATAATGAGGTTTTTTTGTTGTTTTTTAAAAACCATGTCACAAAAGGCAAATAGAAACTTAAGCCCCAAAAGAAATTTCTCCATTAACACAACTTCTGAAAATATTCCGTACAAAGAAGTCCGTCATGCTACCCCTCCAAAACCCTTGCAGAAAAAAAACATGTGGAAATTCATCTAAAAACAAAGTTGGAGTGTTCCTCGTGGTTTGTTCAAGACATCGTTGTCCTCGAAAACTCTTCAAACTTCTCAGAGGCCGGTCTGGATCACTGAGGTTCACATGAGACACTATTTGAAAAGAAGTGCTGCTTCATTCTGCAGACCTTACACCACAGAACAGTTAAATGTGGTGCCAGAGAAGAGTGGGAGAAACAGAGCCTGCTGAGCCAACTTCAACGAACTGAAAAAAGGACTACAATTAGTGCCACCACCAATTTTTATATTTCATGTTAAAACCATGCATTTTCTTACATAGGTTAAACATATTTCTTACAATGTTATTTTCCCCATCTACAGAGAGCACACTTATGGCTAATCAAGGCTGAGTTCTTAGTGCCTGGATTTTTCGTGTGCATAGATTCGTATGTTTCACAGGTTCCTAAACGCCGGAAGTCAGAGGCCAGAGCATCTGAAATGTGAACTGAGCTCACGGAATCATCATTGTCACTCAGGACATTCTAACATGTTTTCCTGACATATCTGTACCAATTGTTATCTCTATAATTAAAACCATTTTAAAACTAAGTTCCCTTCCTTAGACTCTTTCCAACACTGCCAATCTCAAAAGAATCACTTGAAGCATGATTCAAATTTTAAAACATGTTAGGGCCAGGGAAGTGCCTCAAAGTCGGTGTGACCTGCTTGGGCATGGAAGGTGGGGGCAGAGCACGTGTGAGCCCTGCCTGTGAGCAGTGTACCCTCATGGGCTCTGCGGTTCCAGCCTTTCCTGCAGAGCTGAGTCCACAGACAGAGCTACGCAGGAACTCCTTCTCACACTAGAACTTTGCCAAAAGATACTCATAGGCTGGAATTGCCAGAGTCACTTTTTGGCTTAGAACATCACACAATGTCCATATGATCATTTGTACAATGGAATCTATGTTGTGGAACAGCCAAGATAAAAGAGGCAGATTCAGCAAGGGGAACTCTTACTCTGATTCATAAACACTTGGTGTTTAACGCAGAACCTCTCTTGGTCCAAACTCTGCTCCCCTTTGACTCCCTGTACAAGTGACAGGCACTTGACAGACATCCTCCTCTCTGTCCCACCAAACCATGAAGAATCTGTTCATCCCTGAATTTCTCCGCATTCCCCAAACCTGGCCAAAGCCTTTGGGTCAGAACTTTCTCCTAATGCACCTGCTTTCTAGTTCCTCTGCTTCCCATTCCTTCCCTGGGTGCTAAGATCTTAGTTAGATGCTGGCATGGGCTTCTTTTTAATTAAAACCAAAGGCCACCCTCACACCTCAGTGCCCTTCATCATCTCCCAACTCCCTGCCAGAGCAAGTCCGGTCTCTTGAGGGTGATTCCTGTCTTTGCAGCATCTGGCCTCAACCTGCTCCCCCAGCCTCCCTCTTTGCTCCCCTCTACCAACACGCCGTGCCCTTTCTCACGTGAGCATGGCCGTTTCTGAGCTCTGAGGAACGTAAGACCTATGAACACGTGAGCACAACCCCAGGTATTCTCAACTACTAATAATTAAGCAGGTACTTTGTTAACCCTGACAACAGCTATGAGCAAAGCCCCAGTACACAGAAGTTACAATTTCCTGTCTGTGTGGCAGATATGAGCGGCTGTTAAGGTGTGTGTTAATTAATGAAATGTGCCCTCTCCATTCTGGAAAATATTATTTTTCTTTTTTTAATTTAGTTTTTATTTCAATAGGTTTTTAGAGACTAAGTGGTATGTGGTTACGTGAATAAGTTATTTAACAGTGATTTCTGAGATTTAGGTTCACCCATCACCCAAGCAGTGTACACTGTACCCAGTGTGTAGTCTTTTATCCCTCAACCCCTTCTACCCTTTCTCCTGAGTCCCCAAAGTCCAATGTGTCATTCTTATGCCTTTGTGTCCTCATAGCTTAGCTCCCACTTGCGAGAACATGCAATGTTTGCTTTTCCTTTCCTGAGTTACTTCACTTAGAATAATAGTCTCCAATTCCATCTAGATTGCTGCAAATGCTATTATTTCATTCCTTTTTATGGCTGAGTAGTACTCCATGGTGTGTGTGTGTGCGTGTGTATGTGTGTGTGTACGTATGTACGTACATATATGTGTGTGTGTATATATATACCACATTTTCTTTATCCACTTGTCGATTGATGGACATTTGGGTTGGTTCCACATATTTGCAATTGCAAATTCTGCTCTGAGCAGCATTTTCATGCAGACTGATGGGGTCCTGCTGGCTGCCCAAGCATGACATGCTTCACTTCTCATCTAAACTCAACTCCCCTTCCAGCTGACTTTCTGAACATTGGAGGCACCACTAAGTATGCATGTCAGAAAGTATACTCCACAGAATGCCAGTTCAGCTGCAGACTAAAGACTGTTTATTGAGGCCAAGGGTTATTCATTTTTCTCTCTTTGTAATAAGAGACTACTGGTTTGTTTTTCTCTACGATTCCTAAAATCCTTAAATCAGTTTTTAAAGGCTGGGTAGGAGGGCATTAGAGTATGCAAACTTTCCCAAACTTTGCTGTTCTACAGCCTTCGCTGGTGATACCCAGGCAAACAAGGTCTGGAGCGGACCTCCAGCAAACTCCAGCAGACCTGCAGCAGAGGGGCCTGACTGTTAGAAGGAAAACTAACAAACACAAAGGAATAGCATCAACATCAACAAAAAGGACGTCCATTCATGGCCTCATCCAAAGGTCACCAACATCAGAGACCAAAGGTCGATAAATCCACAAAGATGGAGAGAAACCAGCACAAAAAGGCTAAAAATTCCAAAAGCCAGAAGGCCTCTTCTCCTCCCAAGGATCACAACTCCTCGCTGGCAAGGGAACAAAACTGGATGGAGAATGAGTTTGATGAATTGACAGAAGTAGGCTTCAGGAGGTGGGTAATAACAAACTCCTCCGAGCTAAAGGAGCATGTTCTAACCCAATGCAATGAAGCTAGGAACTTGAAAAAAAGGTTAGACGAACTGCTAACTAGAATAACCAGCTTAGAGAACATAAATGACCTGAAGGAGCTGAAAAACACAGCACAAGAACTTCATGAAACATACACAAGAATCAATAGCCAAATTGATCAAGTGGAAGAAAGGATATCAGAGAACAAAGATCAACTCAATGAAATAAAGTGAGAAGACAAGATTAGAGAAAAAAGAATGAAAAGAAACGAACAAGGCCTTCAAGAAATATGGGACTATGTGAAAAGACCAGATCTGCATTTGATTGGTGTACCTGAAAGTGACGGGCAGAATGGAACCAAGTTGGAAAACACTCTTCAGGACATTAATCAGGAGAACTTCCCCAACCTAGCAAGACAGGCCAACATTCAAATTCAGGAAATATAGAGAACATCACAAAGATACTCCTTGAGAAGAGCAGCCCCAAGACACCTAATCATCTTTCCCCACAAAGGGAAGCTCATCGGACTAACAGTGGATCTCTTGGCAGAAACCCTGCAAGCCAGAAGAGAGTGGGGGCGAATATTCAACATTCTTAAAGAAAACAATTTTCAACCCAGAGTTTCATACCCAGCCAAACTAAGCTTCATAAGCGAAGGAGAAATAAAATCCTTCACAGACAAGCAAATGTTGAGATATTTTGTCACCACGAGGCCTGCCTTACAAGGGCTCCTGAAGGAAGCACTAAACATAGAAAGGAACAACTGGCACCAGTCACTGCAAAAACATACCAAATTGTAAAGAACATTGACACTATGAAGAAACTGCATCAACTAACAGGCAAAACAACCAGCTAGCATCATAATGGCAGGATCAAATTCACACATTACAATATTAACCTTAAATGTAAATGGGCTAAATGCCCCAATTAAAAGACACAGACTGGCAAATTGGATAAAGAGTCAAAACCCATCTGTGTGCTGTATTCAGGAGACCCATCTCATGTGCAAAGACACATGTAGGCTCAAAGTAAAGGGATGAAGGAATATTTACCAAGCAAATGGAAAGCAAAAAAAAAAAAAAAAAAAAAAAAGCAGGAGTTGCAGTCCTAGTCTCTGATAAAACAGACTTTAAACCAACAAAGATCAAAAGAGACAAAGAAGGCCATTGCATAATGGTAAAGGGATCAATGCAACAAAAAGAGGTAACTATCCTAAATACATATGTACCCAATACAGGAACACCCCGATTCATACAGCAAGTTCTTAGAGACCTACAAAGAGACTTAGACTCCCACATAATAATAGTGGGAGACTTTAACACCTCACTGTCAATATTAGACAGATCAAAGAGACAGAAAATTAACAAGAATATTCAGGACTTGAGCTCAGTTCTGGACCAAGTGAACCTAATAGACATCTACAGAACTTTCCACCCCAAATCAACAGAGTATACATTCTTCTCAGCACCACATCACACTTATTCTAAAATTGGTCACATAATTGGAAGGAAAACACTCCTCAATTTTTTCTTTAAAGCAGCATTCATACTGGTTTCCTGCAGAGCTTATTTTGAAACACACCATCTTACAGTTTTCTGTTGTCATTCCTGTAGGCAGCTGCAGAATAAAACCC
Source organism: Macaca fascicularis (assembly GCF_037993035.2). NCBI lineage: Eukaryota > Metazoa > Chordata > Mammalia > Primates > Cercopithecidae > Macaca > Macaca fascicularis. The sequence continues at coordinate 36,206,203 of NC_088393.1, read as the reverse complement.
TGCCATCAAACGTCATTCCCACAACATTTACTTTTCTGTTCCTGGATCCATTTTTTCAAGTGGGACGTCTGGCCGTTTGCTGTCTGTATTAATTTTCTGGGGCTGCCATAATGAAGTCCTGCAGTCTGGTTGGTTTAAACAACAGAAATTAATTTTCTCACGGTTTTGGAGGTTGAGAGTTGCAGATAAAGATGTTGGCAGATTGGTTTCTTCTGAGGCTGCTTTTCTGGAATTGTAGATGGCCATCTCCTCCCTGTGGTCTTCTCCCTGTGTGTCCAAATTTTCTCTTCCTATAAAGACACCATTCATAATGGATTAGGGTCCACCCTAGTAATGTCATTTCAGCTTACCTCTTTAAAGATACTGTCTCCCAATGCAGTCACATGTTGATATGAATTTTTTGGGGATAGTCCATAATGTTGCCAGAGCATTGCAGTGCTAAATAGGGGGTATTGCAGGCAACATGAATAAATCACTAAGTTCAAAATTTCAGAATGCTGTAAGAAAATACATAATCAAAAATACATATATAATCTGGTTGGGTACACGAGATCAAGCCTGAAATCCCAGCACTTTGGGAGGCTGAGGCGGCTGGATCACCTGTGGTCAAGAGTTTGAGACCAGCCTGGCCAACACAGTGAAAGCCTGTCTCTACTAAAAATCCAAAAATTAGCCAGGCATGGTGGCAGGTGCCTGTAATCCCAGCTACTCTGGAGACTGAGTGGGGAGAATCACTTGAACCCGGAAGGTGGAGGTTGCAGTGAGCTGAGATCACGCCACTGCACTCCAGCCTGGGCATACCAGGCTGAGTGAGACAACATAAAAAAAAAAATACATATATAATCAAAGTGTTCAATCATATTGGAAACTCCATTGGAAAAGTGGATTCCACAAAGAAAAGAATTTCCTGGCTTTGGTGGATGTGGCAGGAACAACATACATAGCAGTATGTTTCTATGGACCAGGGTTTCCAAACCCTAAATCAAAAACAGAAGGTAGTGGATTATTTACCTCATTATCTGAAATACACATCACCTAGTCCTCTTCCTTAGAATACACACGAATCACACTCACACATACACATATTCACATATCCCGTTGGAATTTAATTTTTGAAATTTCACATACATTTTTCAAGGAACTCTGACATCTTTCATCTTCTCTGGTTTCTACTGCAATCCTATTAAACAAATACAGACAAGTTCATTATTTTCCATTGACAGATAAGACCACTCAAAGTCAAAAGAAATTAAGTGACCTTCCCACAAGATATTACCCTCTCGGCTCTTTTAATAAATTTGTTAAGATTCTTTGGGTAGCAAATAACATAAACCCAATTCATATTAGTTTAAGTAAACAGAAAAAATAAGCTTATGTAACTAAAGACCAAGGGTAGATCTTTTTGACCAAAAGGATAGCTAGGTCCAGGTTTGGAAAGGACCTCATTAGAAATTAGTCTCTCTCTGTGTCTTGGCTCTGATTTTCTTGATTTGTCTTCATTTTCAGCTAGCTTCTCGCCTCTTGGGGGCAAGATGGCCACCAGCAGCTTCAGAGTTCTCTCTTCATCGGAGTAACCTCAATAGAAACCATGTGCTGCTCTCCAACATAAAACATACTTGGTTTTAGAGAAGAATTTGTAAGTGAAGGCTGTTTTTTGTTTGTTTGTTTATTTTTTCTCATAGGCTTTTTTGATGGATTGAGACTCTTTGTTGTTTAATGATGTAGTTGAATTTCTTTTGGTCTTCATTTGTCCATTCCACACCCATGGCAGACATCACCAGTCAGTCATGGAATATATTTTCTTGCTGTTTTCTTTTTTTTTTTTTTTTTTTTTTTTTTGAGATAGAGTCTAGTTCTGTAGCCCAGGCTGGAGTGCAGTGGTGTGATCTCTTCTCACTGCAACCTCTGTCTCCTGAGTTCAGGCGATTTTCCTGCCTCAGGCCTCAGTCTCCAAGTAGCTGGGATTACAGGCAGGTGCCACCATGCTTGGCTAATTTTTTATTAGTAGTAGAGACAGGGTTTCACCATATTGGCCAGGCTGGTCTCAAACTCCTGACCTCAAGTGATCCACCCGCCTTAGCCTCCCAAAGTGCTGGGATTACAGGCATGAGACACTGCGCCTGGCGTATTTGCTGTTTTCAGTCAGTAAGATCTGGTGTGTGAGTTAAAACCTTAGACCTCCTGCAAGCAAGGATGCACATCCTGGTGTCATTTTCTTCATCATACTCCTGTTTTTTTTCTTTTTGAAAATTCATCAATTACTTGAATGTTTTTTCCAGAAGCTTCTCTGGCTGTCGATGATAAGTGTTTCCCCAATAAAACCTAAATGAACCAAGTAACAGTGAAGTGAATCACTGAAGCATAGCTGGACTCTTCGTTACCCTCTCCTTTGCCCAATCCTCTCCCCAGCAGACCAGGAGCTTACCCTTAACATCCAGAAAACTCTGCAGAGCCATTTGGCCCAGTTCATACTGATTAAGAACAGGCATTCATGATAATGATGACTTTTCAAATTAGAGCCTGAGTATTTGCTGCTACCATATATTCAGCACAATCGCATTTGAAAGACTGCATCAACTGACCCAATTTGGGCATTTTAAAGGTAACACAAAGTGACAATATCACATTAACTAATAACTCTGCAGAAATTACAGAAATGTTTGCATTGCAGTGGGAAAGAAAAGCCAGACACCCTCTTTCCCCTCCCTTTCCACTCTCCCTACCCCACACAGTGACAGATGGCAATGGTGAGTGTGTGAAACCTCTGGTCTCCGGTCCTGTCTTGCCCACAACCAGCATGTTGGTGGCTGTAGTGGTCTCTGAGCATGAGTGGCAACAAGACAGAGCCAGCAAGTACCTTACAGGCCATTGCGAGTTGCTGATGAATTAATAGGCTGACAACCAGTAGTTGCAGGAAGATTTGCCACTGAGTTTGATGAGACAGTTTTCTATGCCTAAGAGAGTTGTGGCACAAGGAAGCCTTTTTGCTAAGAGACCATGACCTCCCCTAGTGTCTTGGCTGTTTAGGTCTAACACATTAAGAAGCTGTTTCTAAGAGTAAAATAAAGAAATCAAACCCAGCAGGGACCTGGTGAGAGCATCATCTGTGTCTTGGGTGGGAGGGTCTTGGCCACGGCTGCAAGAGGCCAGCTTTCAAGTGCTTGAAATCCTAGGTGAAAGGCAGGTGAGTACTGGGACCACAGTAATGCAGGCGGCAGGGAGAGTTACAGGGGGTGTCAGCAGGAACACAAGGCAGGAGGCACAGGCAGGAGCACACGCAGTGGAAGTGCACAGGCAGGAGGCAACTCAGTGGAACTTGGTGCAGGGAACAAGGCTTCCTGCAGCTGTGTCTTAAAAAGTGAGTAGGATTTGGACAGACCAGGGAGCTACACCGGGCAAGGTGATTGATGCCAGTGATGCCAAGAGACTTCCACTGGTGGTGTGTTCCCAGGTGAAGAAACCAGGCTTCATTTCTGTGGGCAGAAGGAGCCTACAGTGACTGATTGGAGGCATGGCTGTGAGAAGAGCATTTGTGAGGGCTCTGAGAACAGCACTTTCTATCCGTCACTTAACTTCACCGCCTCTTCTAGACCAACGCATGTGCTAAGCTGTCATTTATTTACTCACAACTTCCACTGAGCACCCATCTGTGCCTGTGCTGTGCTCTGTCCATGAGGCGGGTACAGTGTCTTTCTGAGGTCATGTGGGTGTGAAAGACCTTTGGGGCTCACACACCTTGGACAGCTCCTGGCCCAGGGTATACACCTACAATTATGTGTTGAATAAATGTCTCCATACCATGTCTTCAGATGATCAGTCAATCAGACCCAATGCTTAAGGTTCTCTTTCTCATTTTGTTACTCACATGACAGCTGGGTTCAATGGCTTGGCGGGTGACGTCCAGTACCACAACCAAGGCGGGTTTAACAAGGGGATTTGATGCCTTGCAGCAAGTAAGGAGGACATCGGGGATAGTTCCCAAGCAGCGCCTCCCAAAACAAAGGTGAAAGCCTGGCTTTGATTGGGCTGGTGAGCTGAGTCATCGAATGTGGAGCTGGAGTAAAGCCCGTCACTGATCATGTTCCACATACCTCACATGCACGGAAAATGGTGAATGAGCTCCTCCCTGGGCAGGGATTTTAGTACACTAACAAGGGGAGTTCTCCAAAGTTCCTCTCCAACTCAGGCATCTCTGGGTCAAACCCATTTTTGTTTTTACAGGGCTGAGATTCTTCCTGGAACTTTTTGAAACAACAACACCGGCTGCAGTCATTACCAGTGGGAGGTTGTTCGCAGGGCAAGCACAGAAACCTGTGGACCGTGGGTTAGGCTCTTGCAAGACTTCCCTGAAAGATCGGACCTGATCACTGACAACATTTGTCTGCATTTCCCCTTGACAAGAAAGTCCACTGCATGACGAAACTGTTTCTCCAAGGCAGACTAGATATAGAAAGGTTCCTGGAAGAGAGAGCTTAGGAGCTGCAACTTGAAAGATACGTCAGAGATCCCATTGTGTTTGCCCTCCGGCCATCCATTCTCCCTTCTGCTGCTGCCAGCATCTCAAGTTGCCTTGAAGAATCGTCCTTCTGTTGGTCTCAGACAATGTGGGTCTGGTGCCCAGCTCCTTCCTGTACACACCAGCTTGAGCAGTTGACAGCTGACTCAAGATGACAGCTGTGCCATCCCCGACCCTTGTGACCGGTTCAGGAGTGTGCATTTTAAATAGGTCAGTCTACTATGGAGCAATCCCACACATTTTTCTAGAACTGGGAAAAGGGAAATTCTCTTGTCTTAGGGACTGTGCAGTAAGGCTTCTGGGGTGGACTCCCCAAGAGTGTGGTCAAGTAGCAAAAGTAGAACCAGGAGATGGAGCGGGGGCAGGGTCTGATTAGAGCTGGGGAAAGGCTCCAGGTGGTTTGTCTGATGAGACAGTTTCTAAGTAATGAAGACAGTTCATAGGTAATGAGGAAGTATCCTCCAGCTAAGCTGTAGCCCCAAGCAAGCTATCTGGTTCCCAAAAGCATGGCAGACTAATACCAAGCAAGCTATCTGGTTCCCAAAAGCATGGCAGACTAATACCTCCTTCCAGAGTGGTCTCGGGGAATACTAGACAGGATTCACTGAAGAAAGCACCACACTGAGAAACTTCCATCCCAAAGGTGCAGTAATGGCAGATTTGGCAAAAATAATTGGAAAACAGTGTCATGGCATCTCAAATTATTCCACATCTCTCTATCTCTATCACCACCACGGGCATTCAGGCCGTTGTTGCCTTGCCCTGAAAGTCTAAAACAGTCCTCAGTTTTCATCCATATCCTCCTATCTGCCGTTCTCCACAGTGCATCCAGAATCATCTTTTTAAAATATACATTCTGTTAAGTCCCTTTCCTGCTTAAAATCCTCTGATGACTTCTCATTAAAATGAGGGTAAAATCCAAATTCCTTATCAAGGCCTGTTGGACACTAAAAGACTTGTCCCAAACCTCCTCCTCTATCTTATCTCATGTGACTCAAATTCAGCTACAGTGGCCTTTATTTTGTTTCCAAACACATCAAGCTCCTTCTGACCCTATGGCTTTGTTCTTATGGTCCCTGTCACCTGGAATATACTCTTTCATACTTTTCTTATAACTGAATTCTCAACCTTCTGTCCCAGCTAAAATGTCACCTCCTCAAAGAGTTCTTCTCTTGCCACCTTATCTTCTCCACCTCAATCAGTTTTTAACCTAGGCAACTCTGCTAAATTACTCATGACATTCAAACATGTATCCACAGTGGCTCTAAATAACTGAAAGTCAGCTTTGCAAGGGCAGGGATCTTGTCCATCCTTGTCCACAGCAGTTTTTTGAGCTCCTAGAATGAGCGCCATGTTCCGTATTCTGTTAGTATTTGTTAGATAAGTGGCTGGATGGATAAATGGTGATTGTCCAAGGCAATGTAGTTCCTAGATGCTATGGAAAGCAGCCAACCTCAACCAGAAGCTGTTTAGGAAATTTTGAAATCAAAGAATCTCCAGCTCTTAGAGCCACAGAGTCCTTGGCAAGAAACAGGTTTCTCAGCACAGACTACCACCAAGTATAGAAGCAGACAATTCAGATGAAAGCCAGCTTCTTCCATTGCAATGAGATTAAATCTGCTAGTAGGGTCAAGTGCAAGGCACCTTAGTTTCTCCCGTCTGCTTACATTGAGATGATGACTAACTTTCAAATTGCTGTGTTGTGCAACCTGTCTTATTCTACTTCACATGGGATGGGTCACATATTGGTGCTATGAGACAGTTTGAGGGAGGCACATCTCACACATGAGTATGAAGCCCAATCACCATACTTATAAACTATAGAGGGATCAACCTATTTTGGAAGGAAGGGAATAATTTTGGGAATCAGTAAAAACTGAGCATGTGCTTCAACTGTCTGTGGGCACTTGTTTTCCCCACTCTAAGAATGACCCATTCTGGAATAATCTGAATACATTTAGCTGTCCACTTCACCTGGTAGACACCAGACAGCCATGGAGTACAGACTCCTGACACAAGATGAAAGTGGTTCTGATCCTGAATTCCTTCCAGCAGTGACACTTCCCGACATCATCAATCACTCAGACCCAGAGAGTGGGCAGAGAGCTTTGGGCTAAGGTCCTCAGCAGTCCTTTAGCTGATGAATGTGTCTGTAGGCTTAGAGACATTTTCTGTGTTCTTTTTTTTTTTCTTTAATCAAAGTAATACATTGAATGGTAAAAAAAAATTCAAAAGGTAAAGGAATAGGTTATTATGAAAGCCTAGTTTAATGCGCTTCCTCCATCTCATGTCTCAGAGATAATTTCTTCAGGTAGTTTCTGTCTTATTTCATTTGTTTTTTACCTCCATTGTGTGAAATAATATGAATGTATATCTGTATTGATTTATTAAATTGAGGCCAGGCACAGTGGCTTACACTTATAATCCCAGCACTTTGGGAGGCTGGGGCTGGAGGACCGCTTGGAGCTAGGAGTTCAAGACCAGACTAGGCAATATAGGAAGTCCCTATCTCAAAATTTCCCAAAGGAAAGAAAATATTTTTTAACATTGACTAGGCAAGATGATACACACCTGTAGTTCTAATGACTCAAGAGGCTGAGGCAGGAGGATTGTTTGAGCCTGGGAGGTTGAGGCTGCAGTGAACTCTGATGACACCACTGTACTCCAGTCTGGGTGACAGTGAGACCCTGACTCTAAGAAAAAAGAAAAAAATAAAAATAATTTAAAAGATGTATTAAATTTGGACAATATCTATTGACTCTCTAAAATAAGAAATAAGGACTTAGCTCACCAGTACCTCTTCCTCTGTTTCTCTTCTTCATGTTTAATAGTTGTATTATTTTTAACTCTTCCATTGATTACATTGTTCCCAACATTTTATTATGACTCTTTTCAAACACACACAAAGTTCATAGAATTTCACAGAGAACACCCATATTCATACCACATAGATTATTTCATCAACATCTTACTCTACTTGCTTTATCACATATCTGTTCATTTGTCTGTGCCTCCAACTGTCATCAGTCCATCTTATTTTTTGATGTGTTTCAAAGTAAGTTGGAGACATCAGTGCACTCCACCTGTCAACACTTCAGCTTGCAATACTGATCCAGAGTTCAGGGTCAGCCATGCAGTCATCACCACAATCCAGTCTTAGAATATTCCACCACCCCACGCTGAGGCAGGGAAATTGCTGGAACCTGGGAAATGAAGACTGCAGTGAGCCGAGATCGCGCCACTGCACTCCAGCCTGGTGACAGAGCGAGACTCTGTCTCAAAACAAAACAAAACAAAAATTTCTGATACCCATTTATAGTCGATACAACTCTCAGCCCAATCCTTTTCTTTCTTTATCTTTTTGAAATGAAATGTATATAAAATTCAATACATGGATCTTAAGTGTACTCTCAAATGAGTTTTGACATATGCATACTCCTGTGTAGCCAAATAGGTACTAAACATTACCACTGTCCCAGGGTTTTCTCCACGTCCCTGCACTGTCCGCAGCACAGAGACAATGACTGTTCAGATTTGTTCCATGGTAGATTCGTTTTCCTTGTTCTGTAACTGATACGGAAAGAATCCATATAATAAATAATGTTTTATAAACAGCGTTTCTTTTTCACTCAGCATAATGTTTTTTGAGATGGTTCATGCCACTGCCTATGTCAGTTGTCTCTCTGATTGTTTATTGATGGCCTGTTTCCATGAGTTTTTGCTCATCATAAATAAAGCTGTTATAAACATACTTGTACAAGTATGTTATTTGCAGACATATGTTTTTATTTCTTGCAGATATGCACCTAGAAGCAGAACTGTTGTGTGTATTTAGCTTTATAAGAAACCACCAGAACAATTTTCCAAAGTGAATGTACCACTTTATGTTCCCACCAATAATGCTTCAGAATTCTAGTTCCTCAATATCTTTGCTGATATTTCACTGTTCTGGTAGTTGTGTCTTATTATAGTTTTAATTTGCAGTTCCCTGATGACTAATGATGTTAAGTGTTTTTTTGTGTGTTCATTGGCACTTGTGTTGTGTGTGTGTGTGTGCATGTGTATGTGTGAAGTGAAGTGTCTGCCTATTCCCAAGTCATAAGGTTATTCTATAATTTTCTTCTAGAAGTTTTACTTATTATATTTTTAAAATATAATATTGAGATATAATTTGTATGCCAAAAATTGTAAGTGTGCAATTGAATGGTGTTGGTAATTTGTAGAGCTGTGCAACCATCACCACAATCTAGTTTCAGAACATTCCCATCATCCTAGAAATGTTCTCCTACCCATTTAAAACCAACATCACTCCCGTCTGAGCAGTAGCCAAACACCACTCTGCTTTCTGTCTCCATACATTTGCCTTTTCTAGACATTTCCATCTACAGGAATTTACCCAAGAAAATTAAAACACATGTCTACAAAAAGACATGTAAGTAAATGTCCATAGCAGTATTATTCGTAATGGCCAGCAGCTTGAATTAATTTAACTTTAAATATAATTTAGCATTATTGCTTGCTCCAGGAGCTCTCTGCCCTCCACTTTCTGGATGAGAATCTTGACACCTCTAACCCTTTCTCTATCTTTTCCATCTACTTCAGCCTCCCCATCCAGGATCCACCCTCCATCAGCCATGTTTCTACTTTTACATCTGAAGGTTACTCATACTTAAATACTTTTTTGTTTTTTTGGAGACGGAGTCTCACACTGTCATCTAGGCTGGAGTGCAGTGGTGCCATCTCGGCTCCCTACAACCTCTGCCTCTGGGGTTCAAGCAATTCTCCTGCCTTAGCCTCCTGAGTAGCTGGGACTACAGGTGCATGCCGCCACGCCTGGAGAATTTTTTGTATTTTAGTAGAGGCAAGTTTTCACTGTGTTGCCCAGGCTGGCCTAGAACTCCTGAGCTCAGGCAATCTGCTCTCCTCAGCCTCTCAAAGTGCTAGGATTATAGGTGTGAGCCACCGCGCCCAGCCTTAATACATCCTTCCACCTCAGTTAAGTCTCCCATTCTTTGCCCAACAGTGTTTCTATAATTGAAACCTAATAAACAATGTTTGTAATATTAAGGCTGTATGAGCACTCATTTATGCATTGAAAAGTGCCAGGTGGTGCTCCAGCTGCTGAAGTTACTGTGACAAACAGACAGGAGGAGTCCCCTGGGAGTGAGGGGTGAGATGCAGGCAGTAAGTGAAAAGACTAGGGGATCACGCAATGGTTTAAAGAAGTGTTGTGCTATGGAGGGTAAGGCTGCATCTCACTCTCCCTGGGTCCAGCTACCTCACTCCTGGACCACAACTGGCTGTTCCCAACACCAAGTTCAAATGGGCTTCCTTCTTCCTCTTTATTAATTGCTTAAAATTATGCTTCATTTGGTTTGTTTCATATTTGTACTTAAAGTCACAGATGTATTTTAACAGGAAATTAAAAACTTACAGAAAAATGAACAATAACAATAAAAAATCTCTATCCCACTCTATTTTTTTTTTTTCCCTAACAGCCTTGAACTCCTGGGCTCAGGAGATCCTCCTGTCTCAGCTTCCTGAGTAGCTGGGACCACAGGCATGCACCACCACACACTGCTAATTTTTTAATTTTTGTAGAGATTGAGTCTTCCTATGTTGCCCAGTCTTGTCTCAAACTCCTTGGCTTCACAAGGTGTTGGGATTACAGGCATAACCCACCATGCCCAGCCTCTTTTTAACTTTTCTAACATCTAAGGTTACTCATGAGAAATACTGCTTTTTCATTCCCACTCTTCATAGGTGAATTTATTTTTGTCTCTCAGAAAGCTTTTAAGCTAGTCTCCTTATCTTTCATGAAAATGTGTCCAGACATGGGACCTCGGTAGACCCTTTTTAACTTTTTTTTAGAGACAGAGTCTTGCTCTGCTGCCCAGCCTGGAGTGCAGTGGCACAATCATAGCTCACTGCAACTTCCAGCTCCCAGGCTAAATGATCCTCCTGCCTTCAATCTGAAAATCAAGTGTTTCAGCTCTAGAAAAGTCTTTTCTGATGTTTATTTGATCATTTTCTCCCATCCATTGTCTCTTTTCTTCTGGGGTTTTTATTAGATATGGGATATTCTGCACAGTTTTCTCTCCCTATTTATTTATTTTTTACTTTTTGATCTTTATTCTGGAAGATTCTTCCAACTTTACTTCCCATATTTTTCATTCCTTCTCATTATCTGTATTTGATTTACCAATTTCAGTTATTCTCTTTGTTTCATAGTTAATACATGTTTTGAATCTTGTTGAGTATATTAGGAATCATGTTCTCTTTTCTTTTAAATTCTTTCCTATTCCTTTAATTGACTATTTTCTCTGGGGTCATGTTTTCTATTTGTGCATTTTGATCCTTCCCTTCCTGCTTGCCAATTCTCCTTCTACAGTTGGTGATGCCTGGGCGGACCCGCACTTACACAGTGTCTGACTAGGAGCTCTGTGTAGGGTTGGGGAGAACGTTAGAGTCTAGTGTCAGGCCACTGTCCATCCCTCTCCTTGCCAGACTGAGGAGGGTGTCACTCTGGGCTGCCATTGTCCACCCCAAATGCCTTTGCATCCACCACGTATCTTTTCAATGTTTTTAGAGAAAAGCCATGTTGGACTTTGCTAGAAGCAAGCTGTCCTACTGAGTGTCCTCCTCTGGGGACCAGTGGGTGGGGATGGTGACCTGCTGGTGTACTGTTGCAGACTTCTAAGAATTCTCTTGATTCCAGCCACTCCTGAAGGACCCTGAGCCCAGTCTTGTCTGGGGGGCTGGAGGACAGACTGGCTTTCATCTCCTCTACAGTCCAGTCGCTTTTCTAAAATGCGGCTTTCTCTGTCCATTTCATTCATGAACTTGTCCCTTAAAACTATTGTCTTCTAAAATTTGATGATAATTTTATTTGTGATTTCCTTTTTCTCTTTGCTGTTTACTCCCTTTTCAACAGATAATTTTTATTTTAGCAGTGTTCCAAGGAAGTCATAAATAAATGAATATTCGCATTCTCCCACTGGAAACCTGAAGCTACAAAATGTGACTGGAACAATTCATCAACACAACTGGAAGATTGTCATTGCAGTTCCAGGCATAAGCAACATACACAAAAATAACACATTTTATATACATAAAAATGCCTTTATCTTTAACAAGTACTACCTTTAAAAATTGCTTTATTTTCTCCGGTGATGTTAATTTTTTCATAATTATTATCAAGTCTTTCTTTTAAACAACAGGTATGCTTCCTTTGATAAGATAAAAAAAGAGCCAGGCAACTGAACTTGTTTCTGATTTTGCTTTGGCTATCAGGAAGTCCTGTGTTATATTTAGTGTACAATTACAGAAATGATTTCAATCTCTCAACTGTATTCTGCTTTTAAATATATTTAATCTCTTATACCAATGACATACATATATATAGTATACATAGCATATGTCATTACTTTGAGAGATTAAAAGCACATTTAATACATTTATGTAATTTCTACTTAATCTCATCTTTTAAAAAATAAGTAGAATACAGGTCGAGTATGGTGGCTTACACTTGTTATCCCAGCACTTTGGGAGGCCAAGGCAGGCAGATCATGAGGTCAGGTGTTCGAGACCAGCCTGCCCAGTATGATGAAACTCTGTCTCTATTAAAAATACAAAAATTAGCCTGGCATGGTGGCGAACGCCTGTAATCCCAGCTATTCGAAAGGCTGAGGCAGGATAATTGCTTGAATCTGGGAGGTGGAGGCTACAGTGAGCCGAGATCATGCCACTGCACTCCAACCTGGGCAACAGAACGAGACTTCATCTCAAAATAAATAAGTAGAATACAAATTGTAAATGAATAAAATAAACTTAAATGCGCTCTTGATACCCTATATGATGGAATAAAGGAATTCTTAGTATGAACGGGGCCTGAGCCTAAGCACTGTGCATAGCTGCAACCACGGTACAACAGATAAACTGGTAGCCAGGCTCCCTGTGTGGCCATTTTTCAAGGTTCCAAGAATCTTTGTGCTAGAGTCCCCACTATAGGGGAGAGGGAGCCAGGCATAGCAAAATCATTCAGTAAGAACACTGTGTTCTTGGTTGTTTTATAGGAGAAATTCTGATGGAGTGTGCTGTCTGTTATATAGATTATCTCCCAGCCAAGCTCCTCCGGGATTCATAATTTAGAACTACAAAGACTAGAAAGACTGTGAGCATAGCATAACTATTTCATTATAAACTCAGATTCTCACGCAGAAGTAACACTATTGGGTCCGTTAGTAGAGGTTAACCAAAAAAGGAGGAAGGTATAAACATAGAGTTTGTTTGGGCTTGGCTTGCTTTTTCAAAAATTATATTCACAATGCCCTGGTTTGGGATGAAAGTATTGGCGTGAAAGGCTGTTTGTTCAGCTGGACGCCTTGAAGGAGGGGTGAGCCTGGACTCTGACACTGGATATGCGGACATTGACATTTGAGGTAGCTTTCTCCATAGCTTTGGAGAGTGGAAAGGTCTCATGTGATTCAGAGACAATAATTCTGTGTTGCCAGGGGAGATCTGATAGAGAAGGGAGGAACCAAGAAAGAAGCCATATATATTACATGGTGTTGCGGCTGGGGTCCAGTGGCCATTTTCCTTAACCATATAGTGGATACCACTTTAAAATGGAACCATGTCCTGGAGCCTAAGTCAAAGAGGATAGGCTTCTCTATTCTCTCTCTGTGTGGTGGCCTCAGTGTTTCTAGCCATTCTTGCATGGGGGAGGCAGCCCTCCAGAGCTCCTGGCTTTCTGTAGGGTGGGGAGGAGAAAATCTTCACTCCAACTGCCCAGCTCTGTCAGGCCCATGGCTTCATCTCCCTGAAGCCATGAAAACCCAAGCTCCCTGGCTGGGGAGACTGGCAGGTCATGGTTATAACTTTAGTTTTAGTTTCTGTCCTGGTTTTATTTTCAGAGTATTTGTCTTATTGTTGTGTGCTAATTTATGCATTTGAAAACTTGGTTTGTTTTATGCATTTTATCCAGCATTATTGGGAGTTTGTTTTGGAATAGGCCTTAGACATAATTTTTATTTATTTAGCTGGCCGCCATGCTGATAAAGGGCTCTCCGTGTCCACAATGTGAACTTTACCCTACAGCTCCATGAAAACTGCTTCATCAATATCACCAATCACCTTTACTTTGGCCAAATCTATGGACAAAAATAAAAATGGCCTTATATTTCATTCCCTCTGCAAATTTTTGACACTAGTGACTACTTTCTTATTCTTAAGGAGTTTTGCCATCTTGCCTTCAATATATGCAAATGCTTTTCACATTTATGCCTCTAACCAAAACCTCGGCAGTGAGCTCCAGCTTTGCATACCCGACTGTCTCTTTGACATCTCTACTCAGATGTTTTAGAGGCATCTCAGAATACCATGTCTGAAACACAGCTTCTGTAATCCCTCCCTCAGTGCCAGGACTCCCCAACCCCCAAACTTTTACCTCCCTTCTTATCACATCTCAGAGAATGGCACACCATCTACCATTCACTTGAACTAACGGTGAAATGTACTCCTTGGTTATTTTTTTTCTGCTTCTCCCTCCCAATTTCCAGCAGCCTAGACAGCCCTGTCTTTTTTGTTTTAATGTGCAAACTGTATTCAGATTTCAAACTTAGCCTTGACACCACACTTCTCTATCTAGACTGCACCCCCTCTTGCGTAAGACACCCCCAGCCCCTGCATTCTTCCCCCCGTCATCTTCTGCCACACTCACACCTTCTCTCCTTCTGTGTGTCCTCCCCAGAAGAACCAGGGGACCTGCTCGTGGCACTCAGCACTGCAAATATTTCTTTCTTTGAATAAAGAAAAGAGATGTGTTTCTTCTATTTCTGGAAGCTGGGAAGTCCAAGGCGGAGGGGCGGCCTCTGGGGAGGATCTTCGTGCTGGTGGGGCCTCTCTGCAGAGTCCTGAGGTGGCACAGGCCTTCACACGGTGAGAGGACTGAGTGTGCCAGCTTAGACTTCTCTTCCTCGTCTTATAAAGCCCCAGACCCCTCACAGGGGCTCTACCCTGATAACCTCATCTAGTCCTAACTGCCACTCAGAGGTCCTGCCTCTCAGCACGGTTACAGTGAGGATTATGTGTGCGCCTGAGACTCGGAGGGGGCATTCAAATGACAGCCTTCTGCCCCGGCCCCCAACAGCTCATGTCCTTCTCACATACAAAATAGATTCATTCCATCCCAGTACTTCCAAAGCCAAAACAAAACAAAACAAACAAAAGCAAGCAAACAAGCAAAAAAAGTGTTCTCACTCTGTTGCCCAGGCTAGAATGCAGTGTCACAATCATAGCTCATTGTAACCTCAAACACCTGGGCTCAAGCGATCCTCCTCCCTTGGGCTCCTAAGCAGCTGGGATTACAGAAACATGTCACTACACCCCACTATTTTTTTTTTTTTGGTAGAGACAGGGTCTCACTCTGCTGCCCAAGTTGATGCTGAACCCCTAGGCTGAAGTGATCCTCCCACCTTGGCTTCCCAAAGTGCTGGGGTTATAGGTATGAGCCATGGCAGCCGGCCTAAAAGTCCTAACTTGTTCCATCATCAACTTGAAAGTCCTAAGTCCGGAGTCCCGTCTGAATCTGATGTGTGCAAGACTCAAGGTGCAATTCATCCTGACGCAAATCCTCCTACCGTGAGCCTGTGAAATCAAACAAGGCATCTGCTTCCAAGATACAATGCTGGGACGGGAATAGGGCAGGCATTCCCACCCCAAAAGGCAAGAAGAAGGGAGTGACAAGCCCAAGCAAGTCCGAAACCCAGCAGGGCAGACAGTAAATCTCGAAGCTGGACAATCACCTCTTTTCACTCCCAGTCCAGCATCCCATGTACATTGGGAGTTTTGGGCCCCCAAGGCCTCGGGCAGCACTCTGCACCCTGTCATGGCTTTGCTGGACTCCATGCTTCTGTGCCCATGGGCTAGAATCTTTCCCAGGAGATGCTGCAAGCTGGCTGCTCTACAGTCTTGGGGTCCCTGAAGTGGCCCCCCTCACATGGCTCCACTAGGCATTACCCTAGTGGGGACTCTGTGACCCCACCTTTCTGTTTGGAATTGCCCTAGAAGGGGCTTTCTGTGAGGGGCTCCACCGTTGCAGCAGGTTTCTGCCTGGGACCCAGGCTTTCCAGAGCATCCTCTGAAATCTGGGTGGAGGAAAGCCCCCACCACTCTTGAGATCTGCACACCTGCAGACTTAACGCTGCGTGGATGACGCCAAGGCTTATCACTCAGCAGCTCAAATATTTCTTAACTGCACTCAGAACTGAGTCCCAAATCCTTACAATTCCCCTTGTGCGCCGCCTGGCCTGACTCACCAGCCCCTCGCTCCACAGACCAGCCACCCAGCTTCCTTTCCATCCTCCTCAAATGTCCAGAAGCCGTTCCCACCCCAGGGCCTTTGCCCTTGACATTCTTGAGAGGGTGGGGCTCTCTTCCAGCCCAGATCTTTCCAGGCCCACCTTTTCCTCTCTTTTGGAGTTCACCAGAGAATCCCCTCCCCAGGGTACTTCCCTGACTGCACCATTTGAAGCTTACCTACCACCATTCTGTGTTATCAGAGCACCTGTCTATTTTTGTATTTATTCATGTGTATTTCTTGTGCGTTGCCTGCATCCCCACTAGAATATTAGTACCATAAGCACAGCGGCATTTTCTTTCTTGTTCCTTAATCTGTGCCCAAGACTGGCACTTAGCTGCTCCTCAACAATGTGTTGAATGTGTGACTGCTGAAAGGACAAAGGGAAAATCAGGGCCCATTGAGGATCTTTCAGTGCACAGCAGGCACTTTGCTGGGCGCTGCTGAGCCTCCCTACAGAGCAGCTGTCTGTGGCTGGGAGGAGTTGCCCCCAGTCACATTTTATCTGAGCTCCTGGGAGTGCTGCTCTTTGCAGCGTCTCTGATTCACAGAGCCCCAGCTGATGGGAGCAGAGCTGTTCAGAATGACAAACAAAGCGCGAAGGTGGAAACTGCATCCACCAGGCGTGGGGCGGAAGCTCGCGGGCCTCCATGCCTGGCCCCAGGAGGGTGGCTTTGTGAAATTCCGATGGAAACTTGAAGAGGTTAATATGCCTTGAAAAGGAGGCCAGGCATTTTATTTTCCACGTTGGACTATTTCTGAGAGTAAAAAGGGTACTACTAATAAGTATGCCAGAAAAATAGGCAAAAATTAGGACTGCGCTAGGCAAACTCGACCCGGTATCACTCAGGGGAGATTCCAGTTGATTTTTAGAGAAGGAGCGACTGCCCTCAAAGTCTAAAAAGGCAACTCAGATTTCAGAGAGCAGGCACCTAGATGCCAGGAGGCCTGAGGTCAGCCCATGAGGTAGGTCTCACCTGTGAGCTGTCCACAGAGGCAGCCACATGGCCTCTGGGTTTCTTCCTTTGTAAATTGGAGATAATAGCGCCTGCTTCTTCTCCTCCCACCCTCACATGAGCCATAGCACTCCAGAAACTGTCATTGTTTTAGAAATTTTTGGTGGTATTGATATTCGTTATTGTTCTCAGTTTTCTTTAGCTTGAAATTATTTAACTTTAAAAAGAATGTTTTCCTACTGGAATTTCAATATTGCTTACATTACGAAACAGAAAAAGGGACTGGGCACAGTGGCTCACACCTGTGATCCCAGCACTTTGTGAGGCCGAGGCAGGCGGATCACCTGAGGTCAGGAATTTGAGACCAGCCTGGCCAACATGGTGAAACCTTGTCTCTACTAAAAATACAAAAATTAGCTGGGGTGTGGTGGTGGGTGCCTGTAGGCTGAGGCAGGAGAATCGCTTGAACCTGGGAGGCGGAGGTTGCAGTGAGCCGAGATTGCACCACTGTACTCCAGCCCAGGCGACAGAGTGAAACTCCATCTCAAAAAAAAAAAAAAAAAAAAAAAAAAAAAAAAAAAAAAAAAAAAAAGGTGTGATGTCTCTTAAAATGTCAAAGTCATCTCTTTTTTGTATATTTTGTTCTAGTCTTTTTTCTGACATATAAACATGTGTATATGCATATTTTTAACATTTGTTTACAAATTTAGGATTATACTATATGTACAGTTGATTCAGTGACTGGAAAAAGAAAAGATACAGGCATACAAAACAAGGTAATTCTTTGCTGGAAAATATTGCCCGTGAATGAAAGACTTAGATCTATTTCTTCCCTTATTTTTGAGATAAGGTCTTGCTCTGTCACCCAAGCTGGAGTACAGTGATGAGATCATGACTCATTGCAGCCTCAAACTCCTAGGCTCAAGAGACTCTCCTACCTCAGCCTCCCAAGTAACAGCGACTACAGGTGCACACCACCACACCCAGCTATTTAAACATGTTTTTTGTAAAGACAGGGTCTTGCTATGTTGCCCAGACTGGTCTCAAACTCCTGGCCTCAAGCGATCCTCCTACCTCTGCCTTCCAAAGTGCTGGGACTCCAGGCATCAGCCAGTGAGCCTGCCAAAGGACAATGATTTTAATCAGTGTGTATTTTGATCGGTGATCTGTTTCCCTGGTTTTTAATTTTAATTTTTATTTTTATATATGTGAGGAAGAGGAGAACATTGTAATAATAAGATTTGTGCCACAGTTTCTGATAACTTCTTAAGAGGCCGCAGGAGAAAGTTTCTGGGTGAAATGATCAGACATTTCTAAGCTGCCTGTTGCGTATCAATCATGCTCCTGGCGCAGTGTGTGAGGATCCACCTCATGCACCCCACAGGCATAGAGGATGGCTGGGGTTCGTCGTGTTTCAAGATTTAAAATTAAAATCTGCTGGGCATGGTGGCTCATGCCTGCAATCCCAGCACTTTAGGAGGCCGAGGTGGGCAGATCACGAGGTCAGGAGTTCGGGACCAGCCTGGCCAACATGGTGAAACCTGATCTCTACTAAAAATACAAATATTAACCTGGCGTGGTGGCATGGGCTTATAATCCCAGCTACTCGGGAGGCTGAGACTGGAGAACCGCTTGAACCCAGGAGGCAGAGATTGCAGTGAGCCGAGATTGCACCACTGCACTCCAGTCTGGGCAACAAAGAAAGACTGTCTTGAAAAAATGAATGAATAAATAAATTAATTAATTAAAGTTAAAATCTTTCTTGAAGAGCAGCTCTTTTCTGGACGTCTCATTCCTGAGTCCCCACTGGCTCTGGGCTCCCCATCCTGCTTTGTCTGAGTCAGAGAAGTCTCCTAAAATGTGGAACTGTCAGGGATACAACCTGGAGTAGTCCTGGAAGCCCAGCTGGCTCGTCACCCAGCAACAGACTGTTCACTGGGAGCACAAAAAACCCACGCCTCTTTGGAGGGCCTCTTGGTCTAGCAGTGGTCGAGTTGGAGATTTAGCCCATCCTGGAGCCCCCACAACATTCTGGGTGGAAGAGGCACCATTTCTGCTAAATGCTTTCTCTCAGAGCTGGCCAGGAGCAGCCACAGGGACCACCCAGCACCACCCAGGATTGCTGCCAGAGCTTTCCTTCTCTGGTGAACACCTGGTCTTCTATGCCCACCTTGTGAGGAAGGGCATCCCCAGAGATCCCTCCAAGACCAAGCATTGCTCCCCAGATAGATGCTGTATGGCAAGAAAAAGGAAGGGAGCTCCTCTTCTAGGCTTTAACACAGACATCAGTGCCACCCAGCGCTGTTTCTCCTGCCCACGGGCTGACGGCACAAGGGGCCTTGCCCTGGAGGAAAGGAGGCCCTGAGTGGTCTGGAGGCACCGAGAGAGCCCAGCCTGGAGGGACAAGTGCTTCCCTCACGCACTTCTCTTGCTCTCCCCATGCTGTGGGGCTGCCGGGCCTGAGCTATCTTTGGCAGCTTCCCCAAGGCCAGAGAGGAGCCGGTGCCTCAAAGTTTACTGCTTGAATTATTCGTGTGTTATTAATAGCAGCAGTGATGAGGACGGGAAAGTGGCAATCCTAACACCATGACAGTGGCCCGTCCCAAGAGAGCTGGAGAGGCAAGGCTGCCTGTGAGTCCGGTCACACCAGCAGAGGATGAGTCGCGCCTCTCCCGCCTTCCTCTTCTCTGCAGACAGGGTCAAGGGCATCACAGTCCCCACCCCGAGAGAGCCCCTTCCCCAACTGAGGTTCTGTGGGCTCCCGGAAAACTGTCACACCTGGTGCAGCACAGTGGCTGAGAGTCCAGTCAGGGGCAGCTGAGGTCCCATCCCACAACCTCCACTTAGGAGCCCGTGACCTTGGGCAAGGGCCTCGCCTTCCCTAACCCTTCCTGACACTCCAACAGGGACGAGAGCAGAACCTCCCCTTAGGGCCATCCCGAGGATTAGATGAGAGAAAGGACAGAGCATGACACCTGGCATACAGTCAGTGCCAGGAAATAGAGTTACCTGAGCTTCCTGCATGCTGTTGGCGCTCACTCGGTGCTGGCTCGCATTTATTCCTCACCCCACTCAGGTGGTCCTCTTTGCTCAAACTGGAATTGCTCTACTGGTTTCAAGTAAGCATATCCAGCCTTCTCCAAGGTACCTTACCAAATTGTTTCTGTCCTTACGGAGGTGGAAGGTCAGGTCCCAGGAAGGACTTCTGAGCACACGGAGTTTTGCACTGGTTGGTGAATGGCAGTCCCTGACTCCTCATCAACCAGTGCTTCTGCCTCTTGCTTCAGCCTGGCCTGAAAGGCAGGGCATCCAGACCAGCCACTTCTGGGAGAATTTGCTAACTTCTTCCAGGTCTTGCTAATTGGCCACTGCCCACTCCAGGAAAAGAGACCATGCCAGTCCCCAGCCTCTGTCTGTCACTGGACTCTAAGTGTGCTAACATGGATTTCTTAAGGCTTTGACTCCAGTCTCCTCCTCATTTGTGAAAGGGAAGAGAAATATCATTCGTTCTTCACAGGGTTGCAGGAGGAATAAATGGTAGCTCACAAATAGAACTTCACAGTGTCTGGCATTCTGGAAGGGCAAAATCAATGCTGAATTCTGTTATAATTCTTCTACTCATAAAAGTTCTATTTGATGTCTACTTTATCCCAAACCTCCCTGACTGGAATTTTCCAAGGCAGGTAATAAGGTGCTTTGGTTGGGCATTTTGGCAACTCCCTAAAAAGATTTTGAGCAAAATCCTTTAAAACTTCAAGAGTTACCTCTGGTACTCACATCCCAAAGGGTGAAGACTGAATCCGGCTGAGCAGGAATCTTTAGGACCTTGCTCAGGATTTGAACGTGAGCCTCAGACCCTACCAAAGCTCTGACATGTCCACAAAGAGGTTACTGGAAGGCTTCAGGCCTGGAAGGGAAGTTTCTGATGAGATTCTCATCTTAGGATGGATTTCCTAGAAAAAAGAGCTGAAAATGTGAATCTGTGTGAACACAATTTATTCAGAAATGACTAATAGGATCACTTGAGGACAGGAGTTTGAGACCAGCCTGGGCAATATGGCAAGACCCTGTCTCTACCAAAAAAATTTTTTTTAAATTAGCCAGGCTGGCGACATGCACCTGTAGTTGGAGAGGCTGAAGTGGGGGATTACTTCAGCCCAGGAGGCCAAGGCTGCAATGAGCTGTGATAACGCCACTGCACTCTAGCCTGGGTGACAGTGTGAGACCCTGTCTCAAGAACAAGCAAACAAAAGCAAACAAAAACAAACAACAATGAAAAAAGAAAACAATTAAAAAGAAGCAAGGGGACATTTACACCTCCCCACCCATTGTTAGTGGGGGCTGATCCTGGGGGAGATGCAACTCCTGAGGCATTTTCAGCCCTCAGTGCAGGCGGACAAGGTCAGTCAGGGCAGCTGGCACAGAGACCAGGGGAGGCTGAGGGGAGTGGGCACACACAGAGTGGGTGTGCTCCAGAGGGTGACAGGGGCAAGGAATGTGGGGGGAGCCCCGATGGCGGGCCTCTCCACAGGACAAGGTAAAGCTCCCTGGGAACCCACTCTTGCCATGAGAACAGGCCCCAGGTTCTGGGCTGTCTGCTCTTCCTTCCCTCTGGCTTTTCTCTACCCTAAGCGCTTGCCTCTTCTTCCTTCTTCCTTTGCTTGGACATTTACAGAGCATCTTCTAGACACGAGGCTTGGTTTCAGGGACTCTGGGAGAGCATTGAACCACAGCAGCTGGGTTCCTTCTGATCTGAAGCCATCTGCTGAATTTGCATCCCAGATCAGCCACGGAGCATGAATAAATGATGTGGCTCTCTAAGCCTCATTTCTCGAAGTAAAGGAATAGCACTTATCTACGCCCACTTTGCAAGCCTATTTTCAGAATACTGTGAGGGGATGGGTGTAGAGAGCCCAGCCCAGTGTGCAGTTTATGCACTGACCCCTCCTTTTCTCTCCATTCATCTCATTTGTTTCCTTTGCTAGGTGCCAGGTTGCCACCCTCCTGTCCTGAGTAAAAGTCGTGGATCCTTCAGCAGTGACCCCTGTGAATTGGTTCCTGGGCTCATCATCCTAGTGACTGGGAGAGTCCTATGGCAACAGTGAGTGAGACTCTTTAAGAAGAAAATGACTGGGTGCAGTGGCTCACACCTGTAATCCCAGCACTTTGGGAGGCCAAGGCGGGCAGATCACGAGGTCAGGAGATCAAGACCACCTTGGCCAACGTGGTAAAACCCTACTAAAATACAAAAAATTAGCCGGGGATGGTGGTGCATACCTGTAGTCCCAGCTACTTGGGAGGCTGAGACAAGGGAATCACTTGAACCCGGAGACAGAGGTTGCAGTGAGCCAAGATCGCACCACTGCACGCTAGCCTGGTGACAGAGCAAGACTATGTCAAAAAAGAAGAAGAAGGAGAAGGAGAAGAAGAAGAAGAAGGAGAAGGAGAAGGAGAAGGAGAAGAAGAAGAAAGTAAGAAGGTAATTAGGAGGACACAGGCCCACTGGAGTGCTCAAGACCTTCAGGAGCGGCCTCGTTTTGGGTGCAGCTGCTCACTCTTCCTCTCTCATGGCTGGTATATGCCTGTCATCCTCCAGCTGGCAGGTCCTTTTTGTAAGCTCAGGTGCAGGCCCCAGAACTGCGGATGGATCAGCTCCTCCCTGAGTTGGTCAGAGCCCCTGGTGGGGGCCCCTTCCTAGGGTGCCGGCCTCTGGATGGCTGCCCTTGTGCAGGTGTTGGCCCTTGATCCAGAGATCACATCACCCCATGTATGAATAGACTTGTGCTGCTCCCCCAAGAGTGAGGGTGGGCTGAGGAGACAGGTGTGGCCAGCCTGCTCACTTCTCCCAACAAGGGCCAGTTTGTCCTTTTCCTCCTTGAAGATCTTGGAGCTTGCCTTGGAAGTGGCTGGGAAACGAGATGTCATGAAGAACACATGATTTGGCTCAATCCATCTCTGCTGGCTTTCTCCTTTCTCCTCTCTGCACTCATGCCCTGCCCTCTCTCTTCCTCTGGGCTTCTGCTTGCTCAGAGGGTGGCTGTGACATGCCTGGGGTGTCCTGGGCCTGTAGATAGAGCACTTTCTGCAGCTCCAGTCATGAGGCTGGTCTGTGCAGGTTTCTCCCATGGAGCAGCTCCGGTCTTGTGTTTACTTCCTTTGAATCCTTATCATTTGAGCACAATCCCTGGCACACAGTAACTGTTTAATAAACTGCATTTATCCAATGAACCAGAGAGTGAATTCTCATGAATACACATGTGTGGCATACGTGGGAAAGAGGCTGTGCAGGGCAGGGGCGCTGTGCAGGTCCTGTGGCGCCCACTTCAGGTGCCAGTTTCAATGAGAAACACACCAGGGACCCAGCTGAGCTTGTGTGCGTAACCTGACTTATGCTCATGGTTGCCCGGAAGGGTGAGCTGGAAAGGCCATTTCCGGGCTCAAGACTGAGTAGTGATGTCTGCCCTGGGGAACAGCAAGGTGGTAGCTGCACCTGTGTCATGTGTCTCCAACCCTGGGCCTAAGCCATCTGATCATCATTTCTGAAACCTCTTTAGCCTGAGGGTAGGGCCCAGTACAACCCTGAGAAAAACGCATTAGTCTATTCTACAGGTAATGTCTGGCATAACCTGGTCAGCATGGTCCTCCTGGCTGCCTATAGTTAAGAAGGGGCAGGGACATCATTTTAGCCCCAACACGGTGATTGTCATATGAAATGCCAGGCAACCCCGGAAGCTGTGCACGCAGGAACTGCTTTCCTGAAACATCCTACACAAACTCCAGACTCTCAAGCCTGTTTCCCTGAAAGCTCAGATCAGCCCCAGTTTCCGACCTCTGGGGACCCTTCTTCTTTCCCTGGTGCTCTCTCCTGAGAGGAGGAAATTGAAGTGTTCCAAGGTTCAGGGCAGGGCTTTGACACCTTAAGCTAAATGCAATTCTGACTTCTGAGCTCTTGCAGCGGGGCTTGGTGTTCAGTCTGGGTGAGTGAGCTGAGTGCTTGGCCTGGAGACAGAATGAATTTCTGTTTCAGAACAGCAAGGAGGAGATTTGCCCAACTGCCACTGTCACTGCACAGCCCAGCAGGGGATGGCAGATCTGCAGAGAGACAGGGGGCCTTCATCTCGCCAGGCCTTGGTGCTATTAGGGCTCCAAGGGAAGCGGGGTAGTTTTTCTTCTTTAGAAATTAGCAAAACCACATATGCCTTCTGTCAGCTGAGGCTGAGAAGTTAGGCCTTGGTGCCCAGAGCATGCTCCCTGGAGCTGAAGAAAAGGCAGCGGGCATATGCAGTGGAAGAACGTGTGAGCCTGTCTCAGCAAAGGAGGGGGTTTCACGCCGGGCTGCTCCTAAGGCGACCTAGTTCAGCATCAAGCAGAGAAGTGTTTGCACCCTGGATACCTACAGTGGTTCTCTTGGGTATGCAGCGAGGCTTCTGAGAGCTAGGGTTCTCCTTTGCTGGACTCTGTGTGCACCATGAGATGGCAATGATGGAGATGCAGCCCTAATGAGGCAGAGATTGTTGGTGTCCCACTGCACCTCCATGAAGCCAGAGTCTGCCGACAGTCAACATCGGCAGCTCCAACTCCCAGGGGCTTTTGTTTCTGACCATTCTTGCACATGTCAGAAGCAGCCCTCACCAGTGCTGGAGGAAAGCCGACAGGTGGATACCCCGAGAATCCTCACTCCTTGGCTGTGACCATCCTGTGCTGTGTTCCACACTGACTCTCAACATTCTCCAGTGGGATTCAGGCCAGGGGCCCATGCCCTAACCCAAACATGCTGACAACTCAATTCCAATTAGCTCTTTGTCCCTGTTTCTCCTGTTCCCAGAACCCTAATGGTACTTCCGGGGATCACCTTCCAGGTAAACCAACTACACTCCTCCCTTGTTTGAGGTCTGCTCCCGGGGCAGCCTGGTCTGAGACAGCTGCTCTCAAGATTGGCTTAGGCTCATCTGGGCAGATCAACATCCATCGCATTCTAATCCAGTTGAGAGAACCCATCTTCCTGGATAGGCGGATGTGGTTTTAAATCACTTGGCCCCTTGTTATACATTGTGAACACTTTTCTCCTCTTGGTAACTCATTTCTTCCTCTACCAATGTCTGCGGAGCAGAAAGCAATGAGGCTCAAAGAGTCCCTGCCATAGAGAGGACCACATCTATCAGAGGAGGTTGGCATGGACTGTGACTATCTACACACAAGAAAGAAAGGGCTGAGGCCCCTAGGGAAGTGCAGGGTCGGGACCACAGGGACACTGAGGTGGGTCCCTTCCAGGCTGGAGGGAAGGAGGCTCGAGAGCCACCTCAGGAACGTGGAAGAGAGGAGCTGCAGGTCTGGGAACGGTGGCCCCCAGGGTGGCAGCCTTGATGGGGTAATACCGTGAGGCAATGGAAAAGGCCACGGGTGCACTTGGTGAAGGGTGGTATGTACCCTGGTGGGCCAAAAGATGATTTCAGGCAGTGCACTTGTTGTAGCCTGGGTTCCTTAGAAAACAGAACATGAGGCAGAAGCTGACTTTGCTGACAGTTTGCTGTCGAGTGCGGTCCCAGGAAAGCAGAGTGAGGCAGGCAGAGGGGAGCTGTGTCTGCCTTGCTTGTGTTTGGTGAGAATATCATGAGAAGGGTGAGGCTTTGTTACAAGTGGACTGCTCAATATCTTAGCATGTCTTTAGGGAGGCCAGGGGAACTGCTGGGCCCCAACACAGCATAGAGGCTGGGGAGTGGGATAGGAGGGGAAGGATTCAGCCATAAGCCCCTCTTTCCCACTCATCCAAATTTCATTCTATGGGGTGTAACATCCCAACACCCCATCCCTGAGGGCTGGTGTGGGCACTGTGGGTGGACTTCTCAGCATCTCACACTTCCACAGCAACAGGGAAACCCCAGGGTAGGAGCCAGAGATACGCACAGCAGGAGGGGGCGAGATGCTCTTAGGGTGGGCTTGCGAGCCACCGAGGGCCCAGAACAGCTGTATTAGAAGGCCTCAACCTGTGGAGGAAGTGGTGACAGCTCCGTGGCCAGGGGCCACGTGGGCAGCCCAGAGATGGCATCTGATATGACACAGACACATCAGAGGCTGCACGCTTGTTTTCCTGTATCCTAGAAAAATGGGAATCCAACATACCACACCTATGATAATGCAGACTTTATGTAGACAGCGCAGATAAATCAGCACACAGCTGGAAGGCAATCATGACACCAGCTGTGAAGGGGCACAAGTGTGAAGCACTGGGGCGGGGAGGCAGGGAGCTAGCCACTCAGCTTGTGTCTGTCCTAGGCCAGGGTGTCTGGAAGGAAGATGCAAGGCAGGAGGCTGATGAGGAGCTTGGGGCTGGCGTTCACAACAGGGACACTTGCAGGCAGCCGTGTTTTGGTGACGTTCAAAGGTCGGAGGGAGAATACTGCTGTGACTTGTTACTTTGTCAATAGGAACAAATAGATCTGCACCGGGGGCCATATCTGGGTGTGGGAGAGTGCTTCCCAAAACAGTGCATACCCTGGAGAACTTTCGCTAAATCCGACTTTCTTTTCTTCTAAAAATTAGATAGAGAAAAGTAGCATGAAAGGTATTATTATGAGAAAGACCTTGAATCTTTCTAAAATAATAATTTTAAAGGACTGAAATTGCCAAGTGTTAGTGAGAATGTGGAACACACTACACTCCCATGCCGTGCTGGTGGGAGTGTGTATTGGTGCAACCACTTTAAAAAACCATTCATCAATATCTCCTAAAGCCACACTTATGCCTATACCGTGACCCAGCCATTACATTCTTAGATATATGCCTGATAGAAATGTGTACTTATGTGTAACAAAAGGTTGCATAATTAATTTATTGGCAACATGATTTATAAGGACAAAATCTGGAAACTACTCAAATGCCCATCAACCAGAGAATGGAGACACAAACTAATGTATTCACACTAGAACACAATGCAAATAAATGCTTCATGACTGTGTCCCAAAATCTGGCTGAATCTCACCAACATTATGTCAAGGGGAAAAAGCCAGACATGGAAGCTCTAATGACTCCAGATCCATGAAGATAAAGAGCAGCAAAAGAAAGTCAGCACAGCCGTTCCCCATGTGGGTGGAGGCCAGAGAGGGAGCCCAGACAGGCTTCATGGGGTGGGGCATGTCCCGTTCCTTAGTCTGAATGCTGCTTATGCAGATATGCTAAGTCTGTGAAAATTCCTCAAGCTTTAGGCTTGCAATGTGTGGATTTTTCTGTACCCATGTTATACTTCAGCAAAAGTTCAAAAGAAAAAAAGAAAGGAAAGTAAACAATTTGTAAATGTCTACACTTCTATACTGTGGTGCTATTTTTAGTAACAAATCATATCATAACTGATTACAACGCTCAGCTGATTAAAGCTGAATCAGAGACAGCGGAGAAAGAAGCCCATTTGGGGAATTTTCCTGTGTCCGGCAAGAGGGGCAGGTGATGGAGGAGTTGAGCTTCGTGCCCATGGTCTCAGAGATGCTGGGACTCCCTGCGACCCGCTTCAGTAAGTGAGGTGTGAGATCTTGCTGCAGGGCAAGGACTCGCTTCTGCCTGCAATCATCGCCCTTCTTCAGATCAGCCTGGGGAAGTTCCCACAAATGAGCCGTTTAGGGAGATAACTTGAAATCAATGCCATCATCTCCAGGGAGGAAAAAAAGTGGAGGCCAAAAATGTAATCACTCTTTTCTTCTTGGTCATTCCTGAAGCAATTGTGTGGCATGTCATTTCTTGCGCTGAATGTGATAGAATGTATTGCTGTTCCCGCGTCAGATGGTCTTAGCAAGCCAGCTACGGGGAAGGGCAGCTGTGCTCTTGGAGATAGCAAGACAAGCCACAGTGGCCGAGC
Organism: Macaca fascicularis; assembly: GCF_037993035.2. Lineage (NCBI taxonomy): Eukaryota > Metazoa > Chordata > Mammalia > Primates > Cercopithecidae > Macaca > Macaca fascicularis. The sequence goes on along the minus strand of NC_088393.1, from coordinate 36,178,526 downwards.
CATCCGAGCTGAGGGAGCAGGAAGAGCAGAGTGCAGCAGCTCCAGGGTCCCTCTCTCTCCCTGGAACACAGCAGGGCCATCCCCCCAACTCCCTGAGAGACACTGGCTGCCGTGTCACCCTATCATTCAGCAAGAGAAGCAACCACTCACAGGTGTAAGTCACGGTTTTACCATGGTCTGGGTGGTCTCAAACTAACCCTTCGAATTCCCAGAATTTCAGTTTTCCCATCTCCAAAATTATACCCACCTTGCGAAGTTGTTATAAGGACTGCATAAATCAGGGGTCATTTTATTGTAAAGAGCCAAACAGTCAATGTTTCAGGTTTTGCTGTCTGTGAGGTCTCTATTCCATACTGCAGTGTGAAAGCAGTCATAGACAACCATAACTGAGCAGCTGTGGCTGGATTCCAATGAAGCTTTACTCACATGACAGGTGACAGGCCAGACATGGCCCGTAGGTCGTGGTTTACCAACCCTAGCGTAGGTTAAGGGATTAGTTCGCTTATATAAGGTGGAATGCGTGGCATGCTCAATATGCATTACTTTCATTCTTTCCCCTTCCCGCTGTGTTTTTAGCAGGGCTACATAAGCCGTGTTGAGAGAAGCATCTAGCTCAATATCTGCATAGAGCTGGTATTCAGCATATATTGGGTGTTTCTACCCATTTCTCAGTTGAGCAGGCCACCATTTGTCTAAATGACTCCCAAGCTGTGCCCTGAGGGCATCTGTTGGTAAATTGGAGCCCTTGAGAGGTGAGCGGTGAGGGAGGGTGCAGATGGAGCAAGAGAAACCTCAGGAAACGCCTTACTTCCTTTCCAAGTCAGAGCAAGATGCTCACTGATGACCCCACCACGCCCAGATAATGTGACCCCAGCACACTACTTAACCTACCCATGGCTGTCTCCTCATTTATAAAGCAGGATGTGGACATCAGTGAGGATTAAATGAGTTGATATCTGCAAGTAGTTGTAACAATGCCTGGAGCATAATCTAGTAATGCAAGTTGTATTCACAGTAAAGCAGCAGAAGCCTGAGGTCTCGGTCCAACCCTCACGAGTTCACAGTTCAAGGCCCCCTGGCTGTGGGTCCTTAGGAGATAGCAAAGAGACAGTTGTGAACTAGGCCAAGCCATGTCCAAGGCTCTGCTTTCCTTTTTTCTTTATTAAATACAGACAAGGTCTCACTTTGTCACCCAGGCTGTAGTGCAATGGCGTAATCTTGGCTCACTGCAGCTTCAACCTCCCCAGCTCAAGGGATCTTCCCACCTCAGCCTCTCAAGTAACTGAGACTACAGACGCACGCCACTATGTCCAGATAATTTTTAAATATCTTGTAGAGATGGGGTCTTGTTATATTGTCTAACTCTTGGGCTCAAGGCATCCTCCCGCCTCAGCCTCTCAAAGTGTCGAGATTATAGGTGTGAGCCACTGTGTCTGGTCATGACCTTCTCTCTTATCTTGCTTTGTGGGTGTAGGCAGAGCCAGTGTCAGAGAAACACAGCATTGGGAAATATATTACAGGTGGTAAACCTGTGTAAGTAATGACTGTGGCAAAAGCTGGCACTTTTTCTCCTTCATTGCCTGGACCTGGAATGTGTTCCCCGATTTCACTCTCGTCGGCTGCAATGTTGAAATGGGTAGCTGCTTTCAATGCTGTTGCTCTGGACTGTGGCCTCCTAGATGACAGCAAACTCAGGGGCTCATATCATCTGTATGTGTGTGTGTGTGTGTTTGTGCATGTGTGTGTGTTGCAGCCCAGGTAAATAGGCACTGAAACAGTTTCTTTCAGTCCAAGAATGAAAACTGGCTTCTAAAATGTCAATTTCCCCCGCCTACTCCATTTAGTTTCATCAAGGAGGCCCAGGAGGAGAGATGTAGAGTCTGAGCGCTCTGAGCCCTAAAAGACCCATTTTCTCCCACATAGGTAATGTGTCATTAATTAGACAACTGGGTGCACCCAGAATTCATTTTACATAATTGTCTATCTCAACTCAGAAGATGGGATTTGCCCTCCTGGCAGGGAGCAGTCAGCCAGCTGCTCTTCGTTTAAGGTGGCCCAGGGTTTCTAAAACTTCCACGTGGATGGGGCACTGAGAAAGGAGAGCCCTGAGGAAAGACATCGACTACCCACGGACTCACAGAGGGTGGCGGTGGCGCACCCAGGCCAGGGCACTCAAGAAGCGCTGGTGAGAAGACAGGACTCAGCCAAGGCGGAGCTGAGAGCAAATCCCGCTCACTCCGCATGTGGCCACGGGAAAGGCAGTGACCCCTCTGAGCTCAGCTTCCTCACTTGCCACATGGGGAAAGTGGCACCTGCCTCCCTGGGCTGCTGTGAAGATTAAATGAAACAGAGCATTTGCAAGGAGCAAGAGAAAATTACTCACCAGCAGTCTTTCCAGGGAAAGACCATGTTTGTTTGGGGGGAAAAAAATACATTCTCTGATCAGCCACTGGATTGCCCAGGATTTGAGGGCAGGTGATTTTCTTGGGAGGTGACCTCAGGAAGCTTAGGATCATGTCAGAGCATCGTGGAGGAACTGAAAAGAGTTTGAGTATCAAGGGTAATAGAAAAAGTGGGAAATTGTGGCCAGGTGCGGTGGCTCAAGCCTGTAATCACAGCACTTTGGGAGGCCGAGGGAGTGTGGATCACCTGAGGTTAGGAGTTTGAGACCAGCCTGACCAACATGGTGAAACCCTGTCTCTACAAAAAAAAAAAAATACAAACATTAGCCGGGCATGATGGCCAGTGCCTGTAATCCCAGCTACTTGGGAGGCTGAGGTGGGGGAATTGCTTGAACCCTGGAGGCGGAGGTTGCAGTGAGCCCAGGTGACAGAGCGAAACTCAGTCTCAAAAAAAAAAACAAAAAGAGTGAGAAATTGTGAACTTCCAAAGTTCCAACAATCCAGTCAGAGAATTCACTTAATCTTCAAAGATGACTTTAAAAATGACATCTGATGATAGGTAAAAACAAATAATATATTAAGCAAAGTAATAAAACTATATACGTACATGCAGAGGAAATGAGAAGAAACATATCAAACTATCTGAAGTGTTAGCCTCCGAATGGGGGTTATAGATCAATTTAATGTTATTTTATATAACAATCTATACTGTCCAATGTATTCAAGGTATATACAACTTACTATTGTATTACATTATCACTTTTGAAGAAAAATAAACATAAATTGTAACAGCAACTGCAGAAGACAATTAAATGCAATTGGTGGTACCAACATTCTTCTAACTTAGGAAACGTTAATACCTACAACTATTAAATTTAAAATTCCATTTCTTGAATTTAACGTTTTTAAGCAGTCCATGTGGTCAGAATGAAGATGCATTAGATGCTCTGTTCAAGTGTAGTATCTATCCCCAAACACTTCATGATGGATTTTCCTATAGACCAGTGTATGGTATTCTTCACACAGTATCCTCATACATGCAATGCTTATCATCAGACAGACTATGTGTCCCGATCATCAGAAGGATGACTCAGGCTGGAGCTTCACCCCCAAGATTGCCACAGTCACTAACCAGTCACAACCAACAGCTATCTTTGCTGGAGATCCAGAGGTCCCTAGTGATTCAATGGATGGGCTCTGAGGGTCTACCCACCCTATCTGTATGCAAAATGTTGAGTGTGGACCTAATGATATTGGTCTGGGGGAAGCCTACCAGCCTTTTATCAAATCTCAGTTACCTCCAAAGTTTAAGAACTCCTGTTAAGTGAAGCCATTTGAGGCTTCGTGGCTGTAAAATAACCCAAACATATCCAAGACCATCTCCAAATAGAGTCTCCATTTGAAAACTGATCTAATCCCAACTTGAGAAAGAGGTTAATAGCAGCAATGCCCAGTTCAGTATGAGTTTTAATACCAACAGACTAAATGTACAATTAGGAAACGTAAGCCACTCGTTCCCCCACTAACTGGATTCCGGATGGCTTGTTCATCATGAAACTTAGGTACTTGGAAAGAGGCCATGAGGAAAACGTTATCATCTAAACCCAGACCTGGGCCACTGGTCCTGTGCCTACAGTGTTTCCCAGTCTCGGCAATAGGATGGATTTTAATCATGGCAAAGCCCTCTCCTGCAGGAGCTTCCACAGGGCCACACTTATAGATACTCCATCCCCTGGGCACCGGGCTGCCATATTCCTGGGATAACGTCATGATTCTTCCGGTTTCCTGCACCTCCAGAATAGGCCATTTATCTGAGCCTAGCCAGGTGGCACCGGAATGATGACTAGAGAAGGGGCTTCATTGTTCGATAATAATTTATACCAGCCTGGGGAAATACTGTCTATCTTGCAAAATAATGTTCTGCATGAAGGGAAGCATGCACGTACTGGAAGACGAGAAACAAACAAAATCAACGACAAAAAAGGAGAGGCTTCTATCAGAAGTTGGTCCACATAGGAAAAGAATTTAACCTAAAGTAAACGGACATTGACACTAAGTCTCCCTTAATTATTTCCTGGACTCTGAAAGAACTTTCCGCTCCTGCAGAAACCAGTTTCCCTTTATCTTCATCACGAGCAGACCTCGTGATGAAGATGTGGGGGCCAGGAGCAACTCCAGGGAGCACTGAGAGAAGAGCAGGGAGCTGGGAGACGGAGAGGAAAGAAAACCAATGCAGGGTGTGTTAGAGCAGTTTGCCTTGCGGGAAACTGGAGTTTAATCCTGTCGGATTTGGTGCATGCTGTGAAACACATTTTAGAATTGTTTTAGCCGCGAGGCAAGGAAGCTGGAGTGTTCACTCGCCATATCCCAGTGGTGGCTGATGGAGAGCTGTTTCAAGGTGCATTTACTCCCTGCCTCTTGTCGTCTGCCCTGTGCACAAGATTGAGTGTGGAACCACTGGTATTTGCAGGAAGAAGCCTTTGGTTTGCACACAAACAGTGAGTGCTAAAGGGAAAAGGGACGGTCTCTGATGGTGCCTGCAACAGCCCACTCAAAGCTCCATGGACCATCACCACACTCGAAGAGCAAAGCCCCCATCCCCGGCCTGTAGAAAATGAAATGATTATGCCTGTTCCTCTTTCTGTTCTTTAATCAAGCAACACATCTCTTGTGAGCACCTTCAGTGCATCCGCCCTCTGTTTTGTCCAGTGGGAGAAACAAACCGAAGGGAAGATGTGATCCCTGGCTTCAAGCAGCTCATTATGCAGTTGGAGAGGCAACTCCACATCCACAGACCCAAAACAACCCGCCAAGCTGATGCTAAGCTGAAAAGCTGGCTGTGAGCAGCGCAGTCGGCCTTTTTCCAAATCAGAAAAATTGTGACCCTCTCCCTGGCCAGGCATGGCGCATGGGCATTTCTTCACCGCCAGACCCTTCCCTAGTCATGCTGAAGCTGGAAAACCAGGGTACAGCCAGACTTCCTCTCCAGTGAGGCTACTGTTAAGTCCATTAAAAGAGAGCAGCCATCAGTTTTAAGTACATTGGTGTTTGCCTCCAGAGAGAATGTGTCTTAGGCTGGACTCTCCCAGGAGCAGATCCTGAAACAAGGATTAGCCGGCAGGTGGTTTGCTTGGGATGTGATCCCAGACAGCACCCGTAGGGGATGGGGAAGTGGAAGAAGAAAGGAAAGGCACTAAGGGGCAGGTTACTGCTGGGGACTACTAAGGAAGTGGGGGCTTCACTGCCCTGGGGAATTATGGGACATGATGTAGAAACCACTTGGGGTCTTTGCATCTGGGAGGTGAGAAATCTAAATGTTGATCTCCAAGGAAAGAAGCAAGCAGGGAGTCATGGGCTTGCCTGGAATAGGGAGTGCAGAGGGGTGATGGGCGGGAGGCGTTGATGAGACACTGACAGTGTCTGTCAAAGAAAGAAAACAACTTGGTTTTTGGTCACATTTCCATCCTGGCTCAATGAATGCATGTTGGGGATTGCTGCCTAACTCACAATCAACTTCCCTCCTTGAAATGGCCCCAGCGATTACACTGTTGCATGGCACTGCCTCTCTGGTCTTAGCTCATCAATTCATTGGCAAGTTCCTGCTTCTAGCTGGGCCACTCCAACTTTCTCTCCCATGAATTTGAAATTTGAAACAAAGAGACACAAGGACTTAAAGTCACTGTACGTGAATCTCACAGAAAGTCCATAAACTTTTGATGGCTGAGAGTCTCACTGCTGTCCTGTCCCTGTTCCCTCACCTTCCTGCTTGTTCAAGATCTTCTTTGAATAAATTCTTTATTTATTAGTTGTGAAGAGAATCATGGTTGTGAAGTTGTGAAGAGAATCTGTTGCTTTCCATGAATATAATGTTAATATGCATTTATGTAGGCTCAATGTTGAAAACTCGTATAACCTGAATGCAATTCTAGCAGTCTAGGTTTTTGTCTGAATCAATAGCACCAACTGACTCTCCATCCAGCAGGTATGTACCAATGGGAAATCCTGGCAAAATGCTAAGGCTATTCAATATTGACAAAAGTATATCCATATATCCCCCTAGAGCCCATAAGCAAGAACACCCGATTCATGTATTTAGTCAGATTTTAATGGGAACAAAACAGTTAATCCCAAACTCTCCAGTATAAAGGAAATCTGTTTGCCTTTCAAAAAAAGAATGAGAGTTTAAACTGTGAGTTAAGTAATCCTTTAGACAGCAGTACCCACACCTCAGTATATTAAATGTTTTTCAATCATCCACTCTGTTCATTATAGAAAAGTAAATTTGCTTAGCCACTAAATACCAAATATTCACTTAGAGAACATTAAGTAATGTGATCAAGAGATTTTCTTTCTTGTGAAATAATTGCCTCAAAGCTGCATAAACACGAAGTGCACATTTTCCAAGGGAACGCGGGAATGACCCTCAGCAACGGGCAGATTTATCTGCTGCTGGAAATTTCTCCCTCGCCTGCTGCAGCCCTGGTGCTTTTCTTGGTCTGTCTCTTGCGCATGTCACCCTCCTAGGAAAAGAGCCCGCTGTGGGATTTAGGTCCAGATTTCCAGTGGGAGGTGTGGTTTTTGCATCTACACACATTTGGTCAATAGTCAGACACAAGAGCTAAGAATAGAAGCAGGGGCCGGGCACAGTGGCTCAGGCGTTTAATCCCAGCACTTTGGGAGGCAGATCACCTGAGGTCGGGCGTTCGAGACCAGCCTGGCCAAGATGGTGAAACCTTGTCTCTACTAAAAATACAAAAAATTAGTTTGGTGTGATGGTACACACCTATAATCCCAACTACTGGGGAGGCTGAGGCAGGAGAATTGCCTGAACCAGGGAGACAGAGGTTGCAATGAGCCGAGATCACACCACGGCACTCCAGCCTGAGTGACAGATTGAGACTCCATCTCAGGAAAAAAAGAAGAAGAAGAACAGAAGCAGAAATAATTCTAGACTGGAAATGAGGAGCTCTGGCATTTTCTTAGGGTCAACTGCTATTTTGCCGTGTGTCTTTGGGTAAGACACTTTCCCTCTCTGTGCCTCAGTTTTCTCACTGTAAAAGGTTGATCAGAGAGACTTCCTAGTTTCATTCTATGAATTAAAGCATCCCTCAGTCAATGAGAGCTGTTATTTAGAACATGGAATCTTGGTGCTCCTGGGCTCCATCTTTAATAACACACTCTCCCTCTCTCTTTCAATAGCAATAATGACAGCAACAACTGGCGCATGAGCAATGGTTATCATGGACCAGACACCGCTCTCAGCACTTTGCACATTGCCTCATGATCCACACTGCAATTCCACCAGACAGGGCCTATTGACTGTCCCCATGCTAGCAAGGGGGAAACGTAGGCTCAGAGAGATGCAGTAACTTGCCTAAGGTCACATATCAAGTAAACAAAGAAGTGAGAATTTAAACCCAGAACATCTGGCACCAGATTGAGCCAATATGCTATACTATCTCTATTCTAACAATCCACATCTGGAAATACACTGAAAGAGTATTTTCTTTTTCATTTCATATCTCTGATTTACGATATTTCTCTGGTTTATAATATTTTGAGAAATATCACAAAGGAGTTTTTAGAAAATGAGTCAGCGAATCTTTATTAAATATTTTTAGCGCATGCACATGTATATGTCCTAATGTTAGGCACACAGGAGAGAAAGGAGAAGGAACTGGCCCTGTCCTCAGATAGCTTACTGTCTAATTAAAAGTCTGCCCCATGCAATCTTGACTACATTCCTATTGGAGCAGAAGTGGGAGGCAAACATCCAGAACTACCATCGAAGTTTAACTTGCTGTTCTAAAACTGAATCTTCACACATGAGCCACCATGCCCGGCTAATTTTTGTGGAGATGGAATTTTACCAAGTTGCCCAGGCTGGTCTCAAACTCCTGGGCTCAAGCAATCTGCCTGCCTTGCCCACTCCAAAGTGCTGGGATTATAGGCGTGAGCCACCGTGCCTAGCCTGAATCTTCTTTTTGATGCTGCCTGTTTCTGGAACTGAGTAATTCCTCGCCTAGCTGATTGCCATCAGATTCCTGGAACTACTGGGTGTTGGGTTCCTGGGTCCCAGGGCTGGGAGAAGGAGGATGTGGTAACATCTCAGTTGAGCAGTGCACAGGCACTGAATTGGCCCAGCTGAGGGCTCTGGAAGGAGCCTCTGCTCCACTGTGATCTCCTGCACAGGCCCTCCTTCACTCCGCAGTCTGAAAGGCTCTCATCCATTCACATGTTTGGCCTCCCAGATTCATTATTTTCTACATTAGTCCCAGGACACTTACTCATGGTGCTTTCTGCTATGCTGATTGGGGCCTGACCATGCCTTATCCACTAGAAAACAAGTTCCCCAAGGGCAGGGCAGGGTCTTCATCCTCCCTGACTTTCACATACATCCAGGATAGACTCTTGGAGAGAGTAAAACTTACTAATTAAGCAACAAAGGAATGAGTGAAAAAGATGTGTTAGAACACTTTGGGTTAAAAGTTAAACATCAACCTGAAACTACCTAATCAAACAAGGCAATCTAGGTGCTCATGTAGCTGTGAAGTTGAGAGGCGGGTCTAACACCAGGACCCCAAATGCCATATCTCCACCTCTCCCTCTGCTTCCTTCTGTGGCTTCTTTCTCAGGCTGGCTCTGGTCACATGGTGGCATCCAGCAGTACCAGGTCTCCAATTCACCAGCTAAGAAGCCTCCAGTAGAAGAGACAGAACACTTTCCAGTGATTTCTGCCAGTTTGAAGGACCTGACTCTGTTACTTGCCCAAGGATCAGTTAAAAGGTTGTTATAATGATGCAGGGAAGTGGAGCTCTGCTTTGAGTGGCTCAGTCTAGGTAAGCAGGGAGGCCCACCATGGGCCCAGCAGTCTTCTCCATGTGTTACCAGTCATGTGAAATAATTTAGAAAAGCACCCATAATGTATCCTTCACCATGGATGCCATGTTTGTGCACATGAATTGGAGACGTAAAAAATGTAATGTTTCCTTAGTTTCACTAGTTCAAGAAAGAAAGTATTGCAGAGGGAGGATGGATGCTCACCAGTGAAAATGCCAGATGTCTCCCACAGGAGAAAGGAATTGGAGTTGGGACCCAGCAAGTTGCTCAAAAGGGCTTATGCAAGGGTGAAAAGAAGGATCTGGCCTCGTAGGTATCTGAACTGTCCTAGAAGGAGACTGTCTTAGAGTAAGATTTGCCTCATGTCTACCAAGCATATCTTCAATACTCAGCCTAGTGGATGAAACTTAGTAAGAAAATGAGTGAACCATGTGTTAAACTGTTTCCCAAGTTCAGACTCAGTTAACTTGCCATCTAGTTCATAAACTGCTATAACAAAATACCACAGACTGGGTAATTTGTTTAAAAAATATACATTTATTTCTCATGGTTCTAGAGGCTGGGAGGTCCAAGACCACAGCCTGGCAGGTTGGCTGCCTAGTGTCTGCCTCGAAGGGGCCCTCCTGACTGCTGCATCATTCTGAATGGAGGAAAGCTGTGTCCTCACATGGCAGAGGGCAGAAATGCAAAGGGGACAGACTCCTTCTATCAGTCCCTTTTATAAGGACATCTAATCCCATCCACGACGGCTCCACTCTCATGACTTAATCACACCCTTCTGGGCATCCCAACTTTTAATCCTGTTACACTGGCTATTAAATTTTAGCATGAATTTTGAAAGGAACACAAACATTCAAACCACCACACCTACCTGTAAAAGGAACAGGGAAAAATGTCATTTCCCACAATTTGTCTGTGAGGACATAGAGATTCGCCCTCAGCTCACAGAGCTAGGAAGAGGTGGAACTGGGATTTGAACCCAGGGCCTCTGGAAGGCCTTCTCTGAAATGTCTACACAGGGAGATTGCTGCCTGCTCCTGGCAGCCTAATAGCTTACCCACCATGCCCATCACAGAGCTGCTGCCAGCTGCATTAGCACCTCCTCAGCAGGGAAGCTTTTTTCAGTGTCAGCAAACAGAAATGGCTTATTTGTCCCCCGACAGCCCATATTGTGGCAAAACAGCCTCACTCTCCATTAGAAGGCCAGGAGAGCAAAATCAGGGATTGTTTTAAAAACAAACAGTGTAGCAATAAAGAATCTCAGAAGGAACCCAGTTTTCCCTTTTTTCCTGTGCCTCCTCACTGCTCTGCTCACATCTGTGTGATCCTCAGAGAGAAGACTCAGCAGTTCGATGTGCACAGGGAGGCCCTCTGAGCAGAGCTGGTGCCGCTCATGCCCACTGTGTGGGATTAGCACCTCTCTTCCCATACTCCATACTCCCAGATAACCTCTGAGGCAGGAGTCCTGTCTTCTGTGCCCCACTGCCATCATGCACAGAACCCTGTCAAGGGAGCCATTCAAAAGTGCAGACAAGGCTGGGGGTGGTAGCTCATGGCTCAGCCTGTAATCCCAATACTTTGAGAGGCTGAGGAAGGCAGATTGCTTAAGGCCAGGAGTTCGAGACCAACCTTGCAAACATGGGAAAACCCTGTTTCCACACACACACACAAAAATTACAAAAATTAGCTAGAAAAGGTTGAGGCCCTTGGGGCAGGCCCTGGGTCCCGGGTACTTGGGAGGCTGAGGTGGGAGAATCACTTGAGCCTGGGAGATCTAGGCTGCAGTGAGCCGTAATTGTACCACTGCATTCCAGCTTGGGTAACAGAGTGAAACCCTGTCTCAAGAAAAAGAAAAAAAAAACGTTCAGACAAGACATCTGGAAGTAGCACTCCCTCAGCCCGCCCCCAGCTAGCCGGACAGCTGAGATGCTCACCCAGTGGTAGAAAAAATGCTAGCCCAGTCAGTGACTGCAGGGCAGAGGCTCTGCCAAGTGATGAGACACACACAGCGGGGAGAACAGACAAGGCTCTGCCCACAAGAACTTAACCACTCAGCAGGTGAGAAGCACTTGAAACGGTCATTGTCATGATGATTAAGACATTGCAGTCTGTGCATTATGAAGCAACAGGAGCTGGGTCTATTACAGCGTGTAGTCCTGGTCTAGGTGGAGGGGAGAGGTATGAAGATGGGTGAAGGTTATCCAAGGACACTTCCCTGCAGAAGGCATGAGAGACAGCACAGGAAAGTAGGGGCCCGAGTTCACATGCTGACTTGGCCACTTACGCTTTGCATAATTCTGGACAATTTCCCTTCTCTATCAAAAAGGGGCTGTGATAACTGTAGTGCCTACTCCCCAGCCTGTTATGAGCATTCATGATGGAGCAGTGGTAAATTCTTTATTTTCTTCTGAAATTCTTTATTGCCACACTGTTTGTTTTTAAAGCAATCCCTGATTTTGCTCTCCTGGCCTTCTAATGGAGAGTGAGGCTTTCTCTTCTAATGGAGAGTGAGGCTTTCTCTTCTAATGGAGAGTGAGGCTATTTGGCCATCGGGGCCAACGAGGGTCCTGGCACTTCCATGCTGCAGAAGTATTCACTGACTTCAGAACTTGCTTAAGTGGAGGCCTGAAGGTTGATCCGTAATGACAAAGACAAGAATGAGGACCTGGTTCCAGGCCGAAAGGGCAACACGTTTCTATGTTTTGAATGTTTCTTTCCAAATGTACATTTCCAAAACTTATGTTGAAATGTAATTGCCAATGTAATGGTCTTGGGAGGTGAAGCCTTTAAGAGGTGGTAAGGCCATGAAGGCTCTTCCCCCATAGGTCGGTTTAATACCTTAAATAAAAGGGCTTTTGAGAGCGGACTCTCTCTTTCTGCTTTTGTTCTTCTACCATGTGAGGAACTGTGTTTCCTCCACGCTGGAGGATGCAGTGTTCAAGGCATCATCTTGGAAGTGGAGAGTGGGTCCTCGCCAGACACCAAACCTGCTGGCATTTTGATCTTAGATTTTCCAGCCTCTAGAACGGTAAGAAATACATTTCCATTATTTATAAACCACCCAGTCTCAGGTATTCTGTTAACGCAGCACAGAACAGGCTAAGACACATGGAAACGCTGCAGCTGGGCAGAGGGTGGCACGTGGAGGCCCTGGGAGCAGGCCCAGCCCATGGGCTTGGAGAGCACCGTGTGATGGGGAGGCTGAGGAAGGGTGGGTGCAGCGCACGTGGGACCTCAGAGGACGAGAAGCGGATGCTCCAGTCCATTCCAGGGACAAAGTGAAAGGTCTGAAACAGAAGGGGCCATGATCAGAGTTACAGCTAAGGAAGGTATAGCTGACTGTGACATGGGGAAACAAAGTAAGAGGCGGTGGAAAGAAGGGCTGTCACTTCTGGCTTACTATTGACCCTACTGGTAACTGAGAGCGGGTGAGGTTATCCTCCAGTTTCTGGATAGTCTGTATCCAACTGGGCAACTTCGTGATCATCCTGGTGCTGTGACTGCCTCTCAGCTGGGAAACATTTGTTGATCCCATCCATGGTGGGGAGAAGCTGGGGCAGCATCACCCAGGTGCAATATGCACGTCATTTGGCCCCGTGTGTGGCCCTCTTTGACATTTGCAGAGCCCCAAGGGAAAAGTCAAACTCTGTTTTGCCTCCTTGGGTCCTAAGTCCATCACAGACCTTTTTTTGTCCACTGCTTTCTGTAGAGCTGGGTCCAGTGAAACATGAAGCTGCCATTTTATGTGGGCCTGGGAACTTGGTGAGAAGAACAACCTACTCCAACCCTATATGAATTCCCATTGCAGTGAAGGCAGGATCTAAGAAGTAGAAATGTTAAAAAGGAACACTGACATTCTATAGTGGGCCGAGGAGCAAGACACTTTGACTCATTTAAAATTACTTATTTAATATAAATATAGCAGACAAGAGAGTTACAAGGACCCTAGGAACAGGGAATACAACTATTTTAAATTGAATGTGTAACCCCAGAATGCATGTGACTTTTACTATCTTCATGGTACAATCCTTCTTGTCATCTTGATATTTTAATCTTGGTTCCATTACATGCGTCTTCACAATGTCAAGTAGAGATTGTCTAACACTAAGATATTTAAATCAGATCAGCCTGACCTGAGATACATTTTGCGTCAAGTTGCCATAAGCCTGTGGATCCAATTTCTAAGATGTAGCATGTTTGATGATTACAAGTGTGGGGAGGGGTCTCTTCAGGGTCCCTGGACTTGCCGGGTTACTGTCAACTCCAAAGTGCATTTATGTCAGTGAAGCACCACCTCAGCCCATGACCTTTTGTGGAAATGGATATAGATGAACTCAAAAGGCTAAGTTAAAAGTTCAAATTGTGTTTGAATGTTTATCACTTTTCTTCTCACCAGTTAAGGTTGGCTTTTAAAGATGTGGATGCTTCCTCCAGCTCCCACCGAACTCCTTGACAAAGGGGTTCTGGGAACATGGCACACCCCAAGTCCGATATCACCTGACTGCTATGGTGTAGTCAGGCTGGAGAGGCCCTTCTCAGGACCAGGCTCCTATTGCTGCCAGGGAAAGTCCTGTCTGCTTCTGCACTCTGGCATGGGGAGATGTGTGCATTTCAGGATTTGCACAAGTATTTCCTCATTTGCCATTTAGGTCACCTAGCATCCAACACCAAGATAAATGGAAAAAATATGTCTCTGAAATAGTTCATTAAGAAAAGCTCATCATCTCATTCCATGATACCAAAAGGGTAATCATAATAAATGATTTATAATGGGGGGTCTGAAATATTTAGAGAAAACATTGCTTTGGTAGTGTTACTACATCAGCTCACTTTTATAGCTACTCAGACTTGAAATACCCGCTGACCTCAAGGTGTAATAACTAGAGGCCAAACTTCTCCTTGCTCAAAAAGCTGGAAGCAGCATCTCTTCATTAATTTCAAGCTCCACCTAGGCCCATTCTGCTGAGCCAAGGACTCATCTGCAATGAGAGAAGATAGAGCAGGGGGTAAAGGATATGGCTACAAGGCCTGGGACTCCTTCTCCCCTCACTCTGCTAAAAAATAGGTTCGTTTCCAGTCAGTATAATAAAAAGCATCTGAGCATCACGACTGCCCATCAGTGGAATTAACTGCATTAGAGGCCAGTTAAATACATCACGGAAGACAGGCAATAGCTGCCTCCGAAGTCCCTCTTCACTCAGAGATTATGTGATTATTTAATTCTTTCTAAGTATTATTGAACACAACACACTTATCAGTCCTGGAAAAGGATAAAAGTAAACAATGATTGGGGACTCGTTGTACAGTAAGCACTATAATAGGTACAGGCAGGGGAAATGGTTACACAGAGCAGACACCTCCAGGTTTCAAGAGGATGGCAACTGACTGGGAGATTTTCCTTTCCTCTTGATAAGAAGGTTAATTGGGTCGGGCACGGTGGCTCATGCCTGCAATCCCAACACTTTGGGAGGCCGAGGTGGGTGGATCACCTGAGGTAAGGAGTTAGAGACCAGCCTGGCCAACATGGCAAAACCCCAACTCTACTAAAAATACAAAAAATTAGCCCAGTGTGATGGCAGGCACCTGTAATCCCAGCTACTCGGGAGGCTGAGGCAGGAGAATTACTTGAACCTAGGAGGTGGAGATTTCAGTGAGCCGAGACCGTGCCACTGCACTCCAGCCTGGGCAACAGAGCGAGACTCCATCAAAAACAAAACAAAACAAAACAAACAAACTATATATATATATAAAATCAAAGTGTTTAGTCGTATAGGAAACTCCATTGGAAAAGCAGATTCCACAAGGAAAAGAATGTCCTGGCTTTGGTCGATGTGGCAGGAAAAAAAAAAAAAAAGAAGGTTAGTGGCGCCAAGTTTCCACTTGACGTCTAGGACTCTTTACTTTCTGCACCTCCACCCCACTTCTCCTGTTTCATGTATCAACAGGAGCACATGCGGGTTTGGTCCAAGGAGAGGCCCAGGCCTCAACCTCCAGCAGTTAATTGAGTTTGCAGGGAGGAGGAGAAAGGCACCAGGCTGAGCTCAGTCAGCAGGAAGCAGCATCATCCATTCAAAGTAACAAAACTAACTTTCGGTGGGGCCGAGCATCTGACCGATCAGCAGAAGCTAGCCAATTTTTCCACCTCTGTTCCCCAGTTGTCTTGCTGGCCTTTGGCTGGATCCCAGAATCCAGAAGGCTCCCTGCGAGCTAACCTTCTGCTGACGACTGTGCTAAATCCTAGATGACTCCGGCAATCTGGCCACAGCCATAAATTCATATCACCTATAATCTCCAGGCCCAGATATATATCTTTTCTTTTCTGTTCATTTATTTACCTACTGGTTTTGAAGGAGCTGACACTCAATATTAGAAACATACAAATGGCATGTGTTCACGTGTGGAGTCCAAAGAGAAAGAGGCTTTAGAGATTTCAGGGCCAATGGGATTCCTAACGCACATCAGTCTCATGCTTTGTGCAACTGGATTATAATCAGAGGATTTTGATAAAGACGAAATTGGAGATGAGATTGAAATACGATTTTAAACATCTTGCTTGTGGGCAAAGTCCTCAACTGCACCCCTTGCCAATATGCACATCCAACCTTACTAATGATCAAAGGAACACAACTCCAAATAATCAGGGCTGATTTTATGTTCAGAAACTCTCATATCTTAACCATGGACTGTTAATTGGTTCAATTAGCAGAAAAAGTAAGCTAAGGTGGCCAGTGCTTTAGAGCAAGTTCAATGGGCTATGAAGGGCAGATACTAAAACTAGTAATTAGTTTTTTGTTGTTGTTGTTTGTTTGTTTGTTTTTTACCATTTCGCTCATCACCTATTTATTAAATGAGGTATACCTAAAAAAAGGAAACCTTTCAGGTCACATTATGGCTAATACCAGCAAAAGTTGCAGCAGGGGAAAGGGACGTGAGGAGAAAGGGTGGGGGAGGGAAGAAAGGCGGGACAGTGGAAAAGGGGTGAGGAACCAGGAGCCGAATGAGAAGGAGAGGCTGCCCAGAAGCGAGAGGGCCAGTGCTGGTCACCTGGCTCTCCTCACATCCTGTGGGTGATCCAGGCGTGTCTGTTTCAGACAATCATTGTCATTACCACCCCTTGAGGTTTTTATTTCCTTCTTGTAGTATAAATTATTGCCTGACTTTGGGCCAGGTGTGATGGCTCACACCTGTAATCCCAGCACTTTGGGAGGCTGAGGCAGGTGGATCACGAGGTCGGGAGATCGACACCATCCTGGCTAACACAGTGAAACCCCGTCTCTACTAAAAATACAAAAAATTAGCCGGGTGTGGTGGCAGGCGCCTGTAGTCCCAGCCACTCGGTAGGCTGAGGCAGGAGTTAATATTTATTGAGTGCCTACTATATGCCAGGCACTTTTCCATGTATTTATAAGTATTATTTTATTTAATCATCACATCATTTGTATGAGGAAAACACTCCTGTCATCTCATGTTACAGAGGAGGAAGCGAAATACACAGATGTTCCAATAACTTATAAGTCAGAAAACTAGGGAGCAAGGGAACTGGAATTTAACACTGACCGGTGTGACTCCCCAGCTCATGTTCATACATATGAATCCACGTGTGTGTGAAGCACTACATTCTGACATTCGTTTTCTCAAATTCTAAATGAATTATTCATTGTAATAAGTGACTCAAACAGGCCAGTCATTTCACACTGGCTATTTTGCTGCCGCCTTCCCCAGGCCCTGCTCTAGCCCAGTCCATCACCTCGTCTACGATAGCTACTGTCTTCCTAAGTGGGGCAGAATCTCAGGCCTACAGCTGCCATAGGCATCAGTGGAAACCCCTAGAACTCCAGCCAGCATACAGGAAATTATAAGGCCGTGCTTGTGTGCACCAACCACGTTGCAATACTGCCTCGAGAACTAGGGCAGACTTGAGTTTCAACAGGACTCTTCCATTGATTCCTGGGTAACTTTGGTCAAATTGCTTTATCTTTCTTTTTTTTTTTTTTTTTTTGAGGCGGAGTCTTCACTCTGTCGCCCAGGCTGGAGTGCAGTGGCACCATCTCCGCTCACTGCAAGCTCCCCCTCCCGGGTTCGCGCCATTCTCCTGCCTCAGCCTCCAGAGTAGCTGGGACTACAGGCGCCCGCCACCGCGCCCGGCTTACTTTTTGTATTTTAGTAGAGACGGGGTTTCACCGTGTTAGCCAGGATGGTCTCGATCTACTGACCTCGTGATCCGCCCGCCTCGGCCTCCCAAAGTGCAGGGATTACAGGCGTGAGCCACCGCGCCCGGCCTGCTTTATCTTTCTAAGCTTCATATTCCTCGTCTGACAAACAAAGCTCTTCAAATCAGGTTTTGTTGTGATAATACTATGTAACAAACATCTCCCAAATTTCTGTGGCTGAAATTACATTCATTTAGACCTCATTCATGGATGAGCTACTGTTCATCAGCTACTGCTTGGCTGGCTGGGCTCCAGAGTGACATTTGGGCTTAGGTGTGTTCCATACAGCTCTTCATTCTGGGCCCAGTGACGAGCTGGGCATGCTCTCATCATGGCGGAGGGCGGGAGGGAAAAAGGATGGGCAGAAACTCCATACATACATTTAAAGCTTCTGGCACATGTCTGTTCATGTCACATTGGCCAAGCAAGTTATATGGTCATGGTCAAAGGCAGGAGGGTGGGGCTGTGAACTACTCTCAATGTACCAAAACTAGGAGAGGGAGGGAAGGAGGAATAATGAAGAAATATTACCAACCAACACAGAAAAGTGGACTAATATTATTTTGGTATTTTTACCTCCACAACAGAAAAAAAAAAAAAGCAAAAAGAGGCATGGCCATATTAACCTATCCAAGAATTTCAGCTTTGTTTTGGAAACCCTCTGCCTTCAGGAAAGCAGAAGCATTTTATGCTGTATGCGGTGGGGCGGGTGTCTTACTTTGTATCAGAACAATTTGTAATAGGTTCATTCTTTGATGCAGTCATTTTTAGGAGCTTCCAGGAGCATATTTTAAAGAAATAATCAGAAGCATAAAAGTATTTATGTTTAAAGATGTCCATCAAGGCATTTTTTTGTAATAGCAAAAAATAAGAACAACAATATGTCCATAAAGATAATATTTAAAATCCATACAAGGGACGATTATGGACTTAATTTTTAAATGGTATTTTTCTAAGAATATCTATGGAGACAGATAAATGCACCTAATACAGTGCTAAGTACATAAATCAGAATGTAAAAATATACAATAGAATCTCACTTTTGTGAAGCATATGGCTCTGTATCACCGAGAAATGAATGATTGGATGGAAGTTTAAAATGTTAACACTGGCTAGCTATAGTTATGGACAGATGATGCAGCATGGGTATTTAATTTTTCCTATCTATTTTTTTCTATACTTTCTAAATTTCCCACAGGAAAAAAAAATAGAATTATTTTAGGCCAGGTGCGGCAGCTCACGCCTGTAATCCCAGCACTTTGGGAGGCCAAAGCAGGCGGATCACTTGAAGTCAGTAGTTCGAGAGCGCCTGGCCAACAAGGTAAAGCCCGTCCCTACTCACTACTCACTAAAAAAATACAAAAATAATAAAATAGAAGAATGTTTTTAAACTGCTAAGCTGGTCCATGGGATGCTTCAACTGTGGAGGTTCCCAACCAAACCCAGCTAAGAGTTTGGACCGCGGGCCTGGAACTGAGAATTCCCAGGAAGCATGAGCGCTGCCGCAGCTCACTTATCTTCACCCTGGAATGATAAATAATCGATGCAAATGCATGCGTGCCCACTGCTGAATCCACAGTTCTGTCAGGAAGACACCACGGCCTACTAGCAATACTGATGGTCTAAAGGCTCTTCGTTGCTGCCCAGGATGAGGTTTCATTTCATTTGATTATTTTCTAGACCTTGAACATTGCATTTGGACAGGAATCTAGTTACCTTGTTTGTTAAAGGCTTTGGGAAATGGAGCGGAGCCATCCGATGATGGAGAACCAGCATTCCCCATTTGGGTCCTCATTTATTAGGCAAAGTAATTCTTTTGGGACCTGCATGACCTAGAAGCAGGAATTTGACTTATGACATCGGGAGGACAGTCAGCACTGAACAGCCTTTAGACGGCAGGTTCGATGAATTCCCTCAGAAAGGTCAGGAAACCAGGCACAGTTCCTAGAGCCTCAGATGCTATCTGAGCTCTTTCTAGGGGGAAAGGTGCCCTCTCCTCTACTCTCCTGCAGCCGCTGGGCCAATGTTCTTTGCCCCCAGAATCTGACCCACCTATAGGCACTTCCAGTTAAACATCAGGCAGGTACTTTCTGGGCAATATTTCCATGAACATTCCCCTACTGTTAACTTGCTTACAAACAAAATTGGGTGATTTGTTCCAGTGCCAGACCCATCTGCGTACTCAGGACAGTTTTTCTTTACAATCTCAAATTGATCTGAACTAATCTGTTCAGTTCCCTCTTTCTGGACAAAGACCTTGTGTGCCAGGTTTCTTCTGCCTGGAGCACATTTTTACTTTCAAGTTATAAACCCTGAAAAATGGGTTTCATAATGGGAAGGCCGACAGAGTCTCAGCCATCGAGATTCAAGTAGCCTCACTCTGCCAAATATATTTATTATTATTTCCTCAAATAGCCACCATTTAATACCTGTCACTTTTTTTCCTTACAAGGTTGAGGGCTGTGTAGTCTTGGTTGCAAGCTCTCTTGGTTGTCGTGATGACTTGTTCCGGGGAGGCGGGTGCTTAGAGACAGAGCCTTGTAGCAGGGAGTTCTGCGCTGAGCTCCCCAGTGGAGGGAACAGTCACAGCCACTGCATTAAGCCCCCGTTGCAATGCAGGGTGTGGAACCGCTCTGCTCTCTGACAATGCCTACAAAAGCTCGGTGGAGCAGAACTTTCCAGTGTGGTCATCTCCTGGAGGGCGAGGCTGAAGGCCTGAATCCCCACGGCATCTCCACACACTTCTTTGCACATTTGCTGCTTGGTGCTTTTCAGCTGTTGGCATGGATAAAGCTGCAGGGCTGGCTCCTGAAATGTGGTTGGAGATGTCTTCCTCCCACGAGAGGCTTCTACAGAGACTGCCTGGAACAACCTTTGAAAACTCATTGTTTAAAATGTATTAATCCAAATCCTTTCCAAGTCTTCTCTGCCAAAACCCAGCACAGAGAACCACTTCTCTTCCTTCACATGCCCTGACATCATTACTCCAAGGCCTCTCCACCCTGCCTCACCCCAAATGCCACTCAAGAGATGGGTCTTTCTAAAGCCAAGGGTTTCACCCAGAAAGCCTAGGGGCAGCTGCTGCCACCTTTCCTTCTGCACAGCCTGAGACCACCCTCTTCCGTGTTCCCTGCCCCTGCCCAGAGGACACCTGCATTCCACATCCTGTGTCTTCCATCCCTGGGGGACTCAGCCACCGAATCCCGCCTTCTGTGGCTCCCTTCCTTTGTGCAAGGCCAGCATTCCATCCAGAGCCAGACTGGGCCCTGGCCTGCAAGCAGACGTGGAAATCCCTTCTGCCGAGCCAGATGCCAGACACGCGGGAGCTCAGCCGGCCTTCTCAATGGGACTCTATCTTAGAAAACACGAATAAGACCTATGACAGCTATTAAGCAGTTATTGAAGAGGGTCTCTGTGTGCTCTGCTGGAAAAACGCATTTGGAACATCACTTTGTGATGTGGGTGGGTTTGGGTGAGTCCCCTTAGATTCCAGTGGCAGTGATTGGGGATCCCAGAAACAGGTGGTGTGTCCCTGCCTAACTCTGATCCAGGGAGTTCCCCTGGAAGACAAGATAGATATGGCATACACCAGCCACACACTTCAGTGCCCCTGACCAGTGCCAGGAAAGAGAGGCCTTATGAGTCCATCAGAGTTTCCTAAAAGCCTGCGAAGGCACCCACAGTCTCCTAATCGAATCTTCCCGTGGCTCCTGGCTTGCACGGGATAGAGTGCCCTTGCCATGAGGGAGTCTCTGAGTGATGCCCCGGGGCTCAGGGACAGCATGAGACGGGAGGTGTCTATGATGCTCTGGCTCCCCGATCCCAGGGCAAAGGCCTGGCCCTCTAGACTCCATGGGTAGCAGGGACCCAGGGCTTCTGCTGCCCCTCCCGGGCATCCCCCAGACACTGGCCGGTGGTGATGGGAAAACCAGGAGCACCTCTGACCTGCTCACCTCGTTGTTCCCCTCGCCGGGCCTGGAGGCCTGGCCACTCAGGTGAGCACCGTGCAGCCTCTTTCCATCGGATTCCCCTGTTCCACCAGCTGTTCGCAGCTGGGGAACAGCTGCTGCGCCTCTGACTTTTCCACCCATCTGCAGCCAGAGCTGGAGCCTAGCCTAATTTTCAGTTGGCCATATCTGTCTCTGATCTCTGAGCCCCACTTCCAACCCACATCTCTGATTTCTGCTGTACATCCCAGACAGAATCTGATGCCAAACAGAGCTGAGTGTGAACTCCAGTAGGGCCCTAGATGCTGACCCCAAGGTGATGGCAGTACCTACATACCCGGCATGGAGACAGCGGCTGCCAGCCCACATGCCCCTGAGGCCGCAGGTCCCACACCCACAGCAGGGCGTCACACGATCCTTGTGCTCACCGCCTCCCATTTCTCTATGCAACTTTTACCTGATTTGGGTCATGGATACAAAACACACAGGAATTCATCAGTCAGCAGGTGTGGGAGAGACGGGGGTCATGTTGAACTGGGACTCTGTGCCCAGTGTCCTGAGGGAGCCAGGGGTCCTGTGTGAGCTAAGACTCTGTCCAGGGTCCTGAGAGAGCAGGGGTGTCCTGTGTGAGCCGGGACTCTGCCCAGCGTCCTGAGGGAGCCAGGGGTCCTGTGTGAGCCGGGACTCTGCCCAGCGTCCTGAGGGAGCCAGGGGTCCTGTGTGAGCCGGGACTCTGCGCTCAGCATCCTGAGGGAGCCAGGGGTCCTGTGTGAGCCGGAACTCTGCCCAGGTCCTGAGGGAGACAAGGGTTCCTCCGTGAGCTGGACTCTGCCCAGGGTCCTGAGGGAGCCGTGGGGTTCTGTGTGAGCTGGAACTCAGTTTCTATCAGGCAAAAGCTCACAGCTGGCCAAAGAGAAAATTGAATTTTCAATTTTTAATTCATAGGTAAAATCCATTAGAGCAACACAATTTATTTTCAGAAGTTGTGTAATTTCTGTGTGCAGTACAGTCATTGACTTGCTATTTCCCCACCTTGACAAGTATAAACCTTTGAGTCAATTTAAATACAAAACTCACTGCATTTCACATTGTATTCTAGCGGCCTTTTCTCCAAGGCACTTTACGTAGTAGATTTCAAAGCCCTTTCAAAGCATTTTTCCACCTTCTTCACAGAAAAGGTGCCTATTATGTTTTTAAATGAACAAGGAGCACTGTTATAGGAGTCAGATCACCACTTGTAGATAGCTTCAGCATCTCAGGGCCTCGGTTTTCCCATCAGTAAAATGGGGTTATTCCCATGAATCAGTATTATAGAAACTACTATTTAAATTACATTAAGTGGCTCACACCCGTAATCCCAGCACTTTGGGAGGCCGAGGTGGGTGGATCACTTGATACCAGGAGTTTGAGACCAGCCTGGCCAACATGGCAAAATCTCATCTCTATTAAAATACAAAAAAAATTAGCTGGGCATGGTGGTGCGTGCCTGTAATCCCAGTTACTTGGGAGGCTGAGGCAGGAGAATCACTTGAAACCAGGAGTCACAGGTTGCAGTGAGCTGAGATCGCGCCATTACACTCCAGTCTGGGTGACAGAGCGAGACTCTGTCTCAAAATAAATAAATAAATAAATAACTTTGAATGAACTTTGAAGGTGACCAGGGATATGAGAATACAGTAGAATTTCCCTTAACCCTACACCCTATGTCCACCTCCAGATATTCAGATATTAATTTATGCTCAAGTGAATACCTGACACTTGTATTTAAATTTTCAATACTTTAATATTCAAGTATTTGCACAAGCCAAAAGAAAATGTTGCTGAGTGTAGCTACCAGACCAAGACAGCAGAGAGAAGTGTAGTATGGGTGGAATTAGACCAGCTTGCCTTATCTAAATACGTTGAAATCCATCTTCCTTTTCTAATGCTGTGAAAGAAAAACCTAATCTCAGGACCTGAAACTCACCAAGCCAAAGGGAAGGTTAAGCTTGGGAACCCAGTCATGCAAAAACTACCTTCCTTTTGTTCCCAGATAACTGTCATTTCACATGCTTGTTTATGTAAAATGTGGATTTACTGGGCTTCAGACAAAAGCATCATTGACTGCCCCGCCCCCCCGCCGCCACCCCGTGCCTTCCCTTTCACGTGCGAAATGCATGTTCACTGAGCACAGATCCAGGCTTTTCAAGAAGGTAACACTGCCCTCATTGCCTACCTTCCTTCCTTTTTTTTTTTTCATTTTTTCTTCCCCTCCCACTTGATCTTTCCCCTTTAAATATTGAAGCTCGTGAAACTCTCTTTAGAAAAAACACAGGCCACAGATCCTACTGGGACTTGTGTCTCTTCTTTCGGGGTGTACCCTCAGCCTGGTCACGGAAACCTCGATTCCATCAAGACGTGCCACTTTGGGGTCACTTTGCAGTGCTGTGGGCCTGGACCCCACAGGGGCCTCTGCTTTGTGACTGTGCCTGCACAATGATTGTAGGGGTGTCCCTGCTACCGCCTTTATCTTGTTTACTTTCAGGGTTTGTTTATTTTTGTCTTAGACCCTGAAAACGCCCTATTACCATTGGCTGGTGAAAGTTAGATATTTGAGATCTTTAAAGGCGAGAAGCTTGATTTCGATCCAGGAAGTCTGAGGAAGTAGAAAAACATCCAGACGTGCCATATAGCCCAAATGTCAAAACTATTCTGGAATCCAGAACTAAGGTGCATCAAAGACTTTTCTTCCTGTTAACCTTTACAAAAAGGGGCTTTGTGGGATCCAGGCAAATCTGAATAAATGTGTCTTCTTTGGAGGGGAGCTGGAGAAGCCCTCGTGGTGTCTTGTCTTTTCTAAGATAATCACATTTTCCAGTTAACATGACCTTGCTTTGCTGTTTTCTTTTTCACTAACCCTGAACCCACAGGGAACACACCCACAGTGGGGAGAGCCCCGGGTCAATGTTGCAGAGACGCCTTGCAGGCACTACCCATGGATAAGGTGACCTCTCACTCGGCCCCGTTCTCCTGTTCTTCCATTTCTACAAGAGCAGTGGCAAAGGTCATGTTCTTATGTGTTTTTTTTCAAAATCCACCTTCCCTTGGGCTCAATGCTGAAGTGTGTTACCAAATCATGTTGTTTTTTCAACTATGCCCCACTTCACTTCCCTCTCAGGGTCTTTGCCTGGCCTCCTCCTGGTTGCTGTGGTACAAGAGGGATGTGGATGTGCCAACAGAAGCAAATGGCAGTGGAGAAGTGCTCAAGGTTCAGGCATCACCAGGAGCCCACTATCTGCCTCCCCGCATGACAGCCCTATTCTCCCAGGATGGCTCCAGCCAGAACAGGAGGATATTTATTGACAGCACAGAGACTGTGTTTTTCACCATCAACTCCATTCAAAACATCGCTGGGGGATTCCATGATTGCCCCAAATGGCTCCAGTGCTCGCGTGTGGATCAACCGTTGTGTCCAGGAGTAGGCGGTAGGAAAGCCTAAAGAGTGGGACCCTATGCATTAGGGGAAGTTCTCCTAGAGGCGCTGCTGGAAGGAGCATTTCCCAAGGGGTGAACAGACCAAGAATTAACGTCTACCTGGCTGGCCTCCAGCCAGGCTCCCCTGCACCAGTCCTAGAGAGGTAAAAACTGTGGGGGCAGGGAAGGTCAAAATGGACCAAAATGGCAGGAGGCAATTCTGCAGCAGAAACCAGGAGCATTGCCTACACAATGCCACCTATTCTTCAGGGCACAAATGGCAGGTGTGTAACAGGAGCACTGCCCACACAACACCGTCTATCACTCAGGGCATGAGCAGCAGGTACGTAAGAGGAGGGTTGCAATGTCTCTGGAGAGACTGGACAGCAAGAGCAGCTAAGCCTCTGATGGGGCTCTGGGCAGGCAGCATGTCTCCTGTGAGAGGTCACATTATCACAAAGGAGAAAGGAGCCCTGGACTGATGAAGCACGTGTGCAAAAACCACAGGGCCAGCTTACAGGAGAGCTGAGATTGAGCTATTAGGTTAAAGGGTCCTTGACATGGTTTGGATATTTGTCCTTTCCAAATGTCATGTCGAAATTTGATCCCAATGTTGGAGGTAGGGCCTGGTGCGAGATGTTTGGGTCATGGGGGCGTGTCCCTCATGAATGGCTTGGTGCCCTCTCGGCAGCAATGAGTTCATGTAAGAGCTGGTAGTTTAAAAGAGCCTGGCGCAAGATTGCATGGAAAAGGGAATTCCTGTACACTGTTGGTAGAAGGATGAACTAACTCAGCCGTTGTGGAAAGCAGTGCGGCAATTCCTCAACGAACTTAAACAGAATTACCATTTGACCTGGAAATCCCATTACTGGGTATATTCCCAAAGGAAAATAAATCATTCTACCATAAAGACAAATGCACACATATGTTCACCGCAGCACTATTCACAATAGCAAAGACATAGAATCAACCCAGGTGCCCATCAACAGTGGACTGAATAAAGAAAACATGGTACATATGCACCATAGAATATTATGCAGCCATAAAAAATGAGATCATGTCTTTTGCAGGAACATGGATGGAGCTGGAGGTCATTATCCAATGTGAATTAGTGCAGAAATAGAAAACAAAACCCCACATGTTCTTCCTTATATATGGGAGCTAAAGGATAAGAACCAATGGGCACAAAGAGGAGAACAACAGACACCGAGGCCTGCTTGAGGGCGGAAGGTGGGAGGAGAGAGAGGATCAGGAAGAATGTCCATAGGGTACTATGCTCATTATCTGAGTGATGAAATAATCTACATCAAACTTCCATGACACGCAGTTTACCTATATAACTAACTTGCACATGTGCTCCTGATCCTAAAATAAAAGTTAAAAATAATCACACAAAAAATACAATAAATCATAAAATAAAAGAGCCGGGCACCTCTCTTGCTCCCTGTCTCGCCATGTGAGATGCCAGTTTCCCTTCCCTTCTGCCATGAGTAAAAGCTTCCTGAGGCCTCCCCAGAAGCAGATGAAGGCACCACGCTTACGGTACACCCTGCAGAACCATGAGCCACTTATACTTTCTTTTTGTATATAAATTGCCCAGTCTCAGATATTTCTTTTTTTGTTGTTGTTGTTGAGACGGAGTCTCGCTCTGTCGCCCAGGCTGGAGTGCAGTGGCCGGATCTCAGCTCACTGCAAGCTCCGCCTCCCGGGTTTACGCCATTCTCCTGCCTCAGCCTCCCAAGTAGCTGGGACTACAGGCGCCCGCCACCTCGCCCGGCTAGTTTTTTGTATTTTTTAAGTAGAGATCAGATATTTCTTTATGGCAACATAAAACAGACTCATGTAGCATCCCACGAGTTTTTGCAGAAAAGAGAAGGAAAGAGAGGAAGGCTGGAAATGGGCAAGCTGTCCCAGGCAAAGGGATGGGCAAAGAGATACATTCCTATGGGAAGGTGAGCGAATGAGCTGATTAGTGGGGTTGCAGGAAGGGATGCTTCAGGCAGGGATAAGCAAACAGGATGCTATCATCATAGAATATGCGTGCACACGTAACGCGCGCGCACACACACCCCTCAGGAAGCATGCAAGCAGGCATCACCTTGGCTTGACGGTAGATTCCAGGAGCACAGAAGCTGCCTTCACCCCAAGGAGCACAGCCTCTCACCTCCGTCCTCTTTCACTGCAATTCCCTGCCTTCCAGCAAGTGTCCGGTGCCTGCTTAACATGCGGGCAGGCTGTCAGTGAGACAGGCTTAAGCCTGCTGCAGGGACTGCCTCTCGGGAAAGAGAAAACAAAGCCGGAGCCTTAAAAATAGAGCTGTCCACTGATGGAATTCTCTCCTGCTGCCATGACCAAATCTTTAGTCCCAAGGGAAACGGCTGATCAGACACACTCCCAGCAAGGTCATGAGGTGCTCAGAAAACATGCACTGAGGCAGGCTGCCGGCACTGGCTCTCCTCGCCCCTGGACCCTCGAGGGCCCCACAAGCTAGGGAGGGAGGGCCGCTCCAGTGCCAATCTGTAACCACAAAGCATGCCTTTGCTCTTGTGATGCTGGATACCAGCCTAGTCCTGAAGTCAGCTGCTTGCACAGACAACATTCACTCATTCAGACACAAATGAGATCAGTTCTTATCCGAATCACAGGTCAATAGGATTTGGGAAGCCGCAGAGTCCTAGAGATTACATTATTTTAAAGACTGCAGAGTTCAATACAGCGAGGTTCAAAACAGAGGGAGGATTTTGTTGTCACACAGATGTCCACCCCTCCCCGCACTGCACCATGGCGCCTGCCTGCTCCAGTTCTCCTCGTGTGTCGCCTCCCACTGTCCACTTCCCAGGCAGCTTGTCTGGATCTCTTGCAAGAGCAGGGCTTGGAGCCTGGTGACCTTAGCGGCCACAGGGCCCAGCACACAGTGGGGGCTCCATGAAATCCCAGGAGGGAAGGGATGGAGAGGGAAGGAGGCCAGGTGTCCCAAAGAGGAACCCTGGGGGAGTGGTCCTTTCCTATCTGTCACTGGTGCCTAGTAAAGCGAGAGCAGAAGATCCCAGCCCCAGCTGGCACATGGCTCTGAGCCCAGAGCCTGTCCCTTCATGAAGGAAGACAGTGCGGCCACCATTGGCCCACAGGCACTGTCTCCGCTGAGGCCCCTTCCAGCTGTCTTCTTCTCTGGAAGCCCCTGAGGACCCTGCCTCACACTGTTCTGGGTGAGTCTGTTCCCTGTGAGTATTTGCCTTCTGAGGGTGCAGGCACAGGGGCAGGGCAGGGGCAGAACAGCAGGATCCCACCCACGTGTTGAACTGAGCTGATTTGTCACTTTATAAAAGGCTTGTGTTGGGCAGGCTTGGTGTTGGGCCTGTGGTCCCAGCTACTTGAGAGGCTGAGGCAGGAAGATCACTTGAGTCCAGGAAATGGAGGCTGTGGTGAGCCATGATTGCACCACTGCACTTCAGTCCAGGTCACAGAGTGGGACCCTGTCTTTAAAAGAAAAAAAGATGTAAAAGGCTAATGCATTGATAGGTAGGTGGCCCGCAAGTTTGTTTTTTGAGACAGAGTCTCCCTCTGTCACCCAGGCTGGAGTGCAGTGGTGTGATCTTGGTTCATTGCAACCTCCATCTCCCAGGTTCAAGCGATTCTTCTGCCTCAGCCTCCTGAGTAGCTGGGATTACAGGCGCTCGCCATCGTGTTCAGCTAATTTTTGTATTTTTAGTAGAGATGAGGTTTTACCATGTTGGCCAGGCTGGTCTCGAACTCCTAACCTCAGCTGACCTGTCCGCCTTGGCCTTCCAAAGAGGCGTGAGCCACTGAGCCCAGCCCCAAATTCTGTTTTAAACACAAGCTAGAGTCAATGTCCACACTGGAAGTCATTTTCAAGGGGGCGATCAGAAAGCAGCAGGGGAAGTGGCTACTTTGAAGCAAAGCGACTGACATTTTAAAGCAATTAATAACTGTGTTTCCCCAGAGACAAGCCGCGGGTGTGGGGAACCGAAGTTGCTCCTCTCATTGTTCCTCCTGTGCTTGGGCAGCGGACTGGAACCCTCTGGGCAGCTTCTCAACTCAGCGTGTCTTGCTGATCTATTAAGTTGAACATTAATCATTAGTGGAGCTCATCTTCCTTCCCTGAATTTAATTTCATTAGTTATACTTTCTTTCCCTATTAGAACAGGCTCTGATGCATTTGCTTAGAAGGCAAATGGGCACTGGCTCTCTCCCACCTCTCCTGGATGGAGACGTCCCTCTAATGGCACAGACAATTGTCAACATGTCCAGGTCAGGCTGGTTGATCTGGATACAATCAGAACTCAAATCTTTTCTTATGAACTCTCAGGAACTCTCTTTAAGAAAATCAGGGCCACTGTGGTTTTGTTACTTGAAAGGGGTTTCAATCCAGACCCCAAGAGAGGGTTCTTGGATCTTGCACAAGAAAAAATTGGGGGCAAGTCCACAGAGTAAAAGCAAAAGCCAGTTTATTAAGAAAGTATAGGAATAAAGCAAGG
Source organism: Macaca fascicularis (assembly GCF_037993035.2). NCBI lineage: Eukaryota > Metazoa > Chordata > Mammalia > Primates > Cercopithecidae > Macaca > Macaca fascicularis. The sequence continues at coordinate 36,149,178 of NC_088393.1, read as the reverse complement.
GCTACTTCATAGACAGAGCAGGGCGCTCCCAAAGGCAAGAGGAGGAACGCATCCATCTTACCTGAAGTGCTTGTTTATATATAGAATAACAAAGCAAAAGCCATGGGGGATGTGCTCCACTCCAGGGCTGTGTCAAAGGATTGCTCATCTTTGTGTAACTACCATCTTCACAAGAATCTGTATCTTTAAAGCGAAACTTATTCTTAAACTAAGAATGCTTTTGTACTTAAGACATCGGGACATTAGGACATTTCCTGCGTCTGTTAAGTCTTGGGTCTGTTTGCTCAGCATGAATTCAACTATTCCTTTAACCATGAACCTCATGTGGCTAAGAATGCCTAATCTCCTGGGAACAGCCCAGCAGATTTCGGTGTCTGTTTATCCAGCCCGTATTCAAGATGGAGTCACTCTGGTTCAAACACCTCTGACCGTTTTAAACCAAAAAAATAGGATACCCAATCTCTGGGATCCTTTGTCTTAAAAAATATATGCAAAAGACACATCAGGAAACCAGAGGCAATGGGGTCCCAGGATTGCCACTTTAGTCCTGGACAGGCACTAGGGCAGGACACTGGAGATTAGAAGGGGGGCCTGTGCCACTGGAGATTAGAAGAGTGAGTCTGACAGGAGGGAGCCCCAGGAGAAAGTCATTTCTTCATCCATCTGCTTGTCCATCCATGCTTTAATGCTATTCTTCCAGGCTGTACACCAGGTGTGGGGAGGGCTCAAGGATGTCCAAGCCGAGTGTTCTGGCCTCCTTGCCTTCCTTGCTCCCTCCCTTGAAATATTTGAGTGCCTTATCTACCCCCTAGCACTGTGTCCAGTGCTAAGTATCCAGTGATAAGGTTAAAACAACAAACTTCCAATCAGTATGGAGAACAGTTTGGAGGTTCCTCAAAAAACTAAAAATAGAGCTACCATATGATCCAGCAATCCCACTGCTGGGCATAGACCCCAAAGAAAGAAAATCAGGCTATTGATGAGATCTCTGCACTCCCATGTTTATTGCAGCACTGTTCACAAGAGCCCAGATTTGGAAACAACCTGCCACCAACAGATGAATGGATAAAAAAACATGTGGTCCATGGACACAATGGAGTACTTACTACTCAGCCATTAAAAAGAATGAGATCCTGTCATCTGTAACCACACGGATGGAACTGGAGGTCATTATGTGGAGTGAAATAAGCCAGGCACAGAAAGACAAAGTTTGCATGCTCTCACTTATTTGTTGGGGCTAAAAATGTAGAACAATTGAATTCACAGAGATAGAGAGCAGAAGGATGGTGACAGGGGCTGCGAAGGGTTGGGGAGGGGAGAGTGTGCATAGTTAATGGGTATAAAAACATAGATAGAATGAATAAAATCTAGTATTTGATAGCACAATAGGGTGACTACAGTTAATCATTTACTGTACATTTAAAAATAAGAGTATTTTGCTTATAACACAATGAAAGGTAAATGCTTGAGGTGATGGACACCCCACTTACCCTGATGGGATTATTATACACTGCATGCCTGTATATATATGTATTTTTTTAAACAAACAGTCAAGTTCTTTTTCCCAGGAGGCAGCCCAGCTAGGATGGAGACCAACAGAAGCACCGTGCACCTAGATCCACACTCTGCTGAGAGTTCAGTGAAAGACAACTGAGTGCCTGAGAAAGGCAACTAGGGTTGGGATAATAATCAAATCCAGTTTGAGAAAGGAGAAGGGCGCTCCACACAGGCGGGAGAGAGGGAGTGCGCGGATGGAGCCGACCATCTTACAGTCTTGGAGGAATTAAGGCATCATAGAGGTAGGGTCTAACCACTTCAGTCCTTCCTAGAAATTCAATATGACTATAGCTCAAAAGCCCACCAGGGGGCGATGCAGGACAACTTATTGCTTAGCGCTAGCGGGGCCACATCCATGATTTGTGTAATTCACAAGGAGTGCCTTAAAACTCTGGGTGGGGTGAAAAACTCCTGAAAACTGGAGGCCCAGGGCAGTCCAATGATAATCCTAAATAATAGCTTGAAAGTGACTGAGCTAGGAGTCCAGAGACAGAGATTCTAGTTCCACTTCAGCTCTTGCATTTATTTTTTCTATGGCCTATTTCTTAATCCCCCCTAGACCTGGGTCCTCAAGGGTCAAAGAGAGGACTGGGCCAGCACATCCCTGAGCTTTTCCTGGTGCAAGCTCCTGCCCATGCTGCTGGGAGTGCAGTGGTGTCTGTGGAACTGTAGAGGGGAGAGGCGCTCCCGCACTGAGTCTCCAGGTGCTGTTTGCTCCAGTGAGTTTGAGAGAGACACATGGCTTTGGAAATTTAACACTTTAGTTTTTTATTTTGTTTTTAAATGGAGACTGGGTCTCACCATGTTGCCTAGGTTGGTCTCAAACTCTTGACTTCAAGAGATCCTCCCTCCTTGGCCTATCAAAATGCTAGAATTACAGGCCTGAGCCACCACACCTGGCCAGAAATCAATAATTCAACCTATGGTTTTAGAAAAGGTCTGAAACATCACTGGCCTCCTTTCCTCCGATGCTCTCCCCATTGTCCCAGCCTCACCCTGTCTTCTCCCTCATCCCATATTCCCCACCAGGCGACAGTGGAGCGGGAAGCACGGCTTAGAGGCCCAGAGCCCAGAGTTCAGATCCAAGATTTCCAGAGACTCGGGGAGGGCTTCTAAGTCCCCTGACCAGCCGCAAGAGAAAAGGCCCAGTCTGTGGCTGAGATTCCTTCCTCAGGCAGGACCATCCGGGTCATGCCCTCCACCCTTCAGAGAGCGGCCAGAAGCCCATCCCAGGCAGGCCTCCTACCCCTAACTAACAGCAGTCCTGCAGCTGCCCCAAAGCTTGAGCCAACGTTTGCTGTGAGCAAGAGGAATCCTAATTCAAAAGGAAGTTAATGGACAGAGAAGGCCATTTTCTGTGGAGAGCTCCCCCCTCTCCAAAACATCCCCTGGTAGGTTGGCCACCAGTCACCTCGCCATCTGATGGACAAACGAGTTTTGGAAGACAGGCTGGTTAATCTCATTTACAATAGCAAATTAATTCCTGCTGGGGCCATACAGAGCCAGTTTCAGAGGGACATTTTTACAAGTGTCTGCTCCACTCTGTGGGGCATGGTTAGCAGACAGCTGCATGGCACGGCCATCTGAGCTCAGCAGCTTTCAGCCCAGAGGGTCGTGGAGGGGCCTTGATTGGCCTTCGGGTGCAGACATTTCTGCTCATCCCCTGAGATGTCACAGATACTGTGCAGGTTGAGGTAGCCCGGGGAATTTGCCAGCCAGGCAAATTGCACATCAGAGAGGGCCCTGGAGCATGGGCAGTGCCGTATGAATGCATGCTGAAGAGGTGAAGTAAAGGCTGAAGGAAAAGATCTCAGCCTTTCTCTTTTGGTAGACGTTCGTTCCATCATTCAGCATTTCCTGGGGATCTACCATAGACCAAGGATTTTGCAGGAACCAGGCATTGGTAAGGCCAGGTCCCTTAACAGGGTCACAAAACCCAACTGTTTCTTTTGCAAGTGGTGGAAACCACAATCAGAGTGATGTGGGAAAACAACATAAGAACAAAAATCCCCTAAAATTTACAAAAAAAAAAAAAAGGTCTTGGTTAATTCACACAGCTATACACTTACAGAGTCTAACAGGTGGTCACTGACAGATTCAGGCATTCAGAAAGTGCCAGGAGTTGGTCTCCATTGCCTGCTTCTGCTTTATTCAAAACTGGCTTTGTGCTTGGGCAGGATTTCTCCCATCCCAACCAAAAATGGGCCAATATTTCAAGCCCAAATCTCGAGACCAACCCTCCTTGGACCCACGCATGTCCCATGCTCACTTGTGAATCAATCACTGTGGCCATGAAGTAGGATAAGATTGATCAACCCAGACAACACGCTGTAGGATCAGTCCCAATGCACCACACAGCTTAGGATTGGGGGGCACGACATTTCCCAAGATAAAACCAGGATGCCATGAGCAGGAGAAGGGTGAATGGGGCCCAGACTAGCCACAAGGATTACTCTACTCATGCAAACAACGAATGTGGATAGGGTGGAAGCTCTGGGAGAGGGGCTAGTACCGGGGGGAGTAAGACAAGACAAGAGTGCAGAGACAAATAGACCAAAGGATGCTTGAGTAAAAATCTGAAAGATGAATACAGGTCCATCATGGACAGAGAGAGCCATTGCAGACAGAGCTGACAGTGTGCGCAGTGACCTAAATACACACACTCACATAACTGCGCACACAGATACGCACACATGCACACACATACACACAGACACTAACCCACGTGTGTAAATACTTGCACACACACATGTACATACACACACATGCACCTTTACACACAGACCTGAAGAGTGTCAGCCCTGTGACTGCAGATTCTTGGCTAGATGTGTTACACATCTTGTTTCAATTTAGTCACTGCAATAACCCTATGAGAAAGCTAACATTTCGTAAGGTTTGGGGTGAGGCTTGTGAACCTGCTTTTTTTTTTTTTTTTTTTTGAGACAAGGTGTCACTTTGTCGCCCAGGCTAGAGTGCATGATCTCGGCTCACTGCAACCTCTGCCTCCCGGGCTCAAGTGATTCCTCCGAGTAGTTGGGACTACAGGTGCCCACCACCACACCCGGCTTATTTTTAAATTTTTGTGTAGAGATGGGGGTTTTCCATGTTGCCTAGGCTGGTCTCAAACTTCTGGCCTCAAATGGCCCACCTCCCTTGACCTTCCAAAGTGCAGGGATTACAGGAATAACCCACTGCGCCCGGCGTATATTTGCATTTTTAATAAGTTCCAGGCCGGGCGCGGTGGCTCAAGCCTGTAATCCCAGCACTCTGGGAGGCCGAGGTGGGCGGATCACGAGGTCAGGAGATCGAGACCATCCTGGCTAACACGGTGAAACCCCGTCTCTACTAAAAAAAATACAAAAAACTAGCCGGGCGAGGTGGCGGGCGCCTGTAGTCCCAGCTATTCGGGAGGCTGAGGCAGGAGAATGGCGTAAACCAGGGAGGCGGAGCTTGCAGTGAGCTGAGATCCGGCCACTGCACTCCAGCCCGGGCGACAGAGCGAGACTCCGTCTCAAAAAAATAAAAATAAAAAAAAAAAGTTCCGTGGTGATGCTGAGCCTGCTGTTTCAAAGCCCACTCTCAGAGACCATTGTCCTACTGTACAGTAAGGCACGCTAGCAGGGAGTCAAGAGTGCGTCCAGTCAGTGAATCTGCAGAACCTTTATATGTAGGGATTTTATTTGGAGCTTGAAATCAAATGTAAATGAAGTGTCAAATATCGGGGCCCAACTACCCTGTGAGAACACAGTGCCCTGTTCGTGATCTCAGGAACAACCCATATATCTGAGAAGACCCAGAAAGCTGGGACATACCTGGGGCTGTGTTCTCAGCTGTTTGATATGGGCATGGGTGGTGCCAATCACTGCATGTGAAATCGTAAGGAAGTTGGCTTTGTACCAGTGATCCCAAATTGTGACTCCTGAGAAACAGCCCAAACCCACCTCCAGCCTGCTGTCTTCCTCCTCTGGAGTGGGACAGGCTTGTACCATGGCCAAGGACCCCTGGATACATCTGCCTTTAGGATGCCTCTGTGGAGGCTACTCAGAACGACTCAATTCCTGTTCTTCCCAAACCCCAAGGAGGCACACGGGGAGAATGGTCCATGCTAATGGCAGCATTTTGTCTTTTCAAGTTCAGTCAGTTTATTCTTTTGCACCCACCTCCATTCCTTATCTCTCCTTCCTCCACCCCAAATCTGGGTCAGCTGGGAGCCACACATCACAAACACAGTCCATCTATACTTCTGGGGGTTCAGGGAGCAGTTGCCAGCCTCCTGCCACCTGGAAACAGTAAGACGCCCTAGGTCGCGGACCCTGGCGTGCTAACACCTGACTACGGAAGGCCAACACCATGTCCAGCGGCAGAATTGCTGCTGTATCAGTCAGGATGCCGATGCAGGAATCAGAAACCACTCCAGCTATTTCAAGAAAAGGGGGTGAATACTGGAAATGAGGTGCTTCCAAAACCCCTGGAAGGCCTGCGGGGGCAGGCTCTGTAGGACTGGGAACCAGGACCTCACTGCAGAACTGGCCCGTCCAGAACCCTGCATGCTGCGTTTGCTATAATCAGGCAGGAGGTGAATCATCATGTCTTATCCTAAGCACCAGCTCCAGATTCCACCAGCTCGGCAGTGATACGGGCATCAAGCGGCACCCCTGCACCCGCTGCACACAAACCAGCGAAGTGGCTGCCTCCCCTCTTTCATGTAACTTGGCTGCAAGTCAAGTCTCATAGGACAACACCTGGTTGGTGGAACCTCAATCAGATACAGAGCCCTATAGCTGGGAGGGGCCTTGGAGTTGGAGCTTTTGCTTCCCCCACCCCTGCAGTAAAGGAACACCCACTAGAAAAAGACTGGAACAGATGTCAGGCAAACCAATCTACTCTATCCCTCCTGGGGCCTGGGGCCTCAGAACACTTAGTGTCCAAAGTAAATTCACTACAGCCTGATCAAGAACAAAGCAGATTTACTGTTTCATAAAACTAGAAAACCAAACACATATGTGACTGTCAGGTGTGGTTTGATCCAGGGACTCAGAAAAGAAAAAGTCACTGGAACTTCATGTCTCTCTCTTGACCCGGTTTCCCAGCCTGACTCTTGGGCTTCGGCTTTTGGATAAAGGATTTAAAAGGCCACCGTTCCCCGATCCCCACAGCATCCAGTCCACGGGGAAAAAGTCATTGCTCCCAGTAGCACCTGTGCTCACCCTGGGGACATTCTCATGGGACCTGCTTGGGTTACAAGATGTGCCACGAAGTAATCACCATCTCCAGGGCTATCTGAAAGGCTGATTGCTCCAGGCCCCTTGAATCAGAGGGCCCCAGAGCCTACTTGGAGTATGTGGACTAAGCGAGGGGTTGGTGTCGATTTTCTGGGAGACCATATATGTGACCTTGAAGATAGAAAAACACAACACAGCCACCTCTTCTAGGATCTCCTGCCATCCCCTCCATCTCTCCCACCCCCTCCTGCCTTCTATGCTACGAGCGAGTTGGGCCACTAGATACAGCAAAGGCTCCTGACAGACCCAGCTCACCTGGATCTGTGAGTCCTCCCCAGCGGCCCTCCTCACTGCCGTTACCGTCTCTTAGAAAACCCTTAGATTCTGGGTGGTTTCTTCCTTCTCCCAGCCGTGGAGACTATTTTAGCAAAGCCTCGTTTGCATTTCCAACCTGCCTCCCTGTCACTCCCAGCCCTCGCTTCTCTCCTCTCTAATGTATTTGTTTGGTTTTGCTTTAATTTTAATTACACCTTCCAGGGCAGCATCACCAGAACATCTCATCAGCAGGTGGATTCAGATCGATAAGAAAGTTAAATGATAACACAGACGACTGACCTCCGTAGAGTTCCAGGAGACATAATCCCCCCCCCGAGGGAAGACAACTTGAGCTCCGCTTGCAGCTATTCATTTCTGAAACACATTATAATAGTCAACACTAATTAATTGCCTACTACATACAGGCAAAGTGATAAATGCTTTATGTGCTTTGCCCCTCATCCTCCCAACAGCCCTAAAGGGTGTATATGTATTATCGTTCCCATTTACAGAGCAAGATTTGGGATTCAGGTGACTGTTACCAAACAAATGACTGCTACCAAACGAGTGACTGCTGAGGGCTGAAACATGCCAGGCACTGCTAGGTGCTGAGGGGGTGGGCAAAAGAAGGTGAGAGCTAGTTTCTGCCTCCCCGGAAAACAACTTGGAGAGACAGAGTTAGATGCTAAAGACGGCGCCAGTGTGTGAGGTAGTGTATACCGAACCTCTGAATGCAGAACGCTGGTACTTGGGCAGCTGGAACTCAGGGAGCGCTTCCTGGAGGAAGTGTGATGTGAGTCAGGACTCAGAGCCCCTCCTTTGCAAGTAGCATCATGAAGTTTAAACACAGCTGATGAAAAATTCTCATGCTTCCTCTAACGTGATGATTGCATCGGAAGAGAACACAATGTGGACATCAGCCTCTGGCAGAAGCCCATCCTGGGAGCCCCTCTCTGGAGTCCCAGGTGCACATCTATCCTCTTCTTAACAGACCCTGCACAATTTGTTCCTGCCACAGAGCTCTGGGTCGGCAAGTTTTTCCCATTATATTTAGAAAAAGTAATAAAATGGTTCTCCCCACAGGCTTTGCCAACTGGATGTTGTTATTTCAAATTAAAAAACAAAAGCAAAAGCTGGAACAAGGAAGGAGACCAAAATTACCCACTTGTGGGAAGGAAGGTGCACAGTTCAATTGTGGGGCTCATTCCAGGCTGCTCACAAGCTGCCCCCCAACCCCAACAAGGGTGGGTCTTGGACTTCAATCCTGGCAACTCCCTGAGGTCACCAAGATGTGAGGGATGCCTGGCTGCACCCCACAAGTGTAGTGCAAGGTCTACGGAATTGCAAACCCCTGCTTTCAAATCCTGATCAGATACTTAGCAATTCTGCATTAACCTCTCTCTACCCTCTCACTCATTTGTAATGTGAGAAAGATAATAATATCCATCTCATCTCATTAAGATGAAGGGAGATGATACAGTGAGGCCCTCATAGGGGACCTCGCACATCGTGGGAGCTTAGTAGATGGCACTAATCCTGATTACTGTGGATCACTCTGCTTGCTAATTGATTTTTCTGGGCCCACACTGTTTAATCAAACCTGAATCCACGGTCTCTGTCTAAACACCGAGAGAAAAACGTGCAACAAGAGCAGCACTCAGCATGAAGGACTCTCTTGTCACAGGCAGCCGGGGGACTGGATTTGGGGTGGAAGCGGGCTGCTGATCAGCCCAGGGGAAACTCCAGCGTCCACCTGCCTGAGGGCCTCTGGAAGCCCTGTGATGAGGCTTCTGTGTGGGGACAGAAGGCTGATTTCTGTGTAAGGTTTTCCTTTGCATATGGAGGGGTAAAGAACCCAAAGTTTCCTGGCAATGGGGACAGTCCCCAGAGTGGGTGGCAGAGAGGCACATTCAGGGTACCCTTCCCCATGTGCTCCAGATGGGAACTTCTAACATGGATGCAAGGGGATTATGGAGCCCAGGACGATGTCGAAGCCTGGCTCTTCTAATTTCTTAAAATCCAAATGTGCACAAGGATAAAAATCTATTTTTTCTGTAACAGTCTTTGCAAAAATGATCATCATAATTAATTCCAGATAAAATTAATCCAGAAATTTTCCCTAGAGTATTATTTAATTTTGCAAGACTCAATTTTATCCTTTGGGCATCCTCTGTCCACAGTGACATCTGCAGAGCTACAGGGTTCTGACTGATCTTCAGTCATTACGTTGCACACTCTGAATGCTCGCAGTTCTGATCACAAGGCCTCTTTCAGCCACTTCCTTATCCCTCTGGCCCTAGTCTTGAGTTGGAAGACACTACAATGATGCCCACTCGTGAACTGAGAGGAACTCCTGCGTCTGTCTGGTCCTGGCTGTGAGAAGAGGCAGCATCTGCATAGACCTGGGCTGTGGGGAATGTAGCATGTGCACAGGCCTGGACTGTGAGGTGCTGTGGGGTCTGCCCAGTCCTGGAGAATAAGGGAAAGGTATGTCCACACCATCTGAGCCATGTGGGACTGTGGCGTCCGTACCATCCTGGGCCTTGTGGGACTCTGGTGCCCGCACCGTCCTGGGCCTCGTCGGACTGTGGCCTCTGTACCATCCTGGACCGTGTGGGACTGTGGTGTCTGCACCATCCTGGGCTGTGTGGGACTGTGGTGTTTGCACTGTCCTGTGCACTGGAGACTGTGGTGCCTGCCAGTCCTGAGTTGGGAGTGACGATTGACGATTTGGTGTGTGCAGTTCTTGCCAGCCTAAGCTCTGAGGGACTATGTCCATCCCAGTGTTCCAGACCACTGTTCTAGGTTTTGTGGAGATCCAACACCAGAGATGTAGAAGCAGACCCTGCAGTTTTCATCATGTCTATCTGGAAACTAGCATAATTCCTCTCCAAATCCAGATCTAGAAACTGGCTTAGGTCCTCTCTGAATCCAGATCTAGAAATTGTCATAGGTCCTCTCCAACTCCAGATCTAGAAACTAGCATAGTTCCTCTCTGAAACCAGATCTAAAAACTGGAATAGGTCCTATCCTACTCCAGATCTAGAAACTGGCATAGTTCTTCTCTGAATCCAGATCGAGAAACTAGCATAGGTCCTGTCTGAATCCAGATCTAGAAACTGGCATAGGTCCTCTCTGACTCCAGAACTAGAATCTAGCATAGTTCCTCCCTGCATCCACATCTAGAAACTGGCATAGTTCCTCTCCGACTCCAGAACTAGAAACTGGCATAGTTCCTCTCTGAATCCAGATCTAGAAATTGGCATAGGTCCTCTCTGAATCCAGATCTAGAAACTGGCATAGGTCCTCTCTGAATCCACATCTAGACACTGGCATAGTTCCTCTCTAAATCCGGATCTAGACACTGGCATAGTTCCTCTCCGAATCCACATCTAGAAACTGGCATAGTTCCTCTCCGAATCCACATCTAGAAACTGGCATAGTTCCTCTCCGAATCCAGATCTAGAAACTGGCATAGGTCCTCTCCGAATCCAGATCTAGAAACTGGCATAGGTCCTCTCCGAATCCAGATCTAGAAACTGGCATAGGTCCTCTCCGAATCCAGATCTAGAAACTGGCATAGGTCCTCTCTGAATCCAGATCTAGAAACTGGCATAGGTCCTCTCCGAATCCAGATCTAGAAACTGGCATAAGTCCTCTCCAAATCCAGATTTTCCTGCCTTTCTGGCATTTCTGTTTCCTTTCCTGATGGACCAGGGGCTTGTTCTAATCTCAGAGACCTTTCTCATGTGGGCATATCCTCCCTTCAGCTCTCCTTAACCCGCCCAGCTCAGCCCACACCTGTGTTCCATATTGATAATGATCAGTGCAAAAACGAGTTTCAGTGTGGAGGTTTAAACAGGTCCAACATAGAAACGGGGGCTTCAGGGGGAATCCATACCAGGCCACTCAGAGATCCCGGGATTTCTTTAGTGTGCCAACTGCTGGCTCTGAAGGACTGTTGCTGCTTCCTGGATTTGTCACCAGAAGTCCCCGTGCGGTTTTAACAACTCCATGATGGGAAGTTCCAAGCCTGAGGTGTTTTTTTTTGTTCGTTTTTTTTCCCCCTTGACCCCACTGTCAGCTGTAAGACTCCTGGACTCAAGGGTCATGGTCCTGGCCTTAGGCAGGATGGTGTCCACCCCTTCTGTGACCCCTGCAGATTCTTTTTTTTTTTTTTTTTTTTTGAGACAGAGTCTCGCTTAGTCGCCCAGGCTGGAGTGCAATGGCACGAACTTGGCTCACTGCAAGCTCCGCCTCCCGGGTTCACGCTATTCTCCTGTCTCAGCCTCCCGAGTAGCTGGGACTACAGGCGCCCGCCGCCTCGCCCGGCTAATTTTTTGCATTTTTAGTAGAGACGGGTTTTCACCGTGTTAGCCAGGATGGTCTCGATCTCCTGACCTCGTGATCCGCCCGCTTCGGCCTCCCAAAGTGCTGGGATTACAGGCGTGAGCCACCGCGCCCGGCTGACCCCTGCAGATTCTGACAGGAAAGTTCAAGGGGGACAGACAGTCACTGAGGAGGGACTGCCCAGGGGAAGGACAAGATAGAAAGGGCCGTGCAGAAGACCAGGGTAAATCCTAAAAATGGGGTAAATCCTAAAAACGTCTGGGAGGGCCATGTCATAAGGAAGGGCAAAGAGGAATTGCCCTTCTATGGAAGCTCATTGCCAGGCGGAGGCAATCACAGATGAGGGCGCATTCCCAAGTTCTCTTCACAGAAAAGGGCAGGTCCTTGGGGTTCCCTTGACAGAAAAGGCCAGGTCCTGGGGTTTCCCTCACAGAGGACAACGGGTCCCTAGGAGGACCTGACAGAGAAGGGCGGGTAACCAGGGGCTCCCCCTCACAGAAAAGGACAGGTCCCCAGGGCTCCCCTCACAGAAGAGGGTGAATTTCTGGGGTTCCCCACACAAAGGAGGGAGGGTCCCCAGGATTTCCCTCAGAGAAAAGGGTGGGTCTCCAGGTCTTTCCTCACAAAAGAGAGCTTATCCCTGGGTTCCTCTCACAGAAAATGGTGGGTCCTTAGGGCTTTCTTCACAGAGGAGGTCAGGTCCTTGGGGTTCCCCTCACAGAAACTGGTGGGTCCCTACGGCTCCTGTCACAGAGGAGGGTGGGTTCTCAGGGTTCCACTCACAACGTAGAGCAGGTCCCCAGGGCTCCCCTGACAGAGGTGGGTGGGTCTTCAGGGTCCCTTTCCCAGTAAAGGGTGGGTCCCCAGGTCTTTCCTCACAGAAGACGGCTGGTCTCCAGGGCTCCCCTCACTGAAAATGGTGAATCCTTTCTTCACAGAAGAGGTCGAGTCTTGGGCTTCCCCTTAGACAAATGCGTGGGTCCTCAGGCCTCCCCTGACAGAGGAGGGCGGGTCCTCAGAGTTTCCCTCACAGATGAGGGCAGGTTTCTGCAGTTCCCCTCACAGAGGATGGTGGATCCCTAGGGCTTCCCTCACAAAAGAAGGCCGATCCAGGGCTTCCTTCACAGAGGAAGGCAGGTCCCTAGGGCTCCCCTCACAGTAAAGGGTGTGTCCTTAGGGCTTCCTTCACAGAGGAGGGCAGGTCCCTAGGGCTCCCCTCACAGTAAAGGGTGTGTCCTTAGGGCTTCCTTCACAGAGGAGGGCAGGTCCCCAGGGCTCCCATCACAGAAAAGATTGGGTCTCTGAGGCTCCCTTCACAGAGGAGGGCAGATCCCAGCGGTTCCCCTCGCAGTAAAGAGCGGGTCCGCAGGTCTTACCTCACAAAAGAGGGCTTGTCCCCAGGGTTCCCCTCACTGATAATGGTGAGTTTTCAGGGCTTCCTACATAGAGGAGGTCGTGTCCTTGGGGTCCCCCTCACAGAAAAGGGTAGGTTCCCATGCCTCCCCTCACAGAGGAGGGTGGGCTTCCAGGGTTCCGGGGTTCCCCATACAGAAAAGTATGGGTCCCCGTCTCCTGGCTTGAGACACCTATTCTCCGGCAACAATAATAAAGCTCATCTTTGGGTGCCAGAGTGTTCCTGATTCCTGAGACTGGGCCATGTGCAGTGTGTAGCCTGCGGGGAGAGGAACCAAACAAAGACCATGGAAAACCTTGAGGCAAGCAGGGAACACAGTGCATGTGTGTAAGTGTGTGTGTGAGAGACAGACCGTGTGTGAGTGCGTGTGTGTGACTGTGTGTGTGCTTGTGCATTTCTAAGTGTGAGTGTGTTGAGTGTGTATGTATGCGTGTGTGTGAGTGTGCATATGTCTGTGCGTGTTGGGTGTGTATGTGTGAGAGAGTGCATGTGTGAGTGAGCGCCTGTGAGTGCCTCTGTGTGTGTGTGTTTTATATACACTTGTCAGGAAAGGCCTCACTGCCAAGCTGTTACCCGAGCCAGGACCTGAGATATTAAGGGAGGGAGCATTTCAGAAGACTGAGGAAGCCACCAAATAATTGTAGGAAAAAGTCCCTGAGAGTGAGGTGTGGTGGGGACGGGGGAAGTGGTGCTTTAGAAACGGCAGGTCAGGCCCCTCACTGAAGTATGCAGATCAGACTTCCCTTCCTCCTGCTATTTTAATCTAGGGTGGTTTCTAGTTTTAAGTGATTAAATGTTCCTTTAAATTGGTTTATCCTTATATTTAACAGGATTTTGGCAACCAGCAGATAGATCTCTATTTTTTGGTTTAAGAAAGTAGAGATGCAAAAAAAAATTATAAAAAACTAATATAATAGGCCCCAAATGCCAAAGACCATTTTATTTTTAATTTAAGAAAAATAATTTCAACTTTTATTTTAGATTAAGGGGTGCAGGTGCAGGTTTGTTACATGGGTATACTACACAATGCTGAGGTTTGTGCCACAAATGATCCCGTCACCCACATAGTGAGCATGGTACTCAATGGATGATTTTTCAGCCCCCCTCTTTTCCTGCCCCATTTAGTAGTTCCCAGTGTCTGTTGCTCTCATCTTTATGACCATGTGTAACCAATGTTTAGCTCCCACTTATAAGTGAAAATATGTAATATTTGGCTTTCTGTTCCTGTGTTAATTCACTTAGGATAATGGCATCCATTTCCATCCATGTTACAGCAGAGGACATAATCTCATTCTTTTTTATGGCTGCAGGGTACTCCATGGCATATATGTCCCACACTGCGCTGTCTTTATCCAGTTTACCGTAGATTGATTCCATGTTTTTGTTATTGTGAATAGTGCTTCAGTGAACACATGAATGCAGGTGTCTTTTTGATAAAATGAATTATTTCCCTTTGGGTATATACCCAGTAGTGGGGCTGCTGGGTCGAATGGTAGTTTTGTCTTTAGTTTCCAAAGACTACTTTGAATCCCACTTGAGTTATTTTATTTTCAGCTTATCTTAAAACCTAAAGGTATTAGTTTGTTCTCCTGTTTCTATAAAAAAATAACTGAGACTGGGTAATTTGTTTTTTGAAATGGAGTCTTACTTTGTTGCCCAGGCTGGAGTGCAGTGGCACAATCTTGGCTCACTGCGACCTCCACCTTCTGGGATGAAGTGATCCTCCTGCCTCAGCCTCCCAAGTAGCTGGGACCACAGGCATGTACCACCATGCCTGGCTAATTTTTGCATTTTTAGTAGAGACGGGGTTTTGCCACGTTGGCCAGGTTGGTCTCAAACTCCTGACCTCAAGTGATCACACCACTGTACTCCAGCCTGAGCAACAGAGCAAGACCTTGCTTCATTAATAATAATGATAACACAAAATATCCGTGGAGAAAGACGGCCATCCAGAGAGGGGAACCATACAGTCTGCTGCCCAGGACCAGGGCAAAAAGGAAGGGCTCTTATGAACCGGACCAACTGCCTTCAGTCTCTACCCAGGGAGGGTGAGCCATTGATCCAGCCATACAGCTCATTAAAGGCAGAGCTGAGACGCAAACAGGACCCCTGAATACTGAGCTGGTGTTCCCCTTTCTACCACCGGGCCCTGGCAGACAGTTTTTACTCCTGCCATGAAGCTCTGGAGCCAGAGAGAGATGAGGAGTCCCCTGTTTGTCCTGGGGCAGGAAAGAGAGAGGCAAAATCCTGACAGCTCTTACCCTGAGCTGGAGTCCTAGACTCACAGTCAAGGTCTGGGCCCCGTGCACCACGTGGGTCCTAGTTAACAGGCAGTTGTAGCAGATGCCATCAGGGTCCTCCCATCTTCCCACAGGACTCCTCATTCCGGTGCTCTCTGCTCTGACTTCCAACAGCCAGGACCTGCATTCTTTTACCTGAAGCCTTTCCCTGGCTGTTAGGACCCTACCAGGTTTGAAGTGATTGAGCATTAGCACCCTTAGGAGCAGCCTGAAAATGACCTATAGGGGCCAGTGGAGAAATATCCCAGCTCGCTGGCCCTTCAACTGGGAAAACTCTGTGTGCCCTCCCAGAGTTCCCCATGGGAACCCGCCCATGATGGTGGCTGGCTCCATAGCATACACCTGATTGGTGATTTTCCCTTTTCTTCCTAACTTCATCTAAATAAACTACTTGCCCTCAAATCTTCATCTCAAGATCTGCTTCTGGGGAACCTACACTAAGATCCTCTTTTGTATACAAGAGGATGGAGGCTCCTAAACATGTCTCTCTCAGTGTTCTCTGATGATAGCTGTTCCAACCATGAGAAAATCAGAGTTAACTTAACAGACGTTTATTGAGCACCTAGTATCTGTCAATCACTTTATCAAATGCAGAAAGAGCCAGACAGGAAAGCATGACACAAAGTTACTGCTCTTGGGAGACATTCTAGCTGGGAGTGTATGACTTAAGCACCTCAAAGGTAAAACAACTGCCTAACGAAGAAAATATGGAAAGGGCATTTGTCAAGGAAAAAATCAAACTTCTCTTTTCCTCTACTCTCACATTCAACACAGACCACTTCTGTGGCCACATGCATGGGCGTCCTCCCACACACCGAGCAATTCTCCAGCAAACACCAACTGGGTGTCCTGTATGTTAATTCAGTGCTGACTCCTTCTACTTGGAATTAAGAGTCAGATCCCACAGTCTAAGGGCTCAGTCTCACAAGGCTGCTCCCACTTCAGATACCAATTGCAAGTAGTAAGTTGCCATCTCTGCGTCTGACCCATTAGCTGTAAGCTGGGATTCCCACCACTCCCTTGGGTTTGCTTAATTTGCTGGGACGGCTCACAGAACTCACGGAAGCATGTTTACCGGTTTATTATAAAGAATGTCGTCATGGACACAGATGGACAGCCAGAGGAGGAGAGTCACAGGGTAAGGTTTAGGTTGGAGCCTCCATGCCCTTTCTGGGTGTGCCCCCGTCTCAGCACCTCCAAGTGTTCAACAACCCAGAAGTTCATCAAATCTTGTTGCTGAAGAGTTTTTTACAGAGCTTAGTCTCCAGTCTGCCCCCTACTCCTTCCCAGAGGTCTTCAAGGGGTTGAGGGTTCAACGCATTTGGCCTCTCTGGGGACCAGCCCCACCCTGAGAAGATCTAGGTGCCCTGGAAGTCCCTTCATTAGCATAAATTCAGGCGTCATGGAAAGGGGCTGATTATGAAAAAGAAAAGATGCACCTATCACTCAGAAATTTTCAAGGGTCTTAGGAACTCTAAGACGAGAACTGGAAAAAAGCACGAGTAGATTTCTTATTATACAGCAGCATTCACGACGTTAGTATCCACTCACTTCTGCCACAGAATTCATTACCTTAGTGTTCACTCACCATGGCATACATTACATTCATATTCGCTCGCTTATTAGCTATTCATGTGTACATTTAACGAGCATTGGACTAGGCCACAGAGGCTCAGAAATAAATGACAAGGCATGGGTCTTGCGGGGATTCCTGAGGATGTGAGAAGGAGGCGCACAGCCCTGGCGCGGAAGTTGGGGGTTTGGGGAAGGCAAGTCCAAGCAGAGCCTGTGGGAGCTCCAACGGGCAACATGGATTTCCGGGGACAGGGAGCAGTAGGCTAATGTTTTTCCCTCTGTGATGTTTGTTTGCTTCATGAATTAGGACTAATCTTTATAAAACCTATGCAAAGGCTTCCATGGTACTGTGAAAATCACCCACCATGGTTATGAAGCTTCCAGGAAAACTCACACACACACAAACTCAATTTTAAACTATTAAAATGAGAGTTAATGAAATAATATGCGTGAAATGCAAAGTGGTCTAGGTTGTATAAATTCAGGGAATAATTATGACTGTCATTCCTAATGCATCCATTCGTATGTTTGTAATTGCTCAATTCTTCAACGTTCTTCAGAGCTTTAATTTTTGTTTTTTCACTTTCTGCACGCTCCTCTTCTCATCCCAGTATGAAACCAGCAGACTCATTTTACAACCTTGTTTTGACAGAGGAGGCCCAAGAGCCTGGCCTCTTTCCCAAGCCGCGATGGAGATTTCAGCTTTGGAAATGTGCCCAAAGCTCGTGGCTGGAATGACCTGCACGGAGTCCTAGGAAATGAGCAGCCTTGGACCCAACCCAGCCAGAAGGTCATTCCCCACCCACTGGTCTCCCCACTGTACTTTGGAGCCACAGTCACCTCCAGAGTGTCTTGGTTGCTACCACTATTCTGGCCACTGTTTTGTTTTTGTTTTTGTTTTTGTTTTTTAAAGCCCCTGAGGAGGCACAGCTCTCCCGAGAAGGGCTAATTCTTTGTCTCACAGCAAGATAATTTGTATGAATTTGCACTAAATCTTGCCATGGCCTTGACTCCCCACATGGAAGGGCAACTTGATTTGCCAGGTTCCAGGCTCTGGAAGACTATGGATGCCACCAGCATCTCTTTTGTTTTTAAACACCATGAGAGGGCGGTAGGGATTTACAGGGACCATGTGGCAAGTACTTGAAACTTGTAAAGTTTCTTTCTATAAATGATTCTTTATCTGGTGACTGTTTACATTGTGGTTTCTAAATTTGGAGTCCCTTGCATTGTTGCTCACTGTATTTTTAATTGACAGATTTTTGTTGGCCATCAATTGAGCCCTCAGCTCTGGTTACTCAAGCACAGATGTAGAGAGTAGGTGTTTGCTTTGGGAAGTTTAGACTCTGGCAGGGGAGAGCCTGTGCGGCACACCTGTCTGTCTCTCCCTCTTAGCAGTGAATCGTGTGCTGCCTTGATTTAAGTGCTGGTCTCATCTGTGAGCTGCCCAGGGACGAGGGCCGTACCATTCTGTTTCTGCTCCTAGCCCACTGCCTGACGCAGAGCTCACACTCCAGAAATACGGGCCAAATGGATGGGGAAAGGTGTCTGTGGTGTATGTGGGTATTTTCTCCGGGGCACAGCACCACGTACTGGGTGTGCAGTTTTGGGTGAGGTGCAGCCCGGCAGCTGGGAATTGGCAGCACTGATCACAGCCATTCCCCCAAGTCCCCCACCTGTATTCCCTTTTGCCCTAACCTGTTAGGTAAGCAGTGGTACCATGGCGTTTCCCAGAATGCTCTGAGGGAGGAAACACATCCCTGTATAATTCTCTCCTTTCAAAATCTGCTGTTTTGGCAGCATTGTGTGTCAACTGCAAGAAATCGGGCAGTAAGTTTTATCACTCAGAGCTATTTTTCAGGCTGAAGGACACATCCAGACAGCATCCTCAGTACTGGCAGCGCACTGTGAAAGGAGCCATGGCTGCCATCAACTCCAGGCACTCACAGTGCCCGATGACGGTCTGGCCTGGTTCATGAGGCGGGAGGCTCAGGGCTTCCCAGGGGGTTGGGAATGCCCTTTGCAGGTTCCCACTGTGTGCCACGCACCATGCCAAGTGGCCTTATCTCAGATATTCCATGGGGTCCTCACAAGCCCAGAGGCAGTTGCTTTGTACTGTCAGCCTCATTCTCGTTTTGCAGATAAGATCCTTAAGGGTCATCCAACTGCAACCAGCAATCATTAAGTGTTTCCTAGGAATCTAGCAGAGTGAAGCCCTCCACCTGCACCATCCACCACTTTCAGGGCCTGCTGAGGTAAGGTAAGGGTGCTGCCCTGGGCGTGAAATGTAAGGAGACCCTCACTCTTAGACTTCTGCCAGTGCAGGGCTGGCTACTGTCAGTTTTTGTGCCCCAGGCACCTCTCTTGCCTCACCTTAGCATCTCCCCTTCCATGGAAAACATCCCTGCAAGGTAGAGATGCTTATGTTCATTTACTGATGAGGAAATGAGCTTTGCAGAGTGGCTTCGCTTACCCAAGGACACAAAGGTTGCAGAGCCTAGAGTTAGCCTCCCAGTCCTATATCCCTAACCACTGTACAACCCAAGGTCATTCTGCAGGTGCATGATGGAGCTCATGATGGCCTATGCTGCCTTGCTGAAACAGCCCAGATGCCACGTGAATGGGGCACTGGAGGTTAGAGTTTTTCAAGAATAGTTGGATGAGCAGAGGAGGGAAGGAAGAATGTTGATTACTTGGAAATGAAACCACAGGGGTGTGAAAAACAGTCCTCACGCACTGAGTTAACCTCTGGGTGGGGCCACAGGACCAGTTGAGTCATTGGTCTGGGGTGTGGGTGGTAGGGTCAGTTGGTTGCCAAAACTGTAAAAGTCTAAAAAGACATCTCAAAAGGGTTGTACGGTGGAGAGGGTCACAGGATCTAACTTGGTGTCCTCGGGTAAGCTAAGCCACTCTCCAAAGCTCATCCTCTCATCCGCAAATGAGCACAATCATCTCCACCTTGCAGGGTTGTTTTCTACAGAAGGGGAGATGCTAAGGTGAAGCAAGAGACGTGCCCAGGGCACAAAAAAGACAACTTATTGGAGAGGTCCAATAGGAATTCACTTACACCTCCTACCACTGTAGTTCTGCTATTTATTCTACCGTGTGATAGACGTAGCCTGTGGCTGCTGAATACTAGCATTGCTTTTGGAAAATTAAAATGCCTGTCATCTCTTAATACACTAGAAAGAGGAAATTAGGAACATGAGTCCAAGCCTAAAACTTTAGTACTTCTCCATGCAGACTAGTGCATGTGTGAGAGGGCATCCAGTTTGTCTAGATAGTGATGCAGAGGGTTGGATCACTCATAACTGGCTATATTCTCCAGAAAGTCTAGTGAAAATGTTATGCCCTAAGTAACACCAGAGTAACATGAAAACAAAGTTATTAAAAAGTGCCAGGCACTCTTGGTGCCTCCTCCGAGAGTTGTCAGGGTTATTTAGGTTGCTATATGTGGAAATGCTTCCAAGAATGCCTGGCACTTTTTTTTTTAATTTATTTATTATTATTATACTTTAAGTTGTAGGGTACATGTGCATAACGTGCAGGTTTGTTACATATGTATACTTGTGCCATGTTGGTGTGCTGCACCCATCAACTCGTCATTTACATCAGGTATAACTCCCAATGCAATCCCTCCCCCCTACCCCCTCCCCCTGATAGGCCCCAGTGTGTGATGTTCCCCTTCCTGAGCCCAAGTGATCTCATTGTTCAGTTCCCACCTATGAGTGAGAACATGCGGTGTTTGGTTTTCTGTTCTTGTGATAGTTTGCTAAGAATGATGGTTTCCAGCTGCATCCATGTCCCTACAAAGGACACAAACTCATCCTTTTTGATGACTGCATAGTATTCCATGGTGTATATGTGCCACATTTTCTTAATCCAATCTGTCACTGATGGAAATTTGGGTTGATTCCAAGTCTTTGCTATTGTGAATAGTGCTGCAATAAACATACGTGTGCATGTGTCTTTATAGCAGCATAATTTATAATCCTTTGGGTATATACCCAGTAATGGGATGGCTGGGTCATATGGTACATCTAGTTCTAGATCCTTGAGGAATCGCCATACTGTTTTCCATAATGGTTGAACTAGTTTACAATCCCACCAACAGTGGAAAAGTGTTCCTATTTCTCCACATCCTCTCCAGCACCTGTTGTTTCCTGACTTTTTAATGATCGCCATTCTAACTGGTGTGAGATGGTATCTCATTGTGGTTTTGATTTGCATTTCTCTGATGGCCAGTGATGATGAGCATTTTTTCATGTGTCTGTTGGCTGTATGAATGTCTTCTTTTGAGAAATGTCTGTTCATTTCCTTTGCCCACTTTTTGATGGGGTTGTTTGTTTTTTTCTTGTAAATTTGTTTGAGTTCTTTGTAGGTTCTGGATATTAGCCCTTTGTCAGATGAGTAGATTGCACAAATTTTTTTCTCCCATTCTGTAGGTTGCCTGTTCACTCTGATGGTAGTTTCTTTTGCTGTGCAGAAGCTCTTTAGTTTAATTAGATACCATTTGTCAATTTTGGCTTTTGCTGCTGTTGCTTTTGGTGTTTTAGACATGAAGTCTTTGCCCATGCCTATGTCCTGAATGGTACTACCTAGGTTTTCCTCTAGGATTTTTATGGTATTAGGTCTAACATTTAAGTCTCTAATCCATCTTGAATTAATTTTCGTATAAGGAGTAAGGAAAGGATCCAGTTTCAGCTTTCTACTTATGGCTAGCCAATTTTCCCAGCACCATTTATTAAATAGGGAATCCTTTCCCCATTTCTTGTTTCTCTCAGGTTTGTCAAAGATCAGATGGCTGTAGATGTGTGGTATTATTTCTGAGGACTCTGTTCTGTTCCATTGGTCTATACCTCTGTTTTGGTACCAGTACCATGCTGTTTTGGTTACTGTAGCCTTGTAGTATAGTTTGAAGTCAGGTAGCGTGATGCCTCCAGCTTTGTTCTTTTGACATAGGATTGTCTTGGAGATGCGGGCTCTTTTTTGGTTCCATATGAACTTTAAAGTAGTTTTTTCCAATTCTGTGAAGAAACTCATTGGTAGCTTGATGGGGATGGCATTGAATCTATAAATTACCTTGGGCAGTATGGCCATTTTCACAATATTGATTCTTCCTATCCATGAGCATGGTATGTTCTTCCATTTGTTTGTGTCCTCTTTTATTTCACTGAGCAGTGATTTGTAGTTCTCCTTGAAGAGGTCCTTTACATCCCTTGTAAGTTGGATTCCTAGGTATTTTATTCTCTTTGAAGCAATTGTGAATGGAAGATCATTCCTGATTTGGCTCTCTGTTTGTCTGTTACTGGTGTATAAGAATGCTTGTGATTTTTGCACATTAATTTTGTATCCTGAGACTTTGCTGAAGTTGCTTATCAGCTTAAGGAGATTTTGGGCTGAGACAATGGGGTTTTCTAAATATACAATCATGTCATCTGCAAACAGGGACAATTTGACTTCTTCTTTTCCTAACTGAATACCCTTGATTTCTTTCTCTTGCCTAATTGCCCTAGCCAGAACTTCCAACACTATGTTGAATAGGAGTGGTGAGAGAGGGCATCCCTGTCTTGTGCCAGTTTTCAAAGGGAATTTTTCCAGTTTTTGCCCATTCAGTATGATATTGGCTGTGGGTTTGTCATAAATAGCTCTTATTATTTTGAGGTACGTTCCATCAATACCGAATTTCTTGAGCGTTTTTAGCATGAAGGGCTGTTGAATTTTGTCAAAAGCCTTTTCTGCATCTATTGAGATAATCATGTGGTTCTTGTCTTTGGTTCTGTTTATATGCTGGATTATGTTTATTCATTTGCGAATGTTGAACCAGCCTTGCATCCCAGGGATGAAGCCCACTTGATCATGGTGGATAAGCTTTTTGATGTGTTGCTGAATCCGGTTTGCCAGTATTTTATTGAGGATTTTTGCATCAATGTTCATCAGGGATATTGGTCTAAAATTCTCTTTTTTTGTTGTGTCTCTGCCAGGCTTTGGTATCAGGATGATGTTGGCCTCATAAAATGAGTTAGGGAGGATTCCCTCTTTTTCTATTGATTGGAATAGTTTCAGAAGGAATGGTACCAGCTCCTCCTTGTACCTCTGGTAGAATTCAGCTGTGAATCCATCTGGTCCTGGACTTTTTTTGGTTGGTAGGCTATTAATTATTGCCTCAATTTCAGAGCCTGCTATTGGTCTATTCAGGGATTCAACTTCTTCCTGGTTTAGTCTTGGAAGAGTGTAAGTGTCCAGGAAATTATCCATTTCTTCTAGATTTTCCAGTTTATTTGCGTAGAGGTGTTTATAGTATTCTCTGATGGTAGTTTGTATTTCTGTGGGGTTGGTGGTGATATCCCCTTTATCATTTTTAATTGCGTCGATTTGATTCTTCTCTCTTTTCTTCTTTATTAGTCTTGCTAGTGGTCTGTCAATTTTGTTGATCTTTTCAAAAAACCAACTCCTGAATTCATTGATTTTTTGGAGGGTTTTTTGTGTCTCTATCTCCTTCAGTTCTGCTCTGATCTTAGTTATTTCTTGCCTTCTGCTAGCTTTCGAATGTGTTTGCTCTTGCTTCTCTAGTTCTTTTAATTGCGATGTTAGAGTGTCAATTTTAGATCTTTCCTGCTTTCTCTTGTGGGCATTTGGTGCTATAAATTTCCCTCTACATACTGCTTTAAATGTGTCCCAGAGATTCTGGTATGTTGTATCTTTGTTCTCATTGGTTTCAAAGAACATCTTTATTTCTGCCTTCATTTCGTTATGTACCCAGTAGTCATTCAGGAGCAGGTTGTTCAGTTTCCATGTAGTTGAGCGGTTTTGATTGAGTTTCTTAGTCCTGAGTTCTAGTTTGATTGCACTGTGGTCTGAGAGACAGTTTGTTATAATTTCTGTTCTTGTACATTTGCTGAGGAGTGCTTTACTTCCAATTACGTGGTCAATTTTGGAGTAAGTATGATATGGTGCTGAGAAGAATGTATATTCTGTTGATTTGGGGTGGAGAGTTCTATAGATGTCTATTAGGTCTGCTTGCTGCAGAGATGAGTTCAATTCCTGGATATCCTTGTTAACTTTCTGTCTCGTTGATCTGTCTAATGTTGACAGTGGAGTGTTGAAGTCTCCCATTATTATTGTATGGGAGTCTAAGTCTCTTTGTAAGTCTCTAAGGACTTGCTTGATGAATCTGGGTGCTCCTGTATTGGGTGCATATATATTTAGGATAGTTAGCTCTTCCTGTTGAATTGATCCCTTTACCATTATGTAATGGCCTTCTTTGTCTCTTTTGATCTTTGATGGTTTAAAGTCTGTTTTATCAGAGACTAGTATTGCAACCCCCGCTTTTTTTTGTTCTCCATTTGCTTGGTAAATCTTCCTCCATCCCTTTATTTTGAGCCTATGTATGTCTCTGCGTGTGAGATGGGTCTCCTGAATACAGCAGACTGATGGGTCTTGACTCTTTATCCAGTTTGCCAGTCTGTGTCTTTTAATTGGACCATTTAGTCCATTTACATTTAAGGTTAAGATTGTTATGTGTGAACTTGATCCTGCCATTGTGATATTAACTGGTTATTTTGCTCGTTAGTTGATGCAGTTTCTTCCTAGCCTTGATGGTCTTTACATTTTGGCATGTTTTTGCAATGGCTGGTACCGGTTGTTCCTTTCCATGTTTAGTGCTTCCTTCAGGGTCTCTTGTAAGGCAGGCCTAGTGGTGACAAAATCTCTAAGCATTTGCTTATCTGTAAAGGATTTTATTTCTCCTTCACTTATGAAACTTAGTTTGGCTGGATATGAAATTCTGGGTTTAAAATTCTTTTCTTTAAGAATGTTGAATATTGGCCCCCACTCTCTTCTGGCTTGGAGAGTTTCTGCCGAGAGATCTGCTGTTAGTCTGATGGGCTTCCCTTTGTGGGTAACCCGACCTTTCTCTCTGGCTGCCCTTAAGATTTTTTCCTTCATTTCAACTTTGGTGAATCTGGCAATTATGTGTCTTGGAGTTGCTCTTCTCGAGGAGTATCTTTGTGGCGTTCTGTGTATTTCCTGGATTTGAATGTTGGCCTGCCCTTCTAGGTTGGGGAAGTTCTCCTGGATGATATCCTGAAGAGTGTTTTCAACTTGGTTCCATTTTCCCCCTCACTTTCAGGCACCCCAATCAGATGTAGATTTGGTCTTTTTACATAATCCCATACTTCTTGCAGGCTTTGTTCATTTCTTTTTCTTCTTTTTTCTTTTGGTTTCTCTTCTCGCTTCATTTCATTCATTTGATCCTCAATGGCTGATACTCTTTCTTCCAGTTGATCGAGTCGGTTACTGAAGCTTGTGCATTTGTCACGTATTTCTCGTGTCATGGTTTTCATCTCTTTCATTTCGTTTATGACCTTCTCTGCATTAATTACTCTAGCCATCAATTCTTCCACTTTTTTTTCAAGATTTTTAGTTTCTTTGCACTGGGTACGTAATTCCTCCTTTAGCTCTGAGAAATTTGATGGACTGAAGCCTTCTTCTCTCATCTCGTCAAAGTCATTCTCCGTCCAGCTTTGATCGTTGCTGGCGATGAGCTGCGCTCCTTTGCCGGGGGAGATGCGCTCTTATTTTTGGAATTTCCAGCTTTTCTGCCCTGCTTTTTCCCCATCTTTGTGGTTTTATCTGCCTCTGGTCTTTGATGATGGTGATGTACTGATGGGGTTTTGGTGTAGGTGTCCTTCCTGTTTGATAGTTTTCCTTCTAACAGTCAGGACCCTCAGCTGTAGGTCTGTTGGAGATTGCTTGACGTCCACTCCAGACCCTGTTTGCCTGGGTATCAGCAGCAGAGGCTGCAGAAGATAGAATATTTCTGAACAGCGAGTGTACCTGTCTGATTCTTGCTTTGGAAGCTTCCTCTCAGGGGTGTACTCCACCCTGTGAGGTGTGGGGTGTCAGACTGCCCCTAGTGGGGGATGTCTCCCAGTTAGGCTACTCAGGGGTCAGGGACCCACTTGAGCAGGGAGTCTGTCCCTTCTCAGATCTCAACCTCCGTGTTGGGAGATCCACTGCTCTCTTCAAAGCTGTCAGACAGAGTCGTTTGTGTCTGCAGAGGTTTCTGCTGCGTTTGTTATTGTTTACTGTGCCCTGTCCCCAGAGGTGGAGTCTATAGAGACAGGCAGGTTTCCTTGAGCTGCTGTGAGCTCCACCCAGTTCGAGCTTCCCAGCAGCTTTGTTTACCTACTTAAGCCTCAGCAATGGCGGGCGCCCCTCCCCCAGCCTCGCTGCTGCCTTGCCGGTAGATCACAGACTGCTGTGCTAGCAATGAGGGAGGCTCTGTGGGTGTGGGACCCTCCCGGCCAGGTGTGGGATATGATCTCCTGGTGTGCCTGTTTGCTTAAAGCGCAGTATTGGGGTGAGAGTTACCTGATTTTCCAGGTGTTGTGTGTCTCAGTTCCCCTGGCTAGGAAAAGGGATTCCCTTCCCCCTTGCACTTCCCAGGTGAGGCAATGCCTCGCCCTGCTTCAGCTCTCGCTGGTCAGGCTGCAGCAGCTGACCAGCACCGATCGTCCAGCACTCCCCAGTGAGATGAACCCAGTACCTCAGTTGAAAATGCAGAAATCACCAGTCTTCTGTGTCGCTCGCGCTGGGAGTTGGAGACTGGAGCTGTTCCTATTCGGCCATCTTGCTCCGCCCCCGGCATTTTCTTACTACTCTGTTTGTTCTTATTATTTGATGAATAGACATATTTAACACACACAGTGTTAAGAAGGTGAACTAATTATCAATATTTATGAATCCAAGGAATGTATATACTCACAGGGATTCCAGCTTCTATGAGAAGTCAGAAGTCTTGCCAGTGCTGGGTTGACATGTCTGAGTGGTCAGCAAGACTCCTCCTTCTGCCTGGGTCTTTGGTCTTCCTCCCAGATGCTGAGGTCCTGCTCGTCCATGCCACTTACCTGGCCCCACAGAGCATGTGAGTCTGCACCTCCTGATTTAGTGTTTGCTGTGCACCTGGCATAGAAGTCAGCAAGATGCAGTCACTACTTCTGAGTTGAAGCAACAAAAAAAATATCAGGCTAGGATATGAGTCTGGAGAGTGTGATCTGGAGTGAGAGCCTTGTGGGGAAAGTACACACCCTGGACTGAGACTGGATGGACGCCCTTTGTCTAGCGTGTCTTCTGACTGTGGAAATCATAGGTCTCCACTCAAAGCTTTAGTCAAGGGAATGATGCCAGCTTGAAGGGGTGGCCTACTCTCTGACATGTCCTTACCTGTTAACTGACAGCACTTGAAACTATCCAGGTACTTGGCCACATCTTTCTGGTCATCTCTCAAGGACAGATCATTCAAAGGACACAAAAAAGATGTCCAGTCTGGTCATTTGGCACAGGCAAGCTAAGCTGCTCCCCAGGGACACAAGGTCCTGCCAGGCTGATCCCTGCCCACCCTCCTGACCTTATTTCCTGCCTACTTTCACCCAGCCCCCAGGCCTCAGCCATACTGTTCCTCCCCCGTTCCAGGAAGTTGCAATTGTTTTCCCTCTCCCTGGCTCACTCTCCCCTGCACCCCCTTCTCGTGGCTGCCTCATTCTCAGCTAAAATGTCCCCTCCTTAAACTGTTTCTGAACCCCAGTTCCTGTAACCACTTCTGCAAAGCATATGACAATCAGAGAAACTTAGTATGGCTGACTCCATCTTGCTTCTCATCTGCAGCCTGTCCTCGCTCATTCCTGGGCATACGCCAGGCTAACCATGGAAGGAATTTAGTTGATAGTTTAAAGCAAGGATGATAATAACCTTTCTTAAAACGAAGTCACCTTTAAAACAAGTGAAAGCCCACAAGATTAGGATTATGAGGCACTGAATTCTGCTAAGATGTAGGCATAGTAACAATAACCAGCCACTGTTTCTGAGGTCACATTTGTGACCTACCCAATTGCTCCTGTAGATAACATCACTATTGAAGGACCTAAGTTTGGCCTTTTGAGATGCCTTTTCAGACTTTTGCAGTTTTGGCAACCAACTGACTCCACCTAGACCCTTGACTCAGGACTCAACTGGTCCTGTGGCCCCACCCAGAGGTGAACTCAGTGCATGAGGACTGTTTTTCACACCCCTATGATTGCATTCCCAACCAATCAACATTCCCACTTCCCTCCCCTGCTCACTATCATTGAGAAACTCTAACCTCCACAAGGCTTTGGGGAGGATGATTTAAGTGATAACTCCCTCTTCCATGTGGCTGGCTTCATGTCTACTAAGCTTTCTTTACGGCAATACCACGGTCTCGGTGAATGGTTTCCTGGCTGCAGTGGGCAAGAAGAACTTGTCAAGCAATTAAATTCCTCATAGCTACTTCCTATCACATCATTATTTCATTTCTGCTGTGGCTCTTATCACCCACAGGAATTATTTCATTTACTGACTTTCTCCCCTCAGTATAGGTTTCCCCAGGCAGGAGCCTCAGTGCCTTGTTCACCTCTGATAACCCCGTGCTTGGAAGGTGCGTGGACACACAGCTGACAGAGTAGCGTGTCTGAATGAATGGTCTGCATGTTTACCATTCAGTGTGCTTGGTAACTGTCTGTTAAATGAATGCATGCATTGAGAAGAGTTTTATTTTAAGAGACAAACGTGTACCCAGCTAGTAGTGTAAGGACACGATGCCTCAAGAAAAATGCAATCAAAGTGGGACGGCACATGGCAGGAGAGTCATTCATTCTATCCAGAAGATCAAGGGCTTCCTGGAGGAGACAGCATGAATCACCCATCTGAATCAAAAGAGATCAGCAGAAAGAAGGCAGCAAAATAAGCCTCCTTGAATGGATGTCTCTCAGGAAGCCATAAGTATGACTATCAAAGATCTCTTGACAGAAGTCTTTCCAAATTCCATGTGTCTGAAGAGTGTGTTGCTTCTGCCTCATGGAAATGAAGCAAGGCAGAAATTAAGATAGTAAGTAACTTTGCACGTTTCTCTGCCATTTTGAAGCACATGCAATACAATGTTATGCCATTGCTCTGCCCAGTTGATTTATGTTTCACTATAGGAAGCTACATATTCTATTTTCTATGCAGGTGAGTCCTTTCTGTTTGATTTATGGTTGACTCCATGAGGCATTTTTGTGGCCAGTCCTGGAAATCCAGGCAAGCAGTTCTTGCACAGGAATACAGATTCCCTCTGACAGCACCGTTTCTATCAGACAGTCGGATGTTATCTCAGTGCCATTCCATCCCTCTTGATTCCTTTGTTGGGAGCTTTAAAGCCTGCTATAATGAGAGAACAGCGTTCAGCATTCAGCACACACACGCACATCTACACACTCACACACACACACACACACGCGTCAATTAATGAAGAAGTCTGGTGTAAAATGTCTCTGCTTTTCCTGCCATGGTTGGATAAAGGTTTTTCTTGGCCTGTGACCTGATCTGTCTTCCCAGTTCTTTTTCCCTGTCTTAGGCACACTTTCCCACATTTATTGAGTCAGGGATTTGTATACAGGGAATTTACTAAGAAAATATGCTCTAGGGAACCCCATAGGACGTCAGGGAGCGGACTCAAAGAGGAGGAGCCCAGCAAAGATGGTGCTTCTGAAGTCACAGCTGCAGCCTGATGCTGAGGAGGACTCTGGGATATAAATTACACCTGGGAATTTGTGGGTGTGGTACAAACACACTTCCACCCTCTGCTCTTGAAGGTAAAGTGGCCCTAACCTGAAGGCAGTGTTTGGGCTGTTGGAAGATAAAGTGAATGAAAGCCAAGGGAAGGAATCCCAGGAGATGGAGCAAAGCACCAACACTGGCCTTTAGAGCTCATTCTCCTTCCTTTCCTTCTTCCCTCTTTCCCTGTCTCCCTCTTTCCCTCCCTCCCTCTTTCCTTTCAATTTCTAGGGGCAGGGAGGTTAATGCTAACAATCATAGCTAGTGTATTGCTTTTTATTTTTTCCAAAAAGCAAAAGCAAAGGCTGATCAGTTTACTGACGGAGAATCTGAGTCTCAGGAAAGCAAAACACCATAGTTAACCAAGGCCACATTACAGCTCAGTGTCCCAGGCAGTCTTTGAACTGCACTGAGCAAAGTGGCTCCAGCACTTCACAGGTTACCTGAGATGAAGCTGCTTCATCCGCTCAGGCATATGTGACATTTATGTGCACAATATGCACGTTCCAGCAGACACCCACTTACGACATTCTTAATGATGTCACACACCTGCATGCAGCCCCTGGGACATTTCTCACCCTGGCCCAAGCAGTATATCCTGTGATCTGACAGCTTCACTTTAATACATCTAATAAAATTAAATGGCATCATATAAAATTAAAGCCATAATTAAAAATTAATTAGCATGTACTATCTGGCAGCCTCAGTATCTACTGTAGTATCTTAAACACTGCTCATACAGCTTTATTGATTGGAAAAAAAAGACGAAGTGCAAAATAAAACTAGCAAGCTAGCTGTCCACGGATGAAAGCAGCAGAACTGTCAAATTGCAAACGCTGCAACAAAGTGTCAGATCTGATGCTTTGGAAGCATGTTTTGGCAAGGGAAAGTCAGGGCAGAAGATATTGACCTCGACAATAAACATGCCTCTGAGAGCCCTTCATAGAAGAACAAATGTTTGCTTTAGATGTGGAATGTTGGTGGGGTTTTAATCCCCTTGGGGAGGTTTCAAGTCCATAAGAAGTCCAATCGTGAATATTAACAAAAAACCTAAATGTCTTTCTTTTCAATGGAACGGGAGGAAGTCAATAGTCAGAACTCACCTGGTCATCTTTCTCCACGTGGTTTGCTAATAGGGAATTGCAGACAGACAGAACATTTTTGTTTCAGACAAACAAACTAGGACATCACCTCCTATATTTCCAGAGTACTCTTCATTTCTTTTCTACATTTGTAAACTTCCTGTAAGGTTGGTTTTCAATGTTTTAATTATTTGTTATGCATTAATAAAAAGTAAGGCTGTTTTCCTGTTGTCATCATCAGTTCTACTAAGGCAGAAATATAAGTAAGCATTTTGTGTCTTCCCCCACTGCCCAAATAATTCTTACACTTGGTTTATGCAAATGAGGTGCTAGAGAATTTCAGAAGATGCTGGACCTTGAATTTTCTTAGGGAAGCTGAGTGTGGACCAGATGAGGAAACTATCCAACAGAGATGCGGAAACAAAGTTAGACCTCATTATTTTGAGGTACGTTCCATCAATACCGAATTTATTGAGCGTTTTTAGCATGAAGGGCTGTTGAATTTTGTCAAAAGCCTTTTCTGCATCTATTGAGATAATCATGTGGTTCTTGTCTTTGGTTCTGTTTATATGCTGGATTATGTTTATTGATTTGCGAATGTTGAACCAGCCTTGCATCCCAGGGATGAAGCCCACTTGATCATGGTGGATAAGCTTTTTGATGTGTTGCTGAATCCGGTTTGCCAGTATTTTATTGAGGATTTTTGCATCGATGTTCATCAGGGATATTGGTCTAAAATTCTCTTTTTTTGTTGTGTCTCTGCCAGGCTTTGGTATCAGGATGATGTTGGCCTCATAAAATGAGTTAGGGAGGATTCCCTCTTTTTCTATTGATTGGAATAGTTTCAGAAGGAATGGTACCAACTCCTCCTTGTACCTCTGGTAGAATTCAGCTGTGAATCCATCTGGTCCTGGGCTTTTTTTGGTTGGTAGGCTATTAATTATTGCCTCAATTTCAGAGCCTGCTATTGGTCTATTCAGGGATTCAACTTCTTCCTGGTTTAGTCTTGGAAGAGTGTAAGTGTCCAGGAAATTATCCATTTCTTCTAGATTTTCCAGTTTATTTGTGTAGAGGTGTTTATAGTATTCTCTGATGGTAGTTTGTATTTCTGTGGGGTCAGTGGTGATATCCCCTTTATCATTTTTAATTGCGTTGATTTGATTCTTCTCTCTTTTCTTCTTTATTAGTCTTGCTAGTGGTCTGTCAATTTTGTTGATCTTTTCAAAAAACCAACTCCTGGATTCATTGATTTGGGAAAGGATTCCCTATTTAATAAATGGTGCTGGGAAAATTGGCTAGCCATAAGTAGAAAGCTGAAACTGGATCCTTTCCTTACTCCTTATATGAAAATTAATTCAAGATGGATTAGAGACTTAAATGTTAGACCTAATACCATAAAAACCCTAGAGGAAAACCTAGGTAGTACCATTCAGGACATAGGCATGGGCAAAGACTTCATGTCTAAAACACCAAAAGCAACGGCAGCAAAAGCCAAAATTGACAAATGGGATCTCATTAAACTAAAGAGCTTCTGCACAGCAAAAGAAACTACCATCAGAGTGAACAGGCAACCTACAGAATGGGAGAAAATTTGTGCAATCTACTCATCTGACAAAGGGCTAATATCCAGAACCTACAAAGAACTCAAACAAATTTACAAGAAAAAAACAAACAACCCCATCAAAAAGTGGGCAAAGGAAATGAACAGACATTTCTCAAAAGAAGACATTCATACAGCCAACAGACACATGAAAAAATGCTCATCATCACTGGCCATCAGAGAAATGCAAATCAAAACCACAATGAGATACCATCTCACACCAGTTAGAATGGCGATCATTAAAAAGTCAGGAAACAACAGGTGCTGGAGAGGATGTGGAGAAATAGGAACACTTTTCCACTGTTGGTGGGATTGTAAACTAGTTCAACCATTATGGAAAACAGTATGGCGATTCCTCAAGGATCTAGAACTAGATGTACCATACGACCCAGCCATCCCATTACTGGGTATATACCCAAAGGATTATAAATTATGCTGCTATAAAGACACATGCACACGTATGTTTATTGCAGCACTATTCACAATAGAAAGACTTGGAATCAACCCAAATGTCCATCAGTGACAGATTGGATTAAGAAAATGTGGCACATATACACCATGGAATACTATGCAGCCATAAAAAAGGATGAGTTTGTGTCCTTTGTAGGGACATGGATGCAGCTGGAAACCATCATTCTTAGCAAACTATCACAAGAACAGAAAACCAAACACTGCATGTTCTCACTCATAGGTGGGAACTGAACAATGAGATCATTTGGACTCAGGAAGGGGAACATCACACACAGGGGCCTATCATGGGGAGGGGGGAGGGGGGAGGGATTGCATTGGGAGTTATACCTGATGTAAATGACGAGTTGATGGGTGCAGCACACCAACATGGCACAAGTATACATATGTAACAAACCTGCACGTTATGCACATGTACCCTACAACTTAAAGTATAATAATAATAAATAAATTTAAAAAAAAAAGAAAAAAAAAACAAAAAAAACAAAGTTAGACCTCAATTAATCAAGTCAATGTTGTTGGGATCCACCATTGGTAAGTACCATTTGCTGACTGCTGTCTGTTGCCAGCCATGGTGTACTGTATATAAATAGCCTGGTAAGATTGGCACTGATATTATCTTTATAAGGTGGATGACGGCACCCAGGCTCAAAGCACATGTTACTTTCTTAATGGTCACGTGGTTAGAAAAGACCAGTGGAAAGATGCAAATCTGGGTGACCTAACTTTGCCCTGGAATGCTGCCCTCAACTTCTCCTTCAATTCAGGACTGTGAAAAACTAATATATCAGGAGCTCTGAGATCCTAGTAAGAAATGCTGGTGTTAGAGAAAGAACCAGGAGTGTTCATGGGGCTTCACTAACTCAAGCAGGAAAAGGTCAACCTTTGCAATGATAACGGCTCATTGCAACCTCCGCCTCCCGGGTTCAAGCAATTCTCCTGCCTCAGTCTCCAGAGTAGCTGGGACTCCATGCACCCGCTACCATGCCCGGCTAATCTTTTGTAATTTTTTTAGTAGAGACGGGGTTTCACTGTGTTAGCAGGATGGTCTCGATCTGCTGACCTCGTGATCTGCCTGCCTTGGCCTCCCAAAGTGCTGGGATTACAGGCGTGAGCCACTGTGCCCGGCCTGAAAAGGTCAACTTTTATACACACATTTGATGCCGCCTTACTGCAGACGAAACACTAGAGGGAGTTTTAACTCAAACTTCTTTATTGCTTTAGAGCTTTCAAAGCACTTTTACATGTCCCTGGTCCTTTGCTCCTCTGTGTTTGGCCTCTGGGGATACTGAGGCTCAGAGAAGTGAAACCTCATGGCTATGGCTACTCAGTAAGAAAGTGACAGACCCAAGGTTTAAACTGTGGACTTCTGCTGTCAAATGCAGAGGTTCGCAACCTGGTGTTTCCAAAAGAAGACTGCAAAGATATGGAGAAACAGTTACTGCATGTTCTAAACCCAAACGATGGCTCATGTTTAATTGTATGTATGGAAAACCCAGGTACAGATGATATGAATATGAGAATGCAACTCTACTTTCAAGGAACTTTTGATGTAACTATAGTGAAAACTACAGTGAGCATAAGTTCCAGGCATGGTGCAAAGCTCCCGAAGATGGTAGCAAAAATAAATAAATAAATAAATAAGGGCTTTCTAGCTGAAGAGTTTCCACGTACGTACTATTGTTTCTTAACAATCTGAAGAAGAATTCCAAAAGGTCTCATTGTAAAACATTGCAGAGTGGAAAAAACAAAACAAAACAAAACTACAGTGTTCTTTATAACTAATTTAATCCCTCAAACATAAAGGTTGGCTTTGAAGTCACACAATTAAAAACTAAGCATTGCCTTTGCTGGAGGTAAGTTAAAAGCACTGCGCCTCAGGCTCTTTTTATGTGTGAATGGAGTGATCATTTCTCTGAGAGCAGGAAAATGTGTGAATCATATCATGGCCTGCTGCTACCAACCAATAACTGCTATGCACATCTCAAACCTTCTCCACTTTTATCCCAGAGAAGAGAAAGTTTGCCAGTGTCCACGTGAAAATGATGATGTTGTTCCCTGATTTACATTATTCGTGTTCTTTGGATGTTCATGTTATTTTGGATGTTGGTTTTGATCTCTGATTAAACCGGATTCAATGTCATGCTTTGCCATTTACTATCTTTCTGGCCTTAGATCAGTTATTTAAACTGTAGTAGTCTCAATTCCTCAACTGTAAAATGGAAATTAAAAGCTACTTCATAGTTGTTATGACAATTAAGGGAGATATTATTGTGCAAAGCCCTGCTTCTGAAAGCATGACTTATACAGTAGCATCTTCAGCACCCCTAGAAGCTTGTTAGAAATGATGACTTTGAGGTTCCACTCCAGACTTGCTGTACAGGAACCTGCATTTTAACAATACCTTGGGTGATTTGTTTGCACATTGTGGTTTAGAAGCACTGATATATAGCACATTGTATTGGTTTCTATTGCTGTGGTAACAAATTATCTCAAACTTCCTGGTTTAAAACAACACACATGTATTATCTTAGTTATGGAGGTCAGATGTCCAAAATCCATGTCATTAGTCTAACATCAAGGTGTCTACAAGGCTGGCTTGTTCTGGAGGCTCTAGGGGAGATCTGTTTCCCTACCTCTGTTTGTCATTCCTTGGCCCACAACCCCTTCCCACATCTTCAAAGCCAGCAAGTGGCACAGCATCATCTCATCTCCTTCACGGACTCTGATCCTCCTGCCTCCCTCTTTTGAGGGCCATTGTGATTATATCTTCCCCACTTAAGTAATTCAGAGAAGCTCTTCTATCTCGAGATCCTTAACTTAAATCAGCAAAGTTTTCATTGCCTGGGTAAGGTAACATAATCACAGGTTCTGGGGATCAGAGGGCATGGACATCTCTGCAGGGCCATCATTTAGCCTAGTAGGTCCTTACGGAGGTTGACTACTGTTTTAGTCCCTTTGCCTTGATAGAATACCACAGAGTGGATAATTTATTTTTTTAAGACTGTTTTTTGGCTCATGGTTCTAGAAGCTGGAAAGTTCAAGAACATGACATCAACACCTGGTGTGGGCCTTTGTGCTGCATCATAACTTGAAGGAAACCAGAAAGGCAAGCAAGGGTAGGAGTGAGAGAGGGAAAAGGGCTGAGCTTTCTTCTTTTACCAGGAGCCCACCCCACTAATAACTAAACCACGTGCAAGATAACAGCATTCATCAATTCTGGAGGGCTCTGCTCTCATGACCTAATCACCTCCTAAAGAACTCACCCCTAATACTGTCACAATGACAATTAAATTTCAGCATAAATTTTGGAGGAGATATTCAAACCATAAAAGCTATTATCCTTATCACCACTATCTGCTCTCCTCCTTCTCCCCCTCATTTTTCTTAACAGAAGGTCTTCATTAACTAGGAGTGTCCACTTGACAAGTGTTCTGGTTAATCAAAGCTTTTTACACCTATAGTCGGCATTCCATCAACTAGGAAGATATGGCCTTGTTCACAAATTGCTTTAGATACTAGATTGTAACAAGAAGTCAAATACAGTAGTAGGCTCTCAAGATGCTGAGTCACAAAGCCTGGGTTCAAACTCTGGCATTCCCATTTATCAGCTCATTAGTCTCAGGCAATTTCCTTCACCTCTCCAAGCCGCAGTTTTCTTCTTGTAAACCAGAAGTAACAACAGGCCCTGCCTCAAAGAGTTCAGGGAAGATTAAGGAAAATGAGAGCTCCTGGTAGCTCTTGGTGTCCAATATAGACTAAGCCTATCTTGTTTTCCCTCTCAAGGGCTTGGTGTGGGGCTGGCCTAGAGCCAGTGTGCAGCAATCCCTTGGCAAGTCTCTGATGCATTGCAAATTGCAATCATATCTCTCTGAGCAAGTTCCCAACCATCCTTGGGAATTCTGAAGATCATGATTTTTTTTTTTTTTTGACAGGGTGTTTCTCTGTCACCCAGGCTGGAGTACAGTAGTGTGATCCTAGCTCACTGAAGCTTTGAACTCCTTGGTTCAGGTAATCCTCTCACTTCAGCCTCCCAAGTAGCTGGGACTACAGGCACACACCTCTATGACTAATTATTTTTATTTTTTGTAGAGATGGGGTCTCACTATGTTGCTGAGGCTGGTCTCAAACTCCTGACCTCAAGCAATCTTCCTGCCTTATTTCCCAAAAGTGCTGGAATTACTGCACCAGGCCTGAAGGTCATGAATTTCAAGTTCTACATGCCACCAAGTCTCCAATCTTTCTTTAACTTTTTCTGAATTTCAAGGCCTATTGGTGAAGGAATCCCATGATGGCAATAAATGTTCACAGTTCTGGAAAAACAAAGAAGCCTGAGAATTATGATGTTATCCAGCCAAGATGAGTCTTTAAATACAGCAGCTAAGTTGAGAATCCACTAAAAATTCAGTCTGTAAGGTAAACACAGACACCATGAACTAGATCAAAGTGGAATTATGATCTTGTTGAGTGCAATAATGATGGTGAATTGACTAAGAAAAACTCAAAGTTGGACACAAACTCATGAAACAAGATGTTGAACTAGTAGCTACACAGATAGAGTTCTGAGGCCTGCTGTCTCCTAAGAGTACCTAGAAAAGTGCCCTTTGAAGCTGTGGCATCTTAGAAATAGAGTCTTGAGCCTCTCAAATCCATGCCACTGTGCCCCATTTCCCCATCGCCCCACAATACAACACCTACACACGTTTTCTATCTTAAAATTTTTAGGTGAAATTCATCAGAAACTGCCACTATCTGTTTCAGTAGGGGGAGCAGTTCTAAGGCAGTTGCCCTGCTTTCAAAGCTACCAGTAAGTTAAATGTACAAAAATGCAAATGTTCCAGGAAGTCATAGTCTACTTCCCTGGAAGTCACTGCATGATCAGTTAAAAACAAAAATTATTAAAATAAAGATAAGATGTGTAAGCTTGGTAAAGTCATTTGGCCATAAGTACAGGCCATATGCTAACACAAGCTTTGTTGGTCTTTGAGAAACAAAGAGGCTGCTATTAGCAACATTTTTCTCTGGGTGATCACAAAAGATGGGGGTGGAAGAGATGCTTGATATTCTGCCATTACTTTCAATTCCTCGACCTTCAGAGTAGAATTGCGGGCCTCTGTGTCAAGCAGGTCTATCGACTAGAAGTTTTAGAGATAGTCCCAGGGACAGAAGCGATTCATGCAGCAAAATGCCTTTCCAGGTCATGACATCTCATACAAATCCTACCATTCAACTTAGAGGCCTATGTTTGGGTTCAGAATCAGCTTATTTTCAGGGGGTGAGGCTTTTTAACCACTATCCCACTGGGCCTTGGCTGGCTTTGAGACTAGGTGGGTGAAATGTTGAGATCTGTAGTGGATATCAATGATTCTTTTCATTTTTGAGACAGAGTCTCGTTCTGCCACCCAGGCTGAAGTGCAGTGACATGATGTTGGCTCACTGCAACCTCCACCTCCTGGGTTCAAGTGATTCTCATGCCTCCACTTCCTGAGTAGGTGGGACCATAGGTATATGCCACCTGGCTAATTTTTGTGTTTTTAGTAGAGATGGAGTTTCAGCATGTTGGCCAGGCTGGTCTCAAACTCCTGGGCTTAAGTGATCCACCCGCCTCCCAGAGTGTCAGTATTACAGGCATGAGCCACTGCACCTAACCTGATGACTCTTTTTGTCTTTCACATTCCTTCCTTCTGGAAGTTGTTCTTCTCCAGCATGAGGACATACTCAATCCAAAGGCCCTCACTTCCTAGCCATAGGTGTGAAAACATCAGCCAATGAGAATTCCCCAGTCCTCTAGAGACTGGTTTTTCTGGGTAGGGGAAGGATAAAGGAGGGGTATGACCTGAACAAAACCAATGGAAGAAGTTGCCTTGGGTGTTAGAAGAGATAGCATTGCTCTCTCCTTCAGAGACTCTGTGTTAATGGGATGAATTATGCCTGGAGCTTCCTATGGTCAATTCTGTGTCAGAGAGAACTTGCCAGGGAATGACACAATAATAATGATAATAAAAACAGAGCTAAGAAATAGAAAGAGATTTATTTATTTTGAGGTCCTGGATTCAGACATGCCTGAAGCCCCTAAATTTTTAGTTGCATAAACCAAACAGTCCTCTGCAAATATTCCTCTGCTTAAGACAAGTGGTTCAGTTGCAAGTGGTAAAAACCAAACTCAGAGTCCAGATAGGTACAATTCCACCAAGCCACAGTTCAAGCTCCATCTCTCTTAGATTTCCCTGGCTACTTCAGCCTCAGGGCTCCTTAGCTCTATTGAACTTAGACTGCATGCTACTATCAAGAAATGGAAGGCACCCCAGATGGTTTCAATGAAGAGACTACAATATAGGGACAGAGTACAGAGTTATAGGTAGGGATAATGAAAACTAGAAAGAGATGCTGGGACATCCAAAGACTAGCAACAAGCTCTCCATCCCCTGGGAATGAAGACAGGAGGGGAGGAATGGCATTACTGGGGCCTACTGAGAGCTAGAACCATCAGGCTCCATCTAGGGTCTGTGGCCATGGAAGGATTAACCAATGCCAGAAACATAGTTATAAAGCAGGAATGGAGTAGGGAAAAGACATGCCTGAACTTCTTTCTCTTTCTGCCCTTGCATCTCCTGACAATACACCTCATTGTTAAAATCAGATAGAAAAGCAGAGGGAAGAAATGCAAGGTGCTGCGGTCTGCAGTGGTGTGCCTCTGAATACAGCACAGGTGAGAGAGGGTAAGAACTGAATTCAGTGCTGGGAGTGATAGACGACATCCCTCAGTGTGTTGAGATCTCACCCCCCTTTGATAGTTGACTGTGTATGGCTCTTCCTAGGGGTAATTAATTGATGTACCCTGAGGCCTTACAAAGCTGGTGATTTTGTTCCAAAGATTGAATCCATGGTG
Organism: Macaca fascicularis; assembly: GCF_037993035.2. Lineage (NCBI taxonomy): Eukaryota > Metazoa > Chordata > Mammalia > Primates > Cercopithecidae > Macaca > Macaca fascicularis. The sequence continues at coordinate 36,109,791 of NC_088393.1, read as the reverse complement.
GGAAGAACAGGCATCCCCCTAAGGGAAGTTTGCAGGGCACCTGGTGTCTCCGTTTTCCTGTCTGGTATGTGGAAAAAATGGAGCAAAACCACTGCAAAATGACGACTGACATTTTTAACACTTTTAAGTGAATTTGTGCAAACCAACAGTGTTGTCAGAAGGCAGAAAAGACTCCTCTGGCAGCAACAATGAATCCTTTACTCATGGTCTGGAGTGTAATTTCTGCAATCAATTGAGGCAGCAAGGGTAAGAAGGAGAATGAGATACTAAGGCTGGAGAGACAGAGCACCTGCTAGTTCCTGAGGTGGTATAAAAAACTGGCCTCGTTTCAATGTGATTTCCAGGTAAATTTACGCACTTCTTCATCTTGCGGTTGGTGCCTTCCAATTCCATAACGTTGCTGTTTTACAGGCGGTGGCTCTCTATTCCATCTTCTCCTGGCAGCCCATGCATGTCATTTCTCTTTCCCAGCTATTTTCTCCCCTCCTCTTGGCCACAAAATAACTTCCCAGCCTGTCATTTCTGAGCGAGTCCCACCTTTGGATCTTCCTTTGGGCAAAGCCATTCTACACAGCCTGGGCTGCAGAGGAAAGGAAGGGAAGGCGGGGAACAGTGGTCCTCAGCCTGATTTTGTGTCTGGTCTGTAGCCCCCTCATGCAACATTCATAGAAAGTGACAAGGAGAAATTAGCCCCATTGATTTCATTTTCATAACATCTGAAAAACAATCCTTACCAAAGATGCCTTTCAAACATCTTTCTGGCTGAAAATATAGGGTTCTGTCTCAGAGAAAACATGTTTCTGAATACACATCCAGAGCAGTTTCTAAGAAAAGCAGAATCAGAATCAATATTTCCACAGTTTATGCCATTCCCTGCCTTCGTGAAGATATGCAACTTAATTTGCAGGCATTTTTCCTTACCAGGGAAATTGCCTGTGATGCTGACTGGATCAGAACCACTCATTTCAGACTCATTATACATTACACAATATCCCAAATGTCAACTCCCACCCACTACATCGGCATAGCAGCAGCGCTTTCAATAATAAATTACATCTATTTACTTCAATACAGTGGAAAGAGAATTTGAAGCATTAAGAACTCTTTTGCACCTGAAGGTAATTACAAGTGACTATACTGAGCCAGGATTGTGGCTATCTTCACTCAGCTAGACTAAGAATGTTAAAGGCATTTTAGGGAAAAAAGATAAGGTTCTTGCTAGAGCTTTAAAAATTACAAATATATAAATATACACATACAGCAGGCTCCAAATGTTTTCATAGTGTGGAAATCAGTTGCATTGCTTTTATATTAGGACAATTATAAGTGTTTAGCAAACGGTGCCTGAAGTCAAATAAAAGAGAGGGAAAAAATGACTTTGAGGTTGAAAGTCATCAAGCAGTGAGAGAAAGTAGAGGTCTGTTATTTATATGAAGAGACTTTTTGATTCAATTAACTTAATTAGAAAAATATACAGTGAAAAATCTGACAGGAACTGGTAAGCCGAAATAATCTTGGAAAAGTTTCCATGTGCTTCAAAATGCGATGGAGTGGGAGGGGAGATGCACCATCACACAGGCCTAGAACACAATGGGGAAATGTTCAACTGAGTCTAAACCAGGGTGACAGGGACAGAAACAGAGAGCACAGCTGGACAGGGCTGTAGATTTCTCCTCCAGAGCTATCCACAAAAAAAAATGAATGTGTTATTGAGACTAGTTGCTTGGTGTCCTGGCCTTGAAGAGGAAATGAGAAGTCAGAGGAAAAAAGCACTTCACAGGATGCTAATAAAGTCTCTTGGGAGAGAACTATGTTATTTACTTACTTGCTGTATCAGTCAGGGCATACTAGGTTATGCTGGAGTAACAAATATCCCTGAATGTTAGTGGCTAATTATAAAAGAAGACTATTTCTTGCTAATGCTCTGTGTCTTAAGCACAAGCTTTCAGGGAACTCTATTCCTGTGGCCACTCATGGATTGGGGCAGCCCAGGCACCACTTCCACCCATCTCTCTCCATGATTGGCACAGTCAGGGACCAACCACATGGGCAATTAGGACCTGGGTCAGGAAGTAACACACATCACTTCCACTCGCATTTCACTGGCCAAAGCATGTCATATGCTGCAACACACTTCAAAGAGGGATGGGGAAGTGCGGTCCTCCCATGGGCTCTGAAGGAGGGAGGAGTGGAATCATCACCATCAGCCTCATGACTGCCATCTCACTCAATAGAATTCCAGCCAAGCAGACACCAAGAACATTCTCTTCCCTGCAGCCCAGTACCAAGAGGCCAGATAGGAAAAACAGCAACAACAGCAACAGCAAAATTTTTCTCTTATTCTCTAATTGAAAATACCTTATTCTCTAACTGGTTAAAATCAAGCAAGAGCTTAAAAACTCATAAAACAGGCTGGGCGTGGTGGCTCATGTCTGTAATACGGGCACTTTGGAAGGCTGAGGCTGGCAAATCACTGAGGTCAGGAGTTCAAGACCAACCTGGCCAACATGGTGAAACCCAGTCTCTACTAAAAATACAAAAATTAGCTGGGCATGGTGGTGGGTGCCTGTAATCCCAGCTACTCAGGAGGCTGAGGCAGGAGAAATGCTTGAACCCGGGAGGCGGGGGTTGCAGTGAGCAGAGATGGCGCCATTGCACTTCCAGCCTGGGCTACAAGAGCAAAACTCTGTCTCAAAAAATAAAGATAAAATAAATAAATAAATCATAAAGCAAGAGTTTCTTGCAGCTGTATATGGGGTGTTATTCAGCAATACAGTGATTTGCTAGAAGGAAGCATCACACAACAGTACAAGAGTAGCTCACGAGAGAGAGAGAGAGAGAGAGAGGGAGAGAGAGAGAGAGCAAGCATCAAGCCCAAGAGGCTCCTTCAGTAGGGCTCCAGCAGAGCCTGGAAGAAGAGGGCAGGAGGCTAAGGTACTCACAGCGTCTTACCCAACATGGCGGCACTGTTGGGCAAGCAATACTACTGCCATTTACCACGAAGAAAGGAGTTTCTAAGAGATCAAATAACTGTCCCAGATCAGGTAGCTCACACATGCAGGTCTGGCAGGAAATTAAATATGGTGATGTGGGAAGCAGAGGAAGGAGCGAAAATGAGACTGCAGATTTGAGGCGCAGGGAAACCAGGAAAACATATAAAGTAAAGCAGTTACACAGGTGTAAAATGTAGAAGCTTCAGTCTGCTTACTACAGGGGCAAATTGACCTCTATGTCCCAAAAGGCAGGCTCTGACAGTGTCTGAGGGTCTGTGCATCAGGCATGAGAGAGCAAAAACAAAAATTCAAAACTACCTTCAAAATACGCCCGAGTGTATTTCCTTACTGTGCAAAAGAAAGAATGCAAACTATAAAATACGAAAAACTTTCCTTCCAAAATGATTAATGTATTTTGAAGAATTTTGATTTTAAAGGAAACAAATTCTCACTAACCAGCAAAACATGACTATCCAGAATGACTCATTCCTGAAGCCTTCTGATTCTGGAACCTATGCCTGAGACCTCCTCAGAGCTGCTGAAAAAGCCTGAGAGCTGGGACTGGCACCACAGAAGTTCCTGACCTCCATCCACTGCCCATTCCAGACTGGATGCATTAGTGGATTATATTTTCATTGGTTTCTCTTGCTGTTTAGTCCTGCTGTGAATATGGAATAGAGAGGGCAGCTCAGTAGGAAGCATTCCAGCTCCCATCCCACTGCAGAGATATAGATAAAGTTTCATCCAAGTACACACACACAGAAACACACACCCACCCATACATGCACATACACACACATTCACAAACACATAATATACATATACACACCCATACACCCAACACACACAAATACATGCACAAATGTATATACACACACACCCATACACATACACACACCCACAAGCAAATCTATAGACAAATACATACACCCATGCACACACCCATACGCCCAGATACACACAAAAGCACAACACACACACAAGCACACACATACACCCACACAAACATAAACACATACATACACAAATATACACACTCACACATCCATCGACACATACCTATACACACCCATACACCCGTACACACTCATACACCACACACATCCACACACATATATACACACATCCACACACATCACACATATACACACACATTACACACATCACACACATTACACACATCTGTAAACACATACACACCCATACAGACATACACACAACACACACACACATATACATATACACACACATATACCCATGCACATATGTGCATTACACACAACACACACATACACACGTTCAGATAGATACACATACACACAACACATACACACCCATACCAATACACACATGCACACCAACACACACACACACTGATACGTGCACACACAACACAGAGACACACACGTACACGCACAAAACATATACACACATGCACACACATACACATGCAACCTATACACACACACAACAGAGTTATCAGCCTTACATTGTCACCATTAGAGGCTCCTTTCTCTGAATCTCTTAAAAGACCAACCTAAAATTGGGGAATAAAAATGTGCATTATCTTCCTGGATCTCACTTTATGATCTTAAGTGTGTTCCTGTTCCCTCTCTGAATCCTGGCTCCCCATCCTTAAAATTAGAGCAGTGGACAAAAAATGTATATTTTAAAGGGTGTTCTGTGGAGCCCTAGTCCCAGGAACTGTTAGGAGTTCTAAGGCCTTGTAGCCAAATAAGATTGGGAAGGCCTGGGTGTCTTACTGGAATTTCTCAGGACATTTAATGTGCTGCTCTGTGAACAAATCCTTTGGAAGCACCGTGTTGTCCACCCTTCCTTAATTACTCTGACCATGGAATCCCCCCTAGTATGTAAGGTGCTTAGGAAACAGGCTCGGAAACCACTCAGCCCCGCCCTCGCAAGGTCCTCTGCAGCCATCACACTCATCACCCAAGGACGTAGCTGCTGTCATCATCACCCTCAGAGGCTCAGAATGTTAGCTTCAGCCTCACTAACAGCAGAAGGGAATGCCTGGGGACAGGACTGTTCTAGGTGAAGGAGGGGTTGGGGACGTGCAGATGGTAGCAGGAGGCTTTGTGAAGGAGAGGCCAAGGGGTTCACCAGGGCCAAACTCGGCAGCCTTGCTCACAGGAGTCTACAGATGCTGCTAGCTCAGCCTCAAATCTCAGACAGACCATCTCATCCCCACTGCGAACAAGACAGGTGTGCTCCTCCAGACAAGCATGGCTCTGAGGCTGGCATCTGATTCTGATATTTCCTGGACCTACATCTTGCGTAAGTCCTCATTACCTAGAAATTTCAGTTTCCACTTTCTGGTTGAAATTCAAGAGCAATGAAATTTTAACGCTTGGCCCTTTGTATTAGAGGTTGAAGAGGACAAGGGGGTGGGCAATCCGTGAAGACATGCTGGACTAGCTACATTATTTGCTGGGTCCCTTATACAAAAAGCAGAAAAAACATACAAAATATCACTAATGAAACATTGTATACTATGTGTATTTTGTCCCAATATAAAAGCAGAAAAAGTGTAGTTAAAGGCACTAAAATATAAAGCCTTATCCTTTAGAAATAATGTTATTTGTAATACATTAAGGTAATAATGATATTCAACAATATAAATTTAAAATTAAGAGAATATTTTTGTGTCATAATTTATACAATACAACAAATAACAATTTATCAGTATAATACCTTAATTGATGATAAATTTTTCAGGCTTATATTTTTGCAAATTCATTTATTAGGTCATCAGAAATTTTACTTTTAGCAACTTAATTTCCAATTGACATACTTCAAAGCAAAGTCAGTCACTCGGCAAATGTAAGATCACAAATAATTTTTGAAAACGATTTTCTTTTGCTAGTTTAGTTCTTATTGGAGCTGTTAAAAATTGTTTGTGACAGTATTGGGATACATTTCTGAAAAGTTTTTAGTAAAACTAAAGATGATAATTTTTGTGGAACAAATTTTCTAAGAGGTTTTATGTCTTCATATCAATTGGTTTTGCATAATTCTGAATTTAATTGTAATGGCAAGTTCATCCAATGTCATTTTAATGTGTCCTCTGAAATTCCCTGAAATTGGTGAAGATCATACAAAAAAAGAAAGGACTTCCTGCTTTGTACATAATTTTAAATGTTTGTTTATGTATTCTATCACCATATGTTTACACTGATAAATTACAAAAGATAATTTTAGAATTAGTTCCCTTCTTAAGAGACACTTTATATGAAACATCATATACAAATGGTGTTCTTTTATGTTGACTATGATGATCTTTAAGTTCAGTTTCTAATCCTATGGTTATCTTCTTAGGAATGTTGCAGCAGTTTTTAGAAGTTTAAAGGCTTTAATATTTGAAATCCCTGATATGCTTTATAGCAATGTACATGCATATGCTTTTATTCTGTAATAATTTATTGACAAAATTTACCACCTGACCGCTCAAAGTTCATTCAGGCTTAGGATATGTTTTTCCAGCAGCCCGAGAAATTACTTCTTGGGAGGACTTCCTATGCTCCAGGGACTTTACATGCCTCATTTCTCTTAATTCTCATAAGCAGCCAAAGAGATGGGTGATACCACACCCATTCTGTAAATGAGCAAACGGAATGGCAGAGGGTTCAGATTTGCATTCCTGTCTGTCCAGTGGGCAGAGCTGGAAGCATTGCCACTTCAGCTCCATGAGCTCCTGCAGAGCCAGATCAGAGGCTCCGGATCAGAGGCTCCTCACTCACAGTCCAGTCCTCACTTCGGCCCTGGTTCATCAGTTTTTATGTGGAATTTGAATGGACTGAGTTCCCAAAGCCTGAAACACAGTAAGAGGAGTGAGTCAGATGTGTGAGGTATGTTTGTGGGGAGGAGGGAGACGTTCTAGGAGGCTTTCATAGGCGACAGTGGAAGACAAGGCAAAAAATAATCATTTCCCCCTGATCAGACACAATGATGCCTCTCTGCGGCAGGCTGGCATTGAATGGCTCTGCACAATGCAGCAGGCTCTGGTCCTATACTTCCATTATTATTCCTATCTTAAGTCCCTGTTAGAGCACAGCAAATGCTCCACCAATAAATGGCAGACACTTGTGTGAAGAGAAGCCCTTGAATGTATTTGGGGGAAATACAGAGGGTGAAAATTATGGAACAACTCCAAGGCTGAAGGTAAAAGAACAGGCTTCAGAAGGAATTTTGCAGATGAGGTCAGTGTAAGTAGGTTGAGGAGCCTCATGGTGGAATTCTCTCAGGTTCCCAGGGGATCCCGGCAATTCTCAAGCACCCAGTACAAAGTCTGAAAACTATGGATCCAACAGACCAACAGACAGTGCGCTAGCCTAGCCTCATTTTTTTATTTTTATTTTTTTGATGGAGTTTCGCTCTGTCACCCAGGCTGGAGTGTAGTGGTGCAATCTCGGCTGCCTACCGGGTTCAAGCAATTCTCCTGCCTCAGCTTACTGAGTAGCTGGGATTACAGGCGCCCACCACCACGCCCGGCTAATTTTTGTATTTTTAGTAGAGACAGGGTTTCATCATGTTGGCCAGGCTGGTCTCAAACTCCCGACCTCAGGTGATCTGCCCACCTCAGCCTCCTAGAGTGCTGGGATTACAGGTGTAAGCTACCGAGCCCTGTGCCCCCCGTCTCTTTCTTAGAAGAAAAATTGTCAACTGATAACTCTGAGCAAAATGCTTCATTCATATATAGTATATAGGAGCTTAGGATTTCTCACAGTGAGCTTGAAATTTGGAAATCCCTACTGTTTGTCTATCTTGAAGACTACCATTATCTTCTGAATCTATTAAGAAATGCAGTCCAATTTGGACCACGAGGAAGAATGAGGAGGAACATTATTCTTTTTAATAGCTGCATAATATTTCACTTTAGGATGTAATCAAAATCTATTTAATCAATTCTGTTTTGGTGGCATTTAAAAAGTTTTCCTGAATTTTTGGCTCTTAAAAACAATACTGGCTGGCATGGTGGCTCATGCTTATAATCTCAGCACTTTGGGAGGCCAAGGTGGGTGCATCAAGAGGTCAAAAGCACGAGACTAACCTGGCCAACATGGTGAAAACCTGTCTCTACTAAAAATACAAAAATTGGCCGGGCGCAGTGGCTCACGCCTGTAATCCCAATACTTTGGGAGGCCGAGGCTGCCAGATCACCAGGTCAGGATATCGAGGTCATCCCAGCCAACATGGTGAAACTCCATCTCTACTAAAAATACAAAAATTAGCTCGGTGTGGTGGTGGGTGCCTATAGTCCCAGGTACTAGGGAGGCTGAGGCAACAGAATCGCTTAAACTCGAGAGGCAGAGGTTGCAGTGAGCCGAGATCACGCCACTGCACTCCAGCCTGGTGATAGAGCAAGACCATCTCAAAAAAAAAAAAAAAAAAAGAAAGAAAGAAAGAAAGAAAAAGAAAAAATTAGCCGGGAGTGGTGGCAGATGCCTGTAATTCCAGCTACTCAGCAGGCCGAGGCAGGAGAATTGCTTGAACCCAGAAGGCGGAGTTTGCAGTGAGCCAAGATAGCACCACTGCACTCCAGCCTGGATGACAGAGCAAGACTCCATCTCAAACAAACAAACAAACAAACAAAAACAAAAACTAAAACAATACTGCCATTGACATCTTTGTAAATCTTACTGCACACTTTCAGAGGCCATCTGCCTAGAGGAATTATTCCAATTTAACCTTCACAAGAATCCCATGTGTTAGGTATTATCCTTTTGGCCGATGTGGAAACTAAAGTTCATGAAGACCTTTTTTATGGCTAAGGTTCCATAGCTGTTAAGTGATGGGACACTCATTCTGTGACTTACCCACTGCTCTGTGGAGGGAAACTGTGAAAACAGAAGTGTCATAGGCGTGCAATCTCACTGACAGACAATGAAACTCACTGTGGTGAGGGGTGCGGGGGAGGCCTCAGGAAGGCCAGGGAAGGCTTTTTGAAGAAGGGGGTTGAGGCTTGGCTTTGAGGTCAGGCTTCAACAGGCATCAAGGAAAACACCCCCTTCCCCCGTGTGAAAGGCCTGGAGGGAAGGAAGGATGAGGAGCTGTGGGGCAGGGGAGGCAGCAGCATTGAAACTGCCCATCTGAGCACGCGGTCACGGTGGCTTGGAGACCCCAGCCCTCTGGACAGAGGCAAAGGTTGGTTGGGGTCAGAAGCCTTGAATGCCAGGAAGGCTCTTCCTTCCTCAGTCCACCTTCTTCCCCCACACAGGCAGTGTTCTAGTGACTTGTCTTGGAAGGATCCTCACTCTTCAGCTTTGCACAGAGACAGAGATGGTTGCTGATGACCTGGGAGCTGTGGACACCCTGAGCATGGTGCCCTCCATGACTGAAGCTGCTCCTACGAGGGCTTAGGAGACATACAGGTGAGGAGAAAGCAGCTCAAGAACTCTGGGTCCCTGGTCTAATGCTTCTTTATCTTGTTGAATGTAAGAGCAAAGCTGAAGACTCAGGAAAGTTGGGAGTCAACTGTCATTTTACTGCAAGAGCAGCCATGTGGGGAGCGGAGCTTCAGTTGTGTTAGAGATGAGAGAGTTGAAGAATGCCTGGCATGGGCCCGGGGGACACACGTCACGAAAACAAAGAAGTCCTGGTGGCTGATTACTCTTTCTTTGAATTCTTAGGGCTTTTTATTTTTAAAAATAAATTTTATATGAGTCAAATATAAAGTCTGCTTTTCTTACAGTAAAATGCCAATATTTAAAGGTAGAAAGAGAATAGATTGAAATGTAATAAGCTTTTGTCTCATCACCAGAAGCTTAAGGAGGCTCAAGGAACAGCATAAAGTGTGGAATACTTCTGAAGAAAAAAAAGACAGGAGGTCTGTGCCCTGCGATGGCCTCTAGGATTTGTTGAGTCAGTCACCCAATACGTATTCAGTGAGCGTCCATGGTGTGCCAGGATAGGGCCGTGCAGGGCATGGCTGTGAACAGACGCACCTGCACCTTCTTCCTCACCCTCGTGAAGCTCATGGTCTGCACAGCGGCGGGGGTGCAAGAGGGAGGCCATTGGGACAAAGGGAGTCAAGTGGACTTGAGAGCAAATGAAGGGAAGAAAGTCCTTCCTCCAGGAGTAACCCCTGAGCCAGAATGACTGTGAAATCTTTGGGAGTCTTCTATGTGCCAAGTGTTTTAATATGTGAGATAATTTACAACAACAAGAGATCAGTATTCATATCTACAGCTTATGAACTAAAAAAAAATTACTCAGAGAGAGGAAGCAATTTTCCCATGTCACATGGCCAGTAAATCACAGAACCAGGGTTCTTTGCCACTTGTATTTTTCACATCCTGTTCCTTGGCTTCTCGGGAGTGCTGGTCCCCATTTAGATGAAACATCCACAAAGTAAGGCTCTATCTTGGAGAAAGCTGGGGACATATTATCCCTCTGCTGCCCAAATCTGGGAACTGGGAGGCAGGAGCCTTTTGCATTTTGGAAATCCAGCTGTTTTCTTTTTGCACCTAGAAGCTGGGGGACAGAGGGAATTGCTTATTTTCTGGAAAAACCTGACAAATTGTTACATCTTTGGGAGGCATTTCACACTCCTCCTTTTCTCCTCATCCTCCCCACATGTCCCGAGGCTATTTGAATTCCTTCCTCACTTGGTGCTTAAATGCTTTGAGCCTGATGAGAGAAGGAGCCTGACTCTGGGAAGTGGAGTGGAACTCAGCTGGAAATTACTGGAAGGCTGCACATGTCTAAGCGCACTTCAATTTTTTAAATTGGACTTCAAATTTAGAAGACAGGAGGTCCCTTCAACAAGTGAGTCCCTTCTGTAAACTTAAGTCATGCCCTCTACTGGGAGACCAGCATCTCGTTGCTTCCAAGTTGAGGTGCTTATGAAAGCAGCTCTGTATCAGTGGGGGCTAAGCATCGGGTACCTATGGACACAAAGATGGGAACCACGGACACCAGGGACCACTAAAGAAAGAAAGGGTGGGGACAAGGGATGAAAAACCACCTGTTAAGTACCATGCTCACTACCTGGGTCACAGGATCATTTGTGTCCCAAACCCCAGCATCACACATATACCCATGTAACAAATCTGCACAAGCGATCCATGAAGATAAAATGAAAGTCAGAATTATGTTTTTCAAGAGTGGCTTGAATGGCTGTGACAACCAACACTGAATGAGGGGTGTCTGGAGGACAGAGGCCACCACAGTTTCCTGAGAGCCCAGAGCTGCAGTGGAGGCTCTCATTCAATCATTCACTCATTCAACAGAAATAAACTGAGTGCTTGCTGCACACAACAAGCCCAGGGAAAGCATGGGGGTGTGTGATAGTGGCCTGCCTGCCCCCTGGAGTGCACACACAGGGCAAGTCTCTTTCCTCAGTGTAGCTACTTTGATAGTCAGAAACAGCAAGCACCAGAATAACTAGGGGGTGAAAGGGCTTCCTGCCAGCCTCACTCAGTCTGTTTGTGTCTCTCCTGGGAGCCCTTGCCTTGCTGAGTCAGTGCTCAGACTCCAGCAGGGTGCACCTGTTCGGAGAGTGCTCCAGGGCAGCATGGAGGGTCAGACGGGATGTGGGAGGAGGGAAGCGAGCTTCTGAGGAATGAGGGGGCTGAAGGGAGAGCAGGAAGACACGTGAGTGGGCAGAAGCCTTGAGTTTGAATCTCCAGGAGGCTCCACAGTGTCGTTGGGATCTGCTGATCTTTGGTAAGAAACCGGCTCTCCATGAGAACTGACTGGAGGGATTTCAGTGTCACACACCAGATTCCCAGCACAGTTCTTATATCTGTGCATGGATGGCTGTAATGACCCACACACGATAAGAATCATACATGGAACTTTTGTTACTCATCCATATCTGAGAGCTGGGGACTCAATGCAATTTAACAAACCCGATCTCCCCCTCTTCTCAAGGTTCATTGCCAGCATCACTGGGGAGAGATTTATCAAGATTGCAATGTAAACTTAGGGGTAAGCTTTCTCTTCAGACATCTATTTCCAAAGTATGGTTAATTCTGCTTTATGTCTTGCTTGCTGGATGATATGCAAATGTGTTGACTGATCTCATCTCTTTGCTGTGATACTCAAACACACTTGGGGAAATTAAAACAGTAATGCCATTCATTAATGACCACTTAATAATTTACAATCAAGGTGCAACCTGCTGTGTAAATCAGCAAAGTCAGGTTTGTTTGAAGCGTAAACAGGAAATAATCTATGAGTTTATTTGCTAATTGTACTTATAATTGACCCTAGAAGACCTTGCTGAATTCAACCCAGGAGATATATTATTTTCTCACTCATCTGATTAGTTTCAGCACGCTAATGAGGCCCAGACACCCACTTTAAGATAGTTGTTTGGCTTACTTGCATTTGGTGCATATAAATACCTCTCCACTACAGTGATATTTTACTGATTACCCAAGTTTGTGCATGAGTCGTGATTTATCAATGGCTGGTCTTTCTGCTTCGCTCAACTAGACAGAAGTCCAGTGAGGGAAGAGACTATTCCTGTTGTGTTCATAGTTTCATTCAATGACAAGCACAGCTGTTTAAGGAACGTCTGTAGAATGAATGCCATCAATCCCAGGGACATTGGTTGTTCCAGCAGTGGTCCCTACGTGACATGGCAGGTTCTGTTTTATAATTGTGCAAGAAAACAGCAGTGAGCAGTGGGAAAAGGCTGGGGCCCTTCTTGTGCTCTGAGCTCACACCAGCACCCCCTAAAACACACAGACACATCTATGATTGTGTGCACATCCACACGCACACACATGTACACAGCCTGTGCCTCCTTGAACAACCAAGGGTTTCACCAAGAACAAAAGAGACATACTCTTGTAGCCAGATTTACATTCCCTTTTTGTCAAACTCATTGCTCAAATCTCTTTCATTAAACTCAAATGTGTGATCTGTAAATACCATGATGTGGCAGTTTCATAAAGAATTTTATTAACAATTATTCTGATGTAACAGGGATTTTAGAGCCAGGAAGCACTTTACCCTCATAGGTGCTGTCTTGCCATATATTCTGTGATGCTGGATGATAACTTATTCTCTTTGAACTTAATTTTTTTCGTCTGTCAAACGGAGCCAATAGCAAACAAACTAAGATTATATTGTTGCTAAACTTACTCAACACAAGGTAGAATAATGAAGTATTATTTTTATCTATTAAACTAGCAGACTTTTTAAAAAGATAGAACCGGCCAGGCATGGTGGCTCACGCCTGTCATCCCAGCACTTTGGGAGGCCAAGGTGGGTGGATCACGAGGTCAGGAGCTCGAGACCAGCCTGATCAACATTGTGAAACCCCGTATCTACTAAAAATACAAAAATTAGCCAGGCATGGTGGTGCGTGCCTGTAATCCCAGCTACTCAGGAGGCTGAGGCAGGAGAATTGCTTGAACCTGGGAGGCAGAGGTTGCAGTGAGCCGAGATCGTGCCACTGGACTCCAACCTTAGCGACAGAGTGAGACTCTGTCTCAAAAAAAAAAAAAAAAAGATAGAACCCAGTGTTGGTCAGGAGACACAGAAATGCATGTGCGCACACTCATGCTGGTGGTGTACATTGGCAGACCCTTCTGAAGGGCAGTGTGGCAGTAGATATCAACAATCTGAACATGTTGACCTAGTGATTGCTCTTCATAGATTTGATCCTAAAGTGCTAATCAGAGATGCGACAAACTTTGATGAACAATCTTGTTTTTAAAGTGCTATTCATAATTACATAACATTGAAATAACTCAATATGCAACAATAAGGAAGTACTTAAATAAACCAAAGCACATTCATATAATTACATGGCATGAAACTCTTAAATCGTAGTTTAATGTGCATTACTAATAAGGTTGTATGTAGTTTATAACTGTGCCTACATCAAAACTAGTAAGATATATCTGCCTTACAAAATGTATACAAAGGAGAGAGACCGACAGACAGACAGGCAAAAAGAAAAACAGAAACAGAGAGAGTAGGAAGAACGCAGTTGACACCTAGCATTACCTCAACTTTGTATACATGTGTGCATATGCCTACATGGATGAGAAAACGTCTAAAAGGACACAGAGCAATATTTTAACAGTGACTATTTGGGGAGCTGTAAAATCATACATTTTTAAGATTTTCTTCCTTGTGTTTTTCCATATTTGTGAACATTCCTATCTCTTTTGAAACCAGAAACATTTATTTTAAACTTACTTTATAGATGTGAAGGTACTGAACCATTGTGACATATTCTTGTCTTGTTCCTTCTGGTGACTTCTTCCACCTCTGAGGACTAGGGGCTTTGCTTTCCTTCCTCTCAGGGTCCACTGACCTAGAACGGAGCCGCCTGAAGCATGCCATCCAGAGGCCCGAAGTTCGAGGCCCGAGCAACCAGCCCGCCTTGTGACAGCGAAGGCAGGCAACATATTGATCGCTGTGGTTGCTCCCTGTGCATTTAAATAATAGATCATGGACTGGGGCTGTGGAGAGAGAAAAATCCTGGCCGCCACTCTATCATTTCCCCAGCCATGGATTTTGTCATTACTGTATTTGCCTTGTGTTACAGTGGGCGAAGATTGTATTTGTGATTGATGGCAGCAGATGGGCAATTTATTCTGCTGTTTACTTTTTATGGCGGTGGATGTGGGAGTAAATGCAGCCAGAACACTTGGCTAAGCATTTGCTAATATCCTCTATTGACTGAGACACACAGGGAGTTTATCTGAGGTCCGTGGACACAGCCTTCACATGGAAAAGGGGCCCAGGATGCTCAGGAACTGCGCACTCAGGGACCGAGGAAAGGGGTGCCAGGTACTTGACACCAGTTAACCTGTGTAAGCACCATGATCAGCCAAGAAGCAGATGTGATTATCTTCACTTTACAGGTAAGGGGGGGGGGGGGGGGAGATGGTCTCCAAGGTCCCACAGCTGGTGGGTATTACAGCTAGAGTTTAAGGGTAGGTCTTGTGATGCTAAAACCTATTCTTAGTGTCTGGGTTCTGGTTTTTTTAGAATTAGATTTTAAAGCAAGGACCGATTAAGGAAATTCTGAAATATGTCTGTGCATGCACACACACACACACACACACACACACACACCCCAAGGGTGTAAAAGAAGCAGGACAGAAAACAGAAAGAAGGAAACCAAGCAAGAGTGTGATTTCAGGAGAAGCCCCAGACATAGGCAGACCCCACAGGGAGTACTGGAGCATGAGTCGACCTCAGAGTCTGTCCTGAGCCTAGCGGGCAGCTGTGCGGGGCAGCCTCACACTAGCCAGTCACTGGCTGTGAGCCATCCTGCATTTCCCATGGGCAAGGCCACTTCAGCACCTTGGGGCTGTCCCCCACATAAGGACCAGCAGGCCGGGCACGGTGGCTCACGCCTGTAATCCCAGCACTTTGGGAGGCTGAAGCAGGCAGATCACAAGGTCAGGAGATCGAGACCATCCTGGCTAACACAGTGAAACCCCGTCTCTACTAAAAATATAAAAAATTAGCTGGGTGTGGTGGCGGGCACCTGTAGTCCCAGCTACTAGTGAGGCTGAGGCAGGAGAGTGGTGTGAACCCGGAAGGTGGAGCTTGCAGTGAGCCAAGATCGCGCTACTGCACTCCAGCCTGGGTGACAGAGCGAGACTCCATCTCAAAAAAAAAAAAAAAAAAAGAAAAAGAAAAAGAAAAGAAGGACCAGCAAACAGCAAAGCACAGGGTTGTAGGGCCGGCTTGTAGAGTTAGTGACAGGGATCTAAAGGGATTTTGGCAGGGGATTTTTGCAGGACAGGGTCCCAGGTCAGCAGTCTGGAGGTTTGAGCTAGCCTTCAACTGAAAAGGACCTCTGAGTCAGTTTCCTCAAGCCAGTATCCGGCAAGGGAAGAGTGGGAAATGTTTGGGGAGGAGAAAAGGAGCTCTGCTGGTCTGTGCCACACCTGTCAGAGACATGCCCTGAACACACCCAGCATTCTGCTGTGGCCCACCGTGAATCTCACCCTCTTTTTTTTTTTTTTTTTTAAAGAAAAACACCCTTAAGCGTGTTGCTTTTATTAATTCCAAGGACTCTAGGACCAAAGCTCTGATGTTGGTCATAACTACCAAGACTTGCTTTAATTTGACTGGGATGGTCTCCGTTTCCTCTGGGGCAAAAATAAAGTTAATTTTTAAAAAATAAATGTTCAATTTTATAATAATTTTAGATTACAGCAGAAGCATTGCAAAGATGGTACAGAGAGTCCCCATCTACCCCTCAGCAGCTTTCCATAATGTTGACATCTTAAATTCCCAGGGCACATCTGCCAAAACTGAGAAATTAACATTAGCACGTCACTCTCCACTAAACTACAGACTTTAATTAGATCGCAGCAGTTTTTCCGCCAATGTCTTGTTTCCATTCCAGGATTCTATCAAGGATCCATGCTGCCATCAGCGACTTTGCTCCTCTGATTCCTTTCACCCTGAAAATGCTTTTCCTCCATTTCTACACATTGTAACTCTCAATCAAGGGTAAGTTCTGAAACCAGTCCACACGCTCGTTTATATGTTCCTTCAGGCATTTATTCAGCGTCACTTATTTGGAGACTCTTCGGTGCCAGGAATTAACCCAGTTCTGAGACTACGCTGATGAGCAGGAACATTACATGTGTGTTCTCAAGGTGCTCCCAAAGAGTGGGGGAGGCAGACACTCATTAAAGGAACACACACATAGGTGTGACACCACAGGCTGACACAAGTGCTGCAGAGAAAGACAAAGACACCATGAATACACTTCTCTATGGCCGGGCAGGGCCAGACAAGGAAGACTCCAGGGTGTCAGCCTATGCAGCAGGTGACTGGTACCCTTCTGAGAGAGAGGACAGGGGAGAAGCATTGGGTTTATAGGAGCAGGCTCAGGAGTTTGGTTTGAGATACCCAAGCCGAAACCTCGGGCAGGCAGGTGAAAAGATCCGTCAGGACCTCAGGATAGTGGCTTAGTCTGATTGTTCCAGCTGGATACGGTTTTTTCTCTTTTAATTTTGACTCCCATGACACTGTATCTATTTTATAACACTTACGTTAATCAATAAGAAAGGCAATTTACCTTGTTCTAGAGCTGTTTTTCTTCCTAACTTATCTTCTGTCATGTCATAGGCAATAAGCTTCATAGAAGCATTCTTTATCTGTCTCTCGCACACCACCTGTTTCAGTATTCTATACTCAGTGCGGGCTTAATCGATGTTTATCACACTGAATTGGAAGGCATGCCAGTTGATAACATCACAGATATCGGACTGTATCTGTGGAATGGGCTTGATTTTCTAAAGAGAAAGTCAGACTGGTGCTTCTCAAACTACCCTTTCCAGGTACTTCTGTTGGACATCACAGGGCAGGCTCTGGGGACTGCAGGCCACCACCCCTATGAAAGGGGGTGTCAGTGGCAGGAGGTTGTCCCACAAAAGGGAGAGTTTCATGGCCACTTACATTTATGAAGCTCTGAGTTAAACTTATTTTATTTACTGTAACAATTTCAAAGAGGAAAAAGACTATGAAATATTTTCAAATGTATTAAAAACTCACCCTTCCAGTGCCCTCCCCGCTGATTTGCAGAGTATCTAATAGAACGAGTGCACTTGAGAATGGTTCTGAAATGCTACAAATGCCACCTGGTTTCCTTATAGCTCATTCATAGTGGCCAAAATTCCTGCATAATGAAGCGATACATCATATACACAGAATGGGTATTTCTGTGGGTCCTCAGAAATGACCAGGGACAACATTATGCCACAACATTTTCTTCACTGGGAACATCACCTGCAGCCCCCACAGCCTGTCCTGTCCTTGCCCTCACGTAGGTGCCCCGAGTAGCAGCACACACGCTTGCGGCTCCTGCATACTGCACAGCACAGGCACTGGGCTGGGTTGGCAGCTATCATTCCACAGAGCCAGCCCCGTCCCTGATGTCGTAGAGCGCTGGGTCTCCTGTGCCAGCCAACACCAAGCAGCCCAAGGTAGGGCATAGGCGGCACAAAATGGGTACAGGGGCTCAGAGAAGGAGTCAAGACATGTGTCCCAGAGGACTGGAAATTGAGATGTCCTTCATGGATAAGGAGTGGATTTCTTTTCTCTTCTCTTCTCTTCTCTTCTTTTCTTTCTTTTTCAGAGTCTCACTCTGTCACCTAGGCTGGAGTGCAGCTGCACGATCTTGGCTCACTGCAACCTCTGCCTCCTGGTTCAAGCAATTCTCCTGCCTCAGACTCCCTAGTAGCTGGGATAGACACGCATCACCATGCCCGGCTAATTTTTGTATTTTTAGTAGAGGCAGGGTTTTGCCATGTTGGCCAGGCTGGTCTTGAACTCCTGACCTCAAGTGATCCGCCCACGAGTGATCACCCAGCGAGTCGAGGCCTTTTGTTTTGGGTTAAGTGGCGGGTGCTGCGTGAAATGCTATATGAATGGCATACTTTTTACAAACTGTAGTGGTTCTCCTGTCCAGCCTGCTGCTACTGGACCACACTTTATGCAAATTCCCTCAATAAACCCTGTGTCTTGGTTGCTGTCTTAGGTCTCTTCTTCAGCCCCTCAGACTCAGTGCCATCCCTACTGGAGCCCATGGGGTACAGTGAAACACCCGGGCACTGAGCAAGGACCCC
Organism: Macaca fascicularis; assembly: GCF_037993035.2. Lineage (NCBI taxonomy): Eukaryota > Metazoa > Chordata > Mammalia > Primates > Cercopithecidae > Macaca > Macaca fascicularis. The sequence goes on along the minus strand of NC_088393.1, from coordinate 36,091,217 downwards.
TCCTACCTACACGTGGTCAAGTGCTCACACAGAACCCCTGAGGGGGATATCAGGGCTCTTGAATAGAAAACTAATGTGCATGTAAGGTATATTTTTTGGCTGAAACAACAGAAATCCATTTTCTCATTGTTCTGGAGGCTAGCAGCCTGAGGACCAGGGTGCCCGTGGGTGCATGACTGGGTGCTGGCAAGGCCCTCACCCTCGCTCAGGTTCTCCCAGAGCGTCTGAAAGAGAATTTGGGGAGGAAGAAGGTTGTGCTGGATCCCTAACATCTATATCCTGAGAGTGAAAACACACATCCCTGCTGAGCCTGGGTTTACACCTTTTAGGTGAAAATGTTAGGAAATTCATTTTGGTTTGAGCTTTTTCTAAGGAATTGAACCAAAATACTACTGGTCACCTCACTCTACAAGGCCACAAGGAAACCAAATGGTACAGTTTAGAAGGTAGAAAATGGGTGCGCTCAGTCCCCTGTGTCTGCCTGGAGACAGCCTAAGAGATGTTTTAACTCTGATGCCTTTCATAATAAGGGTTCCTATGGACTAAACTGTGTGCCCCCAAATTCATCTGTGGAAGTCCTTACCCACAATGTGATGGCATTTACAGATGGGCCCTTTGGGAGGTGATTAGGTTTAGAGAAAGGGTTCTTTTAGGCACAGAAAGATGGCCTAGAGGAAGGTTGACATTAGAGCTTCTTGTCATGCAAATGTGGGGTCAGTCTTCCCGCCCCCTTCCAGACTCTCCTGGTTGTGCTTTGAATCCCAGGTGGCTTGTCCGGTGCACACTTTCTAAATCTCACCTTCCAGGGACTTAGCAGGGTCCAGTTAGAAAGGCCTGACCTCTTTAGTCTGAGGCTGGACTTAGGACTCCAGGCCCTCCACCTGCTGTTCCCCGCTGGCCAGGACTCCCTGGGCCCAGCTCCCCTTAACTACTCAGTCACCTCCTCTGCCCAATCCTGCTTTCTTCTGGTCCTGTTAGCTGTTGATCTCAATACAACTCGTGCCCCTCGCTCCTCTATCTCAGCACCTGCTTCTGGAGAGCCCAACAGGAGACAGTTTCCAAAAGCAAAGCTCTGAAAAGGGCTGAGGTGGCTTCAGTGACAGGACTAGAAAAGAGATAAGACAGACAGAGGAGCTAGGTGAGCCCCTCCTGTGGCAGAACTGAATTTAGGGTACTGTTGTTTCCCCAAGACACTGCCCCAACCTGTTGACCCAGTCTAGCCCTGTTGACTGGTCCACATAAAGTTAACAACTCAGCATCTTCAAGGGGCAAACGGGTAGAATAAATATGTGTAAAGTGCAAGGTGAAAGACATTAGGGACTGGTGGGGTCTGTAGCAAACTAGACATTTTATGCTCTGCCCAGAGACACTGAAAGAGATAGAAATAGAGATAAAGATAGAAAAATACACACACACACACACACACACACACAGAGAAACAAACACACATACATACAAACACACACACACAACATTGTTATTTCCATTTTGGCAAAAAAAAAAAAAAATATATATATATATATATATGTCCAAATTCCCTCTGAGCTGCTGGTTTGTGGCCCTGTACTAAAGGAAAAGTCTTTAGCTTTTTGCCTCAGTTTCTGGGTCTGTTAATAACACCCACTTGGTATGTTTGTTTCGACAGCTGAAAAAGTTAATCCCTTTAAATAATTTACTATAGTGCCTAGCACAAAGAAGCATTCAGTCACTCCAGTGACTGCTCTAATCATTACCTTGATTTTCGATAAAAGAAATAAAGAATCTTACCAGTCTCACCACTGCCCTCACAGAGCAAAGCCAACGCTATCGGCCAGGCTCGGCTGCCAGGACCTGGCTTTGAGAGTCAAGTGCCACCACTGGAAAATATGTATTTATAGACGTCCGGAACCAATTGATATTTCAAACTCCCTTCTTTCCCACCGCATGAAAGCCTTACTTATATTTTAGTTTAATTGTGGGAACTGATGATTGCAGAGTAAATACTCTAGGATGGTGGCCCTGTTAAAACATTGCCCTAATGAGCACGCATGGAGCCCTTTTCTGGATAATTTATATATTAGGAAGTATTTTCAAAGTAGTATCTCCGGCTCTAAATATTTTATGGTCAGTCTTGAGCAGTTTTTTGGGCGTCCAGGTCTCCGTAGATGCCCAGCAGGGCACATTAGAGTATGGGAAGCAATTTTCCAAGAGTAATGAGTTCTGCTGTGGCTGCTGGATGACCCAACTGGGCAGCAGGCACTCAGGGCAAGCCTCTGCTGGGTGGTAGGGAAGGCCAAAAGCTGGCGTGATGACTGTTGCCTCTGCAAAGCCACTGCACAGTGAGTTGAGGGACTAAATACACGAAAGCCGTTGTCATCACCATGCTGAAGTGGTAAATGACAGTCAAAAGTAGACATTTTAGCATTTCTATACCTTTTCCATTAGAATTTTTTGGCAATTAAAAATTTAAAGCTTATGGATTCTAGTCTATAATAACAGAAATAATTTCAGATGATAAGATGTCTGGTTTGTTTCTAACGCTGGCTGCACTATTTTATTAGCCGCCCACCTTGAGTTACTTAGCCAGGACTGGAGGGCTGGACCTCAGCTTGCCTCCTCCCTGTCTGGTGTTCCTTTCACCCCAGCACTGCTCTTCCCTTCAGCCTCACCCTTCTCCCTGAGAGTGCAGTCTGCGTGTCTCTTGCAACCACACAACAAGCAAAGGAAAGCAGGACAAATGCCTGGGGACTACTTACTGTGGGTGTGGCTGCTTTGCTTTGAGATGATGCTCCTATCAGGGGATGCGTGGACAAGTCCCAGCCTAGGAGCTTGTCCAGGCTCTGCCATCATGGTATTCGTGTTCTGTGAGAGCTCAGATCCCCACGGGTATGAGGAGGGATTCTCTTAGCATTCTAGATGGTCCTGTCCTCAGGGTCACCAGGCAGGCTCCCAGAGAAAAGGCCCTGCCCTGCCCATCCTGAACCAAAACCATCTCTCCCCAAATCCAAACATGTAAAACATCACTCACATTTTCTTGGATAATTTCTGGGACATGGATCATGTCTTTTCTTCTCTCTGCATAGCTATTTATCTGCCTTCACTACTTGAACTTCAGCTAAACTATATATACCAGCTTTAAAAGTTTGAACCTTATTGTGCATAAACATTTTTAGAATCCAAACTTGTGTCTGTTCTGCAGACTGCCTGATCCTTTGTGAGACAATCAATGAGTGTGACATGGAGGATGGGGCCCCCACTCTAAAAGCAGCCCCTCAGCCCCACCCCAGGTAGCTCATTCAAGACTTCCTGTGGCGCCGGCCTTACTGACCTTTTGTGAACGGAGAGAAAGCCACGTGCAGGGGAGGTCCCGAGCCTTCTCCTGTAATTACCCTCCACTTCCCTTTCCCTTTTCTCCTCTCATCCTCCTCTCAGCAGTCACTCTGCAGGTCTCCGGGTTCCACTTCCTTCAGTTCACTCTGTCATGTATGGAGCATCTAACCTGTACCCCACTATGGCCTGGGTGCCGCCGGCTCAGGCCACGAGGAATAAGCACCACTTCCTGTCATCCACCTGCTCCCAGGCTGATCAGGGCTAACGAGCTCAGCAGCAGTGACTCCATGCTGGACAGTGCTAGGGCTTTGTCCTAGATGTGACCAGTGCTACAGGGACACAGAGAAGAGGGGACAGGAAGGACTGGGGTAGTGTTAAGCAAAGATGACAGAGGAAGGCATTCCAGAGAGAGGCGCCAGTGTGAGCAAAGGCACAGAGACAGAAACCTCCAGCCTAGTGTGGGCGAAGGATGCTCAGTGGAGGTTAAGTTAGAAAGGTGGTGGAAGAGACTGCTGTGAATCAAACGTCAGAAGACTGTGTGGTCAGCAGAATTCTTGGGTGGTCACCAAGATCCCCTTCTCATGTACACACCTTCTGCACATTATTCAGTCAAACAAGAATCTATGTGCTGGTGTCACAGATGTAATTAGGTCCCCTAAATCAGTTGATCTTAAGATACAAGAATTATCCTCAGTGGACCCGTTCTAACCAGTCAAGACTTAAAAAATAAACAGGGTTCTCCCTGGAGGTGGAGATGTAAAGCCTGGGTGGAATTTAATGTGAGGGAGATTGTTTGTTGCTGGATTGGAAGATGAAGGGAACAAGGTAGGGAAGAATAGAGACGGCCTCTAGGAGCAGAGAGCGCCCCTGGCTGACAGCTCACGAGAAAATGGGGGCCCTAGTCATAATCACAAGGAACTGAATTTGGCCAACAACCTGAAGGAGTTTGGAAGTGAATTCCTTCCCAGAGTCTCCAGAAAGGAGCACCCAGTTGGTACCTTGATTTTTGCCTTGTGAGACCCCCAAGCAGAGGATCCAACCATGCGGCGCCCAAACTCTTACCCTAAGATAAGAGTGAGCCAGTAAATGGGTCTTGCTATAAGTCTCTAAGTTTGTGGTAACTTGTTTTGCAGCAATAGAAAACTAACAAAAAGTATACACCCAGATAGAAGGTCTCGTCCCAAGAGGATCCTACAGCTGAGCTACGAAAGGCAAGTAGGAATAAATGTAGGGGAAGACGGGCTGGGGTAGAGAGACAGTGCCCACAGAGGCTGCACGCATAGAGGCCTGGTGATGCCCACATGCATGGCCTGTTTGAGAAGCTGAGCAGTGTGCCTGGGCTTCAAAGAGCAAGGGAGAGGCTGTCGCCAGGTGAGGTCAGAGGAGCGGGGTCAGGCCATGCAAGGTCTGGTAGGGCCACATTAAGTGGAAAAACAGGATCCCTTTTCATGTTTAAATATCCCTGAGACAGAAGTGCCATGGTTATCATGGGTGTAGTAGGTAGATGTAACAGACACGCAGAATGTAAAATATCCGGGGATTGGTGGTGGATTAAGGAAGGGAACAGTGTGAGAAAATAGAGCTTTCCAGATGAGTTATACAGATGGATGATGATGTCACACAGCTGGATCGAGGGCCAGATTTGGGGGTAGTTCACATCCAGGACACGGTGCTGGGCAGGGCCTTCAGGACATCTAAGCAGAGATACTAAGTGGGGGCAGAAGGTTGCTCAGACATGACCGGAGTTCAAGGGTGAGTCTGTGTTAGAGCCCTGAATTTACAGATCCCAGTGCTGGACGGTAATGGATTCTCTGGGTGATTGTGGATCTGCCCAAGGTGAGAGGTGAAGGTAGGACATAGAGCATAGAGGGGGAAGGCTCGGGACCAAACTGTGTAGCAGGGATTCTGGGGTCAGCCCAAGCATTTGCGTTTCTGACAAGCTCCCGGGTGACCCTGCTGCTGCTGATCTGAGATCATGCTTTGACAGTCATCTCCTTGTGCTAGTGGCTCATGGTCATGTATGGAGAGGGAACCAGTTAAAAAAAAAAAAAAAACCCACAAAACAAAAAGCAGACAGTGGCCAGAGAGCAGTACACAAATTAAGGGCATGTGGCAGAGATTTGTGCACTAGCCTTTCAGTCTCTGCTTTGGGTAAACAATCTGATCTCCTCTAACCTTCTCTCCAAGTTCCTTGCTTTTTAGTCCATTACTCAGTTTTCTCCCTGTCTGTTCTCATCCCAATCAGTTATGGAAGTTAAAAGTGGGCCGACTGCTTGTGCCTCTATTAGAGATGGGCTGTCTGGAGTCAAGCCCTGGGTCCTGATCCCACCTTTCCACCTTCCTTGAGTGATAGCTGGATGCCAAGCCACAGGGACAGAGAGGACAGTAAGAAAATATCCCTGGCCCCAAGGAGCTCTTGGCTAATTAAGGAGATATAAGAAAAATAACTACCCTTTAAACAAAATAAAATTTTGTTATAGGCATAAGAGAGATAAACTCATCTCAAACATATTCAGACGCCCACTAGGGCATAAATTCAAAACTGTACCTGTCCTCAGTGAGCTCACATTTGTTCCAGTGAGAAAGACAATCATACTAGTGACAATGTTGACAACTGTCTTAATCATATCACACTTCAGTGTGTGGAAGGAATGAAGGAAAGTGTGGGAGAGGGGCCAGTATCTCCATGCGGAAATTAAGGGGTGGAGAAGGGGGTGATATCTGAAGAAGGGTTTGTTTTTATGTTGAGAACTCTGAAAATATGAAAGCAAAAAACTAAAACAATAAGTGCCCTTATTTCCACTATTTCAAATGATCAGGTTTTTTTTTGTTGTTGTTGTTTTTGAGACGGGGTCTCACTCTGTTGCCCAGGCTGGAGTGCAGTGTTGTGATCTTGGCTCACTGCAACCTTCACCTCCCAAGTTAAGCAATTCTTCTGCCTCAGTGTCCTGAGTAGCTGGGACTACAGGCACATGCCACCACGCCCGGCTAATTTTTATATTTTTTAGTAGAGATGGGGTTTTAGCATATTGGCCAGGCTGGTCTCGAATTCCTGACCTCGTGATCCACCACCTCGGCCTCCCAAAGTGCTGGGATTACAGGCGTTAGCCACTGCACCCAGCTCCAAATGATCAGTTTTTAATAGGTTGTCATATTTACATCCAGTCTTTTCAAAATAAATAGATTAAAAATAAAACTAAAGCCCTTTGGCAACCAGCCTAAATTTTTTCCTTTCTTCTCTTCAGAGAAAATAATTGCCATATATTTAATGTGTATCTTTCAGTCTATTTGTAAATTTTTGTATTATATGTATGTTTTTATTTACAAGTGCTGATTTCGCTTTCACAAATGCAAAAGCTGTGTGCGTGCTGTGACTATCACTGTGAACTTTGTTTTTCACTCAAAATTATATTTCTCAGATTTCTTCAAATATTCAAATATACATGTATGTATATATGTGTGTGTGTATATATATATGTGTGTGTGTGTGTGTGTGTGTGTGTATATAAAGGTTAAATATATTTATATAAAGAGAAGTTTCCTTAAAGGGCTATAGAATAAATATTTATGGTCTCTGTCTCGACTCTTCAGCTCTGCCAGGGTAGTGCAAAAGCAGCTGCAGTTAATATATCAATGAATGTCATGCTGTGTTTCAATAAAACTTTCTTTTTTAAGAGACAGAATCATTCTGTCACCAAGGCTGGAGTGAAATGGTGCGATCATAGCTCACTGCAGCCTTGAACTTCTGAGCTCAAGCGATCCTCTCGCCTCTGCCTCCCGAGTAGCTGGGACTACAGGTGCACACCAACATGCCCAGCTAATTCTTTTATCTATTTATTTAATTTTGTAGAAATGGATCTTGTTCTTTCGCCCAAGCTGGTCTCAAACTCCTGGGCTCAAATGATCCTCCTGCCTTGGCCTCCCCAAAAACTGGGATTACAAGGGTGAGGCACTGCGCCTGGCTTCAGTAAAATTTTATTTACAAAAACAACAACAAGCAGTTAGCCTAGACTTGACCGGGGGGACTGTAGTTTGGAGATCCCTATGTTAAATATGGCCAGTTAGGAGTAGATTGTGGAGCAAGAATGGAAGTGAGTTTTGAAGGCCAAGAAGGAGTTCACCAAGCTGACAAGACTGTGTGTGAGTGAACGTGTGTGAATGTGCCCATGTGTGTGAATGTGCATGTGTGTGTGTGTTGGATAGCGAGAGGCATTTCCTGCACAGGGGCCTCATATGCCAAGAGGACAGATGGGAGTGGTATGTCCTGGGCTGCACTGGACACCACGTGCTCAGGAGGGAGCAGTGGAAGCACAGGTGTCAACCATGAGGCTGGAGAGTGGGGCTCTGGCCATATCTGAGCTGGGGAACTTAGACTGTCTTCCTCAGGTGAAGGTGTCTTAAGCTGGGGAGGGACAAGATCAGATGTGTGTTTCAGACAGATTGGAAGAGTACAGAGTGACTGAAGAATGGAAAATAGATTGGAGAGGAGAAAGACCGAACGCATAGAAGCCAATTTTAAGGCTGTTGTGATGGTCCAGGAGAGAAATGACAAGCATCTGAAGTAGGGCAATGGTGGTAGGAAGGGAGACAGGAATTGATTTGAGAAATCTTTAGAGGCTAAATCAGTGAGATCTGGATGGCTGATTAGCAGTGAGGGGGGAGGAGAGACCAGGCAAAGGCAGTTTTCTGTTTTCACTTTCCCCTTAGAATCCTGTGAAGATGGTGCCACTCCCGACCAATAAAGGGAATACAGAAGAAATAATAAATTATGGAGGAGAAAATGATTAATACGAAATGCTGAGAAAACACCAGTGAAGGAGAGAAGTGAAAATTACATAGAGGAAATGGCGTTTGGCCTAGGAGAAAGAATGGGAAGAGACGTTCTATGGAAGGAATCTCCTGGTGAAAGCATTCGGGGTGGAAATACAGGGCATCCCTGGGGCCTACAGGCTGCTTGGGTGTGTGTAATGTGCATAGGGAGATAGGGAGGTGAGGAGGAGATTGGAAAGAAGAACTGGAGCCAGGGAGAGAAGGGCCTTCAGGGTCTCCCCGAGGTGTTGGGCTCATTCCTTAGGGACAAAAGTGAGCTCTTAGGATGTGCAATTTGCATTTGAACATGCTTGATGCTTCGGAATTGCTCTTCAGAATGGAGTGACAGTAGAAGTGGGAAGGGGCCCAAGCGACCTGTGTTTGGGAAAGATCACTATCCCAGCAGTCAGACTCAGTGGGGGAAGAATGAAAACAAAGAAACACAGTAGGAGAAACGGAAAGAGAAAAGGAAGGTAAGAAAGAGAAGGAAGGAGGCACACCTGTGGAGAAAAGGCCTGGGTAAGAAATGCTCCTCTCAGGGTCTGGCAGCTGATCACACACCTAGGAGGGAGGCGAGCTCTGATTTTCTGCTCCTGAATGCTGATGACTAATGGGGAAGACGCACTCTGCCTCCAGGCACTGGGAGCTCACGAGCTGATGAAAGTGGGAGCTCATGAGTTGATGAAAGTGTGAGCTGAGGTTTCTCCCTCTGAACCTACCTGTCCTCCTCTCTCAGATGTCAAGGAACCCCTCACACTGAATATGGAATCTCTGTGAATCTTCCCTGCAGCATGCACATAACTGCTCCAAGTCTGGCATCCCAGAGGTCTTCCTCTTGCCAGACATGTCCTCCCTCTGCAGCTCTATGTGACACACCCAGAGGGGATTCCTCAGCCTCACCCAGAGGTTGAGCCTCTGTCAGGAACCATTCTATGCTACCTTTCATTCCCACCTTCATGCCCCCTCTCCACTCTTCTCCTCCCTGCCCCTGCTCCAGGAGGAAGGATGTTGTGTCTATGACATCGACAAACCCCCCATTTTCCAACATCTAATTGGGTTCAACCAACAAAGAACGATGGCAGAAAATTTGCAGGGACCAGAAGAGTGAGGTTCCCTTCCTGGGGAGTCTCCCTGGACTGGCTCTGCTCTTTGAGAAAAATATTTGTGAGTTTAATGTGAAACCCTGAATGGTTTTAGAAAAATAAGTGTGCTAGTCGAAGGCTGGTCAGGAAAAGGATGGTCAACTCTACTTAGAATAAGAAGGGGACAGTTTAATAAACAGACTATTATAGTGAAAGTGAACTAAATATGGCCTGAGAAGGACTCTCTACTTCCATATTTGAGTCCTTGTGGACCAACCGTAACCTAACTTAATAGGTAGATGAGATTGAAAACCTAATTTAGGAGTATGTGCCTGTAACAATAGCTGAGTCTCTGCCAATCCCAGCAGCCATACTTCAACCACTCACACATTGCTGAGTGTTCAAACTGCGATCAAATGAAACAAACCACCTGTAACCAGTCCAAATGTCTCTGTACCTCACTTCTGTTTTCTCTACATCACTTTCCTTTGCTACCCATTAATCTTCCACCACGTGGTTGCTCTGGAGTATCAGAGCCTACTCTGGCTCAGGAGGCTGCCTGATTCACGAGTTGTTCATTGTTCAAATAAACTCTTTTAAATTTAATTTAGCTGAAGGTTTTCTTTTATCACTTATTAACAAGGAGTGTTCAGCAAGCCCATAGGTAGGGCAGTAACACGGTTCTAGTGACCGTATCAGGCCCAAAGGGATTTGGAGAAAGTTACTTCTAGCAACAGAAGGACAGCATCATGGAGAGCAGGCCTCTTTAAGAGGAGCTTTGACCTTTGTTGGAGGGAAACAACCAGGCTGAGATGGCCCCACAGAAAAGCTGTGGCAAAATAAATACCGAATTCATCCTCCTTTCTCATTCTGGTCTCCTCGCATCTCTCAAATCCCCCGTTAGTTAAATCCAATCCACAGCCAGAGGACAAGGGCGACCTCTGATGTGCCTCACGTGCTCTAGCAACAGAGAGAAACATGGAGGTGAGTGTAGGGGTAGAAGGCTGATTGGAAGGTGTCTGGCTCGGGGGTGCTGGGGTGCACTGTGGGGAAACACATCATGACAGGGCTGAGTGTACGATAAATCAGAGCGCGTGTGATGTGGTGACAGGTGATGAGTAAAGAGGCTGCTGTAATCATCCATTTTGAGGACCTGAACTAAAGCATGAGCACCAGGTGGAGAAGTGGTCAAGAGCTGGGTGTATTTCAGAGAGGAGTGAGAGCCTGACAACCAAGGGGATGTAAGGAACACTTCACAGCTTGGATCAACCCCAGGACACCCTTGCTGAGCTGTGGAGAGGAGTGACAGCTTGACCACCAAGGAGATGTAAGGAACATTTCACAACTTGGATCAACCCCAGGACACTCTTGCTTAGCTATAGAGCCACAGGGCTCTTGGCCACTCCAGAGACTCCAGAGCAGTATTTAGCGGTGCCAAGCAAGGCATACCTTTGGGAAACAAGCACAATTCCTACCTCCAGAAATGTCTTCCTAATCCTGTTGGTAAATCTCATACACTGTGATTTATTAACATCTTGTTTTAATTTCATAATATGATTTTACAGAACATTTACTGGATAAATATTCCAGAACCCAGACACAAGCTGCCGTGCCAGTTATAGATGTGCCAGTAATTTGGCTGACTAATAGCCCTGAGGAGGCAGCCCAGAGCCGAGTAAAGAGAGTCTGGATTCCTGAGACCTTTATTCCAAGATGTTTGAATAAAAGAAGTGGTTCCACTCAACTGGGTTCAACTCAGCCCAATGGGAAAACATTCTGGGGCCATGAGGATGGAAGGAACAGCATTACTCCTCCTTCACAGGTAGGTGTTGATGGCAATGGCCCTAATAGCTGCAAAGCACACACACAGGTTCAGTTGGGCTAGAAGATAGAACACTCTGAAATTTTCAGGGGACAGAGATGGGTCCCAGAGCAGGCTGTCCTGAGAAACTTGGCTAAAGTTGTAGGTCATTGCTTCTGCATCAAGAAAGACAGAATCTGTTTACCAGCTCATCAAGGCTTCAGCGTACTCAATTTTCAACTTCTCCTACCGCTTTTTTCACCTTGGTCATAGGATTATGACTAAGAAGAAAGATAACAAGGACCAGAAAATTCTAGCCCCCAATAGGTAGACCTAGGCTACCTGAAGGAGGAATGACAAGGTGCTCTGCAATACAGGACAGGCGGAGGCTGGGCTCAGCCTGGGGAGCAAGGGAAGCTGGAAGGAGTCAGTGATGCCTGGGTGGGGCTTGGAAGGCCTCATGGTGCCCCAGGTACAGGACATGGCTAGTTTCTTTGAATGAACATTTTTATGACTGTCAGTCACAAGGGCATGGAAGATGAAAACATTTAGTCCCACTGTCACTTCAGTCATTGTGATGAGAATGTGTTAGATATCAAGGGAGCCTGGCTGGCCGGATAGTGAAGTGGTGAAGCCCAAACTCATTTCCAGGAGGGAAAGCTTGCTGCAAGAACCTGGGAATGGAGATGTATTTCTGCCCTACTGAGTCTTGAGTCTCCATCTTCACGCAGAGGGGAGCTTGCCCTGGAGCTGCAGGGGCTTAATGACCAGGAGACTTTACCACCCACCCCCACAAGGGGCCACAGTTCTGGAAGAGAATCTGGTGGCAGCTCTAGGTGTGTATGTACTGTTGAAACTGTAAGAAACTGTTGTATCAGTTTCAGGAAGTCCCACCCAGTGCCTCACTGACTATCACTTTCCAGATGGCCCGTCCTCAGCCTCCCTGTGAGGACTGTCACTGATGCAAGGTGTCACCATCACACTCAAAGGAGGGGTGTCACTGCAACAGGTTGTTGGCTTTAAAACCTGTTCCCCAGAAAGACAAATACTGCATGATCTCACTTATATGTAAAATTTAAAGAAGTCCAACTCATAGGAACAAAGAGTAGAAAATAGGTTGACAGGGACTGGGGGGTTGAGGGAAATTGGGGGATTTACGTGGAAGGGTACATACTTTCAGCTATGAGATGAACACGTTCTGGAGGTCTTATGTATAGTTAACTTGGTGACTACAGTGTATAATAGTGTATTGCTTCCTGGAAATTTGCTAAGAGAGTAGATCTTGTGTTCTCACCACACACACACACACACACACACACACACACAGTAACTATGTGGTGATGGTTATGTTAATTAGCTTGATGGCAGTAATCATTTCACAGTATATACATATATCAAAACATCCCTCTGTACACATTAAATATATATAATTTATATTTATGAATTATGCCTCAGTAAAGCTTGAAAAAATTAAAATGAGTAAAATGTGTGCCTGATGTATCATTCACACGAAATCCACCATCTGAAGTCAAACTCCGATATGAGGGGCTTCTTTCAGCATGCCCTCACCTGCACTGGCAAATACTGCCAGCATGGAGGGCAGACAGCCTTGAGATACCCAGAGGGGAGCCACCATTACCCATGCCCTCCATGCCTGAGTTCATAGTCAGGACTGCCAGCACAGAGGGCAGGGAGCCCTGAGATACCCAGAAGGGAACCACCATTACCCACGCCCTCCATGCCCAAGTTCATAGTCAGGGTGGTGCAGTGCATGGGAAAGGACAACTGGTTAGGAGTCAGGACACCTTGCTCCACCCCAGGTCTGCCACTCAGTTGCCACTGTCTTCCACTCTCTATCAATGCACTCACCCTAGACAGTTAGTTTCTCCCTCCTCTCGACTCACTAAGCCTTTCACCTCTTGATATAAACATCATCTCATTATTTTAATTTAATTTTGAGTGAAAAACTAAAAACTCATTGAGTGCCTGCCATGTTTCAGCACTGGACTGTATGGTGGGAATACTTCAACAAATATAAAAGGTGTAGCCTTTATTCTCATAGTGTTTGCAATCATTCCATTCTCCTCCTAAGCAAGGTTTTCTTGTCTTCGTGTGGATTGTTCCTCTCTTTTTGCACAGTGGCTAGCAGGAAGCTCTGAATCTAACAAGTGTCAGGCAACTAGATTAAGGCTATGCAGTGGTCAAGAAGCTGAAGAGAGAACAAGTGACATCAGGAAGTAGGAGATCCTCTGTTTCTTAAGAGAAGAGTGCTCAAGTAGCTATGAGCTTAAATTTATTTGTTCTCCATCAGGATCCTGCTATGAGAATTGTAATAAATGTCTCTGAAATGCATTACATACAGCATGTTTGTTCTCTGTATTTGAAGGCTCTCATTTTTGCATGCCTGGCACTGACAATATTTAAATATGGTGTGGAATACTGGGTCAGAAGACCACAGTAAGGTATCATTTGCCCTTGCAGCCTAACACTCCAAGACGCACAGTGCTGGCTAAGGGATAGGAGACGTGGACTCATCTGGCTGTCGCCTCCACACCACTGAGATCTAGACACCAGCTTCCAGTTTCTTTTGAGGCTCAATAAAAAGAGGAATGCTTTGTGTAGTATATCCCCTGTGTTTGCAAGGTCACACCAGCTAGTTGGTACAGATTTGGGTCACAATGACAGTAATAGCATGGACTTCCCAGCTCATGTAGCCAGATGCTCATATGGCCCAGCTCCTTGAAAAGTTCCCCTCATAGTCCTTGGAGTTTTGACAGGTTGTCTACTTTGAATACACCAACATTCTCTTGCCTGCTGCTTCCCTCTCTCACTAAGGGTTACTGCAGTTTCAGCAGGCACTGTGGTCTGCTTCCCAACTGCATCACTGGGAGGCTGGGTCTCTGAGGCAGCTTGGGGGTGGTGTGTGAATAAATGGATGGATTCATCTCCTTTGTGGTCCTCTCTAGCCCCCATCTTAATCCTGCTTGCATGCCTGTATCTCACATGACCCTCATGACATTGACTTCTGTTTACTTGTGTCTCTTGCCCTCTCGCTAGAATCCAAAGAATTTCCCAGGAGTTGGACTTCATTCTGTATTCAGAATTATTTCTCACTTGCATGAGCAAACCCTTTGCAGCTGAGTCAAGCTGGTTGTTTCCGATGCCTTCATTTAGGACCTCCTCCTTCCCAGAAAACTCTTTTTTATTTTTGTTTTTTGAAAACACCCAGGCTGGAGTACAGTGGCACAATCATAGCTTAATACAGCCTTGAGCTCCCTTGTTCAGGTGATTCTTTCACATCAGCCTCCAGAGCAGCTGGGACTTGAGGCGCAAGCCACTACTTGCAGGTAATTTTAGTTTTAATTTTATTTTTAGTAGAGACAAGACCTTGCTATGTTGCCCAGGCTGGTCTGGAACACCTGGCCTCAAGCCATTCTTCTGCCTCAGCCTATCAAAGTGCTGGGATTATAGGCATGAGCCACCACACCCAGCCATAGAAATGTGGAATTTTTGAGAGTGGAAGCCACTCTCAAATATGCATGTGGAATTTCACAGGACTTAGCATATATTTTCTAAACACGCTCAGAGATGGCTGAGTCCTGGAGGCAGGCATAGAGGAGGGTGAGCTTAAGAACTTTACTAAAGCACTTACATTTCACTTCCACACACATAGTGACAGTACTGTGCTACACATTTTCTCCAATTTTTCAGAAACTTTCTCTCTTCAGCAGATCCCAACTGGAATTTTTACGAGTATATGTTGAATCTTATAAAAAGAGTATTTTAAAAGTATGCTCATTATTGTATTTTTTTCAAAGTGAATGGGAGCCTCTCTAGGGCACCATGTTCTAAGTTTGCTAGGGACATAGAATGCAATGTTGCTGTGCCCTCCAGAGTTGCATAGAATGGCATCCTTGTCCCTTTCAGAGAGGCACCAAAATGCTTAAGTTTCCAAATTTCTCTATCTCCTCTCTCGAAATCTGGCCTACCTATATATAGTTCAGACTGTCTCCCCATCAGAATAGCAATGTGAGAATTTTTAAGGACAGAAATACGTGCTTCTTTGGTTTCAAAACACCTATTCATGCTGAGTACTAGCAGCTTTGTCCTCAGTAAGGTGTGTTTGAGCTATGCTCATAAAAGACGTGAGTTATAAGCATAATTCAATTAGAGCAAAGAGACTGCAAAAAGGGCAATAGAAATAATAGAGAGAAAAACAGATAAGCCAAGCCCAGTAATTCGGGGTGGACTGACTGTCCCATCCATCTGTGAGAAACTTGATGCTCCATTTGTCTGGGAGGGTGTGTTAATTAAGAATTTCCCCAGATGGTAGCATGGAGGATGCCATATTAAAGCTCTCTCCTTATATCTGCAGAAGATGTGACAGGAGGAGAAAATTAGTGCTGAATTCATGAAGGAATCCTGTCCTATAAGGCTCAGCTTTTTTATCTGAATCCATCTTGGGGAGAAGATCAGTTAAATGAAAAGTAGATTTAAGAATACACATCCACTGAATGCAATTATAATATGAGCAGAGATGCTGACTTAAAGGAAAATCCCTGGGACTTGCTTCTCATCTTAGAGCCTGGGGCATAGATTTTCCATGTGTCAGAAATAGATCTTCCCCACAATCAGATTTAAAGATGAAATAATTGCAATATTCTTACATATGATGAAAGGGTATGAGTGTATGAGTACTGCTGTGGTTTGAATGCCTCCTCCAAAACTCATGTTGGAATTCAGTTGTCTTTGGGACAGTATTAAGAGGTGGGACCAAATGAGGCCTTTGGGCAACAATTAGGATAACATAAAGTCATTAGGCTGAGACCCCAGGATGAGACTGGTGGCTTTATAAGAAGAGGAATAAAGTCTGAGTCGTGAGCAGACACACCCATGCCTGCCTGCCATGTGAACACCTTATGCTATAGTATGGTGCAGGATGGACACTCTTGCCAGATGCTGGTGCCATGCTCTTGAACTTGGTGACCACAAGACTATGAGCTAAATAAACATCTATTTTTGAAAATAAACTACCCAATCTGTGGTATTCAGTTATAGCAATAGAAAATAGACTGAGACAGAAAATTGATACTGAGATGTGGGATTGTTGCTATAAAAATTCCTGAATATTTGGAGGTGGCTTGGTATTGGGTAATGGGTAGAAATTGGAAGAATGTGAAGCAAGAGGCTCAAAAAAGCATGTTGCATAGTGGCAGGAACAGAGGATTAGGGGTAATTCTTGTGAGGATTCATAAGAGGCAAGAAAATGAGGGAAAGTCAGGAACTTATTAGAGAGCACTTAAGTGGTCATGACCAGAATGCTGGTAGAAATGCGTACAGGAAAGGCCATTCTAACAAGGTCTCAGATAGAAATAAAGGTCATCCTTGTTATAAAGCAGCAAAGAACCTGGTTGCATTATGTCCATGTCCTAGGACATTATGGAAGGTGGAACCTAAGAGTGGTGAGCTAGGAAAAAAAAAAAAAATTAAGCAGCAAAGTGTTCTAGATACTGCATGGTTTTTCTTGAATGCTTACAGTGAGGTATGGGAGCAAAGAGATGATTTCAAGCAGAATTATAATTAAAACTGAAGCCAAGTATAAAAATTTGCAAAATTCATAGTTTGGCCATGTAAAGAGCAGAAAAGCAAGTTAAGGAGAACACGGCAAGGGTGTGGCTGAGTGACTAGTCACTAGAGACAAGCAGCAATAGAAGGGACCAGGTGCTAATCATCGAGAAAAAGGGGAAACGGTCCTGAAGGCATTTCTGAGATCATTGGCGCTACCCCACCCATCACAGGCCCAGGGCTCTAGGAGGGCAAAATGGTTTTGAGGGACTGGCCAAGGGATCCCTCCATGTCTTGCTGCCCTGTGCCACCTCAGAGCTCTGCTCACTGCATTCTGGTGCAGCACTTTTTAGTCCCAGCTGTGGCTCAGGCAGCCCCAGTTGCAGTTCAGGCCACGATTCCAGAAGGCATAAGCCATAAGCCTTAGCAGTGTCCGTGTGGGACTAATACTGCAGGAGTGCAGAATGCAAGAGCTGCAGAGGCACAGTTTCCTCCACCTAGATTCCAGTCATAGAGAGCCTGCAGACCCAGGCAGAAACCTGCTGCAGGGGCAGAGCTGCCATGCTAAGTTCCTACCAGGGCAATGGCAAATGAAGCCATTGGAGTGGGACCACCACCAGAAACCAAGAAGTGTAGAGCTACCAGCATATAAATCCACTCTGGGAAAGCAGAAGCATGGGTTGAATCCAGAAAAGTCACAGGGGCAGGGCTGTCTGAGGCAGTGGGGGCCCATCCCCACTCCAACCAGGAAGTGGTATGAGATTTAACATTGTTCACCCTGTTGGGTTTTGGACTTACTTGGAGCCTGTTACTCATTTCTTATTTCTCCCTTTTTGCATGGAGATTTCTATCCCCTGCCTGTCCCACTAATTTATTTTGAGCATAATTAGTTTGACTTCCCAGGCTCACAGCTGAAGGAAATTCATCTCAGAATAAATTGTGCTTTCAGACTCACTCATACATGATTCAGGTGAGACTTTGGACTTCTGAGTTGGTGCTGGAATGAGTTAAGACTTTGGGGCTATTGGTATGAAATGAATGCCTTCTGTATGTGAGAAAGACATGGATTTTGGGGGCCAGAGGCAGAATGCTACGGTGTGAATGTGTCCTCCCAAAGTTCATGTGCTGGAAACTTCATCCCCAAATGCATACGTTAATGGTATTTGGAGGTGGGGGCTTTCGGAGGTAATTAGAATGAAGGTCATGTGTGTGGGGCCCTCATGATGGCATAGTGGCTTTATAAGAAGAGGAGAGAGGGGCTGGGCATGGTGGCACATGCCTATAATCTGAGCACTGTGGGAGGCCGAGGTGGGCAGATCACCTGAGGTCAGGAGTTTGAGACCAGCCTGGCCAACATGGCGAAACCTCATCTCTACTAAAAATACAAAACTTAGCTGAGTGTAGTGGCACACACCTGTAATCCCAAGTACTCGGGAGGCTGAGGTAGGAGAATCACTTGAGCCTGGAAGGCAGAGGTTGAAGTGAGCAAAGATTGTACCACTGCACTCCAGCCTGGGAGACAGAGAGACTCCATCTCAAAAAAAAAAAAAAAAAAAAAAAGAGAGAGAGAGAGAGAGAGCTGAACTAGTGTGCCTGCTCTCGCTCTCTGAAAATGTGATGCCTTCACCATGTTATGATGCTGTAAGAAGGCCCTCACCAGATGTGGACCCTTGACCTTGGACTTCCCAGCTTCTAGAACTATACAAAATATATATATTTTTAAATACTACTCAGTGTGTAACATTCTTTCAGAGCAACAGAATCAGACTAAGATATGTAGGTCTGAAAAACAATCTGACAAGCGTCTAGCCTTCCCTGGTGTCTCTAGGTTAGCACTTGTTTCATACACGCAAATGTAGATATCCAGGCATGCAAATGATTATGTTAGAGATGAAGTCATTCATGTGATCTTATTAATTTATGTGTGTGTATAAACTTGTACAAATGACTTTTATTATTATATGTAGGTATATGTAAAAATAATTCCCCCATTATTGCCAGTCTTTTATCTCATTATTATCACTTTTTAACCTCTTTATTTTTCCAGATGAACTTTAGGATAATTTCATAATGTATCCCCAATTCTTATTAGTATTATGACAGGAATCATATTAAATCTATAAATGATGGTAGGACTATTGACATTTTTTTCATTCAACTTCCAATTTAGGGAAACAGTATAGTATTTCATCGCATTTACCCATCCAGATTTATTTTTTACCCTTTTGCATTCTGCTATATGTCCAGGATGCTAGTTTTTATTAATACACTCATGAGTTCCCTTGCCCTCCAACTCTTAATTAGGTGCAGCCCATGTGCAGGTAGGTCTGACAAGGGCTGGGAGGTGGGAGGGAAGTGAGATTTATATCCTGGCTTTCCTGATAATGACCATTTTTTTTGTTTTTTGAGATGTAGTCTTGTTCTGTTGCCCAGGCTGAAGTGCAGTGGTGCAACCTTGGCTCACTGCAACCACCGCCTCCTGGGTTCAAGCAATTCTCCTGACTCAGCCTCCAGAGTAGCTGGGATTATAGGTGAAGCCACCACACCCGGCTAATTTTTGTATTTTTAATAGAGACGGGCTTTTGCCATGTTGGCCAGGCTGGTGTTGAACCCCTGAGATAACAGGTCATTTTGTTGGCCACTTTTCTCAGTGCTCCCCTTGTTTTGTAAATTGTTTGTGTGTTTGTTTGTTTGTTTTTCCATGCTCCTCAGACCTAGAGCTGGTAACAGCTTCCTGGTGTTGCAAATCCCAGAGTGCATCACTTTTTTTCACACTTGTGTTTGTGCCCCTTACTTTCCCATACTTTAATTAGTCTTTTCATTAATTCTTAATTATCCCATTAGCGTAGATGCCTGTTTTCCTCTGGGACTCTGACTAATATAGTATGCCTCTTTCTTCCCACTTTCACCTATATTCAGTATAATAACATTTTGTCATATTATTTTCCATCTTCAACATGAACATTTTTGTTAGTTTATTCCTAAATATTCTATACACATGTTACTGTTAATATGTTGGGATTCTTCTTCCTTTGTATTTCCTAAATGGTTATTAGTATTGCAAAAGAAATCTTTAGAGATGTTTCTGTTTATTTTACTTTGCATCCTGAAAAACAGCTGGCATTTCTGTTTTGTTACTGCCAGTCAAGTAATATATCTCGTGATTCTCATTAATAATGTTACTGAATATCAGAGTTTGAGATAGTCATTATTTTTTCCTATATTTGTTTTATTGATGTAGTTTTTCACTGTATTTGTCCAAGAAATCAGCTCTAACTGCTGAAATAAAGAGGCTTCTGAGGCTGGGCGCGCTGGCTCACGCCTGTAATCCCAGCACTTTGGGAGGCCGAGGAGGGTAGATCACAAGGTCAGGAGTTCAAGACCAGCCTGGCCAAGATGGTGAAACCCCGTCTCTACCAAAAATACAAAAATTAGCCGGGAGTAATTGCGGGTGCCTGTAATCCCAGCTACTCGGGAGGCTGAGGCAGAGAATTCCTTGAATCCAGGAGGGGTAGGTTGCAGTGAGCCGAGATCGCGCTACTGCACTTCAGCCTGGGCAACAGAGCGAGACTTTGTCTCCAAAAAAAAAAAAAAAAAAAGGCTTATGAAATTTCAGTGGTTTAACACAATAAAGGCTTATTTCCCACCTAAAAACAGTCCAAGGTCAGTCCGGCAGCTCCTCACCATCATGTAGCTACACCACCTGGAATACAACTTCTCAAAGGTTATCAGGCAGTGAAGAAGTTAGAGAAGTTACAGAATCCTATGTGTGGGTTATTTTAAGGGCCAAATCTGGAAGGGATTTTAAAAAATTACTTCTACTTAATCGCATTAACTGGGACTAAGCCAGGGGAAGTGGAAGGTACAGAAAACACACGGGGTGTTTGGTGTGAAGTTATAGTGTTTTCTACAAAAGTGCCCCTCTAACAGTGGTCTCATAAAGTGCACTGCAAATAGTTGCCAAATTTTTTTTAAGAGCTTTTTGGGCAGTTATTGAATTTATATAATGTTTATTACATTACTGAGGTTCACAACTTCTGGACTGTGCACCTGTGGACAAGTTATTAAAATTTTCTGTATCTCTTGTATCTCTGTTCATTTCATTGTTCATTAGAGATAACATCAACTCCACCTAGGAATCTTTAACATTACAATTTTTTTCTTTTTTTAAAAAAAATGTTTAGAGACAGGATCTTGCTATATTGCCCAGGCTGGTCTCAAACTCCTGGCCTCAAGTGACCCTCTCGCCTCCGTTTCCCAAAGTTCTGGGATTACAAGTGTGAGTCACTGTGTCTGGCCAATCTTTTAAATTTTAAATGAATTAATACAAGTGAGGTACATATACAAGTGTCCAGCATGTGTAAGAAAAAAATTTAGCATAATAACTAGTATTTATCATAATATTATTATAAAATGGTTCTTATTTGGAGAATAACATGCTATTCTTTTAATATACTGATGTTTTATTTGTTAATATTTAAAAATTTGTCATCTATATTCATATAATTATTAAGTGTTGAAAATATGCCAAGAGTTTTCCCTTGAGGAAAGAGGAGCTATGTAACTAATTCCTTATAATACATAGAATTATATGCATAGTGCTTACATTTTTCTCACTTTCTAAATAAACCAGCAACACAGTTATTTCCTACTTGAATAAAAAATTGTCTAGAAGAGCTTTTACCTTGGCCAGGGAGATGTGGGCATTGCCTCTGCTCTCAAGTATTTTCCAAAACTTACTCTGGAGTGATAAACAAATGTGATCACTTTTTGAGTGTTTTATGACAAGAATAACTGGGTTAATGTGTGTAATCTCTAGATAGTTTTCTAGCAATTTAAATCCTCTAATAGGTATACATTTTCTTGCTTTAAAGGAACATTTATAATAATGGGCATGATCTTCACTAAAATTGTGGTTATTTTATTTTATTTATTTATTTGAGACAGAATCTTGCTCTGTCACCTATGCTGGAGGGCAGTGGCGTGATCTCGGCTCAATGCAACCTCTGCCTCCCCGGTTCAAGCAATTCTCCTGCCTCAGCCTCCCAAGTAGCTGGGACTACAGGCATGTGCCACCACACCTGGTTAATTTTTGTATTTTTAGTAGAGACGGGGTTTCACTATATTGGTCAGGCTCCGCTTGAACTCCTGATCTTAGGGGATCCACCCTCTTTGGCCTCCCAGAGTGCTGGGATTACAGGCGTGAGCCACCAAAACTGTGGTTTTCATTGCTAGAAAGAGAAAACACACTCTAAGCCTAGACTGCATTATTTCCACGGTATTTTCCAGTTCAGTCTCTCCAGCATCTCTCCTTACATCCATGGTTCTAATCTTCCTGTCTGCCAATCCCCCAAATCTGTTTTTTTCTTATTTTCTACTTTATTTCTGGGAATTGAAGTTATGGAAACAGAGGGGAAGGGTAATGAAATAGTTATGACCCTACTCATTGGATGTAATGAGTTTACATCACAAAATAATTACAATAGGTTGTAATTATTTTATATCTGTGACAGAAGATTCTGAGGATAAATAATTAGATCAAAATCTCTTATCATCTGTGCCCTAACTTTTCATAATGCCTTACCTGAATGCTCCATCTGAGCTTTAATTAGTGGACACTTGTCCTGATTTTTGGTCTTCATTCTAAATTTAATGGCCAGGCAGGCACGGTGGCTCATGCCTGTAATCCCAGCACCTTGGGAGGCTGAGGTGGACAGATCACAAGGTCAAGAGATCGAGACCATCCTGGCCAACATGGTGAAACCCCATCTCTACTAAAAATACAAAAAATTAGTCGGGCATGGTGGCAGGTGCCTGTAATCCCAGCTACTCAAGAGGCTGAGGCGGGAGAATCGCTTGAAATGAGAAGGCAGCAGTTGCAGTAAACCGAGATCACACCACTGCCTTCCAACCCGGGCAAAAAGAGCGAAACTCTGTCTCAAAAAAGAAAAAGAAAAAAGAAAGTGGGAGTAGTGGTTTTAATTTCAGACAGAGCAGACTTCAGAGGAAGGAAGTTACCAAAGATAAGAAAGGCAATTACACAATGATAAAGGGGCCAGTGATCTGACAAGACATGACGATTCTTAATGTATGTACACCTAAAGAACAGAGTATCAAAATGCAAGAAGTAAAAACTCATAGTGTTTCGGGGAGACTAGATTAATCCATTTTTTTAAGGTCTTTAACACTCATATCAGATATGGACAGATATAGAAAACAGAAAATCACCAAGTGCATAGGGGAACAGCATCATCTATCCACTGAACATCATGAACATTCATAGGCTTCTTCATCCAACACACTCTGATCAGGCTCATGTGGAAGAGTTACCAATATAGACCACATTCTGAGTCATAAAACACACATTAACAAATGTAAAAAAATGAAAATCAAACAATGTATACTTGCAGACCACAATGGAATTACAGTAGAAATTAATAACAAAAAGATAACAAGAAGACTTCGAAATACTTAGATAATAAACAACACCCTTATAACTAATAACATAGGTCAAAGAAGAAATCTCAAGAAAAATTTAAAAATACTTCTAATGAAATAAAAGCATAAAAGCACAACTTACCAAATGTGTGGGATGCAGCAAAGCAGTGCTTAGAGGAAAATGTATAGCACTGATTGTATATATTAAAAATAAGACATATAACCAATAATCTAAGCTCCCACCTTAAGAAACTAGAAAGAGAATGTTAAATTAAATCTGAAGAAAAAATTAAAAACATAATAACAATTTTAAAAGAAATTGAAAACAGAAAATCAATAAAGAAAATTACCATCATCTAGGGCTGGTTCCTTAAAAGATCAATAATAGACAAACAGAAATTAATTACATTAGAAAGCTTCTGCACAGCAAAATAAAACAATCAACAGAATAAAAAAAAATCCTATAGAATGAGAAAAATATTTTCACACTATGTGTTAACATTAGGCTAGTATCTAGAAACCACAAGGAATTCAAACAAGTCAATGACAACAACAACAAAAAATAACCCATTTAAAAGTGGGCAAAGGACAAGAACAGCTATTTTTCAAAAGAAAACATATGGTTGGGGGTGGTGGCTCACGCCTGTAATCCCAGCACTTTGGGAGGCTGAGGTGGGTGGATCACGAGGTCAGGAGATGGAGACCATCCTGGCTAACATGGAGAAACCCTGTCTCTACTAAAAAATACAAAAAATTAGCCGGGTGTGGAGGCAGGCGCCTGTAGTCCCAGCTACTCGGGAGGTTGAGGCAGGAGAATGGCGTGAACCCGGGAGGTGGAGATTTGCAGTGAGCCAAGATAGCGCCACTGGTCTACAGGCTGGGTGACAGAGCGAGACTCCGTCTCAAAAAAAAAAAAAAAGAAAACGAAAACATACAAGTGGCCAACAGACGTATGAAAAAATACTCAACATCACTAATCATCTGAAAAATGCAAATTAAAACCACTATGAGATACCATCTTACACCAGTTAAAACAGCTATTAAAAAGCCAGTAGATGTTGATGAGAATGTGGAGAAACGGGAACCCTTATACATCATTTGTTGGATTATAAATTAGTATCGATTTTGCTGAAAACACTTTGGAGATTTCTCAATAAACTAAATAAACTAAAAATAAAGCTACAATAAGATTTTTAAAATAAATTATTATATCTAAAAGATACCTGCACTTGTACGTTTATCACAGCACTATTCTCAATAGCAAAGATGTGAAATGAATCTAAGTGTCGATCAAAAGATGATTGAATAAAGAAAATGTATATATGTTGCGTGTGTTTACATGTGTATGTCCAGGAATAGTTAGCCTAGTAGACAAAAGATCTCTACAAGGAAAAATACAAAACACTGCTGAAAAATAATCAGAGTGGGTATACATGTATATATATACACATACACCTATATATATATGTGTATACACACATACATATGTATTGTTGTATGTGTAACTATACATATGTATATATTTGTGAATGTATACATATATACATATATACATACACACAAAAAATGCCCAGGAATACAGCTAGCCTAGTAGATGAAAGATCTCTACAAGGAGAAATACAAAACATTGCTGAAAAATAATCAGATTGGGTATACGTGTATATATATACCTATGTGTATATACACATATACATGTATAGAGGTGTGTGTATATACACATAGGTATATATGTGTGAATGTATACATATATGCATGTATATATACATATATGTATGTGTGTATGTATGGTCACAGCACACATATATGTATATACATACACACATATACACACACAAACCACATAATAGTTCTCAGTCATAAATAAGAATGAATTCATATATTCTGCAGCAACATGAATGGCACTGGAGGCTATATATCCTAAGTAAAATAACTCAGAAACAGAAAATAAAATACTGCATGTTCTCACTTATAAGTGGAAGCCAAGGGAAGGGCACACATGGACATATAGAGTGGAATAACAGACACTGGAGACTACGGAAGGCAGAAAGATGAGAGGTGGGCAAAAGCTGAGAAGTTACCTAATAGATACAATGTTCAGTATTCAGGTGATGCATACACTAAAAGCCGAGACTCTATCACTATCCAATATATATGTGTAAGAAATCTGCACTTCTACTCACTAAATCTTTAAAAATAAAAAAGAAAGCATGCTTATATTTGTCTTTTTAAAATTTAAACTTTTAGACACAGAGGGCAAATGTGCAAGTGTGTTGTTACATGGGAATATTGAGTAATGCTGTGGTTTGGAGTGTGGATCTCATCACCCAGGTAGTGAGCATAGTACCCAATAGGTAGTTTTTTAACCCACCCCCACTTCCTCCACCTCTAGTAGTCCACAGTGTCTACTGTCCCCACATTGATGTCTGTGCATGCTAAAGGGTTAGCTCCCACTTATAAGTGACAACATGTAGTATCTGGTTTTCTGTTTCTGTGTTAATTTGTTTAGGATTATGATCTCCAGTTCCATCTACGTTGCTTCAAAGGACATGATCTCATTTTTTATTCCATAGAGAATATGTATCATATTTTCCTTATCCAACATAAAATTAATGGGCACCTGAGTTGACTCCATGTCTTTGCAATTGTGAATAGCATAGCGATGAACATACAAGTACATGTGTCTTTTTAGTGGAATAATTTATTTTCTTTATAAACCCAATAATGAGATTGCCAGGTGAAATGGCAGCTATGTTGTAAGTTATCTGAGAAATCTCCCGACTGCTTTCCACAGTAGCTGGATTAATTTACATTCACAGCAACAGTGTATAAGCATTTCCTTTTCTCTACAGCCTTGCCAGCGTGTTGTTTTCTGACATTTTATAAATAGCCATTTTGACTGGTGTGAGATGGTATCTAATTGTGGTTTGGATTTTCATTTCTCTGATGATTAGTAATGCTGAGCATGTTTTCATGTTTTTGGACACTTGTGTGACTTTTCAAAAGTAATATGCTCATGTCCTTTGCCCACTTTTTAATGGAATTCATTTTTGCTTGTTGATTTAAGTTCCCTATAAATTCTGGAAATTAGGCCTTTGTTAGATGCATAATTTGAGGATATCTTCTCCCATTGTGTAGGCTGTCTGCTCACTCTGTTTATATTTTCTTTTGCTGTGCAGAAGCTCTTTAGTTTAATTAGGTCCCACTTGTCTATTTTTGGTTTTGTTGCAATTGCTTTTGGGGACTTAGTCAAACAATTTTCTGCCAAGGTCAAGATAAGAAGAGTGTTTCTTACGTTTTTTTTCTAGGACTTTTATAACTTGAGGTCTTACATTTAAATCTTTAATCCATTAGTTAATTTTTGTACATGGTGAATGGTAGGAGTCCACCATTAATCTTTTGCATATGGCTAGTCAGTTACCTAGCATCATTTATTGGATAGGGGACCCTTTCTTCATTGTTTGCTTTTGTTGGCCTTTTTGAATATTAGATGGTTTTTAGCCATGTGTTTTTATTTCTGAGTTTTCTATTCTGTTACATTGGTCTATATGTCTGTTTTTGTAGCAATACTAAGCTGCTTTGGTTACTATGGCTTTATAGTAGAGTTTGAAGTTGAGTAGTGTGATGCCACTGATTTTGTTCTTTTTGCTTGGGATTGCTTTGGTTCTTGGGGCTTTTTTGGTTCTATCTGAATTTTAGAATAGTACTTTTTCTAATTCTGTAAAGAATGACATCAGTAGTTTGATAGAACCAGCATATGAATCTGTAAATTGCTTTGGGCAATATGGCCACTTTTATGATAATGATTCTTTTTATCCATGAGCATGGAATGTCTTTCTATTTATTTTTGTCATCTCTGATTTCTTTCAGCAGTGTTTTGTATTTCTCCTTACAGGGATCTTTCATCTCAGAATGCACACATTCCTGAGCATTTGTGTGTTTGTTGTCTTATTGCATTTATTGTCTTAAGTGGGGTTGTGTTCTTGATTTGACTCTCAGTCTGGATATTTTTGATATATACTAATTCTTTGTACATTGATTTTTGTATCCTAAAACTTTACTAAAGTCATTTATCAGTTCTAGGAGCCTTTTGGCAGAGTCTTTAGGATTTTCTGGGTGTCAAATGATAATATCAGTGAAGATAGATACTTTGACTTATTCTTTTCTTATTTGGGTGTCTTTTGTTCCTTTCCCTTGCCTGACTGCCCTGGCAAGATCTTCTAGTACTATGTTGAATAGGAGCGGTGAGAATGGGCATCTCTGTCTTTTTCCAGTTCTCAAAGTGAGTGGTTCAAGCTCATTCAGTAAGATGTTGGCTGTGTTTCTCATAAACGGCTTATTATTTTGAGGTGTATTCTTTCAATGCCTACTTTGTTGAGGGTTTTATCATAAATGGATGTTGGATTTTATCAAAAGCTTTTATGCATATATTGAGATAGCCATATGGTTTTTTCTTTTTATTCTATTTATGTGGTTAATCACATTTATCAATTTGCACATGTTAAGCCAGCCATACATTTCAGGAATAAAGCTTACTTGTTCATGGTGTTTTAACTCTTTGATATTCTGCTGGATTTGATTTGTTACTATTTTGTTGAGGAGTTTTGTGTCTATGTTCATAAAGGATATTGGTCTGAAGTTTTCTTTTTTCATTGAGTCTCTGCCAGATATTGGTATCAGGCTGATCCTGGCTTCACAGAAAAAGTCCATCCTCCTTGAATTTTTTTTGAAATGGTTTCAGTAGGATTGATGTCAGTTCTTCCTATATCTGGTAGAATTCAGTTGCAAATCCATTTGATCCAGGGCTATTTTTTGTTGGTATGTTCTTTATTACTGATTTAATTTCAAAAATTGGTATTAGTCTATTTGGGATTTTTATTTCTTCCTGACTTAGTCTTGGGAAGTTGTGCATTTCCAGGGATTATCCATTTCCTTTAGATTTTCCAGTTTGTGTGCATAAAGGTGTTCATCACAGTCTTTGATGATCTTTTATATCTCTTTGGGATCAGTTTTAACATTACCTGTGTCATTTCTGATGGTGT
This sequence comes from Macaca fascicularis, assembly GCF_037993035.2. Taxonomy (NCBI): domain Eukaryota; kingdom Metazoa; phylum Chordata; class Mammalia; order Primates; family Cercopithecidae; genus Macaca; species Macaca fascicularis. The sequence goes on along the minus strand of NC_088393.1, from coordinate 36,063,174 downwards.
ACTGTGTTTATTTGAATCCCCTCTCTTTTTTTTTCTTTGTTAATCTACCTGTAGTCTATCAAACTTATTTATCCTTTCAAACAACCAGCTTTTGGTTTTGTTGCACCTTTGCATGGATTTTCTGGTCTCAAGGTTTTTTCAGATCTTCTCGGATTTTCATTAATTCTTTTCTTCTGCTAGCTTTGGAGTAGTTTGTTCTTCTTTTCTTGTTCCTTTAAGTACAAAGTTAGCTTATTAACTTCAAATCTTTCTGACTTTTTGTTGAAGGCATTGAAGGTTACTTTCCTCTTAACACTGCTTTGGCTGTATATCAGAGATTTTGGTAAGTTGTGTTCCATTTTTACTAATTTCAAATAATTTTTATTTCTGCCTTAATTTCAGCATCTACTCAGGAGTTATTTGAAGTAAATTGTTTAATTTCCATGTATTTGTGTAGATTGGAGAGATCTTTCGGTTTCCATTTCGATACTTATTGCACTGTGGTTAGAGGTTATGCTTGGTATAATTTCAATTTCTTTAAAATTTATTGAAACTTGCCTTATGACTGAGCATGTGGTTGAACTTAGAATACACTGCGTGTGCAGATAAGAATAATTCTGTAGTTGTTGAGTGGAGTGTTCTGTGGATGTCTATTAAGTCCAATTTGTCAACTGTCAATCTTAATTCCAGAGATTCTTTGTTAGTTTTTTATTCATACGATCTGGCTAACACTGTCAGTGGGGTGTTGAAGTCTCCACTGTTATTGTGTGGTTGTCTAAGTCTGTTCATAGGTCGAGAAGAAGTTGTTTTATGAATCTGGGTGCTCCAATGTTGAATATATTTATTGTTATCATTGTATAATGCCATTCACTGTCCCTCTTATTTTTTATTGGCTTAAAGTCTATTTTATCTGACACAAGAATAGAAACTCTGGCTCTTTTTTGTTTTCTGTTTGCATGGTAGGTCTTACTCTATCATTTTACTTTGAGCCTGTAGGTGTTATCACATGTGAAACGGGTCTTTTGTAGACAACAGATGGCTGGATCTCGTCTTTTTATTCAGGCTGCCACTTAATGTCTTTTAAATGGGGTGTTCAGCCCATGTATATTCAAGTTTAGTCCTGATGTGTGTGATTTTGATTCTGTGATGCTGTTGTTAGCTGGTTGTGGTGTAGACGTGATTGTGTAGTTGTTTTATAGTGCCTGTAGCTGTGCACTTCAATGTGCTTTTGTGGTAATAGGTATTGTTCTTTCTAATCTATGTTTTTTAACACTTCTGTTAAGAACCTCTTGTAAGGCTAGTCTAGTTGAAATATATTCCCTCAGCATTTGCTTATCTGAGGAAGACCTTATTTCTCTGTCATTTATGAAGCTTAGCTTGTCAGGATATGAAATTCTTGGTTGGAATTTTTTTTTAAGTACATTAGAAATAGACCCTCAATCTCTTCTGGCTTATAAGGTTTCTTCTGATTGGTCTGATGCTAGCCTGATCAGGAATTGCCCCTGCCTCTTCTCTTTAGCTGCTTTTACATTTTTGGCTTTTTGAGTTTGTTTTGTTTTGTTTTTTTCATTGAACTTGATGAATCTAATGACTATGTGCCTTGGGGATGGTCATCTTGCATAGTATGTGGTGGGACTTCTCTGTATTTCTCGAATTTGCATGTCAACGTCTCTAGCAAGATTAGGGAAAATTTTCATGAACTATTACCTTAAACACATTTTCCAAGTTGCTTATTCTCTCTCCTCTCTCAGGAATGCCAGTGAGTCACAGATTTGATCTCTTTACATAATCCTATAGTTTTTGAAGACTTTGTTCATTTTTCTCAATTCTTCTTTCTTTATTTTTGTCTGACTGAGTTAATTTGAAGAACTGGTCTTCAAGCTCTGAGATTCTTTCCTCAGCATGATGAGTTCCACTGTTACTACTTCCAACTGTATTATAAAATTCTTGTAGTTAATTTTTCACCCCAAATAGTTCAGTTTGGATCTCTCTTAAGAGGGCTATTTTGTCTGTTAGCTCTTTAATCATTTTTACTGAATTGCCTGTCTTCCTTGAATTGAGTTTCGACTTTTTCCTTGGTCTCAATGAGCTCTCTTGCTGTCCAGATTCTGAATTCCATGTCTGTCACTTCAGACAATTGATTAGTTAAGAAGCATTGCTGGGAGCTAGTGGGCTTGTTTTGAGGTAAAAAGACAGTCTTTTTTTTTTTTTTAACTGCCAGAGTTCTTATGCTTATTCTTTCTCATCTAGGAGAGCTACTATTACTTTAACTGTGGTGCAAGTTTAGTATAGTCAGTTTGCTTCACTCTTGGAAAATTTCAGAGGGATACGGCTGTACACAGAATGTTTGTTGTTGAATTCCTGATTTTGGTTTACAGAGGGGGTGAGTGAGTAAAAGTTATTTTTGGTGTTGTAGTTTGGGCTATTTTGCATTATTTGGCACTTGAGAGCCATGGGCGGTAGACAGGTTCTTTCTCAGATGCATGGCTCCTTGGTACATCATTGCGTTTGCAGTTGTGTTCTTTAGTATGTGCGGGAAAGATCAATATCCACAATTGCAAAGATAAGGAACCAACCTACGTATCAGCTTATCAATGAGTAAAGAAAATGTGGTGTGTGTGTGTGTATGTGTGTGTGTATATATATATATTATACGTGTGTGTGTCTACATATGTGTGTGTATATATATACGTATGTGTGTGTGTATACACATATATACACAGAGAGAGAGAGAGAGAGCATGAAATACTACTCAGTCATGAAAATAAACAAAATAATGTCTTTTGCAGCAACTTGGATGGAGCTGGAGGCCATTATTTCAAGTGAAGTAGCTCAGGAATGAAAAACCAAATATATATTCTCACGTAAAAGTGGGAGTTAAGCTATGAGGATGCAAAGGCATAGAGTGATATAATGAACTTTGGTGGGGAATGTTGACAGAGAGGTGATGGATAAAAGACTACATATTGGGTAGAGTGTACACTGCTTAGGTGACATGTGCACTGAAATTTCAGAAATCACCAGTAAAGAACTTATCTATGTAACCAAAAACTACCTGCACCCCAAAACCCATTGAAATAAACAAATGTGGTACATATTCATCAGGAAATACTACACAGCCATAAAAAATGAAATAATGTCATTTGTAGCAATATGGATGAAGCTGGAGGCTAGTATCTTAAGCAAATTGACACAGAAAAAAAAATCAAACATTGCATGTTCTCATTCATAAGTGGGAGCCAAATCTCGGATACAGATGGACATAAAGATAGGAATAACCCACCCTGAAGACTCCAAAAGGAGGGAGGGAGGGATGAGGACAAGAACTGAAAAACTTCCTATTGGGTACTATGTTCACTGTTTGGATGATCAGATCAATAGAATCCAAATCCTCAGCATCATACAGTTTACCCTTGTAGCAAACCTGCACATGTATCCACTGAATCTAAAATAAAAATGGAAATTTATATATTTATACATATATGCATAGAAATATATAAATTTTATATAAATCTATATATTTCTTATGCTTAAAAGCAAATATTAACATTTATATATGAGAAATATATTACTATATCAATATTTATTTCCCATATTATATATTAGAAATATATTAATATTAATATTACATTATTTAATAATTAATCATATTATTTCTCATAAAATATTTATATATAAAATATTTTTTCAATATCTCAAAATAACTTAAACAAAATAATTCCATAAAGTAAAATATAAAATTATCTTTGTCAAAATCCATCACTGTTTCCACACTCACACCTAAGTGAATATTATTGACCATTCAAAGTTTGGTGTGAAGGTTTGTGGATTTTTATAATGCTTATACTTCTTTTACTTTACAATTTTTAGTCAAATGACAATATCTTATGGGTCCTTTTACAATTCAATGCATATAAATCTTATTTAAACAGCTGTTTTGTAACATGTTATGAATAAGGCATGCGTTATTTAACTTAATGCTGCAAAGAATATGTAGGTGTTCTTAAGGTAATAATGTTTCAAAGGACACAAAAATATCTGAATTATTTTTCAAACCAATTATTTCTCTGTAAAATTAATTTAAAGGAGATGTAGGTACGAAAAGGTAAAAAAGAGAGAGAAAAGTAACTTTATTATTAGATGAGGCGTTGACTCAGGTTGAATAAACTAGCTATCTGGTCTGAATTCTTTGGAAATCTCCTTTTTCTTATGATAGTAGACTGAAGGAGTCCTGAGTCAAAGCCCCTTTATCCTGTTTCTCCTCCCTTCCCCAAGCATGATTCTTGAATATAATCAACCTCATGTTTGCACCCAACAGTGCCATAGGGAAAATGACATAGGAAAAGACACAGAGTATGAGGGTGAGAACAAGACTAACTCTCCAAGACTCTTTGGTGGCGTTAATGCATAGAGAAAAGGAAGAAAAACAATGAAACAAAAAGAAAAAGGAAAAAAGGAAGAGAGAGAGGAGGAGGAGGAGAGGGGAAAACCAGACTCAGGTGTAATTGTAATACTTTAAAATATTAATCTCTAGAAATAATTCCTTTATTCTGTCCTGAAATCTAACCAATCATATTAACTTTCAAGGGGGCAAAAATCAAAGACATGAGAAAAGAAAGGAGCATGGAGAATTCTCCTCTCCTTGAGGCTAGGTTACCATTCCAATAATTTTTAAATCCATCCCTTTGTCTCCGAACCCATAGGCTCTCCTACAAGCCAACATCATCCCTACAGCAACATGCCAAACTTTCTTTTCTCCATATTTATTTTTCGAGAACCCATTCCCTAGCAGTGGTCTGAGGGGACTCATCCAAAATATCCCTTATAAAAATCTTTTGATAACTTTCCATTCCCTATAGCAAAAATTTCAGCATAGACAAATCAATTAAATGATACAGCACATTAACAGAAAGATAAAAACTACATGGTTATCTCAGTAGATACAGAAACAAAATTTGAAAACAATCTAACACTCCTGGAAAATTAGAAATAGAAGAAAATTTCCTCAATATAGTACAGGCCATCTATGAGAAACTCACAGTTAACGTAATAATCAGGGAAAACTGAAAGCTTTTCCTCCAAAATCAGGAACAAGACAAGAATGCCCACTGTCACCACTTCTTTTCAACACAGTACTGGAACTACCAGCAAGAGCAATTAGGCAAGGAAAAAAAAGAAAGAAACAAAAGACATTCACATGAGAGGACAAGCAGTAAAATTATCCCTGCAAATAGCAAGGTCCTATACATAGAAAACCCTACAAATTCCATTAAAAAATGTTAGAACTAAGGAATAAATTCAGTAGTTTTAGGTACAAAATCACCAAAAAAATCAGTTGCACTTCTTTACATCATAATGACCTACCTGAAAAGAAGTCAAGAAAACTATCCAATTTAAATAGTATTTAAAAAAAAAAAAACACTTAGGAAGATATTTAACCAAGGGTTTGAAGGATCTAGACACTCAACACTACAAAATATTGATGAAAGAAATTGAAGACAAAAATAATAGAAAATATATATCAGATTCATGATCAATATTGTTAAAATTACCATACTACCTACAGCATACTACAAATTCAATACAATTCCTGTCAAAATTCCAATCACCTTTTTCTGAATAAATAAAAATAATTCTAAAATTTGTGTGGAACCACAAAAAGCTCTAGACAGCCAAAGCACTCTTGAGAGAGAACAAAGTTGGAAGCATCACTTTTCCTGTTTTTAGATTATATTATTAAGACATATTTATCAAACCAGCATGATACTGACATAAGAAAAGACATAGCAATCAATCGAACAGAATAAAGAGCCCATAAATAAACCCACACATTTAAGGTCAATTTATTTTAGACAAAGTTGCCTAGGAGACACAATGGAAAAAGGATAGTCTCTTCAATAAATGATGTTTGGAAAACTGGATATTCACATGCAAGAAAAAAAAAATAGAAGAAGAAATAAAAGGAAAAAAAGGAAGGTAGGAGAAAGGAAAAGAAATTAGACTCTTTATTTTACGGCACATACAAAAATCAATTTGAAATGGATTAAAGGTTTAAGTGTAGGATCTGAAACTACAAAACTCCTAGAAGAAAACAAGGAAAGGCTCCTTGACATTTGTCTTAGCAAAGATTTTTTGGATATACCACAAAGCACGGGCAAAAAAATAAAAAATAGACAAATGGTATTACATCAAACTAAAAAGCTTCTGCACAGCAAAGGACGCAATCAACAAGATGAAAAGGTAACCCACAGAATAGGAGAAATGTTTGCAAACCATAATCTAATGAGAGGTTAGTATTCAAAATATATATGGTACTCAATCTAATAGCAAAAAAAAAAAAAAAAAAAAGAAAGAAAGAAAGAAAGAAAAAAAAGAACCACCCAAATAAAAACAGGTATATCTTCCGAATAGGCATTTTTTTCAAAAAAATAAAAAAGTTACTAACAGGTATAAATACATAAAGGTGCTTGACATCACTATCAGGGAAATTCAAATCAAAACCACAATGAGATACCACCTCACTTCTGCTACAATCACTATTACTAAAAATAGTCACCAACACCTCACAAGAGAGAACAACTGTTGCAGAGCGTGTAGAGAAAGGGAAGTCCTTGTACACTGTTGGTGGGAATGTAAATTGGTGCAGACATATGAACTAACATATAGATGTTCCTTAAAAAGTTAAAAATACAACTCACTTCTGGGTATGTACTGAAAGAAAGGAAATCAATATCTTAAAGAGATAATCTGCACTTTATTACGGCGTTATTTAAACCAGTCAAGACACAGAAACAACCTATCAGTCCACAGAGGGATGACTGGATACAGAAAACGCGGGATATATATTTAATGAAATATACTCAGCCAGAGCAAGGCAGAAACCGCCGTCTGTGACCTTGTGTCTGACCTGGAGGAATTCATGCTAAGAGAAATGATCCCGACAGAGAAAGGCAGACCCAGGATGGTGTCACTTAACTGTGGACTCCAGGAAGCGCGCCCCACGCTCAATCGCTGGTGCCGCCCACTAGCGTGTCGGGGCGGGTTCGGGAGGCGCCCCATCGGCCCTGTCCTCCATCTCCTCCGTGTGTGCGCCCGGCTCGTGTGGCCCCGCAGCTGTTCCGCGCCCACTGGGCCTGGGGAGGCAGAGGCCCGGCCGCAGCCCTGCTCCTGGGCGCCGTCTCTCAGCAGCAGCAGCCAGGCCGAACCGGGCGCCACGCTAGGCGGCGCGGAGGAGGCCCCCACGGCGGCTGGCCAAGGACAAGAAGCCGGCCTCTGCCCGCCCGAGAAGCGGCTGCTCGCGCGCGCCCGGGGCCACCCGCTGCCCCGAGGAATGGGCAGGCGCGGGCCCCGGGCTCTCGGAGCAAGGGTCGCTGCTCGGCTCCTTTGCACGCTGCGGAGCGCGGGGCTCGGCCGGGCGCGGCGGGGTCGGTGGCAACTCGCTCGGGAGCAGGCGCCTGGTGAACTGACCGACCGCAGGGGCCGCCGCGCCTTCCCTGCCTGCGAGCCGAGCTTCTCGGGGGCGGCGGAGGAGGAGGAAGGTCTGTCCGGACAGGCCCGTGCGGCGGCGACAGCGACAGCGGCTGGCCGGGCTCAGGTACGTTGGATGTGACTGCCCGGAGGCAGCCTCGGAGCTCTGCCCGGCCCGGGAGACTGCCTGGCAGCGTCGGGAAGCGCGGGCGGCCGGTCCCTTCCTGCTCCTTCCCTCAGCGCCTTTGTCTTGGCCTCCCGGAAGCGGGAAATCTTCCTCCCGGTTTTCAGGCTTCGGTGGAGACCCTTACTTTTTCCACCACTAAGGTTAAGAGATTCTGGAATAGAAGTACCAGAGGAGATGGTGAACCTTCTGCAATTCCTCGGATTTAGCCAGACTCCCTTTTGCGGCAGAAGACCACCCTTGAGCACCTCCCCAAGGGGTAGCTCCTTTGCAGTGTGACTTCTCTGATCTACCCTTAGGAATGAAGAGTCTTCTGATAACCTGATAGGGCCCTGAAAGTCAAAGGGCAAACGAGATCTCCTAGGACATAAGTTTGTGATCGTTTGAGGCGGGGGGTCACTCACGTTTCTGAATGGAATTGGAGGAGCGTCAAAGCGTTGCCTGTGAAGAAGCGCGGCAATCCTTTAAGTTGAGCAAAATTGAGTTTTTCCATTTTTGCCAATATTTTGAAGACAGTTCAGTGTATCGTGCATTTGCTATAAGATGAGAACTTTATGGAGTATTGTCTTCAAGAGCATAAACGATGACTACCCCAGCCCTGCTGCCCTCTCCATACGTGGGATCCCACCTCTGAACCTGGGGCTGTCCTCCCGACATCACAGCGCTACTTTGAGACTTTCTGCGAAGACACTTATTTTTAGTGCCTTCATCACCCGGTGTTTGGGGGCATTCTTTTTTCTTCTAGGCTTCTCAAAACGCAAACGCTTTGATCTGGGTTTAGACGATGTGTTAATTCCTCATGTAGTAGCTGTCGAAGGGGCTAAAAACCCTGAAGTCTTCCTTATCTATGCACTCAATTAACATACACACAGGGAAGAAGAAGAAGAACCTCTGAGACATAAAATTCGAGCTGATTATGAGAAGGCCCTGGAAGAGACAAAAGAAAAGTTGAGAAAGTCAGGCAGCCTGGGCTGTGGCTCACACCTGTAATCCCAACACTTTGGGAGGCCAAATCCGGAGGATGGCTTTCATCTAGGAGTTTGAGACCAGCCTGGGCAACGTGATGAGACCATGTCTCCACAAAAAATCAACAACTAGCCAGGCGTGGTAGTGCCCTCTTGTAATCCCAGCTATTCTGGAGTCTAAGGTGGGAGGATTGCTTGAGCCTGGGAGGTGGAGGCTGCAGTGAGTCCTGATGACACTGCAACACTCAGCCTGGGTTACAGAGTGAGACCACATCTCAAAAAAAGAAAGAAAGAAAAGTCAAGCAAGGAAATCCAAGCAGAAATTCAGACAGAGAAAAATAAGGTCCAAGAAATGAAGACAGAGAACAAGCCACTGCCACCAGTTCCTATTCCAAACTTTTTAGGCATGAAAGGTGGAGACCCGGAAGACAACATAAGAAAACGGAAAAAAAAATTAAAGCATGAAACATGCCTAGGATAATTATAGGACATACAGTTGGGGACATAATGAACTCAGACCTATTAAAAGGAAAGGTTGTACCACTAACATTTGAAAGTTCACAAATGGGTGCTACCATTGTAGATGCTTTGGATACCCCTTATATCATAGGGCTCCATGCTGAATTCCTAGATGTGCAAAGATTGTTTAAGACAACCTTGAGGTCAGTGTGAATTCAGAGATGTTTGTGTTTGAAGTCAGCATTCAGTTTATTGAAGGCCTATTTGCAGCATATCACCTTTCAGGAAAGGAGATATTCAAGATTAAAGCTGTGCAACTGGCTAAGAAACTTTTTCCTGCCTTTCACACATCTACTGGGATTCCCTGGACAATGGTACATTTACAGAGTGGAGTAGGGTGTAACTGAGGCTAGGGGCCTCCATGTAGCAGCATTCTGGCTGAATCTGGTACACTGCATATGGAGTTCGTCCACCTCAGCTACTTGACAGCAGACCTGGTTTACTACAACAAGGTCATGTACATGCGGAAACTGCTTCAGAAAATGGATTGTCCAAACGGTCTTTATCTAAATTGTTTGAACCCCAGAGCAGGGCACTGGGGTCGGTATCACACATCACTTGGTGATCTTGGAGACAGTTTTTATGAATACTTACTGAGAGCGTGGTTGATGTCAGATAAAACAGACTATGAATGGAGAAAGATGTGTGATGATGCCCTTGAGGCTGTAAAAAAACAAATACTCCCATAGATGTCTTATCTTTAGTAAAGAATGGATCAGTGGGCACTTGGAAAACAAGATGGGCATCTGGCCTGCTTTGCTGGGGTAAGGTTTGCACTAGGAGAAGATAGTTCCAGAATGGATAACGTCTATCATTATTTAGAGCTGGGGTGGAAATTGCACGTACATGTCATGAGTCACATGACAGACCGCATTAAAGCTAGGTCCTGAGTCATTCAAGTTTGATGGTGCAGTGGAGGTTGTGGCTGTCAGGCTGAAAAGTATTATATCCTCTGTCCAGAAGTAACTGAAACCTATTGGTACCTATGGTGATTCTCTTACAATCCAAAATACAGGCAGTGGGGCTGGGAACAAAACTGGCCATTGACAAGTATTGCTGAATCAGTGGTGGATTTTCTGGAGTTAAAAATGTACATTTCTCTACTCCTACACATGATGATGTACAGTGGGGTGTCTTTATTGCCGAAACACTAAAATATTTGTATGTGCTGTTCTCCAGTGTTGACCTTTTACCTTTAGACTACCAGGTGTTTAATACAGAGGCTCACCCTCTCCCTGTGTTACATTTAGCCAGCACCACACTTAGGTAATTCTGCTGTTGGATAAAAGCAGTTTCAAGGACCAGGACCAGGACCAGTCTCACCTGTTTTGTTTACGTGGACCACTACAGAAATTAGTCTGAAAACCTAGACTTCTAAGTCAACATGATAGTGGTCATATAAGAATGATGTGTGTTATAGCAAAGATCACAATTACTTTTGCATCACCTGGTACTCTACAAACCATATATATTTTGTATATATATAAATAATGTATATTATATATGTATATATAGCTTTATATAAAACTATATGTATATATAGAGTTATATAGAGTTTTATATAGAGAGAGAGTTATATATATTTGTACACACACACACACACACATACATATATGGTTTGTAGAGTTCTGGAGTCTGGAGACAAGACTTCCTAAGAGAAACCCAAGAATATAGAGCACCTTGCAGGAGTTAAGGATGGCCTTTGGAACCAATTATGTATTCCTACAGTGGAGCAACTGTCAAATATTCCACATTGTTTCATTTTTCTCCATTTTAATAATGTAATGAACTAAGGTAAAGAAAAAAGATAGTATAACTGCATCAGTGACAACAAACAGAAGTGCAGTCCATGTCTGAATTTTCAAGTTCCGTATTGGATGACCAGACTGGCAGTCATTTCAAATCCTATTTAATAGGTTTAAATAAAATCTCTTGTATTTAAATTTCATGGCTAAATTTAGTTTCCTCCAGGGGCATGATCTCACAAAAAATACTCTTCCAGTCTTTGTCTTCATATGAAATCATTAAAACTTCTATTTATCATAACTACTACTTATAAGCCTGAGTTTGAGACTTTGTTCATGTGGTTCTGTCAGTGGTGGTAGCATGATAAAAAGTGCGGAAAATGCCACAATTGGTTGCCATGAAATCTGTTCTAAAAGAAATTCTTTGTTTTGCTGGTAGGAGATTATTTTTCTGAACTAATAAATCTACCAATTAAGTTGTATCTACTTTAATCTCATAATAACATTAGGATAGTCATCCAACTCACAACTTTATTTGTGTGACTTGGCAAAATTCACTGTACTATTATGTAGCTCTGAATTTGCCTTGATAAGCTAAATTACTTTTACAACTCATTAAAGCAAAAACAAAACACAATGCAACTTTCTTAAATATTCTATCTGGGATGATACCCTTTATTATCTTACCAGGTGAGTGTGCCATTCACAGATATTTTATGTTTTAAAATTTTTTCTATTGATGTGTATAGAAATCAGAATAATTTGAATAGCTTCAAAATAGTTTTCAGTGATAAAAGCATCGAAGTATCTCAGAGATTTTCTCTTACTATCAGTAGGTTTGCATTGTTATTTCTTTTTAAATAAATTACTAATTCTTTATATTTTGGCAAAAAAGTTTATCAGTAACTATGGTGTAAGATAAATATCTAATGCTTACAAATTTTCTGTCACAAACTGAAGGGTTGTTTTTATTGTTTTAATTTAATTTAGGCATCTTCCATTGACATTAATAAAATTGCAAACAGTATAACTAGTATGATATTTACTCTGAATTTTAAGATTTTATGAAACAAAGTTCATACAAGAAATCCACCTTGGAATTCTGAAGGTTTATTTTCTTATTTGATAGCATGTCTTTTAAACTTAGCTTTTAGATTTAAGTTGGGAAAAGATTTAATGAATGAATATAATTAAATGTTTTCCAAGGTAGTTCATCTTATACCAAAAATTATTAAATAGTTCTCACAGCCCAGCCAATAATCCATAAATGGCAGCCACTACAAAAGTTTTCAATAAACATAGAAAATAAGGATGTAGAGCCAGTTACAATTGAGTTTTTAAGAGAGTTAAATTTTAGGACATACTTTGAGATTGTAATATTTTTTACTACTTGAACCTTTAAAATTTTTAAACGATAAAGGTAGATTACTATAACTTTAGAAGAGAAAAGGGAAAGTACTTGGTTCTTGAAAAAGCCTTCTTGCTAAAAATAGCACAAGCCCACTTAACAAATCACTGAAAAAAAAGGCAAGAAAATTTAATTGTCAAAGACCCAGAGAAGTTGTGCAGATAGCAGTGGAGTCTCCAAACTCTTATTTTGTTTGGAAGAATGCAGAGTAAGGAGGCCGCCTTGGTCTTCCAGGAAATTCTCAAGGGATGAGGAGACACAACCTGTATCTCCAAGGGCTCTCATTGTATTAGTCAGATGACTGGAGTTAAGAGAAGACAGAGAAGTATTCAAGCAGAGTCAGTTCACAAGCAAAGAATTTGAGAGGGTCTTCTACACCTCTCCATACCTTCTGTGGAATGACAAGACTGGACCTACAACAGTACTCCCTTTATTTTTTTATTGAGACAGAGTTTTGCTCTGCTGCCCAGGCTGGAGTGCAGTGGTGCAATCTCGGCTCACTGCAACCTCTGCCTCCCGGGTTCAAGCAATTCTCCTGCCTCAGCCTCCTGAGTAGCTGGGAGTACAGGCATGTTCCACCATGCCTGGCTAATTTTTGTATTTTTAGTAGAGACAGGGTTTCACCATGTTGGTCTGGCTGGTCTTGAACTCTTGACCTTGTGATCTGCCCACCTCGGCCTCCCAGAGTGTTGGGATTCCAGGCGTAAGCCACCGCGCCCGGCCCTCCATTTTTTTTCTTTTTTCTTCTCTCAATACCAAAGACAATTCAGGCCAGCTGCAAATAACTTGCCAGCGTTATGTTTTATTTTTGTTACAGATTTTTAACCCATTTCCCACGTAGGGGGAAAAAAAAAAAAAGTGCATCTTCCTGCCAGCACAGTATTCTTGGGGCAAACAGAAAATGAGTAAATTTCCTCCAAGATCAATTTTTATCTTATATTCTACTTAGTACCCATACTTTCCTCTCTTTTTTACAGCTTTTTGCATTTTGTAGACCTTATTACTCTGGTAAAATACTGCATTTATCAGCCCTTCTGTAAATAGCCCAGAAATGCCCCTCAACGAGTTGACACCTCACCTTGTGACTTTGGCACAAATGTGCAGAATAGATGGATTGGTTCGTGCATAACAGGAAAAAAAAATAGGAGTGTTAAACACCCCTCTACCTTCTACATGTATTTATCTTTATTTTAGAATAAAACTCTTTGGTTTAAGCCAGTTTTTTTTTTTTTTTTTTAATTCAACTTGTATTAAGTTGTCAAAACCAAGAGAATGAGGCCCTACCTGAAAAGAAGTCTCAGTGCAGAAAAACAAGTCCCCCATCAGGTGGTTCTTACCTTCCGGTGGACTGTGTGTTTCTAACACAACTTATAACCAGCTTCAAGCAGATGATTATATATAAAAGTCCAACCTGGGTATTGAAAGAATGCATTCTTTTTGTGGAGTATTGACTCGGATTCTCTATTATGTCATCTTGTGAACCCAGGGCTTTACTTAGTAGATTTTTTTTTTTTTTTTTTTTTTTGAGACGGAGTCTCGCTCTGTCCCCCAGGCTGGAGTGCAAAGGTGCGATCTCGGCTCACTGCAAGCTCCGCCTCCCGGGATCCCGCCATTCTCCTGCCTCAGCCTCCCGAGTAGCTGGGACTACAGGTGCCCACCATCGCGCCCGGCTAATTTTTTTTTGTATTTTTAGTAGAGACGGGGTTTCACCGTGTTAGCCAGGATGGACTCGATCTCCTGACCTTGTGATCCGCCCGCCTCGGCCTCCCAAAGTGCTGAGATTACAGGCGTGAGCCACCGCGCCCGGCTACTGAGTAGATTTTAACCAAGGAGTTTGAAATCTTGATTATCATCGTCTCATCTTCTCCACTGTCCGTCAAAGTCTTTTGCAAAACTCCAGGTTTGTTGATAAAAGATTGTGCTTTCAGTTCTCATTATAATGCAGTTTCTCCTTAAGCCCATATTTCTTCGAGTACATGAGTAAATGAGAGAATGAGTGAACAAACATTTATGAAGTATGTAATATGTGCCAAGCACTGTGCCTGGCACCTTGAAGCATTTGAACGTTTTATGTGATTCCAGTGGCACTTTCTGTATGAGAGCAGTTTATACAATTTTACATGTTTTTCAATATGAATCGTGTTACAACATTTTAAATTTTATATTTCATATAAATTAAAGAGAAAAGGTTTATAATACATTTTAAATAATATGTACTATATCACTAACTATAATTGTAGCTAAAAGTATTGAAAAATGTCAAAGAAACAGTTGATTTTTGATGGAACTTTGACTAAAATGTTTACTTTAGAAATAAAAACACTTTTAGTTTGCTATATCACTTCAATTATCAAAATCAATGTTTTATAGAAGTGCTGGTTTGAATTCAAAAAGCTTTTGTCACATCATTCGTGGGTAAAACTTGGAGTTGTAAATTGTCTTTGGTATGGGTTCTACTAAACAGTCCCATACTGTTAAATATAAAGAAAAAAATAATAAAATATTTTTAGGTTTCAAAAAGCTGTTTCTAGTAATAGGATTTTGAGTTCTTATTTATTTATTTTTAGATTTCCTCACACTCAAATTGGATAGCTCCCATCTCTCTCTCTCTCTCTCTGTCTCTCTCCCTCTTTCTTTCTCTCCTCTCCCTCTTTGTCTAAATCTATCTATCTGTATAATTTTTAAGTTAAACACAAAAAATTTGAATACTATATTTTAGTTAACAAACACAGTTGGTAACTAGTTTGGGCTGCACAAATTATAAGCAGAATGTTTGAGTAACCTGGTATGGTTGGGATATTTCTCTCCTCCAAATCTTGTGTTGGAATGTGATCCTTAGTGTCAGATGTGGGGCCTGGTGGAAGGTGTTTGAGTGATGGTGTGGATCCCTCATGAATGGCTTGGTGCCTTCCCCATGGTAATGAGCAAGCCTTTGTTCTGTTATTTCACATGACAGCTGGTGGCTTAAAGGAGCATGGCATCTCCCTGGCTCCCTCTCTCACCGTGTGACAAACCTGTTCCCTTTTGCCATCTGCCATGAGTGGAAGCTCCCTGAGGTCCTGGACTAAAGCAGATAGTGGCACTATGCAGAACTGTAAGGCAAATTAACCTGTTTTTAAAAATAGGGGTCGGGCCTGGTGGCTCATGCCTGTAATCCCAGCACTTTGGGAGGCCTAGGCAGGCAGATCACTTGAGGTCAGGAGTTTGAGCCTGGCCAATATTGTGAAACCCTGCCTCTACTAAAAATACAAAAATAGCCAGACACGGTGGTGTGCTCCTGTAGTTCTAGCAAACGGGAGACTGAGGTGGGAGAATCACTTGACCTGGAAGGTGGCAGCTGCAGTGAGCCAAGATCGTGCCACTGCATTCCAGTGGTGATAGAGTGAGACCCTGTCTTCGAAAAACAACAAATAAATACAAGTAAAGTAAAATAAATTACCCAGTCTGAAGTATTCCTTTATAACAACACAATATTGGCTAATACAAACCACATATGATAGGGAAATATATTAATCCACTTATTCTGGCTCAAGAACATTGGTGAAGATGATTTTGTTACTTCAGCTCATTCAGATTATGATGAAGATTCTCTTTCTAATTTACAACCAGTCAGAGAGCTTTTCTGCAAAGGGCAGATAGTAAATATTTTAGGTTATATGAGCCATACCATCTTTCTTCTTACTTCTGCTGTTGAAGTGTGAAAACAGATAGACATATTATGTAAATGAATGAGTATAGCTGTATTCCAGTAAAGCTTTATTTACATAAGCAAGTAAAGGACTGCATTTGACCCACAGGTCATAGTTTTTACCCCAATCCCAAGATTAAGTAGTGTAAGACCCTTTAGCCTTTTTTCTGTCTCTTTTCTCTGTGCTGTAAATTACATAAACATTTTAAAGCAAAAAAAAGTGAATGTAGAATATAAAACAATAACATTGAGTTCTTAGAAATAGAGTAGAATGGTGGTTGACAAGATCTAGGAGTGGGTCAAATTGGGAGATGTAGGCCAAAGTATACAAACTTTCCATTCTAAGATAAGTAAGTTGTGAGGATATAATGTAAAGCATGGTGACTACAGTTAATAATACTAAATTATATATTTTGAAATTTTCTAACAGTAGACCTTAAGCATTCTCATCAAAATGAAAGAAAAATTTAAGTCCCTGAGGTAGTGAATATGATAATTAACCTGACTGCAGCAATCAGTTCATAATATATACTTACTTCAAATCATTGTGTTGTACTTTTTAAATGCACGCAATTTTATTTTTC
The DNA here is from genome assembly GCF_037993035.2 of Macaca fascicularis. Classification (NCBI taxonomy): domain Eukaryota; kingdom Metazoa; phylum Chordata; class Mammalia; order Primates; family Cercopithecidae; genus Macaca; species Macaca fascicularis. The sequence goes on along the minus strand of NC_088393.1, from coordinate 36,046,635 downwards.
ATATTTCTTCACCTCAATAAAGCTAAAGAAACTACATCAAAATAATTGTGATAAATCACATTAACGGAATAAAGAATGAAAATCATGTGGTGATTTTTTTTCAAGATGGCTAACTAGAGACATCAGATACCAGTTCTTCTTTGAAAGAAGATTTAACGTTACAGGTGAATAATCATGGCTTAAGTGAAATGCTGAGAGAAAAGTGTCAGAACCTTTTGGAGAACCCACAGGAAGAAGCTGGGAGTACAAGAAAAAAAAGGGGCATAGATGTCTGCCAGAGACTGACCCATGAGGAACTTGAATCCCATGGAAAGTGTAGATGGGAGTGTGTCTTTTTTCCCTCACCCTTGTACCCTACTGCTTACCACCAATTTGTCTGAGAGCCCCTCTGCCCTTGCAAACCCAGGCACCACTGTTGGCAATGATTGGGGAACTTCTGGAGGGCAGAGCACTGGGTGGTGAGTTCACATAGGTTTGCTTGCTCTCCCCCTGAAACCCGAGCTGAGATGGTGAGCACCATACAGACTGTACATCTGTTTGGGGCCTCTATTCTGTCCAGATAATTTTAACCCTTGTGTCTCTCTGCATCACTAGATCCCACACAAATGTTTCCCAGAACCTTCTCTGCCTCTGGCAACTGCAGGGGACCAGCAGGACCTTGGGGAGCCGCAAGATCCTTAGAGACCTAGCCTTTGATACAGGCCTTCACTAGGGAAGGGGGATTAGTACACCAAAGCACATTTTGGGACAAAGGAAACTGGAATGTACATTCTTCCCTGAGGGAGAGCCCCCCTCCCCACTTATAACCAGAAAATGGCTGTATTTCTCCCAGCAGAGACACAGGTGCAATGCTGATCTTTGAAAATGAGTATTGTCCTGTCAAAGTGGACAGGTGGCACCAGTGGCTGGGAACTGAAATGGAAAAGGCATCTTCGGCTCTCTCCATCACTGCTGCAGACACAGTCATGATGTTTTCTGCTGGGGTTTTGTGTGGGTGCACTTGGAAACAGGCTTTCAGTACACTTTGGGACAGCTGCACCCCAGTTGAAAGTGTCCCCACCAACCTGGACTTACTCAAAGGGTGGGACTTATCTCTTCCTCCCTATACAAAGTGGCAGCATTTCTGCACCATAGAATGAACCAGCTACAGAGTATGGACCAGCTACAGCTGTCTATTTCAAGCTGTGGGAAGAGGTTTTTTTTTCCAGAGGTCATTTCAGCTGTAGCCACAGGATGAATGTTTTCTATGAAATCTAGTTGCATTGCAGCCTGGAGATAAAGGACATTCTCTATCTGAACTGAAGGTTGTGAGCCCTTGAACAGGAGTAGATAAGGATGTGAGTTACATCCCTAGGATGAGGAGCTAGTGCAACACCCTCCACACCTCTACCACCTGGCGGAGACCCGTGTGCATCCCACAGTGAGCTTTCCCACCACCCCCTTCAAAGAAGGGGCTTTTGCTAGTCATCAAATTGTCAAACAACAAGCCAGCGTCTGCTAGTAAGTGCCAACTACTAAACAGTAAACTGAACTGTATAACCATATACAAAACTTGTTGGCAGAAGGGCATAATACTAGGGAATGAGATAATCTTCCTGAGGCCTCTGCACTCCCAGCCCTGCAAAAGATAGTGACTCAGATTATATACCTGTTATATTGCTACAACAATCAGCATTTGAGAAAGCCACTGCACAAAAACTGTCTATAACCAAGAAACTCATCTAGAGCCTTAGCGCCCTGAAAGCACCCAGAATTGAAGCCAAATGATTACACACAGCATGTAATCACACCCCCAAAAAAGAAAAGAATCGAAAATTGAAAATGTTATTCAAATGAAAGCAAATAAAAAATAACTAAGTGACAGCTTCTGTAAATGAGCAATAATGTGAAAACTTCAGCAGTAGAGAAAGACAGTGTTTTGACACCCACAAAGGATCACACCAGTTCTGAAGCAATGGATTGTAACAGAAATAAAACTAAAGTGACACATTAAAAAAATTAAAAATACTAATTGTAAGGAAGCTCAGTGAGATCCAAGAGAAAGTTGAAAACCAACATAAAGAAATCAGAATAACAATTCAGGATATTAGTACAAAATTTACTAAAGAGATATTTAAAAAACAAACAGAACTTATTGGAAATAAAAAACTCATTGAAGGAATTATAAAATGTAGTTGAAGGTTTTAACAATAAACCAGACAAGCAGAAGGAAGTTTCAGACCTTAAAGCTCAGTCCTTTGAATTAACCCAATCATAAGAAAATTAAGGAAAAAACATAAAAAAATTTTAAAACCCTCAAGAAATACGGGATTATGTAAAGTAATCAAACCTGCAAGCTATAGGCATTTCTGAGTGAGAAGAAGAAACAGTAAAAAGCATGGGAAATGTATCTAATTAGTTAAGAAACTTTTCTAATCTAGATAGAGAATTAGACATTCAGATATAAGAAGTGCAAATAACACCTGAAAGATTTTCTGCAAGATGGATCTCACCAGGGCATATATTCATCAGACAAACCAAAGTTAACATAAAGTAACAAATGCTGAAATCAGCTAGAGAGAAGTATCAAAGCACCTATAAAGGTAGTCCCATCAGAACCACAGTGGACTTCTTGCCAAAAACTGTACCACCCAGAAGAGATCAGGCTTCTATTTTCCGTCTTCTTAAAGCAAAGAACTGCCAGCCAAAACCTTTGGCTTTGGCTAAATTAAGCTTCATAAATGAAGGAGAAATAAAGTATTTCTCAGACAAGCAAATGCTCAGGGAATTTGTCACCTCTTGACTGGACTTACCAGAAATGCTCAGAAGACTTCTAAAGATGGAAATGAAAGGACAAAATTTGCCATCATAAAAGCACACATAAGTAAAAAGATCACATAATCTATAAAGCAGTTATACAATTGTTGCTACAAAACAACCAGGTGACAACATTATGACACCAATAAAAACACTGCATTTCAATATTACCCCTGAATGTAATTGGCCTAAATATTCCACTTACAAGATACAGACTGGCATATTAAATAGGAAAAGTAAGATACAAACATTTGCTGCCTACAAGAGACATACTTTAATGGTAAAAAGCCAAGCCTCAAAGAAAACCAGTGGGAAAAGATATACCACACAAATGGAAAACCAAAATGAGCTGAAATAGCCATACTTACATGAAATAAAACAGACTTCATCAACAGCATTAAAAAAAGAAAGAAGGTTATTACATAATAACAAAGGGCTCAATTCAACAAGAAGACATAACTATCTAAATGTATATGCACCCAATGCTGGAGCACCCATATTCATAAAACAAATACTGATAGACCTCAGAGAACAGATAGACAGCAATAATAATGGGGTATTAACACTGTTGACAATGCTGAGGCAGAAAATCAGCACAGAAACATTGCAGTTAAATTAGACTTCAGACCAAATCGACCCAACTGGCATTTTCAGAACATTTTACACAATGGTAGGATATACATTATTCTCATCTGCACATGAAATATTCTCCAAAATAAAGCATATATTTGGACATAAAGCAAATCTTAATAAATTAAAAACATCCAAAACAAATTAAGTGTCTCCTTGGATCATAGTGGAATAAAATTATAAATCAATACCAAGAGGAACTCTCAAAAATATGCAAATACATAGAAACTGAACAACTTGCTCCTAAATGACCTTTAGCTACCTGACAAAATCAAGGCAGAAAATTTAAAAACAATTTTCAAACAAAATAGAGACACAGCATGCCAAAACCTCTGGGATACAGCAAAAGCAGTGCTAAGTGAAAAGTGTATAGTGTCAAATACCTACATAAAAAAGTAGAAAATATCTCAAATTAATAACCTAATGTTGCACTACAAGGAATTAGAAAAACAAAAACAAACTAAGCTCAAACCTAGCAGATGAAAAGAAAGAACAAAGATCAGACCAAAACCAATGGGATTGAGAACAAAAAGAGATAAAAGAATAAACAAAATGACAAGTTTATGGAAAAGATAAAATTGATTGCTAGCTACACTAAAGAAAGAGAAAATTCAAATCAACACAATCAGAAATGATAAAGGTGGCATTACACCTGATGCCACAGAAATACACAAAACTACCAGAGACTACTGTGAGCATCTCTAAGCACACAAACTGGAAAACCTAGAGGAAGTGAATAAATTCTGGAAGCATACAACCTCACGAGAATAAACCAGGAAGAAATAGAAATCCTGAACAGACCAATAACAAGTCATGCGATTTAAGCAGAAATAATACATTTAAGCAGAAATAATACATTTCCCAACAAAAACAACAGCAAAAAGACAAGACCAGACAGATTCACAGCCAAATTTTACTAGACATACAAAGTAGAGCTGGTACGTATTACTAAAAGTATTTCAGGAAATTTAGCAAGAAAGATTCTTCCTTAACTCATTCTATGCAACCAGTATTGTGATATCAACATCAGGCAAGAACATAATAATAAAAAACTACAGACCAACGTCCTTGATGAACAACGATGCAAAACTCCTCAAGCAAAGATTTAAAAACTTGAGAAAAATATAAATGTTGTGTAACTTGTGTTTACAGATTAGAAGATTTATTATTGTTAAGATGTCTATGCTACCCAAGGTGATCTATAGATTGAATCTAATCTTTATCAAAATTCCAATGGAATTTTTCACAAATACAGAAAAACAATCCTAGCCTTCATATGGAATCACAAAAGACCCCTAATAGGGCAATCTTGAGCAAGAGAAGAAAGCAGAAGGCCAGGCACAGTGGCTCACAACTGTAATCCCAGCACGTTGAGAGCTGAGGCAGGCAGATCACTTGAGGCCAGGATTTTGAGACCAGCCAGGGCAACATGGCAAAACCCAGTCTCTACTAAAAATACCAAAAAAGTTAGCTGGGTGTGGTGGTGCACACCTATAATCCCAACTACTTGGGAGGCTGAGGCACAAGAATCGTTTGAACCCAGGAGGCAGAGGTTGCGGTATGTAGAGATTGCACCACTGCACTCTAGTGACAAAGCGAGACTCTGTCAAAAAAAAAAAATTTAAGGCTTCTAATTGAATTAAAACCTTTATAATTATGTAATGACCTGCTTTCTCCTTTGCTGTTATTGAAGTCTCTTTTTATCTGATAAAAGAATTGTAAGCCCTGGTCTTTTTTGTTTTCCATTTGCATAATAGTTTTCTCTCCATCCTTTTACTTTCAGTTTATATGTGTAGTTAAGTATGAGATGGATCTTTTGAAAACATTAGAAGGTTGGATTTTTAAAAATCAAACTTGGTCCTCTGTGCCTTTTAAGTGGGGGGCATTTAGATCATTATATTCAAGGTTAATATTGATATGGCTGCCTTTAAAATGTTTTATTTTGTTTTGACCTCAGAATGTTTGTCAGCTATATGCCTTGGGGATGATCATCTTGTATAGTATCTCATAGGGGTTTTTTCAATTTTTTGTGTTTGCATGTTGACCTGTCTAGTGAGATGGGGAACATTTTTATGAATTACATCTTCAAATAAGTTTTCCAGTTGCTTACACTTTCTTCTTTTCTCTCTGAAATGCCCATGAGTACTAGGTTCGGTTATTTTACATAATCCCATATTTCCTGGATTTTCTTGTTCAATTTTTTTTTCTTTACTTTTGTCTGACTGGGTTGATTTGAAGGAACTGTCTTAGAGATCTGAAATTCTTTGCTCTGCTTGGTCTAGTCTGTTGTTCAAGCTTCCATCTGTAGTTTGATACTCCTGTAGTGAATTTTTTTTTTTTTTTGGAGACGGAGTCTCGCTCTGTCGCCCAGGCTGGAGTGCAGTGGCCGGCTCTCAGCTCACTGCAAGCTCCGCCTCCCGGGTTTACGCCATTCTCCTGCCTCAGCCTCCCAAGTAGCTGGGACTACAGACGCCCGCCACCTCACCAGGCTAGTTTTTTGCATTTTTTAGTAGAGACGGGGTTTCACCGTGTTAGCCAGGATGGTCTCGATCTGCTGACCTCGTGATCCGCCCGTCTCGGCCTCCCAAAGTGCTGGGATTACAGGCTTGAGCCACCGCGCCCAGCCTGTAGTGAATTTTTTAATTCCAGAAGTTCAGTTTGGTACTTTCTTAATGTGCTTATGTTGTCTTTCAAATCTTGGATCATTTTTTCTAGCTTCCTTGGATTGGTTTCAACTTTCTCTTAAATCTCTTTGAGTTTTCTTGACACCCACATTCTGAATTGCATGTCTTTAACTTCAGATATTTCAATCTGGCTAGGATTAATTGCTAGGGAGTCAGTGTGATCTTCTAGAGGTGACAAAACATTCTGACATTTTCAGTTGCGAGAGTTCTTGTGCTAATTTTTTCTCATCTAAGAGAGCTGTCTTTTTTTTTAGTTTGCTGTCATTTGGATGGGACTTTTTTTTTTTATTCTTGCTCCCCTTGAGAGTTTGACTGGTTAATATACTGTATAGTCAATTGGCTTCATTTCTGAGTGCTTTTAGAAGGCCAAGGCGCTGTACGTATGGGTTCCAAAGTTGTATATACATACTCTGACGGGTTTCAGAGACATTGCCTCTTGGAGGAATGTACTCGTGTTTGGTGGTATAATTTAGGATTTAGTCCACTAGATGGCGCATAAGAGTAAGGGCCGGCAGATAAGCTTTAACCGCTGCGCACTTTTTCAGTGCTTATGCAGCAGTGCCCTGGGGGAAAGAAGGCAGGGGCAAGAGATGACTTCCTCTCCAATCTCATTCCCAGGACTTGGTGCCATCCCCTTCAGAAACTGGCGCCATGCCTGTGTTTTCTTTGCCCCAGCGGGAGATTTGGTAGGACGCACTGTCTCCTTCCTTAGGGGTGGTACCAGCTGAGTGTTGGGTCACCAGTAGATTCACAACTCCCCAGGGACTTGCCAGTTCTGTGCTTGAGAGAGTCCGAGTGGGTTGTAGGGTATGTCTACTGGTGCAGTGGGTCAAGGAGTGGATGAGTTTCTGGCAGGGCAGTGATACCCAATGATATGCAACTGGGAAGGCACCCATGGCCCAGGGTTTTCAGCTCAGCAGATGGTCGTGGGATCTATTCAGCTTGCACTCTCCCAGCCCAGCAAATCTGCCTCTGGCATCTGCCCCGGAGGCAACTTGACTGGCTAGGCTTGTTCCTAGCTTTCTGCAACCAGATTTCTGAGCTGTTCCAGATATTCTGAGTTATGGCCTGAAGTTTGCTTTTTGCATTGTGTCTCTACAGAAGTTTGGTATCAGAGTGATTCTGCCCTCATAGAATGAGTTCAAATTTTTTGGAAATAGTTTCAGTAGGATTGGTCCCAGCTCTTCTATATACATATGGTAGAATTTGACTGTAGATCTGTGTGTTCAAGGGCTTTTTCTGGTTGGTAGATTTTATATTGCTGGTGCAAATTTTTTATCATTTTTATTTATTTCAATTATTGTTTTTTGAAACAGAGTATCACTTTTTTGCCCAGGCTGGAGTGCAGTGGCACGATCTTGGCTCACTGCGACTTCTGCGTCCCAGGCTCAAGTGATTCTTGTGCTCCAGCTTACCAAGTTGCTGGGATCACAGGCATGTGCCACCATGCCTGGCTAATTTTTGTATTTTTAGTAGAGACAGGTTTTGCTATATTGGCCAGTCTGGTCTCAAACTGCTAGCCTCAAGTGATCCACCTGCCTCAGTCTTCAAAGTGCAGGGATTAAAGAATGAGCCACTGTGCCTGGCTACTGTGCAATTTTGGAACTGATTGTTGGTCTGTTCAGGGTTACAATTTCTTCTTAGTTCAGTTTTGGGGAGTTGCATGTTTGCAGGAATTTATCAATTTTTCTAGATTTTCTAGTTTTTGTGCATAGAGTTGTTCATAATAGTCTCTGAGGGTTTTTTGTATTTCTGTAAGGTCAATAGTAATGTCTCCTTGTTCATTTTTGATTGTAGGTTTTTGAATTTTCTCCCTTGTTTCCTTTATTAGTATAACTAGAAGTCCATCACTCTTCTTTATCCTTAGAAAAAACAATTTTTGTTTCATTGATTTTTTTGTGTGGTTTTCCTCATCTCCATTTCATTTAATTCAGTTCTGACTTTGGTTATTTCTTTTTTTGTTGGTTTGTTTTTGTTTTTTGAGATGGAGTGTCGTTCTTGTTGCCCAGGCTGGAGTGCAATGGTGCCATCTCAGCTGACCACAACCTCTGCCTCCCAGGTTCAAGTGATTCTCCTGCCCCAGCCTCCTGAGTGGCTGGGATTACAGGCATGCACCACCACGCCCGGCCAATTTTGTATTTTTAGTAGAGATGGGGTTTCTCCATGTTGGTTAGGCTGGTCCAGAACTCCCGACTTCAGGTGATCCGCCCACTTCGGCCTCCCGAAGTGCTGGGATTACAGGCTTGAGCCACTGCGCCTGGCCTATTTCTTTTCTTATGCAAATTTTGAGGTTGATTTTTCTCTTGTTTTTTTCAAGTTTCTGTATTAATTTGAGATGTTTCTGATGTGGGTGTTTCGTACTACAAACTTTCCTCTTTAGTTATGTCTTACAGATTCTGGTGCATTGTTTCTTTGCTTTTATTAGTTTCCCAGAATTTCTTAATTTTTGCCTTAATTTCTTTCTTAAAAGTCATTCAGGAACAGATTGTTTCATTTCCATTTAATTGTATGGTTTTGAGAGATCTACTTGGTATTAGTTTCTATTCTTGTTTTGCTGTGGTCCAAGAATGTGGTTGATATTGTTTTTTTTAAATTTGTTAAGAATTGTGTTTGGCCAAGCATTGTGTCAATTTTATAGCATGTGCCACTTGAATGTGAGAAGAAGGAATATTTTGTTTTTGTTATGTGGAGTGTTATGGAGATGTCTGTTATGTCCATTTGGGGAAATGTTAAGTTAAGTCTCAAATATCTTTGTTAGTATTCTGCCTTTATTATGTGTCCAAAAGTCACTTGGGTGTTGAAGTCTCCCACTTCTTTTGTGATGTTATCTAAGTCTCTTTGTATGTTTCTAAGAACTATTTTATAAATATGGGTGCTCCAGTGTTAGAGATATATATATGTATGTGTATATATACACACACACATATATATGTATACACATATATACACACATATATACACATACGTATGTATATACACACACACACGTATATATAGAGAGAGAGATTTAGAGTAGTTAAATATTCTGGTTGAATTGAACACGTTATTATTATGTAATGCCCTTGTTTATCTTTTTTTATTGTTGTTTGTTTAAAGCTAATTTTGTCTGAAGTCAAAGTAGCAACCCCTGCTCTTTTTGGTCTTCTGTTTGCTTGATTAGTTTTTCTCCATCCATTTATTTTGAACCTGTGGGTGTTCTTGCATGTGAGATGGGTCTCTTGAAGACAGCATACAGTTGAGTCTTCTGCTTTACACACCTTGTCCTTCTTTCCCTTTTAAGTGGGGAGTTTAATTCATTTACATTCAAGATTAATATTAACATTTGCAGATTTGACCCTGTAATTATGTTGTTAGCTGATTGTTAAGTAGATTTGATTAAATATTGCTTTGTAGTGTGCATGGCCTAGGTACTTGAGTGTGTTTTGTGGTGATTGGAAAAGAACATTTATTTCCATGTTTCACTCTCTCTTAAGGATCTTTTGTAAGGCAGACCTGGTGGTAACAAATTCCCTTAGCATTTGCTTGTCTGAAAAGGATGTCATTTCTTATTTACTTATATATAAAGCTTAGCTTGGCCAGGTATGAAAATCTTGGTTGAACTTTATTTTCTTTAAGAATTTTGAATATAGCCCCCCAATGTTTTATGGCTTAGAATTCTGCTGAAAGATTTGCTGTTATCCTGTTGGGTTCCCTTTGTAGGTGACCTGCCACTTCTCTCTAGCTGCCGTTAATATTGTTTCATGTTGACCTTGGAGGATCTAATGACTATGTTTCTTAGTCATTTGAGTATCTCACAGAGGTTCTCTGAATTTCTTGAATTTGCATGTTTGTGTTTGTTATTTGGAGTATCATGGAGATGTCTGTTAAGTCCATTTGGTGAAATATCAAGCTAAATCTCAACTAGGAAAGTTGGAGAAATGTTCATGGACAATATTCTTATATATGTTTTCCAAAATGATTGCTCTCTCTCTCTTTTCAGGAATGCCAATGTGTCATAGATTTGATCTGTCTACATAATCCTATATTTCTATTTTTTTTCATTTTTTAAAATCCTTTTTTCCTTATTTTTGTCTGACTTCATTTAAAGAACCAGTCTTTGAGCTCTGAGATTCTATCTTCAACTTGGTTTATTCTGCTGTTAATACTTCTGATACACTTACCACAGTAGTTTGAGCCAATTTCACATCTTGTGGGTCTTTCTGAAATTGTACCTGTTATTAGGGGCTTGCAACAACCTGGCAGTCAACTAAGGGTATAAGGAGCTTTGGTGAGGACTGAGGTTTGAAGGGAGGCAGGTACCTTAGTACCTGCTATCACTCTGCCAGCTACCACTACCATTGCTGTTGGCATGTGTGAAGGAGGATGAATCCCACTGTCCCTGCTCTTCACAATAGATTGGCTGATACCACCTATCAGAGTGTAGTGACCAGTAGACTAGGATCATATTCTCTTTACCCTGGCCCCCAGCACAGTGGGTTCCTGACTTCAAAGAGCAAGGGAACAAAGTTGGCACCCAATACAAGTCACCAAGATTTAGAGCATGCAGTCCAGGAGCTGGGAGTTGAGTGTTGGCCACTTTAAATCTTCCAGAAATGAAGCCAGTCAGCTGAATCCACCTTATACCACAATCAAACCCTCAAAGTTATCAATTAGGATAAAAGAAAAAAACTCACCCATAGGTCAGCAACCTCAAAGATTGAAAGTAATAAGCCCACAAAAATGAAAGGATCAGTGCAGGAACTCTGAAAACTCAAAAAGCCACAGAGACTCCTTTCCTCCAAATGAACACATCAGCTCTCCAGCAAAGGTTCTGAACTAAGCTGAGATGGCTGAAATGACAGTATTAGAATTCAGAACATAGATAGAACAAAGATCACTGAACTACAGAAATACATTGAAACTTAATCCGAGAAGCTAAAAATCATGATTAAATAATAAGGAACTGACAGTCTGAACAGCCAACATGGTAAAGAACATAACCAACCTGATAGAGCTAAAAATCACACAACAAGAATTTCATAGTGCTGTCACAAGTATTGAAAGCAGAATAGACCAAGTGGAAGAAAGAGTCTCAGAGCTTCAAGACTGGTTTGCTGAAATAAATAAGACAGTCAGACAAACAGAGAAAAAAGAATGAGAAAAAAATGAACAAAACCTCTGAGAAATATGGAAGTATGTAGAGATAAACTCTATGAATCATTGGTGTTCATGAAAGTGATGGGGGAGAATGGAACCAACTTGCAAAACGTATTTCAAGGTATCATCCGTAAGAATTTCCCCCAACCTAGCTAGAGAGGCCACCATTCAAATTCAGGAAATGCAGAGAGCCCCAGTAAGACACTTCACAAAATGATAACTCTAAGACATGTAATCATCAGATTCTCTAAGGTCAAAATGGAAAAAACATGTTAAAGGCAGCTAGAGAGAAATGTTAGGTTACCTACAAAGGGAACCCCATCAAACTAATGGCAAATCTCTCAGCAGAAATTCTACCAGCCAGAAGAGATTGGGGACCAATATTCAACATTTTTAAAGAAAAGAAATTCCCACCCAATATTTTATATCTGGTCAAACTAAGCTTCATGAGCAAAGGAGAAATAAGATTCTTTTCAGACAAGTAAGTGCTGAGGAAATTTTTTACCACCAGGCATGCCCTCCAAGAGCTCCTGACAAAAACACACTGAAGTACCCAGACCAGTCACGATATAAAGCAACCAAATAAGCAAGTTTGAAAAATCAGGTAACATCATGATGACAGGATCAAATCCACACATATCAATACTAACCTTGAATGTAAATGAGCTAAATGCCCCCGATTAAAAGACACAGAGTGGCAAGGTGGATAAAGAACCAAGACCCCTTGGGCTGCTGTCTTCAAAAGACTCATCTCACATGCAGTAACACATATAGGCTCAAAACAAAGAGCTGGAGAAAAATTTACCAAGCAAATGGAAAAAAAGAAAAAAAAAGCAGGGGTTGCAATCCTAGTTTTAGATAAAACAGACTTTAAAACGACAAAGATTTTTTTTAAAAAGAAACAAGGACATTACATAATGGTAAAAAGTTCAACAAAAAGTTCTAACTATTCTGAATATTAGCACCAAATACAGGAGCACCCAGATTCATAAAGCAAGTTCTTAGAGACCTTTAAAGCGACTTAGACTCCCACACAATAACATTGAGAGACTAATACTCCACTGACAATATTAGATCATTGAGACAAACAATTAACAAAGATGTTTAGGACCTGAACTCCATTGGATCAAATGGTCCTAATAGGCATCTACAGAACTCTCCACCCAAAACCAACAGCATATACGTTCTTCTCATTGCCACATGACACATACTCTAAAATCAGTCACATAATCAGAAGTAAAACACTCTTTCGCAAATGCAAAAAACTGAAATCATAACAATCATTCAGACCATGGTGAAATCAAATTAGAAAGCAAGACTAGGAAATTTACTCAAAATCATACAATTACATAGAAATTGAATAACCTGCTCATGAATGACTTTTGGGTAAATAATGAAATTAAGGCAGATATCAAGAGGTTTTTTGAAACTAATGGGAACAAAGAAACAACATACCAGAATCTCTGGGACACTGAATTCTCACCTCAATAGAAGTAGAAAGAAGTTTCTACCTCTAACTTGAGGTAGAAAAATCTCAAGATAACAATGTGACATCACAACTAAGAGAACTAGATAATCAAGAGTAAACAAATCTTAAAGCTAGCAGAAGACAAGAAATAACCAAAATGAGAGTTGAACTGAAGGAGATTGAAACATCAAAATTTATTCAAAAGATCAATGAATCCTGCAGCTAGCTTTTTGGAAAAAAAATATAATGAAACAGATAGACCACTAGCTAGACTAATAAAGAAGAAAAAAATTCAGAAAAGTACAATCTGAAACAAGGGCGGTATTACCAATCACTCCATAGGAATATAGACAGTCATCAGAGAATATTATAAACACCTCTATGCATATAAACTAGAAAATCTGGAAGAAATGGATAAATACATAGACATGTACACCCTCCCAACACTGAACCAGGAAGAAACTGCATACCTGAGCAGACCAATAATGAGCTCTGGAATTGAGTTGGTGATTAATTGCCTAAAAAACAAAACAAATCCCAGGATGAGACAGATTTATAGCTGAATTCTACAAGATGTACAAAGAGGTGGTACAATTCCTGCTGAAACTATTTCAAAAAAAAAATGAGGAGAAGGGACTCCTCCCTGGCTCATTCTGTGAGACCAGTATCATCTTGATACCAAAACCTGGTAGAGACACAACAAAAAAAGAAAACTTCAGGTTAATATCTTGATGAACATCGATGCAAAAGTCCTCAAGAAAATACTGGCAAACTGAATCCAGCAGCACATCCAAAAGCTCATCCACTAAGACCAAATAGGCTTTATCCATTGGGTGGCAAGTTTGGTTCAACATATGTATATCAATAAATATGATTCATCACATAAACAGAACTAAAGACAAAAGCCACATGATTTTCTCAATAGAAGCAGAAATGGCTTTTGGTAAAATTCAACAGTACTTGTTAAAAACTCTCAATAAACTAGGTATTACAGAAACATACCTCAAAATAATAAGAACTACCTATGATGAACCCACAGCAAACATCATACTGAATGGGCAAAAGCTGGAAGCATTCCTCTTGAAAACTGGCACATGGCAAGGATGCTGTCTGTCACCACTCCTATTCAACATAGTATTGGAAGTCCCAGCCAGGGCAATCAGGCAAGAGAAAGAAATAAAAGGCATCCAAATAAGAAGAGAGGAAGTCAAAATATCACTGTTCGCAGATGACATGATTCTATATCCAAAAAACTCAATAGTCTCAGCCCAAAAGCTCCTTTACCCTGAACAATTTCAGCAAAGTCTCAGAATGTAAAACCAATGTGCAAAATGTATTGACATTCCTATACACTGACAACAGTCAAGCCAAAAGCCAAATCAGAAATTCAGTTGCTATCACAATTGCCACACACAGAAAAAATAAAATAAAATATCTAGGAATACAGCTAACCAGAGAGATGAAAGATCTCTACAAGGAGAAATATGGAATATTTCTCAAAGAAATCAGAGATAACATGAACAAGTGGAAAAACATTCCATGCTCAAGAGATAGGAAGAATCAATATTGTTAAAATGATTGTGCTGGCCAAAGCAATTTGTAGATTCAATGTTATTTCTATTAAACCACCACTGAGATTCTTAATATAATTGAGAAAAAAAACTATTTTAAAATTCATATGGAATCAAGAAAGAGCCTGAATAGCTAAGGCAATCCTAAGCATAAAGAACAAAACTGAAGGCATCACACTACCTGACTTCAAACTATACTACAGGGCCACAGTAACCAAAACAGCATGGTACTGGTAGAAAAACAGACACATAAACCAATGGAATAGAATAGAGAATCCATAAATAAGGCCACACACCTACAATTATCTGATCCTTGACAAACCTGACAAAAACAAGCAATAGGAAAAGGACTCTCTATTTAATAAAAGGTACTGGGATAACCAGCTAGCCATATGCAGAAGATTGAAACTGGACCCTTTCTTTACACCATATACAAAAATTAACACAAGATGGATTAAAGACTTAAATGTAAAACCCAGAATTATAAAAACCCTGAAAAACAACCTAGACAATACCATTCAGGATATAAGCAGGAGCGAAGATTTTATGACAAAGATGCCAAAAACAATTGCAGCAAAAGCAAAAATTGACACATAGGATCTAATTAAACCAAAGCATTTCTGCACAGCAAAAGAAACAATCAACAGAGCAAACAGACAACCTGCAGAATGGGAGAAAAATACTGCAAACTATGCATCTGACAAAGGTCTACTGTTCAGCATCTATAAGAAACTTAAACAAATTTACAAGAAGAAAACAAACAACCATATTAAAAAGTGGGCAATTAACATGAACAGCCACATTTCAAAAGAAGACAAACATGGATCCAACAAGCACATTTTAAAAAGGTCAACTTCACTGACCATTCGGGAAATGCAAATCAAAACCACCATCAGATACCATCTCACATCAGTTGGAATGGTTACTATTAAAAAGTCAAAAAATAACAGATGCTGGCAGAGCTGCAGAGAAAAAGGAACACATACATTGTCTATGGAAGTGGAAATCAGTTAAATCATTGTGGAAGACAGTGTGGCAATTCCTCAAAGACCTAAAAATAGGATTGCCATTCAACCCAGAAATCTCATTACTGGGTCTATACCCAAAGGAAGAGAAAGCATTCTATTATATAGAACATGCATGCAGCATTATTCTCAATATCAAACACAGAATCAACCTAAATGTTTATCAGTAATAGATGGGATTAAAAAAATATGGTGCATATACACCAGGGAATAGCATGCAGTTATGAAAAAGAACAAGATCATGTCCTTTGCAGGAACAAGGATGGAGCTGGAGGCTATTATCTTTAGAAAACTAATGCAGAAACAGAAAAACAAATACTGCATGTTCTCACTTATAAATGAGAGCTAAATGATGAGAACACATGGACACATAGAGGGGAACAACACCCCCTACCTATCAAAGAGTGGAGGTTTGGAGGAGGGAGAGGGTCAGGAAAAATAATGGATACTGGGCTTAATACCTGGGTGATGAAATAATCTGTACAACAAACTGCCATAACACATTTACCTATATAAAACCTGTATATGTACTCCTGAACTTCAATTAAAATTTAAATAAAAAATACTTCTGTTTGTGCTGTAAAACTCTTACAGTGAATTTTTCAGCTCTATTAGCTCAGTTTGGTTCTATGTTAAAATGGCTATTTTATCTTCCATTTTTTGAACTGTTATACTGGACTCTTTAGATTCTTTGGAATGGGTTTCAACTTTCTCCTGAATCTCGATGATGTTTCTTGCCATCCAGATTCTTTTCAGCCTTTCTGATGTAGGTATTTGGAATTGTGAGTTTTCTTTTTAGCACTGGTTTTGCTGTATTACTGAAGTCCTGATACCTTGTTTCCCTGTTATCATTCATTTCAAATATTTTTAAAATTTGATCATTGATTGTATTGTTAATCCAAAAATTATTCAGGAGCAGATTGTTTAATTTCTATGTACATGTGTAGGTTTAAGGGACCTTTTGGAACTGACTTTTAGTTTTATTCCACTATGGTCTGTGAAGTGACTTGATATAATTTCAATATTAAAAAAATATTGATACTTGTTTTATGGGTTATTTTATGGTCTATGTTGGAGAATGTTTCATGTGCTGCTGAGAAGATTGTATATTCTGCACGTCTTGGGTAGAATGTTTTCTAAATAGCTGTTAGGCCCATTTATTCTAGACTACATTTAAGTCCAGGGTTTCTTTTTTGACTTTCACCTTGATGATCTGTCTAATGCTGTCAGTAGAATATTGAATTCCCCATTATTACTGTATTGCTATCTCTTTTATTAGTCTAGTAGTAATACTTTTATGATTCTGGGAGCTCCAGAGTAAAATGCATATATATTTAGTATTGTTATATGTTATCATATAATTGATTATTTTATTATTATATAATGTTCTTCTTTGTCTTTTTTACTGTTTCTTTACTGTTTTTCTGATATAAGAATATCTACTCCTATTTGCTTTTGGTTTCCATTTTCATGAAATATCCTTTTTTACCCCTTTACCTTGAATTTTAAAGAATCTTTATGTATTATGTGTGTCTCTTGAAGAAGGCAGATATTTGTTTTGTAATATACTTTATTCTACCTATCTGTATTTTTTAAGTAGAGCACTTAGACCATTTTTATTCTATGTTGGTATTGAGATGTGAGGTAATTTTCCAGTTTGATTGTTACCAAGTGACTTTGTTTTCTCCGTTGTGTTATTGTTTTATAAGCCCCATGAGTTTTATGCTTTTAAGAGTTTCTGTTGTGGCGTGTATCAACCTTTAATTTCAAAGTTGAATTTTTTTTAGCATTTTCTGTAGGACTTGTCTAGTACTGATGCATTTCCTCATCATTTGCTTATCTGAGAAATACTTTTTTCCCTTCATTTATAAAACAGTTTCACTGGATATAAAATTCTTGGTTGACAGTCATCTTTTATTTAGAAGGCTAAAGTTAGGATTCCGGTCACTTCTGGGTTGGAAGGTTTCTGTTGAGAAGTTTGCTGTTAGCCTGATAGGTTTTAATTCATAAGTTACCTGATGCTTTCGTCTCACTGCTCTTAGAATTCTTTCCTTCACATTAACCTTAGGCCTTGGTGATATACTTGTTGGAATTAATCTCACAGAAGTTTTTAGAGCTTCTTGTATTTGGATGTCAGATCTTTAGCAACACCAAGGAAGTTTTATCAATAATTCTCTCAAATGGGTATTCTAAAATTTTGTTTTTTCTTCTCACCCAGAAATACGTTTTGTTCTTAGGTTTGGCGATTTTACATAATCTCCTATTCATTGAGGAATTTGATCATTTTTGATTTTTTTTCTGATTTGGTTAATTTAAAAGTTTTGTCTTCAAGTTCTGAAACTCTCTTATATTTGGTTTAGTCTGTTGTTAAAATTTTCTACTGAATTTTGTAGTTCCCTTAAAGTGTCTTTGATTGCAGAAGTTATTTTAGGGAGACCCCCTGAAACTATTGCTATGGAATAAAAGATGAAATGCTCCTGATTGTTGTGAATACAAAATTGCATGCAGGATTGTGTAAAGACAATGCAAGGTTGGGCTGCCAGAATGAGCCAACAGTGCATGATGTGCTTCCCCCTGCAGAGAGCCTATAAACGGACCTGCAGTTAGGGAGGTTTTGCATCACCAAGATTCCTATCCCAGAAAAGCAAATGTTCATAGCTCTGGGAATAGAATGTGACCCTTGTGGAGAGCCTATAAACAGATGCATGAAGGGCGCCTGTTCATATGGAAAAGATAGGGTTATAAATGCCCTTATCTTGCCATGGCTCTTGTAGGTCTCTTTAGGGCTAAGGCATACTCCCTTCTGAGAATTTGTGGCCTAACTGGTTGTCTAGTTTCATGTCCTGTTTCTATTTCATTGTTTGCCACCAACTTTTGCTGCAATTATTACTGCTGATTAGTATCTTACTAAACATAGGTTATGTATAGACTGTGTTTCTGTTTTAAAGCTGTGTTAGAAATTGCTGACACACACACAATATTGTAAATTCTTATCTCTGTATACTGTACTTCTGCATACCGATGTTATGTTAGAGAATTACTTCATCCCCATGTGATCATCTCACCTCATAATCAAACGACCCTAAATCCCTCACTAACCTACGCCCGTCCTCACTAAACTTAATAATAAATGCTGATATAGCCAGTGCATTGGAGGCACCACAGGACCAGAAGGCAAAGATACTCCTCGAGAAGAGCAACTCTAAGACACCTAATTATCAGATTCACCAAAGTTGAAATGAAGGAAAAACTGTTAAGGGCAGCCAGAGAGAAAGGTTGGGTTACCCACAAAGGGAAGCCCATCAGACTAACAGCAGATCTCTTGGCAGAAACTCTACAAGCCAGAAGAGAGTGGGGGCCAATATTCAACATTCTTAAAGAAAAGAATTTTAAACCCAGAATTTCATATCCAGCCAAACTAAGTTTCATAAGTGAAGGAGAAATAAAATTCTTTACAGACAAGCAAATACTTAGAGATTTTGTCACCACCAGGCTTGCCCTACAAGAAATCCTGAAGGAAGCACTAAACATGGAAAGGAACAACCGGTACCAACCATTGCAAAAACATGCCAAAATGTAAAGACCATTGATGCTAGGAAGAAACTGCATCAACTAACGAGCAAAATAACCAGCTAATATCATAATGACAGGATCAAGTTCACACATAACAATAGTAATCTTCAATGTAAATGGACTAAATGGTCCCATTAAAAGACACAGACTGGCAAATTGGATAAAAATCAAGACCCATCAGTTTGCTGTATTCAGGAGACCCATCTCACATGCAGAGACACACATAGGCTCAAAATAAAGGGATGGAGCAAGATCTACCAAGCAAATAGAAAAAAAAAAAAGGCAGGCGTTGCAATCCTAGTCTCTGATAAAAGAGACTTTAAACCAAAAAACATCAAAAGAGACAAAGAAGGCCTTTATATAATGGTAAAGGGATCAATTCAACAAGAAGAGCTAACTATCCTAAATATATATGCACCCAATACAGGAGCACCCAGATTCATAACGCAAGTCCTTAGAGACTTACAAAGACACTTAGAATCCCATACAATAATAATGGGAGACTTTAACACCCCACTGTCAACATAAGACAGATCAACAAAACAGAAAGTTAACAAGGATATCCAGGAATTGAACTCAACTCTGCAAGCAGACCTAATAGACATCTACAGAACTCTCCACCTCACATCAACAGAATATACATTATTCTCAGCACCACATCACAGTTATTCCAACATTGACCACATAGTTGGAAGTAAAGCACTCCTCAGCAAATGTAAAAGAACAGAAATTATAACAAACTGTCTCTCAGACCACAGTGCAATCAAACTAGAACTCAGGACTGAGAAACTCAATCAAAACCCTCAACTACATGGAAACTGAGCAGCCTGCTCCTGAATGACTACTGGGTACACAACGAAATGAAGGCAGAAATAAAGATGTTCCTTGAAACCAATGAGAACAAAGATACAACATACCAAAATCTCTGGGACACATTTAAGCAGTGTGTACAGGGAAATGTATAGCACTAAATGCCCACAAGCAAAAGCAGGAAAGATCTAAAATTGACACCCTGACATCACAATTAAAAGAACTAGAGAAGCAAGAGCAAACACTTTCAAAAGCTAGCAGAAGGCAAGAAATAACTAAGATCAGAGCAGAACTGAAGGAGATAGAGACACAAAAAACCCTTCAAAAAAATCAATGAATTTAAGAGCTGGTTTTTTGAAAAGATCAACAAAATTGATAGACCACTAGCAAGACTAATAAACCAGAAAAGAGAGAAGAATCAAATACATACAATAAAAAATGATAAAGGGGATATCACCACCGACCCCACAGAAATACAAACTACCATCAGAGAATACTATAAACACCTCTACGCAAATAAACTAGTAAACCTAGAATAAATAGATAAATTCCTGGACACATACACACTCCCAAGAATAAACCAGGAAGAAGTTGAATCCCTGAATAGACCAATAGTAGGCTCTGAAATTGAGGCAATAATTAATAGCCTACCAACCAAAAGAAGTCCAGGACAAGACAGATTCACAGCTGAATTCTACAGAGGTACAAGGAGGAGCTGGTACCATTCCTTCCGAAACTATTCTAATCAATAGAAAATGAGGGAATCCTCCCTAACTCATTTTATAAGGCCAACATCATCCTGATAACAAAGCCTGGCAGAAATACACCAAAAAAAAAGAGAATTTTAGACCAATATCCCTGATGAACATCGATGCAAAAATCCTCAATAAAATACTGGCAAACTGAATCCAGCAGCACATCAAAAAGCTTATCCACCATGATCAAGTGGGCTTCATCCCTGGGATGCAAGGCTGGTTCAACTTACGCAAATCAAAAAACATAATCCAGCATATAAACAGAACCAAAGACAAAAACCACGTGATTATCTGAATAGATGCAGAAAAGGCCTTTGACAAAATTCAACAGCCCTTCATGCTAAAAACTCTCAATAAATTTGGTATTGATGGAACGTATCTCAAAATAATAAGAGCTATTTATGACAGACCAACAGCCAATATCATACTGAATGGGGAAAAACTGGAAGCATTCCCTTTGAAAACGCTCACAAGACAGGAATGCCCTCTCTCACCACTCCTATTCAACACAGTGTTGGAAGTTCTGGCTAGGGCAATCAGGCAAGAGAAAGAAATAAAGGGTATTCACTTAGGAAAAGAAGAAGTCAAATTGTCCCTGTCTGCAGATGACATGATTGTATATTTAGAAAACCCATCATCTCAGCCCAAAATCTCCTTAAGCTGATAAGCAACTTCAGCAGTCTCAGGATACAAAATCAATGTGCAAAAATCACAAGCTTTCTCATACACCAGTAACAGACAAACAGAGAGCCAAATCATGAATGAACTCCTATTCACAATTGCTTCAAAGAGAATAAAATACCTAGGAATCCAACTTACAAGGGATGTGAAGGCCCTCTTCAAGGAGAACTACAAACCACTGCTCAGTGAAATAAAAGAGGACACAAACAAATGGAAGAACATACCATGCTCATAGATAGGAAGAATCAGTATTGTGAAAATGGCCATACTGCCCAAGGTAATTTATAGGTTCAATGCCATCCCCATTAAGCTACCGATGACTTTCTTCACAGAATTGGAAAAATCTGCTTTAAAGTTCATATGGAACCGACAATGACCCCGCATTGCCAAGACAATCCTAAGCCAAAAGAACAAAGCTGGAGGCATCATGCTACCTGACTTCAAACTATACTACAAGGCTACAGTAACCCAAAAGGCCTGGTACTGGTACCAAAACAGAGATATAGACCAATGGAACAGAACAGAGCCCTCAGAAATAATACCACACATCTACAGCCATCTGATCTTTGACAAACCTGAGAGAAACAGGAAATGGGGAAAGGATTCCCTGCTTAATAAATGGTGCTGGGAAAATTGGCTAGCCATAAGTAGAAAGCTGAAACTGGATCCTTTCCTTACTCCCTATACAAAAATTGATTCAAGATGGATTCGAGACTTAAATGTTAGCCCTAAAACCATAAAAACCCTAGAAGAAAACCTAGGTAATACCATTCAAGACATAGGCATGGGCAAGAAATTCATGTCTAAAACACCAAAAGCAACGGCAACAAAAGCCAAAATTGACAAATGGGATCTAATTAAACTAAAGAGCTTCTGCACAGCAAAAGAAACTACAATCAGAGTGAATAGGCAACCTACAGAATGGGAGAAAATTTTTGCAATCTACTCATCAGACAAATGACTAATATCCAGAACCTACAAAGAACTCAAACAAATTTACAAGAGAAAAACAACCCCATCAAAAAGTGGGCAAAGTATATGAACAGACACTTCTCAAAAGAAGACATTCATACAGCCAACAGACATATGAAAACATGCTCATCATCACTTGCCATCAGAGAAATGCAAATCAAAACCACAATGAGATACCATCTCAAACCAGT
This sequence comes from Macaca fascicularis, assembly GCF_037993035.2. Taxonomy (NCBI): domain Eukaryota; kingdom Metazoa; phylum Chordata; class Mammalia; order Primates; family Cercopithecidae; genus Macaca; species Macaca fascicularis. The sequence goes on along the minus strand of NC_088393.1, from coordinate 36,024,343 downwards.
TAGAATGGCAATCATTAAAAAGTCCGGAAACAACAGATGCTGGAGAGGATGTGGAGAAATAGGAACACTTTTACACTGTTGGTGGGACTGTAAACTAGTTCAACCATTGTGGAAAACAGTGAGGCGATTCCTCAAGGATCTAGAACTAGAAATACCATTTGACTCAGCCATCCCATTACTGGGTATATACCCAAAGGATTATAAATCATGCTGGTATAAAGACACATGCACATGTATGTTTATTACAGCACTATTAACAATAGCAAAGACTTGTAATCAACCCAAATGTCCATCAGTGACAGACTGGATTAAGAAAATGTGGCACATAATACACCGTGGAATACTATGCAGCCATAAAAAAGAATGAGTTCCTGTCCTTTGTAGGGACATGGATGCAGCTGGAAACCATCATTCTCAGCAAACTATCGCAAGAACAGAAAACCATACACGGCATGTTCTCACTCGTAGGTGGGAATTGAACAATGAGATCACTTGGACACAGGAAAGGGAACATCACACACTGGGGCCTATTGTGGGGAGGGGGGAGGGATAGCATTAGGAGATATACCTTATGTAAATGACGAGTTAATGGGTGCAGCACACCAACCTGCCACGTGTATACATATGTAACAAACTGACATGTTGTGCACATGTACCCTAGAGTTTAAAGTATAATAAACAATAAAAATAAATAAAAATAAATAAATAAATAAATAAATAAAATCTTAGTACTGCAACTTAAAAAAAAAGCCTTTTATAATCTCTTATTATAGTCTCTCAAAAAGAAACCCAGTAATTTTAAGAGAAGATCAAATTTTTTATTTTCAACTTTTAAATTCAGGGTTTCATGCACATGTTTCTTACCTGAGTAAATTGTGTGTCACTGAGATTTGGTGTAAAAATGATTTTATCACACAGGTAGTGAGTGTAGTACCCAATAGGTAGTTTTCTGATTCTAACTCTCCTTTCCCCCTCTACCATCAAGTACGCCCTGACATTTATGGTTTTCCTTTTTGTGCTTATGTGTGCTCAAAATTTAGCTCACACTCATACATGAGAACATGCAGTATTTGATTTTTCTGTTCCTGAATTAATTCACTTAGGGTAATGGCCTCCAGCTGCATCCATGTTGGTAGGAAAAATACATGATTTCATTCCTTTTTATGACTGCATAGTATTTCATAGTGTATATGTACCACATTTTCCTTTTCCAGGCTACAGATGATGGGCATCTACGTTTAATTGCATGTCTTTGCCATTGTGAATATCACTGCAATGAACAAAAACAAACATGTCTTTTGGGGAAAATAATTTTTATTTATTTGGGTATATAACCAAAAATGGGATTGCTGGGTTGAATGGTAGTTCTATTTTAAGTTATTTGAAAATTCTTAAAATTTTTCCACAGTGGCTGAACTAATTCACATTTCCACTGGCAATGTATAAGCATTCCTTTTTCTCCACATCCTCATCAACTTGTGTTTTGTGTGTGTGTGTGTTTTCAATTATAGCCATTCTGACTGCTGCAAAATGGTGCTTAATTGTGGTTTTAATTTGTGTTTCTCTAATGATTAGTGATGTTGAATTTTTTTTCATGCTTTTTAGCCACGTGTTGTCTTCTTTTGAGAAGTGTCTGTTCATGTTCTTTGCCCATTTATTGATGGGGTTGTTCATTTTTTACTTGTTGATTTGTTTAAAATTCTCATAGATTTTGGGTATTGAGTTTATCAGATATTTTCAACCATTTTGTAAATAGTTTAACAATTCTGTAGGCTGTCTGTTTACTCTGTTAATGTTTTTGTTTTTGCTGTGCAGAAGATCTGTAGTTTAATTAGGCACCATTTGTCTATTTTTGTTGTCATCGTAATTGCTTTTGGAGACTTCACCATAAAATTTTTGCTGATGCCTCTGTCCAGAATGCTGTATCCTAAGATTTCTTATTGATTCTTAAAAATAATTTTAGGTCTTACATTTAAGTCTTTAATCCACCATGAATTGATTTCTATATAAGATGTAAAGAAAGTGTCAATTTTTAGTCTTCTGCATATGGGTGTCCTGTTACCTTAGCAACATTTATTGAATAGGAAGTCCTATCACCATTGCTTCTTAAAAAATTTTTCAAATATAAGTTGTAGGTGGGCAGCTTTATTTCTGTGTTCTCTAAAACTGTTTAATTTGTCCATGTGTCTCTTTTTGTACCAGTGTTATGCTATTTTGGTTACTGGAGCCTTGTAGTATAATAAGTTGACAGGTATTGTGATTCCTTCAGTTTTGTTGTTTTTGTTAAGATTGCTTTAGTATTTTGGTTCTTTGGTTTCATGTGAATAGTTGATGAATTTTAAAGTAGTTATTTCTAATTCTTTGACAAATCATTTGGTAGTTTGATAGGAATAGCATTGAATCTGTAAATTGCTTTGTGCTGTATGGACATTTTAATGCTATTGGTTCTTCCTATTCATGACCATGGAATACTTTTCTACTTTTTTGTGTAATTTCTGATTTCTTTCAGCAGTGTTTTGTAATTCCTCTTGTAGAGATCTTTCAACTCTCTTGTTAGCTGTAGTCTTAGATATTTAGTTGTTTTTATGTCTTTTATGAATGAAATTGTGTTCTTGATTTGGCTCTCATCTTAGATATTATTGGTAAACAGAAATGCTATTGATTTTTGTACAATGGTTTTTTATGCTTAAACTTTGCTGAAGTAGTGTATTAGATCTAGCAGCCCTTGGGCAGATAATACGGGATTGTATAGGTGTAGAATTATATTATCTGCAAAAAAATATAATTTGACTTCTTCTCTTTCTATTCTGGTACCTTTTATTTCTTTCTTTTACCTGATTGCACTGGCTAGGACTTTCAGTACTACTAGTATATTGAACAGGAGTGGTGAAAATGGGCATCCTTGTGTTGTTCCAGTTTTCAAGGGGAATGCTTCCAGCTCTTGCTCATTCAGTATGATGTTTGCTGTGGGTTTGTCATAGATGGCTCTTATTATTTTGAGGTATGTTTCTTTGATGCTTAGTTTGTTGAAAGTTTTTAACATGAAGGGATGTTGAAATTTATCAAAAACTTTTTCTACATTTATAGAGATGATCATGTGGTTTCTGTTCTTAGTTCTGTTTATTTGATGCATCACTTTTATTGATTTGTGTATGTTGAACCAACCTTGCATCTCTGGAATAAAGACTATGTGATTGTGGTGGATTCACTTTTCTTATTACCTGGGATTCAGCTTGCTTGTATTTGTTAAGGATGTTTGTATGTATGTTCACCAGGGATATTGTCATGAAGTTTTCTTTTTATATTGTATCCTTGTCAGGTTTTGGTATCATAAATGTTGCTGTTCTTATAGAATGAGTTAGAGAGGAGTCCCTCCTCCTCAGTTTCTTGAGACAGTTTCAGCAGAATTAGTGCCAGCTCTTCATTATACATCTGGTAGAATCAAGCTGTAAATCTGTCTTATCCAGTGCTTCTTCTGGTTGGTAGGCTTTTGAAAAATTATTTATTCAATTTCAGAACTCATTATTGTATGTTCAGGGTTTTAAAATCCTTTTGGTTTAATCACAAGAGGTTGTATGTTTCCAGGAGTGTATCCATTTCTTCTAGATTTTCTAATTTGTGCTCATAGAGGTGTTTGTAATAGTCTCTGAGGGTTTTCTGTATTTCTGTTTGGCCAGTGGTAATATCCCATTTGTCATTTCTGATTGTGCTTGTTTGGATCTTCTCTCTCTTTTCTTTTTCATTAGTCTAGCTAGTGGTCTATCAATCTTATGTATTCTTTCAAAGAACCAACTTTTGGTTTCATTTGATGTTTTATATGATTTTTCATATCTTAGTTTTATTTAGTTCAGCTCTGATTCTCACTATTTTTTGAGATATCTTCTTGATATTGATTTCCAATTATATTTTTCTGTGGTCCAAGAGTGTGGTTGGTATGATTTCAGCTTTTTGAATTTGTTGAGATTTGCTTTACGATTGAGCATGCAGTTGATTTTGGATTATGTTTCATGTGCAGATGAAAATAATATATATTCTGTTGGTTTTTTGGTGGAGTATTCTGTAGATGTCTGTTTGGTCTATTTTACCAAGTGTCAAGTTTTAGTCCTGAATATCTTTTTTTTTTACTTTTCTGTCTCGATGATCTGTCAGTGGGGTGTTAAAGTTGTTTGGTATTGTTATGTCGTTACCTAAGTCTCTTTGTAGGTTTCTAACAACTTGCTTTATGAATCTGGGTGCTGCAGTGTTGAGTGCATACATATTTAAGATAGTTAAGTCTTCCTCTTGAACTGAACCCTTTATCATTATATAATGCCTTTCTTTGTCCTTTCTCATTATTGTTGATTAAAGTCCGTTTTGTCTGAAACAAGAATAGCAAATTCTGCTTTTTTTGTTTGTTGGTAAATTTTTCTATATTCCTATAATTTGAGCCTATGAGTGTCACAGCAACTAACATGGGTATTTTTAATACAGCATGCAGTTGAGTCTTGCTTTTTTATACAACTTGCCATTCTGTGACTTTTAAGTGGTGCATTTATTCCATTCACATTCAAGATTTATTGATATGTATGCATTTAATCCTGTCATCATTTTGTTAGCTGGCATTTATGTAGACTTAATTTTGTAGCTGCTTTATAGTGTCCTTGGTCTATATACATAAATGTGCTTTCTGGTGGCTAGTGACAGGCACTCATTGCTATGTTTAGCACTTCCTCAGGATCTCTTTTAAGGAAGGTCTGGTGGTCATTGCCTTAAGATTTACTTATCTGAAAAGAATTAGGGTTTTTTTTTTCTTATGAAGCTTAGTTTGGATGGATATGAAATGCTTGGTTGGAATTTTTATTAAGGATACAGAATATAGGCCCTCAATCTCTTCTGGTTTATAGATTTCTGCTGAAAAGTAAACTGTTAAGCTGATGAGATTCCCTTTGTTTGTGGCCTGCTCTTTCTCTCCACTTGCCTTTAATATTTTTTTATTTTGCATTCACCCTGGAGAATATGCTGACTGTGCGTCTTGAGGAAGGTCTTCTTGTCTAGTATCTTGAAGGGGTTCTCTAAATTTTCTGACTGTGAATGGTGACTTTGCTAGCAAAGTTGAGAAATTTTTCATCAACAGTATTCTCAAATATGTTTTCCAAGTTCCTTGCTTTCTCTCCCTCTATTTCAGGCACACCAATGCATTATAGATTTGGTCTCTTCACATAATTGTATTATTTCTCAGAGATTTTGTTTATTTTAAAGTTCTTTTTTTAAATTTGTGTCTGACAGAGTCAGTTCGAAGAACCAGTCCTGAAGCTCTGAAATTCTTTCCTCAGCTTGGTATATTATGCTGTTAATGATTTATAAAATTCTTATAGTGAGTTTTTCAGTTCCATTAGATCAGTTTGATTCTGCCTTAAAATGGCTTTATCTTGTATCTCAGCTCTGGTATCATTTTGTTGATTTCCTTAGATTCCTTGAACTGGGTTTCAACTTTCTCCTGAATCTCAATGAGCTTCATTGCCATAAAGATTCTGCATTATATGTCTGACATTTCAGTAATTTCTGTCTGGGAAAGATCATTAATGAGGAGCTAGTTTGAGGATTTGAAGATAGGAAGACATGTCTGCCCTTTCAGTTGCCAGAGTTTTGGCACCGATTCTCTATTCTATGTGGGGTGATGTTTCTTTAATTTTTGAAGTTGCTATTCCTTGGATGGAGCTTTTTGCTTTTATATTCTTTGATATCCTTGAGGACCTTACTGTGGTGACAGTTGGGTTCAGTTGACTGGCTATTTTGCTGGATAATTTCAGAGGGCTGAGGCTCAGCTCAGTACTCCTGGGCTGTATATTCTAACATTGGGGGCCTGGGACCAGGCCCATGGCTTTGTTCTCTAGCTCCTCAATGTTAAGCATCTGCTTCACTGGAGGTAGCAAGGCATCCTGGGTCTGCTGGCAACAACACTTTGATGGAGGTGCTGTTAAAAGGGCTTCATCAGGGTAATGGCAGCAGGGTGTGCACTGGTACATTCCAGCAGGAACAGGGCAATGCTACGGCAGCATTTGTGTACATGCCTGTGTGTACACAAGTGGCAGCAGCATGGCAGGGTCCACACATGTTCACATACTGGTGGCAGTAGGACAGTGGTGTAGCAGGGTCCACATGTGCACCAGCAGTGGCAGGATGGTGGCTCAGCAGGGTCTGTGCGTACATTTACACTGATGGCACCAGGATGGTGAGGCCCACAGACTCACATGCACCAGCAAAGCAGTTGGCAGAAATTTGGGGCAATTGCATGCCATCAAAGTGGTGGGAGGATGCTGCAGGCAAGTGTGTGCCAGTGAAGCAGTCGGGGGAGGCTGTGGGCAGTTGTGTGCTGGTGGGGTCCCTTGAACAGATGCTCTCTGATAGTTAGGTGTGATCTTCCAGTGAAGGACCTATGGTGGTGGCCACTGGGAAGCACCTTGTTTGAGCATCTGAGGCTTCACTTTTAGTGGTTGTGGCCAGGCAGAGACCATAGGAGAGACTGGCACACAGGAGGGTGTTCAGATCAGAATCGCTCCATCCCATGGGCAAGGTAACTTTATTCTACTCAGATCCAACAGCCAAGAAAGGCCAAAGCTGCCTAAATGAGTGTGGTGAGCCTTGGGGGATGGGCATCCCTGGCCATGCTGCACTGCAGTTGTTCCCATGTCAAACCATTTGGGCTCCACAAAGGCTGGAGTCCCCTCTCTGCCAACTCTTCAAACAGCTCTCCCTGCCATCTCAAATGTCCAGGGGGTCATGGGATCTTCTGCAGCTAGGATTCTGGAGGTCCATGGTGAGAGTGAACCACTCCATGCTTATTTAACTCACCCCTTCCCCAAGAGCTGCATAACGCCGGGAACAAATCCTGGTGCTTGGCAACCCTTTGCAGGGTTTCCACATTTCTCCCTCTTCAGCCCAATGTCTGTGTCCCTCCTCCACACACAATGTGTTCTTTCTGACAATCTGCTTGGAGTATTGGTCTTCTTGATTCTCTGGTCTCCCAGTGAGAAGTTCTTTCTCACCGTGTCAGGTCATTCCTCTTGGTTTTTCTCCTCTCTAATGTCTTTTTAAAAAAATTCTGGACATGTTATTTGAACATTTTTTTTCCCATTTGTGCCCTCGTGGACCTATGGATATATCTAGCTTTTAAAAAATGTAATAATGCAGCTGGGTGTGGTGGCTCACACCTGTAATCCTAGCACTTTGGGAGGCCGAAGGGGGCAGATTGCCTGAGTTCAGGAGTTCGAGACCAGCCTGGGCAACACGGTGAAACCCCCATCTCTACTAAAAAAAAAAATACAAAAAATTAGCCAGGCATGGCATTGTGAGCCTGTGGTCCCAGCTACTCGGGAGGTTGAGGTGGAAGAATCACTTGGGCCCATGAGGCGGAGGTTGCAGTGAGCCGAGATAGTGCTACTGCACTCCAGCCTGGGCAACAGAGTGAGACTCCATCTCCAAAATAAAAAGTAATAATGCTTTTTTAATGGCGATCATTAAAAAGTCAGGAAACAACAGGTGCTGGAGAGGATGTGGAGAAATAGGAACACTTTTACACTGTTGGTGGGATTGTAAACTAGTTCAACCATTATGGAAAACAGTATGGCGATTCCTCAAGGATCTAGAACAAGATGTACCATATGACCCAGCCATCCCATTACTGGGTATATACCCAAAGGATTATAAATTATGCTGCTATAAAGACACATGCACACGTATGTTTATTGCAGCACTATTCACAATAGCAAAGACTTGGAATCAACCCAAATGTCCATCAGTGACAGATTGGATTAAGAAAATGTGGCACATATACACCATGGAATACTATGCAGCCATAAAAAAGGATGAGTTTGTGTCCTTTGTAGGGACATGGATGCAGCTGGAAACCATCATTCTTAGCAAACTATCACAAGAACAGAAAACCAAACACCGCATGTTCTCACTCATAGGTGGGAACTGAACAATGAGATCACTTGGACTCGGGAAGGGGAACATCACACACCGGGGCCTATCATGGGGAGGGGGGAGGGGGGAGGGATTGCACTGGGAGTTATACCTGATGTAAATGACGAGTTGATGGGTGCAGCACACCAACATGGCACAAGTATACATATGTAACAAACCTGCACGTTATGCACATGTACACTACAACTTAAAGTATAATAATAATAAATAAATTAAAAAAAAAAGGGTACATGATTAACTCTTTTTTCCAGTGGATAAAAGAGCTTGAAAGAAAAGGAGTTTGTAAACAAACATTGAGAATAAATTAGTACTTGTGTCTTTTGTAATAGATGCCAAGATGCAAAAAAAGTTACGAAAAAACAGTAAATGTAAACTTACTTTCTTCAAGATTTACCATTAACTGTTTTCTTTCAACAAATGGAAGCACTTGACTATATATAGATATATATCACTTAAAGTATTATATATATAATACTTTAAGTCCTAAAGTACCTGTGCATAACATGCAGGTTGTTGCATAGGTATACATGTGTCATGTTGGTTTGCTGCACCCATCAACTCATCATTTACATTAGGTATTTCTCCTAATGCTGTCCCTCCCCCAGCCCCCAACCCCCCAACATGCCCCGGTGTGTGATGTTCCTTGCCCAGTGTCCATGTGTTCTCATTGTAGAACGTATTATTTTAATGTTATTCTTCCTACTGACACCTCATAGGCCTATAGAGATATGCAGTAACAAGAGGCAAGTGGAATCATACTTTCCATAAAAAGCATTATAACCTGTTTTTCTTTCCATGAATGATAGTTTGACAAAAAGGGAGCTTATAACCAAATGTTGAGAAGGTCATGTTTCTTTCTCTAACAGGTGCCAAGTCCAAGAAAAAAGAAACCTCCACCCATAGAAAGGAAAGGTACCCTTGCTTTCTGCAAGATTGATTATTTACTGTTTTATTTCAATGAACTGAAATGTTTGGTGACTGTGATGCTTTTCTCAGTGAAGTTTAGAACATGTTATTGAACATTTTTCTCTTTCCACTGAGATTTCATAGACATACAGAAATATCCAGCAATAAAAGGCAAATGTAATCATGCTTCCCATAAGAAACACTGTAAACTGTTTTCGTTTTTTGTTTTTTTGTTTTTTTTTTGAAGAGTTTGACACTAAAAGGCATTTGTAAGTAAACATTTAGAAGAAATTATTAGAACATGGTTTTTCTCCAATGAGCACCGAGGCTGATAGAGAAATCCAACTATAAAATGTAAGGTTGTTTTCTGCAAGATTAATCATTAACCGTTTTCTTTCAGTTAATAGAAGAATTTGATAAATGAGATGCATTTCTAACCAAAAGTTTAGAACATGTTATTTGAATATTTTTCTATGCCCATTGTATCCATGTAGGCCTAAAGACATTTTTAGCAATAAAAGAGTAGTGTAATTATGGTTTTCTTAGAATGCATAATAAACTCCTTTTTTATTGAAGTGTTTCAAAAAGAAAGGTGTTTGTAAGCAAATGTTGAGAAGTTATTAGAACATATTTCTGTCTCCAAAAGGCACCAATAAGCCAATAGAAAAATACACGTATAAAAAGTAAATGTAAGCGTATTTCTTTATGATTCATCGTTCACTGTTTCTTTTAGTCAGTGTAAGTTTTTATGAATAAGATAATTTTCTAAGCGAAAACTGAGAACATGCTATTGAAACATTTTTCTTTCTTCTTTGGACCTTCATTGGCCAGTAGAGCTATCCAGAAAAAAATTTTAAAAAAGCAAATTTAATTATAATTTCCTTAAGATGCATCACAGTATTTTTTCATTCAGTAAATGGGAGAGTTTGAAAAAAAAATCATCTTTAAGCAAACACAAAGAAGAAATTATTATGTTTCTTTTTCTAGTAGAAAGCAAGGGGCCAATAGAAAATCCACCTATAAAGAGTAAATGTAAGCTTGCTTTCTTTAAGATTCATAATTAACTGTTTTCTTTCAGTGAATAAAAGAGCTTGAAGAAGAAGATCCTTTTCTAAGCAAAGGTTTGTGTTATATAATTTGAACATTTTTATTCCCTGTTGTGCTCTTATGGGCTTAGAGAGATGTCAAGCAATCAAAGGCAAATGTAAGCATGCTTTCCATAGGGTGCATCAAGAACTGCTTTTTAAGATAGTGAATAGAGGAGTTTAACACAAAAATAATTTGTAATTAGACACTGAGAAGACATTATTGGGACATGCTTCTTTCTCCAATAGACACCAACAGCCAGAAAAGATATTCATAAATTTAAACAGTAAACGTAAGTTAACTTTTTTCAAACTTTATCATCAACTGCTTTATCTCAGTGAATAAAATAGTTGGATGAATGAGATAATTTTTAACTAAAAATTTAATTATGGTATTTTATATTGTTTGGCTGTGTCTCCACCCAAATCTCAGCTTGAACTGTATCTCTCAGAATTCCCATGTGTTGTGGGAGGGACCCAGGGGGAGGAAATTGAATCATGGGGGCCGGTCTTTCCCATGCTATTCTTGTGATAGTGAATAAGTCTCATGCGATATAATGGGTTTATTGAGGGTTTCTGCTTTTGCTTCTTCCTCATTTTCTCTTGCTCCTGCTGCATAAGAAATGCCTTTCACCTCCCGTCATGTTTCTGAGGCCTCCCCAGCCATGTGGAACTGTAAGTCTGATTAAACCTCTCTTTCCACCAGTCTCGGGTATGTCTTTATCAGCAGTGTGAAAACAGACTAATACAGTAAATTGGTACCCAGAGTGGGTGTTGCTGAAAAGATACCTGAAAATGTGGAAGCGACTTTGGAACTGGGTAACAGGCAGATGTTGGAACAGTTTGGAGGTCTCAGAAGAAGACAGGAAAATGTGGGAAAGTTTGGAACTTCCCAGAGACTTGTTCAATAGCTTTGACAAAAATGCTGATAGTGATATGAATAATAAAGTCCAGGCTGAGGTGGGCTCAGATGGAGATGAATAACTTGTTGGGAACTGGAGTAAAAGTGTCCCTTGTTACAATTTAGCAAAGAGACTGGCAGCATTTTTCTCCTGCTCTAGAGATTTGAGGAACTTTGAACTTGAGAGAAATGATTTGGGGTATCTGGCAGAAGACATTTCTAAGCAGCAAAGCATTCAAGAGGTGACTTGGGTGCTATTAAAGGCATTCAGTTTCAAAAGGGAAACAGAGCATAAAAGTTTTTTAAAATTTGCAGCCTGACAATGCAGTAGAAAAGAAAAACCCATTTTCTGAGGAGAAATTCAAGTCGGCTGCAGAAATTTGCATAAGTAATGTTAATACACAAGGCAATGGAGAAAATGTCTCCAGGGCATGTCAGAGGTCTTCACAGGAGCCTCTCCCATCACAGGCTCAGAGACCTAGGAGGAAAAGATGGTTTCCTGGGCCAGGCCCAGGGTCCCCATGCTGTATGCATTCTAGGGATTTGGTGCCCTGTGTCCCAGACACTCCAGCTGTGGCTGAAAGAGGCCAATGTAGAGCTCAGGCTGTGGCTTCAGTGGGTGCAAGCCTCAAGCCTTGGCAGCTTCCATGTGGTGTTGAGCCTGTTGGTGCACAGAAGTCAAGAATTCAGGCTTGGGAACCTCCACCTAGGTTTCAGAGGATGTATGGAAATACCTGGATGTCCAGTCAGAAGTTTGCTGCAGGGCTGGGGCCCTCATGGAGAACCTCTGCTAGGGCAGTGCAGAAGGGAAATGTGGGGTGGGAGACCCCACACAGAGTCCCCACTGGGGCCCTGCCTAGTGGAGCTATGAGAAGAGAGCCACCATCCCACAGACCCCAGAATGGTAGATCCACTGACAGCTTGCACTGTGCACCTGGAAAAGCCATAGACACTCAACACCAGCCCATAAAAGCAGCTGGGAGGGAGGCTGTATCCTGCCAAACCACAGGGGCGGAGCTGCCCAAGCCCATGTATACCTACCTTGACCTGGATGTGAGACATGGAGTCAAAGGAGATCATTTTGAAACTTTAAGATTTGACTGCCTTGCTGAATTTTGGACTTGCATGGGGCCTGCAGCACCTTTGTTTTTGCCAATTTCTCTCATTTGGAATGGCTGTATTTACCCAATGCCTGTACCCCTATTGTATCTAGGAAGTAGCTAACTTGCTTTTGATTTTACGTGTTCATAGGCATAAGGGACTTGCCTTTTCTCCGATGAGACTTTGGACTGTGGACTTTCGAGTTAATACTGAAATGAGTTAAGACTTTGGGGGACTGTTAAGAAGGCATGATTGGTTTTGAAATTTGAGGACATGAGATTTGGAGGGGCCAGGGGTAGAATGATATGGTGTGGCTGTGTCCCCACCCAAATGTCAACTTGAATTGTATCTCCCAGAATTCCCACATGTGTGGGAGGGACCCAGGGGGAGGTAATTGAATCATGGGGGCTGGTCTTTCCCATGCTATTCTCATGATAGTGAATAAGTGTCATGAGATTTGATGGGTTTATCAGGGGTTTCCACTTTTGCTTCTTTCTCATTTTGTCTTGCCACCACCATATAAGAAATGCCTTTCGCCTCCCGCCATGATTCTGAGGCCTCCCCAGCCATGTGGAACTGTAAGTCCAATTAAACCTTTCTTTTTTCCCAGTCTCAGGTACTCTTTATCAGCAGTGTGAAAATGGACTAATACAGTATTCTAATATATATCTGGGTTTTTGGAGCCCTCATCAGCCAACACAGATACCCAGCAATAAAAGGAAAATGTAATTATGCTTCTTTAAGAATGCATCATAAAATATTTTTTTTAGTACATAGAAGAGTTTGACACAGAAAGGCATATTTAGGCAAATTTGGAAAATAGGTTATTAGAACATGTATCCTTGTCCATTTATGTCAGGGGGCCAATAGAGAAATCTAGGCATACAAAGTAAATGTAAGCTTGCAGTTTTCATGATTCTTCGTTAACTTTTCTTTCAGTTAATGGAAAAGTTGGATGAATAAGATGTTTTACAAAGTGAAAATTTAGAACTTGTTATATGAATATTTTTTTTCTCATTCAGTGCTTATGGACCTAGAGAGATATTTAGATAAAAATACATTTGAAATCATCCTCCCCCTAGGATTTATCATATACTGTTTCCTGTCAGTGAATAGAATTTGTCCCAAAATGGCATTTGTAAGCAAATATTGAGGAATGTGTATTAGAACATATTCCTTTTGCTAATGGCTATCTAGAGCAGTGGTCCCCAAATTTTTCACACCAGGGACCAGTTTCTTGGAAGAAAATTTTTCCACATATAGTGGAGAGATAATTTCAGAATAATTCAAACTCATTATGTTTATTGTGCACTTTATTTCTATTATCATTACATACTCACCATAATGTAGAATCAGTGGGAGCCCTGAGATTGTTTTTCTGCAACTAGATGGTCTCATCTGGGGGTGATGGGAGACAGTGACAGACCATCAGGTATTAGAATCTCATAAGAAGTGTGCAACCTAGAACCTTCGCAGGGGCAGTTCACAGTAGGAGTTGGAGTTCAGCTTTGCTCACTGACCCTCCACTCACCTCTTGCTGTGCAGCCCACTTCCTAACAGGCCACTGAGGAGTACTGGTCCCTGACCCAGAGATTGGGGACCCCTGGCCTAGAGGATGATAGAGCAATCCACCTATAGTCAATGTCAAGCTTGCTTTTATCAAAATTTATTATTAACTGTTTTCTTTCAGTGCATGAATGAGTTGTACAATAAAACTAATTTCTAATCAATTATATATATATAATTTTATATATATGTGTATATATATACACACACATATATATATAATTTGAACTTCTTTTTACTTCTTCTGGCCTTCATCTACCAATAAAGACATCCAGCAATAAAAGACAAATGTAAGAAAGAGTTTTTCTTAGAATATATCATTAACTTTTATTAAAGTGAATGAAAAATTTTTACATAGAAAAACATTTGTAAGAAATTATAGTTTGATCAAAAGGATTATAAACTATTTTCTTTTTAGTAATTGGAAGGGTTTAACACAGAAAGGAATTTGTTAGCAAACATTAAGAAGTTTTAGAACATGTTGTTTTCTCTGATATGTTCTAAGACTTATAGAGAAATCCACTCATAAGAAGTAAATATAAACTTGCTTTTAAAAACATTTACCATTATTTTTTCTCGGGGTATGAAAAGAGTTCAGTGAATGAGAAGTTTTTTTTTTGTTGTTTTTTTTTTGTTTTTTTTTTTTTTTTTTGAGACGGAGTCTCGCTCTGTCACTCAGGCTGGAGTGCAGTGGTGCGATCTCGACTCACTGCAAGCTCCGCCTTCCGGGTTCATGCCATTCTCCTGCCTCAGCCTCCTGAGTAGCTGGGACTACAGGCACCCGCCACCACGCCCAGCTAATTTTTTGTATTTTTAGTAGAGACGGGGTTTCACCATGTTAGCCAGGATGGTCTCGATCTCCTGACCTCGTGATCCACCCACCTCAGCTTCCCAGAGTGCTGGGATTACAGGCGTGATCCACCGCGCCCGGCCGAGAAAGTTTTTCTAAGTGAACGTTTACAAATGTTAGGAGAATATTTTTCATTTTGTATTGGTTACTCCATAGACCTATAGTGATATGTGGCAATAAAAGGCAAATGGAATTATGCTTTCTTTCAAATGCATCGTATACTGTTTTCTTTCTGTAACATAAGAATTTGATCCAGAAGGGACTTTGTAAGCAAACATTGGGAAAAAGTTATTAGGATATGTTTACTCCATTAGGCAAAACTAGTGGACTAATTAATGATTAATGACACCAGTCAGGACCTCTTCTCCTGGCCTATTTAGAAAAATGATAGGACTCTTTCTCAGGGGTAAGAGCGGTGTCCACTGAGCAGTAAAATTCATTTATCAAGCAAATATTTAAGAAAAATCTACTATGTTTCAGACGTTGAGCTAGGTACTGGAGATAGCAAAACCACAAAGCCCCATGTTCACTTTAGTTGGGAAAACAGAAAATAAATAAATAAGTAAATAAATGTGAAAAATGTCAGGTGGCAAGAACTGCTGTGAAAAAAAATAACACAGAAAACGGGACTAGAGAATAGGCAGAAGCATCGTTTTGATGAAGTGGTGAGGAAAACCTCCATGAAGAAGAAACATGAGCGGAAGAAGCATGAGCCACACTGGCACTGTGGCTAGGAGTGTGCCCACGTGTTCACACTTCAAGGAGCACGAAGCAGCTGGTTTGGCTGGTGAGCTGTGTCATGGGAGAATGGCTGGCCACGAGCTGGGCTGGGGGCATATTCAGATCCTGCAGGGCCCTGGAGGCCATGGTGAAGCCTGTGACCAGCACTGCAAAACATGAGATGGGACCCTGGGAGCAACTGCTCTTACTTGCATTTTTAAAGGGTCATGATGGCTGCTGTGGGAGTAAGATTAGAAGTAGGAAGATGGAGGAAATTGTATCACTTTATGTCAGACGCCATGTTGCCTTGGACAGGCAGCAGGGCGAGTGGTAAGAAATGGATGGAAGCATTTCTGGGAGATTGGATAGAAAGTATGAGAGGCAGTCTTCAGGGATAATGACAAGATTGCTGTTACGAACAACTGGATAAAGGGAATTGCTGGAGTGGAGAAATCTGAGGGAGGGGCAGGGTTAGGGAGCAGGAACTAAGAATCTGGTTTTGGATATGTTTAATATGCCTGGTGGACCTTCAAGCTGAACTGTGACGTAAGCAGCTGCAGAGTGGCTGGGAGAGATTTCAGGAGAGGAGATAAGTTGAGAGGTACCAGGCATGGGGCAACACACCACCACATGCTGGCAAGTCATCTGAGGATTTGTTAAAATGCATATTATGATTCTGTAGGACTGGGGTAGGGCCCAGAAAGCTGCACTTCCAGCCAGCTGCCAGATGCTGCTACTGGTCCACAGAGCATGCTTTAAAAAGTAAAAATGTAGATGGAGTTTAAAGCCATGAGACTGGGTGGGATAAACTAAGGAATGAATATAGATTGAGAAGAGGAAAAACCCTTAGTGCTTAAGAGACTGGATCTGCTTCTGAGCTCAAGACTAGTATGGAATGATACCTTCTCCTAGGGTACCATCACCCCAACTGGCCAGGAGTATCCTCCAAAAATAATGCAATATGAGGCTCACTCAGAAATAAGGACTGCAAGACTTCCTGAGAAAGGTGTTGCCACATTATACACATTATAAAGACCTTTCCTTAGAAGGGGAGGAAGAATGTCTGTGTGACAGCAGTGATAGGGTAGGGGTGACAGAACAGGTCTACTTATATCATGAACCAGCCAGTCCAGCTGTGTTGCATGTGAAAATGGTTACTGGGATAACTGGGATTCTTAAAAGACATTCCAAGATGTCAGGAAGATTCTGGGCCATTTGGTGAGATTTGAAGCAAAAAATTATATTCCTCCCAATTTCTGAGAAGGTGTCTAATTTTTGGAAGTGGGTCTTCAGTGAGGCCAAGAACACTTAGAGATTAATGTAAATATAGACCCTCTTTTCATATCAGAAAAAATGAGGTGAGTCTGTTTTTTTAAATTTTTTTTTATTATACTTTAAGTTCTAGGGTACATGTGGATAACGTGCAGGTTTGTTACATATGTATACCTGTGCCATGTTGGTTTGCTGCACCCATCAACTCGTCAGCACCCATCAACTCGTCATTTACATCAGGTATAACTCCCAATGCAATCCCTCCCCCCTCCCTCCTCCCCGTGATAGGCCCCGGTGTGTGATGTTCCCCTTCCTTAGTCCAAGTGATCTCATTGTTCTGTTCCCACCTATGAGTGAGAACATGCGGTGTTTGGTTTTCTGTTCTTGCGATAGTTTGCTGAGAATGATGGTTTCCATCTGCATCCGTGTCCCTACAAAGGACACAAACTCATCCTTTTTTATGGCTGCATAGTATTCCATGGTGTATATGTGCCACATTTTTTAATCCAGTCTGTCACTGATGGACATTTGGGTTGATTACAAGTCTTTGCTATTATGAATAGTGCTGCAGTAAACATACGTGTGCATGTGTCTTTATAGCAGCATGATTTATAATTCTTTGGGTATATACCCAGTAATGGAGTGGCTGGGTCATATGGTACATCTAGTTCTAGATCCTTGAGGAATCGCCATACTGTTTTCCATAATGGTTGAACTAGTTTACAATCCCACCAACAGTGTAAAAGTGTTCCTATTTCTCCACATCCTCTCCAGCACCTGTTGTTTCCTGACTTTTTAATGATCGCCATTCTAACTGGTGTGAGATGGTATCTCATTGTGGTTTTGATTTGCATTTCTCTGATGGCCAGTGATGATGAGCATTTTTTCATGTGTCTGTTGGCTGTATGAATGTCTTCTTTTGAGAAATGTCTGTTCATATCCTTTGCCCACTTTTTGATGGGGTTGTTTGTTTTTTTCTTGTAAATTTGTTTGAGTTCTTTGTAGGTTCTGGATATTAGCCCTTTGTCAGATGAGTAGATTGCAAAAATTTTCTCCCATTCTGCAAAACCCCATCAGTACGTCACCATCATCAAAGACCAGAGGCAGATAAAACCATGAGGTGAGTCTTAATCATTTTAGAGATGTATTTTGTCAAGGTTGATGATGTACCTGGGAAAAACAGATAACCTACAACAGGATCTGGGGCCTGTGCTTTTTCTGAAGAAGATTTTGATAGCTTCAATATTTAAAGGGTAAATGTGGTGGAAGGGAAAAAGGGAAAGAAAGAAAAGAGATAGATGTGGTCACATTCTTGTGAGGCTTCTATTAGGTTAACCAAATCCACCTGTTGCACATGAAAAGGAGAACATAGAGGGAAAAGTCAATTATGCATTCATCTCATGTTCAGTAAATATGCACTTTACATAAGATAAAGTAAACATTGAGTCGAGGAAGCAGTCAAGTATGCATTTGTCTTGGGGTGGGTAGTGGGACAGTTCCCAGTCTCCTCTTGTTTTGTATCCATGAAGATAAGCTGTTAATTTACATTGTCAGGATGAGGGAGGCCCTGTGTGGAGAAATGTGGCATTCTATCTGTAGCAATCAGTTTAGGAACAAAAGGAAAGGCAGTTTTTTGTTTTGTTGTTGTTGTTTTTTTTAATAACTCAGCTTCTAAGCTTTAACTTTTCTCTTTTGGCATAGTTAATTTGGGGTCCCAACATTCTATTTTTTCTTTGTCATTTCCCCCCTATTTAAAAGGAACTTTCAAATAAAGTATTTTCAATGAAAATGAATCTGTGGTATTGGGTTTTGTCTGATCTCTCATCACTAGGATAGTTCATTCCTAGATGGATAAGTCCCACATTGTTAGGAAGGCTCATTCAGGTTGTGAATTCTCACATTCCACTGAGAAGAACAGAGAAATAAAATAGGGGGAAAAAAGGAGGGAGGAGAGATCATAAAAACAAAAGGGGAAAAGAATCCTGGAAAACTGATTTAGGACATGAATAGGTTGTTATTTCATCCTAAGTTGTTTAGCTTCAGTTCATAGGGCTTTAAGGAAAACACAGCTTTAATTTCTAGTGATTTCAAATTAGACAAATTGGAGATTTAAAAAAAAAAGGAAAAAATTAAAAACATTAGTTTGGAAAACTTGTAGCCAGGAAAACTTTAGGATTTGGTCCAAATTGTAGAAAATAATAAAAACTGAAAAATCACTGAATAAGACTAGAATGTAATAACACATATACTGTAGTTTCTTTTGAAAGATAATTTTTCTCTTTCAGTTCTCCATTTTTACCAAAGACAACTCATAGAAGGACTAATTTATTTTTTTAAAAAAGAAAAAATAAAAGTTTTAGTTTTATTATACTTGGCCTGATTATTTGCATAAAGTCCAGGAAGGAAAACTATCTTCCATATAGGCTTCTTTTTTAAATTGGCTTTACTGGAACATTTTAATATGATAAATCTCAGGTTAGATTTCTTCAAACCCTTAAGCCCAAACAAAGATTTGTCTTTTCCCACAAATACCTGTATGAATATTTCCTCTCTTTTTTTAAGGACCCACGATAACTTGGGGTTTCTGGGCTGGTCAGAAAGTGATAGTCTTTATATTCCGCAGACCAGAAATTCTGTAAAGAACCTGCATAGACAAGGTATGTGGTCAGTTTTTCCAAGGAGCTTTTCTTGGCTCTATAAGTCAATTTCGGTTTCTTAAGACAGTATGAAAATATGCCCTGCCAGTCAAAGCCTTGGTAAATAGTGTCTTCAATTGTGTCCTGTACAAAAGAAAATAGATTCTTATTGAGTTTATGCAAATAACTATATTGTCATTTATTAAGAATACTAACAAACAGTTTTCAAATTTTAAAGAAATCAGGTAGAGAGGAAGAAATGTGCTTCGAATTTTACTCAAAAGAATATACTCAATTGCTAATAGCTGTAATATAGCAAAAGAAAAATGTTTTTATGGCTCTTAAATACAAAACAAAAAGAATCAACAATGTTTCTAACAAAAATAGTCAAAAAATTTATTTCAGTCTTCTGTTATTTAGTCCATGCAATTAACTCATTCCATTTGATATTGTGTTGGCAATTCTCATGAACACGTTAACTTTTAAATTAGAGTCTTGGAAGTTATATTTTTCTATTCCAACAACACAGTCTCCAAAATTATCAGAAACCTATGTTTAAGAGCACTTCTTGAAGTTCTGTAGCTGATTATAAACCACTTTTTGAAAAGGATTAAAGTAATACAATATTTGTGGATGGCAAAATCTTCGAATTGCCATTGTTAGAGATACAGTTGACAAGGAAATTTAACTATTTTGTAACACACAACAATTTAACATAATAGTTATAATTATTACTGATAACATATACTCAGACATATTAGAATTGTAGGAATCATATGATTTTGAAGCACATACAAATAAGACATTTATGTAAATGTAACCCAAAGAAAGTTAAACACCTTTGTATATTTGACAGTGCTTCCTGTTTTATTTTATTTTACCAAATAAGACAAACATGTCTTTCTTGGACTTCCAAAAAATTAGTTTCAGGCCAAAAGACTGAATTTAGAATTTGATTTTGAAGAATTTGTCAAATAACAAAGGTTTAAAACACTTAATATCACAAAATGGCATTATATGTCACTGAAAATAAGTTATTCAGTTAGCCAAAGTGATAACTCAAAGATTTCAAAAAAGCAGAAACTTCTACTCTTAACATAGAAGAGACTCATGTTCCCAAATAATAAGACCTAATAAAGACATCATTAGGCCAGTGGGTCTGTCTGTCTCTCTCCCTATTCCTGATTTTTTCTTCTTTTTTCACTCAAAGGGCATGCAAAAATCTTTTACTATTTCTTAATATTACAGAAACATTTTGTTCAAAAGAGAATACTGAATTTTACCTTCATATAATGTATTACTAATATTTAAGCTAGTATAAATAAACCTTATGAACATATCTATCTAATTTTAATCAGCTTGATGGTAAGATATAACTTCCATAAATCTTTTATAAGCTTTTATTACTTTTTTAGTCAAGGATAAGATTAGCACCTCACGGAAACCTTGCTATTCCAACACAGGGACCTAGATGCTGACCTTGCATCAATGTGCTTTTCATAATAACGTTTAATTTACAGAGAAACTCTGAACTAATTTTCTCTCTCAAGATAAGCCCCTATAATCTCATGTGCCCACCTCTTTCATAGTAGTCCCTGGGCTGAGAAAGATTGAATAAGTTTAATTTCTGGCCCTGTGTCTCACAAATGCATTTTAAATGTTCAAGATTTAGCAGGAATTGGTGCTTTTTCAAGACCCAGGAGTCAAAGTCCTGTAACTTAACCACACAAGGATTTTAAAATCAATACAGAATGTTATATAGATATATTTCTTAAGCAAATAAAAAATTTAATAATGATGATATAGGAATTATCTCAATAAAACATAAGATCTGTTTCTTAGACCAGTTACCAAAAGTCAAAGAAAGACCCTCTGTAGTGATGGCTTCCCCTTATGGGAAGCCCATTCAGATCACCTGGAAGTCAAACCTGATGGAAAGAATACTCAAATTACTCGGATTCATAAGTCAAGTTTTCCTTTTCATGAAACAATTCAGACATACTAAGAAAAACCAAGAGTGCAGAATCAAGTTATACTGGAGGAAACCTTTGCCTTTGAGACCTTCGAGATAAAATATTTTAGCATCAGGCTTCAACAGCATTTAGAGTTATAGGAAAAAAAGTTACAAACACTGATGAAAAAGTTACAAAGAGAAAGTTATCCTCTCAGGCCTTCTCAAGAGGACAGAAAGCTGAAAGCAGTAAGACACAACAAAAGTTGAACATCTCTGAGTTAAAAATCAAAACTTTCTATAATATTAAGAGCAAATCAATACCTTAAGGTCTAACACAGGGGATCAAAACTTGGAAAGAGTGCTATAAGTAATTTCAAAATTATTCTTTTATTCAATAATAACACACTTTTTGGTTTTTTTTCAACTTTTATTTTAGGTTCAGGGGATATGTGTGCAGGTTTGTTACATGAATAAATTGTGTGCCCCTGAGGTATGGGGTATGAATAATACCATCATCCAGTTAGTGAGCATAGTACCTGACGGGTCGTTTTTAAAAGTGCCCCCCATCTAACCCTCTCTCTTCTTGTAGCAACCAGTATCTGTTGTTCCCATCTTTATGTCCATGTATACTCAATGTTTAGATCCCACTTATAAGTGAAAACGTGGTATTTGGTTTTCTCTTTCTACACTGTTTCACTAAGGATAATGGCCTCCAACTGCCTCCATGTAGCTGCAAAGGACATGATTTCATTATTTTCTATGGCTTTGTTGTATCACATGGTATATATTTAGCACATTTTCTTTATCCAGTCCGCTATTAATGGGCGCCTTGGTTGATTCCCTGTCTCTGCTATGGTGAATGCTGGTGTGGACATGCATTCTGGTGGAAGAGTTTATGTTGCTTTGGGCATATACCCAACAAGGAGATTGCTGGGTTGACTGGATGAAATTATCTACTGAAACAAAAGAGACATAAAAGAAGTGAGGCCATCCCTGAATAACACTAACATTTATGAGTCTGGGAGGCTCTGAGCTTTTCTTACTTTTTCTTTTTAAAAATACTTTTTTTTAGAGCAGTTTTAGTTTACAGCGAAATTAAGTGGAGAGTACAGAGAGTTCCCTTGTATTAATACTGTCCTCCCCAGCCTACCTCATTATCAACATTGTCTGCCAGAGTGGTACATTTCTTACAACTGAGCCTACATTGCCACATCATTATCACCTGAAGTTTATAATTTTTTTTTTAATGTTTTAAGTTCTAGGGTACATGTGCATAATGTGCAGGTTTGTTACATATGTATACATGTGCCATGTTGGTGTGCTGCACCCATTAACTCGTCATTTACATTAGGTATATCTCCTAATGCTATCCTTCCCCCCTACCTCCTCCCCACAATAGGACCCTGTGTGTGATGCTTCCCTTCCGGTGTCCAAGTGATCTCATTGTTCAATTCCCACCTATGAGTGAGAATATGCGGTATTTGGTTTTCTGTTCTTGTGACAGTTTGCTGAGAATGATGGTTTCCAGCTGCATCCATGTCCCTACAAAGGACACAAACTCATCCTTTTTGATGACTGCATAGTATTCCATGGTGTATATGTGCCACATTTTCTTAATCCAGTCTGTCACTGATGGACATTTGGGTTGATTACAAGTCTTTGCTATTATGAATAGTGCTGCAGTAAACATACGTGTGCATGTATCTTTATAGCAGCATGATTTATAATCCTTTGGGTATATCCCCAGTAATGGGATGGCTGGGTCAAATGGTATTTCTAGTTCTAGATCCTTAAGGAATCGCCACACTGTTTTCCACAATGGTTGAACTAGTTTACAGTCCCACCAACAGTGTAAAAGTGTTCCTATTTCTCCACATCCTCTCCAGCACCTGTTGTTTCCTGACTTTTTAATGATTGCCATTCTAACTAGTGTGAGATGGTATCTCATTGTGGTTTTGATTTGCATTTCTCTGATGGCCAGTGATGATGAGCATTTTTTCATGTGTCTGTTGGCTGTATGAATGTCTTCTTTTGAGAAGTATCTGTTCATATCCTTTGCCTACTTTTTGATGGGGTTGTTTTTTTCTTGTAAATTTGATTGAGTTCTTTATAGGTTCTGGATATTAGCCCTTTGTCAGATGAGTAGATTGCAAAAATGTTCTCCCATTCTGTAGGTTGCCTGTTCACTCTGATGGTAGTTTCTTTTGCTGTGCAGAAGCTCTTTAGTTTAATTAGATCCCATTTGTCAATTTTGGCTTTTGTTGCCATTGCTTTTGGTGTTTTAGACATGAAGTCCTTGCCCATGCCTATGTCCTGAATGGTATTACCTAGGTTTTCTTCTAGGGTTTTTGTGGTTTTAGGTCTAACATTTAAGTCTCAAATCCATCTTGAATTAATTTTCATATAAGGAGTAAGGAAAGGATCCAGTTTCAGCTTTCTACTTATGGCTAGCCAATTTTCCCAGCACCATTTATTAAATAGGGAATCCTTTCCCCTAAAGTTTATAATTTATTTTAGGGTTCAGTCTTGATGTTGCACATTCTGTAGGTTTTGACAAAGGTATACTGTAATGATATGTATCCAGTATTATAGCCTCATACAAAAAATTATACTACTCTAAAAATCCTCTTTACTCTGCCTATTCATCCCACTCTCTCCCCATAACTCTCAGCAACCACTGATCTTTTTACTGTCTCCATAGTTTTACCTTTTCCAGAATGACATATAGTTGGAATTCTACAGTAGGCACACTCCATGATTCTATGTATGTGAAACCTAGTAAAGATAAATTTATAATGATAGCAGATCAATGTTTACCAGGGGCTGGAAACAAAAGATTTTAGGAGAAGGTGGTTGACTGGGAAGTGACTCAAGGGACTCTTTTGGGATGATTAAAATATTTTATATCTTTCTTGTGGTGATGATTGTACAATTGCATATGTTTGTCGAAACTTTTAAAGTGTATTCTTAAAGTGGCTGCATTTTATTTATGTAAATTATAAAAATAAAGTCGATGTTAAAAAATAATACAGAGTTTTCTGCTCACTTTGCATTGTTTCCTCCAGTTGTAACATTTGAAAAAACTATAGTATAATATAGTACACATTAATATATACTATATATAATATACTATAATACAGTATAACAGATAGTATGTTATAGCATAGTGTTATGCTGCCAAAGATACAGAGAAACTGGATTACTCAAACATTGCTGCTGGAAATGTAAAATGGTACAACTACACTGAAAAGCAGTTTGTCACTTTCTTAAAAACAAATAAAACATGTAACTACCATGTGACCCACAACTGTACTCCTGGGCATTTATCCCTGAGACATGAAAATTATGTTCATTATACACTATAATATAGTATAATATAGTATCTATTATACCAGGATATTGACATTGATATAATCTACTGACCATAATCCAATTTTCCCTAATTTTGCTGTGCTCATCATGTGTGTGGATTAAGTATTATATTATTTTAGAATTTGTATAAGTTCATGTCTTCAACACTACTGGTCAGTTCCAGCATCACAAGGATCCCTTATGTTGTAATTTCATAACTACACCCTCCTTCTTCTTGTTCTTATCTACTCCCACCTCTTCCTCCCACTCTGGCTACCAGTAATTAGTCTTGTATTTCTAAAATTTTGTCATTTCAAAAATGTCATATAAATGGAATTGTACAGTATGTAACCTTTTAGAAATGGCTTTTTCACTCAGCAAAATTCACTGGAGAATCGCGCAGTTTGTTATGTATATCAATCGTTTGCTCCTCTTAATTGCTGAGTATGGTGTGATGATCAATTTTAAGTGTCAATATGATTAAGCCATAGTACCCTGTTATTTAATTAAACACAATATAGGTGTTGCTGTGAATGTATTTTGTAGACATGGTTAACATCTAAAATCAGTTGATTTTAAGTAAAAGACATTACTCTCAATAATGTAGTGGGCCTCATATAAATAGTTAAAGGCCTTAATAGAAAAGACTGGTTTTTCCAAAGAAAAAGAAATTTTGCTTCAAGACTTCAGCATCCACTCCTACCTGAATTTTCAGTCTGCCTGTTTGGTCTACAAAATTTAAAAATGCCAGCCCCTACAATTGTGTGAGCCAATTTCTAAAAATTTTCCCCTTCTCTCTCTCTAGAGCTCTCTCTCTCTCTCTCTCTGTCTCTCCCCCACCCCCTCATATATAATCTTATACTAATCCTCTTTCTCTGGAGAAGTTTAATTTATACACATGGCTTGAAGGCATCACAATTTGTCTGACAGTTCACCTATTGAAGGATGTCTGGGTTGTTTCCAGTTTGGGGCTATTATGACTAATGTTGTTATAAACATTAGCATACAGGTGATTGTATAAACATAATTTTCATTTCTCAGGGATAAACGCCCAGGAATACAGTGATGTGTCATATGGTACTTACAGGTTTCATCTTTTTTTTTTTAGAAAGTGCCAAACTATTTTTCAGAGTGTTTGTACCATTTTACATTTCACCAGCAATGTTTGAGTGCTCCAGTTTCTCTGTATCCTTAGAAGCATTATGCTACTTCTATTAATTTTTATTCTAATCATTCTGATATGTGTGTAGTAATATCATTATTTATTTATTTATTTATTTGAGATAGAATCTCGCTGTGTCACCAAGACTGGAGTGCAGTGGCGCAATCTCTGCTCACTGCAACCTCTGCCTCCCGGGTTCAAGTGATTCTCCTGCCTCAGCCTCCTGAGTAGCTGGGATTACCGGCATGCACCACAAAATGCCCAGCTAATTTTTTTGTATTTTTATTAGAGACAGGGTTTCCCTCATGTTGGCTAGGCTGGTCTCGAACTCCTGACCTCAGGTGATCCACCAGCCTCGGCCTCCCAAAGTGCTGGGATTACAGGCATGAGCCATCAGGTTTCATTTGTCATTTCCCTTATAGTTAATGAAGTTGAACATTTTTCATGTACTTATTTGGCATCTTTATATCCTCTTCAGTGAAATGTCTATTTGTGTTTTTTGCCTATTTTGTCTTTCATTGTTTGCTGTTTTCAGAGTTTTGTGAGTGCTTTATGTACTTTAGATAGTTGTCTTTGAGGGGTCACCACTCTGACTTGTCTGAACTCCATGTCTCCCACACCTGTGTGAGTTGTGGTCATTGTTTAACTCTTGGCTCAGCCCATGCAGTTTCACCCTAGTAACATGTGGCTCAGTATTCAGAATCAGACTAGAGTGGCAACCTTCTAAAGATTTCTCAAGCTCTTTTTGAAATCAGCTCTTTCTCCTGACACTTCTTTTTAAAAATTCCAGCCACTTCTGTCTCTCCAAACTCTGATCTCTCTTTCCCTAATTTGGTGAAATGCTGTGCTCTGTTCAAATTCCCCCTTCCAGTTCTGCAGTCCAGAGACGCCTGCAGGCAGAAAGCCAGGGGGATTACAGGACTCACAACTTTTGTTTGTCTTCTCTTAGGGATCACAGCCCTGCCGTGACCATTGTTTAAAAACTGTTGTTTCATATATTTTGTCTGGTTTTCTAGTTGCTTATAGTGGGAAGGTAAATTTAACTTCAGTTCCTCATCATAGCTAGAAGCAGACACGCTGACCTGCATTCTCTCCATAGGCCTGATAAAAACATAAACACTGGGCCATGCAGGGCGGGTGGTGCCTGAGTCTTGGACTGAGAGGGCAGATCATTGGGCATTGGCACTTCTCTTAACTTCCTTAAGAATTTTTCAGTTGTATCCTAGACTAGTTTCCTAGGATACATACATTCAGACATATGCAATTAAACACTTGACCTGCTTGTACGGGTTTGCAAAGACTAGAATATGAGCACTAGTTTTACGTGATGTGTACATACAAATTTTACATATAGTGCTTTACAAAGTGTGCAAGATTTATTTTATTTTGAAAGTTTAAGCTGCCCTCTAGTGGAAAATACATGTCAAGATTTGGGCCTGGCTTTTCTTTGGTTTTGTTTTAATCATCTGGGAGCCCCAGATACTCAAATCAGTAGCAGTGAGCTAGTATCTCTTCTCTCCCTGAAGCCGATGGGTGTTGTGGGCTACCTTTCTTTCTTATGGAAAGTGCTCAGGCCCACCCCGGGCCCAAGTGGAGCTCCATACAGCTGCAGATAGAGAGACAAGCCTTACCCCAATGGGACCCCTCCTACAATCAGGGGCCCTCTCTCCCTTTCTCTGCTGTTCAGAATATGTGCTGTCTGTCTGGTCCATATCTGCTCTCTGAAATCCATTCACATGAATGTCCAATAATGACTTACAGTAGTACGTGTCTCCCAGGGAATCAAAGCCCTTAGCCATGCTGTTAGTTACCACCCGAAAGGCTGCTTCTGTTCTTAGGGAAGATGTTGAGATGATTTGCAGGCAAAGGAGGGTCACCAACACAATCAGCCTTCACTGACCCTGACTCGGGTAATGACATCAATGTTGAATCTGCTTCCTAGAAGCATCTGGGCAGAAGCAGCCAGCATGGTCCCAGCCCTGGCTGCTGGACTCTAAACCCAAGTTATTCGGCTAATGACATTGTATTATTATACATAAAAAGAACTGTAGGCAAACCACTATCTGAATGGCCCACTAGGGGTTAGAGACCATGTTGGTGATGAAAAGAGAATGCAAAGGAAGGGAGGGAGGGAGGGAGGGAAGGAAGGAAGGAAGGAAGGAAGCAAAGAAGGAAGGAAGGAAGGAAGGAAGGAAGGAGGGAGGGAAATAAAACAAGCAGTAAATTAGAGAATCTGGTAATGATGAAGATGGCAGATGAGAGATTGCACATGCCACAGCCACAGGGAAATAGAAAAATAGTGCTTAAAGATCAACTCTGTGAACTTTTACTCAAGAAGGAAGACAGGAATTCAGACTAGTGAAAGACACACCAGACTCTGGGGAGGGAAAGATGCACAAGCAGCTTCCATGACAGCATTTGGCTGATCAGTGAGTGAAGCCCTTGTCTGCAAGGGCGGCAGCCTGTCTCCCTCTGTGTCTCACCCTTCTGCTAGGGGTCTGTGCAACCCAGACCAAGACAGAGCACCACTTTTTTTCCCAAGCCCTGGAGGTAGCTTGGGGGAGGCTGAGAGATGGAGGGAAGACACTGGGAAAAGCTGCTGGCATTTTCCCAGACTTGGGACTGAGAGGGTGACACCATTTTTAATCTGGGCGCATACCAAGGCAGTCACTGTGTGGCAACTTGGCAATAGTGTCTTCTGCAAACATTTTAGTCTCAGGCCAGAGAGTGAAGCATTTGCCCTGGAGCAGGGGAAGGGCCCCCACAGCCAGAATGGAGTGGTGAGTGTGGAGAGCACCCCAGGAGCAGCCAGTGAAATTAGATTCTCTTGTTACAGGGCTGCCACGGGAGGAGAAGTGCTGAAGAAGAGGTTTCTCCTTAGCAGTAGGATTTGCAGCCAAGAACAGTTTTACAATCTGGAACCAGTCAGTGTGTGTCCTTGCTGGGTGCCCCAGCTTGCTCCCTTGATCAGCTGCTGAAGCGTGACCCACCAACTTTGAGGAGTGGAAGGGAGGCACCCCTCCCCCTCCCCGCCTGCACCGCTGTCCTGGAGACCTAACCCTTGGTGAGGACTGCCTTTGAGGGAAGTAAGAACACAGCCTGTCAGAGCTTCTCTTGGGTCAAAGGAAATGCAAGCGCAGTGCCAACCACTGGAGGGGCCAACACCAAAGCCTACAAACAAACATGGAGAGGAGGTCGTTTAATTGCCCCTGTCTCTCCCCAGTGCACTGCTGTGGATGCAGCCACAGATCTTCCTCTTGGGTCCCGTGAAGTGTGGGCTGAAAGAGGCAGTTCTCGAGCTTCTCAAGGGCTTCTACTTCTGCTGAAGAACAGCAGTACTCGGGGAGGGTGCTCTTGTATTTCTCTATTGCCTCCACCCTTGCTGAGGGTGAGCACAGGCAAAGTGAGACCCTCATGCTGGCTCCTTACCCTGAGGTGCCATCAACTTTACTGCAGTCTGAATTATAGCACCAAATGAAAACACATTGCTACACCAAGCAGTTTCCGAGAAAGCCACCATACGACTCTGTCTGCAACCAAGGAACCCAGGCCCTCTGAAAGCTCTCAGATATGAAGTCAATTGATCACACACAGCATAAACCACAGTCAAATCCTCAAAGGAAAAAATGATAAGAAATCAAAACGCCCCATCTAAATGATAGCACATTTGAAAAATAAAGCGTCAACTTTCTCAGATGAGAAACAATCAGCACAAGAACTCCAGTAATACAAAAAGCCAGAGTGTTTTGTCACCTCCAAAGTATCTTACTAGCTCCCAAGAAATGGATTCTAACCAGAAAGAAATGTCTGAAATGACAGAAATATAATTCAGAGTATGAGTGGCAAAGAAACTCAACAAGATCTAAGAGAAAATTGAAATCCAACACAAAGGAAACAGAAAAGTGATTCAAGATTTGAAAGACAACGTAGTTATGTTATGAAATAAACAGAACTTCTGGAATTGAAAATTTTAAAAATTCACTACAGGAATTTCAAACTATATTGGAAACCTTAGCAACAGAATAGACCAAGCAGATGAAAGAATCTCAGAGTTCAAAGATTGTTTCTTTAAATCAACACAGACAAAAATAAAGAAAAAAAAATTAACGAACAAAGCTTTTGAGAAACATGAGATTATGTAAAGCAATAAAAATTTATGACATATTGGCACTCTTGAGAGAGAAGAAGAGAAAGTAAGCAACTTGGAAAATATATTTGAGAATATAATTCAGGAAAGTTTCCCCAACTTTTCTATAGAGGTCAACATGCAGATATTAGAAATCCAGAGAACTCCTGCAAGATACTATAAAAGACACCTATCCCCAAGGCATATAGACTATCCAAGGTCAGTGTGAAAGAAAAAAATCTTAAAGTCAGCTAAAGAAAAGGGTCATGTTAACTATGAAGGGAAACCCAGCAGATGAACAGCAGACTTCTCAGCAAAAACCTTAAAAGCCAGAATAGATTGAGACCCATATTTAGAATCCTTAAAGAAAAGAAATGCCAGCCAAGAATTTTATATGCCAACAAACTAAGCTTCATAAAGCAGAAATAAAGTCTTTCCCAGACAAGCAATAGCTAAGGGAATCTATGACCACCAGACAAGGCTTACAAGAGATGCTTAAGGAAGTTCTAAACATGGAAATAAAAGAACGATACTCACTACCAATCAAACAAACAACAAAAACAAATAAAAACAGCTTCTCACCAAAAAAAGCCCTGGACTACAGCTGAATTCTACCTGACACATAAAAGACAGCTAGTACCAATCACACTGAAACTATTCAAACAAAATTGAAGAGGAGGGATTCTTTCCTAAAACATTCCATGAAACCAGTATCATCTTGATACCAAAATCTGGCAAAGACACAACCAAAAAATAAAACTACACACCAATATCCCTGATGAACATACATTCAAAAATCCTTAACAAAATACTAGCAAACTAAATCTAGCAACACATCAGAAACTTAGTTCACACATGATCAAATGGGCTTTACTTCTGGAATGCAAGATTAGTTTAACATATGCAAATTAACAAATGTGATTAAACCTATAAACAGAAATAAAAACAAAAACTACAGGATTATCTAATAGATGCAGGAAAAGCATTCGATAAAATTCAGCATTTGTTTATGATAAAAACCCTCAAATAACTAGGCATAAAAGTAATATGTATCAAAATAATAAGAGCCATCTATGATAAAGCAACAGCCAACATCATATTGAATGGCCAAAAGCTGGGCCATTTCCCCTAGGAACTGGAACACAACAGGGATATTCAGTTTCACCACTTTTATTCAGCACAGTACTTGATGTCCTAGCCAGAGCAATAAGGAAAGAGAAAGAAGTAAAAGGCATTAAAATAGGAAAAGAAGTAGTCATGTTCTCTCTCTTTACTGATGATATAATCCTGTACCTAAAAAAAAAAAACAAAGACTCCACCAAAAGATCTCTAGACTCAATGAATGACTTCAGTAAAGTTTCAGGATACAAAATCAACATACAAACGTCAGTAGCATTTCTATACACTAATAATGTTCAAGCCGATTACCAAGTAAAGACTGAAATCTTATTTACAATAGCCACAAAAAAATAAAATACCTAGGAATATATCTAACCAAGAAAGTGAAAGATCTCTACAAGGAGAATTACGAAACATTGCTGAAAGAAAGTATAAATGACACAAACAAATGGAAAACATTCCATACTCATGGATTGGAAAAATTAGTATCATTAAAATAGCCATACTTCCCAAAGCAGCCTACAAATTCAATGCTATTCCTATCAAATTACCAACTTCACTTTCCACAAAACTAGGAAAAACTATTCTAAATTTCATGTGGAACCAAAGTACCTGAGTACTCAAAGCAATCCTAAGCAAAAAGAACAAGGCCAGAGGCATTGCATCACCTGATTTCAAACTACTGCAAGGCTACAGTAATCAAAAATGTATGTTACTGATACTAAATCGATGCATAGACTAATGAAACAGAATAGAGAATTCAGAAATAAAGATGCACACCTACAATCAACTGATCTTCAACAAAGGTAACAACGACAATAGCAACAACAAAGTAATGGGTAGAGATACCTTATTCAATATATGATGCTGGGAAAACTGTCTGACTATAGGCAGAAGAATGAAACTAGACCTCTATCTATTGCCACATATAACAATGAGCTAAAGATGTATTAAAGACTAAATGTAAGATCTCAAACTATAACATTCCTAGAGAAAACTTTTGAAAAACACTCTCTGGACATTGGCCTGGGCAAAGAAATTATGACTAAGTCCTCAAAAGCAAATGTAACAAAAACGAAAATGGACAGTTGGGACCTAATTAAATTAAAGAGTTTCTGCACAGCAAAATAAACTATTAACCGAAAATACAGAATGCCAAAAATATTTGTAAACTATGCATCCAACAAAGGACTAGTATCCAGTATCTATAAGGAACTTAAATGAATCAGCAACAACAAATACCACCCCATTGAAAAGTGAGCAAAGGACGTGAACACAAACAGACAGTTCTCAAAAGAAGACATACATGTAGCCAACAAGCCTATGAAAAAAGTGCTCAGTATTACTAATCATCAGAAAAATGCAAATCAAAATCACCATGAGAGACCATCTCATTCCAATCAAAATGCTATTAATTAAAAAGTCACAAAATAACAGATGTTGACATGGTTGCAAAAAAAAAAAAAAGAGAGAGAGAGAACACTTGTCCACTGTTGGTAGAAATGTTTGTTTAGCCATTTTGGGAAACAGTTTAGAGATTTCTCAAAGGACTAAACATAAAACAATTATTCAACACAGCAGTCCTATTATTGGGTATATACCCAAAGGAAAAGAAATCATTCTACCTAAGACACCTGCACTCATGTGTTCATTGCAGCACTGTTCACAATAGGAAAGACATGGAATCAGCCTAGGTGCCTATCAGTGGCAGACTGGATAAAGAAAATGTACCACATATATGCTATGGAATACTACACAGCAATAAAAAAGAATGAACTCATCCCCTTTGCAGCGGTATGAATGCAACTGGAGGCCATTATCCTACGCAAACTAATGCAGAAATAGAAATGCATATATTGCATGTTCTCACTTGTAAGTGGGAGCTAAACACTGGGTTTACATGGACATAAAGATGAGAACAGTAGACCCTGGTGACTCCAAAAAGTGGAAGAAATGGAAGAGGGCAAAGGCTGAAAAACTACCTATTGGGTACTGATATGGTTTGGCTCTGTGTCCCCATCCAAATCTCATATGGAATTGTAATCTCCACGTGTCAAGAGACGGACCTGGTGGGAGGTGATTGGATCATAGGGGCAGATTTCCCTTTTGCTGTTGTCATGATAGTGTGTCCTCACGAGATCTGGTTGTTTAAAAGTATTTGCTTCTCCTGCTTCTGCTTCTGCTTCTGCTTCTGCTGCTGCTGCTTCTGCTGCTGCTGCTGCTTCTTTCTTCTTCTTCTTTCTCCTTCTCCTTTTCCTTTTTCCCCTCTCTCTCTTTCTCTCTGTCTCTCCTGCCACCATGTAAGATGTGATTTGCTTCCCCTTCGCCTTCCTCCATGATTGTAAGTTTCCTGAGGCCTCCCCAGTCATGTGGAACTGTGAGTCAAGTAAACTTCTTTTCTTTAAAAATTACCCAGTCTCAAGTGGTTATTTATAGCAGTGTGAAAATGGAAATATACAGGTACTCTGTTCACTATTTGGGTGTTAGGATCAATAGAAACCCAAACCTCAGCATCATGTAATATGTCCTTGCAAGTATCCCACATCTGTACCCTTGAATATAAAATTTAAAAGATAAAGGACACACACACACACAGAAAGAAACAGTATTAATTTAGTTTTTCCCTTTACTAAATTGGTCCTAGTGGTAGGTGCCTGCAACGCAATGAGGAACATGACACATTTCTTGCCTTCAAAGAGTGCACAGCCTCTGTGACAATGCACCATGCAGACTAGGTCTTAGATGTCTCAAACTAGTGGTCTGCAGATAGGTTTTATTTGGCAGGGATACTGTTTGAATTTTTAAAAACTAGATGTTAACGTTTTAATACGGAAATTGTCTGATTACATTTAGCTTTATGGCTTCTCTTGGAAGGCCCACGTGGCAACACTGGCTCATCTCCTGCCCACTGGAGAAACAGCAGCACTCACTTCTCTGCTTTGTGTCTTTGGTCTAGACTTTGGATAGTTTGAGACCTCTAGACCAGAAGCAGCAAGAGGGGAGCAGTCAATTCTGAAGGGCTGGGGCAGGTGGAGGCTTGAGTGTGACTTCCTATATGCTGCCCCAGCAACCCTAGGGGACATGGTGGCAGCCCACACAGGCTGTGGTTGGGGAGTGGGATGTGGTGAGAGACATCTGAACTGGAAGATGGGCTGTGCTTAGGTGTGGCTTTGCAGCATAGTGGAGGTGGAGGTGGAGGTGAACCACAGGTAAGAACCCCAGGTCACGTTTTCCAGCAGAAATATGAAAATTGAAACAGCCTCAGGAGAGACGTGAGTTCTGAAGGCCCTTGCATCAAATGTGAATGATGTCACTCGGGGACTGTGGATCTTGTCAAACACAGATTCTGATCCAGCAGCTCTGGGGACAGGTCAGGGAGGGAGGGAGGGGCTCTATTTCTAACAGGCTCCTGGTCCCTGGACTACACTTTCAGTAGTCGGGGCTTGGAACAGAAATCACAATCTGGTGGGCCATGGGCCAATTTGGCCCGGGAAGTAAAGTTTTTCTGGCTTACATGATATTTAACTTTAAAAAAAAGTAGTTGCTAACAGTTTAAAGCCAAGTGTTTTGCATAAAATCTGAATTTGTTCCCCTTCATTTTCTGTCACATCATTGAATTTTATTTTTTGCATTTTTTATAATTGAAATTTGCTTGTGAATTGATTTTTTTTTTTTTTTAACCTTTTCATCGTGTATTTCCACTAGGCTGTAAATTCTGTGCAGGCTGGGACATTGGCTGTCTTATTTGCCCTGTTACCCTAGAATGTAGAACAATGTCTGGCACACAGTCTATACTATATATATTTATTATTGGACAAATGAATGAGCAAATCTACTTTCTTGCATAAATCACCATAACCTGCACTAGGCCTTCTCTAGTATATGCCCCGGGAATCACCTAGGCTTAGAGAATCTGAGAGGCAGGAAGAAAAACAAGGACAGGAAAGAGTACAGTAGTGCCCCTTTATCCTTGGGGACACTACTGTACTCCCACTATGCTGTTCCAAGACCCCCAGTGAATGCCTGAAGTTACAAGTAGTACCAAACCCTGTATACACTATACTATGCCTTTTTGATCTGATAATTGAGATGGCCACTAAGTGACATTGGGGCCCAGAAACTGATACCCCAAACCACAGTGCTTTGTCATGGTGAGCTGGAGAAGCAGCCTCAAGGTCTCTCTGACCTTCACTATCCCTTCTTCCAATCCTCTGTCTCTCACAAAGCACAGATGAAGTTGTTCTCTGAAGTTCCTTTTTCTGCTTAAAGTCTGACCCACCAAAGAATCTTCTTCTACTTTCTTCACCAAAGAAACCTTGGGTTTCTTCCCTGAATTTTCATTGAATGAATTTATATTGCAGGAAAAAAGAGTGGAGTTTTTCAATACCCTTGGACAGACTTTTGTCATAAACCGTTGCCTGCTCTGTGGGCTCAACAGATTTCGTCCCAGGTCATTGTATGTTCTTTAAGCCCATGGCATTCTCCCCACAAATAATTTACTACCCCCCAATAATCTATACTTCCTCACCTCCCTTTGCCCTAAGAAGAAGGGTGTACAACCATCTCTACCCCACTGCGTGGTGCGGTCATCCTGTGTAATATCCCCAGCCCTGTGCACGTGAATACATTTGTATGCCTTTTCTCTTATTAATCTGCCTTTTGTTGGTTGCTTTTCAGCAAACCTTCAAGGGTGAAGGAGAAGTTTTCCTTCGGCCGTGACAGTAACTACCAGATGGGTAGTGTATATACAGTGTGGGCACTTCTGGACAAAGGAATGAGTCTTGCTACTCAGAACAGCTCACAATTTGAAACTTATAACTTATTTCTGGAATTTTTTATTCAATCCTTTCAGACCACAGTTGACCCAGGTACTACTGTAGTCAGAGAACTAGAATGGAGATCAAGCGAGAGGACACAGAGGGCAAGGGAGGAAAGAGCACAGGGGTGGGTGGTCAGCCACGTCAGTGCTGTCGGGTGGAGGTTGGGGGCCTCAGGAGGGGCTGCTGGCCTTCAAGAAAGCAGGAGAGGGAGGCACTGTACTGAAAAGTTTGGGGCTACCAAGAAGGGAAGCAAGAGGACAGTTTCTCAAGGTTGAAATTGGGCTTTGGGAAGGTTTTAGGGGGAGCGCAGGTATTTGTGAGCCCATGTTTAAACAGAGGGTAAGGACCTAGTAGTGATAAAAAGAGCAAAGATATAAAAAAGTCAGAATAGCAGTAGGTGATGTCCACCTTAGGGCAAGTAGAAGGTTGTACTAGGCTACAAGGGAAGAGATTGAAAAGGAGGAAGAAGAAAAATACTTTCTTTAGGATATGGAGGGG
The DNA here is from genome assembly GCF_037993035.2 of Macaca fascicularis. Classification (NCBI taxonomy): domain Eukaryota; kingdom Metazoa; phylum Chordata; class Mammalia; order Primates; family Cercopithecidae; genus Macaca; species Macaca fascicularis. The sequence goes on along the minus strand of NC_088393.1, from coordinate 35,988,311 downwards.
CAGGGAAAGAAAACTCCCAAGAAATATGTGCTTTTAACAGGTCTCCACTTAGGGAGACACTCTAAAAACCTCTGATAGAATCTGAACAAGTAGCGAATATGTGGTGACACAGGTTTGGAAATGAGAAAGGCTGTGTCTAGGAAATGTATCCCATGTAATCAATAGTTTCTCCTTAATGGAGTTTGCAATAGCATTGGTATTTTGTCTGACCCTGTTGCTTCCTGTTTCTTTCAAATAATTTTCTAGAAGCACTGGTTTGAGTAATACCTCGATGTTTGAAGAAATATTTGGTAATTGAATAAGAAGTGAGCTGTGTTGTCTCCAGTGATAATGAAAATGGGTAAGGAGAAGTGCTGCCACTTGTGAGGTTTATGGGCGGGAGGGTTAAAGGGAAAAATTATGAAAAAGCTACCTTAGTCCTCCAGCCCCGTTGTTAGTCCTCATTTTATTGTTTTCTGTGTTTTCACCTTATGGTGCTCAATAAATATTTGTTCAGTGAACAAATAAATGTAAGGTCAGACTCCGCACACAAGTCAGAGAAATCTTGTTTCCTGGCAAAGCTAGCTGAATTAAGTGCAGGTTTCCACAATCACCTCGCCTGGCTCCGTTTTATTTCAGCTGTAGGGGATCTGAGAGACTGTAGCCCAGGTTTTCCTTCCAAGCAGTAAGTGAAAATGTTTCCCTATGACAAGGGTGCACTGGGTGTCATGTCCAGGCTCCCGGCCTCCTGTGGACTCACCCTGCCTGGTGTCCTGGTGACATGGGCTATCTCAGGCTCCTCTCATCAGCCTGGCAGTGAGGGCCTGGCAGAGACACTAAAGGGTTTCTTCTGTAGTCTGTCTGGTTTCGCCTCCTGGCTTTACCTAGTTAGACTGGAGAAGTCACTTCACTTCTCCAATTAGTTCCCTGTAAAATGGGTATAATAATAGTTCCTCTCTCACGGGATGGTTTTTGAAGATTAAATAAGATAATTCAGGTAAAGCATGCAGGAGGGTGTCTCGCACACAGTACTCAGTAAATGTTAGCCATTATTATTGGAAGCTACAGCTGCCTTTGATCAATAATAAAAAAAATACTACATTTGACATTCTTTGAAAATACACTGTGCGTGTGCGTGTGTGTGTTGAGAGGAGAGAGAGAGAGAGACTGATTTTGGTGGTGGAATTTTCTGGCCATGGGGGCGGGGGGGGGTGGGGCAGCATCCTGGCACAGGTGAGGTGCGCCTGAAAGGGGAAATGATTTGCCCAAGGCAGTGCCCCTAAGAATGGCCAAAGCCCGTCTAAACACCATGTCTTCTGACTCTCAATCCAGTGTATTTCCCACTCTCCCTCATTCCAGGCATGGCTTGCTCGTTTTTCAAAAATCATCTCCAATGATGTCCCCGTTCAACTTCCCTCCCGTTGGTCCCGCGCAGCCCCACGCCAGAGCTTGAGCGAGAGCAGCAGTCCGCCTGCCGGGAGGGGGCGCTCGGCGGGGGCGGCGGGGCGGGGCTCTCACGGGTACGAGCTCGGCCGCCCGTCCAATCAGAGGCGCCGCACCGTCGCGTCACTGTCCGGGGGACCGTCCGCGGGAATTTGAAGTGGCTGACTGGGCTGCCGGGAGACGGAGGCTCGGGGTCGCGTGCACTTGGCGGCCGGGGAGGTGCCAGTGCCCGGGAGAAAGGTGAGCGCCCGCCGGACTGGGCCAGGAGCCGCTCTCGAGCGAGGCCTGGGCGTCGGGACCCTAGTGGGGCGCCCGGGCCGGGGCCTCGGGACCCGGCGGGCCAGGACGTCGGGGTCGGGAAGGACCCGGGGCGGGGCTTCCCTCTCTGTCTCAGCTTCCCCGAGACTGCAGGGAGCGGGCTGCGTCAGGTACTCCCCACCTGGGTGGGCTTCAAAGAACTGCCGCGAGCTGTGGAGCAATGGCTCCGCTTTTCCAGCTCCATCTCCGCGGAGATCCGAGCCATTCGCTCTCCCGAAGAAAAAGGCAGCTGGAACCCTGAGCACACGCAGCTGTCCTGATCGCTCAGGGCAGAGCGACCCCAAGTCTGACGAGCAGCCTACGTACAGGGTCCAGAAATGGAACGGGGTCCCCTCGTTCTCGGTCCTTTCTGCCTCCTCTTCAGGCAGATTCCTCCTCCCCCGCCCACCTCCCGACATTTTAAACTGGGTCACGTTTTTTACTTTTAACACGTTCAGTTGTATCGTGTAGTGGAAAGAGCCGCCGCGAAGTGAGAAGACAAAAGTGTGACTTAATTCCACCACTGACCCACCTTTCCAACTAGCAAAAGTCTCCGGGCCGCAGTTTTCCCATCTAAAGACGGAGCCAGTGACTGTTCTTGTGGTGAAGACGCAGTGAAACAGTGTGCGAAGCGGAATATTTTTAAAGTGGCTGTAAAGAAAGAAAAATTCTAAATAATATCACCTATGTGGAAAATAAAACAGAACTGAGAGAAAAAGCGCGGTGGTTGCTAGGGCCTGCAAGTGGGAGAAATGGGGAAGATGCGGGTCAAAGGGTACAAAGTTGAGTAAGTTCTGGGGATCTAGTGTGCAGCTTGGTAACTGTAGTTAATGACACTAATGTGTACTTGAAATTTGCCGAGAATGAAACAAGTGTTCTCAGCACACAAATGCAAGGTGATGGAAATGTTAATTTGCTTTATGGTGACAATCGTTTCATAATGTGTATCAAAACATCACATTGTACACCTTAGATTATACAATATTTTTATTTACTTCGGTAAAGCTGGAAAAACAAAATGGCTGTAAAGAGTGGTGCTGAAGTAAGGTATATTTAACACATATACATATATACTGTGGAATTGGCACTGTAGTAAATGGTTAACAAGTAATTTATTTAATTCTCTTAATTGAAGTAGGCATACTATTTTTATCTTCTCTTTATAGGCAAGAAAACTGAGGCACAGACAGATTGTCACACAGCCAGTGAGGTGTTGATGCCCTCTAAGGCTCATGCGCGTCAGTGTTTGTGAACAGTAGTAGACCCTTGCCTGCTTTGATCATCTCATCTGTGGGATCAGGGAATTCTAGAGGCCTGAGCCGGGACAAAGGAATGGAAGGAAGGAGAAAGGGAAAGGAGAAAATCAAAGGTGGTGGGGGAAGAAAGACTGCTGCTAATTACCGTCTCAGACACCTTCCTTGAAACCGCCTTCGGAAACTACTCTGCCAGTCTAAGTGCTACCCTCAGCGTTGCTTATTTAATAGTCATTTCGTTCTTTTAAAAACATCTTATTACACAGAATTAGATATGCCACTGGCTGAATCATGCCTTATGAAACATAATTACATACAGCCCAAACCTAATGTGATTTGCATTTTCTGATCTTTTCCTTAGACACAGTCGTTGAAATTAATGAGGAGGAACCTAGTAGTAGTCTTAGTGAAGTAAACCTTATGCATTATTAAGAATCTCTCATCCCTGTTTATTGAGGAGCCATTGGCAGACTGATATTGTAGAAAATAAAGAGGTTTCAACCCATTGGAGAGGGAGTATAGGAAATCAGCTCTCTCTTTTAATGCTGCTTTATGGCAGTGTTTGGGAGGGAAAAAAATAACAGATACTTGACTTTTATAACTTGCTAACTATAGTAAAGATCCCTAGAAGAACTTAGGTGGTTTCCACTGGATTAAAAAACAACGTTATTTCTCTGCTTTCCCCCAAATCCCCACATAACAACAAAAACCTAACTTGTGAAAGGTCTTAAGCTCTTACTGTTTTTAAGTAGAACTTGGATTTTGAGATATTTTTAAGTTTGTAAAGCTGTTTCTTCTGACAGTAATAGAGATAAAAGTAGAGCATTCATACTCAAATCCTTGTTGGTTTGGAATTTCAAGCAAGGATGTGAAGACAGAAGCACTCTACGAGCACTGGAAGTATCTGGGATACTTACGCCTGCTTATTTTTTGTGGTTTTTTAGGTTTCTTTCAAAATGAAGATTCACTCAGTGGTTGTAGCTGTCTTGATAAGCCAGGTTCTAGTTTACGAAGTTTTATTCCAGAGGGAAAAAAGCCACTTCACCTAGAAATCTTCCAAACAAATCAACTTTTGCTCTGTGAGTAATCCAGGCTATCAAGACTACATTTTAGGTGAGTAGGTTCTCTTTTTTGTTTCTTTTCTGGGTTTTTTTTTTTTTTTTGGTGATAGAGTCTTGCTCTGTCACCTAGGCTGGAGGGCTGTGGCATGATCTTGGCTCACCGTAACCTCTTGCTTCTCAGCTCAAGCCATCCTCCCACCTCAGCCACTTGAGCAGCTGGGACTACAGGCATGCACCACTACACCTGGCTAATTTTTGTATTTTTTCTAGAGAGAGGGTTTTGCCATATTGCCCAGGCTGGTCTCGAACTCCTAAGCTCTAGTGATCTGCCCACCTAGGCCTCCCAAAGTGCTGGGATTACAGGCGTGAGCCACCGTGCCCGGCCTTTTTTGCCCCTTTTATCTTTTTAGTTTATAAGTAGATTGCCTATCTCAGTCCCTCAGATTGCCAGTTGTTGGTTCTGAGAAAATGGATTTAAGTGGATTTATTAACTTTCCTCTGCTTTCTGCATTCTCACTTCTTACTGTGTTTAATTTGTTTGTAGCTGACGGCAAGGCCTCTGAGGCACGGAAATTCACAGCTGAGTTCTTGGAGAAGGTCCTTGAGCCATCTGGATGGCGTGCAGTCTGGCACATAATGTGCTCAAGGTGCTGCTTGAGGTGAAGTTAATTTTGTTGTTAAGACATTTGTCTCAAGCTATAAGCACTTTACTTCAGACTCTTAGAGCCAAAGTGCTTATTTTTAATTAAAGTTTATGAGCTGATTGAAATAGCATGTTTTTCACATCTAATTGCCATGGTGTAGGAAGTGTTCCGCAAATTTTAAAGGCAATTGAGGAGGAGCTACCAGGGAATTAAAGTGGCTTAAGTTTCAGTGTCCTTTGACAAGGGGAACTGGATTATAAACCTATGAAGTGGAGGAAGTATTTGAGATCGTTTAAAAAATGAGGAGGCCTAATTATGAAGTCAACAGTTTCCATTAATTTTTTACCTTCTGAGTTGTAGCCCATTAAGTGGCTCAAACCAAAGAGGCATTTTAAAACTATCCCATTTTTGCCTAGTAAATTTGTAGATATGTGGTTAATCTCTTGATAATGTGTCTCATTGCAGAAAGTAAAAACAATCTTATTTTTCAACTGACTGGGCCTTTTACATTAAATTTGCACTCCAATTACAGCTGTGAGTTTTTCACAGTGTTTGTTAACTGAACCACAAAAAGCCCTGTTAAGCTAAAATGTTAAACCAAGGAGTGTGAATACACGATTTTTTTGCAGCTCCTTTAGTAAATGGCATTGCATACTGCAGTGATTATGAACGAGGCAGTGGGTTGCAGCTCTTCCTTGTGAGTTTTTAAATTTTGGATTATGCCAATATCTTCAGTTGAAGTTCAGGCCTTTTCATTGGGTTATGATAGTGCCCGCCCCTCCTGCCCTCGTCACTTCTCTAAAAGCAGTCAAAGTCATTGTTTTAAAAGAAGTGTGCAGTTTCTCTGCTTAAAACTACTAATGCATTGCATTTACCAAGGGCTCCGTGTTGGCTTTATGGCTTCTCATTGTGCTGGAGAACGTGTAAAATCCAAGCGCCTGATGCTCTGTGTGTCCTGGTCTTTTTGCCTTTCTCTCCCACCTTATCTCCTACTGTTTCTCCCCCGCTCCCAATTTCCTCCCTTTGGCTCTAGCAAGAAGGACTACCTTTCTGCTCTTTCAGTGGCCAAGCCCATCTCTGCCACAGGGCTTTTGCATCTTCCGTGCTCTTTAGATGGCTGCTTCCTTTACATTCTCAGCTCAGAGGTGACTGCTCCTGGCCATCCCAGCAAAACCAGATCACCACCCTGCTAGTTACTCTCTGTCACCTACTCATCACTATCTTGTTTATTTACTCTCTTGATTACAATGTAAGTTCCATGAGACTAAAAGCTAGGCCTCTCTTGTTTATCCTTTATGGAAGGATAGGCTTCCATAATGGAAGAAGAATCCCTCCCCCTATTGCATGCTTTTAAAAAATCACTGTTAGTAGTGTTTTATACGTGGAGCTTAATTTTGATTTCCACATGTTAAGTCACATTATTTTACATTTTAGGTGACAGATGTGGCCATTTCAGCCTTGAAGGCAGTGGTGCAGCTTGCTGAGCCATACCTCTGTGAATCTTGAGCAAGCACTTTCACCTTGGAGTGTATGAGAGAGCTCCTCGAGCTGAAGGAACATCAGTTGCTCCTGCAGGAGCTGGGTGGTGTTTGATGATTCTGGAGTGTTTGACTAGACAGCACTTGCAACTGAGCATGTCAGGTATGAAGGTAAGTTGATAAAAATCACTTTGTGGCCAGAAACTTTGGATGAATTGAAGTAATTCTGGTCTGTGTTAGACCCAGCTTTAAAATTCAAACTGTAAACTTGGTCATGGCAATAGTTTAAAATATTCAATGATAGGATAATCTTTTTTAAGCTTAAAAAAAAAAGTTTTAAATCATTTGGGATAATTTCAAACTCACAGAAAAGTTAACAAAAATAGTACAGTACAAAGCATTCCTGTTTGTCTTTTACCTAGTACCCAAATGTTAACAAAAGGTAGGGGATTCTTAATTTGGTTTGTGTATATTTAGAAACCGACTTAAAAGTTACGGATGCTAAGGCTTATGGTTGGTATATTTGAGTCTAAAAGGACAGAAAGAGGAAAGGAAAGAAAGTGAAGTTTGTATACCATGATGATGATGTATGCAGTCATTTAACTAATACACATTTTCTTCAAGGAGGTATCTGGTCAGAGAAGGTGTTTTCTGAGGCTGCTTCCCGGATCCCTAGGGGATGTGTTCCTGCCATTCAGCCTTTTTGGCAGTTATTTCCACTTGTACAAGCAGACTTTTGTCACTTACCTGAGAAAGAAAGCCCACACCTGGATTAATATTAATAGGTATGATTTAAAATTTTTTTCAGATAAATCTTCTATCAGATAGTGCCTGATACAGATAGTTCTTTTGGATTTTCTATATATAAGTATATTCACTGTAGAGGGCTACTTTTAGCCATGTAAAAATGGACTTATATTCTTCTAGTAACTGGAAGACTGGCTAATGCAATGATCATAATAGTTAATAATGTTGCTTGGTGTTTTGTAGTTTTGAAAGTACTTTCCTGTTTCTATACCATTAGTCAGCTAACCAGGTTTTGCTAAGCTTAGTTTACATACTTGATAAAGAAGCAGAGTGCCTCAGACGCTGCTTCTGACATCTTATGGACAATCTCTAATTGCATGCAAGAACATTTAACCCTGGTGTTCAGTTTTAAGCCAAGCAATATAAATCTAAAGAACTGGTTTCTGTCCAGGACCATAACTCCCTTATGTTTCTCTTGCTTTAAAATAGTCTGTCAGTCGAAGCATTTGAAGGTGAAGGGATAACTGATGAGTTTAGGAAATTAGGAGAGAGGGTGCCAATCTCTACGGGTATAGAAGTTGGTAGAAAGACAAGTACCTGGAACTGGTAAGAGTTCCTGTTAAGGAAGAGGAGCCTGATTTTTTTTAATTTTTTTTTTTTGAGACGGAGTCTTTGCTGTGTCACCCAGGCTGAAGTTCAGTGGCGCGGTCTCAGCTCACTGCAAGCTCGCCTCCTGGGTTCACGCCATTCTCCTGCCTCAGCCTCCCGAGTAGCTGGGACTACAGGCGCCCGCTACCATGCCCGGCTAATTTTTTGTATTTTTAGTAGAGACGGGGTTTCACCATGTTAGCCAGGATGGTCTGGATCTCCTGACCTTGTGATCCGCCTGTCTCGGCCTCCCAAAGTGCTGGGATTACAGGCATGAGCCACCAGGCCTGGCCAAGAGGAGCCTGATTACATTTACTCTCCATGTTGAGGACTCAGATTCTGGTCAGTGACTAGAGAAGGTCAAATTATGAGGGTTTTCATTTGCCCATTGATTCGGTAAGTGTGGAGTGCTGGGTTCTCAGTTGAGGGTGGGGTATGACTGGTGCACAAAACCAACACCTTTGTCGGGGAGCTGCCAGTCTACAGGTGGGAGGTGAAGCTGTATAGAATAATCACATAAGGATGCAGATGCAATTGGAAGGAGCTGTGAGCACCATGAAGAATTTCAGAGTGTCCTAAGACTGGGTCAGGTTGCCGTTCTGTGCTTATTTCCGGAAGAAATGACATTCGAATTTAGGTCTAAAAGGTGAAAGGAGTGGCAGGTGAAAGGGGTGGCGGAGGTGGGGGAACAGGTTCAGGAACTCAGTGGGTTTAAGGAGCTGCAAGGTCAATGTGGCCAGAACATAGTGCTGGGAGAGGCATAGGAAGTCAGGGTAGAGAGGTTGGCAGGGCTCAGACAGTGCAGGGCTGTGTCAACCAGTGAATCATTTTGTAAGAGCATGAAAAACCATTGAGGGGTTTTTATTTTGGGGTGAATATGACTTGCTTTGTGTTTTTAAAGGTTCATTCTGGCTGCTGTGTGGAAAACAAATGGAGGGAGATGGATAGGGAGGTGGGGATACGGAAGGGTCTAGAGTGAGGATATGGAGAAATCTAGAGTGGGGATATGGAGGGGTCCAGAGTGGGGATGTGGAGGGGTCTAGAGTGGGAATGTGCAGGAGTCTAGAATGCGGATATGGAGGGGTCTAGAGTGGGGATATGGCGGGGTCTAGAGTGGGGATAGGGTGGGATCTAGAGTGGGGATATGGAGGGTTCTAGAGTAAGGATATAGAGGGGTCTAGAGTAGGGGATATGGAGCGGTCTAGAGTGGGGATATGGAGGGGTCTAGAGTGGGGATATGGAGGGGTCTAGAGTGGAGATATGGGAGGGTGTGGGGGATATGGAGAGGTCCAGAGTGGGGATATGGAGAGGTCTAAAATGGGGATATGGAGAGGTCTAGAATGGGGACACAGAGGGATCTAGAGTGGGGATATGGAGGGATCTAGAGTGGGGATATGGAGGGGTCTAGAGTGGGGCAGAAGCTTATTGAGAAAGTAGAATAGCTGCGCCTTGGTGGTCAAGTGGTTATGGGGGATGAGACATGAGTGGATGTGGAAGTCAAGGCTGATACCCATGTTTCTGACTTAAAGGAATAAAGACTGGGGAGGTGCAGATATGAATGATGTGTAAGTGCCCGGCATGGTACTGGTGAGGAGGATATCTGAGCTGAGTTGTGGGATGTAAATACAAGCTTACCAGGTGGAGAAGGAAGACACTTCCAGCAGCCTGACCAGCATGTTACATGGAGGTTTGAAAGAGCTTGTGAAATTGAGAGTTTATCCACAAGGGCTCTGAGGCAAGAGAGGTAATTGGAGTTAAATTATGAATCCATGTTATATTACCACGTTTAGGATTTCATTTTAAGGGCAACAAAGGGCCGGCAGAGGTTTTTTTGAATTGAGTAAAGGCATGCTTAGATTCATTTAAAAAAAAAAAAATAGACTCTAGAGGGTGAAGAGACTGACAGCCCAATCCATAAGAATTAAAAGATAGCTGGCTTCATTTTTAGTGCTCCTTTCTTTTCACACAGAACTTTTCAAAAGAGTTATATATAGTCACAGACAGACGGTCTGTACTTCTTGGCATCCCCCTAACACTTCTAGTCTAACTTCACCATGAAAATTGTGCTCAAGATTACCAAAGACTTCCATGTTCTCAAATCCAGTTGACACTTCTCTGATCTCATTCTGCTTGACCTTTTGACTGCATTCTAGGTATTTGATCACTACTTCTATCTTTATTTTTTTATTTTTAATTTTTGCGGGTACATAGTAGGTTTATATATTTATGGGTTACATGAGATGTTTTGATACAGGCATGCAATGTGAAATAATCACCTCATGGAGAATGGTGTATCCTTCTCTTCAAGTGCTTATCCTTTGTGTTATAAACAATCCAATTAGACTTTTTGTTCTTTTAAAATGTACAATTATGTTATTGACTGTAGTCACTCTGTTGTGCTGTGAACTAATAGTTTCTATTCATTCTTTCTAATTAACCATCACCACCTTCCCCTCACCCCCCCACTTCCCTTTTAGCCTGTAGTAACCATCTTTCTACCCTCTATCTCTATAAGCTCAATTGTTTTGATTTTTAGATCCCACAAATAAGTGAGAACATGCAATGTTTATATTTCTGTGCCTGGCTTATTTCACTCAACATAATGATCCCCAGTTTCATCTCTGTCATTGCAAATGATTCATTCTTTTTTGTGGCTGAATAGTATTCCATTGTGTATAAGTCTCACGTGTTCTTTATCCATTGATGTGTTGATGGACACTTAGGTTCCTCAGCTACTGTAAACAGTCCCGCAAATAAATGTAGGAGTTCAGGTATCTTTTCAATATACTGATTTTCCTTCTTTTGGATATATACCCAGGAGTGGGATTGCTGGATGATATGGTAGCTCCATTTTTAGTTTTTCGAGGAACTTCCAAACTGTTCTCCATAGTTATTTTACTAATTTACATTCTCACCAACAGTGTAGAATGGTTCCCTTTTCTTTTCTTTTCTTTTTTTGTTTTGTTTTGTTTTGTTTTTGAGATGGAGTTTCATTCCTGTTGCCCAGGCTGTAAGTTTCATTCCTGTTGCCCAGGCAACAGGACAATGGCGCCATCTCAGCTCACCACAACCTCCGCCTTCCGGGTTCAAGCGATTCTCCTGCCTCAGCCTCCTGAATAGCTGGGATTATAGGCATGTGCCACCACACCCGGCTAATTTTGTATTTTTACTAGAGACAGGGTTTCTCCATGTTGGTCAGGCTGGTCTCGAACTCCCAACCTCCAGTGTTCCACCCTCCTTGGCCTCCATAAGTACTGGGATTACAGGCATGAGCCACCGTGCCTGGTGTGGTTCCTTTTCTTAACATCTTTGCCAGCATTTATTATTGCCTGTCTTTTGGATATAAGCCATTTTAACTGGGGTGAGATGATATCTCATTATAGTTTTGATTTGCATTGCTCTGGTGATCAATGATGTTGAGCACCTTTTCATATGCCTGTTTGCCATTTGTATGTCTTCTTTTGAGAAATGGCTATTCAAATATTTTGCCCATTTTTTGATTATTAGATTTTTTCCTATAGAGTTGTTTGCAGCCCCATGTATATTCTGGTTATTAATTTCTTGTCAGATGGGTAGTTTGCAAATATTTTCTCCCATTCCATGGGTTGTCTCTTCACTTCGTTGATTGTATCCTTTGCTATGAAGAAGCGTTTTAACTTGACTTGATCCCGTCTGTCCATTTCTGCTTTGGTTGTCTGTGCTTGTAGGGTATTACTCAATAAGTTTTTTCCCAGACCAATGTTCTAGAGAAAACCCTAATTTTTTTTTGTAGTAGTTTTATAGTTTAAGGGTTTTTTATAATTTGAGGTTTTAGATTTAAGTCTTCATTTTGATTTGATTTGTGTGTATAGCAAGAGATAGGAGTCTAGTTTTCTTCTTCTGCATATAGATACCCAGTTTTCCCAGCACCAGTTACTGAAGAAGCTATAGTTTTCCCAGTGTATGTTCTTGGCACCTGTGTGGAAAATGAGTTCACTGTATGTGTGGGATTTGTTTTTTGGTTATCAATCTTTATCATTGGTCTCTGTGTATGTTTTTATGCCAGTCCATGCAGTTTGGTTACTATAGCTCTGTAATATAATTTTAAAGTCAGATAATGTGATTCTTCCAGTTTTGTTCTTTTTCCTTATGATAGCATTGAATCTGTAGATTGCGTTGGGTAGTATGGACATTTTAACAAAATTGCTTCTTCCATTCCATGAACATGGAATATTTTTCCTTTTTTGGTGTTCTCTTTTAACTTTTTTCATCACTGTTTGATAGTTTTCATTATAATCTTTCACTTCTTTGGGTAGTTCCTAGGTATTGAATTTTATGTGTAACTATTTTAAAAGGGGGTACTTATATTTTTTTTTTCAGATTGTTCACTGTTGTCATATAAAAATGCTACTGATTTTTACATATTGATTTTGTGTTCTGCAACTTGACTGAATTTATCACTTCTAATAGTTTTTGGGTGGAGTCTTTAGGTTTTTTTTCAAATATAAGATCACATCATCTGCAAATAAGGATAACTTGACTTCTTCCATTCCAATTTGGATGCCCTTTATATCATTCTCTTTTCTGATTGTTCTAGCTAGGACTTTTAGTGCTGTGGTGAATAACGGTAGTGAAAGTGGGCATCCTTGTGTTCCAAATCTTACAGGAAAGACTTTGAGTTCTCCGCATTCAGTATGATAAGAGCTATGGGTCTGCTGTATATGACTTTTATTATGTTGAGATATGTTCCTTCTGTACCCAGCTTTTTGAGAGTTTTTATCATGAAGGGATGTTGATGAAATGCCTTTTCAGCACCAATTGAAATGATCACATGGTTTTTATCCTTCATTCTGTTGATATCATATGTCACATTGATTTATGTATGTTGAACCATCCTTGCATCCCAGGGATAAATTACATTTGATCATGATGAATGATCTAATATATTAGTGAATTTGGTTTGGTAGTGTTGAGAATTTTTGAATCAATATTCATCAGAGATATTGGCCTGTAGTTTTCTTTCTTTTTCTTTTCTTTGTTTTGTTTTGTTTTGTTTTGATGTATCTTTGTCTGATTTTGATATCAGGGTAATACTGGTCTTGTAGAATGAGTTTAGAAGTATTCCCCCCTTCTCTATTTTTTGGAATAGTTTGGGGAGGATTGGTAAAATTCAGCAGTGAAGCCATCAGTCCCGAGATTTTCTTTACTGGGAGACTTTTTGTTATAGCTTCAACATTGTTACTTCTTGGTCCGTTCAGGTTTTAGATTTCTTCCTGATTCAATCTTGATTGGTTGTATATATCTAGGAAGTTGTGCATTTCTTCTAGATTTTCTGATTTATTGGTATATAGTTGCTTATACTATCCACCAGTGATACTAGGAATCAAATTCTTTGAATTTCTACAATATCAGTTGTAGTGTCTCCTTTTTCATTTTTGATTTTATTTATTCTTATCTTTTTTTTTTTTTTTTAGTTCGGGTATGTCAATTTTGTTTAACTTTTTAAAAAACAACCTTTTGTTTCATTGATGTTTTGTATTTTCATTTCAGTTTTATTTATGTCTGTGTTGATCTTTATTATTTATTTTCTTATAATTTTGGGCTTGGTTTGCTCCTGCTTTTCTAGTTCGTTAAGATGCATTGTTAGATTATTTATGTGGAGTTTTTCCTCTTTTTGATGTAGGCACTTATAGCTATAAACTTTCTTTTGAGTACTACTTCTACTGTATCTCATGGGTTTTTCTATGTTGTATTTCCATTATCATTTGTTTCAAGAAATTGTTCAATTTTCTTCTTAATTTCTTCATTGACTCACTGGTCATTTAGGCGCATATTGTTTAATTTCCATGTATTTGCATAGTTTCCAAAATTCCTCTTATTGATTTCTAGTTTTATTCTCTTTTGGTCAGAGAAGGTGCTTGATATTATCTCAGTTTTTTTGAATGTTTGAAGACTTGTTTTGATACCTAACATATGACCTATCCTTAAGGAGGATTTGAATAAACTTGCAACCCCCATTTCTTTCTCTACCTGCTCTTTAAGACCAATAACTCTTAGAATTACCCTTTTGAGGCTATTTTCTACATCCTGTAGACATGCTTCATTGTTTTTTCTTTCTTCTCCTCTGAGTGTGTATTTTCCAATAGCTTATATTCAAGCTCACTATCCTTTCTTCTGCTTGATCAATTCTGGTATTAATGGACACTGTTGCATTCTTCAGTATGCCAACTGCATTTTTCAGCTCCATAAATTCTGCTCAATTCTTTTTATTTCAGTCTCTTTGTTAAATTTATCTGATGGAATTCTGCATTTCTTTTCTGTGTTGCCTTGAATTTTCTTGAGTTTTCTCAAAACAGCTATTTTGAATTCTCTGTCTGAAAGGTCATGTATCGCTCTTTCTTGAGGAAGAGCCCTGGTGCTTTATCTAGTTCATTTGGTGAGGTATTATTTTCCTGGAATGTCTTGATTCTTGTAGGTGTTCATCTGCGTCTGGGCATTGAAGAGTTAGGTACTTACTTGTAGTCTTTACTGTCTGGGTTTGTTTGTACTTGTCTTTCTTAGGAAGGCTTTTCAGATATTTGAAGAGACTTGAGTATTGTGATCTAAGTTGTACCTGCTTTAGGGGGCACTCCAAGTCCAGTAACACTATGGTTCTTGTAGACTCATAGAGGTACTGCCTTTATGGTCTTGGGCAAGATCCAGGATAATTCTCTGGATTACCAGGCAGAGACTCTTGTTCTCTTCCCTTACTTTCTCCCAAGCAGAGTTTCTCTTCTGAGTTGCCTGAAGTTGGGGGTGGAGTGACACAACCACCCTGTGGCCACCGCTACAGTGACTGTACTGGGTCAGACCTGAAGCCGGCATGCCACTGAGTCTCACCCAAGGCCTACTATAACCACATCCTGGCTACTGCCTATGTTTGCTCAAGAACCTGGTGCTTAACAATCAGCAAGTGGCGAAGCCAGCCAGGCCTGTGTCTTTCCCTTCAGGGTGATGAGGTCCCCCAGGCTCCAGTTGGATCCAGAGATGTTGTCCTGAAGTCAGGGACTAGAGTCAAAACCTTAGACGTCTGCCTGGTGTTCTGTTGTATTGTGGCTGACCTGACACTCAAACCACAAGATACAGTCCTTCTCACACTTCTGTCCCCTTTCCAAAAGCAGAGGAGCCTCACCCCGTAGCTACCACCATCCCAGGCCACAAGGACTACTGCCAGACTATTGTTGATGTTCCCGTAAGGCCCCAGGTCTCTTGACTCGGTTGGTGGTGAATGCTGCCTGGCCTGGGACTCACCCTTCACGGCAGTGGGCTTCCCTCCCTCTGACCCAGGATGGGTCCAGAAATGCCATTCAAGAATCAAGTCCCGGAATTAGGGACACTGGGTACTCTACCCCGCTGTGGCTGTGCCAGTATCTAAGGTGCAAGATGAAGTCCCCTTTACTTTTCTCAAGCAGAAGGAGTCTCGGCCTGTGGCCCACCATAGCTGGGAATGTGCTGAGTCTCCCCTGAAGCCAGCAAGTCTCAGTGGCTCACCAAGGCCCTTGACATAGTACCTGGGTATCACTGCTGGTTATTCAGGGCCCAAGGGGTCTTCAGTTGGCAAGCGATGAATGCTGGCAGGACTGGGTCCTTGTAACCCAGGATGTGTCTAGAAATGTCATTGGGGATTGGGAGTTAGGGCCTGGAATGTGGGGTGAGGGAGCCTCACAAATCTGGCTGCTGACGTGTCCTGCTCTGGCTGAGCTGGTATCCAAGATGGAAGATGAAGACCTCACCACTCTTCCCCTTCTCAAGTGGAGGGAAGGGTCTCCTTTAGAGCTGTGAGCTTTGCAGTCTGGGTTTAGGAGTGGGGTGATGCCAGCACTCCCTTAGCCACCTCAGCTGATGTCTCAGTAGGTTGTGTGCCCCCACCAAGTCTACTGTGCTCTCGGCCCGGTTCAGCCCTAGGGTTCAGCCCTAGGACTCACCTAAGAGTCGCAGTCCTTATGGCCTAGTCTGCCTTTCAAGTTTACTTAGAGACACAAAGTGCTTTAGCCCTCAGTGGCGAGGTTTACAGGATCTCAAGTTTGGACTGCTGGGAGGAGTGATTCCGCTCTGGCTGGGCCTGGTTTAAATGCCGCCATGGGTGAGCATCAGCTGAGTTTGGTCCAGTTTTCCTTTCTGCTGTAGCAGGACAGCTGAGTTTAACGCCTCACAATTGCAGTGCTCTCTCTCCTCCAGCGCCCAGATATGCTCTCTGTACCACACAGGAGGGTGGGTGAGGGGTGGCATTGGCAATTCAAGACTGTTTTTTCTATCTCTTCCATGCCTCTTTTCAGTGATACGAACTTAAAACCAGGTACTATAGGTGCTCGTGTGATTTTTAGTTCTGACGAAGTTGTTTTTCTGTGTGGTTAGTTGTTAAATTGGTGTCCTTGCACAGAGGATGATCAGAGGAGCCTTCTTTCTACCACCTTGCTCCGCCTCCTCCATTCCCATCTTAACACACTGTCCTCTCAGCCTCTGTGACAGCACTGTTCATTTCGTGTCTCACTGGCTTGGTTTTCTAGCCATCTTGCCCAGCTCTTCTCTCATGCTCTAATTTTTTAGAGTGTTCGAGTTATCAAGGGATCAATCCTATTACTCTTCTTTTTCTAATCTACTCTACCTTGGAAGCACATTATAATAACTTGGGGATTTTCCTTATAGACGTGTTCCAACCGCTACATGAAGAAGGAATGATAGAATATCCATATTTTGTAACCACTAATGAAATAAAGGTTATAGGCAGTGATCCTCCATGACTGCTATAATCTTTAGGTAAAAAATTAATAGAGAACTTTGTAGTGGATGAATCAGGTTGACAACACCTGAATCCATTGATCAGTCTTAACCTCACAAAAAGAGATGGCTAGGCATTATAGAGGTCTTCACTTACTGTTGTTGACAGGTTCTTGGAAACTTCAACTTTAAGTGAAACAGCAAAACTAATGTTACCATAGGCTAATACATATAAACAAAAGTTAAAGGTCCTATGGCATATTTCTGGTCACAAAAACATCACCAAACTTCTAATAAAGACCCAAAACAATTTTAATCTTGAACATTGAAATAAATGTGAATCCTGTATACATGTAAGAAAACAAAATAATTATTTACCCAATTTTTGGTGAATCAGTGAGTCATGGCAGTCATTCATGGTGGTGGTTGGTCAAATTGAGGAATAAATGTCAGCAAAGTAAATATTGTAAGGACTACCCTTTACCACCACGTGGTTCAAACCAGTCACAAACTTGATGGACTTGCTGGGCGATTTTATACTGCATTGTTTATTTTTGTGCATTTGTATGATTATTGTCTAATTTAAAATTTTTTATTTGACAGTAATTCATATTCATGTTTTCATTTTCCAACTTGCTTGTTCCAGGTCAGGATTGCAGGTGGCCAAAACCTATCATGGCAGCTTAGGGTGCAAGATAGGAACCAGCATGAGACAGAATGCCATTTCATCCCACGGTGAACTCACACCCATACTCAGACTGGGAGGATGTTGACACACCAGTTCAGCTAGCATGCACATCTTTCGTATGTGGGAAGCCAGGGTACATGTAGAAAACCCATGCAGATATGGGAAAACATGAAAACTCCACACAGGCTGTGACTATGGCTAGGAATTGATGTTTATTTCCTTATATAATGAAAGACATTGAATGAAAGGCTGACATTAGAGGACTTGCTATATGCGCTTCCTGATGTAAGTACATCATGCCTCACTTGAAGTATTCCTGCCAACAAATCTTTCCTGAAGCCCATCAGGCTCTAGATCTTACTATCAGTTTACTAGAAAGAAAGGAAACAGAAAAACATGTTAAATGAGCCCCTGGAGAAGTAATCAACAAAATTCAGCGTATGGGAAGCTATTAAATAAATTACAAGGGTAAAAAGAGCAAGGGGTAATGTATAGAATAAAAATGATTTAAGAGACACATCCATTAAGGACCACAGCTGGCCTTGTTTGGATCCTAATTTGAGTAAGTCAACTGTAAAACAACAACAGCAAAGAGAAAATTAGGAAAATTTGAGTACTGACTGGGTATTTGGTAATATTAGAAATTAAAACTTTTTTGGCATAAAGATTTATTTTAGAGCTAAAAATTTGTGAATGATTTTATGTATCTGAGATTTGCTTCAAAATAAGCCAGGGTAAGGATGGTGGGAGGAGAGGAGCAGAGGGTAGGTTGGTGAGGTATAGATGAAATTAGATTGCTCCTAAGTGGGTAATTATTGGAATTGACTGATGGATACATGATATTCATGATACTATTTTATCTGTTATATGTTTAGAATTTTTTGTCATAAAAATTTGTTAAAGTGCTTAGAGAGCTTTAAAAAACATGTGGATGCTAACCCCCCTCCCTCCACAGATATCTGATTTATTGGTCTGGGCTAGGGAATCAATTTTTTAAAGTGTCCCGGGGGACCCTAATGTGCAACCAGGATTGAGAACTGCTGCTTTATATTATGTCCCTAGATGATCTCATTTACTGCTTTAAAACTATTAATATGCTGACACCTCCGAGATTTATGTCTCTAGCCCTGACCTTTTCCTGGATCTCTGGGTTTGTGTATTCCTCTGCACACTTGACATCATTACTGGGAGGTCAGATAGTCATCTCAACCTGAACATGGTGAAGACAAAACTCTTCATTTTCAACCCCAAACCTGTTTCTCTCCCAGTGTTTTCTATCTCAACAAATGGAACTACTATCTGCCCAGTTATAGGCGGTAAATAAATACTACTTCTGATAAAAAGAAAGTTTTAAAAAAAGAATGTTGTAGAAAAACCCCTCTAGCTGATCCAAAGAAGGCCATTATCTTGTATGACTCAACTGATAACCATAGCAAATATGCATCATTCTCTGAGATATGAGAATTGCTTTGATTTATTCTTTAGCTCTCATCCCTCCAGAATCCTAACATTTGGAGCCAGTGATTAAATTTGAATGATATTAAGTTATTTTTCAGGTTTTCCTACCAAAACATTTGGAAGAGTTGGAGTGAAGAAAAGGATGATGCATATGATTATTTTGTCAGATGTGTTGAACCTCAGTTGAGATTGTGTTTATTACTAATCTTGTAGATATTGAAAAAATAGTTATCATGGCTTAATTTTACCTTTGTGAGACACACATACACACGCATGCACAACACACACACATGCACACTCTTACTCCAAGGGCCTATAGACAGAAATAGACCAATATACAAATAGTGCAACCCCTTTTCAAGTTATTAAATGAAACGAACAAGTGCAGAGAAACCTGCTTTTACTGTTTATAAACTGAGTCTAAAATCAGGAGGTTTGTGAACATCTATTCAATGACAATTGTTGTTTTCAAAGAGTGAACTTGTTTGAATTATAGAGACTTTTTTGCTTTAAACTTTTAAAGAATACTTTTTAAGCTATATGGCTTTACTCTTAAGTTCCTATAGTAAAACATACTAGGTTAAACTAACAGATGAATCTAAAATACCTAAACACATTCTTCTAATTTATCATATTTTGACAAGGAAAATCCCTTCCATAGAAAAATACCAAAATTAATCATGCAACCTAAATTAAGTAGTTGTTCTATGCTGGTCTTGTTACATGTGACACTTATCTTTCCACTAGATGGTGCCCTAAGATCAGTAATTTTCTCCTATATTCATGAGCAGTAAATTATTAGGCAATGCTGCAATAAAATTAGAACTCACATTAAAAAAAATTGTAGAAGGTAATTTGTTTTTCCTATGTGAAAGATGATTTGACTATATAAGACAAGGCAAGAAGCCTTTACATTTTCATGCAGTTTGATTTGATTTAGTAAGTTTCTCTTGGTTTAAGTAGTAAATAATAACAAAATTTAAAAAATGAAAATCTGGTTAATGGTTCTACGTGGTTTAGAATTATGTATGTCTGATTTCAGCTTTCATAAGTTGGCTGTGATTTCTATTTAGCCTTTCTAATTTTTCCATTGTGCATTTCTTATTTTTCTATAGTGTGTTCAGTACAATCCCAGAACATCAAAAAGCTTGAGTATTTTCTAGGTTTGATACACTTGCTCTTAAAGAGTAGTCATTGGTTTTGATTGAAGTAGAATGTAATGGTAGGAGAATATAATGCATATCTGGCAAATTTGATCTGTATGTGGACAAAAATTGTACTCTGATTTGAGAACCTTGCATGTGTGAACAAGTAATGATTTCCATACATGCCTTGTACATCACTGGCAGATGGGACAGCATAAGGGAGGAATTGTTTTTAGTTATGGAGAAGAAACTGTGGTACTTGATGGAGGGACTGGAATGTTACCAAATGCAGGCAGACTCTAAAGAGGTCCTTGGGCTAAGATAGGAGTAGAGCTATCAGCCAGCAAGATCAAATCACTGTCTTGATTTTGCACCGTGTGGCAAATACTTTCCTTTCTAATTCAAAACACACTGCTTCAGAACTTAGGGGTCTGAAGATGGTGTTGGTTTATTGGTTCTAGACTATGAAGTTTCAATCTAATGAGAAGAAATAAGCTAACTTGCATGGATATTGGAAATGCTAAGAAACTTATTTTAAAATTTTAGTCTTAATCTTCACGACTTAATAGACCAGTGGTTTGGTTCCTAATTTCTTATCTGCAAAGTAGATTTCTAGAATATCTTTAATTGAGTGTGGGTAGCCAAAGTAGACAAAATCCCTACTTTTTCAAGCTTTGCGTAATACATTTACTTGAAAAGCAAGAAAATAAAATCCTCTGTTCATTTTAAATATTAAGTGTTCACCATAATTTGATATGAATTAGGGTTTTGTTCTGCTTTTCCCCCCCATCTTCTTCAGAACATGACTAAGTTAAAAAAACAATAGTCATCTAAGACAGTAGTTGTCAACTTTGGCTACACATTACATCCCTAGGGAACTTTAAAAAAATACCTCTCTACTTTCAGAGACCAGTTTTATTGCTCTGGATGTTGGCCTGAGCATCTGTATTTTTGAAAGATCCTAGGTGATTCTAATATCAGAATTGAGAAGCTGTAACCTAAGGAACAGCTAGTTGATATACATTTAACTGAAAAATAAAGCAATTATTTTAAAACTACAGGTAATGGCAATATTTTAGTGTTAAACCCATTAGTTTAATATCTATTGACTGTACATTTATAAGTTATTTTATTACATTGAGACATACTTTTTGTTCTGTCATTATATTTGAGAATTTATGTAAATGAATAAATTTCAAGTGCTAGTAAGGTTGTCCAGTACGAGGTTATTTTGTGTTAATCATTCTCTAATAATGACAGCATTTTTTCCCCCTCAGAATCTCAAAGGTTTATTTTTTTGAAATCCCATGATCTTTCTCAGGGAATATTCATCACAATTTTGTGCTTATATAGTGCTTTAAGTGCAAGGAAGGACTAGACAATTTGAGTAATTTCTAATTTTTGATCCTATAAATATGGTAATCTTTTAAAACATTTTAAAATTACATTCAGTTCTCTGAAAAACATGGCAGTCTTAACCATTGTGAAACAATTTACTTTGCTCTATATACCTATTCCCCAGTTGGCCCTTGCCACCCACTCCTTATTAAAATTTTGAATCTAAGATATGAGAAGAAAATAATTTCTTATTAAATAATGATTACAAATTGTACAATATGAACTTTAGGTAATTCTAAAGCACAAATGTTTGGATCTAAGAAAAAACAATTCCTCAAAAGAAGAAAAATTAGTGACTTTAATGAAGTGGTGCTTCAAACTTTCAACAGCTACCACTTAGAGTACTAGTCAGGGAGACTTAACATGTACCTGAGTTATAAAGCACTTTTCTTAGTGGGTCTTTGAGGACTAGATGGGCTTTCTTAATGAGAAAAAATGTGTCTGAAAGGCAATGGATTTCAGTTTGCTTTTAAACTCTCAGGCATTATGACATTCTTGAAAACTGGAGTTCCTTCAGGACGTGACTGCCACAATCTGTTGTCTCAATGTGAGGAGATTTACAGCAAATTTTTTAATCTGAGAAGCAGTTTGTCAAATTGTAGCTTTGAGCAGGAAAATATCTCCATGGTTGAAGGGTTAAAATTGTATTCAGAGATTGAACAGGTGAAGCAAAAGCTAAAACTCGTGGAGAATCCTTTGTTGAGGTATGTGCGTCTTTGTAATTCTTAGCTAGTAAGCATCTTTTCTTCCTTGCTGTCTTACTGAGAACTGATACATTTGTTTGGTTTCTTCATGGTATGTGTTTGATTATCAGAATTCTAACATCTAAGCAAAGGGTGTCCATCCAGTGGTCAGTAGTTCCACCCATGAGATCTCCTTCACCAAGATGACTGGTCTGCTGTGGACCCTATTCACGGACAGGCTTTGCCAGGTGCCTTGGGGGAAGAGATAGAAATACAGGTAAAAGGAGAGTTTCTTGCTGCAAGTGGCTTTTTTCCTTCTGACTCACCATACGTTTTCATGAATTCTACAAAAAGCTTCCCAGAGATGGTTTTCTGTTATATAGGGAGTAGTGAGAACCCTGCCTTTCATCAGCAGTAGCCATTTACCAGGTGTTCATTTGGTTCAGTCCACTACCAAAGGAGACGCTTCAGTGTGCAGTGTTGGCTCTATTTTCAGAGTGAGATATGAAGGCACTTGGAATAATACTCAGGTTGCTTTGTGGGGGTGTATATTTGTCACTTTGCACACAGCCTATAAATACCTGAAACAGGGTAATTTATAAAGAAAAGAGGTTGAATTGGCTCACAGTTCTGCAGGTCATAAGGACACATGGCAGGGGAGGCCTCAGGAAACTTACAGTCATGGCGGAAGGTGAAGGGGAAGCAGGCAAGGCTTACATGGCTGGAGCAGGAGGAAGAGAGAGAGAGAGAGGGTAGGTGCTACATACTTTTAAACAACCAGATCTCGTGAGAACTCTATCATGAGACAGCACTAGGGGGATGGTATTAAACTGTTAGAAACTGTCCCCATGACCCAGTCACCTCCCACTAGGCCCCACATCCAACATTGGGGATTACAGTTGAACATGCGACTTGGGTGGGGACACAGATCCAAACCATGTGAGGGTGTATATTTGCAAGTATGTTGTTTTCTAGTTCTGTAGTGATCCATTGTTATAAATGCCTGCTATGAAGGTGACACTGTTATTGTTTGTCTTGGCCATTTTGTGGTACATGGCATAATGGAGTGCAGTGTTGACTCCATTGAGTTGGAAGGTGGGTATGGAAGACACAACCAAACTCTCATGCATGACATGATTAAGTAAACAATAAACGACTGTTCTTGTCAAAGCTCCAAGAATGTGATTTCAACCTATTTGACTTCAAATGAATTATTGAATTGCCTTGAAACATTAAAGGCATTGGAAGCTTAAAAGAAGTTGACCCAGTTTTTGAGTAAGTGGACTTGTGGTTCTTTGTAGCAGTGTATATGTTGGGAAGTTACTTACAGGCCTATATAGAAAAAGGACCATGAGGAAGAAGCATACTTTACAGATTGTAGTGATTTATGGAAAGGATGTCAAATTTCTAAAATTAAAAAAAAAAAATTGCAACAATATATTTTTAAAATTTCAGTAGTTTTTAGTTTGTTGCTTACTCTTATCTCATAGATATTGTGATATCTTAGTGCATGACTTTTTTGTTTTAAATTTAGCTTATTTTTATGAGAGATATGGTGAAGGACATTTTACTTGAAATTGGTATCAAAAATTATCTTAATTTTCTAAAAGTTTGCTGAGTGTCACAAATGCTACACTTTGTCTCTCGACACAGTATGCTTTTGAAAACAATGTTGAAATATTAATATTAAAATAAATATATTAGTTAATAAATAGATAACTATTATCTGCTTTAATAGATATCTTTAATATCTATTAAAAATAACTTTTCAAGTTATAATCTTTTTGTTCATTTGGAGTAATTTCTAAGTTTAGATTACTTTACAATTGTTCATCTTGGTCCTGTGTATTTCCATAATGTATCAAATTTAATTGTACCTGTTCAACTATTTACCAAAACTGCTACAAGTTAGCAATGAAGCTTGTAATGCAAAAAAATCATATATCATTTTGGGACTTGTGCAGCTGTTCACAAACTGCTTAAGCTGTGCTCTTGATCTTTATCTCGCCAAAATTTCTTAATGGAAGCAAGGCTGGGAGTTTAATTTCCTGCTGTTCACTAGGACATCATCTCACTCCCTTTTTTGTTTTATGTTTGTTAATTTTGTTCTTTCTCATCTCCAATGCTTGATTTATAATAGATGTGTATGTATAAGTAACACATCTGCAGGATAAATCACTGCAATAAAAACACTTTATTTTTTGGCAGAGTAAAAATAACATTGATATTATAAATTGTATAGTAGAAAAGAGTTCTTAGATTGGTGAGGAAATTGCAATGTAATTGCCAGAGTGTCATAAATAACCTATCAAATTCTGATAGTTGAGTGTAAAAATGACTGTAAATTTACTAACAGAGGACATTTCTGAGAACTGAGGAATCAAATGGTATCTCTGGTGTGAATATATGGAGCACTTGCTTATGAGTAAGTTAAAGCTTATCTGATGGTAATCTATAGCTAACACTTAAAACGAGATATATTGAGTACCTACTATGTGCAGGGTATTAATAGTACTTATAGTTGGGCTTCTCTTTCTTCTTTAGAAAATCTGTTCACTTTAGGTAATGGCTTTATGTTTTAAATTGGTAAGAATACATAATTTGTCAGATGAGTAGATTGCAAAAATTTTCTCCCATTCTGTAGGTTGCCTGTTCACTCTGATGGTAGTTTCTTTTGCTGTGCAGAAGCTCTTTAGTTTAATGAGATCCCATTTGTCAATTTTGGCTTTTGCTGCCGTTGCTTTTGGTGTTTTAGACATGAAGTCTTTGCCCATGCCTATGTCCTGAATGGTACTACCTAGGTTTTCCTCTAGGGTTTTTATGGTATTAGGTCTAACATTTAAGTCTCTAATCCATCTTGAATTAATTTTCATATAAGGAGTAAGGAAAGGATCCAGTTTCAGCTAATATCCAGAACCTACAAAGAACTCAAACAAATTTACAAGAAAAAAACAAACAACCCCATCAAAAAGTGGGCAGAGGATATGAACAGACATTTCTCAAAAGAAGACATTCATACAGCCGACAGACACATGAAAAAATGCTGATCATCACTGGTCATCAGAGAAATGCAAATCAAAACCACAATGAGATACCATCTCACACCACTTAGAATGGCGATCATTAAAAAGTCAGGAAACAACAGGTGCTGGAGAGGATGTGGAGAAATAGGAACACTTTTACACTGTTGGTGGGATTGTAAACTAGTTCAACCATTATGGAAAACAGTATGGCGATTCCTCAAGGATCTAGAACTAGAAATACCATATGACCCACCAATCCCATTACTGGGTATATACCCAAAGGATTATAAATCATGCTGCTATAAAGACACATGCACACGTATGTTTATTGCGGCACTATTCACAATAGCAAAGACTTGGAATCAACCCAAATGTCCATCAGTGACAGACTGGATTAAGAAAATGTGGCACATATACACCATGGAATACTATGCAGCCATAAAAAAGGATGAGTTTGTGTCCTTTGTAGGGACATGGATGCAGCTGGAAACCATCATTCTTAGCAAACTATCGCAAGAACAGAAAACCAAACACCGTATGTTCTCACTCATAGGTGGGAACTGAACAATGAGATCACTTGGACTCGGGAAGGGGAACATCACACACCGGGGCCTATCATGGGGAGGGGGGAGTGGGGAGGGATTGCATTGGGAGTTATACCTGATGTAAATGACGAGTTGATGGGTGCTGACGAGTTGATGGGTGCAGCACAGCAACATGGCACAAGTATACATATGTAACAAACCTGCACGTTATGCACGTGTACCCTAGAACTTAAAGTATAATAATAAAAAATAATTTTAAAAATAAAAATAAAAAAAAGAAAATCAGATGGAAATTAAGATCCACAAAAAAAAAGAATACATAATTTGTGTAAAAATCTGTTTTTTCTTCAATATGCAATAATTTTCTATTTTTAATTTTTCTAATGGTAAAAAAAAAACAATGGTTATTATGGAAAATATTCAAAGTACAGGCAGACACATACAGAATCAGAAACAAAATTACTCACTGTTCAGTCATTTCTAGACCACCCCGATAGCATTCTAGTGTATGGAGTCGTCTTGCCTTCTCTAGTGCCACCAAAGGCTTGTCTGTACCCTTCAAGTACAGATAAGTTCAGTGGCTTTGCCTGTTTACTGCAGTTACTGCTTTCATGTACTCAAGGACTTATCATTAGACAATGAGGTCTTTCTTTCTTACAGCTTTGTCTGTGTGTTTGTCTTCTGTTTTATAATGAAAATCAAGCGAGATTTTTAGTTTTCTGATATTTCAAGGTTTTGTAAGCCCACTCAGAGGCTTGGCCTATATTATTGATTTGATTAAGATTTATAGAGATCTGATGGTTTTTGTTAATTAATGAGGTAGACTGTTTTTTCCTGTAGCTAAACTGTCGTAAGTCAGTTTGTCAGATTTTAAGTCATTCTTTCTACAAGAATATTAAAATTAGGTAATCCTGAGAACTGCTTAGGTTTATTCAAATGTAATTTATATTAGAATCATAGAATCTCAGATACTTAAGGTTCCTTCCACAGCACCCATGCAGTTAGAAAACAGCTTAAGAGTGCTGAATGCTTTAAAGCCCTTTCACCCAGCTGTAGGTCCTTAGGATTATTTTTTAACTTTTATGGCAGCTTTGTATATGAATTTTGTGCTGGGCTGGTCTGAGATGGCTGATAGAGTAGTCTTGCTAATATGGGGACACATTGGGAAGTTGTTACTGTTAAAAATTTGATGCCCTGGTTTAAATAGGATATGTGGGGAGATCAACTTTATTTAAATGCATCTGGGTTGGCTGGTCTCATTATCATTTCGAGTCTCTACATTTCATGTAGAGAAATGTGTTCTACATTTTTGTGTTTGGACATTTCCCCTCACCTACCTTAAATGTTTCTGTTCTCCCTTAGGATGTGGTCTACCAATTGATATTGTGATAGAAAATAGGGAAAATGGTGACACTTCTGTGGACTGCATGAATGAGGATATTAACATCTCAGGCTTAAGATTTGTTCAGCATGGTGTTGTAGAAGGAATCTTAAGTAAGTGTCTGACTGTTTGGTGTATTTACTCATTCTAGGCTTTGAAGAAAAACTTTACTTTCTATGGAAGAGAGAATTTAATGAAATGCCACTGTTAAGTACAGGAATACCTTGTTTTATTGTGCTTCGCAGATACTGAATGTTTTATACATTGAAGGTTTGTGGTAACCCTGCTTCGAGCAAGTCTACTTGGCCTCATTTTTCCAATAACTGGTGCTCACTTTATGCCTTTGTGTGACATTTTGGTAATTCTCACAATATTTCAAACATTTTTATTTTATATTTGTTATGCTGATCTGTGACCAGTGGTCTTTGATATTACTACTGTAATTGTTTTGGGTGACATGAACTGCATCACCATAGAAAATGGTGAACTTAGTAAGTGTTATGTGTGTTCTGACTGTTCCTACAATCAGCCATGCTCCCTTCTCTCTCCCTCTTCTTGGACTTCTCTATTCTGAGACAAAGCAATATTGAAAGGAGACCAATTAATAACCCTACAATGGCATCTATGTGTTCAAGTGAAAGGAAGAGTTGCACATCCCTCACATTAAACAAAGTCTAGAAATGATTAAGCCTAGTGAGAAAGGCAAGTCAAAAGCCAAACACATGAATAAGAAAGCAAAACAGCGTTATTACTAATATGGAGAAAGTTTTAGTGGTCAGGATAGAAGATTAAAGCAGCTACAACATTCCCTTAAGCATAAGCCTACACAGCAAGGTCCTAACTCTTTTTAATTCTATGAAGGCTGAGAGAGGCAAGGGAGCTACAGAAGAAAAAGTTGGCTAGCAGAGGTTGGTTATTGAGGTTTAAGGAAAGAAGCCATCTCTGTAACGTGAAAGTGCAAGGTGAAGCAGCAGTTTCTATTGTAGAAGCTGTGGCGAGCTATCCAGAAGAGCTAGCTGAAATCACTGATGAAGGTGGCTACACAAGCAGATTTTCACTGTAGATGAAATGACCTTCTATTGGAAGAAGATGCATCTAGGACTTTCATAACTAGAGAAAAGTCATTAGTTGGCTTCAGAGCTTCAAAAGACTGGCCAACTCTTTTACGGGTGACTTTAAGTTGAATCAGTGCTCATTTACAATTCTGAAAATCTTAGGGCCCTTAAGAATTATGCTGTATCTATTCTGCCTGTGCTCTAGAAATGGAACAACAGAGCCTGGGTGGTAGCACATCTGTTATTTGCATTGTTTGCTGAATATTTCAAGCCCACTGTTGATATGTACTGCTCAGAAAAAAAAAAAAAAAAAAAAAATCCTTCCAAAATATTGTTGCTTACTGAACAATGCACCTGGCCACCTGAGAGCTCTGACAGAAATGTGCCAGGAGATTAATGTTCTTTTTGTGCTAACACAGCATCCATTTTGCAGCCCATGGATCAAGGAGTAATTTTGACTTTCAAGTCATAATATTTAAGAAATAGACTTCATAAACTATAGCTTCAATTGATAGTGATTTCTCTGATGGATCTGGGTAGAGTCAATTGAAAACCTTCTGGGAAGGATTCACCATTTAGATGTCACTAAGAGCATCCAAGAATCATGAGAGGAGGTCAGAATGTCAACATTAACATGAGTTTGGGAGAAGTTAATTCCAACACTCCCACACTCTTTCAGGGTCAAGATGTCAGTGGAGGAAGTAACTGCAGATGTAGTAGAAATAGTGAGAGAACCAGAATTAGAAGTGGAGCCTGGAGATGGGACTGAGTTGCTATAATCTTGTGACAAAACTTGAACAGGTGAGGAGTTGCTTTTTATGGATGAGCAAAGAAGATGATTTCTTGAGATGGAATCTACTCCTGGTAAAGAGACTGAATATTGTTGAAATGACAATATGCCTATATGTGGAAGGCTGATTATTTATTTGTGTATACAGCATGACAACTTAGGAATCTTACCCTGAAGTGAAAAATAGTTCAGCCTATTCTTGAAAATGTGTTAGTTTAATATTAATTTCTTCTCGGTGCAGTCATCTTTTTCTTTTAATACTTTCCAATGTGGTGGTCTGTGTTCATTGTTTTCAATTTATCACTAGACTGAAACTAGCTGTCTTCACATTGCAGTAGTATTTGTTTCCTAGGATCTGTGTCTTCTTTCTTGAATAAGATGCTTTTTTCCCAGGATATGGGGCAAAGTTGCTCTCTGATATTCTTTTGTGGTAATGAAAAGTGCTTTTGCATTTCTGAGGTCAAGTCATTCTTTTTTAAGAATGTTGCTTTTAGATTTTAGAAAATAACTCAAAATAGTCATGTTTTGTATTTTATGAATTTCTAATTCAAGTTTAAATGGAAGCTTTTAAATATTTAGACTATATCTAATGTCAGCTCCAGGCTGTCCCTGATACTGGAAAAGGTACATTACTTCTTAAAGCAGTCAGCTGTATGTTTTCATCACAAGCACTCACCGTAGTGAGACTCCATCAGAAAACTGTGCTGCCGTGTGAAGTAGCATGAGGCACAGCACGCATATCAATAGAATTTTTAATGAAGAACTTGGATTTACACGGTGACAAGGTATGATGAGCTTTTTGTGGGAAATAGTTTAAGTTGTAAATAAATATATAAAATGTGAGACCAAGATGTAAGTGCATACTCCTATTCTCTTTCTTCAAAGAAGTTCAGACATTTATATCTACTAAGTCATGCAAGCTCAATTGTACAAGGTTCTTAATGTAGCATTTTCAGAACATAGTGAGAAAAATAAATCTCACAATTTATGGTAATTTTCAGAGAATTTTAGACCTTAAAATTATAACTTTGTAAACAATTCTGTAACAGTTAAAGCTCAGTTGCTTTTATTTAATTACTTTTTATTTTGAGGTAATTATAGATTGACTACTGTTGTAAGAGATAACACAGAGAGATCCCGTATGTACGCTCTTTACCAGTTTTGCCCAGTGGTGACACCTTATGAAACCACAGTATCGTAGCACAGCCAGAGTGCTGACATTCAGTTAGGCTGAGGAGCACATCCATCACCACAGGGATTCCTCCAGTTGCCCTTTTATAGCCACATTCACTTACTTCCCTCTCCCACCAGTCTCTTCCTTAACTGTTGGCAAACCTTAATCTGTTTTCCATTTCTATTATTTCATCATTTCAAAAAAGTTTTAAAAATGAAATCACATTCCTTTTGGGATATGACCTTGTGGGACTGGCATTTTTCACTTAGCATAATTCTCTGGAGCCTCATCCCGCTTGCTGTATGTACCAGTAATTTGTTCCTTTTTATTGTTGGGTAGTAGTCCAATGTGTGGTGGTTCTACATTTTGTTTATTTACTCATTGGAGGACAGCTAGATTATTTTCAGTTTTTGCCTATTGTCACTAAAGCTGCTATAAGCATTTGTGTACAGATTTTGATGAGACTATACTTTTTATTTCTTAGGGGTAAATGCCCAGGAATACAATTGTAGGTCCTATGGCAGTTACATGTTTAGTTTTTTAAGGAAACTGCCAGACTGTTCTCCAGAGTGGTTGTACCATTTTCAATTCCCACTAGCAATGTTTGAGTGATCCAGTTTCTTCATATCCTGAAAGCATTTGATGTTTTCACTATTTTTTGTTTTAGCCATTCTGATAGGTGTGTAGTACTGTCTAACTGTGGTTTTAATTATTTCCGTAGTGGTTAACGATGTTGAACATTTGTTCATAGGCTTTTTGCTATTCTTCTATCCTCTTTAGTGAGATGTCTATTTGACTTTTGCCTATTTTCTAATTGGATTGTTTGTCCTTTTTTACTGTAGTTTTGAGAGTTATATATATATTCTAGAATACTAGTCCTTTGTCAAGTGTGTGTTTTGCGGATACTTTCTGCTGCGTTGTAGCTAGTCTTTTTATCTTCTTTATATGGGCTTTTACAGAGTAAAGTTTTTATTTTGTCCAATTTATCAATTTTTCCTTTTATGGATTGAGCTTTTCAGTGTTAAGTTTAAGAACTCTTTGCCTAGCTGTAGATTTCAAAATATTTTCCCCTATTTTTTTCTGAAATTTTTATGGTTTTACATTCTATATAAAGTTGTGATCCAGTTCTTAGTAATTTTGCTGTAAGATGGGAGGTTTAGGTCAAGGTTCATTTTTTTTGCCTGTGGATGTCCAGTTGCTCCTTTATCATTTCTTGAAAAGACTGTCCTTCCTCCAATAAATTGGTTTTACGTTTTTTAAAAATATTGTTTGGGCATATTTGTATAGGTCTATTTCTGTGTTCTCTATTCTGTTTCACTGATCCACTGATCCTATTTCTTCACTAATACCTGTAGCTGGATTTACATCTTGAAATCAAATAGAGTGATTTTTCCCACTTGGTCTCTATGAAAATTGTTTTAGCTACCCAAGTTCTTTGCCTTTCAATATAAATTTTAGAATAATTTTGTATACACAAGAAATCATACTGAAATTTTGATAGGAGTTTTAATAAACTTGTATATAAATTTGGGGAGAATTGACATCTTTATTATGTTGAGTCTTCCAGTCTGTGAACATATTTCTCTGTTTATTTATATCTTTGATTTCCTTCATCAACGTTATGTAGTCTTCAGCATACAATTGTTGTTTGTGGTTTTTTTTTTTTTCAACTTTCATTTTAGATTCATGAGGGACATGCGCAGGTTCATTACATGAGTAAATTGTATGTCACTGGGGTTTGATGTGCAAATGATTTAGCCACTCAAGTAGTGAGCACAGTACCCAATAGGTAGGTTTTTTGACCTTTATCCACCTACCACTCTCCCTGCTAAAGTAGGTTCTGTTGTCTGTTGTTCCCATCTTTGTGTCCATGTGTCCTGAGTTTTTAGCTCCCATTTATAAGTGAGAACATGCAGTATTTGGTTTTCTGTTCCAGTGTTAATTTGCTTAGAATAATGACCTCCATTTGCATCCATGTTGCTTCAAGGGATATGATTTTTTTATGTCTGTGTAGTATTCCACGGTATATATTTACCACATTTTCTTTATCCAGTCCACCGTTGATGGGCATGTAAGTTGTTCCCATGTCTTTGCTATTGTGACTAGTGCTGCAATGAACATACGAGTTTGTGTGTCTTTTTGGTAGAATGATTTATATTCCTTTGGGTATATATCCAGTAAAAGGATTGTTAGGTCAAATGGTAGTTGTGTTTTAAGGTCACTGAAAAATCTTGAAACTGCTTTCCATAGTGACTGAATTAATTTACAGTACCACCAGGAGTGTTTAAGCATGCCTTTTTCTGTAACTTCACCAACATCTGCTATTTTTTGACTTTAATTACGACCATTCTGACTGGTGTGAGATGGTATCTCATTGTGGCTTTTATTTGCATTTCTCTGATTACTGATATTGAATATTTTTTCATATGCTTGTTGGCCATGTGTATATCTTCTTTTTAGAAGTGTCTGTTTATGTCCTTTACCCAT
Organism: Macaca fascicularis; assembly: GCF_037993035.2. Classification (NCBI taxonomy): domain Eukaryota; kingdom Metazoa; phylum Chordata; class Mammalia; order Primates; family Cercopithecidae; genus Macaca; species Macaca fascicularis. The sequence continues at coordinate 35,956,198 of NC_088393.1, read as the reverse complement.
TTTTACATGGGTTTGTTTGGTTTTTGCCTTTTTTTTTCCTTTTAGATTCTAGCCATTAAGACTTTGTCAGATGCATAGCTTACAAATATTTACTCTCATTCTGTAGGTAGTTTGCTGATACCCTGCAGTAGCTCTTTAGTTTTTCTTCTAAGGTTTTTATACTTTTAGATCTTACTTTTAAGTCTTTAATCCATTTTCAGTTGGTTTTTTAATATGGTGAAAGGAAGAGGTTCAGTTTCAATCTTCTGCATATGGCTAGCCAGTTATCCCAGCAAAATTTATTGAATAGGGAATTTTTCTCCATTGCTTGTTACTATTAGATTGTTATACTATATTTTTAAGTTCAATGTTCGTATGTTTATTGCTAGTATATAGAAATATAATTGATTTCTGTATGTTCATTTTGTATTTTGTGACTTTGCTGAATGTTACCTATTAGTTATAGAAGTGTTTTTGTAGATTCCTTGGGATTTTCTATGTAGACAGTCATGTTATCTGTAAGTATCAAAAGTTGTTTTTTCTTGTTTTTGTTTTGTTTTCGGATTAGTATGCTTTTTTTTTTTTTTTTTTTTTTTTTTAATTTCTTGCCTTATTACACTGGCTAGAACTTCTAGCACTATTTTGAATAAGAGTAGATAGCTTAACTTTATTTTTCATGTTATGGGGAGTATATTCAATATTTCATCATTAAGAATGAGGTTAACTAGGTGTTTTATGGATATTCTTTATCAAGTTAAAGAAGCTCTCCTCTATTTCTCTTTTTCTGAGAACTTTTATCATAAATGAATGTTGACTTTCCTTAATGCTTTTTCTGCATTTCCTGAGATGATCACCTGATTTTTATTATTAGAAAAAAAAAATAATGATGGGTTATACTGGTTGACTTTCAAATTTTGAACCACCCTTGCCTCAATGGCATTAATACCACTTTGCCATAGTGTATAATCTTTTTATATTTTGCTGACTTGTACTTGCTAATGTTTTATGAGGAAATTTTGCATCTATATTCATAAAGAATATTGGTCTGTAGTTTTGTTTTTTTGAACTCTTGTCTTTGGTTTGGGTATCACTAATACTAGCTTCATAAAATGAACTCTGAAGCATTTTTTTTCTCTTATTTTCTAGAAGAAATTTTGTAGAATTACTGTTAATTCTTCAAATGTTTAATAGATTTCTCCAATGAAACCATCTGGGCCAGGAAATTTATCTTTTGGAATTTTTAAAATTATGAATTCAATTTTCTTAATAGGTAAAGAACTATTCAAATGACCTATTTTATATAGAGTAAATTTTGGTAGTTTTTGTTTTAGCAGTATTGAACCGTTTCTTCTAAGTTGTCAAATTTACATATATCGGAATTTTTTATAGTCTTTTCTTTTTCTTTTGATGTTGGCAGGGTCTGTAGTGATAATCTCTGTTTTGTAATCTATATTGGTAGCTCGTTTGTTCTCTCTCTTTTAAGAACCAACTCTGTTTCATTGATTTTTAGAAATTGTTCTGTTTTCAATTTCATTGGTTTTTGCTGTTTTTATTATGTCATTCCCTCTGCCTGTTTTGGGTTTGTTTTGCTTTTGATTAATGTGCACACTTAATGTTAACAAACTTCCCTCTCAGCATTACTTTAGCTGTGTTCCACAAATTTTTATATTTTGTATTTTCATTATTTGACCCATGCAGAATTTAGAAGTGTTAGTTTCTAAGTATTGGGAGTATTACTGTTATCTTTTAGTTGATCCCTAGTTTGATTCCATGGTTGTCAGAAAACACAGTGTATGACTTCAGCTCTTTGAAATTTGTTGAGGTTTGTTTCATGACCCAAGATGTGGTCTATCTTGTTAAGTGTAAAGTGACCCTATGAAAAGAATATGTATTCTGCTGTTGTTGGGTATTTCATTCTATAAATATCAACTAGATCAAATTGGTTGGTGGTATTATTGAGTTTTTCTGTATTCTTTCTGATTTTCTGTTTAGTAATTCTATCAGTTTTTGAGATAGGGTTGCTAGCATCTCTAAGCACAAGTATGGATATGTTTGGCTTCTCAGTTCTGTTAGTTTTTGCTTCACGTATCTTGCAGTTCTGTTATTTGTTGTATGCCCATTTAGGATTGCTATGCTGTCATTTTGGTGAAACATATTTCTGATTATATAATGTTATTATCTGTCTCTGGTAATTTTCTTTGCTCCAAAGTCTATCTTATCTGACATTAATATAACCACACTTGCCTTCCCTTGATTAATGTTTGCATGATACATCTTTTTCCACCATTTTACTTTCAACTTGCCTATATTATTTTGTTTAAATTTGGTTGTTGACAGCCTATAGTTGAGTCATGTTTTTAATCCACTCCGTGAATCTGTGTCTTTTAATGTCTTTATATTTAGACCATTTACATTTAATTATTGATGTTTAGTCATTAATCTATTTGTTGTTTTCTGTTTGTTCTGCTTTTTATTTCTTGATTTGCATTTTTCTGCCATCCTGGGGATTACCTGAGCAGTTTTCATAGTTTCATTTGTTTTTGAGTATATCTTTTTGTATAGCTATTTTTTTTAGTGATTGCTTCAGGTAATATATGTACATAGCCTCACAGTTTACTGGTGTCTTCATTCACCAGTTCAAGTGAAGTAGAGAAACTCTGCTTTTCTTTACATCTCTTGTGGAGCACCCGATTCTGTCGCTGATCGTGGCACCACTGTGTAACCCGCGTGAACCTAAGGGGACCAAACAAAGCTGGGCAAATGTGGGAATAAAAGACAAGAGACAAAAGAGTATATTTGGAAGAAGCGGTCAGGGGCACCTTGCCTCTAGTGGACAAGAGCCCTGAGCTTTACACAGTCTTCCATATTTATTAGGCAAAAGAGATAGTGAGAAGGGGCATGGAAGAAGGGATCAGCTGCTTGGTCCAGAGCAGGCTTGCAAGAATGCAGTTTTTGAACAATGGGCTGTAGATGTCACAGTAGATAACCTCAGCACCAGGGAGTGATTGCCTCCAGCAAACCTTCTGTCAGCAGGAGCAGTCGTGAGTTTGCCTACATCCTGCATTCATGAAAAACAGTTTGTTGTTTGATCATACAGCCTCCAGTGGAATGCTGAGTTGGTGACATCCCACCAGCCTTTGGCTCCCTGCAATTTCTTTTTATAATTGTCTTAAACATCTCCTTTATGTACATATAGAACCACATTAGACAGTAATAATATTTTCATTTCAAATGTCAAACATAATTTAAACTCAAGAGGAGAAGGAAAGCCTATTTACTGGTATTTTTGCTTACTTTTGCTGCTTTTTCCTTTCTGATGTTCCAAGATTCCCTCTTTTATTATTTCTCTTTTGTTCAGAGAACTTTCTTTACCCATTCTATTAGAGTAGATCTGCTGGTTGCTAATTATCTTAGTTTCTCTTCTTCTTAGAATGTTTTGATTTCTTTATCATTCCTGAGGAATATCTTTACTGGCTATAGGATTCTGGATTGACAGTTTTTTTCTTTCCACCCTTAAATAATACTGGGCCTCTTTTGTCTGCCATCCATGGTTTCTGATGCTCTCAATCACAATTTCTCTCCAGTGGTAAGGTGTAAATTTTTCACTGATGCTTTCAATACTTCCTTTTTGTTTTTGCCATTAGTTTTCAGTAATTTAATTATGATATATGTTTTCACGGATTTATTTGAGTTTATCCTGTGTGGAGTTTGCTCAGCTTCTTGACTCTATGGGCTTATTGTGTCTTACCAAATGTGGGAGCTTTTAGTCATTATTTTCTCAATTACCTTTTTGGCCTCACCTTCTTTCTCCTCTCCTTCCAGGTCTGTAATGACACAAATATTGGATTTTTTGTTATAGTCCAATTAGGTCCCTGAAGCTCTGTTTATGTTTATTTTTCAGTTTAATTTCTCTCTATTGTTCAGATAGGGTAATTTTTATTATTCTATCTTTGTATGCACTGTTTCTTTCCTCTGTTCTTTTCATTCTGCTGTTGACTTATCATTGAGCTATTTATTTCAATTATTCTTCAGTTCTAAAATTTTTATGTGTGTGTGTATATATTTATGTATGTATATACACACCATGAAACACTACTCAGAAAATAATGAACTATGAAAAATAAATAATGTCTTTTGCAGCAACTTAGATCAAGCTGGAGACCATTATTCTACAGGAAGTAACTCAGGAGTGGAAAATCAAATACTACATGTTGTCACTTACAAGTGGAAGCTAAGCTTTAGGTGTACAAAGGCTTATAGACTGGTATCACCAACATTGGAGGCTCAGAATAGATAAGGTTGGAAGGAGGGTGAAGGATGAAAAACTACCTATTGGGTACAATGTGTACTATTTGGGTGATGTATATTCTAAAATCCCAGACTCTCCATCACTATACAATTCATCCTGTAACCAAAAAGCACATGTACTCTGTATTAGGATGTTCTTGCACTGCTATAAAGAAATATGTGAGGCTGGGTAGTTTATAGGAAAAGGGGTTTAATTGGCTAATGGTTCTGCAGACTATATAGGAAGCATAGTGGCATCTGCTTCTAGGGAGGTCTCAGGAAGCTTACTATTATGGCAGAAGCCAGAGGGGGAGCTGGCACATTGCAGCTCCTGGCTGGACCAGGAGCAAGAGAGAGAGAGAGGGGCCGCAGGTATCATACACTTTTAAATGACCAGATCTCACAAGGTCTCACTTACTATCCTGAAGACAGCATCAGGCCATGAGAGATCTGCCCCCATGATCCAAAAACCTCCCACCAGGCCCCACCTTCAGCATTGGGGATTACAATTCAACATGAGATGTGGGCAGGGAAAAATGTATATCCAAACTATATCATTCTGCCCTGGACCCTCCCAAATCTCGTGTCTCTCTCACATTGCAAAATACAATCATGCCTTCCCAATAGTCACCCAAAGTCTTAACTTGTTCCAGCATTAACTCAAAGTTTAAGGTTCAAAATCTCATCTGAGTCTCATCTGAACAAGGCAAGTCCAGTCCACAAATGAGCCTGTAAAGTCAAAAGGAATTTATGTACTTCCAAGATAGAATGGAGCTATAGTCATTGGGTAAACATTCCCATTCCACAAGGGAGGAACCAGCCAAAAGAAAGGGGTTACAGGCCCCATACAGGTTTAAAACCCAGCGGGGCAGTCATGAAATCTTAAAGCTCCAAAAAAATCTCCATTGACTCCATGTCCCACACCCAAGTTACACTGATGGAAGGGGTGAGCTCCTGAGGCCTTGGGCAGCTCTTCCCCTGTGCCTTTCGAGAGTTCAGCTCCTGCAGCTGCTCTCACTGGCTGTTGAGTGCCTGTGGCTTTTCCAGGCTCAGGGTGCAAGCTGATGGCAGATCTACCATTCTCAGATCTGGAGTTTGGCCACCTGCTTCTCACAGCTTCACTAGGCAGTGCTCCAGTGGGGACTCTAGAGGTTCCATCCCCACATTTCCTCTAGGCACTGCCTTAGTAGAGGTTCCCATGGGGGCTCTTCCCCTACAGCAGACTTCTATCTGGACACCCAGCAGGCATTTCTGTACGTCCTCTGAAATCTATGTAGAGGGTACCAAGCCTCATGCACTCTTATGCTCTGTGCACTCACAGGCTTAACACCATGTGGAAGCTGCCAAAGGCTATAAGGCTTACCCACTCTGGATTGGTGGCACGAGCAGTATCTGCGACTCTTTGAGCCACAGCTGGAGCCAGAGCAGCCAGAATGTGGGGAGCATTGTCCTGAGGTTGTGCAGGCTTTGGGAACCTTGCCCTGGCTACGCAAACAATTCTTCCCTCCTAGGCCTTTGGGCTTGTGATAGGAGGGGCTGGTGAGAAGAGCTCTGAAATGCCTTCAAGGCCTTTTCCCCACTGTCTTGGATATTAGCACTTGGATCCCTTTTAGTTAAGCAAAGATCTAACAAGTAGTTGTTCCACAGCTTGCTTGAATTCTTCTCCCCTAGAAAGCTTTTTCTTTCTCTGCCACATGGCCAGGCTGCAAATTTTCTAAACTTTTATGCTCTGCTCCCTCTTTAAAGCTCCAGCTTAAAGTCATTCCTTTGCTCTTGCATCTGGGCGTAGATTGTTAGAAGCAGCAGCCAGGCCACTTTTTGAGTGCTTTGTGGCTTAGAAATTTCTTCTGCCAGATACTCTAAGTCATTGCTCTGTAGTGCAAACATCCACAGATCCCTAGGGCATGAATAGAATGCAGCCAAGCTCTTTGCCAAGGTGTAACACACGTGACCTTTGCTCCAGTTTCTTGTAAGTTTCTCATGTCCATCTGAGGCTGGGCTTCATTGTCCGTATCACTATCAGCATTTTGGTCATAACCATTTAACCAGTCTGTAAGAAATTCCAAACTTTTCTCCTCTTCTTGTCTTTCTTGGAGCCCTCCACACTTTTTCTAACCTCTGCCTGTTACCCAGTTCCAAAGCTGCCTCCAAATTTTCAGGTGTTTTTAAAGCAATGCCCCACTCCTCAGTACCAGTTTTCTGTATTAGGCTGTTCTTGCATTGCTATAATGAAATGCCTGATACTGCGTAATTTAAAAAGAAAAGAGGTTTAATTGGCTCATGGTTCTGCAGGCTTTAGAGGAAGCATGATGTTGGCATTTGCTTAGCTTCTAGGGAGGCCTCAGGGAGCTTACAATCATGGTGGAAGGCAAAGAGGGAGCAGGTACCTCACATGGCAAAAGCAGGAGCAAGTGAAAGGGGGTGGGAGGGGGCACACACTTAAATGACCATATCTCACAAGAACTCACTTATTGAAATGACAGAACCAAGCCAAGAGAGATTTGCCCCCATGACCCAAACACCTCCCACCAAACCCTACCCTCAGCATTGGAGATTAGAGTTCCATATGAGATTTGGGTGGGGACAAATATCCAAACTATATTACAGTCCTAAAGCTATTGAAATAAAAAATAAAAATAAAATTTTAATTGGATGCTTTCTATGTTCTATTTCTTTGCTGAGACTCATTTTTCATTTGTTTGAAGCATGTTTGTAATTGCTCGTTGAAGCATTTTTATCCTGGCTGCTTTCAAATTATTGTCAGCTAATTCTGTCATCTCTGACATCTTGGTTTTGGCATCAGTTGATTGTCTTATTCAATTTGACACCTTCTTGGTTCTTGGTATGACAAGTAATTTTCATTTGAATCCTGGACATTTTTTGTATTACATTATGAAAGTCTGGATCTTCTCTAACTTCTCTGACATTCCTGCAGGAAGATAAAAGATGGGGGTAGGTGGCCATCAACTTGTTAAGGTAGAAGTCATAGTTTCCCCTTGGCCTCTGTTGATACTCAAGCTGGGTGGAGGAGCTCCTTGTTACTGCTGGGTAAGGGTGGTAATTCTAGCTTCCCATTTGGTCTCTGCTGATACTGTGGTATACGGGGCTGGTCTTCTTACCATTGGCTAATTGTGAAAGTTGTAATCGCCACTAGGCTTGCTCTGACACCACCCCAGTGAGGAGGGGGCAAGCATCTTGTTGCTGCTAGGTGGGGGTACAAGCCCAGGCTCCTTAGTCGTCACTGATACTGCTGCAGAGAGGGCCTTGTAACCAGTTAGTGAGGATGAAAGTCCTGGCTCCCTGTTTTGCTTTCACTGATTCCACCCCAGTGGGAGTGTTGGGATACCTGGTTATAGCCTTCAGAGGGCGAAAGTCCAGGTTCTTCTCGACCTTGGCTGGCATGATGGGAATGGGGTTGCTCTTTTATTTTGTGCTGTTTGGCTGGAATGGAGGTATTATTATCTGTTTTCAGTCTTTCTAGGTTGCCTAGTCGTTTGACTAGACAAAGCAGTACACTTGAATTAGTTGTTAATTTTAACCTGTGTAGCAGTGAAGGCCATTACTTAATTCATAGAAGCAATTTTTAAGTTGGATTGGGGTATCTTATAACTGGCATTTTTTTTAATGTAGGGCCTTGTTTCTAGTCTCAAATTATACTTTACTAAACTCAAATACTGTTCTTCACTAATTGAGTATATGAGAGAATGGTCATTTTGAATAAGTGCATCTTTCAACAAAATTGTTAAAGGATTTCTACTTTTGGCAGAATCTGAAAACTGATTTGTCTAAAATGAAAGACAGTGGAACAGGAATTGAATGTTGACACTCAGTCTGTGTGTTGGGGTGGGATGGGGTGGTTTGAAAATGATGCATGCTAATGACTTGCTAATCTGGAACAAATGAAGTGTTGGTTTAAAATATCTAATAAAGCTTATCTGTAAAACACTTTATCTTTGTGCTTTGCATTTGCACTGTGTAAACGGCTAAAAAGTGATTGTAATAAAACTCTTCCTGCGTTTTTGGAACTGATTGTTATTATCTCAAATTGTAACTTGCAGGGTGCTGGCGTAGAAATATACGGGAGTAAGTGCGGGTTCCCTGAGTGAGAATGGACCTGCTGTTGCAAGGAAGGGCTCCTCATTAAGCTGAACATCAGCTGAGACACTTGCTTTCTAAAGGTTGGAATGATTTCACCTAAGAAATTATGCTTTATTACATTCCCATGTTGGGTCCTATTGTTTTCTGATTTTGAAAGGCCTAAATAGTATATAAATTCTAATAATATCAGTAGCTAATGATTGAAAGTCTTTTGCAAGAATGCTTTGTTGCCTATAGATCTGCAGAAATGACAGAGGAATGCTGCATCACACTGTGCTACAGCATGTCAATCAGCATAGTTTTTCTGCTTTATTTTTAAAATAGTGTGAAAAAAGCCAAGATTTTTTAAGCAGGCAGTGTTGAAAAGACAGTTCCTTGAAACATTTGTTTCAGTGTCACAGGTCTTCTTAGATGAGCATTATGACATTCCCAAAATATCCGTGGTGAGTAATATCATAAAATGAAGGTTATGGTGTTTTCTTGGTGACAGCTACAATTTTCTCTAACCTGCAAGAAAATGCCCAAGATGAAACTGAAGGTATGCAATATTTAGGAATTTTAGATAGAAAAATCAGACCTAATTTACTTGTTTTTAGCATTAAAATCTGATTAAGGATCTGAGTCTTCCTGCTTTTTTCTTTTTTCTTTTTTTTTTAAGATTGCCAGAATATATTTGGGCATGGAGAAAGAGAAGTTTGGTAAAGCTATAATATTATAGAATCTGAGGGAGAAAGGAACTTTCAAAAGTCAGCTAGTTCAACTGTTCATTCAAAACTTTGACATTGTGGTTTCTGTGGTCCTGCAGTTCCCTTCTTACCGTGGTTGGCTTTCTATAAACAGATAGAATGAGGATGGGTGTGTGATAGCAGTGGTGGCTCTGGCTGGCTTCTGTTGAGGTTGGAGGTGGGGAAATCCATGTGCCAGGTTGAGGGCTGTGTTTACTGGAGTGGATAGTGGAGTTTGCCTCCATTTTTTATTGGTAGAAGGAAGTGCCTCCCTGTCATCTGCCTCTCTTGGCAGCAAAGGTGAGCTAACTCACTGGATATTTGTGAACTTCAAAGCGATGACATAGATCTCAGTCTACTAAATCTCAGTCATAGAGAAGAATTAAGCATTGACTGAGTTAAGGAAAGTTTAAAGCAGTTTCAAGAGTACTCCTTGTCATCCTTTAGGGTCCACTCCTGAAGAACTAGTTCTTTATTTCTTCACAGGTCTGAAGGGTGAAGTCAAGGTGTCAGCTGGACAGTGCTCTGATTTGAAAGCTCAGTTGGGGCTGGACGCAATGGCTCAGGCCTGTAATCCCAGCACTTTGGGAGGCCAAGGTGGGCAGATCACCTGAGGTCAGGAGTTCGAGACCAGCCTGACCAACATGGAGAAACCCCGTCTCTACTAAAAATACAAAATTAGCCAGGTTTGGTGGTGCACGCCTGTGATCCCAACTGCTCGTGAGGCTGAGACAAGAGAATCGCTTGAACCCGGGAGGCAGAGGTTGCAGTGAGCCGAGATTGCGCCATTGCACTCCAGCCTGGGCAACAAGAATGAAACTCCATTTCAAAAAAAAAAAAAAGCTCAGTTGGAAGAACCTACTTCCGAACACATTCATGTTATTCATCAACAGAATTCATTTCTGTAGGTTGTAGGACTGAGGTCTCTGTTTTCTTGTTGGCTATTGGCTGGGGCTTGCACTTAGCTTCTAGAGGCTGCTCTCAGATTCTTGCCCCATGGTCCCCTCTATCTCGGCAAAAGAGAACCTCCCTCAAGGCAAACCTTTCATGCTTTGAATCTCTCTGACTTCCTCTTTTCCAACCAGCTGGAGAAAACTGATCAGGAACCTTAGTTACATTGCAAATTGCAGTGCAAAGTCCTTTTGCCATTTTATCGTCATGAAAATAATGCCAGGGGGCTGGGATCATGGGGCTCATCTAGAGTTTGCTTCAAGATTGGGAATTAAAGGAAAATAGCACTGTCTTACCTATCTGCATCCTAGTTCCTAACACAATGCTTAACAGATAGTAAATATCCAATAAATATCTGTTGAGTGGAGAAGATTCTAGGATGAAAAGGGTAGACAAATTGTTCAAAATTTGTGATCCTGTATGAAGATCAGGAAACCACATAAAAGAGCAAGACAATCGCTCATTGAGATTCTTATGGCAAGGAATTTGTAAACTCCAGTTAGATGACAGGAGGAATGCTTGGCAGAAAAAACTTGAAAGCTCTAACAAACTGTGTAGAAATAGTCATGTTTTAGTTGGGCTAGCTTGTATACTGAACTTTGTCATAGTTTGTTTCTGCAGAAAATAAAGCACTTAAAATTCAGACGAGTAGAAAGGCAGATGTAGCTGAAAGAGTAGATCCAGAGGAGCTGATGTAATGTGCACCTGCTGAAATGGAGCTTTATGCAAGATCTGACCTTTCTGAGCAAGTTGAGGGAAATTGTAAATGAACTGGTTCCTGCCTTTACACAAAAAGGCCAGATAAAGAAGAAAAGGTTAAGTGAACTGGGGATCATGCAAGCTGATGACAACCTAATGCCACAAGTGATGTTTGTTGGAATTATGGGGATCCAGTTCAAGTGGAATGAGAAAGAGTGTTTTGGCACATTTCTGATCACAATGACATTAGATAGCAAGATAGTATATTTTGCACATGCTGCCCGAAGAATCACTGTTGCCGTTGTAGTTTGCTTTATGTCTGTATTTTATATTTGATTATTCTGCTGGGCTTGAGTATAGATTTATTTCTGTTAGCAGATGTTGCACATCAAACACTCCTTCTTTATAAGAAAGATTGTAAAAACGTATAACAGAAAATATTTGGAGATTTCTTATCTGAAAGCCTCACTTTCTTAAACATATAGTTCTCTTGTAATAAGCCCATTTGTAACTGTCTAGTGTAATTATACTTTAATCGGGCGCTTCAAAGAGGAGGAAGAAAGGAAGAGAATGTGAGACGAGTGCATAAAATGCAATAGGTGTCACATGTACAGCCTTCTTCTCAGAGTGTCTTCTTATCCCAATTCCAGTGAGTCCAATTTCCACCTTAGATTTGCATAATAGTTGTCCTAAAATAAAAGCTTTTATGATTGGGAAGTTATCTGCCTAATCAGACTTATTATTGGGAATCTGAATGGGATGCATTTTCATGTTGAACTGTGTAATCATCAAAACAGCAATAGGTAGCACAGCAGGTCTGAAAAAGAGATGAAATCTGTTGTTCAGAGCCATCATGTACATAGAGCATTTTTACTATTGCTGAATGAGAATGATTAAAAAGAAGGTATTTTTCCTTCATTGTAACAGTATTCTGATCATATTTCTTTCACAGTCAAAATGATTACCTATACAACCTATATCGGTTGTGTGTTTTTGGTATCATATTGTTGAGACACAGCTTTTAATAATATATATTTAAAAAGTGTATATGACATTAATATGCGTAATGATTAAGATTATAGTGATGAAATAATAAAATCAAATATTGTTATTTTTTCAAACCCATTATGGACCATAGTGCCAGTGTAGCCTATGTGATTATCTTAAGAACCCACAGCATTTTATCTTTTTGGTGTTTCAGAAAGAGTATTACTGTTTTTTTTTCCCTAAGTGTGGTTATGTTTGTTTCTTAAATTTGAAAAAAAAAAAAAACCTCTTATTTTTAAGATGCTACTAAATGTAGAAAGATATATGTTAGATTTATTGTTTGATCACTGAAATTTTTTTTTTATTTCTTTTTAAAAATCCTGTTGCAAAGAGTTTTAAAATGTAATGCTGATTAATTCTACTTCAACTTCAGCCAAATATTGATTAAAAACCATTTATTCTTTTTTCATTTTCCCTCTAGATATGATGCTTTAAGATAAAGCCATTTATTCATCTTAAAAAAAAAACATGTTTTTCAATTGAATTTTCACTTTATCTTGGAGTTTAGATTTTGTATATTCTTTTGTAACTTTCTAGAGTGTCAAGACAATATACAGATAGGTCAGTGAAGTTAATACCATCCTTGTTCCTGATAGTTTTTCAGAGTTTATTTTGATTTCAGTTTAAATCTAAGCTAGTATTAATTTTTATTCATGTGATTAGTTATTAGTGAATAGGCCTTATGTGGTCTTGTTTAAGTTACGAGAGTAGATTTTTTCTCAGTCATGGAGAGTCATACATCTCAGATGGCATAGTGTAGGGAGTATTGAGAGCACCCTGGAGTGGTATGGATTTGACATTTTAGATGAAAATGCTGATGTGGAAAAATGATAGTCTTCTGTGTTGATTGAGCTACCCTGTGTTCTGTCTTTCTGGTCTTCCCTTAGTGTAACCTGAATATGGCAGGTAGCAAAATTCTGTACCTTAATTGACTACATTTGAGCTTCACAAGTATCACCTTTCCTAGGTTTCTTGTTCTGTCATCGCACCATAGATGTAAACATGAATGTATTTTTAAAAACTGCCTAGAGATCATTTGACCTCAAGTATATCCCCCTTTCCTGGAGTTGTAGAAGGATGATGAAATATTTATTTTCTGGATTTGGCTTTCCAGATGGAGATGAAGAAAGTTGTATATCAAACACTGATGACCTCATGGGAGCAATACTACTTTTGTTTCTTTATAATTCAGTTTGCTGCTGCTATTTCTTCTCCTTTCTAGGAAAAAAATTCCATGGGCTTCTTTGGAAATTAAGATAAATTTGATGACTGGGCTTTGATGCAAATTTTATGCATGAAGTTTTATTTTATTGTGTGATTTTTAAAAGTGTGTATAAATAATATTTTTCAAGGTCTTTTATGTGTTAGTGTTAAAGTGAACGTTCTCCTCTTTTGCCAGCTCTCACTATTAACAGAAAAATATATATCTTAAAAACAACAAACCAGGCATAATATAATAATGCTCTGAAAATTGCTATTGCTGTTTTCCCTTAACACCTTGTGGAAAATTATGTCTGTACATGCAAATCCACCTCATCCCTGTGTATTTGTGTTCTACTCCATTGCCAGAGTTCTTTCAGTTGTAAGTGACAGAAACTCAGCTCCAGCAGGCCTTATACGGGTCGATCCTGGATCTAGGAAGTCTGAGGACAAGAGCTGGTTTTAGGCATGGTTGGTGGATCCATCTTTTTAGTTCTGCCTTTTCTGGTGGGGCTGTCACTCTCAGGTTGGCTTTGTTCGATGCAGTGCCAAAGATGGCCTCAGCAGCCCCAGTTTTTATGGACTTGGAGAGAGAGACTTCTTTCTTCTAGCATCTGCTTGACTCTGGTCGTATTTTCTGCCTGTGTTTTGACCACTCACTATACAACCAGAGAAATGGAGTCATCTGTTCCTATTAAATCACGTTTCTATCCTGATAGAGAGCGGGTAGAGCCGCGTGAATGATGCCTTCCAGGTGATGGAAGGGCAGTTTCTAGGGGAAAGGGGCAGGCTCTGTTGCTAGAAGAAGGTGGAAAGACTGCTTTGCAGGCAAAAACATCAATGTCTGCTGTGGATGGATGAGTCATTACTTAACCTATTCCCCAGTATTGATGGGTATTCAAATTTCCAGTTTTTCATTATTACAAATAGATACATAGAAAGGATTCAAAATGCAACACTTTGTGTCTTCTCTAAGATATTCTATGTTTAGATTGTTGGATGAAGACTTTTTGGGTTGAGGGTTGTGGATTTAAAATTTTGATAGCTTTTGCCAGAATGTCCTGAACAACAGAGCACTGTTTTACACTCCTACCCACAGTATATGGGAGTGACAGTTTGACATGCTTTCATAACACTGAATATTAGCAATTTTAAAAACTGCTTCTCTGATGAATGAAAAAAAAATTGTAATTTGTATTTGATTACTGTTATTTGATTTGATTATCTCATCATTTACTATATTTTCACAGGTTTATTTTTCTGAAAATTGCCAGTGCATCTTTTGCCTGTTCTATTGGATTTGAGTTTTTAAATTGATTTATAGTTATTGTATACAGTGTGGCTTTTAATCATTTAGTATTTAAACAAATGCATCATATATATATAAGTATATATGTAGGTAACATACTCATATCTATAGAAATGTTTATACTTTCAAGTATGAAGTATTCTCTTGGGCTGCCTGAGCTTGTGAATTTGGTTTATGGTATTTTATTTAATTTTTACTTGTAGTCAGATCTACTCTTCTGGGTCTTGTGACTTGTTTATATAGGCCTTATCTATCACAAGATTTTAAAAATTTAATATTTTCTAATGACTATAATCTTGTTTAAATTTACATTTGTATTCCATCTGTAATTTGATTTTGTGTACTGTATGATATGGAGCTATTTTTCTCTAAATGCCTCAGGAGTTCTCACGATACTGTCTATTGAAGAGTTGATTCTTTCCCCATTTACTGGGAATAATACTAAATTCCCACATGCGCCTACTGTTAACCCTCTGGCCTAAATACTCCCAACCAGTATTTTAGTTAAACGTATATTCTGCTACAAGGACCCAAAGCACTAGCACCCTAACAAATTTGACCAGAAGGACTATGTTCCAGACATCCTGAATGTAGCAAGTTGTTTTTCCTACTAATGACTAGGGGAAAATGTAGTCTTACTCTTACTCCATTCTTATTTCTAAAGGCTTCTTAGCTATTTTTGTTTTAAATCAGCTTATATCATCTTTTTTGCTACAATAAAATAATCACCAATTTTAAGTGATTCTCTGGGTCTTGACAAATATATGCAGTTGTATACCTATCACAATCATAATATTGAATGTTTGTATCACTTCCAGAAGTCCCTCATTTTCTTTTGCAGGCAAATTCCCCTGCCCATACTTGAACCTGGCAACCATTGATGTGCTTTCTGTCACTATAGTTTTGCCTCTTCTTGAATTACATAGAAAAGAAATGAGTCAGTATATAGTCTTTGCTGTTGCTCTTACACTTTGCATAATGCCCTTAAAATGAATTCATCTGTTGTTTCCTGTATCAGTAGTTTGTTTCTTTCTGTTTATCTGTTCATTCACCAGTTGATGGACCACTTGGGTTGTTCATAGTTTTTGGTTATTATGGATAAAGTTGCTAAGAATATTTGGGCAACAATTTTTGCCTGAACATATATTTCATTTCTCTTGGGGTAAATACCTGTGAGATTGCTGGACTATAGAGTAAGTGCATATTTATTTCGTTATAAAGTTTCAAATTGTTTTCCGAAGTGGCTGTCCCATTTTGTAGTCTTTTCACCCATGCCTGAGAGTTCTAGTTGCTCCTCATCTTTGTCAGCAATTGCTATTGTCCGTCTCTTAAATCTTCAGTGTTCTGTGGATGTGTTGTGGTAGTTCATTTTGGTTTTAATTTGATTTTCTCTTATTATTAATGATGTTTAATATATTTTCATGTGCATATTTGCCATTTATATCTCTGGTAAAGTGTCTATTTAAATCTTTGACCTTCTTTTTATATTGTTTCCAAATCAGGTTGTCTTGAGTCATATATATATTTTTTTTGCAGGGCGGGAGGGGGGCGCGGGGCAGAGAAGCTAGGACTTTATCAAATGTGTGTTTTGCAGATATTTTCCTTCTGTCTATGGCTTGGTTTTCTATTTTTTTAACAGTGTCTTTTGAGGAGCAGAAGTTTAAATTTTAATCAAGTCTAATTTATCAATATTTTTTCTGTGGTTTATACTTATGCCTTATCTGAAAAATCTTTTTTCTTTTTCTGACTTCTTTTGGAATGAGAGTTTAAAAATGTTTTTTGAGAAATTCATTTTATGTCTACTATTGGCTTATCAGCTCTACCTTTTTTTTTTTTTTTTGAGATGGAGTCTCACTGTGTCACCCAGGCTGGAGTGCAGTGGTGCAATCTCAGCTCACTGCAACCTCTACCTCCTGGGGTCAAGTGATTCTCCTGCCTCATCCTCCCAAGTAGCTGGGACTACAGGCAGGTGCCACCATGCCCAGCTAATTTTTGTATTTTTAGTAGAGACGGAGTTACACCATGTTGACCAGGCTTGTCTTGACCTCCTGACCTCAGGTGATCCACCCTTCTCGGCCTCCCGAAGTTCTGGGATTACAGGTGTGAGCCACCATAACTGGCCAAGCTCTACCACTTTTTTATTTAAAAAAAAAAAAAAAAATTAGATGTACTCTAGTGCAGTAGTTCGCAACTGCAGTCAGGTTTCTCTCTCACCCCCAGGATGTTTCTCAGTGTCTGGAGACATATTTGATTGTCACCACTGGGGGCGGGTGTTCATGGCATCTATTGGATAGAGGCCAGGGATCCCACTGAACACCTTACAGTGCACAGGACAACCCCCACAACAAGGGATTATCTGGCTCAAAATGTCAGTAGCGCCAAGGTAGAGAAATTTTATTCTAGGACAGGGCTTAGCAACTTTTTCTGTAAAGAACCAGGTAGCAAATATTTTAGATTTTGTGTGACCTCTTCCAAAATGTAAAAACCATTCTTAGCTTCTGAACTATACAAAAATAGCAGGCTGGATTTAGTCTGTGCCAGAGTTTGCTGACCCCTGCTTTAGGGTTTACAACATGCATGTACTACCTGTAAATAATATTTTATTCCCTTCTGTGTAAGGTCCATTTCCCACCTATTGTTTGTGCTGTTGTCATATGTTGTACCCTTTACATATGTTTATAAACTTCTGAAGATATTGTTATTTTTGTTTGAAACTTTATCCTTTATAAAGATTTAAAATTTCTTTAATAGTTTTAATATAATGACCACTTCCAGTGCTCTTTATTGTTTTGTAAAGGTTCAAATTTCTATTTAGTGTCTTATTCCATCTGAGTTACTTCATCATTTCTTTGGCGTAAGTTCTGCTGACAACTGAATTCAAACTCTTTTATTTGAAAAATGTCTTTAATTTTGAAAGAGGACTTTCGCTGGGTAGAGAATCCTGAATTGACAGTTTATTTCAATACTTTAAGGACGTTCCTCCGCTGTCATTTGGTACACATAATTTCTGACAATGCTGCTGTCATGTATCTTTTTCTCTTGGATGTTTTTTCAGATTTTCATTGTGTTACTGGTCAACAGTTTCATTATTGTGTGTTTGTGTGGTTTTCTTCATTTTTATTCTGCAAGGAGTTTATTGTACTTCATCATATGAGTTTATTTCTTCATATTTTTCTTCTATTCCACCTTCTCATTTCTCTTCTTCCTTGCATGTGTGTTACTTCTTTCATTTTGTCCCACAGGTCACTGGTGCTTTATTCATTCTTCTGTCATTTTTTTCTTTTTGGATAATTTCTAGTACCATGTTTTCAAGTTTGCTCATCTTTTCCTCTGCACTATTTACGCTGCTGTTAATCCCATTCAGTGAATTTTTTATTTCAGACAGTGTATTTTTCATTTCTAAATGGTTTTTACTGTCTTTCGCTCTTCATCTTGATCATGTTTTACTAATAGCCATTTTAGTATATTTATTTGCTCTTTTTATCACCTTTCTTGCCTCTGTCTCTGTTTCTATTGATTACTTTTTCTCTTGGTTATGGGTCATATTTTTCCATTTCTTTGCTGTCTTATTTCTGACTGGATGATGAATATGAAGAATTTCGTATTATTGCTGTGATTGGTTTTATTTCTTTAAGTAATGTGGCTTTTTTGTGGAGTACACTTATTTGGGATTAGTTGGATCCTTTCAGTGCTTGCTTGTAAGCTTCGTTTGGGCACGCGCAGAGCAGTCTCGGGCTAATTTAGGCCCTCCTTCCCCTTTTATTCATTTTATTTTTATTTATGTTTAAATTTTATTTTTAATTGTAGTTATAAACCCATAAAGTTAAATTTGCCACCTTAACTATTTTTATGTGTACAGTTCAGTAATGTTAGTATATTTACATTGTTGTGCAACAGTTTTCCAGAGCTTCAGCTTGCGGAACTGAAACTCTATGTCCATTAGGCACTAATTCTGTCTCCTCTCAATAACCCTGGCAACCATCTTCCAACTTCTGTTTCTGTGATTTTGATTTATTTAGATACCTCATGTGAGTCCCCTTTATTTTAAAGAAATCTGTCTGGTCCCTCATGTATTATGTGATCTTTTCACTCTGGCTGGTAGGAGTGAGATTTTTCCCGCTTATTCCTTTCTGGTGGCTCTTTCCCAGCGCTGAGTATTATCTTCTCACACCATACAGATTGGAACTCAAATAATCCTTGAGGAGACACTCTGCAGGTTTCTGGTGCTCTCTGGCTCTGCATTTCCCTCATCTCCTATGCTCTGCCTTACAAATTCTGGCTGCCTTGTCCTCTAAACTCTGTCTCCCTGAATTAGTGAATCAGCTGAGCTTCATTTCCCCTCCCTGTACTGAGGCCTGGAAACTGCCTTCCGGTAGAAAGCTGGTATAACTGTAGAGTTCACATTTTCTGTTTCCCTTCTTACGAATCACAGTCCTGTGTTACCTGATATCTAATGTCCAGAAAACCATTGCTTCATATATTTCATCCACTTTTGTAGTTATTTAAGGCATTTAAGGCAGTTACTTAAAACATATTTTCTGTTTCCCTTCTTACGAATCTCAGTCCTGTGTTGCCTGATATCTAATGTCCAGAAAACGATTGCTTCATATATTTTGTCCACTTTTGTAGTTATTTAAGGCAGGAGGGTAAATCTGATACCTGTTACTCAATCTTGACTGAAAGCTAAAGTTGTCTTGAATCTTCAAGATTGGAACTATCTCCAAAGGAAGTGGAGGACTCTATTAGTAGCCAATTGGTAACCAGGTCAAATTTCTAAGAGTTTCTCGGACTCATTTCTGTATAGCTCTTAATTAAAATGGTTGTTGTTTGACCATAGAAACATTTGAGAACATTTAGATAAAGGGGAGTCTGGGTGGAGTGACCTCCCAGGACATTATCTCTTCCAGGTGGACACATTCATATCCCAGATCTCAGCAACCCAGATTCCATTTGCTTACATCAAGTTGTTTTCTGCACTCAGACCTGTTTGTTTGGGTGAGGTCACAGGTGGTTGAAATAAAATCCTCCCTTACTAAAAAGCATATGAGCCCCCCATGCCTGTGCACTTGCGGAGTTCAGTTTCTGCTGCCTTCAGGCCAAGAGGGCTGACAACTTTCTCACAGAAATATTGGAAGTATTTTTGGTGTGTAGCTCTTTAAAGGTCATTTTGAATAAAATTGGAACAATTTAGCAAGCAATTAAAAACTAATTAGAATCTTTGCATTATTTTCAGGGGAAGCATAATACATTGTAGTTTCTCGTGAGTGTTACTGCAAAATTAAATATCTCTAATTTATAGCCGGCCCTTAGCTAGAGGCAGCTTTGTAGTTGTTAGCTGCCAATATTTTCCATCAAGGCTTTTAGGAACTCACATGTCGTTTTACTTTAGATTTCTCAAAACTTTTTGGAAGGTGTTAGGCATAATACCATTGATGTGGCTTCCAATACATTAATAAAGTGCTCCTGCACTTAGCTTTTCTTCAGTGCTCACAAGGTACCAAATGAGCTGACGGAAGATCAGACACTTTAACACTTTGTGAAGTAATATTAAGCTTTACAGCACTAGAAATCTATTTAATTCCCTGTCATTGCTTCTAAAATGCGTTTCAAATCTGTTGTCATTGCCAGAATGCTCAGAGTCACTGAAGAATTATTTTTGACTTGTTTATATCTAAAATTTTCTAGTAAGACAAATCCTCTCCAGTCCTGGAGGAAATTAACATTTTGGCTTTTCAAGATAGTATTGGTATTAAGTTAGAGTTTACAGTTCCCTGAGGTCTTTCTGTCTTTGGGGCTTAGAAAGGCTAACAACATTTCTTTCTTTTTTGTTTTTTTGTTTTGTTTTGTTTTGTTTTTTGAGATGGAGGCTTACTCTCTCGCCCAGGTGGGAGTGCAGTGGCGCGATGTCGGCTCACTGCAAGCTCTGCCTCCCAGATTCATGCTATTCTCCGGCCTCAGCCTCTCTGAGTAGCTGGGACTACAGGCACCTGCCACCATGCCAGCTAATTTTTTGTATTTTTAGTAGAGACGGGGTTTCACTGTGATCTCGATCTCCTGACCTCGTAATCTGCCCACCTCAGCCTCCCAAAGTGCTGGGATTACAAGCATGAGCCACCGCGCCCAGCCAAGGCTAACAAAATTTCTTATTCCTTGTTTTTGGAAAGTCATAATGTCTTGGTCACAGTTTTTCTTTAAATCCCATTTTTTTTCTTTTAAATCACTATTTTATTGAGTCAAGTTACTGTAATTCTGTATTACATAGATGTTATCTCTTAATTTGAAAAGCAAAATCAACGGCTGTAATTCTTTTTTAAATCAGTGTAAAATGCATATGTCCAGAGTGTAATTGACTACTCAGTAATTGGCAGGAGAGGTTTCTACTAGGCTCTGTGAAATGTAATAACTAATTTGCTGATGGCATTATGCTGTGATGAGGGAAGAACACTATCACCTAAAAGCATTTCTGGAGGAGGGGCTGACGTGAGCTGTTACTGTTAAATAAGCGCTTATACTGTAAAATTAACTGCATAATGTCATGGGGGAAAATCTCAGAATATTAAAGCAAATATTGACAATATAAAGCTAAATCATTTTCTCAAAATGTAAATGTTGGTCTACAGGTATTTCTCTGCAGTATTTACTATACCTTGGAGGCTTTACAAAAGAGATCAGGTATGAACATTGGCATATTAATCCTGCAGTGAAAAGGTATTTAACCCTTTTAATCCCAGAGTTCCCCAAACATAGTTGAACACAAGCCATTTTTTTTTTCCAGATTAACACCTGCAGAACTACTATTCCTTGAAACACTTTTTGAGGAACACTTGGTCATGAGAAATTTTCTTTTTCTGGGCCTAGTTTATAAAATGGCCAATGTCTACACCTCACAGGAATGTGAGGAAAAAAACATTTAACACTGTGCTGAGCACATATGCTTAATAAATGGCAGCTTAAAAAATTTTTTTTGAGGAATAATACATGCAATAAAGTGCACAAATTTTAAGTAAACAGCTTGATTAACTTATGTATATGTACACACCCATATAACCACCACCTAGATCATGGCATAGAACCTCTCTAGCACACCAAATCTCCCTTGTGCCACCTTCTAATGAATAGCTTCTAATTCTCTCTTCTGTCATGTGGAAGAAGTCATACAGATTCTGATTTTTGTAAGTCTGGCTTCTTTCACTCAATATTATACCTGAGAAATTCACCCTGTGTGTATTTAACAGTCCAGTCTATAAATGCACAACTCTATATCCCTTCTCCTATTGGTGGACATCTGCTTGGTTGCAGTGGGGCTATTATAAATAATGCTGCCATGAACTTATCTCTCACAGTTATATCGCTAGAATTGCTGAGTCATAGGGTGGGTGTATGTTTGTTGAGTAGAGAGGCAATTTGTGTGTTTCCCACCACCTAAAGATGCCCCTCTGAGACACACTCCAATCACTGCCACACCTTCCTTAACCATTGTAGGGTGACCAGCCCTCCTGGTTTGCCCGCAACTGAAGGGTTTCCTAGGATATGGAACTTTCAGTGCTAACACAAGGGAAGTCCCAGACGGACCAGGATGAGCTGATCCCCCTACCACACAGTCTACAGTGCCTTCTCTTTTCTCTGTACATCATAGTTTATCATTTGACTATTAATGTGCAGTAGTACAGACTTTTTTGGTAGGAGTCTCCTCACCTACAAAGGTTCATTGGAACAGGAGCTAGATCTCATATATCTTTCACTCTCCCACACACCCAGTAGAATGCCTTCTACAGAGCACTGTCTAGATATGCCACTGGGGAATGCTCAGACATTCTCATAAGAATGTTAGTTAAGAGACTTAGACATTAAGGAACCCTTCTGAAGTGGATTCTAAGCATATAGGCAGAGCTGTATTACTCCCATTTTTTAAATGAGAAAGTATTCACAGATGAGTTTTCACATGTTTAAGATCACATGACTAGTAGGTGGTAGAGGTCAGGAAAAAAAATTTCACACAACTCTAAATATTCAGAGTTCTGGGCTTTCTGCAAATATGGCCACCAAGCAATAATGTAACAACTATAAGGAAACTAGATCAAGGATTACCAAGCAACATTTCTTAACTTGACCACACATTTTTAGGAAGGGGGTTGGGAGGACAGAATTTTAGAGGACTTTATGAAACACTTCACTCTGCCTTTTAAGCAGAGGTCTTCCCTTGGAGAGCTATCTGGCCACAGAATGGGATGTGTAGTGGAACAGTAATAGAGAGAGCCGAGAGGTGGAGATTGGGGTATGGAGAGTGTTGAATACGATGCAAAATACATTGAACACAAGGCAATGACGTTGAAAGTATTCTAAAGAGACTTTATTGGGTGCACGGTGACTTGGCAGGGAGAGAAGAAGAGGTAAAGTCTTAATTAGGAGGTGTCACTGTGGTCTGCAGGTGAGTCAGAAAGGACCCCAGCTCGAAAACGCAGCAGCAGTGAGGCCCCAGGCCAGCAATTGTACTGGAGAGTCTAAGACATCAAGTCAATCATCATTTTCTAAGAAATGTTTCACTTTTAATCTCAAAAGTCACTCAGGCCTTGTTATATCTAAGGCACTACACTGGTGTTTTTGTTTTTGTGTTTTTTTTTTTCTTCAGGTGTGGCTTTTTTAAAATTACCATTGAATTTCTTAAGAAGTAGTCCCATGAACTTGTTCCAGAGTTCCCATCCCCTGTGCAGAGCTGGTAGCTTTAAATATAGTAGGGTGGATGGAAAAGATATCACGAAATTTTGGGGCATATCTTGTTTCAATGCAAAATAACGAAGAACAGCAGAGTTCTGGTGGCTAGGATACGGAGGCAAGATGAAGGTCACCCATGCGAAGGTTTCTTTGGCATTTCCCGAGTTCTTCATTAGCGAACATGCTTTCAGAACTGGTTGCTTGAAAAGCTAGCCCTCTTGGAAGGTTATAAAGAAAGGAGTTCAGTTTTCCGTGGGAAACAACTTAGCTAAGTGAATTTAGGGACAGAACATCTGGATTCCTTTCCTGGATTCTCTGCCTCCTGGTCATATGGCCTCTGGCAAACCCACCCACATTTTTAGAACTTTTTTTTTTTTTTTTTTTTTTTTTGAGGCAGAGTTTAACTCTTATTACCCAGGCTGGAGTACAATGACACGATCCTGGCTCACTGCAACCTCCACCTCCTGGGTTCAAGTGGTTCTCCTGCCTCAGCCTCCCAAGTAGCTGGGATTACAGGTGCCCACCACTGCGCCCAGCTAGTTTTTTGTATTTTTAGTAGAGATGGGGTTTCACCATGTTGGCCAGGCTGGTCTGAAACTCCTGACCTCAGGTGATCCACCTGCCTCGGCCTCCCAAAGTGCTGGGATTACAGGCATGAGCCACCGTGCCCGGCCTAGTACACTTTTTCTAGTCTGTGTGTCAGATACAAAAGAAGTTCCTCTTCAAAGGTTTAGCTTGTTCAGCACCCTTGTTCTTTGTTCCCTACTTCAAGCCCAAACCAACTTCCTTATCCCTTATGCCTCCCTGTCTTAGTTTCAGTAAACTACTTTCCCGCCAGTCCTTATCTGCAGAGACCACATCTGCTAACCCACTCTGTGAATTACCCCTCCTGTCACAACAGCTCTTCCCTCCAAAACTGCCCTTTTCGCTGGTATAACCACATTCCTGCACCTCTCAAGTTAGCCAGTCGGGTGCAGCTTAGATTGTGCAGTCCAACTCCAGCCAATGGATGCAGGACACAGTAGTAGGGACAATCTCCATTAGGGATAAAAGCCTCTTCCCCTGTTTGTTCGGTGTGCTCTCGTGGTGACCAGACTTGAGAGCAGCACCCTTCTGCAGAAGTAAATTTTGCTTTGCTGAGAAATCCTTTGTTTAAGTGTTCGTTTTCTTTGTGACTCCAAGCTTTACTTCCAACCTGTGGAGTGGGAATAATGGTACCTGCCTCTTTTACATGTTCACCATAATAAAATGAGGCAATGTTTGTACCAGTGCCTCCTAAACCCAAAAGCAACATGCAAGGTCACGTAACTGTTTCCCTGTTGATTGGTTCTGTGCTTTTTCTTTCTCTCCTTTTTGTGAGCATTTGTTGCCCATTAGTTAGTTACTAATTATGGTAATAAATTCTTAATAAATATTGGCTGGCATTAATTATGTTCCAGGAGCTGAGAGCTTCATTTATGTTCTCTCTCTCTCTCTCCAAACTATGGCTTGTGAGACAGCTATTAGCTTCTTCATCTATTAAACTGGGCTAGTGAGTCTCAGAGATGTTAGGAAACCTTCTTTGGATCACACAACTGGAAGTCAAACCCAGAGCAGGCTGACTCTAGAGCCTGAACTCCTAACCTCTTTATTGCCTTGCACTTGAGTCAGATCTGGCTGTAGGAGGGCATCTTGGAGTCTGGGAAGGAACTAAAGCACTGTCTCCCTACCTCCATATGGGGACAAAATGGAAGGGCTAATTGCGACTGCCTCTTTACCATACCTCTATCTGTTACAAGTCCAGCTTATCCTCAGGGAGGTCATGTGGGCAGGAGTCTGAGTTTCATTCTGAGTTTCTGCTATGGGTGAAAGCTCAGATAGTCAAAACATGGGGATTGAAAGTGCAACTGTGACATTATTTTTATAGGATATGGACCTAAGCTTCTAAGGGTTTTTATTTATTTGAGTGTGTGTGTGTGTGTTTTGTTGTTGTTGTTTTCGTTTTTGTTTTTCGTTTCG
Source organism: Macaca fascicularis (assembly GCF_037993035.2). NCBI lineage: Eukaryota > Metazoa > Chordata > Mammalia > Primates > Cercopithecidae > Macaca > Macaca fascicularis. The sequence goes on along the minus strand of NC_088393.1, from coordinate 35,931,193 downwards.
TTTTGTTTTTACCATAAGAAAACCGTACAATCCCTGGTAAGGTAAGGTAGAGTAGGACTTTCGTCCCAGCATAGAGGTTTAGAAGGACAGGTATGGAATAATGAATTGAAAGTTGCAGAGTCTTGCTGGCCATCTCTGGGCACTTTTTGCACACAAGAAACAGTGCAAGAAATATTTCATAGGGGTCCTGGGGCCCACCTCTGCTGCTTAGGGCCTTGTATTGGGGTGACTCTACCCTGTTCCCATATATTAAAATCTTCATGGGGAGAAGCATTTTCCCAATTTAGATTTTTGTAATTAAAAAGGAAGGCTTTAAATTGGGGCTGCAGATACTAGGACAGTGAATGGACTAATCGAATTCATTTTTTTTTTTTTTTTTTGAGACGGAGTCTTGCTCAGTCGCCCAGGCTGGAGTGAGTGCAGTGGCGGGATCTCAGCTCACTGCAAGCTCCGCCTCCTGGGTTCACGCCATTCTCCTGCCTCAGCCTTCCAAGTAGCTGGGACTGCAGGCGCCTGCCGCCACGCCTGGCTTATTTTTTGCATTTTTAGTAGAGACAGGGTTTCACCATGTTAGCCAGGATGGTCTCGATCTCCTGACCTCGTAATCCGCCCGCCTCGGCCTCCCAAAGTGCTGGGATTACAGGCGTGAGCCACCGCGCCTGGCCTCTTTTTTTTTTTAAAGGCTGCAAAGTTTTTTGATAAAATTAACCCAAATGTCTCGGCTCAATTTTCTTTTTATTTTTCAAAGAGATGAAATATGTAGCTAGATATTATAAAACAAAAACAGAACTAAACCCTGAAATGTACTAAGTTCAAAAGCAAATAGAACATAAATTAACAATGTTTTCTAGCCTGGAATGATCCAGTCTAGAGGAAGCGAAAAGTGAAATACAGTGGAGGTTAATATCCAAATACTGAGCTGGGCAGACGTCTCAGCCTGCTACCTGCTCACATGTTGCACAGGGTCTTGTATGTCTGTCAGGTATGTTATTATTTGGAAGAAAAGGAGACTGAGTGGAGAATATGCTGATTTAGCAGTTCTCAATTTGATCTTCATAACATTCATGTATCTTGATGTTTACAGGTATTCTTTTAAAATTGACACATAATATCTGTACATATTTATGGCTTGCATTGTGACATTTTAATACCTGTATGTAATTTATAATGATCAAATCAGGGTATTTAGCATATCCATTACATCAAACCATTATAATTTCATTATGGGGACATTCAAAGTCCTCCCTTCTAGCTACTGGAAACTATAAATTATTGTTAATTATGGTCAGCCTACAATGCTGTAGAACACTGGAACTTACTCCTATCAAGCTGTAATTTTTGTGTCCTTTAACTACCGTCTCTCTATCTCTCCTCCCTTCCTAGCTGCTAGTTGCCACTATTCTATTCTCTACTTCTGGGAGATCAACTTGTTTAGCTTCTACATATGAGTGAGAATGTGTGGTATTTATCTTCCTGTGCCTGATTCATTTCACGTAACATAATGTCTTCCAGGTTCATTCATGTTGCTGCAAATGACAGGCATTCACTCTTTATGGCTAAATGATACACATAGATATAGATATCGATATAGTATAGATATCGATATAGATATAGATATCTATTTGATCTTCATATCTATATATAGATATCTATATTTATATATAATAACATTTTCTTTATCCATTCATTTGTTGAGGGACACTTATGTTGCTTCCATATCTTGGCTCTTCTGAATAGTGCTGCAATATCCATCGCAGTGCAAATATCTCTTTGACATACTGATTTCCTTTCCTTTGGATATATACCTAGTAGTGGGATTGCTGGATCATATGGTAGTTCTGTTTTTAGTTCTTTGAGCAACTTCCATACTTTTTTTATGATGGCTAATTCACATTCCCACCAAAAGTGTATAAAAGTTCTCTTTTCTCCACATCCTCATCAGCAACTGTTTGTTTTTTGTTTGTTTGTTTTTGGTTTTTTTTTTTTTGTCCTTTTGATAATCACCATTCTAACTGGGGTGAGATGATATCTCATTGTGATTTTGATTTGCATTTCTCTTATTATGATGTTGTACATTTTTTCATATAGTTGACCATTTGTATTGCTACTTTGATTATTTTTATTATTATTTTTTTTTGTTTTGCTGTTGAGTAGTTTGAGTTCCTTGTGTATACTCTACATATTAATCCTTTGTTGGATAAATAGTTTGCAAACATTTTCTATTATACTATAGGTTGTTTCTTCACTCTGTTGATTGTTTTCTTTGCTGCACAGAGCTTTTTAGTGTTATATAATCCCATTTATCTTTGCTTTTGTTGCCTCTGCTTTTGAGGTTTTATTTCTGAGGATATAAGCCTGAAGTGTTTCTCTTATGTTTTCTTGTGGTAGTTTTTTAGTTTTGGTTAGTACAGCTTTGTAGTAATTTTGAGGTCCAGTAGTATGATGCCTCCAACTTTGCTTTTTGTTTTTGTTTTTGTTTGCCTAATATTGCTTTAGCTGTTTGGGATCTTTTGCAATCCTATGTGGCTGTTAGGATTGCTTTTTCTATTTCTGTGAAGAATGTTGTTGGTATTTCAATTGGAATTACATTGAATCTTTGTATCTTTTGGGGTAGTATAGGTATTTTAACAACATTCTTACAATCCATGATCGTGGGATATTTTTTCTATTTTTTGTAGGTGTTTGTGAACTCTTCAGTTTCTTTGATCAAAGTTTAAAAATTTTTAAGAAACCAGAAAAACAACAACAATTCAAACTCAAATCTAGCAAAAGAAAAGAAAGCAAAGAGATCAAGCAGAACTAATTGAGATTAAGATGAAAAAATAATTATTATACAATGAAACAATGAAACAAAAAGTTGGTTTTTGAAAGGGTAAGCAAAATTGAAAGACCACTAGGTAGATTAATCAAGAAAAAATGAGAAAAGATTCCAACTACAATCAGAAATTATAAAGGGGACATCACAACTGATAATACAGAAATACAAAAGAGCATCAGAGACTAATATGAATACCTCTATACACACAAACTAGAAAACCCAGAGGAAGAAGATGAATTCTAGGACACAGGCAACCCCCCAAGATTGAACCAAGAAGAAACAGAAATCCTGATCAGACCATTAACAAGTCATGGAATTGCATCTGTAGTTAAAAAAAAATCTTTTATCAGAATAAAATGAAAGGAAGAAAGGAACAAACAATATACAAAACAACCCGAAAATAATTAACAAAATGAAAGAAGTCCTCACCTATAAATAATAACCTTGACTTCAAACAGATTAAATTTTCCAGTTAAAAGATATAGACTGGCTGAAAGGATTTAAAAAAGGAAATAACAGGACTCAACAACATGTTGCCTACAGGAAAGTCACTTCACCTTTAATGACATACATAGATTGAATTGAAGGGATAGAAATAAATATGCAAACAGAAACCAAAACAAAGCAGAAGTAGCTATACTTTTATCAGATAAAATGGACTTTAAGTCAGAAACTGTAAAGAGACAAGGAAGATTATTATATAATGATAAAGGAGTCATTTCACTAAGAAGATATATGCAGTCAACACCAGGGCACCCCGATATATAAAACAAATATTAACAGGTGTAAAAAAGAAGATAGACTCTAATACAATAATAGCTAGGGACTGCAACACCCTACTCTGTCCATTGGACAGACCCTCTAGACAGAAAATCAATAGACATTGAATTTAAATTCTACTTTAGACCAAATGGACCTAACAGATATTTACAGAATATTTTATCCAACAGCTACAGAATACACATTTTTCTCATCAGCACATGAAAAATTCTCCAAGATAGGCCACGTGTTAGACCACAGTACAAGTGTCAACAAATTTTGAAACATCAAAATCATGTCAAGTCTATTCTCAGACCACAATGGAATACAAAAGACATTAATAACAAAAGGTATTTTGGAAACTGTACAAATATATGGAAATTAAACAACATGCTCCTCAACAATCATTGGGTCAATGAAGAAATTAAGGAAATAAAAAAAAAAATTGGAAACAAATGAAAATAGAAACTCAACATACCAAAACCTATAGGATACAGTAAAAGTAACACTAGGAAGGAATTTTATAGCAATTAACATATACATCAAAACAGTAGAAAGTTTTCAAATAATCCAGTGATACACCTCAGGGTACAAAAAAAAAGTTCCCAGCAAGAAAAGCCCAGGACCTGATAGCTTCACTTCTGAAATCTACCAAACTAATAGAGGAGTTTTAATGGTTTTTTTAGGTATATGATCATGTCATTAAGGGACTGAGATAATTTGACTTCCTCTTTTCTAATTTGGGTTTTATTTGTTTATTTTTTTCCTTGACTGCTCCGGCTATGACTTTCAGTACTGTGTTGAATAGGAGTGGTGAGAGTGGACATCCTGTCTTCCTTCAGTTCTAGTAGGGAATGTTTTCAGCCTCTCTCCATTCAGTATAAAGTTGGCTGTGGATTTTTCACAGATGGTTCTCATTATTTTGAGATATGTTCCTTTGATGTGTAGTTTGTTGAGGATTTATTATTTAGAAGGGATTTTGAATTTTATTGAATGCCTTATCTCCATCTATTGAGATTTTCATATGGGTTTTGTTTTTAGTCCTGTTAATGTAAAGAATCACACTTATTGATTTGCAGGTGTTGAACCATCCTTGCATCTCTGGAATAAAATTCACTTGATCATTATGAATTATCTTTTTGATGTGCTGTTGGATTTGTTTGCTACTATTTTTGTTGAGGATTTTTGCATTTATGTTCATCAGGGATGTTAACCTGTCATGTTTATTGTTGTTGTGTCCTTGCCTAATTTTGGTATCAGAGTGTTACTGGATTCATAGAAGTAGTTTGGGAGGGATCTTTCTTTTTCAATACTTCGGAATAGTTCCGGTAAGATTAGTAACAGCTCTCCTTTATATATCTGGTAAAATTTGCTTTGAATCTGTCTGGTTTAGGCCTTTTTGTTGTTGTTATTGGAAGTAATGATTCAGCTTTATTACTCATTAATTGTCAGATCAGGATTTCATTTCTTCTTGGTTCTATCTTGGGAGGTTGTATATTTCCCAGAATCTATCCATTTCCTTTAGGATAGAGGTGTTCATACTAGTCTCTGATGCTCTTTTGTATTTCTGTATTATCAGTTGTAATATTTATTGAAAAATTATTTTATTGATCTCAATCTCATTTAGTTCTGCTTAATCTTTCTTTTCTCTTGCTAGATTTTAGTTTGTATTCTTGTTTTTCTAGTTCCTTGAGGGTCCACATTAGGTTGTTAATTTGTATCTTTCTATTTTTTTGATGTAGGTGTTTAACATTATAAACTTTCTAGTTAGCACTGCTTTTGCTGTGCCCTAGGTTTTGGTATATTGTATCTATTTTCATTTATTTTGAAAAAGATTTCAATTTCTGCCTTAAGTTTGTTGTTTACCCAAAGGTTATTCAGGAGCAAGTTGTTTAGCTTTGTGTAGTATTGAGCATTTCTCTTGGTATTGATTCCTAATTTTATTTCTCTGTGGTCTGAGAAGATGCTTGATATGATTTTTAGGTTTTTAAAATGTACTGAGACTTGCTTTGTGGTCAGGCATGTGGTCAGTATTAGAACATTCATGCAGAAATGAGAAGAATGGATATTCTACGATCATTGGATATAATGTTCTGTAAGTGACTATTAGGTTCATTTGGTCTATATTCCAATTTAAGTTCATAGCTTCTTTGTTGATTTTCTGCCTCAGTGATCTGTCTTGTCATGTCAGTGGGGTATTGAATTCCGCCACTATTATTATATTTCTATCAATCTGTTTTCTTAGGTGTAGTAATATTTGTTTTATGCTCCAGTGTTGGATGCATGTGTGTATTAGTCCATTTTCACGCAGCTGATAAAGACATACCCGAGACTGGGTAATTTATGAAGAAAAAGAGTTTTAATGGACTCACAGTTTCACATTGCTGGGGAGGCCTCACAATCATGGTGGAAGGCGAAAGGCTTGTCTTCTATGGCAGCAGGCAAGAGAGAAAATGAGAACCAAACGAAAGGGGTTTTCCCTTATAAAACCATCAGATCTTGTGAGACTTATCCAGTACCACAAGAACAGTATGGGGGAACCACCCCCGTGATTCAATCTTCTCCCAGTGGGTCCCTCCCAAAACATGTGGGAGTTATGGGAGCTACACAATTCAAGATGAGATTTGGGTGGGCACATAGCCAAATCATATCAACATGTATTTTGGATAGTTATATCTTTTTTATTGCATTAAGCTCTTTATTATTATATAATGCTCTTATTTGTCTTTTTTATAACTGTTATTTAAGGTCCTTTTATTTGATATGAGGATGGCTACTCTTGCTTTCTTTTGTTTTCCTTTTGCATGATATATCTTTGTTCGCCCATTTACTTTTACTTTGGGTCTGTAGCTGTCGTTAGCCAGGAGGTGTTGTCTCTTGTAGGCTGCAGGTGGTTGGATCTTGTTTTTGTTTTTTTTTTTTTAGTCCAGTTTCCCACTCCATATCTTTTAAGTTGAACACTTGGGCCATTTACAATCAAGGTTAATGTTAATATATGAAGTTTTATTTCTGTCATAGTATTGTTGCCTAGTTACCCTTGAGTTTAAATTGTGTAATTGCTTTAGAGAATCTGTGAGATTTTTACTTATATGGTCTTTTATGATGGCAAGTATCCTTTTATTTTCATGTCTAGAACTTTTTGAGTATTTCTTGAAAGGCCATTTTAATTTTTACAAATTTCCTCAGTGTTTGGGAAATACTTCTTCATCTGTGAAGGTTAGCTTGGCAGGATGTAAGATTCTTGGCTGGCATTTTTTTTTTAAGGAAGCTAAAAGGCCCCCAGTTTTTTTGGCTTGTAAAGTTTCTGCTGAATAGTCTGCTTTTAGTCTTATGGCATTTCCTTTATAGCTGATTAGACCTTTCTCTTTTACTACTCTTAGAATTTTTTCCTTCACATTGCCTTTGGGTAGTCTTACGACTTTATGTCTTAGTATATTTCTTCTTGCAATGTGTTTTCCAGGAGTTCTCTGATCTTCTTTTACCTGGATGGCATGTCTGTCTGTCTGTCTGTCTGTCTGTCTGTCTGTCTGTCTGTCTATCTATCTATCTATCTATCTATCTCACAAAACCAGAGAAGTTTTCTTGAATTATTTCTTCAAATACGTTTTTTATATTTTTAGCTTTTTTTTCTTCTTCCTCTGTAATACCTACAACTCGTAGCTTTGGCTGGTTTACATAACATATTTCTTGAAGGCTTTGTTGATTTGTTTAAATTCTTTTATTTCCTTTCTTTTCATCTGTGTGGTAAGTTTGAAAGACCTATCATACAACTCTGAAATTATTTCTTCTACTTGTTCTAGCCTATTGTTAAAGCTTTCAACTGTATATTGTAACTGCTACAATGAATTTTTTATTTCCAGGAGTTCTGTTTGGTTTTTTCCTTAATGAAGCCTATCTCTTTTTTTTATGTCTTGACTTGCTAATCTGATTTCTTTTATGTTGGTTTTAAGCTTTCTCTTGGATTTCACTGAGCTTCTTTAAAATGAGTAATTTGAGGCCAGGTACAGTAGCTAATGCCTGTAATCCCAGCACTTTGGGAGGCTGAGGCAGGTGGATCACTTGAGGTCAGGTTTTCAAGACCAGCCTGGCCAACATGGTGAAACCTTGTCTCTACTAAAAATACAAAAATTAGCCAGGCGTGGTGGTGTGCACATGTAGTCCCAGCTATTTAGGAGGCTGAGGCAAGAAGATTTCTTTAACCTGGCAGGTGGAGGTTGCAGTGAGCTAAGATTGTGCCACTGCATTCCAGCCTGGGCAACAGAGTGAGACTCTGTCTCAGAAAAGTACAAAATAAAATAAATAATTTGAATTGTTTACCTAGTATTTAGATTTTATCTTGGTTAGGTTCTGTTTCTGGAGAGTTACTGTTTCACTCTGTGGGTGTTGTAATACTTTTTTATTTCATACTTTTAGAATTGTTTCTCTGGTTCTTTCTCATGTGGATAAACTATCTTTCCTTTTTTGGGTTTGCTTTTGTTTGGATGGCATCTTTTTTCCACCCCTGAAGAAGGTATCTATAATATATGTTGTTATGTAGGGTCCTATGGCTTTGGTTCCGGGTGTTTTTAGTACCAAATAGTCTACATTAAGTTCCATGGTTTTAGTTAGCTTTTATTTGGCAACTTTACTAAATGCTGGTTGCAGTAACTATATACTGGGCATATGAGCAGGCTCATTGACCCCTTCTCTGGCCAGGGTAGTAGAGGTCTTAGGAAGCTTACCTTGTTCCCCAGTACTGTGCACCTGTTTCAGATTTCTTGTTATGTTTTATCTTTCAACCTCCAGACCAGTAGGTGATGCTTATGGGTAACAGCTGGCTGCATCCAAACTTGACAGGTATATACTTGATCCTTATTTAGTGGAGGAAGCTCTCTCTTGCCTCAAACAAGGGCCTGATCTGTGGAATGCACAATCTGAGTTCCCTGCTCAGTCCCAGGTAGGGGCACCAATATGGGCAGGGCCAAACTAGGCAGACGAACCTTCAGGTCCCCTAATGACAGTTATAAGCACGAGCTCTGAGGAGGTGCAGTGGAAGCTGCCAAGGACTCAGAGATATGTCTAGACATGGAATTGGAAAACCTTCCCTGCCCCAAGTTTCTGGAAGGGAGAGAGGAATGCCCTAAACTCCTAATCTAGACGACTGGGTGCTCCAAATGCCTGAAGGTATGTCTGAGCATCAAGATGAAAGAGTACCATTGTACTAAGGTCTCTGCACCTGAAGGGAAGGGCAGCTCAGGCTCCTCATTAAGGCAAGCAGGTGTGCCACATGCTCTGGGAGGGAGTCGAGAAACTGCTGTTCAAACAAGGTCTTTGCAGGGGATGGGAGGAGTGGGTCAATCTCCTCCCATCCCAGGTATGCCCGGTGTCAGATGATATGCCTGGGGAAGGAGCAGAGAAACTGCTGCCGCTACAAAGTCTTTACTTGTGACAAAGGGGTAGCTGAAACTCCTTATCCATGGGAGCAGGTGTGACAAATACCTGGAGTTATATCTGAATGTGAAGTGAAGGGAGTAATGCTATACTAATTTCTTTGTGTGGGAAGGTGTAACAGTTCATACTTCTATTCCAGGAGACAGGTGCACTGAAGGCCTGGAGACATGTCCAGTCATGGGGCACAGAATGTGCCACTGCACCAAGATCTCAGCATGGGAAGGGAGGGGTGGCTCAGGCTCCTATCCGGGGGAGCAAGCATGCTGCATACTTGAAAGTTTGCCTTGGAAAAACTGTAGCTGCAACAAGGTCTTTGCAGGGGAAGGGAGAGACAGCTCAGGCTACTAATCTAGGTGAGTGGGTATTTGATTGCCTGGAAATATATCTACTGGTGAAGAGTGGAGTAATTAGTTGTACAATAAGGTCTTTGTAGGAAAGTGGGGTGGGCAGCTCAAGCAAATCAAGTGAGTGGGTTCTCTGAGTGCCTGGAGATCTCTGACTGTGGAGCAGAGACAGCCTCGCTGCACCATGGTCTCTGCAGAAGAAGGTTGGGGGTGGCTCAGGCTGCTGATCCAGCCAAGTGGATGCTCCATATGCCTGGAGATCTGCCTGGGCAAGGAGTGGAGTTGACCCTGCTCCACCATGGTCTCTGCATAGAAGGGATGAAGTAGCTTAGGCTACTAATCCAGGAAGATGGGTGCTCCTTACTTATGCCTGGAGATCTGCCTGGGTGTGAAACAGAGCCCCACTGTACCAAATTATCTGCTTAGCAAGTGTGGGGCAGCTTAGGCTGCTAATGTAGGGAAGTGAGTGCTTCAAATGCCTGGAGATCGGCCTGGGCATAGAGTATAGAGGGCCCTGCTACACCATGGTCTCAGGGGAGAATGCTGGAACTCCAAGCAATGACACGCAGACCAGTTCCAGGTTACAAAGCTGCTCTTGGCTGCGAGTCTCACCTCTCAGAGGAAACCACAGTTTCAGCAACCCTCCTCCCACTCTAGTCCCGTAGTGGGAAATTGCCCAATTCCAGTACTTACTGCTGGGGCACTTTCCGCACTAGCTGCTCCATTTCGGCTGGAAGGCTTCTACCCCACTCCAAAGCAAGGGCTCCAGTCTCTAGTCTGAGACTAAAATGCCTGCATGGCTGCATTGTTAGGTCACCAAACAATGACTGACTTTGTGTTAGTGTGGATTAAAAGTGACATCTTCCCCTTGGTCCAAGGTTGGGAAAATACATACAACTTTTTCCAATATCTTTCCCTCTTGGTGTCTCTCAGCCTCTCCTCATGGTAGTTCCAGGGCTTGGGAGAATCAGGGTGCTCTTTCTTGGCATGGGTTGCACAGATCCCAAGTGGAAAGGTGAGTCATAGAGGAAAACTCTTTGCTCCTTTCATGTACGGGGGCTTCACTCATGTTTATCAGCCAAACGCTATCACAAAGGCTGCTTGCCTACCTTTTTCTCAAAGGGATTTGGGGTATTCTTCACTATTCTGGTGAATTAACATTTTCCTTCTTTTTTTTTTTTTTTTTTTTTTTGAGACGGAGTCTCGCTGTGTCACCCAGGCTGGAGTGCAGTGGCGCGATCTCGGCTCACTGCAAGCTCCGCCTCCCGGGTTCACGCCCTTCTCCTGCCTCAGCCTCCGAGTAGCTGGGACTACAGGCGCCCGCCACCACGCCTGGCTAGTTTTTTGTATTTTTAGTAGAGACGGGGTTTCACCGTGTTAGCCAGGATGGTCTCGATCTCCTGACCTCGTGATCCACCCGCCTCAGCCTCCCAAAGTGCTGGGACCACAGGCTTGAGCCACCGCGCCCGGCCAAACATTTTCCTTCTTAAATTAAAACTTCAGAATTGGTCTTTACTCACTATTTTACTATTTCCAAGTGGCTGAGGCATGTTAAAAGCCTCCAATCTACCATCCTGAGGGAACAAAAAAGTTTAGCTATTATTTTATTGAATAGTTTTTTAAATCTCTTTTACTTCTGAAACTCCTAAATTTTGAATATTTACTCAGTTGATGGTGTGCCATATGTCATGTAGGCTTTCTTCACTGTCTTCATTCTTTTAATTCTCTTCCTACCCTGTTTATTCTTTGGTCTGACTAGGTTATTTCAGAATACTCGTCTTCAAGTTCAGAATTTTTTTTTTCTTTTGCTCAGTCTATTGTTGAAGCTCTTGATTATCTCATTCATTTAGTTATTTAGCTCCAGGATTTCTGCTTGGTTCTTCTTTATATCTTTTTGTTGAATGTTTTATTTGGATTGCAAATTGTTTTTCTGATTTTGTGTTCCCTTATATCTCACTGAGTTTCCTTGATATTATTTTAATCCCTTTTCAGTCATTTTATAGATTTCTTTTTCTATGGTGTCTTTTACTGGAGAGTTGTGCTCTTTGGATGTGTTATGTTTACTTGTTTTTTCATGTTTCTTTGGTTCCTACACTGATATCTGCACATCTGGTGGAGTATAGTCACGTCTTCCAAATATATGGAGTCACTTTTGTGGAGAAATACCTTTTCCTATAGACGTTTCCTATGGTGTCTGTTGGGTAGGGTGCTTTGGCTTTTGTTCTAGGTGGGCATCATAATGTAGCCCCTGTCTGATTTCTTTGACTGTAATTAATGCCAGCAGTGTCTGAGATTTCCTCAGAATCTTAAATTGCGGGTGTTTGTAAAGGCAGTGGTGCAGCATTGCTTGTGATTGAGGGGGGTTGCAGGACAAGGTGGTTCTCAGGCCCTGGGGGGATGCGCCTGGCACAGTGGCTCCACTGGTTTTGGGAGTGGGGATGCTGGCAGTGCTGGACAGGTCACTCCTTGGTTTCTGGGGGATGTGCATGGCATGGGGTGGCTCTGGCCCTGGAGTGGGTGGGGTTACTTGCATTGGTAGGCACCAGATGGGCCGCTCCTTGTGGACACATGGCATCCAGCAGCTCCACCTCTGGAGGAGGTGTGGCCGTCTGTGATGGGAATCACTGCACTGGCTGCACTTTAGTTCCTGGAGGATGTGCACACATGTGCAGCACCTCCGCCACTGGAGGGGTTGTTGATGGTGGCAGATGCGAGGTGGTCAGCTCTAAGTCTCTGCTCAACATGTACACTGGCTCCCCTAGTTCTGGGGCATCCTGTCCTCTGTGTGCTCTGCCTGCTCCCTGGAGTGTAGAGCACTGCATGGGCTTGGGGGCAGGGATGATAACTGCACCATTGGGTCTAGCTGGGATCACAGCACTCAGCCTTTTTTGTGGGCACAGTAGAATGATGGCAGGGGCCCAGGGACATGGAGATGTATATATAGCGGCTAATGGCCTCCAGGGCAGAATGCGCTCCCGCAGTGACTCTGTCCCACTGTGGAACTGTGCTTGACTTCTTGGAGGTGGGGGTGACTCAGCATGCATCCCTTCTCTGGAGCAATGTGACCTTGTGGACTCAAGGTATTTTCCTCCACTGCACTCAAGACCTATGGGGACTGTGGGGCTAGCCTGTAGCTGGGATTGCAGGCAGCCTCAGTGACTGTGGAGACCATGGGGGATCCCCTGCTTACCTTTCCCTTGGCCCCGAGCAGATCCTGGCCAGGTGTTTCGCTTCCCTCCCTATGCTAGCTTTCCAAGTTTTCATGCTTAAGAGAGTTGTTGTCACTTCCAGTGTTTTCCTTTAGTCACTTTACTCAAAGTACAGTTATTTATGTTGTTTTTGTCGGTTGTTTGAAGGAGTTGAGTGGTAGATTCCTCTATTTGGCCATCTTGATCTATCTACAGATGTTCTTTGTAGCAAAAATATATAAAAAAAATTATTTAATTCCGTGTTTCTCAAAGTTAAACTTGTCTTTAACACATTAAAAGTCCTGAGAAAGTACCACAGAAATGTGCCTTATGAAACTCACAGAGGAGGATGTAGGCAGCTTTTCCTGAAAATTCTGACCACTAGCTCTTTTTCAGAGTTCCTCTCAACATTTTCCAGCACGTCGGTATTACTAACAGCAGCAGAAGGCATATCATTAGCCAGCATTTATTGAATGCTTACTGTACACCTGTTACTGTGCTAAATAGTTTTCTTTCTTCCTAAGGCTTTGAGATATTGAGAGGATTTTTTTCCTTTTTTTTTTTTTTGAAGACAGTCTTCTCGCTGTCACCTGGGCTGGAGTGCAGTGTTATGATCTCGGCTCATTGTAATTTCTGCCTCCTGAGTTCATGCAATCCTCCCACCTCAGCTTCCTGAGTACCTAAGATTACAGATGTGCACCACCATACCCGGCTGATTTTTTTGTATTCTTTATAGAGATGGGGTTTCACTCTGTTGGCCAGATCTTGTACTCCTGACCTCAAGTGATCCACCCACCTCGGCCTTTGTTTCCTTTATAAACCAGGGATGACAATAGCACCTAGCTGCAGGATTGTTAAGTAATCTTTGCAAGATTGCACAGCTGATAGGTAGTTAGTGCCAAGATCTGAACCCAGAAAACAGTGCTTGGTGTATGGGCCATGTTTCCTGTTCTGCCTCACTTCCCCGGCTCTTATACTCTTAACACCTCATTACCTGAGGTCTCCTGGGAAGGAGTCTGTTCCTTGCAGATTGAAGAAGCAGCTGACTTCCTGCAGGTGGCTGTGATGACCTGGGTGCTGCTATACCCCAGGGCCTTTCAGACCAGTGGCCAAGGCACAGGTCTTCACTGAGTTGCCCTCAGTGTTCTGATGGAGGTGCTGGGGTGTGCAAGAGGAGAAATGTGGCTCTGAACTGAAATAAGGAGTTTTCCCCCTCTTCTGGCTTGCAAAAGACATCCAGGATGGTGGGAAGTTTGCTGGTCCAGTTACAGAGTTGTCTAGAACAGCCCTTGTAGCCAGCCAGCTCCCAAGGTCGAGCCACTCAAAATGGCTGAGTGGGATAAGCCAGCAAGAAAATAGCAACACCTTCGAAGTGTGCTGAACTTGCTCTAATTGAGCTCTTCCTATTGACTAGAATCTATTTGCATTCATTTTCCAGCAGAAGGGTTTCTCCTGTTTTTCAAATGGCACAGAGCATTGCAGCAGGGCCACATGTGCCGCTGATGATACTGTTAGGGAAAAATTAGCCAGGGTGCATTAGGCAAAGGAAGACAGGATCAGAGGCCACATTCTGTGTGAGCTGTTCCCTTTCCTTTTGTCTTGGAGAGCGTGAACTTGTTGAGGTTGGTTAGGCTTAGCTGGATAGAGGGGGTAGAAAGAGAGACTATTTCAGTCCTGGAGATGAAAGGCTGCTTTATAGTGGCACAGCTGCTCCCATCAAAGAGCTCAGAAAACATTTGAAAACATTAACTCATTAAGCCTACCTGCTCTTGTCAAAGGTGGAAAGTCCCTCTCTCAGGTGCTTTTAGGCAGTACAGATGCATGGTAGGGACGATCTTTTATTACAGTGGGCCATGGCTGTAGCGCATGGGGGGTGCCAGCAGGATTCCTGCCTCCTAAGATTTTTTGGAATCCCTCATTCACAAGGGGTATATTTTGAAGTTTTCCTAGAGTATTTTGAGTTCATGGTTGGTTGTTGCTTGTTCACTTGGCAACAAGTGAGTTGTTTGTGCATTGCACTGAACTTTGAGCATGGCCCCACCCAACACATCCCCTAAGCATTTGCTCTACACTTGACCTTCCCTTGTCTCTACATGGATTTGAGAAAACGGGAAGGAGAAGGCAGTCTGAGTTCTGTGGCATCATCTGCTGAGAAAGCTTTCTTGAATAAGTAGTCACAGGTAAGCTCACACATAATACCCTGGCCCCAAAATCAGTGTAGCTGTCTCTGTATGAGTGGTTAAGATCACGTGGTAAAGCACCCTGACTTTAATAAGAGGAAATATCTTTCCTCTCTCATTGGATGCGATGTTGGGAAGGATGGTCACTGAAGGTTTTCTTTTCTCTTCTGGCCAAGAGGTAGATAGGTGATGCAAACTTAGGCTATCAAACATACCCTGGCATCTATTTTCTTGGGGTTTTCCAAACATTTTTATCTATTATTATTATCTTAAAGATAGGGCTATGGCTACATTCTAAATCATATCAAGGTTGTTAAATTGGATGAAATTTTGACTGATGGGCATAATTCACAGTGTCTGACTTCTTGGACCAAATGAAATATTAGATTAATGTGTAGAAGGATATCAGTAACAATAAAATTAAATTGCAACAATGTGAAATGAAGATGTAAAATAAATGAGTGTTTTCACAGCATGCGAAGTTATGTAATGTTTGTTTAGACAAAAATCATAGCACTTCTAGCCCTGTAACACAAAGCCCTTCTGCAGCCTATGGCAGTGTCCCAAGGGCCCAGGCCAGGAAGCATGCACTGCCCTTGACCTGCTTCTCAGCAGTGGAACCTGGGAACCAGATTTGTTAGCCCTGGTCTTGCCAAGTCATCTGGGTCTGACCATTTAATTTTCTTGGGTAAAATGGGACAGTCATTGGCCACTTTCCTGTGATCTAAGGAAGCACTTCTGGTGACATGTCTGTGGATCACCGCAGCCACCCAGCCAAACACCCTGGAAACTTGTTCCTGAGCAGAGTGACTGAAGAATAAAAATGATGGGGGTTTGGTTCTCCTAAAGGCAGTGGTTATTTGTGATTTCTGCTTTGAGGTCTCCACCGCTGCTCTGGTCCTGTCCTTTCAGACCGCTTTGCCTTCGTTAACAAGCAGAAAGGAGTTTACCGGAAAGGTACTCAGTAGGAGATTCCCAGACTCAGTCTCTGTTTCTGCTGCTGGCATCATTCATTGCTTTTGTCCCGCTCTCCTCTATACCCTCTTTCTTGCTGATTACATCTATATATACAACTTCAAATATAATTCTTATGCAGAAAATTCTCAGAGCAGTGTCTCCAGCGCTGACATTTCATCAAGCTCCAAACCCTTACTTTTGATGGAGATGCTTGTGGGTCAGATAGCCACACGAAGGGCAAACTAGATGTCTAAACACGACACAGGAAGAACAGCTCTGTAGGGGTGTGCTGTTATTAAACAAGAGTCAATTCTCCCTCTCCTGACAGCCTCCCCTCAATCTCCACCTGCAACTTTCTGGGTTGCTGAATCCCACATATTCTTCCCTGAGCAATTTCCTGCAGGCCTCTCTCCCAGGCCCTCTGCTGCACTTCATTCAAGTCTCCCTTATTTATTGCCTGCTGCAAGAAATATGTGTGAGTGTGTGTGTGTACGTGCGTGTACACATGTGTGCATGCATCTGCGTGCATGTGTGTGTGAAGTAACCGGGACAGGAGCAGTAGGGCTAATGGACTCTTTTAGGCAGGGCCTGTGTTCATTAAACACCTGTGGGCTGTTTTGGTTTTCAGGCTGTCATCTCCAACTGTCTGCTATGGGGCTGACCGTGTTCTCTCATCATGCCTTTCATCCGGCTCTGAAGTCTTTGATTGTGTTATAAGGAGCCTATCCTCTGTGCTGAAGCTCCCTAAATCTTCCCATGGTAGCCCGTGTGACTGGAGTGTTGAGGACTTGGTGGGCTCTAGTAGGGGTGCTTTGGGAAAGCTAAGTTTGGGGAAACTCACTGTTCTCCCAGTGTGCCCCTCATGTTCTTGCCAGGACTTCTGATCCTGCTTGGAAGTTCACCTTCTCTAAGAAGGCTTCTCTCTTATTAAAGTAACCTCTCTAAGCTTCCATCTCCTTTGTGAAAATGACATGAAACCTCTCTCAGAGCTTTTATGAGGACTACAGGGAAGATGGCACATGTGCATGGACTTCATTTCTACCAAATCCAGTACAGATGGGCAGTGTGGACCTATTCTGTCCCATCCTTCTAGCTTAGAGGGAGATTTGTGTTTGCTCCTTAGTGCCCTGGAAGCATGGTGGGCTGGCCAGAGAGGGAGTCTGGATTGCCTCCAAGCCCTTTGCACGAGAACATTTGGAGTAGAGAGAAATGCAGGAGTGGCAGGGCAGCAGACTGAGGGGTAGGCATGTAGGGGAAGGACACGAAGGTTTCCAGTGGGGTAAGAGCCAGCCTCTGCCGTGGCTGTTGGGGCCAAGGCATCATTCCTCTTTGCCAGGTTTTTGGGCCACTGAAGGGAAGTCATTCACTTCCCACTCTAGCAAGCCTGGTTTCAGAGCTGCCCTGGCTCCCCTGTCTTTGTTGGAATCCAGGATAGTGTGGAGTAAGGGAATTCAGGTCGTGAACATCTGCTAATGGTTTTCTAAGCACACTTTCTAGGAATAGGGCCTATAATCCTATTTTGCAGTTGACTAGAGGAGAAAATTGATTGTGGATTGTAATCGATGTGATTTCCAAACAACAGCATAGTCTTAGGAGGGGCATCTCTCCCAGAGTTTTATGAGGAAACTCACGAAATAAAGATGAAAAGGGAATTCAAGTCCAAAGGTCCTGAGATAATGAACTGTCCTCTGTGTAGGTGACTTGCCAGGAGTAGAAAGGCCTGGAGTCAGTATCAAACTCAAGGTCAAATGCTCAGGTGTCGCATACTGGTGGCCCATAGATGTTCTTGGTTTGGACTGCATAGTGTTTAAAAAATCTAATTAGTGGCTAAGAGAACAAAAAACAGGCATTTACATAAAAATCAGAATTTCTATTGTCTGCTTAAAGCCTGGAGGATGTGGCTCCTGGACCCTGAGTCGGGCATGTCAGGAGCTGACAGGCAGCGGGACCCTTCAGTCTGGCACAGGTTAACCACCCGCACCCTTCGCCTCATGTCCCTTCGATGAGTGAGGTCGCCAGGTTTGAGCCACACTGGCCTCTGCAGGAGTTGAGATTGAGACTCCCCACTTCCCAGACTCCCTGTCCACCTGAGGCTTGTCCTGCCGGGAAGATTTTATGTATGACCAGTTCAGGATCCTGGAGGAAATGACGTTTAATTACTCCCAAAGTAAGAGTCACAGAAAACAGAAGTGACACCGAAATGAAAACAGTATACAAGAAACTCTGTTGTGTCATTGTACTCTGGTTTAGTATTTTGTTCCCAAGGTGAGAGTCAAGGAAAGCAATTTTTGTCGTTGTCGTTTTTGTTAAGAGTTCTGAAGAGCATAGCAGCTTTCTGGTCTTTGGGAATAGCAAGCTGGTGGAGTGTTCTTTCATTAACCTCTGGTTATTGACTGACTGGACGGTTTCTCCCATCTAATGACACTCTGGGGGCTTTGGCCAGTTAATGTCAGTAGCAGGTACTATTGGTGCCTGATAAGTACTGAGTGAGCCTGTTGCTTATTGCACCCAAAACAGAAAGATTCTTAATAATTGGACCAACAGTGGCCCACCAGTACGTGTGGCTAGACATTACTACTGTTGGCATTTCCTGAACGGGTTTGTATTTCTTTGAGTAAGTTGTTTATTTTAGAGAACTAAATGGATTTAGCACCTCAGAACAACGAAAGCAGTTCAGTGAAAGCATCTAGCATGCCCAATTAACAGTCTTCAGAATTGAATTATAGATAATAAGTTGAATTTATTTTCTACATGGAAATGGCTTTATTGCTTTTTCAATTTTCTCCTGATTAGAAAAGTTGTCTGTGCTTATTGTTAAAAGAAAAATTCAGACAACATGCAAAGGAAAATTTTAAAATCATTTGTAATATCACCACGTAAAGATAATCACTGTTAACTTTTTAATGTATATGTCTCCAGACTTATTTCTTGGCACATATTACATATGTATATGTCTATATTTCTCAGAATGGCAGCTTTCCAGATACATTGTTTGTAATCTTCTTTCTACTTATTGACAAAGTGCGGTGTCTGTGATATATGACCTGCAGAACTTCCTCTTAAAACTTAACTGACAGGCAGCAAGTACTCAGGTGTGTGGTATCATTTTTACTGGCCAACAGTTACATTTTTAATAGCACTTAGGAATTTAATGTGCTTCTAAGTGAAGGGACTTTTTTTTGTGGATCTACCTAATTATTTTTATTGGTTGTTTAGTATTCCAATATATAGATGAACCCTGGTTTATTTATCTACTCTTTGATGAACATTAGGCAAATTTTCACTATTATAAAACATTTTAATGGTATGCATGCTAAAACAAACATTTTTACCCATGTGTGACTGTACATTTAGCTGATTATTTTCTTAGAAACTGTGTGGGAAGAGGTATCCTGCTATACTAGTAGGAGTACGATTTTTTAAATGAGGTGAAATTCACATAACATACAATTACCATTTCAAAGTGTACAATTCAGTGTCGTTTAGGATATTCACTAAATGTTGTGTAAGCACCAGTTTTCTCAGTTTCAGAACTTTTTTATTAATTCCAGAGAAACACCCTGTACCCATTAAGTAACCACTCCTTATTTCTGCCTTCTTCACTTCCTGGTAACCACTAATCTACTTTCTGTCTCTGGATTTGCCTGTTCTTGATAGAGCATCTAAATGGAATAATGCAGTATGTACCCTTTTGTCGCTGGCTTCTTTCGGTTAGCATAATGGTTTTGAAGTTCTTCCAGGTTGTAGCAACCCACATTGATACCACAGGAAAGTATTTATTAGTGCTTTATTTCTTTTTGTGGCTGAGTAATACTCTACTCTGTGTGTGTGTGTGTGTGTGTGTGTGTAATTCATATATCATAAAATTCTTTTAAAGTGTGCATACACACACACACAAAAAAAAAAGTATTTCATTTTCTAAAAAGAATTTTAGGCCAGGTATAGTGGCTCATGTCTGTAATACCAGCACTTTGTGAGGAGAAGGCAGGAGGATCAGTTGAAGTCACAAGTTTAAGACCAGCCTGGGCAACATAGCAAGACTGTGTCTCCACAGAAAAAAAGTAAAAAGAATTAGAAGGGCATGGTGGTATGTACCTGTAGTCCCAGCTACTGGGGAAGCTGAGACAGGATGATCACTTGAACTCAGGAGTTCAAGGCTGCAGTGGGCTGTCGTGATTGCACCACTGCACTCCAGGCTGGGTGACAGAGTGAAACCCTGTCTCTAAAAAAAAAACAAAAAAATTGTTTTGCTTTGGCGGTGGACCCTTATAGTTAAATGCTTAATGATGGCTTTTAGGAACTGGAATAGCTCTTGTAGTGGTTAGTTCACTCTTTATTAGTTCACTCTCATATGCTTCAGCATATAATAAATACAGAGTTAAATCTGAATTTAACACATGAACGCCTTCTGTATTAGTTTCCTAGGATTGTCATGACAAAGTACCACAGACTGGGTGGCTTAAACCACAGAGGTTTATTTTCTCACAGTTGTGGAGGCTGGCAATCTGAGATCAACGTGTTGACAGGGTGGTTTCTCCCAAGGCCTCTCTTACTGGCTTGTAGATGCCATCTTTTCCCTGTTCCTTTACGTAGTCTTTCCCCTGTTCCTGTTTGCATCCTAATCTCTTCTTATAAGGGCACCACTCATATTGGATTAGGGCCCAACCACAGGACCTCATTTTACCTTAGTTACCTCTTTATTAAAGGCCCTATCTCCAAACACAGTCACATTCTAAGGTACTGGGAGTTATGACTTCAACATAAGAATTCTGTGGGATACACAGTTCAGCCCATAATACCTTCCTAATGTACATAACTATTGGAAGCCAAATAGAATTTGTTAAAAAATTGGTACTACAAAATGTTTCAAAAGTAATATTTTTACCATTTTCAGGGCCATAATAGTTAACCTCAAACCATCTACTTCAAGGTGTTGCTAAATTGGGCATGATTTAGAAACAATAAGATTGGGCATATTTAGAAACAATAAGATCTCTAAATAAGATCTCTTTTTATTTTTTTCTTTTTATTAAAATGTAATTCATATATCATAAAAATATTTTAACATGTGCAATTCAGTGGTTTTTAGTATATTCACAAAGGAGTGCAACCATCAGCGCTGTTTAATCCCAGAACATGTCGATCTCCCCAAAAGAAACCTGTACTTCTAGCAGTCACTCTCATTCCACTCTCCTTCCTCCAGTCCTGACAGTGACTAAGCCAACTCCTGTATCCATGGATTTACCTGTTCTAGACATTTCATATAAGTGGAATGATACAATATGTTGTCTTTTATGTCTGGCTACTGTCTCAGCATTTTTTAAGGTTCCTGCATATTGTAGCATGTATCAGTGCATTATTCCTTCTTATATGTGAATATTCCATTGGTGCATGTACCACATTTGGTTTATCCATTCATCTGTTGATGGATATTTGGTTTATTCCCACTTTTTGGCTATTATGAATAATGTTGCTATGAATATATATGTACAAGTTTTTCTCTGGCCATATGTTCTCAGTTCTCTTGGATTTATACCCAGGCATGGAATTGCTGGGATCATATGGGAATTCCCTGTTTAGCTTTTGGAAGAACTGCGAGACTGTTTCCCAAAGAGATTGCACCAGTTTAGGTTCCCACTGATTTCTTCCCATCTTTGCCAACACCTGGCAATTGTCCCTATTTCTTACTGTAGCCATCCCAGTGTACCTACATTTATTTTTAATTTGAATGGCAAAACATTAAGCAGCTTGGTGTGGTGGCTCATGACTGTCATCCCAGCACTTGATAGACTGAGGTGGGAGCATACCTTGAGGCCAGGAATTTAAGTTGAGTCTGGGCAACATAGCAATACACTGTACAAAAATTAAAGAGCCAAGTGTGGTCGCTCATGCCAGTAATATCAGTGCTTTGGGAAGCTGAGTTGGGGGAATCACTTTAGGCCCTGAGTTTGAGACCACCCTGAGCAACATAGAGAGAGCCTGCCCTCTACAAAAAATTAAAACATTAATCTAGTACGGTGGTACTAGGTTAACATTAACCTAGTAGGTAAACATTAAACTAGGTACTAGGTTAACATTAACCTAGTACGCCTATAGTCCAGCTACTCAGGAGGCTGAAGCAGGAGGATTGCTTGAGCCCAGGAGTTGCAGGCTGCAGTGAGCTATGATTACACCACTGCACTCCAATCTGGGTGACAGAGCAAGACCCTGTCTCAAAATTAAATAAATAAAAACTTAAAAAAAAAAAAAGGTTGTTTACAGGTAGTGTGGAGATGAGCATGTGACTTCCGATTTGGAAAGCTGGCTGCTCTGTCTTCTCTGTTTCTCTAGAGGACCTACACTATCCTTGTGTCCTCTTTTCCCACTTCTCCTTTGTGAGTTTTTGGTTTTCAGCAAACAGCTCAGCTCCTGCCCTTAGAGGCTGATGAGAGTCATTTTCAGGGACCCCAGTTGTCATGTGGGGTCCGACAAGTTAATACTTCCTTATTCTATATCTTCCTGGCGCTGTCACTCTGCCTTGTGCAGCCTTAAGTGAGGCATTAAATGAGGGTGTTTTGACTCTTTGTTGCGTTTTTCTCTGAGTCAATAAGGAATATACCCTTTTCTACTTCCTCACCTCTCCCCCCAGTTACATGGTTTACCATTGATTTTTTTCCCTCCTCCTTCTAGGCATTGATAGTACTTGCAACTCTCCTTTTAATGACAAATCAATTCCAGCATCTTAATGTTATAGAACTGGGAGCACAGTTGAGTTTAAAGCTTTTTTCACTCCCTCCACTCCCTCAGTCTCTCTGTTTAAAAAGCTCGAGTCATCCATGATTGATGGAGGACATTAGGGAGAGAAGTTAGCACCATTTTGATTTATTTTGTTTACTTTGAAAATAGTTTGCTCACTTGTCAAATGGATTAATTATGAGGAACAAATTGTGCGACTGGGTGCAGAGGAAGGTGAAGGAAAGCCAGACTTCAGAGTCTTCTGGGTGAAGAGTCCCTGCCCTTGCCGGCCCTCCATCGTGCCTGGTGCCCTGTGCTGTGGTGTGAGCTGCTGGTCGTGGAACCCTGCCTTGTGGAGAGTGCTTCCTGTCAGGAGGTGGTGGGGCTGGGAAGGAAAACTGCCTAAGTTTACGGTAGTGCTTCAGTTGTAGTGGCCTCACCTCAGGTCCAGCATGTTCTGTTTTCTCATAGCTCAGTGTGCTGTTTCTTTCTAGCATTTAAACACCACATGCTATCATACGATATTTGTTTTGTCTTGTTAATTATGTCTTCCCCTTTAGATGGCAAGCTCCAAGAAGACATGGACTGTTTGTTTCTTTCTTGGTCATGGTAGAATCGCCAGTGTTTAGCTCTGTGCCTATGACTAGTAGATGCACAATAAATATTTGCTGAGTGAATGAAGAAAGGAATAAATGTCCCAAAGGTAAAATAAAGTGCTCAACTGGGCCTCTAATATAATGGGAGAGGAGGGGTGGTATGCAAGGTGGTCTCTGAAGAAGAGCAGGAGTAGCAGGAGTTACCTGGGTGAAGGTTGTTGGGAAGGGAATTATAGGAAGAATGGAAACACAGAGAATAATGAAGTCATAAGATGATGTTTTGATATTTAGGACCTAAGAAGCTGGAGCTCCAGGGAGTTCTAGGTGCTTGATGGGCCTTTCTGTTTGTTGTTGTTTTTTAATTTAAGTCATTGGGATTTCGTGCAGGATAATAAACCAGGCTGTACCTTAACCTATGAGCTTATAAGACAGAAGAGGATTCTGGAATTTGGGTGCTAGAGTCTGCAACCCAAAATCAGGGGACTGCTGGACAGCTGCAGAGGCTGGGCTCTGGATAGCCATTTGAGTGGCCAACTCTGCAGGTGAGCTAGGTGAGCCAACCTGCAGAAGGCAGCTCCCCTTCCTGCCAGCTAAGCCCAGTTGTCAGAGACCCTGCTCCTGTCTAACATAGGTCCTGTCTAATGTAATCCCTTCACTGTGATTCCAGGGCTTGCTCTTACTCAGGCAGAAATGAGGCAAGGCTGCTTTACAGCTAGTGCGCTCCAGGGTTGAATTCTTTGTCACTGTCCTGCAGCCCTCCTTGTCTCATCCGCCCTTCCTGGTGGGCTATGAATGTAGACAGCTGACTTTGCTCCCCAGAGGAGGAGGCCCCCAAGGCTGACGCTGGCTCCTCCTGGTGTTTGAGAGCTGCTGGCTGTCACCTCCTGTTGCCGTCTTCAACACTTGGCTTCACATTTGCCTGTCCTCTGTGCCTTTCTCAATTTGTCATTATTATTTTAGTGATAATGGAGAGGCCACTGGGAGTGGAGCAGCAGGCACCAGCTTTTCTAGCTGATTAAATGCCTAAAGAACTAAAAGAGATGTGAGTGGCTTGCCTTCTGCTTCCTCGTACCTCGTGACACATCATCTTGCCTTTGGTTCCCTCTCTGCTCTTGTGGCTCTTGGTAGCCAGAATCCATATTCTTGCATTACATGGACACTTGTTCTAATTCGGACACCTGCTTTAACATTTCCTTTGGCATAAACATTTCCAAAACAGATAATCAAATGTATATGATATCTTGAACTTGGGTTGGCTCGTGGTGCTTGTTAACCCTTTCTGTCTCCAACAGAATAGGGTTTAAAAGCACCCATGACTAGAATGAGGGTGAGATGTGGGCAAGAAAGAGGGAGGATGCTGTGCTTGAGATATGGCAAGTTTTTGGTGAGTGAAAGTTTATCTTAAGTTTTGTTATCTCACACACGAGACAATAACACACGTTTAAATTTGCCTAGTGGAAAATCACTGCTCTGACCAGGGTGGGGTTTATAACCAACATCTCACATGGGCACAGGGGAGAGGCCTCCCTCCAGTAGTGTATTTCCACCTTACCCTAACAGGGGAGCTGATTTGCAGGGTGCTTTCTGATTTACTCCGAGGTGGGTTCCTTTTGTCCTCTGCTGCAGCGCGAGGCTGATTGTCCTGTAGCAGAAATGGGAAGCTCTGAAATCTCACTTCTTTCCTTACGCACACCCTGCTTTTTTGTAAAGCCGCTTCACTCATTCAAAATTTGGTCATGTTCCCCTAGTGCATCTGAATAATTGAAGTTTTACTGTAGTTGCCATAATTCATAATTTTACAGCAATTTAGAAGGAAAAACATTCTGAGGTTATGCCTTTCTTTTTATATGGCACGGACCAGATGACAAAGCTAAGATTGCAGTAAATTTTAATTATGGGGTAGGACAGGTGCATGGTATCTGGGAAGGTCGAGGCATGGCCAGGCAGATTGCAACAGTCAGTGTGGGCAAGGGGGACAGTAAGGCATTTATTTAACAACAACAGGAATAAAAATGAGACTGTTTAGAAATATTGACATGCAGGCAGAACTGAGAAGAACTTTCTAACGGGCTTTTGATGCCTGTGGATGAAAGAAAAGTCCTCATGGAAAAGAATGAAACTTCTTCTAAAAGAATCTGAGATTAAAGAGATTGCAGCAAAGGGCACCCCGCATAACTCAGGCAGGGGAGCTCTTGTTTTACACAGCCACAGCTATGTACGGTGCCACCATTGATGGAGGGAATGCTGAAAGCAATGGAATGATGTGGTTCTTGGTGCTTATGTTGGCAGTGGGACAAGGATGGCCTGAGTAACAGGGGCGGCCTAGGAAGAACAGAGACAGCAGGAAAAATCTGGATCTGGATACAGGAATGATGTGGCGATCTGGCTCACCCCAGGTCTGGGCTTAGAAGTTAGGCTGATGTGACTTCAGAGCTGTCTACACTGCGGAGGGAGACAGAGATGAAGAGGATGGGGCCATATAAGCTGGCCTGCTGCATTCAGGGGCCCAGGACCCCAAGATGACATGGCAGATGCAAGCACAGCGCTAGCTGGCACATCAGTGATGCTGAAGGCCCAGATGTGCAATGTAGACAGCTGAATGTTCATCTTTTGGGAGTAGGCCCTGGAGAGAGAAATGGAAAAACTGTAGGCTGTCCTCTCAGAGAGCTCAGAGCTGGGGAGAAGGATACACACAATACAAGATCAGAGCTTAAATAAAGATCCATTTGCTGATAGTAATGGACTACATAGAGATTTAAGATTTAACCCACGAGGACAGAGCCTGATCGTTGTCTGAGTTCCCGGACTAGCTGGGTGTCTGTGCTGTTGCTGAGCTCAACAAGCTCAAAAGCATCCTTCCTGGACCCCACAGTGCATCCATTTGGGTAACCTTGTCTTTAAGAACTGAGTCATCTCCTCCGTGGTTGCCCTTGATTTCTAAAATGGGTAGAAGCATAATTTGGTGAGATTTTTCATTTTCAGATTTTATTTTATTATTTTAAGGCTGAAGAGTTCAAATCTTTCATTCATCCTTGAAGACATGCCACAAACAGGCTAGTGACTCCAAACCTTCAGGTGTAATGGAACCTCTTTAAGATTCTGCCTGACTCACAGAATTGTGTGTATATTTGCACTTTGCAGGGAACCTGAAACTCTGCTGGAAGCTATGGAGTAAATGTGGGCTGGGGAGGGGGAGCCTCAAAGGGATCAGTGAGACAAGGCAGGGGAGAGGGAAGCATGCAGAAAACATGAAGGTGAGTCATGAAGTTTGCGAGGCTTGTTTTTCTGCTCAGAAGTACACTCATGACAAACGTTGAGAAAGGCTAGTCTTGGAAGCAGAAGCAATTTTCCTTCTTTCTCAGGCCCACTCCCAGCGTTCACATGGGCAGAGGACCGAGGAGGTGGATCAGGGAGGGAGGAACCTCCATGCCACTGACAGGCAATGTGAGAGCAGGTCCAGCAGCCTCAGTGACGCCCCTTCCTCCCTCATGGCCTGTGGACAGTGATTGTGTGATGGTCAGGGGACTCTCAGTGAATGCACTGAGGGTGGGTGCTTGGACACATTGAGCAGGGAAAGGACTGACTAACCAGGAGCTGAGTAGAATGGCTGGTTCTCCCATGAGTCCTGGCAGGGTGGGCACTGCATGGTCGAGTGTGTCTGTACTCTGGGAGGGCCTGCTCCTTCTCAAGGACTTCACTGCAATCCACAGACTCAAGTTAACACGCAGGTAGCCTCTGACCCTAAGTACAGGGCAGCAAGCTTAGACAAGATCACCCATGGGTGCCAGGCAAGCCAGTTACTGCCCACTTTGGGGTAGGAGGTATACTTAGAAGACAGGGTTACTCTGGGCAACTGTTGTGTTCTCTTGTAAACATTAACTTTAAAAGATAAGTCATATATGTGATGTTTGTAAAATAATAAAATTTTGCTGGGAAAATAAAAATCTTCCACAATGTCACTCCTCTGAACATTTTGGGATTTAACTGGATTTCTTTGAGCTTATGGATATACAGTTAAAAATCAATGACAGTGCGATCATACTGGTCCATACCATTTCACTCAACGGCACCTTCTAGATTTCTTGTAAATCACGTCACCTTCTCGTGGGATGGTGCCCCATGCCGCAGTAGATGAATGCATCTTATCCCCTGTGGCTGGATAGTTAGGTTGTTGCAAGCCTTTCATCTTTGCAAATGGCACTATAATGAACCTCACTGCAGATAAATTCCATTTCCAGAGATTAAGGAAATAATTAAAGACAAGTGCAAAAAAAAAAAAAAAAAAAAAGATACATTTTTAAGTCTTTGAATACATCTCACCAGATTACCTGAAAAAGTTTTTGACAGTCCCTCCACCCCAGCAGATGTCTGTGAGTGAGAGTGTGACTGAGGACTTCAGAGGAGCATGCCTAGGGATCTTGCTTTCTAGGACATATGTTCATATGTTTTGTAAGAGATTGCAGCCTTCCGGTCCTCCATCTGGCACAAATGGAAACAAAAACACAACAATAGCAATAAAACCAACTTAAAATTGGATATTTAGTTAAAAGAAGTTCTTTTTTTGTTGGGGATGAAGATCTGCTTTATCCATTGTTAACATCTTTACTAGAAGAAGAGAGGTTTTAATTAGATTTTGACAGTGGTGTCAGTTTAGTCTCTGTGATCTTGAAAATGCTGTTTTCAGAAGAGGATGGGGTATAGGTGGCCAGGCCCAGCAAGTGAGAGTAGGCCCTCCCATGTATGCCTTCAAGGGCTTCCTCAGAGAGCCTGCCCTGATTAACCAAACTGAACCAGCACCGCCCCAGTCACTCTAGATTAGATTTCTGTTTAATTGTCTCATTAGTGCTTCCCAGTCAGCAGAAGTTGACTCATGTATTGAAAAGATAAATTCAGATTAAATAGAGGCCCTAGTGCCTTCATCTAGAACCTTGCCTGATGCAGAGTAATCAATCAATAAATTGTTGAAAGAATAAATGAAAACCCATTCATTCAGATATATTTTTAGTCTTTGTTGACTTTCTTTGCTATGGTTGATGCAAGGGTGGAGTAGGCCTCTTTTCCAAAATAGGTGTGAAAGCAATCTGACCTAGAAATTTCCAAGATCATGGAAAATTGTCTTTCTTTTTAAAACATTTATGCAAAATTC
Organism: Macaca fascicularis; assembly: GCF_037993035.2. NCBI lineage: Eukaryota > Metazoa > Chordata > Mammalia > Primates > Cercopithecidae > Macaca > Macaca fascicularis. The sequence continues at coordinate 35,903,061 of NC_088393.1, read as the reverse complement.
TTGAGGTGTTCTTGTATCCGGTCTTTCCTCAACCTCAGCACCTCAGAAGTCCTGTGCAATCTTGGGCAGCAAAGTGAAGAAGTGACTGCAAGTTGGGCTTTGGACCTATCTGCAGTGCAACAGCACTCAGGAGAACGACCACACAGTGCTGTTGTGATAAGACCATCTCTGAAGAGGAAAACCTTCAAGTACTGACTGTTTTTAGCTGCAAGGATATACTTAAAATGTTGATGAAGTGTTTTGTGCTGTGAATGCTGTCGTGCCTTGTAGTCATGAACAGAGACCTTCGCAGGTGTGAGGAGAGACCTGACAAAAGGCCCCGCTTGTTTTCACCAGGTGCTCACACACTCTGAGGAACCGGGTTAATCTTGTAGGGGTCAAACTTCAAGGGCAGAGGGCTAATTGCCCTCTCTTACCTGGTGGGATCAGATGATAAAACCAAATTGGAGTGGAGATGGATGGAAGAGGTGGGAATGGCTCAACATCATGATGGAGAGTTGCATGTTGGTCACATGGAGGCAAATAGATTTTTAATAAGGAAAAATAATTACCAGTGAATGAAGTGTCTGACTTTCCTGAAGATTTAAGCCACCTTGAGACCAGAATGAGAAACATCTGGCAAACATTTTAATCAAGGGAAGGAAGCCGTTCTGCCCTCCAAAGAAGGAACTCTTTAATCAAAACCCTGTTGCCTTGTTTATTAGGGGAAGTAAGAAATGATTTGGCCACTGGGAGTAACTGCAGCAGCTTCAGAGAAGCCCAGACATGTGTGAAGAGACTGGTGCACCTGAGGAGTGAGGCAGAAGCCTGGGAACATTTTAGAACCAGATGCCACCCAAACCACACGGTGCGGTGGTGATAAAGACTGAAGAGGCCTGGGGCAAGTCTGACTGGGGGTGGTAGGGTTCTGTGCCCCAAAAGGCAGGGACCAGACGCCCTTTGGTGGAGGGCCAACCCCAGGCAGAACCTGTCATGGCTGTAGACTTCCCATGAACCTGGATGCAGGACTAGCAAGTGGGCATTATAGGTGGCTGATTAAAGACTTTGTCCAGATGGCCACCAAGGGTCCATTTCTGGGTCTTTCCTTGGCTCAAGAAACCTTTTCACTACAGAACTGCATTGGTAACTACAGAACATGGCACACAGAACATGAATGCAAGTGTCTTGTTAAGGCAGTAGAAATTATTATCACAATTTATTTTCGCATTTGTTTTCTCCTTTTGAATTCTGGCATTATAATGGGACACAGCTCAATCAAGGTTCGGCAGCTGAGAAAATGAGAGAAGGTATGGTGTGGCCTGGAGGAATTTCCTGCAGCGGGGTAAATGGCAGGCCAACCCCATCTGGATCTTTCCCATGACCAAGAAACCCTTTCACCAAAGCCTGCTCGTTTCCTACAAGATCTTCCCTGCCCTGATAATCTCTCCATCCTTCCCTCCTTTCTAAAACCAGTATTTTCATTCACTCATTCATTCAAGATGTATTTTCCTGTTTGGAAATTTTCATCCATGTATTGTCTATCTTCCCACCCATCCCACAAGCATCAGAACAGAACCACTTTTGTGGGGGGCTCTGTACCAGCACTGGGATCACACCTTGAATAAAACATTGAATTTGTTTCTTCCATCAAGGAGCTTAACGTTATCTGGTTGAATACATTCTCATTTAAAACCTCTACCATTCCCAGAAAACTTATTAAAGATGTGATTAAAGAAATAATCATATAACCTTACTTAGTTATTGAATAAGCCTTTTTCCTGGTCCTGAATGCAGGAGTGACGAAGGCTTCTTGAAGACAGTTTGCTTGGCTGTGAACAGTGCTGCAATGCTCAGGAACAAGGCTTAATGCTCAAGGGTGGGAGCTGTCACCACATAGTAACACCTGCTGTTTTTGTTCCTTGATAGCTTGGCTCAGGAAGGATGATGGTCTGTGAAAGTGAAAACCCCCGGATGAGGGAAAAATCAACATGATCCAATGCTGAACTAGTTTAGGCCTATGCTATTTCCGGTGAAGGGATGCCACTACTGACCACAACCCTGTCTCGAGAAACATCCAGTTATTACCCCTCTCAATCTCTACATACAAGATGAAGACTTTTGACCTGGTCTGTGTCCACTCCAAGCTGATGACTTATAAAAGTGGCTGTGGCTCAAGAACCAGCCAACCACAGGGGACAGCAGGTGCACAAGCTTGTAAGAGTAGAAATGAAAAGGAATCTCTTAACTCAATTTGGAGAAGTGAATACTTGAGCCCTGAGCATCTTTGCAATGATGCCAGCTCAAATCAGGTCAGGCACTTTCTGTGGGAGGCTAATCCCTGATTGCCATCTTGCTTTCCACTTCCATATGGAAGTAACATGCACTGGGGTAGAGGGCATGGGGACAAGGGACTTGCTACATTTGTTCTGACAGCAGTGTGATATAATCACCTATCTCATCTGAGACACCGTCATATTTTATATGAAAGACAAGTTCTTTCTCTTTATAAAATGCAATTATACATAAATAGTTCATGTCATCTGCTCTTAAAATTTTAGCAGCAGGACTTAATGCTGCTGGTTACCATGGTAACAGGCAAAGTTGGCGATATTGAATATTACTGTATTAACCTCTCTCTCTCTCTCTCTCTGTGTGTGTGTGTGTGTGTGTGTGTGTGTGTGTGTGTGTGTGTGTATGTCTGTGTGTTTTAATGGCTGTGTTGCATATAGGGGATAGTTTTTTCCAGACTACAGTGTCAGAAAAGTTAGAACATGAGACTGTCACCAATGTGACAAGTGAATACATTGGAAAAGTCAAGCCCAGCACAGATGCCTTTCATTTCTTGGTCATATCCCTTATTTCTTGCACCCATCCCTCCCTGCCAATTTTATTAAGGTGTAATTGACAAATGAAATTATATATCTTTACAGTGTACAATGTGATGTTTTTATACAGTGTACATTGTGAAAAGATTAAATCAAGCTAACAGATTTATTTTTTGCAGTGAGAACATTTAAGATCTATTCTCTTAGCAATTTTCAAGTATACGTTATTATTGTACATTCAGTGCAATAGATCTGCAGAACTTACTGATGCTGTCTACCAAACTTTGTTCACTTTGACCAACATCTCATTTTGCTCCCCCATCCCCAGTACCTGGCAAACACTATTCTTTGCTTTTGTGAGTTTGAAATTTTATTTCATTTAAAAAATTTTAATTTTTGACGCTGGTGGTATATGTGTTTGTTTGTTACAAGGGTATTGCCTACATAATGGTAGGAATTGGGCTTCTAGTGTTTCCATCACCCAAATATTGAACACTGTACCCAACAGGTAATTTTTTAGCCCTCACTCCCCGTCCATGCTCCTCCCTTTTAAGAGTTCCTAGTGTCTATTTGCATGATATTTGCATGATTTCTTTTTCTACCCTTTTACTTTGAGTCTGAATGTGTCTTTAGCCAGTAGGTGGGTCTTTTTTAGACAGCATGTGGTTGCGTCTTTATGTTTTTTATAACCGAATTTGCCACTCTGTATCTTTTAAGTGTATAATTTAGGTCATTTACATTGAAAGTTAATATTGATATGTGAAGTCTTGTTCCTGTCATTGTGTTATTAACTAGTTGTTTTGGAGTTTCAATTGTGTAATTGCTTTATAGGATTTGTGAGCTTTGTATTTTGGTATCTTTTTCTGATAGTATAGTATTTTCATTTCCATATTTAGAACTCCTTTGAGCATTTGTTGTAGGGTCTGTCTAGTGGTGACAAATTCTCTTAGTATTTGCTTATCTGGGGAAGACTTTATTTCTCCTGCATTTATGAAGCTTAGTATGGCAGGATGTAAAATTCTTGGTTTGCATTTATTTTCATTAAGGAGGCTAAAAATAAGCCTCTAATCTATTCTTGCTTGTAGTGTTTCTGCTGAGAAGTCCAATGTTTGATCAATTTTCCTTTCTAGGTGATTTGAATTTTTGCTCTAGCTGCCTTTAATATTTTTTATTTCTTCAGCATTCACTTTGCATAGTCTGAAGACTGTATGCCTTGGTGATGTTCATCTTGTATAGAATCCCAAAGATGTTCTCTGAATTTTTTGTATCTGGATGTCCAACTCTCCAACAAAATTAAGAAAATTTTCTTGAGTTATTTTCAAATATGTTTTCCAGTGGCTTACTTTTTCTCTTTCAGGAATGCTAACAAGTCATAGGTTTTATTGCTTTAGATAATTCATATTTCTCACAGGCTTTGTTTGGTTTTCAAAATTCTTTTTACTTTTGACAAATTAGTTTCAATGATCAGTCTTCAAGCTCTGAAATTCTTTCTTCTGCTGGTGTAATCCATTGTTAAAAGCTTTCAACTATATTTTCAGATGTCTTAAGTGGACTTTTTATTTCAAGAAGTCGTTTTGCATTTTTTAAAAGATACTTATCTTTCCCATCATTTCCTGGATTGTTTTTATAGTTTCTTGTGTTGGTTTTCAACCTTGTCTTCAATCTCATTTAATTACCTTGCAATTTATACTTTGAATTCTTTGTCATTTCTCAGTTTCTATTTTGGTTAGGGTTTATTTCTAGAGAGCTAATATGATCCTTTAGTCATGTCACAACACTCAGATTTTTTCATGATGCCAGATTTCTTACGTTGATTCCTTCTCATCTGGAGCAGCTGCTCATAGAAAGCCACTTTTATTTTTGAATTTATTTTTATTTAGATGGGATTTTTTTTCTTATTATTTTTTTCTTTCTCCATCCTTCCCTTTCCCTAGGGAGTGACTGTAGAGTATGTTGTGTAGGGTCTTTTAGCTTTGCTTCTATAGCCCACGCCCTTCCGTTGGCCAAGCTTTATGTTTGGCTGTGCAGTTCAACCTGCAGGCTAGTAGATGGTGCTGATCGGTAAGAGCCAGCTTGTAGCACAGCAGATAGGTAGGTACTTGGTCTTTGTTTACCTGGAGGTGCTCTCTGTTGCTTCGGGTGATGGGCTGGACAGTGAGGTGCTTGGTGCCCTGAGTCTTCTATTCAGCAGGGGGTGGGTAGAACTGGGCAGAGCTGGCCTCCCTGGCTTGCCCACAAATACTCCAGTGCCAAGTATAGGGACCAACCCTTATGGGGATCGGCTTTGGGAGCTCCCAGTGACATGTGCTGAGGTCTCTACATGGGGTGAGGGGGCTGCACCAGCTCCATGTGCTAGATAGGCAGGAATGTGATCTATTCCCAATCACACCAGTCCTGGGACTCATTATTCTTAGTTGAGATCCTCACTGTTGTCTACATCCAGGCCACAGTGGGTTGAGAGCTATGGAACACACCTGTCTTGAGACTCTCCACAAGAGTGGTTTTGGGGCAGAACCTTTTCAGCCCAATATGAACAGTGTATGGCTCTCTTTCCTTTGATGTGGTAATGCTGTTGCATTGTGAGGGACAGGGGATATACCCTGCCTTTCAGCCCCTGTGGATGGGTGTCTGTTGTGGTGGTGTCAACTGGTTGGGCTGGCCTGACCTCAGGCCCTGGGAAAAGTGGTCAGGTGCCAGCACTGTTGGATTGGTCTACATAGTGCCACAGTTCCCAAGCCCTTAGATGGCCTACTGGACAGAGAGCATGGGTCCTTAAAACCCATTTATGCCTAGTGTTCCATTATTGGCATGCTAAGCATATGGGACTTATTTATATCCTACTGCTCAAGATCATCGCTAAGGTCTGATTGGAAAAATTTTAAAAAATTGCAACCTCAGGCATAAATGCGTTAAGGGGCTGGACTGGGGTTGGGGCACCCTAGGCGTCAGGCATTGGCTGTGACAGGGAGGGGGCTGCCTGGTCCCTGAGAGGCTGATAGAACCCTCAGGCGGGGGGCAGGCAGAAGGCCCAGGTGGTGGGAGCCTGAGGGCAGATCACAGGCCTGTGGGGACTGGGCTCTCAGAAGAGCTGTGGTTACAGCGGAAATGTTCAGGCAGGAGCCAGGTGGCCTTTCACGGGGGAAGGGAGGGCCCCTCAGGGCACTGGAGATTGGCATCCGGGGGGCACATGGCCGACTCACACTTTGCTCCTGCAGAATCAGTTCTGGATTTTGTTCTTGGGGGCATGCAGAGGTGCCAGGCCTCCTCTCTCCCTGGCCTGGGGTCAGCAGAAAGTGGCAGATGTCTGTGGCTTGTCGGTGGCCTCTGGGAGTCTGGGTCTCAGAGAAACACCTAGCCAAGGCCAGTGTTTCTGCAGGGGTGGGTCAACTGCACGGGGGACCTGCAGCAGGTAAGCCCCATTTTGCAGGAAGCAGCCGAGGCCAGGAGTGGTGTAGTGTGTGGTCTGGCATCTCCTCTGCACAGCAGCTGTGCTGTCTCTCCTGGGGGTGTGCAAAGAGCCTGGCCTCCCTCCTTGGCATGGCAGCTGGCACCAGGCTGACTGTGGGATTCCAGGTGGGCTTGAGCGGTGCCTCTGCAAAGTCTCTGGGTAGCTCTGTGTTCAGCTGGAGGCCTAAGGAGGATTGTGGGGGCCCTCCTGTGGCTAGGATTGTAAAACTCTGTGATGGAGGTGTGAGTCCCGGAGCCATGTCACTTGTGAGAACAAGTGACAGAATTATCCTTTTTTCAAAGCTGAATTGTATTCCATTATACATATATGTACGTGTGTGTGTGTGTGTGTATATATATCAATCTCACATTTGCTGTATCTACTCATCCATTGATGGACACTTAGGTTGATGTTGTATCATGATTATTGTGAATACTGCTGCAAAGAACATGGGAGTGCACATGTTTTATTGACATACCGATTTCATTTCCTTTTGATATATACTGTTGAAGTCAAATAAACTATAGAGACGAATCTCTGACATGAAAATATTTTGTTTAGGAAAAATTGCAATTGGGAAGATATACACAGACTGCGTGGTCTTCGATGTATCCAAAGAACAAAGAGAAGGTTGGAAGTTTTATAACAAGGAGAAATGTTACGTATTTGTTCTTCAAGAAAGTTCGTGGCACTTGTAAAGTTCTGGGGAGTGAGCAAGCTCTGATTGGTGAGTGGTGGTGATGGTAAAACTAGTCCTAGATTTGCACCAGGTTGTGTCAGTAGCTATTAGATATAACTGACTTCAGGTTACTACAGGCAATTTCACAGCCAGGCTTGCAAATAACTACATTCTTGGAGTGGTGTTACGTACCCTGAGTGTTTTTCCCCTCTGGCTTCTCAACTCTGTTTTCATTCAGTTAGAATGACCCAATTTGTAGAATCAACTTTCACAATACTTGGAAGCGAGACAACTAGATCCTATGGTAATTCTATTCTCAATTTTTTTAGGAATGTCAATACTGTTTTACAAAGTGGCTGTATTAATTTACATTTCTACCAGCAATGTACAGGGGTTCCTTTTTCTCAGCATTCTCATCAACGCTTACTTTTGTCTTTTTGATAATAGCCATTCTAACAAGTGTGAGGTAATGTCTCATTGTGGTCTTAATTTTCATTTTCCTGAAGACTAGTGATGATGAACATTTTTTCATATAACTGTTGTCTATTTTTATGTCTATTGGGTCCTTTGCCGATTTTTGTTTGTTTTATGTTGAGACATATATCCATATGTTTACATATGAGACAGAGTCTTGTTCTGTCAACCAGGCTGCACTGCCGTGGCACAGTCGTGGCTCACTGCAGTCTTGACCTCCCAGGCTCAAGTAATCCTTCCACCTCAGCTTCCTGAGAAGCTGTGACCACAGTCATGCTCCATCACACCCAGCTAATTTTTTTTTCTTTCTTTTTTTGTAAAGACAGTGTCTCATCATTTTGCTCAGTCTGGTGTCAGATTCCTGGGTTCAACAGATCCTGCTGCTTTGCCCTCCTAAAGTGCTGGGATTACAGGTGTGAGCCACCGCACCTGGTCCCTTTGCTTGTGTTTTAATAAAGTTATTTGGTTGTTTTTTGTTTGTTTGTTTTTTGCTATTGAGTTGAGTTCTTCATATATTTTGGAAATTAACCCTTTATCAAATATTCAGCTTGCAAATATTTTCTCCCATTCTGTAGGTTGTCTCTTCTGTTAACTGTTTCCTTTGCTGTGAAGAAGCTTTGTAGCTTGATATAATCCTATTTGTCTATTTTTGCTTCTGCTGCCTATGCTTTTGGTGCCATATCCAAAATATCATTACCCAGACCAATGTCAAGAAGCTTTTCTCCTATGTTTTCTTCTAGTCATTTTGCATTTCCAGGTCTTATATTTGAGTAATTTATTTTGAGTTTATTATTGTATATGGTATAATCTAATTTAATTCTTTTCCATGTTGATACATAGTTTTACCAATACCATTTATTGAAGAAGAGACTATGTTTTCCCCATTGTGTATTCTTAATACCTTTGTTGAAGATTGGCTGTATATATATGTGTATGTATATATATATATGGATATATTTCTGGACTGTCTATTCTGTTCCATTGTTCTATGTGTCTGTTTTTCTGCCAGTACCATGTTGTTTTAATTGCTGTAGCTTTGTAATATATTTTGAGATCAGGTAGTGTGATGCCTTCAGCTTTGATTTTTGTTTTGTTTCATTTCTAACTTCTAAACAATATGGAAGCTTCTGGCTTTTTTCTTCTCACTCATGATTGCTTTGGCTATTTGGTGTTATTTTGTGGCTTCATACCAATTGTAAGATTATTTTTACTTTTTCTGTGAAGAATGACATTGGAATTTTGATAGGAGTTGCATTCAAACTGTAGATTACTTTTGATTATGTGGCCATTTTAACAATATTGATTCTTCCAATTCATAAATATATTTTTTCATTTACTTATATCATCTTCAATTTTTTGTCAGTGTTTTCACTTCCTTGGTTAAATTTATTATTATTTTATTTTTTGATGGTATTATAAATTGAATTGTTTATTTCTGTTTTCAGGTACTTTGTTGTTAGTATATATAGTTGCTACTGATTTTTGTATGTAGTTTTATATCCTGCAACTTCACTGAATTTGTTAGTTTTAACAGTTTTTTGGTGGCATCTTTAGGGTTTTCTATATATAAGATCATGTCATCAACAAACATAGACAATTTCTTTTTTCTCTCCTCTTTGGATGCCATTTATTTCTTTTTCTTACCTAATTGCTCTGAGTAGGATTTCCAGTATTAGATTGAATGGAAGTGACACAAATGGGCACCCCTGTCTTGTTCCTGATCTTAGAGGAAAAACTTTCTACTTTTCACAGTTAAGTGTCATGTTAGCTGTGGGTTTGTCATATGTAGTTGTTACTTGTTGAGAGTTTTTATCATGAAAGCATGTTGAATTTTGTCAGATTTTTTTTCTAGCATCTGTTGTGATAATCATGTTTTATGTCCTCCATTCTGCTAATGTGGGTTCCCATTTATTGGTTTGTGTATGTTGAATCATCCTTTCATTCAAAGAATAAATCCTGCTCAATCATAATGTATGATCCTTTTAATGTACTGATAAATTCGATTTGCTAGTATTTTGTGGAAGATTTTTATGTCTGTGTTCATTAGGGATATTGATTAGTAGTTGTCTTATAATGTCTGGCTTTAATATCAGGATATTGTTGGCCTAATAAAATGAATTTGGAAGTACTTCCTCCTATTCAGTTTTTCAGATAAAAATTTGATAAGGACTGGTGTTAATCCTTCCTTAAATGTTTGGTAGAGTTCACCAATAAAACTGTCAGGTACTGGTCTTGGCTTTATTGGGAGTTTTTGATTACTGATATAATTTCCTTACTCATTATTGGTCTGTTTGGCTTTTCTTTTCTTTTCCTTTCTTTTTTTTTTTTGAGATGGAGTCTGGCTCTGTAGCCCAGGCTGTAGTGAAGTGGTGCGATCTCGGCTCACTGCAAGCTCCGCTTCCTGGGTTCACGCCATTCTCCTGCCTCAGCCTCCCGAGTAGCTGGGACTACAGGCACCCGCCACCACGCCCAGCTAATTTTTGTGTTTTTAGTAGAGACGGGGTTTCGCCGTGTTAGCCAGGATGGCCTCGATCTCCTGACCTTATGATCCACCCGCCTCAGCCTCCCAAAGTGCTGGGACTGCAGGCGTGAGCCTCCGCACCCAGCCTGGATTTTCTATTTCTTCATGATTCAGTCTTGGTAGGTTGTATGTTTTTAGGAATTTATCTGTTTCTCTAGGCTATCCAATTTGTTGACATATAATTGTTCCTAGTATCTCTAGAAATCTTTTATATTTCTGTTATGTCAGTTGTAATGTTTGCTCTTTCATTTATAATTTTATTAATTTTAAAGATTTTTTATCTGAAAGTTTTCTTTTTTTAGTCTATCTAATGGTTTGTCAATTTTGCTTATCTCTTAAAAAAAAAAAAAAACACAAGTCTTAATTTCCTGATGTTTTCTGTTATTTTCCTAGTCTGTATTTCAGTTATTTGTTTCTGTTTTGATTTTTATTTCCTTCCTTCTGCTGACTTGGGCCTTAGTTTGCTCTTTTTTTTTTTTCTAATTCCTTAAAGTGTGAAGTTAGGTTGCTTATTTGAGATGTTTTCTCTTTATGTAGGTGTTGGTCACTATAAACTGAACTCTTAGAACTGTTTTAGCTGCATGCCATATAGTTTTGATATGCTATTTTTTCATTTTCATTCATCTCAAGGTTTTTTTTTTGTTTGTTTTCCCTTTTGACATCTTCTTTGACCTGTTGATTGTTTAGATGTGTATTGTTTAGTTTCTACATATTTGTGAATTTTCCAACTGTCCCCCTGTTCTTGAGTTCCAGTTTTATACCATTTTGTTGGAAAAGAAAATTGATATGATTTCAGTCTTTTCTAATATGTTAAAACTTGTTTTGTAGCCTAACATATGATTTGTCCTGGGTGTTTTTTCATGTGCACTTCAAAAGAATTTGTATTTTGCCGCTGTTGGGTGGAGTGTTCTGTATATGTCTGTTAGGGCCATTAGCCCCAAGTCCACTGTTTCCTTATTTATTTTCTGACTGGATTATCTATAAATTATTGAAAGTGGGATTACTGGCTTGGTGCAGTGGCTCACGCCTGTAATTCCAGCACTTTGGGAGGCCGAGGCAGGTGGTTTACTTGAGGCTAGGAGTTCACGACCAGCTTAGCCAACATAGGGAAACCCTGTCTCTACTAAAAATACAAAAATTAGCGGGCATCGTGGTGCATGCCTGTCATCCCAGCTACTCGGGAGGCTGAAGCATGAGAATCCTTTGAACCCGGAACGCAGAGGTTGCAGTAAGCTGAGATCATACCACTGTACTCCTACCTGGGCGGAAGAGCAAGACTCTCTCTCTCAAAAAAGAAAAGAAAGGAAGAAAGAAAGAAAGAAAGAAAGAGAAAGAAAGAAAGAAAATGGGAGTCCTCTACTATTACTGTATTGTTGTCTATTTCTCCCTCCCATTAATATTTGCTTTATTTAATAGGTGCTCCAGTGTGCAACCAACATGCATTATATATTTGCAATTCTTATATCCTCTTGATGAATTAACCACTTTATCATTATATAATGACCTTCTTTGTCTCTTGTGACATTTTCTTTTACTTAAAGTCTATTTTGTCTGATATAAAAATAGCCACGCTGGCTCTTTTTTGTTTATCATTTTCTTTTTCTTCTTCTTCTTTTTTTTTTTTTAATTATACACTAAGTTCTAGGGTACATGTGCACAATGTGCAGGTTTGTTACATAGTTATACATGTGCCATGTTGGTTTGCTGCACCCATTAACTCGTCATTTACATTAGGTATTTCTCCTAAATCTATCCCTCCCCTAGCCTTCTACCCTAGGACAGACTCCAGTGTGTGATGTTCCCCACTCTGTGTCCAAGTGTTCTCATTGTTCAGTTCCCACTATGAGTGAGAACATGCGGTGTTTGGTTTTCTGTCCTTGTAATAGTTTGCTCAGAACGATGGTTTCCAGATTCATCTATGTCCCTGCAAAGGACATGAACTCATCCTTTTTTATGGCTGCATAGTATTCCATGGTGTATATGTGCCACATTTTCTTAATCCAGTCTATCATTGGTGGACATTTGGGTTGCTTCCTAGTCTTTGCTATTGTGAATAGTGCCTCAATAAACATATGTGTGCATGTGTCTTTATAGTAGCATGATTTATAATCCTTTGGGTATATACCTAGTAATGGGATGGCTGGGTCAAATGGTATTTCTAGTTCTAGATCCTTGAGGAATCGCCACACTGTCTTCCACAATGGTTGAACTAGTTTACACTCCTGCCAGCAGTGTAAAAGCGTTCCTATTTCTCCACATTCTCTCCAGCATCTGTTGTTTGCTGACTTTTTAATGATCACCATTCTAACTGGTGTGAGATGGTATCTCATTGTGGTTTTGATTTGCATTTCTCTGATGACCAGTGATGATGAGCATTTATTCATGTGTCTGTTGGCTGCATAAATGTCTTCTTTTGAGAAATGTCTCTTCATATCCTCTGCCCACTTTTTGATGGGGTTGTTTTTTTCTTGTAAATTTGTTTAAGTTCTTTGTAGATTCTGGATATTAGCCCTTTGTCAGATGGATAGATTGCAAAAATTTTCTCCCATTCTGTAGGTTGCCTGTTCACTCTGATGGTAGTTTCTTTTGCTCTGCAGAGGCTCTTTAGTTTAATTAGGTCCCATTTGTCTATTTTGGTTTTTGTTGCCATTGCTTTTGGTGTTTTAGTCATGAAGTCCTTGCACCAAGCGGACCTAATAGACATCTCCAGAACTCTCCACCCCAAATCAACAGAATATACATTCTTCTCAGCACCACATAACACTTATTCCAAAATTGACCACATAGTTGGAAGTAAAGGACTCCTCAGCAAATGTAAAAGAACAGAAATCACAACAGACTGTCTCTCATACCACAGTGCAATCAAATTAGAACTCAGGATTAAGAAACTCACTCAAAACCACACAACTACATGGAAACTGAACAACCTGCTCCTGAATGACTACTGGGTAAATAATTAAATGGAGGCAGAAATAAAGATGTTCTTTGAAACCAATGAGAACAAAGACACAACATACCAGAATCGGAGGGACACATTTAAAGCAGTGTGTAGAGGGAAATTTGTAGCACGAAATGCCCACAAGAGAAAGTGGGAAAGATCTAAAATCGACAGCCTAACATCGGTGAATCCAGGAGCTGGTTTTTTGAAAACATCAGCAAAGTTGATAGACCGCTAGTAAGACTAATAAAGAAAAGAGAGAAAAATCAAATAGACACAATAAAAAATGGTAAAAGTGATATCACCACCAATCCCACAGAAATACAAACTACCCTCAGAGAATACTATAAACACCTCTACACAAATAAACTAGAAAATCCGGAAGAAATGGATCAATTCCTGTACACATACATCCTCCCAAGACTAAACCAGGAAGAATTTGAATCTCTGAATAGACCAATAACAGGCTCTGAAATTGAGGCAATAATCAATAGCCTACCAACCAAGAAAAGTCCAGGACCAGACGGATTCACAGCCAAATTCTACCAGAGATACAGAGAGGAGCTGGTACTATTCCTTCTGAAACTATTCCAATCAATAGAAAACGTGGGAATCCTAACTAACTCATTTTATGAGGCCAGCATCATCCTGATACGAAAGCCTGGCAGAGACACAACAAAAAAAGAGAATTTTAGACCAATGTCCCTGATGAACATCCATGCTAAAATCCTCGATAAAATACTGGCAGACAGAATTTAGAAGCACATCAAAAAGCTCATCCACCACCATCAAGTTGGCTTCATCCCTGGGATGCAAGGCTGGTTCAACATACGCAAATCAATAAATGTAATACATCACATAAACAGAACCAATGACAAAAACCACATGATTGTCTCAATAGATGCAGAAAAGGCCTTTGACAAAATTCAACAGCCCTTTATGCTAAAACCTCTCAGTAAACTAGGCATTGATGGAACGTACCTCAAAATAATAAGAGCTATTTATGACAGACCCACAGCCAATATCATATTGAATGGGCAAAAACTGGAAGCATTCCCTTTGAAAACCGGCACAAGACAAGGATGCCCTTTCTTGCTACTCCTATTCAACATAGTGTTGGAAGTTCTGGCTAGGGCAATCAGGCAAGAGAAGGAAATAAAGGGTATTCAGTTAGGAAATGAGGAAATCAAATTGTCTCTGTTTGCAGATGACATGATTGCATATTTAGAAAACCCCATCGTCTCAGCCCAAAATCTCCTTAAGCTGATAAGCAACTTCAGCAAAGTCTCAGGATACAAAATCAATGTGCAGGAAATCACAAGCATTCCTATACACCAATAACAGACAAACAGAGAGCCAAATCATGAGTGAACTCCCATTCACAGTTGCTACAAAGAGGATAAAATACCTAGGAATCCAGCTTACAAGGGATGTGAAGGATCTCTTCAAGGAGAACTACAAACCACTGCTCAGTGAAATAAAAGAGGACACAAACAAATGGAAGAACATTTCATGCTCATGGGTAGGAAGAATCAATGTCGTGAAAATGGCCATACTGCCCAAGGTAATTTATAGATTCAATGCCATCCTCATCAAGCTACCAATGACTTTCTTCACAGAATTGGAAAAAACTACTTTAAAGTTCATATGGAACCAAAAAAGAGCCCGCATTGCCAAGACAATCCTAAGCCAAAAGAATAAAGCTAGAGGCATCACGCTACTTGACTTCAAACTATACTACAAGGCTACAGTAAAGAAAACAGCATGGTACTGCTACCAAAATAGAGATATAGACCAATGGAACATAACAGAGCCCTCAGAAATGACACCACACATCTACAACCATCTGATCTTTGACAAACCTGAGAAAAACAAGAAATGGGGAAAGGATTCCCTGTTTAATAAATGGTGCTGGGAAAACTGGCTAGCTGTATGTAGAAAGCTGTAACTGGATCCCTTCCTTACACCTTATACAAAAATTAATTCAAGATGGATTAAAGACTTAAATGTCAGACCTAAAAACCATAAAACCCTAGAAGAAAACCTAGGCAGTACCATTCAGGACGTAGGCATGGACAAGGATTTCATGACTATCATCATGAAATATATTTTTCTGTCCCTTTCAGTCATGGACTGAAAGCCTAAGTCAGGTCTTTGAGTCCTTAAAGCTAAACTGTGTCTCTTTTAAGCAGAATTTATCTGAATGTTGTTTTTCAATTCATTCAGCCACTCTGTATTTTTAAATCAGAGAACTTAATCCATTTACATATAAATTAATTTTTGATAGGTAAGAATTTAATATTGCCATTTTATTGTTTTCTTACTATTTTGTATTTCCTTTGTTCCATTCTTTCTCTCTCACTGTCTTCCTATGTGATAGAACTTTTTGTAGGGGCAATCCTTTCTCTTAATCTTTTGTGTATCTATGTCAGATTTGTGTGTGTGTGTGTGTGTGTGTGTGTGTGTGTGTGTGAGATTACAAGGCTTACCTACATCATAGTTAAGTCATTATATTTTAAGCTGATATCAATTTAACTTTCATTTCATACAAAAGCTTTACACTTTTAACTTCTCTTCCCCCAACATTTTATATTAACGTCACAATTTACACCTGTTATAGGTCACATACCCATTGACAAATTATTACAGCTATAGTTATTTTATTACTTTTGTGTTTAAATTTTTACACTAGAGTTAAAAATGATGTGTCCACCACCATTGCAGTTTAGAGTATTCTGAATTTGACTACATTTTTATCTTTACAGTGAGTTTTATACTTTCATCTATTTTCATGTTGTTAGTTTTGTACTTCTTCCCTGTTTCCCATTCTAAAAACTGTTTCCAGTCTCCATGTCCATGGTACAAAATTCTTTTCATCTTATTCCAGATCTCCTTCCCTTTCTGTTTTTCCTGTTTGCATGCTGTCAGCATTCTCTGTGCCTCTCTTTTGGACTCACTTTCTCTCTCACACATCTCTGCTTGGCTTTATTTTTTCCTCATTATAAACAGGTGTTTTCTATGTGTTGAAAAGATAGCCCCTGGCAGCCCCAGATTAACAACTTTTCATCGTAGAAACTCTTTTTCTATTGCAGTTGCTCTTCCCAACATCTGTATATTTGTCCCAGGAAAGGATGCTGATCGGTCTTGGTTGAATCGTATGTCTACTTCTGAGCCCATCACTGCCCTCGGTAATGAGATGCTATGATTGGTTATTTGTGGATTATATGCCCAACCACAGAAAGGGAATGGGGCTGGGCAGTCCCAAACAATAGCTGTTATCATCTACTACAGCCCAGAGTGAGAGATTGTGGGACCTTTTCTCTCTTTCATAGTTCCATAGGAAGGGTATTTGGTTGTTCTTAGGAAACTAAAAGGGAAGTAGGGATTTCTTTGGTGGTTGAAAGCCAGCTTAGGTTCTAGGTATAGATGGCTGATTGAATGTATACATCAACTAGTGTATTAGTGCAGTTCTGAGTAAAGAGAAAGTAAGAAGGTTTAAAATATGGATATATATAAACTCAAAAAAAGGGAGAGGAAACAAAAACATGGAAATTTGGGGAGTTGAAAAGCACATGGACAAGTGGGAACTGATTTGCTTCTCCCCCCTCTGGCTTAGGAGTCAGCTTTCTCTGGTCTACTGAGAAGCAGCCTGATTTACACTGAAGAACCACTAAAGGCTCGGGAATTGGCACTTCCTGGTACTTCTGGAAGTGGAGGTGAAGATGAGGCTTGAAAAAACAGAAAGTATATCTTCTCAGAGAGGGTGAAACACCAGGCATGAAAGACAGCAGGGGTGCTGTACTGAAAATGGGGTTATATGAACATTTCTATATTGAATGACCCCTGGTTTTCTTCTCACACTCAGCTTCCAGGATGCTGACTGCCAGGCCTGTATTTTATAGGCAGGGGTTTAGAGAAATCTTTAGGTCTCTCTTCTTGGTCGGTTTCCCCAGTGATACTGATATTGGAGGGTCTTTAAGGGAATGCCCCATGACTCCTCTCTGGTAAAGCCCATAGTTGATAGATCTCATCATGTGATTGAGCCTGCCATCAGTGTGTTAGTGTCCTCACCTTAAATTACACAGATAGCTCAGGATCTCCAGACAGCTGAGGAAAGCCTGTTACATGAAAGAAGTCAGCACAACCAGAAGTATCCTCAGATTGCCTTTCCTCTCTATTTTATTTTGTTGTTGTTGTTGTTGTTGTTGTTTCTGAGACAGAGTCTTGCTCTGTTGCCCAGGCTGGAGTGCAATGGCGCGATCTCGGCTCACTGCAACCTCCACCTCCTGGGTTCAAGCTATTCTCATGTCTCAGCCTCCCGAGTAGCTGGGATCACAGGTGCCCGCCATTGTGCCCAGCTAATACTTGTATTTTTAGTAGAGATGGGGTTTCACCATGTTGGTCAGGTTGGTCTTGAACTCCTGATCTCAGGCGATCCACCTGCCTCGGTCTCCCAAAGAGCTAGGATTACAGGTGTGAGCAACTGTGCCTGGTCTTTATTGTAGATTTTTAAATATTTGTCTTCCAACACTTCTGTAGGAATTTTTGTTCATGTTCTACAATTTTTAGCGTTCAATACTTGTCTCTGAATGTTTCTTTTTATAGCTTTTTTGTTGTATTATAAAATTTTATTATACTAAGGACAAAGGGAAGATACTAGAAGCTTCCAGGAAGGGAAAAAAAAAATTGTGTCATATACAAAGGATCAGGAAACAGAATGGCTTGAAACATTTCAGCAGCAATACTGGAAGCTAGAAGCCAGTGTTGGTTTAATGGCTTGGAAGATTGGAAGGACAATACTTTTCAACCTAGAAATCTTCATCCAGACAAGCTATCAAGCAAATGTAAGGACTGAATAATAGCTTTCTTAGACATTAAAGTCTCCTATACTCTGTTATCAAATTATTAGGAGATGTGCTCCACCAAAAGTAGGGTTTAAATCAGGGGAGTGAGAAAAACAGAGAATGGAAATGCAGGATATCTAACTGAAAAGAGTTGTGAAGGAAATTCTCAGATACAGAATGAAGGGAGACCCCAGGGCAACAGCTGTGCACCAGATATGAGGGTGATTCGTGCAGACTGGAGCAAGTCGGAATGGTCTGGAGAGATTCCTTCAAGAAGACCTATGTGGGAAAGTTGGCGGGAAGGAAGGTAAGGTATGGTGGAGGCAGGGGAGCTGTGAAAGAGGAATGTTCTAACTATGGAAGATCAGAGATAATACTTAAAACTAAAAGCACACTATATTGGTCCTTTTTTATATTTCAGAGATATCAAGGTAATATCAAATGAATCAGCTAAATGTTGAAAGTGGTTGTCTCTGGGAGTTGGGGGTGGGAGGAATAGAGAGAGGCAGAAGGCTGCTATTTTTGTAGCAAGTCTTGTAAATGTACTTGATTCTTAAACTATGAGTATGTATATCTTTTTGATCAAAGCCAGTTTAGATATCATGCCTAGCTCCCTCTGCAGCTGCCCACTCAGTAGTTGGCCGTGTGTTCCTTCCCAGAGAGTCAGTAGCCCCATGGCCGGTGTGTGGTATATACTGCACACAGAGCACCTCTTTGTGGTAACTGCAGCTGGCAGGCACCCCTGTCTTCTTGCCTACCACATCTCATCTCCAAGGCCAGTTGCTTCCTTGTTGAATTAAACATAATTTCTCCTGTCTCATTTTGACATTGAACATGGCTTTGAGCATTTCCCTTAGTCTGGAGCTACCTGGTTCTTGACAGGAGCTGTTATGAATGCTGATGGGAGTATGGGAGGATAAGGGATTTGGTGAGTGCATGGGTGGGAGAAGCAGGGAGATGGAGAGCGTAGCCCCTGGCTGGGTGTTTTAGATTATAGCTTGATGTCCAGCAGTCTGGCCCCGAAGTGGAGATGTTGTGCTGCTTGTCCTGACCAGCTTGGTGCCTACCCAAGTCATGATTCTGGTAGCTGGAAGAAAGCCTGACTCACCTATTTGTCTGAGGGTCTTGGGTGGGCTTTTGGGGCTTAGGTTTCACTTCTCTGCCAATGGTGATGGTGATGCCCTGCAGACACTCCTGGCAGGAACTTGACTCTACTTTTCTCAAGGCTTGATCCCAACACCACCCTCTCCAGGAACCTCGCTGATTGCCTTGTGGAGGAGAGTTCCTTCCATTTCTGTGCTGCCATGTATTCATATCTTGGTCATTTTAAGTTGGTCTATCTTTCAAACTTACGTGGCTTTTGTAGGTTCCTGTCATGTCTCCCAAATTACTCCTAACTCAGTGGCTTAAAACAATAGCCATGAGTCTAGCTCACAAGTCTGGGGAGCAGTTGGGCAGTTCTGCTTATCTAGGCGAAGCTTAACTGATCTCAGATGGGCTCACTTACATGTTGTAGTCGACTAGTTGAGGGTCATCTGGGGACTGACTGGTCTAGAAGGCCTTCACTCCCAGGTCTGGAAGTTGGCTACTTGTCACCAGGTGTCCAGAGTTCTCAACCATAAAGTCATTCATCCTCTAGGAGCTAGCTTGAGTTTTTTCACATGGCAACGTCAGGTCCAAGAGACAGAAAAACCCTCAGTGTCCCTTGAGGCCTAGGTTTGGGATTGGCACAACATCACATCTGTCACATTCTGTTGGCTGAAGCCAGCCCTGATTCAAGAATTAAGGAGATAGATGCCATCTCTTGATGGGAATTGCTGCAGTGACATTACAAAATCACAAAGTCAGGGAGAGAGTGGGGGATTGGGGCGAATTTTGTAACCTACAGCAGAGTAACAAAAAAAATCTAATGTTTTTGAACACTTAAAACAGTGCCTGTTATACAGGGAGTGTTTTATGTGTTCCAATCACATTGTGCCTAAGGTTTCTCGTCTTTGAAACTGGGATGATCATAGTACTCACTTCATGGGATTGCTATGACGATGACATGAGATAGGGAGCTTGCCCAGGGTCATGTGGCTATTAAGTGTAGAGGCTCTGGGACTCAGTGCAGTGCAGTGATTGTCTTACTCTTTCCTGTCATCCACATGGGGATTTGCCCAGGACCTGGCACAGAGTAGGCCCTTCTAAACAGGAATCTAACTAGAAGAATAAATGCATATGTGCCACAACTGAAAAGGGAACATCTGAGAACCTGCAGAATATCTTCCCACCCCGAATGTTTTGTTATTTAATAGCAACAAACAATTTATCAGTGACAATCTCCGACAGACAAATTATCTCAGAGAAATAGGAGGTGAGGAATTCTTCATCCTGAGGAGGAAAAGGTGGGGCCCTCAGCTCCCTTCAGCGCCATGTTTTCTTCACTTTGGTGAATATGCCAGCCTCCCTATAAAGTCTTCCTGTGTCACTGCAGCCCAAATGAAAATCTGCTTTCAAGGTTTTACAGAGCTAATTACCTCAGATGCCTTCTGAGACATTCAGACCCCAAAGAGTTGAAAGCAGTATTAGGCCAAGCTATAACATAACACTTTGTGTTCCACATTCTAGTATATCATTTTAAATACAGTATCTTCTCATATATGCTCATATGCCCACGTGTTTATTGAATCTTCATTCACCAATTCATCATCCATTCATCTATCCACTCATCCAGTTATTCATGCAATCCACTCATAAATTCATGTACTCACGAATCTACCTTTCCCTGTACCCGACCAAATGAAACTCCGTCTATTTCTACCTATGTTACTTTGGCCACTCATTATTATCCATTCAGTCATCAGTGTATGTATCTTGCATCACCCTCCTATTCATCTGTATATCTGCCCTTCCAAATATCAATTCGACCTTCCCTACATCTATCCCTTCTTACTGCATTACTTGATTCTTCCATCTGCCCATTTAGTAGCCCATCACTATGTTCATTTATCTAATTGTCCATCTATTCATCCATTAACTCATTTCACCCTTATGTTCATGCTTACTGAATCCTCTATAATTTTTTAAATAATATATTTACACATCCCTTCATTCTCTTTTTCCTCAAATCAATTCTTGCTTTCTCCTTCCATCTACCCATTTATTTATCCCTACTGTCAAAGTTCTATATGTATATTAATTTATCCATCTTTCTATCTATTCATTTTTTCTTTCATTTTCTTTTTCTCCTTTTATGTATTTATTTATCTAGACATCCACTCCTCAATCTCCCTATTCATCTTCTTTCATCCTCGTTATTTCTTCCCTCCACCCATCCATGTCTTATTCATCTATTCAGTCTATTATTCATCCGTCTGTCTGTCCATCCATCCATCCATCCATCCATCCATCCCACTTTGTTTGACCTGCTGTAACAAAAGTACCTTATAGATTGGGTGGCTTAAACAAACATTTCACAGTTCTGGAGTCTGAGAAGTCCAAGATTAGTGTGCCAGCAGGGTCCAGGTTTTCTTACATTGTGGAGAGGAAGCTGTTGCATGTCTCTTCTTATAGGGCACTGCCTCATCGTGAAAGTTCCACCCTCATGACCTAATTACTTCCTAAAGACCCATTGTCTTAATACCATCCATTTGGGGGGTAGGGTCTTAACATATTAATTTAACACCATCCATTCATCCATTCTTTCCTCTGTTCTTGCAGTGTCCCAATGAGAAGTCTGTATTCTGGACTTGTTTGAATAAGGGTTCTTATCGGGGGCTTCATGGGGGTAGTTAGGATAGGCATTTTGGGGAAAAGTTACAGAAGAAGAGGCAACATATTTGTCTGAACTCTGTGCATGTGTGTGTGTGTGTGTGTGTGTGAATGTCAAGTACAGAGTGTAGGTTATATATGCTATGATCAGCATAAATGTAGAAAATCTTAGACATGGATATATATTCCCCTATTAACTAAGTAATTACAGCCCAGTAAGATAAGCACATTGATTACATGCTTCCACAATTTGTCTTTAATCCCTATAAGCACAAAAACTAAGCCTATCTTGGCCAATTTTGTCCCAGTATTTTGCAGAGTGTCTCCATGTGTAATACTAAATACTTAATTAATATCTATTGAATAAAGAATGCAGGATTTGTAATCTGTCGCAGAAGTAGAGTTTTTAAAAAAGGAAAGAATGCAGAATTTGTGAATAACTTTAGATCCCATTTCTGAGAAAAGCACTGGGGATGATTCAGCAAGGTCCCATGTGAGCTGGAGGAAGATCGTTGGTCAGGAATGGGAGTAAAGTTAGCCCTTGCACTCCTGTACAGAGCATACAAATTCCACGGTAGTGGGGGTAACTTGGGGCTACATTATGACTTTTGTGGTTAAATTTTGCAGCTGCTTTGGTATAAAGACAAATACATAACATTATGCATTTTCTTCAACTTAAACATTCATTTTTTTCTTCTAATTAAAAAAAAACTTGTGTGTGCCCCTAAGTGTATGCCCCATTGTGCCTAATGGTTACATGGTCCTTTGTGTGGCAGGGCAGTGACCCACAGGCTGCAGCAGGAATCCAGGCTCTCCAGAAGCAGGAACCAACAATAACCAGTTTTCTCACTTCTGTATTTTCGCTCTCTTTTTTTAGACTGAGTCTCAATGTGTTGCCCAGGCTGGAGTGGAGCGGCACAATCTTGGCTTACTGCAACCTCTTGATCCCCTCCTGGGCTCAAGTGATCCACCCACTTCAGCCCCATGAGTAGCTGGGACTACGGGCACAAGCCATCACACCAAGCTAATTTGTATATTTTTTTTGTAAAGATGGGGTTTTGCCATGTTGTCCAGGCTGATCTCAAACTCCTGCGCTCAAGTGATCCACTCTTTGGCTTCCCAAAGTACTGGGATTACAGGCATGAGCCACCACTCTCGGCCACCCTTTTTTATTTCTTCTATTGAGATAAAAAGCCATTTCAAGACAGCCTTCACTTTCCCACAGTAAACACCCCACCTTTATTAATACTCGGCCAGATTTTCCAAATAATAACATTAGCTGATAATGGTGAAGATGATAATGATAAGATTTTGTGTGTTGTATCAGTGCAAAGTGCATTTTCCAAACCTTTCGTTGTTGGAAAACTTCAAAACTTCAGCATGCATAAAAGTGTGGATTTGACTTGAGAAGAATTGGTTCTGTAGCAGGATAAGCCACAGACAAAACCCTTCAGACACCGGGTTAAAGAAGGAAGAGGCTTTATTCGGCTGGGAGCATTGGCAGACTTGTATCTCAAGAACTGAGCTCCCTGAAGAAAGAGTTCCTGGCCCTTTTAAGGGCTTACAACTTTAAGGGGTCCATGTGAAAAGGTTGTGATAGATTGAGCAAGCATGGGGTATGTGACTAGGTGGGGGTGGTGAGCAAGGCAAGTATTTCTCCATACCATTGTCTGTGATCTATAGATAGCACAAGTGGTTGGGGTGAGGGTTAATCTTTAAACCTACAGGCCTGGCCAGTGGTGCCAATCAGTCTGTTATTTTTCAGTTTTGACTTTCTTCTTTTCTTTGGAGACAGGGGACAGTAGGAGAAATGGCCTCTCTCCTCATTCCCTCCTTTGAGAACCTCACTCGCTAGTGGGAGTTCTCATTCTCATCCTCACTATCTAGATCTTCTTGTGAGACAGATCGATAGTGATTCATGTATACTTGTGCTGAGGTCTTTTGATGAACTAAGGTGGTTACGAAACCTCTTAGTAACTGGAGAAATACGTGTAACATACAGGGGAGTAACATGCAGGTTCCTAACACTATTATTATTCCTATTATAAGAGTTTTAAATCCTCCAAGAGCTGGAAACCATTTTCCAAACAAGGATCCAGGATCAAACCTATGCCAAACCTGCATGGGCACATATGCCAGCTTTGTCATGTCTCTAACTATATTTTCAACTACTTGTCCTTGATCATCTATTTGCAGACAGCAGTTGGTCAATTTGAATTTTCCACAGACGACTCCTTCATTTGCCAGAAAATAATCTAAGGCCAATCTATTCTGATAGATGGCGTTTCTCATTTGGGTTTCCTGCCAGGCTAAAAGAGTCAAAGCTCTGCCAGTTTCATTAGCGATTATTTCTAAGACGGCCTGTAACCGTATGATCTGGTTGAGCATGTAGATGGAGGTTCAGTATCCCCACGAGCCGCCTTGTGCTCATGTGGCAGGCCTATAGTACTGTATGATCCTTTTGGGGGGCCACTCATCATCTTTCCAATTTCCTATAGATATGCTCCTCTTTTCTCAGGAGGCATAGACAGGGAAATCTAGGAGCTTACCTGTTTTTTCGGGCAGTAGGAAAAAGGATGGCTTAATGGTGCCAATGACACAACTCCTTACCCACTGATCGGGTAACTGAGTGTAGGCTCTGTGCCTACATATCCAGTATAGTCCAGAGGGAGCCATCCGGTATTGATGAGATTCTGAATGGGCCTAAGCAGTCTATAATGTAGGAAATTTACTGAAGGGATTCTTTTCAGTATGGTTTAGACCCCACCAGGTGACTGTCCCTGTTGTGCTGTTATACAGCTTCTGTCCTCCACAATTGAGCCTTCCTACAAGGATGGTGAAGTCTTTTCCTTCTCTAGCTATGCAGTATTATCCAATAATCGAGGTTTTTAGGACCCAGAAGTTGCTAGTTTGGGCTTTCTGGACTGGAATTATGTCAGGAACTGGATCAGTAGGCACCAATTCTCGGGCTTCCCAAGACCACTGGTCTCCCATAGTGGTTCTCCCACATACATAACAGGAAGTAACATTGAGGGAATGAGCTACATTTCCTGATAACTGGAGAAACAAGTTGTCTTTTTTTTTTTTTTTTTTTTTTCATGGAAGCTCTGGTGTTGGCAGATTCAGTTCATCTTAAAGGTCTGAAACACTGGTTTGGGAGAACACCTGTGGACCTCCCCTTGGATGAAAATATTTACTCGGAGATCCAGTCCAGTTCCATCAATTCCTAGAGTTACATACTATTCTGTTTTCCAACGGGGATCAAGGGGATTGGTAATTAGTAGTTCTAATGGGTTACAGTGACCACTAGTGCAGGAAGAGTTACTGTTTCCTTTTTGAAGGCGGACAGGGTCCTTCTCATCTTTTTTTCCAGATGGCCTAAATGACACAGGACCAGTAACTACATTCATCACTACACAATCCTAATTCGTGACAAACAAACTTATTTTCTACTATGTAGCCCCTTTCCCAATCTAGAGAGCCACATCTTATCCTATTTCCATACAGGTCACTGTTGATTGCTGCACAGGCATCAAATTTTAAGATAATTTGTTTGGGGACTCCTTTCTCTTCTGTTCCAGTTATTTATTCGGGTCAGCTTTTCCCCAGCTGCCAGTCCTCAATCTTATTTCAAAAATGGTAGTCACTGGGGGCTCAGATGGGTTATAGCACACATCAGGCTGGTCACTTCCTGGGCTACATACCTTGTATAGAGTAGCATTATACAAACAAATTCCTTTTAGAATCCCGGTACACTCATAATAACTATAAAATAATAGGACTGCAGCAACCTTTTGTCCTACCTCAGTGACTTAATGTATACACTGGGAACAGTCCTCAATCTGAGGAAGGTCAGTTGAAGTACTACTGTACAAGTTCAAAATTTAAGGATAATGAGTCCCACAATGAGTTTCCTTATGCTTCGGCCATGCGTGGACCAGTCAGCTTCCGGGTGTGACTTTGCAGGAGTTGTCCGGGCTTGATCTCACTTCCCAGGTCTCAGGTGCTGCAGGTTTTACATGGCTGTGGTGGATCCAGGCTGGGATTCCCTCTACCTTTATGGCTGTGGGAGTGGTCAAGACGAAGGTGTGGGGTCTTTTCCACCATGGCCGCAAGGGGACTACGTTCCAATCCTTGATCCACACCCAATCACCAGGAGAGAAAGGGTGAACTGGGGAGAATAAGCTGATGGGGCACCTCTCATTTAACCAGGCCTAAATTGTGTTTGTAATTTTCCCTAAAACCTGTAGCTGTCTCTGTAACTCAATTTCACCTAGCCCTCGAGGAGTGCCTGGGAGTCCCTGTAGTATGGGAGGGGGCCTATGATATAGTATTTCATAAGGGGAATATCTTGTTCTTTTAGAAGGGGTACATCTAATCTTAATACCATAGGGAGAGCTTGTACCCACTTTAATCCTGTTTCTTGACACACTTTCCCTAAACTATTTTTGATAGTCCAATTCATCCGCTTTCTGGAACTTTGTGGTTGGTAGGTGGTATGTAGTTTCCATGTGATCCCAGTACCTTTCTTGTCTTCTGGACCAAGTCAGACACAAATGCCAGCCGGTTGTCTGAGCCGTTTTGTAAGGGCAGTCCAAACCTAGGGATGAGATCTCAGAGAAGCACATGGGTTACTTCATGAGCCTTCTTGGTCTGTGCTGGATAGGCCTCCACCCACCCAGAGTATGTACGCACTAGAACTAGCAAATACTTGTTACCTCCACATTTGGGTATCTCAGTGAAGTCTACTTGGAGATCTTCAAAGGCAACTGCTCCATAAGCTTGTATGCTGGGTGGGACAGTTGGACCTTGCTTATTGTGCTGCCGGCAGGTGACACACTGCTGCACCACTGTTTTGGCAAGGGCCAACAAATGCGAGATGTAGAAGTACCGGCCTAACGATTTTTCAAGTGACTCTTGGCCTAGGTGAGTGGTCTCATGCACAGCCAGTACGACTGTGGCTCCTAGCAGTTGTGGCACAACTATTCTTCTGTCCGATAACCGGATCCATCCCTCTTCTATCACCTGCCCTCCCTCTGCCTAGAGAACGTCCTTCTCTTCTTTAGAATAAGTAGGTACAAGGTCACCTGAGGGAGCAGGGGGGCTGTGACTGATGCCCTGGAGGGGGGTGGATGCTGCCTTTCGAGCCCCTGAGTCAGCTCGTGAGTTCCCCAAGGCAATCAAGGTGGAAGCTCGCCTGTGTCCTCTGCAGTCATGACTGCCACCTTTTGGGGCTTCCAAACTGCCTCTAATAATTGCAGGATCCCTTGCTAATATTTTATATATTTTCCCCCAGAGTTCAACAGACCTTTTTCCTTGTGTAATGCCCCATGCACTTGGAGAGTTAAAAAGGCATACTGAGAGTCAGTGTAAACATACAGTCTTACCTTCGCTTAGCTCTAAGGCCCGAATTAAAGCAATGAGTTCGATCTTCTGGGCTGAAGTGCCCTGGGGCAACAATTTGGCTTCAATGACAGCATCCAGGGTTACCACTGCATATCCCACACACCTCTCTCCTTGTGGGTTGACGAAGTTGCTCCCGTCCACGTACAGCTCCCAGTCTACTGATGTCTAAGGATGGTCTCGGAAGTCGGGCCTGCTAGGATGAACTGAGTCCAACACTTCTACACAGTTATGTTCAACTGGGCTCTCTGATACTGGGAGCAAGGTGGTGGGGTTCAGGGTGTTGCAAACTTCAGTGGTTATGCAGGGATTCTCACAGAGCAAGCTTTGGTACCTAGCTAGTCTAGCATTTGTTAGCCAATGATGTCCTTTGGTGTTCATTAGTGTTACCACAGCATGGCGGGGCCTTTATGTTTAGGTTTTGCCCAAGAGTTAGCTTATCTGCCTCTTGTGCTAGCAGGGCAGTTGCTGCCAAGGCTCTTAAGCATGGGGGCCAACCCTTAGAAACTCCATCTAGCTGTTGGGAGAGGTAGGCTACCGGTCTTGGTCAGGGCCCCACCATCTGGGTTAAAACTCCAACTGCCATTTTTTCTCTTTCTGACACATACAGTGTGAAAGTTTTTGTTAGGTCAGGTAGCCCCCGGGCTGGGGCCGGCATGAGTTTGTCTTTTAACTCATGAAAAGCTTGTTGCTGTTGGGAGCCCCATTTGAAAGGTTCCTTATCTCCCCACTTTGTGACTCTGTACAGGGGCTTAGCCAATACTACAAAGTTTGGGATCCACAACCTGCAGAACCCTACACCTCCTAAGAATTCTCTCACCTGCCTTCTGGTCTTAGTCTCTGGCTGGTTGCAGATGACTTTCTTTCTGATCCCAGGCTGTGCTCTCCCTGTTGGATAGTAAATCCCAGGTAACGTACCTGCTGTCTGCAGATCTGAGCTTTCTTCTTGGATACCTTATACCCACGGTCCTCCAGGTGCCGAAGCAGGGTATCCATTCCCTTGGTGCACACAACTGCCTAGGTCTCTGGAGGAAACTTCTGGAGGTCTCGAGCCAGTGCCTTCCCGAAGATGGTGGGGGAGTTCTTGAACCCTTGGGGGAGCTGGGTCCAAGTGTACTGAGTGGTGACACCTGACCCCGGATCCTCCCACTGAAAGGCAAACAGTTTTTGGCTTTCAGGGGCTAGTCTGATGCTAAAGAACGTGTCTCTTAGGTCCAAGCAGGTGAACCAACTGTCCTCAGCTGGCAGCAACCCCAACAATGTGTACGGGTTAGGTACTGTTGGATGCAAAGTCACTGTAGCTTGGTTGACCATGCGCAAGTCCTGTACTGGCCCATAGTCCTTGGTCCTCGACTTGGGAACAGGTAGGAGGGGAGTGTTCCATGGAGACTGACAAGGAACTATAATTCCAAAGGCCCTCAAGTGCTTGAGATAGACCTGGATGCCCTTAAGTGCTTCTGTGGGGACTCGGTACTGCTTTTGCCTGACCAGCTGGGCCCCAGACTTAACTTCTGTGAGTAAGGGGGCCTGGTTGATTGCCAACCCTGGAGGGTTGTCTTCCGCCCACACCCCTGGCCACCGCTTAGCCATAGCTGGTCCTATCTCTTGTCCTGGCTCAGTTAAGAAGAGTCTCCATTCCTCCTCCCAAGGAACCGTAAGGGCCATGATGACTCCCATTCCAGGTAACTTTAGCTGTAAAGAGTTGTGCTTTGTAAAAGAGATAGTGGTTCTCAGCTTGCTAAGTAGGTCCCTTCCCAGTAAAAGCAAGGGGCAGTCAGGCATGTACAGGAACTGGTGAATTACCTTATGCCCCACCACAGTGCAGGTCCGGGACAAACAGAAAGCTTGCTTTGTCAAAACCCCTGTGGCTCCAATTATATCAATAGTCTTTTTGGATAAGGAGGTGCCCGGAGTATTTACTACTGAATGTTCAGCACTAGTATCAACACACTCAATGTCCTTGCCCCCAACTGTCATCCTGACCATGGGCTCTTTGGGGGCACATGAGCCCGGTCCCCCTCAGTCCAGTAACCCTTCTACCCGATTGAACAAGGCCCCTTCGTCCTTATCTGAGGCCTCCTGCTCAGAACTACCTTGTTTCCCTTTCAACTGGGGACACTTGTGCTTCCAGTGTCCTGTTTCCTTATAGTAAGCACACTGATTACGCTGCAAACGTGGAAGGCCAGACTGCGTATTTTTCCCGGGGCCCCCCTTCTCTCACCCCTTTGGGGGGACCCCTCTAATAGCTGCAGCTAGCAGGTCGGTGCTTCGCCAGGCTTTGCATTCACTCTCTCTGCGGTTCTCTCTGCAGCTTACCGCATCTCTATTCACAAACACCTGGTTAGCTATCTCCAATAACTGTGAAGTATTCATGCCTGCAAACCCAGCCTGTTTTTGTAGTTTTCTTCTAATGTCTTCTGCATCTTGACTAACTAAAGCCATGCTAATCATGCGCTGATTTTCAGGGCTGTCAGGATCAAAGGGAGTACACATACAATAGGCCTCACATAGTCTCTCGTAAAATTGTGCAGGACTCTCATCTTTTCCTTGAATGACTTCAGAGACTTTTTTTTTTTAACATTTGTGGCCTTCTGAGCTCCCTTTTTTTTAACTCTTCCAGAAGGGCTTCCCTGTACCAGTTTATCCTTTGCATACCCTGTCTTTCATTTGAGTCCTACTGGGGATCTGTTCCTGGTAATTGGATCCTCACATACTTTTGGGGATTTTGGTAATCAGCCGAAACGTGTTCCTCTAGCCACTTAGTTGCTGCTTGGAGCACCCTTAGCCTTTCATCTGTGTTAGAGAGGTACATGAGCAACTGGTGGCAATCAGCCCAAGTAGTTTGTGGGTCTGGATAATAGTTTGGAGCAAATCAATTATTGCTTGATGCTTTTCGGTATAGGATGGGGTATTGTTTTTCCAGTTGAGGAGATTGGCAGAGGTGAAGGGTTGGTACACAAAGGCATGCCTTTCCACCATATGCCCGTCCTCCTCTACCCCAGTATACCATTTCTCTCTCAGGGGCATTTGTATCCCAGTTCTAGGCCTCAAACGGGCTGCCAAGGGAGGGTTTCTCCCGAGGTCTCAAATCCTTTCTTTTCTACTCTGGGTGGCCTAGGGGTCCATAGGCCTTGTGGAAGTTTGGGCACAGTGGGCTCAGGAGTGGGAGGGCTTCCTTCTTGGTGAAAGAGGGGGGCCACTGGCACCGTTTCTTACCATGAATCCTCTGATGTTGGGTCAGACAGGACTTAGGAGCTGACTTCCCTCGGCAGGTGGAGCGGAATTCTTCCTTGGCTCTCTGTCCCTTTGCCACTAGTAATGCTGCTGCCTGTCCTCTTAACCACTGTGGGGGGTCTAAAACCAGCTGTAACCAAGTGTCTATGTATGGAAACTAGTCTGGGTATGTATGGAAACTAGTCTGGGTGTCCTGGCTTACCAGTTACCTTGTGCCATACCTTTGAAACAAGGGACCTGTCTAGGCTTCCTTCTGATGGCCAGCCCACTTCTAATGCTGGCCAGTCTATCTCACACAAGATCCTAAGTTTTCCTAGGGTCATAGTAACCCCATAATCTCCATTAAAACCTTTTTCGAAATTCTTTAACATAGTTCCTAATGGAGTGGGCTTACTTTGCATCTCACCCATCTCCGCTGCTGCCCCCCGCCCCTACTCCCCAGACAAAAACGACACTCATGCCACAAGAAGGGAAACGGTAAAGGGGTCATTCACTCGCCTCGTCCGACAATGGCTGCTTCCCTTGCAGGAATCTCAGATCCTCTTAGCTTCGGAAGGCTGGTACCAGGCGCCAGTATGAACTGCCACTTAGCTGTATGAGGTATCCTATGGAACTGCAGCTCAGGACTCAACACTCACTTCGGATGCAACCGCTGCCCATCTGGTGCCCATTTCAAACATAAGCATTCACTCACTTTCACTTTCCTTTTTTTCAAACAAGCCAAGCCAAAACAAA
This sequence comes from Macaca fascicularis, assembly GCF_037993035.2. Classification (NCBI taxonomy): domain Eukaryota; kingdom Metazoa; phylum Chordata; class Mammalia; order Primates; family Cercopithecidae; genus Macaca; species Macaca fascicularis. Next base: position 35,872,228 of record NC_088393.1, on the reverse strand, counting down.
ATCAAAACTGAGACCAAAGTGCCGATAAGGGCACACTGTGGGTGATCAGGGCATGCTTCCACTCAAATGGAGTGGGTAAGTTCCCAGGACTGGTACTACCATATTCCAGATATCCGGACTGCTTGCGCCAGTTCCTTCCCGGTGTTCAGCGCTGCGCTGATCCTCTGTGGGGGCCTGCCGTGCACTGCTCTGATGAGGCATTCCACCAGGGCAAATGCCTACCCAGGAGTGCTCTCAGGATTCATGTTGCTAAAGCTGGCCAGAGTGCCCCACAGGGATGCTCCGCAGGGCAGGCCTCAGCTGCCTAAGGGGCTGCCATGATTGTCCCTTAATCACCTTGCTTTCCAGTCAGGGAACCAAGAAATGTAGTGGGACAAGCTGCAGACAAAACCCCTCAGACACTGGGTTAAAGAAGGAAGAGGCTTTATTCGGCTGGGAGTGTTGGCAGACTTGTGTCTCAAGAACTGAGCTCCCTTAAGAAAGAGTTCCTGGCCCTTTTAAGGGCTTACAACTCTAAGGGGTCCACGTGAAAGGGTCATGATAGATCGAACAAGAATGGGGTACTTGACTAGGTGGGGATGGTGAGCAAGGCAAGTATTTCTTCATACCATTGTCTGTGATCTATAGATAACACAAGTGGTTAGGGTGGGGGTTAATCTTTAACCTACAGGCCTGACCAGTGGCGCCAATCAGTCTGTTATTTTTCAATTTTTACTTCCTCCTCTTCTTTGGAGATGGGACAGTAGGAGAAATGACCTTTCTTCTCAGTTTCTCTGTGGTCCTTGTCCACCCAGCACCCAGCTCTTTCTTTCCTTGGAACAGCACTGCCATGTCTCTTTAGCGAACCTTCCTCACTCACTGAGAAACATCTTGGTGAGACTGTCAACCTAGTGTGGGCATATGACTCAAACATGAACAGTTGGACTCATTTTCTTGGGACTTTCAGTCTTGAGGGGAGAATGCTAGATTGTAAAACATCATACTAAAAAACATACTGAAAAAATTGTAGAGAATGCAGAAAAGAATGGATGCAAGGGTTCTGTTGTTGGAATGAATAAACTCTGACAGAGTTGTCAACTATTTTCTACCACCCAATGCACTGCATGGTGCCCATTCTAATTTTAACCTGCTCAGCTGATTCTTTAGTTAATGTTAAGTAGAAAAAGAACTTGTTGAAAGGATAGCAGGTTGCTCAGAGCCAGTTTTCTTTGTTTGTAATCAAACAACCTTAATGGATACGGCCCTTAAAGAAGCGAAGTTGTAGTGGTTGGAATTAGGGTTTGCTTTACCATTTAACAACAAAAGCTGAAACCTTGCAGGCTCTGAGCCTAAGATCCCATTTAGTCAGAGGAAAGTTCTGCAGCAGACCTCCTGAGATAACTCCCCAGAACAGGAAGATAACTTCGGAAGCTTGGTTTATTTCCATACAAATGGAATTTTAAGTCCTTATCAGGGTAACGGAAACAAAAAAGCATGTCATACAGACACATTTAGGGTAGACTGGTTAATTCATTCTTCTTTTGGAACAACTACATTATCAAGATGATGCTTCACTGCCTGTTAGACGTGCTTCTGCTTGGAAGCAGATGAATTGATTTTGAACTTCTTCTGTGATATGCTTAGTGCTTTGTCAGTAAAATTACTGTAATATCTTATGCCATCTGTCATATTCCCTTCTCGCAGCAGGAGCCATCTCCAGCCACAAAGTTCTCAGGCTGAATTTCAATCTTCAGAGTGTTCACTATGCAAGCCCCTGTTCTGCAATGCTCTGCTGGCTGGCTGGGGATAGGGCCAAGAAGTGGGTGGTGGCCCGGTTTTTAATTTTCACAACCAGAGAAGAACCATGAACCTGGATGTTGCCTGGACTGGAGCATTGATGAACTGAGGTGGTTTTTGCAAATATCCCTATCCTTAGAGGCCTACAGGGTCAGTTGGGTGGGGCATTTGCCTCAGGAGCAAAATTTAAGGGGGTGTCAGTTTAATTGTTAAACTGAGCAATTAAAGACAAGTAATATTGAAAAATCAAAATTAACGCAAAATCCATAATGAGCAGTCTCACATATTTAAATAAAGCCAGCATCAGTTACAGCACTGTGCTGAGCCATATTGGAGCCTGGGCCGAAGGACCAGTCTGAGCTGCTCCCCTGCCGCCCCTGCCTGATCTTTCTCCTCCATTTTCCCGCTGCAGCGCTTGAACTTCCAGCTCTGTTTCACCCATGGACCCGGACTGACACAAGTGGTTCAGAGGTGGTCTTTTATGGCAAACCCTCTGAGGCCTTGTACCACTGTGGATATTCCACCCTCATTTTTAAATGATAGTTTAACTAGATAAAAAATGCTGAGTTAATTTTTTTTTCTCTTCACTACTTTAAATATATGAAAAGACCAAAATGACATTGGGGTGCGGCTGTTGAGACATCTGTCGTCTAGTTCTTGTTCCTGTTTGGGTATTTACCTCTTCACTCTGAAGTTTTAAAGGTTTCTCTTTGTCCTTAATATTCCCAAATATCAATGTAATATTTCTTAAACTCTTGACTTCAAGCGGTCCTCCCACCTCAGCCTCCCAGAGTGCTGGGATTACAAATGTGAGCCACCACATTCGGCCTATATTTTTCTATGTGAATGTTTAAAATTGTTTCCTTTTTGGCACTCTATGAGTTCTTTCGATATATTATCATAGGGTCTTGAACATTTTCTTTATTCTTGGAAATTTTAAGTCATTTTTTTTTTTTAAGAAAGTATTCCCTCTTCTCCTTTTTCTTTTGTGTCTCCAGGTAGGACTTCTGTCTTATGTATAATGATTCTTCTAATTCTGTGTTCTATTTCCTGTAATTTTTACATTTTTCATCCCTATCCCTTTTCTAAGAGTCTAAGTCAGTGGTTCTCAAACTTGGCTGTAAATTAAAATGACCAGCAGAACGTTTACAATTTTATACCCCAAGCTACTTACTTGGAAGCTCTCTGACAGTGAGGACCCAAGCGTAAGTACTTTTTAAAGCTCCCAGATCCCTCCAGTGTGCAGTCAAGGCTAAGAAGCACATTACCTCTTCTCAGACTTACCATGCATACACTTCATTCAGGAGTAGTGCTAAAGGCACATTCTGACACAGGCGGTCTGGGGCGGGTTCCCAGGGGATGCAGATACTGCTGATCAATGGGTCTTATTTTGAAGAAACATACGGCCTTCTGACTCACTGCCCCTCCGCTCTACCATCAGCCCGTTTATTGAGCTCTATATTTCCATCATTCTCATTTCCATTCTCCAAATTTCTAATTATATCTTGTTTATAATGGCGTAGTCAGTAGCCTTTCATATATTTTTGTGTTTATTTATTATGCTTGTCATAAATTTTTATTCTGAATGTCAAAGATAAACAAAGCTGGACACTGATTAAAGTGGGGAGGCCAGATTTTAATCAGCAGTAACTATTGCAGTAGGGAAAAGAGTTCTGCAAGAACTGAACTATTCTTTGATTTGTGCAGAGGGGAACAGGTGTTTTAAGAGACAGAGAGGGAGTAGGGACAGGAAAGCAGAAGCTTAGCGGAGTTAGGGAAGTGAAAAATGCAGACTTCATGTAAATGCGAGTAGGTCAGCTGTGGCTAAGGCTGGCAGTTACTGAGGTAGGATCCTGTCCTCCTTCAGAGAGTGGGAGACAGAGGCTGTATACTGTCTTCAGGTGCTGGCTGGAAAAAAACAGTAAATGTTTTTGGCAGCCTTGAGTTTTCTCAGGCAGGCACTTTAAGTGGGCCCAGGGTCATCCTAGGGGTATGGCCTTGAGCTGTTAGAAACCCTGTGAACGGGTCAGGCGCAGTGGCTCCCACTTGTAATCCCAGCACTTTGGGAGGCCAAGGCTGGAGGATCACCTGAGGTCAGGAGTTCGAGACTAGCCTGGCCAACGTGGCAAAAACCCATCTCTGATAAAAATACAAAAATTAGCCGGGCATGTTGGTGGGTGCCTGTAATCCCAGCTACTGGGGAGGCTAAGGCAGGAGAATTGCTTGAACTCGGGAGATGGAGGTTGCAGTGAGCCAAGATCGTGCCATTGCACTCCAGCCTAGGAGACAGAGCAAGACTCCATCTCAAAACAAAAAAAAAAGAAAAGAAAAAAGAAACCCTGTGAATTTGGTTGAGGCCTGGACGAGAAGAGGGCTCAGAGGAGCCTGGCTGGAGATGGGTTGAGGAGAAAGGCTTTGTCAGTGGCGTGCAGGCTGTTGGGTGTCATACTCTTTCTTTTATGGAGGAACATCCTTCAGTGTCTCGTTATCCTTCCTCTCAGAGTTCACATTTCCCTGGGGTAATCAGCTACTTTGGCTGCTAAGTAAGTACCATGGAGTATATATTGAGCTAAAGCCCAAGCCCTAGCTCATGTCTCTTTGGGTAAATTTAGCAAGGGGGTGGTAGGAGAAGTAATGGACTAGGGGCAGGCGATTTAGGAAGAGAAGGGGTGGTGCTGTGTAGTAGAGATGGCCCAGGCTTATCAGCCCCATTCTCTCTCTGACTTCCCACCTTATCTTATTAAAGTCTTGGTACTTTTGCCGTAGCCCCTGTCCATTTCAAGAGCTGTCATCCTTGGCTGTAATCACCCAAACCTGAGGGGTGGGAGGGAGGTGGGCTGGGGAAGCGGGGAATGCACAAGGCCTGCCAGTCTACCTGCATCTGGCTCTGTCAGGAGCCACCCACCCAGGCTCCTTGTCATGACTGCCTCGCCACTACTACTGAGAGACAGAAAATATCCCAGCAAGAGTAAATGGATGGGCACGGACCACCCAGGGGAAGGCTGATGAAAAACCAGCTGTCCCTAACCTGTCCCTGAAAATGACACCTGGTCCTTTGGGATACTGTCTCTCTCACATTGGGACCCAAACTTATGTGTTTCCTGGATGTCTCTCAGTTTATCCTTCAGTGTTTCAGGTCCATCAACCCTAATCTCACAGCATCTGCAGATGCGGTTTCAGGTGGGGGAGCCAACAGCCTGCCTGAGGTTCCCAGCCCATCAGGACTTCCCAGGGACCTGTCTCCATGTAGGCCCAGCCTGACTTGGTGCAGGCAGCCTTCACAGGAGCTGTCACTGCAGCCATAGTCCCAACCATTTCCACCAGCTCTGGAAACAGTGGTGACAGCAACAGTAGAGGTTCAGCCTCCACTTTCATGGAGCTTACAGATGGGTCAGGGAGACAGCCAGGCAATTGTGATAGCATGTGGTGAATACTAGGAGGGTGTTACTGGAGCACAGAGTAGGGGCTTGAGTCCCGGGTGTGTGCATGTGTGTGTGTGGGTAGTTATTGTGAATGTCAAGGAAGACTTGCCTAAAAAAAGTGACATCACAGCTCATGCCTGAAGGATGATTTACAGGGGAGTCTTCTAGGTAGGGAAGATGGCACAGGAGGTGAGATAGAGCACAATTTGGAAAACCAGAAGGAGGAGGTGGGGCCAGGATTCGACTGTGGCAGGTGAGGCCGGAACATGCGAGTGCAGGGCAGATCATGTCTTTATTTTAACTTCTGATACCTTGTTAACCATGGATCTTTTGCATTGAATTTGATTTTTAAAAAAATATTGCATTACAATAACATTTATCTCGATCACTGAGTTTTTTGTTGCCCCTTTTAATTTTGCCCCTGAGGTGAGTACTTCCCTTGCCTTACGCTAATCCTGGTAGGTGGGTGTGGCTGCAGCATAGATTTCAGAGAGGGGCAAGTGAAGAAAGATGAGGTTGCCAGCTGGAGCGGAGGCCAGGACAGGAGGGCCTGCATGCCTTGCTAAAGATTTTGGACTTGATTGAGTGTGGTGGCTCATGTCTGTAGTCCCAGCACTTTGGGAGGCTATATCAGGAGGATCACTTGAGCCAGGAGTTCGAGACTGGTCTGGGCAACATGGTGAAACCCTGTCTCTACAAAAAATAAAAAAGCCAGGCATGGTGGTGCACACCTATAGCTCCAGCTGCTCAGGAGGCTGAGGTGGGAGGATCACTTGCACCTCAGAGGGCTGTGATTGTGCCACTGCACTACAGCCTGGGTGACAAGTAAGACCCTATCTCAGGGAGAAAAAAAAAAAAGTATTTGAACTGTATATCTCACCTCTGCTGAAAGCTTCCAGTGGTAATGCATGGCTGGCCTTGAAATTCAGTTTGGCTTTGTGAAAACCAGGTTGGTTGTAAGGGGTTGGAGGAAGCAGCCTGGAGAAAAATGTTATCCTCTTCCACCAACTGCCTCCAAAGGGGGCATTTGCTCCACACTTGGGCAGCCCAGCTGTCTGGGCTTGGATGTCACAGCCCCTGCCAGAACCTGAGAGTCGATCTTCTCATCACCCATTCGCCTGCAATGTGCAGCAGGTGGATGCAACACTAGCTCATTGATTAACAGGTCGTTGGGGCCATCTTTCCCATGCTGCATTTTATGTTGCAGAGGGCCTGTTAAAAGAATATCAATGACATTGTTAATGTAGCAGTCAGGATCTTCTGGGGTAACTGAAGCTTTAAGAATCAATAAAACATTAAAAAAGGTTAAACACTTTACTGGATAAGTCAGAATATATTCCTTAATGGTACAGCTTTGAGGGAAAATGGAATATGAAAAGACAAGGCAATATCACTTTGTAATGGGGAAACACTGTATCAAAAAGATTATTTCCTCAGTCTGATACTTGGATTCAGTGTGTACACTCGTGAGGACCGCAGGTAGAATAGCGGGATGAGGCCTCTGCGGGGGAGCGTAGTGAGGGGAATGGAAGATAAGAATGCCAGGCGGAGTTGAGTGCTTTTACTGGCTGTGTGACCCAGGGCAAACCACTCAATTTCTCTAGCCTCAGTCTCTTCAGCTTATAGATTCTGCTCCTTCTGGGGCTGTTTTGAAGATCTGATGAAATAAAGGGTTTCAAGTGTCAAATGCACATTGGAGTTTTTGTCTGTAATCATAGTGAGTAGTAATCTTAGGCCGGAGCCTCTGCATGTGCAGAGGAATTAGAAACGCCGTGCTGTGACACAGCTGCAGCAGTGGGGGCTCCTCCCCCAGCACCTGCAACGGGGCTCTCGGTGGATAGGAATTGCTGCTTCCATGCATGTTCAGTAAGAGTCCTGTGAATTCCTTATGCATTTCCATCTGTGGAACCTTCCTTACCCATTGAGTTCCTTCTCCCGGGAAGCACTCCTCTCTCTCCACTTCTGATTGTGGTTTGCAAACCCCAGCCATCCTTGGGGCCAGTTAAGGCATGGGAGTGGGCTAAGCTCCTGCCCCTCTCTCCCAGCTCCCCAAAGCTGGGAGGGGCCTGAAACTGTAGATGCCTGATGGAACTGTCAGAATGACGTTTTAGTGGCATTAATTGGGAATTGTCAGTTTTCATCTCTGACTTTGACATGTGTAGAAGTTGTAAAATATGTTAGAAAATAAAACAACAACAAAAAAAACCCATGGGAGCGTTGGAAAAACCTCAACATCAGCAAGACTTCAATTAAGGTCTCAGAAGCACCTTCCTCTCCCAGAGAATTCATCCCTGTAAGTCTGTGAAGGCTGAGGCTGCGTGCTCTCCCACCTCCTCCAAGAAACCCTTCCTGGCAATTCCAGCCCGCCATGGCTTGTGAACTCTTCAGGCACCTGCTGTTTTTATTTCACAATTTAGCCTTAAAGGTGACATAATTCTGAATGAATCTTTAGTAGTTGTGCAAGCACCAGTCTTGGTTTTCTAAGGAGTCTGAGTTCTCCAAAGGCAGGACTACATCTTCTCTCATAAACCCCAAGGTGAGCCAGGCCAGGCCTCTTTAAGCACATGTTAACTGATGTCCTGAAAGGGTCACAAGCTTCCAATGGCTTTCCACTGAAAGAAGGTTCTGAAACTACTTTCCTAGTAGTTCCTATCACTCGGGAATGCTGAGCAGCCTTGGGATGCCAGTGCCGATGAAGAGGCTGCCTCTGGTGTGTGAAGACAAACAGGGACATGGAGAGGCACCTGAGCTCCACTCCTAACAGGACAAGACAGAGAAGAACCGGGTCTGAAGTTGCAGAGCAGAAGGCAGGAAGGAGCACTTAGGAAGTGTCATTCTCAGGGAAGAAGGGCTTAGAGACGGGTCATCTGCACAGGCTAGGATGAGCCGCTGGGACACTGCTCAGCTCTGTGTTTGCTTCTTACTTGGGTCCCACTGGGCCCCCTGGTTTGGGTGACTTGTTCAAAGTTAAGGGTGGGGTGGGTTTATGCATTCGGAGAACACAAGGTGTGCAACAGTGAGAAAAAGACAAAAGTCCCTGCTGTGGTGGGGCTCTCATTCCAGTGTGTATGTGGCCAGAGGGAGCCAACAAGCAAACAGAAATGAAACAGGCAATTTCAGAGAGCTAAGAAGGAAATAGAGGAGACTACTGTTACTGTAATTGGAAGGTCAGCAGGCCATGGGCTGAATGACTAGAGGCTGAGTCCTTTCTTTTCAAGAGAGAGAAAGGATGTGGGGAGGAGTGGCCCAGGCCGCGTGGGATAAGAACTTGTCAGTTGTGCAAGGTGCTTGGATTTCACTCCAAGTGCAAAGGGAAGGCAGGTTGCCCTGATTGCTGAGTGGAGGAGGATGAGACAGGTGGGTGATGATGGGGGCCGGGGCCTGGGCAACTCCCTTTCTTTTTCCCCCAACTGGACCTGCCCCATCCACAGCCCCTGCCTCCCATGAGCTTTGCAGGAACTCCAGCCAGTGAGGGCTAGAGAAGGCCTTGACCAAATCAGCAGGCCCCAATTTCCAGCTTCCTTGTGTAAAATAGAACTGGCAATGCTGTCCCTCATAGGGTGGTTGTGAAGATGAGATGAGGGCACACATGCACTAGAGATGGAGACAAGAAGTGCCTGATGCAGGTGGCCGCTCTCAAGTCCACCCCCACATCAGGAGATTCTGGAATTAGGATGCACTTTACCTTTGTGTCATTTAAGGGAGGGTTTGCATGAGTTTCAAAAGCTCATCCCCAAATTGATGTCTTAGAGTTGAGGAAATACAGTGTTAGGGACCCAGCCTGCCCATGTTTACCTCCGTTCCCTAGCCCTCCCCCTGCCTTTTGGCATCTCACTGTCCTTCCAGTCCCTCTTGTCCCTAGCAGCCCTGCTTCACTTCCCAGCCTTTGAAGGGCCACTTTTGTGTCCTGCCAGCTCAGAGAGGGCTCACCACCTGGGCTACCCAGTGTCAGATGAGCCATGCAGCTGCCACGGGCGATAACCTGAGGGTCGGGCCTCATGCATTTTTCTCTGTCTCACACCAACCCTGAGCCCCAGGTAGAGATGGAGAAGCCTTTGTGAACCCTTACCCAGGTGAACATCCAGGGAGCCATTCCCGCCAGAAGCAGTGCCCTCGTCTAGAGCATCCTGGGAGCTATTTCTGTCAGAAGCAGTGCCCTCGTCTAGAGTCTTTCTGATGCATTACCAGTCTCCCCAGCTCCCACTTGCTCGGCCACACACTGTGAGGAGCAGCCTGGCTCCAGTGTCGGGCAGGGTGGGGCGCCCTCCTTGCTTTGTGGGGAGCCGGCTCTGGCGATAGAGCAGTCCATGATGACCTCCTCCGCCTGGCGCATGGGCTTGCTTTCACACTGGCGCTCTGGTGTCTTTTCATGGTATCAGGCATCATAACAAAGTACTGGGGAAAGCTCCCACTGGTGGGTGCTTGCCATCTCCTCCCACTCTGTGTCCACAGAGATGGTGATTTGAAGATGCACTGTGGTAGCCCTCACTGAAGTTGACATGGTACCGAGCTCTCATTTGGTCAGAGAGTGGCTTCCTGCAGAAGAAAGTGGGTTTAGGAACGGAATCTTCATAGGTAGAGGATATAGAAGAAACCATGGCAAAGAAACTGCCTAGGCCTCAGGGAGCACAGAAAAGCTCACTGCAGTTCCTACTGCTATTGGCAAGGGGTTGGGGAGATTTAATAGCACAGATATGGCTAGTGTCACCCACTTCTCGCCTTTCCTTCCTTGCATGTGGATATGTTAGCTGTTTGGCAGCTGTCCCATGACCAGGAGCAATGACTGTTTGCTGGAAACTCCACCCAGGGCTATATCTAATCCTTACTGCAACCTTATAAAGCAGGAGCCATTATCCACCCTATTTTACCAGTGAAGAAACAGGTTCAGAAGTAGAAGAGCACACAGGAATTCGATGGTAGAGATGGACTCTGAATCCAGGTGTGGCCCATCTCAGAGTCAGTGCTGTTAACCGTGAGCCCTGCTCTTCTGAGAGCTGGGCCAGCAGAGGCCTCCCAGCATGCACTTCCCACCCTCACTGCCGCGCTGCTCCGTGCCTTCTTTTCCTTCTCTGAGAAGAGGGGCCGGGATGTGGAAAGTTTGCGGGGAGAGTGTGGGGGACTCCCTGTGAGGCTGATGTTTAATCACTTGTCTGTTGAGCACCAACGAGTCAGGGAGCAAATGTGGCCCCAGGTGTGTTGTTTTAATAATAAATCAGACGTGAGTGCTCACAATTCCTTAATTATGTAGATTTTCCTCAGAAAAAGTTTCAAGGCCCCAGCAGGTGCCTACTCTCTGGGCCTCATTACTGTTGACAGAGCTAAGATTTATGCGCTCACAGCGGCTTGTGGCAAAATGTGTGCAGGGCTGGGAGACCGCCTGTGATTTCCCTGCTATTAAAATGTCACCTCAGGGTAAATAATATGTATTAACACACCAGACACATCTCCCAGGTTTGTTTCTTTTACCTAATCTGAAAATAATTAACAGCTTGTAACAACTTCATAACTAAATGTAGTGAGTTATTTAGCCTTTCTAAAAAAAAATAAACTGACACATTTTCCCACCATTATTATTTCATCTCATTTAATTTAATTGTGAAGCCCACCGATTATTGAAATAAGAACAACTTGGTTTCAGTACTCCTGGGCTGTGTTTTCCCAAATCATTGTATTCAGCACACTCACTGCATTGCAAGTTGTCGATGTGGCTGGAATCAGTGAGAGAAACATTTCTCTCTGGTGGCCTTGTTGACACTCCTTGGTCAGTACTGGATGCTTCCTCTCCTCCCTCTTTCAGTTGTCTTGGCTGCTGGGGATACGCTCAGTGACCAGCTAGAATTTGGTTCAACAGAACACCTGTTTCCAACCCCCTGTCTCTCACCTGCTTCTCTGCTATAGAGGCTGAAAGGGATATATAGTCACTTTCCCAGAATTCCTTGCAGCTGTGTCATGGGATCTGGTTCTAATGTGATATGATGTGGTTGGTGGAAGGTTTCAGCAAAAGCCTTTGCTTTCCTGAAAGGAATTAGATAGGTAAGGCTGTCATCACCTCTTCCTTTTCTTTCTGCTTGAGTGTGAATGTGATGTTTGAGCTGCAGCAGCCATCTTGTGACCATGAGTCAAGACACATATGGGAGAGCCACCACACTAAAGACAGTGAAGTGGAAAGGAGCTTGGGTCTCTGGTGACATCATTAAACAGCTAAACTGGTGCTAGCAGCTGCCTAACATGAGAATTATTATTAGTAAGAAAAATAGGCCGGGCACGGTGACCCAAGCCTGTAATCTCAGCACTTTGGGAGGCTGAGGCTGGCGGATCATCTGAAGTCAGGAGTTCGAGACCAGCCTGGCCAACATGGTGAAACCCATCTCTACTAAAAATACAAAATTAGCCGGATGTGGTGGTGGGCAGCTGTAATCCCAGCTACTCGGGAGACTGAGGCAGGAGCATTGCTTGAATCTGGGAGGCAGAGGTTGCAGTGAGCTGAGATCACACCATTGCACTCCAGCCTGGGCAAAAAGAGCAAAACTCTGTCTCAAAAAGAAAAAAAAAGAAAAAGAATTTCATATCTTTTAGCTATTGTAGTTTAGTTTTGCAGCTTAATACATTTCTCATTGATACTTATTTTATGGGAAAACATCTGGCTTAAGTAGTGACCGACCCAGCCCCAAGCTGCAACATCTGGGCAGTTCTGGAGAGGAATCAATCTTATTTCTATTCTCCCTTCCTCTCTCCCTCCCTCCCTCCCTTAGTTCTTCCCTCTTTCCCTCTATCCACTCATTTACTCCTTCATCTACCCAACACACATTGATATAGCACCTATAGTGGGCCCTCTTGGTGCTGGGGGTAACAGTAGTAAATAAGAGAGAAGTCCCTGCTCTTCAGGAGCATGAACTGTGTTAGAGAGAGGCTGATAATACAAGCACACAGTAGCAAGTGCTAAGTGGAAGGTAAAACAGGGTGATGTGTTAAGAGTGTGGGGGCAGGAGTGACAGCCCCACTTTAGACAGGGTAGTCAAGGAAGACCTTTCTGAGGAAGTGACATTTTTGCTGAGTACTGAATGACCATAATGAGCCAGTCATTTAAAAATCTTAGAGACAATGTTCCAGGCAGAAGGAAGAGCAACTGCAAAGTGCCCCAGGAAAGCAAAGGCCTGGCCTGGTGAAAGAAATGGAAGAAAGGCAGTGTGGCTGCAGAGTTATGAGTGGAGAGGCTGAGGCAGCCTCAAGCATGGAGAGAATCAGAGGCAGGTCATGCAGGCCCCTGGAGGACAGAAGTCATTTCTCATCATAGCCCCAGAAACCATGGAGACTTGCCATCAAGTGTGAGTCTCTGGTTGAATGGTGGGAGTAGGGAGGCCAACGTTGCTGTCTTGAGCCAAGGCGTGTTGACTGTCATGGTGCTCAAGGGGCCTACCTGGGATTTCTGTCCCTGCAGAGCCCTGGGTGCCCAGTGATTCTGTGTTGGGCACCTTGGTCCCCAGATCAATTCCTGGAGAAGATGCTGTGGAAAAGCTCACTGAGATTAGTTGGGACTCTTAAATTACAATGGCTACAAACCCAGTTTGAATTAGTTTAAACAAAAAAGGAATTTTTTGGAGGTACCTCTGTTAGCCCAACTGAAGAGTGAAAGAGCTAAGGTATTTATTCATCAACTACCCATCTGTCTATGATTAAGATCAGCCTTGTGGGGCAGCTTTCAGCTTGCCTTGTTTGGCCAGAAAAAAATTTCAAGCACAGTCTAGGGTATTTGCAGAAAGCAACTTTCAATTCTAGAGGTGGGAGTCAGGGGACGCTGTGGGGCACACAGCATCTGTCACGATGCTGATGGGCAAAACTCCTTTGCTTGCTCTCCTCTGTGTGCTAACTGTGGAAGTGGATGACAGGACAGCAATCCTGCATGGCCGTGTGTTTTTACAATGGCATTCTTGTGTCTGTTTATTTGGCTGCCTGGTCTAAAACAAGGATTGGTACATTTTTTTAATGAAGGATCAGGTAGTAAGTGTCTTAGACGGTGTGGGCCCCAGGTCTTTGCTGTCCTAGCAGGAAGCAGCCATGGGCAGTGGGTGGAGGAATGGGTGTGGCTATGATCCAGTAGAACTTATGCATGGAAACAGGCAGAGCCTTGGGTTTGGTGAATGGGCTGTAGTTTTCCAACCCCTGTTTTGAACAGTCTGTGGGTTCCTTTTGTGAGAAGTTAATAGCAGTTTCTACAAAGAGAGAGTCGTTCTTCAAGTAAGGTGAAGAGGCTTCACTGTTAAGGGGTGGCAGGTGCATTCTGTGGATTGCAAGTTGGGGATGTACAGGTGAACCCCTTTTACTAGTGGTGATGGTGATAGTGGTAGGGGAAAGGTTTATTGAAAGGTGAACTCTAAAGAAACCAACCATCATCAGGGTCATTATAGACCAGTCCCTGAGGAGATGACTTTGACTCATGTGCTATTCCTTTTTAAAATTTATTTCCAAATTCTCTGAAGACCTGGCAGGCTTTGGCCATAGTTTCTGTCATGGGCCTTCCTGGTCATCCAGTACAGTGTCCTTTTGTGACTCTCCCTGAAAGAAAGGACTGATTTTCTGCTGACTGATATTCTGTTGAATTAACCATCTCCTTAAAGCCCCGAAGCACTGGAAAGACGTGTATTTAACATATTTTGCACCTCATGACCTGCTAGCCATTGGTCAACCTTTATGGGTTAAATCTGTCCATTGGAACTTGATATAATGATAAACAACTATGGCCACAAAGGTGGGCAGGTTAGTGCCATCCCACCTGTGCTGGCCACCTGGCCATCAGTATCTTACAGAGATACCAACCAACCTTTTACAGATTCCAGCAGTGAAGTCAACATGTGGGTGGGTTTTGGACATGAGTATAGGAAACCAAAGCACCCCCATGCTAAGGGATGTTTGTTAGTTGCATGCAACACTGCCTAGGCCTGCCTGACCATGAAGCCTAACAACAGTTTAAAAACACTTGTTCTACTCATCTTGTATTTCCTTATTGATAGTGATTTATGGCTATGCCTGAAACAACCCCATCTCCCCTATATGACATATAAAATGGGGAAAATTGGAATCTTCAAGGTATTATTGGGTATCAGTTATGGTGAGTACTGGAAAATCTTTAATAATTGGAATATCCAGAATTAATTGGCAGTATTATAAATCAAGAATGTCAGAAAAACAGATCGGATTCCAGAAAATATTCCCCAGAAGCCCCTCCTGGCACTGACTCTTGTGTGGACAGGTAGAGACAGAATTCATATGGTATTGGAGAGGATAGCATAACTGTGGGTGAGTCTCTGAGACCGGCTGGAGGCATTGTAATGGTGTTGACCAGTGCCTTGTAAAGGTTGTATTCCATCTAGGTATGTAAAGCAAAAGACCTTCTCATCAACAAATCCTGACCGAGTGCATACTGTTTTCCAAGTGCTGGAGATACAGTAGTGAACACAACAGAGTCCCTGCCCTCATGGAGCTCACATCCTGTTGCAAGAGGCATCACACATACATCAGTGAGTTCAGGACAGTTCGATGGTGAACAGTTAGGCCAGTTAAGTCAGCTGGGTGTGAGGGAGCCTAGCAAGTTGCTTTTTACGTAAGGTAGCCAGGGAAGGCCTTCCTGATGAGCTGCCATTTGAGGAGACACTGGAAGGAAGAGAGCAAGCACCCAGCAATCTTTGGAAGGGTGGAGCCTCGCAGGGGGAGCAGCAGGTATTGGACACTGAGGAGCAAAGCAGGAGAGCACAGGGCCAGTGTGTCAGGCAGCAGGCAGGGTGCAGATCACACAGGGCCTCCAGTCCTCGGCCAGGAGTGTGCACGTCCTTGTAGGTGTGAAGGGAAGCTGATGGAGGGTTGACAGCAGGGAGTAGCATGGTTTCCTCTGCATTTTAGGAGTTCCATTGCAGCTGCTGCCTGAAGACCCAGCCACTTCAAAGGCTGGGAACCTGTTAGGTGGCCGTGAAATGACACTGATGAGCCATCACTGAGCCTGACCCAGGATGGCAACTCTAGGGGGAGTAAATGAAGTTTTGCAGCCAGAGCCCACGGGTTAGTTGGTGATGGGATAGTTGTGTTGAGAGAAGAAAGAGGAGTCAAGTGTGACCACAGGGCTCTTGGCCTGAGCAGTTGGGGACAGAGTTGCTATTGACTGAGACCGGGAGAGAGAGATAGCGGGAAGAGCAGAGAGTAGGATTAGGAGCTCAGCAGTGGGTGCGCTGAGCTTGAGATGCAAATCAAGTGGGTATGCCAGCTTGGATGTCGGATATATGATCTTGGAGTTCAGGGTGAGATGAAGCAGGGACCCCTTCTTTTAGGGGCCTATAGACCCTAAGCATAGAAATAAAGGAAAATCCTGACTTATTTCAAGAGAAATTTCAGGCACCTAGCTAGCCCCAGGAGTAAATAAGCAACTTGTTAAAATAAAAGGTTATCGTAGCCTAAAACAGTGGCCCAGGAAGTTAAAGCTTCAGAGATGTTTGGTTTCACTATAGAAACTAAAGGCCTCCTTTACCTGTGTCCCTGAGTTGTCCTTCAGAGGTGCCGACCCCCGCAATGAGTCCAGATGCAGACAAGGGGGAAGTGAGAACTAAGCTTCGTTGCTTTGCTTCTTCCTGGGGGCCTTAAAGAAAATCACTCTTAGCCAGTTAACTTGTTTCCAGTAACCCAAACTTTGTAAACAAAGCTTCTCTTCCTTAGCCAATTACAAAATCAGAAAATCTTTGACTCTACCTACAACCTATAAGCCCCCTACTTCAAGGTACCTTACCTTTTTAAGCTTAAACCAATGTAAAACCTCCATGGTATATTTGATTTATGATTTTGCCTGTAGCTTCTTTCCTGACACTTACCCTGCCTTTAAAAACCCTCACCTGCAGGCCATCAGGGAGGCCAGGATTTGAGCAATAGCTGCCTGGTACTCTTCACCTGGCACCCTGCAAGTAAACACGTTCTTCCCTGTCACTGCAGAAACCTTGCTGTGGGCACCACACCAGGCAAGTGCACCTCAGTTTGGTTGTGACAAGGGAAGACACCCAGAGATGTGTATACAGGAGTTACCAGTCCTCACACTCTTCTTTCTCTGTGCTCACTGCCTGGTGAATCTCATCCAATTTCATGGTTTTAAAACCCATCTACATGAGTCTTGTTCATTCTGATGTTTAGAAGTCAGGAGATGAAAAGTCTGTAATGCAGAGGTTCTCAAGAGTTTTGCCCCAGGGGATATTTGGCAATAGTTGGAGACATCTTTGGTTGTCACCACTGGAGATGGGAGTGCTATTGCCATTTAGTGAGTGGAGACCAGGGATGCTGGTGACCATCCTACAAGGTACAGTGCAGACAGACCCCACCACAAAGAATTATCTGGCCCCAAGCCTCAATCCTGCAAGGTTGAGAAACTGCTGTAAAAGAATCAGAGAAAGAGTAGTCAAGGGGAGGGAGAGAGCCAAAATAGAATCTTCTCTGTTACTTGGTCTCCTTATTATTCAGGGACCTTACAAAGCTCCAGTTCCTACATAGAGGAGAAGATCTTGGACTGATAACAGCTTGCACAAGATCGAACCATCCCCCCTCCAATAAGCCTCAGTAAAGCTTTTCTGAATTGAATTGAATTTTATTCACTAATTCTAGTGCCAGACAGGATCACATAAAGTGTTGAGTAGCCTTTCTCACCTGCAGTGTGCTCCCCTAAGGGGCTGTGGCAGTCTCCCAAAGGGGCTTTCCCGCCTGCAGTGTGCTCCCCTGAGGGGCTGTGGCAGTCTCCCAAAGGGGCTTTCCCATGTGCAGCGTGCTCCCCTAAGGGGATGTGGCAATCTCCCAAAGCGGCCTCCACTCTCTGTTTGTGCTTTCATTCATTTGCTTGTTCATTTCTTCTTTTTTTTTTTTTTAAATTATACTTTTAGTTCTAGGGTACATGTGCACAACACGCAGGTTTGTTACATATGTATACATGTGCCATGTTGGTGTGCTGCACCCATTAACTCGTCATTTACATTAGGTATATCTCCTAATGCTACCCCTCCCCCCTCCCCCCTCCCCACAGTAGGCCCTGGTGTGTGATGTTAGCCTTCCTGTGTCCAAGTGATCACATTGTTAGCTCCCACCTATGAGTGAGAACATGCCGTGTTTGGTTTTCTGTTCTTGTGATAGTTTGCTGAGAATGATGGTAACGAGCTGCATCCATGTCCCTACAAAGGACACGAACTCATCCTTTTTTATGGCTGCGTAGTATTCCATGGTGTATATGTGCTACGTTTTCTTAATCCAGTTTGTCACTGATGATGGACATTTGGGTTGATTCCAAGTCTTTGCTATTGTGGATAGTGCCGCAATAAAAAAACGTGTGTGTGTGTCTTTATAGCAGCATGATTTATAATCCTTTGGGTATATACCCAGTAATGGGATAGCTGGGTCAAATGGTATTTCTAGTTCTAGATACTTGAGGAATCGCCACACTGTTTTCCACAATGGTTGCACTAGTTTACAGTCCCACCAACAGTGTGAAAGTGTTCCTGTTTCTCCACATCCTCTCCAGCACCTGTTGTTTCTGGACTTTTTAATTGCCATTCTAACTGGTGTGAGATGGTATCTCATTGTGGTTTTGATTTGCATTTCTCTGATGGCCAGTGATGATGAGCATTTTTTCATCTGTCAGTTGGCTGTATAAATATCATCTTTTAAGAAGTGTCTGTTCATATCCTTTGCCCACTTTTTGATGAGGTTGTTTGTTTTTTTCTTGTAAATTTGTTTGAGTTCTTTGTAGGTTCTGGATATTAGCCCTTTGTCAGATGAGTAGATTGCAAAAATTTTCTCCCATTCTGTAGGTTGCCTGTTCACTCTGATGGTAGTTTCTTTTGCTGTGCAGAAGCCCTTTAGTTTAATTAGATCTCATTTGTCAATTTTGGCTTTCATTGCCGTTGCTTTTGGTGTTTTAGACATGCAGTCCTTGTCCATGACTATGTCCTGAATGGTGTTACTTAGGTTTTCTTCTAGGGTTTTTACAGTTTTAGGTCTAACATTTAAGTCTCTAATCCATCTTGAATTAATTTTCCTATAAGGACTAAGGAAAGGATCCAGTTTCAGCTTTCTACTTATGGCTAGCCGATTTTCCCAGCACCATTTATTAAATAGGGAATCCTTTCCCCATTTCTTGTTTTTCTGAGGTTTGTCAAAGATCAGATGGCTGTAGATGTGTGGTATTATTTCTGAGGGCTCTGCTTTGTTCCATTGGTCTATATCTCTATTTTGGTACCAGTCCATGCTGTTTGACTTACTGTAGCCATGCAGTATCGTTTGAAGTTAGGCAGCATGATGCCTCCAGCTTTGTTCTTTTGGCGTAGGATTGTCTTGGGAATGCAGGCTCTTTTTTGGTTCCATATAAACTTTAAAGCAGTTTTTTTCCAATTCTGTGAAGAAAGTCATTGGTAGCTTAATGGGGATGGCAATGAATCTATAAATTACCTTGGGCAGTATGGCCATTTTCACAATATTGATTCTTCCTATCCATGAGCACGGTATGTTCTTCCATTTGTTTGTGTCCTCTTTGATTTCACTGAGCAGTGGTTTGTAGTTCTCCTTGAAGAAATCCTTCACATCCCTTGTAAGTTGGTTTCCTAGGTATTTTATTCTCTTTGAAGCAATTGTGAATGAGAATTCACTCATGATTTGGCTCTCTGTTTGTCTGTTATTGGTGTATAAGAATGCTTGTGATTTTTGCACATTGATTTTGTGTCCTGAGACTTTGCTGAAGTTGCTTATCAGCTTAAGGAGATTTTTGGCTGAGACGATGGGGTTTTCTAAATATACAATCATGTCATCTGCAGACAGGGACAATTTGACTTCTTCTTTTCCTAACTGAATACCCTTTATTTCTTTCTCTTGCCTGATTGCCTTAGCCAGAACTTCCAACACTGTGTTGAATAGGAGTGGTGAGAGAGGGCATCCCTGTCTTGTGCCAGTTTTCAAAGGGAATTTTTCCAGTTTTTGCCCATTCAGTATGATATTGGCTATGGGTTTGTCTTAAATAGCTCTTATTATTTTGAGATATGTTCCATCAATGCCGAATTTATTGAGAGTTTTTAGCATGAAGGGCTGTTGAATTTTGTCAAAGGCCTTTTCTGCATCTATTGAGATAATCACGTGGTTTTTGTCTTTGGTTCTGTTTATATGCTGATTACGTTTTTTGGTTTGCATAAGTTGAACCAGCCTTGCATCCCAGGGATGAAGCCCACTTGATCATGGTGGATAAGCTTTTTGATGTGCTGCTGGATTCAGTTTGCCAGTATTTTATTGAGGATTTTTGCGTCGATGTTCATCAGGGATATTGATCTAAAATTCTCTTTTTTTGTTGTTGTGTCTCTGCCAGGCTTTGGTATCAGGATGATGTTGGCCTCATAAAATGAGTTAGGGAGGATTTCCTCTTTTTCTATTGATTGGAATAGTTTCAGAAGGAATGGTACCAGCTCCTCCTTGTACCTCTGTAGAATTCGGCTGTGAATCTGTCTGATCCTGGACTTTTTTTGGTTGGTAGACTATTAATTATTGCCTCAATTTCAGAGCCTTCTATTGGTCTATTCAGGGATTCAACTTCTTCCTGCTTTAGTCTTGGGAGAGTGTATGTGTCCAGGAATTTTTCCATTTCTTCTAGGTTTTCTAGTTTATTTGTGTAGAGGTGTTTATAGTATTCTCTGATGGTAGTTTGTATTTCTGTGGGGTTGGTGATATCCCCTTTATCATTTTTATTGCATCTATTTGATTCTTCTCTCTTTTCTTCTTTATTAGTCTTGCTAGCAGTCTATCAATTTTGTTGATCATTTTAAAAATCCAGCTCCTGGATTCATTGATTTTTTGAAGGGTTTTTTGTGTCTCTATCTCCTTCAGTTCTGCTCTGATCTTAGTTATTTCTTACCTTCTGCTAGCTTTTGAATGTGTTTGCTCTTGCTTCTCTAGTTCTTTTCATTGTGATGTTAGGGTGTCAGTTTTAGATCTTTCCTGCTTTCTCTTGTGGGCATTTAGTGCTATAAATTTCCCTCTACACACTACTTTAAATGTGTCCCAGAGATTCTGGTATGTTTTATCTTTGTTCTCATTGGCTTCAAAGAACATCTTTATTTCTGCCTTCATTTCGTTATGTACCCAGTGGTCATTCAGGAGCAGGTTATTTAGTTTCCATGTCATTGGGTAGTTTTGATTGAGTTTCTTAGTCCTGGTTCTAGTTTGATTGCACCGTGGTCTGAGAGACAGTTTGTCATAATTTCTGTTCTTTTACATTTGCTGTGGAATGCATTACTTCCAACTATGTGGTCAGTTTTGGAATAAGTGTGATGTGGTGCTGAGAAGGATGTATATTCTGTTGATTTGGGGTGGAGAGTTCTGTAGATGTCTATTGGGTCCACCTGGTGCAGAGTTGAGTTCAATTCCTAGATATCCTTGTTAACTTTCTGTCACATTGGTCTGTCTAATGCTGACAGTGGGGTGTTAAAGTCTCCCATTATTATTGTATGGGAGTCTAAGTGTCTTTGTAGTCTCTAAGGACTTGCTTTATGAATCTGGGTGCTCCTGTATTGGGTGCATATATATTTAGGATACTTAGCTCTTATTTTTGAATTGATCCCTTTACCATTATGTAATGGCCTTCTTTGTCTCTTTTGATCTTTGATGGTTTAAAGTCTGTTTTATCAGAGACTACGATTGCAACTCTTGCCTTTTTTTGTTTTCCATTTGCTTGGTAGATCTTCCTCCATCCCTTTATTTTGAGCCTATGTGTGTCTGTATGTGAGATGGGTCTCCTGAATACAGCAAACTGATGGGTCTTGACTCTTTATCCAATTTGCCAGTCTGTGTCTTTTAATTGGACCATTTAGTCCATTTACATTTAAGGTTAATATTGTTATGTGTGAACTTGATCCTATCATTATGATATTAGCTGGTTATTTTGCTCGTTAGTTGATGCAGTTTCTTCCTAGCATCGATGGTCTTTACGTTTTGGCATGTTTTTGCAATGGCTGGTACTGGTTGTTCCTTTCCATGTTTAGTGCTTCCTTCAGGATCTGTTGCAGAGAGGCCTAGTGGTGACAAAATCTCTAAGCATTTGCTTATCTGTAAAGGATTTTATTTTTCCTTCACTTATGAACTTAGTTTGGCTGGATATGAAATTCTGGGTTGAAAATTCTTTTCTTTAAGAATATTGAATATTGGCCCCCACTCTCTTCTGACTTGGAGAGTTTCTGCTGAGAGATCTGCTGTTAGTCTGATGGGCTTCCCTTTGTGGGTAACCTGATCTTTCTCTCTGGCTGCCCTTAAGATTTTTTCCTTCATTTCAACTTTGGTGAATCTGACAATGATGTGTCTTGGAGTTGCTCTTGTTGAGGAATATCTTTGTGGCATTCTCTGTGTTTCCTGAATTTGAATGTTGGCCTGCCTTGCTAGGTTGGGGAAGTTCTCCTGGATAATATCCTGCAGAGTGTTTTCCAACTTGGTTCCATTCTCCCCGTCACTTTCAGGCACACCAATCTGACATAGATTTGGTCTTTTCACATAATCCCATATTTCTTGGAGGCTTTGTTCATTTCTTTTTACTTGTTTTCTCTAAACTTCTCTTCTCACTTCATTTCATTTATTTGATCTTCAATCACTGATATTCTTTCTTCCGGTTGATCGAGTCGGTTACTGAAGCTTGTGCCTTTGTCACCTTGTTCTCGTGTCATGGTTTTCATCTCTATCAGTTCGTTTATGGACTTCTCTGCATTGGTTATTCTAGCTATCCATTCTTCCATTCTATTTTCAAGGTTTTTAGTTTCTTTGCGCTGGGTACTTAGTTCCTCCTTTAGCTCTGTGAAGTTTGATTGACTGAAGCTGCCTTTTCTCAGCTCGTCAAAGTCATTCTCTGTCCAACTTTGTTCCGTTGCTGTTGATGAGCTGCATTCCTTTGGAGCAGGAGATGTGCTCTGATTTTTTGAATTTCCAGCTTTTCAGCACTGCTTTTTCCCCATCTTTGTGGTTTTATCTGTCTTTGATCTTTGATGATGGTGACATACTGATGGGGTTTTGGTGTGGGTGTCCTTTCTGTTTGTTAGTTTTCCTTCTAACAGTCAGGATCCTCAGCTGCAGGTCTGTTGGAGTTTGCTTGAGGTCCACTCTAGACGCTGTTTGCCTGGCTATCAGCAGCAGAGGCTGCAGAAGGTAGAATATTGCTGAACAGCAGGTGTTACTGTCTGATTCTTGCTCTGGAAACTTCATCTCAGGGGCGTACCTAGCAGTGTGAGGTGTGAGGTGTCAGTCTGCACCTAGTGGGGGATGTCTCCCAGTTAGGCTACTCAGGAGTCAGGGGCCCACTGAAGCAGGCAGTCTGTCCCTTCTCAGATCTCAGCCTCCATGCTGGGAGAACCACTGCTCTCTTCAAAGCTGTCAGACAGACATTTACGTCTGCAGATGTGCAGAGGTTTCTGCTACTTTTTGTTTAGCTATGCTCTGTCCCCGGAGAAGGAGTCTACAGAGGCAGGCAGGCCTCTCCTTGAGCTGTGGTGGGCTCCACCCAGTTTGAGCTTCCCAGGGGCTTTTTTTACCTACTTAAGCATCAGCAATGGCGGGCACCCCTCCCCCAGCCTGGCTGCTGCCTGCCAGTTAGATCTCAGACTGCTGTGCTAGCAATGAGGGAGGCTCTGTGGTTGTGGGACCCTCAAGGCCTGGTGTGGGATATAATCTCCTGGTGTGCCATTTGCTAAGACCCTTCGTAAAGCACAGTATTATGGTGGGAGTTACCTGATTTTCCAGGTGTTGTGTGTCTCAGTTTCCCTTGGCTAGGAAAAGCAATTCCCTTCCCCCTTGCACTTCCCAGGTGAGGCGATGCCTCGCCCTGCTTCAGCTCTTGCTGGTTGGGCTGCACATACTGACCAGCACCGACTGTCCAACACGCCCCCGTGAGATGAACCCGGTACCTCAGTTGAAAATGCAGAAATCACCAGTCTTCTGTGTCGCTCACGCTGGGAGCTGGAGGCTGGAGCTGTTCCCAATCGGCCATCTTGGGCACCCCCCTTGCTTGTTCATTTCATTGCCATGTTTTCACGTTGTGTCTCCTGTGTACTGGTCCCTGTGGTTGCCTGGTGCTAGGGTTCAAGGACTAAGTAAGATAAGCATGGTCCCTTTTCTACACAGCCTCCATTTTCGTGTGGAACACAGAACGTGTGAAAGCAGAGAAAACAGATGATGGGGAGCGCTGTGGAGGCAACACAGAGTGGGGCAGAGAATGACAAAAGCTGACAGGCGGCCTGTCTGAGGAGGCGGCATTTCAGCCAAGTCCTGAAAGACAAGAAGTTGGCCCCAAAACAGGGGTGTATGTCCAGAAGATCTTGGAGCTCCCCCTCCATGGGAGAGGGCTTGACTGTTGAAAGGGAGAGAGATGGGCCCAGTGCAGTGGAAACCTAGAGAGTAAGCGAGATAAGAGCAGCAGGAAAGGAGGGTGGAGAGGTGGGTGAGGCCAGACCAGCTGGGAGTCCAGGGGCACATGTGCTTCTTACTCCATGACCAGGGTCCCAGCAGGTGTGTCTGAGCCTGGGGCTGGGTCTTCAGGAAGGGGTATGTGGATGTGAAAGGAAGTAGATTTTGGGGACCCCAAGCTCACTATGCCAAAGGAGAAGTTAAGCTTGGGAACCAAGTCACCAATTCTGCCTTCTTTTTTATGTTCCCAAGCAGACAGCTGTAATTTCACATGCTTACTTTCTCTATTATTTTTAAAATTTTTAAAATTTTTTAGTTATTAATGATTTTTAAAAATAAATAGAGTTGGAGTCTCACTGTGTTGCCACAGCTGGTTTCAAACTCCTGACATCAAGTGATCCTCTGCCCCCAGGAGACTCTCCCTTCTTGGCTTCCGAAAGCTCTGGGATTACAAGTGTGAGCCATGGCCCATATGCTTACGTTATCTTATGTAAGATGTGGATAATTGACTGTTTCTCTACCCCCTTTTTTCACGTGTAAAATGTAGATTCACTGAGCACTAAGCAAAGCCTCATAAGCACACAACCACTGGCCTCATTGCCTACCCTCCCCGCTTTTTTCATCCCTCATTCTCTTCTATCGCTCTTTCTCCTTTAAATATTAAAGTCTTCAAAATCCTCCTGAAAAAGCACAGGTCACAAATCCTACTGGGACTTGTGTTTCTTCTTCCCAGCCGCATCCTCAACCTCAACCTCAACCCAGGGCAAAATAAACTTCTGAATTGACTGAGACCTTTCTTGGTAACTTTTTGGTTTGCTTAGGATGTGTGGGAAGGGCCAGGATGTAATGAGACGGAAGCCATTGTTCTCCCTGGATCCAGGTCCTCAGGACCACTAACCCCCTATATTTTGGGGGTTGGTTTTCTTTTGCATTGAGTGCTTCCAGGAGGGGCTAGGTGGCAACAACCCCTTGGAAATACACATCTAAGCTGGCACTGTCTATACACATGCTGCTCTGAGGCCTCACCCTGCTCTGATTTTCACACATATTTCATCATTCATTTGTTTTATAATCTCATGATACCATTTTAAATGCTCTAATTAGACAATGTGGGGTCTGTATGATTCCATTAAAAGTGTTTGAGTGAAAAGAATAAGTAGGGAATTAACTCTCTTAACTGAAACCTCTAATTGCTTGTGGGAAGACAGAAAACATTAAAAATGCCCACCTAGAGGGGTTGTTCAGATCTTAAGATTAAAGATGATATTTCACCAAGGCAGTAATAATCACTGCCAGGGAGCATTTTCTTTTTCCCTTCAAAACAGAAGGAAGACCAATCGAATGAGACAGTCACAGTTTTTCCTTCTGTTGCCACGCCAGTGTCTACAGGCCGCTGTATGAAAGGCTTGATTGGTGTGTTGACTCTAATAGCCAACCTCTGTACCATGCAAGTGAGCTGGCAGGGGCGGGGAGAGCTGGAAGGAGGAGACTTTTTCAGTGACAGCCCAGGAGGGTTCTCATGTCACAAGCACCGCCACTTCCCTTTCAGCCTCCGTCCTCCCACCCCGGCTGTAGTCCTGGCTGCACTTGGGGGCTGGCTGGGGCAGGGTCTGTCCGAGCTGTGAGGGTCACATCCCTGCAGGCCTCCACACTCAGATGGTGCGCATCTCTCTGCTGCAGTTGCATGGATGCTCTGATGGAGAGGAAGAAGATGTTTACCCAGCAGCTCAGATTGACGTTCCATTCTCGGCGTGCACTGCCTCAGGCACACCATGAATGCATACATATTTTTACAAATTCTGTAACTAGCATGTAAGCATCAGCTATGTAGATATTTTTTGTTCTTTTTTTGGTCTTAAAACTGTCTTTATTTGCTGAATTTTAAATATACCTCAAGGCTATGGAGGTGGGAATAACAGATGAAACAGGACTGTCAAAATGTTGATAATTATTGACGTTGAGTAATGGGTACGAAGGGATTCGTTATACTCTGATACTTACATGTATTTGAAAATACTTGTAAAAGGTGAAAATAAAATAAATACACCACTGTGTTTTGCATCTATTCAGTTTTTATTCTAGAAAGTGGCCTCAGGCCCCTGAGAACCTATGAGGACAAAGTGTAAGATTTTTGCTGATAGACATGAGGGAGAACTTTCTGGAAGACTGATAGGTGTCTTGGGAAGCATTCCAGCAGAGGCCTTTGAAAATTCTGCTGCCTCCCCAAGGGCCTGATGCACCTGCAGATATTTCCCCAGAGGCTGCTGGGCACCCCTGGGGACATCGTATCATGGGGCCCTGGCTCTTGCCACGTGCTCCTCCTGGAAAACTCACTCTCTTCATCCTGTACTCTGTGCACTGAAAATCCTCCTTGAAGCCTTCCTGACTATCTCAAGTGAAAGTGGCTGTTTCCTCACCCTTTGGCCCTCTCTAATGATGCTGGTTTCTATTTGCCTGGTATTGGAATTAGCTGTAGGGCTCCTGGGTGGGTGGGTTCTGTTCTTCCCAGAAGGGCCAGACTTGTGGTCTCCATGAATAGCCCCTGGATGCTATCTCCTCTGGGCCCTGTTTCCAATATTGGGCTTTCCTAACTCCACAGCGTAAAGGGCTGGTGGCCCTACCCCTGCATGACCTGGGGCCAGCCTGCTCCCCTAAGCCTCACTCACCTGAAGTTAAGGTCCAAAACTGCCGATCTCTCCAGCGGGAAGAGCCGGCGTCTACTGACCATGGTGCTCCCAGGCCTGGCTTCTTGGCTTGTTTTGCTGTATCTGGCGTCCAGTCCTACTTCTCTGATACATGCAGGGGGAAGGGCCCTTTCCTGGAGACACTCACGCCTCTGCCTGCTGTGACACTAATCGCCAAGGGCACATCTGAGCACATCTAGCATGTGAGGGACTGGTGACCCGGCCCGAATCCAGCTCCTCCCCAGGGCTGAGCTGTCAAAATCACGAACCTTTTGGTGGTGACAGGAAGCAGGTTAGGGCTCTTCCATTAGCAGTCACTCTGCAGCATCAGGCAGAGACATTTTCCACTTTTAAGAGAATGTATCTGAGGCAGCCTTGGCATGTCCTGGGGGGAAGTTCAAAGACAACCCCTGGGAACAGGTCTCCATCCTCTCTTCCTGAGACTCAAGGAATTAAATGACATTTTTTTACTTCAATAAATATTTCAAGGGCTGCTTTCGTCTCCAGAAACAATAGAGAGTGAGAAGAAGAGACACATCAATGTCTTGCTGCTGTCCCTTTGAGGGGCTGGTGGCCTGTGCAGGGTCCCCCTCAGAGCTGTTTAGGAGAGTTGCAGCCTAAAGCTGCTTCAGGCCAGGAGACATCACTGACCCTGCTGTGGTTATCCTTGCTTTAAACCAGAAACAAAATTTATCCCATAGTGAGCTTGGAATACATGCAACTAGTCATGGTGGGCCTCCTTTTCACTGCTACATCCCCATTTCAGAGGGGTTGATGTGTGAAAAGATGTGTCTTAGAATCAAAGAAATGTGATAATGACATGTTCCCAAGAGTGTTATCAAGAGGCAGGAACAAGGGAAGGGTGCAGGGGACAGGCCCTGGGGAAGGAGAAGTGGTGTAGGCTGGAGTGGTCAGGCCAGGAAGCCTTCATGGAGTTGGTGGGTCCAGAGCTGGGCTGTGACAAGTTGTACATAGGAAGGGGCAGGGCTGTGGGAGCAGAGTGTGCCCGGACTGCAGAGGACCAAGGCATGTGGAGTTGATCTGGGCATCAGTGAAGAGCCCATGAAGTTTCCAGCCTGGCAGTGCTAAAGGGAAAGATGTTTTAGGGAGAGTACTCTGAGTTTTAGAGAGAGGAGGTTATAGAGGGAGCTGAGGGTTGGAAACAGAGAACCAGTCTGGAGCTGGGGACAGGGATGGCAGCGGTGATGGAGGCTGAGAACATGAGATAGTGACAGGTCTCATCACTTCTACAACTGTTTCCCTGAGCAGCCTCTCTGCCTAGAGGTCTGGGCTTCAGTTACTTCAGAACCTTGTTCCCCGCCCACTCTCCAGTCCCAGGTCCACTGTGGACCACTCCCAAAGCCTCTTGGGCATTCCACACCCTCCATATACGGGAGAGCTTATTGCCTGCAATGGGTCCAAGCCTTCCAGACACAAAAGGACTGATGTGGGATACGGGGCAACCATCGTCACCAGAAACAACTTCTTCTGATGAAACTATAACGCTTCTCTCCTCTAGGGTGGCGCCTGGCAGCACCTAAGGTGGTCTGTAAAGGAGCAGAGATGCCTCCTCAGGCAGTACCCTTGCAACAAGCCCCCCCCAGGAATATCCTGCACCACCCTGCAATCACTTCCCCCAAGGGTGACCCGGATAGCTTCCTGACACCAGCTAGAAACACAAGCTAATCCTCCAGTGGGCTACCAGTCTAGGAGCTGGGGAGAGGGGAAAGTCAAGATGGCTACTGGAGAGCTGGCCATCTAGAGAGGCTTCTAGTGGAACAGAATGGAACTCATGTGAGGGATGGCACTATCGGGAGCCCACGTGGTGCCCCTACAAGCCCTGAGACAGTGCTGTCTCCAGATCAAGGCCACCTGAGGGCTGGTGCCAGCCCCAGAGGTCCCCTAACCCTCACGTCCCAACGCCTTCCCAGGGAAACTTCCCTGTCTTTTTGTGTGGTGCAGGTCGCTTATCTACGAAGACCAGATGGAACTTATTAAGCTTAGGTCTGTTGTGACTGAAGACAGATTTAGTTCACACAGAGGCGAGAGCCAACTGCTGTCCTGCCCACGAAGAAGGGGCTGGAAGGTGTGCTGACTGCTGAATTTTAGCTCGAGTGTAAAATAAACATCTCTTTAAGTTTTGAAGGTTTAATGAGTCATAAGATTATTCCAAATTACACGCCGCCCTAATATTCAGTTTCTACCTTTCCCAGTGGGCCAGAGTTCCATTCCTCCTAGTTGTAAAGACTCAAGTTCATTGATGGTAGGAGGTAGTAGTGATTTGTCAAGAACAGTTTCTCTCAAGGAAGGTATGTACCATATGAGCCTGTGTGTGCGTGTGTGTATGAGTGTGTGTGGGTGTGTGCATGTGTGTATGAGTGTGTGTGTGTGTTAGGGTGCAGCTTTGGGGGAGTGGTGTCCTCATGCACACCACTGTTGGCCTGTTTAGAAAAGGTGAGGCAGTCAGGCTGTGTCCTTCCAGGTGGATTAGCCAGTCATGCCTTAACTGGCCCTGAAGGTGTTTGCAGACTCCGACCTGAAATGAAATGCCAGGCCTGGTGGTATAATGCCTATTGCTAAATCAGGCCTTGAAAAATCCCTTCAGTCACCACCCAGTAGAGCATACAGGCTTTGTCTGTGCAATGCTGTAGGGCAATAACTGTGCACATGGTGCTGAACCAACAAAGTCAGTAAGCAGCTGGTGGCCTCTTCCCCTGTGAGGCCCATTGAATCGCTCCAAGAGAGCAAGGAGATGGCTCTTTATCCTTGCAGAGTTTATGCCATTCTGTTTTACTATAAGCCTCTCGAATGTTAATTTGGATAATAGACTTGTTTCTTGATGTGAAGATCAAATAAGAGAGTGGAACCACATCTTCCACACTGAGCTGGAGCCCGAGGTCAAAGCAGTGTGCTCCACTGTGAAGCTCTCAGCACAACATCTGGTGCACGGTCCACACTCAGCCAGAAGCCGCATTGGCATTATGGAAGAGGAGTGTGCATTTCCTCCATGCATGAATTATGGAACGTCAGAGGTGGCAATGGCCTTAGAAGGAGGGCAGGAGATGAAAAGGGTTTTGGCAGAAGCAGGACTCAGACCGGGGCCTCCTGGCTCCTGCCAGGCCTGGAAGCTGCCTCCTTTATGCCTATTTGCCATTAATTTCAGGCCATTTGGTTGACATTCTCCCACTCCGTTATGGACAAACATCAAAATGACTGCTCAGGGCTATCACTGAGGGGACTGTTTTGATCTTTGGAGTACTTTTTTACCAGGAAGACTTTCCCCATACTATTTTCTGGCATGTGGCCTCAATGCCGACATCAGCTGCCATATTTTTACATCGGATCTGCTGCAAATGCTGATCGCCTGTTTACCCAGTCAGGCAACCATGTGCCTAATTCTTCCTAGAAGAAGGCCTTAAATATTCATGAGGAATATGCCTTCATGTATATCGCAGTTGCCTGGTCTGTCACTGCTGTTCTCTGCACGCAGTTATTAGTGTTTGCTCTTGACTATATCAGCAGGTATTTGGCCTCGAAACCTTAAAGAAATTCTCTGCTCCTAATGAACTGCCACAATTACAGTGGCCTATATTTATTTCATTGGGATTGATTTCTCAAATGTCTATACGATGGGAGAGTGGATGGCAGACAAACTGAGAAGTATCTGAGGCAGTTCTCAATCAACTTAGAAGTTTATTTTCCAAGGTTAAGGACATGCCTGGAAGAAAGGAATACAGAATCCCAAAAACAGTCTGTGATCTGTGCCTTCTCCAAAGATAACCCTGAGGGCTTCACTATTTAAGGGGAAAAGCAGGCTGGAGAGGAAAGAGGAAGAGCATGGTCACATTACTGAATCCACATGTGGCAAGGGAAAAGGAGGAGTAGTAGGGGGAGTAGTCAGTCACAAGTCCTCTCTAGCTCAGTGAATCAGCAGTTTAAATAAGAAAAGCTGATCTTTAACCTTTTTTATGTAGCTCTGCTCAGGAACAAATGCAGAGGCAACTTCTTGCCTGTCTCAGCTTTCATCTTAATTTTTTCCTTATGGCAGAGTGCATGGAGGTCCTGAGTCTTTTTTTTTTTTCCCACAAGACATGAGATCCTACTGTCTTAGAAATACTCCATCTCAATGAGAATCGCATTTTGTTTTTAATTTCATGGATGTTTCTTTGTGGATTCTTACTTGTTTTTTTTTTGTTTTATTTTGTTTTGTTTTGTTGGAGTCACTGTCTTGCTCTGTTGCCCAGGCTGGAGTGCAGTGGCAGGATCTTAGTTCACTGCAATCTCTGCCTTCCAGGTTCAAGTGATTTTTGTGCCTCAGCCACCCAAGTAACTAGGGCTACAGGTGCGCATGACCATGACCCAGGAATTTTTTGTGTTTTTAGTAGAGAGGGGTTTTGCCATGTTGGCCAATCTAGTCTAGAACTCCTGGGCTCAAATGATCCATCCGCCTCAGCCTCCCAAAGTGCTGGGATCACATACGTGAGCCACCATGCCTGGCCACGTGTTTTGCATTTGACTTCCTTGAGTCTCAGTTCATGAAAAAGGGGCGCATCACTTCAGATGCACATGCGTGTACAGAGAGTCACATGTGGAGCTGACAGCCCCATCACGGGATCAGGGAAGGTTTCCTAGGGGAGACCTTTGAATCCAGGAGAGGAGGGCAAATTGTGACAGAAGAGGGAAGGCGATTTTATGTACCTGCCATGAGATGAAAAAGCTCCAGTAGGAGATATTAGGATGACTTAAGCTGGAATTCGGAGAAGACTAAGGTGGAGGCCTGGGGTGGGCGAGGGGGTGGGGTCATATAGTGTTTACCCAAGAGCTTACCTGCCGAACTGACACAGATCCCAACTGGAACACTCACTGGCTGTGTCATCCTAGAAAATGACCCTAGCCCCACGCCTCAGTTCCGTCATTGGTAGAGAATCGGTACCTCCCAGAGTTCTTCTGAGACCCGTGAGGTGAGGGGAGCTGGGCACTAACAACTCAGCTCTTGCTCTGTGCCTGCTCCAGGTCTTATTCAGGTGTGCGGTGCATCTCAGTATTGCTAATGGAGTTTTCCAGACTCTACTCTGAATAGCAGTTAAAAAAACAAAAAATTCAGGGCTAGAAGTCGATTCATCACCTGAGGGTGTGAACCCCCTGTGGTCTCCTTCCTTCAGCTTCTCAGCATAATTCAGTGGTATTGCAGCCTTCAGGGTGCTGTGGACAGCTGAAATTGCAGTTGGTGAGATCTCCCATCACCTAGTTAGCTTTCTCTATCTCTTCTCCCATACACAATAATCAACACCACTGCTGCTTTCCCTCCAATTTTCTTCCAGGCTGACTGTTTACCTGTCACGCTTGCTACTTTGCCCAGTGCTGCTGACTCCACAGAGCTGGTGGAATGGATGGAACTCAAGGACAGGGCCTTTTCTTACCCCAGGAAAAAAAAAAAGGCTCTTCTATTTGATAATTTACCTCGTTTCAGCTTCCCTCCAATCCTGCAAATTAGCAGGTCAGGCTGCTTTAAAAAAAAGCTGGTGCATGGCCAGGCGTGGTGGCTGATGCTTGTAATCCCAGCACTTTGAATCATTTGAGGTCAGGAGTTCAACACCAGCCTGACCAACATGGTGAAACCCTGTCTCTACTAAAAATACAAAAATTAGCTGGGTGTGTTGGCACCTGCCTGTAGTCCCAGCTACTCGGGAAGCTGAGGCAGGAGAATCACTTGAGCCTGGGAGGCAGAGGTTGCAGTGAGCCAAGATCATGCCACTGCGCTCCAATCTGGGTGACAGAATGAGACCCTGTCAAAAAAAAATGGTGATGCAGATGCTAGTGCCATGAGGCTGCTTCTAACCCTCCTGTGGTTTCCGATGCCCTCAGTCACATACCTTGTTCTAAGGGCCCTGCGTGTCCTGCCTTGTCGGCCTCTCCCTCACCTCCGCTTGAACTCACTTCTTTCCTGGCTCCTTCCAAAAGCTCCCTAGGCATGCCTACCTCCCTCCTGCCTGAATCCCTGCCGTTCCGTCTGCCTGAAACACTCTCTCTCACTTTTTGCCTGAGTAGTTTCTTCTCATTCTTCTTTCATCCAGGGAGATAGGCCGGGAAAGGGTTTCTGAGCAAAAACTGTTACTAGGTTATTTTCATCCACGGTATATATAAATACATGCATAAATACAAATTGTGACATGTTTAGTTGGATATGGGGCTCTCTGGCTAATCCACAGTTTTGATGAGAGCGGGAACTGTGTCTGTTTCACTTGTACACTGTACTCCCCTGATCACAGGCCTGCCAGGAGCCCAGATGGTACCTTTCTGCAAAGTGGACAGGGGCCCTTCCTCAGGACACTTGATGTATCTGCTGGAACATTGTCTTAGTACTAGAACAAGGCACATTATTACCATCTGCTAGAAAATTAGCATAATACAGCATTCTATGCTGTTGTGGTGGGACCTAGATATGGTGTATTTTCACAGTGCACAAATTGTACAACTGTACTCGGCAACCCTCCCTATCACCTACCACAGTGTCTACATCATAATTAATATTTGTTGAGTAAATTAATTAGTTAATGGGAAAGCCCTGAGATCAGGGTAAGAACAATGGATTCAGAATCTGTCTGCCAGGGTTTTGGGGACAAAAGTCATCACTTGCTAGCTGGCCTTGGTGAAGTCACTCACTGCTTGGAGCCTGTTTCCTTACCTGTAAGACAGGGTTCATGATCCCTGGCATCCTCTTAGGTTTGCTCTGAGGGTCTAGCAAGATCACAGTGCAAAGCTCACATATTTGGCTCATGGTGCCTCAGTGTAGCAGACCTAGTTGGTGCCCGTGCTGTCTCCTGCCCTGTCTTTGCCTTCATTTGCAGGCTGCAAGCTTCTCACCTCAGGCCATCCAGGCTCTCAGCAGTTCTCAAGGCTTTCTCCAAACTGTGTACTTACTCAGCCCTAGGGAGGGCAGGTGCAGGGTGGGAATGGCTGTGGTTGGGGGGAGGGAATTAAGATACCAGGGGCAGCAGCTGTCCGTGGGGATAGGACCTGTGGGTAAATGCCCCGGCCTCCTGTGTTTTAGAGGGATGAGTCTGAGATATTTTCTCTACAGCTCCCCAGACAGTCCCCAGCAGGATGGAGCCTCAGTTTCCCACAGTGGCAACGATCCCAGCAGACCCACCGTAGCTTCTCTCCTTTTCTTTCCTCACCCTCTCCACTTTCTTATTCCAGCTTCCGGGGATCAAATTCTAAAGAAACCACCTATACCCAAGTCCGCAGCTCAGTTCTGCTTTCAGGAGAACATTAATAACACCCATATCCTAGAGAATCAAGCTGGGTTTTTTTCCATTATCTTCTGCTGGAATATCCTGAGGAAGCAGCTTCAATTCCAGCCTCGTCTCTGGAATAACAGGGGCCTTGGGGACAAGTCAATGTCCAGAAGAGGGTGCACAGATGGTGTGGCCCACAGGGATTCTGGGGCTGGGATGGGGGAAGAGGTGGGCAGAGATGAGGAGGAGTGGGGCTAAGGGCAGGGCCTGGGAGACACCATCCTAATGGTTCTGCCCTCAGGAGAGGGCTGCCAGCTGCTCCAGGACAGCCCATTGTTTCAGCTGAGAGAGGCAACAGTGCTTCCTGGAGTGCTGACTGGTCTGCCCATTTCTTCTTGAATTTTTGTGTCAGCTATTGCCACAAAAATGCTACACAGCAAAGCAGCCCAAAAACCAGTGGCTCAAAATCCCAGCCACTGGTTTCTGCAGTTCGCGTGGCTGGCACTGAGCTCTGGGCCGGGCAGCTCTTCTCTAAGTCTCTGCCTTCCCAGGTGATGGTAGAGGCACAGGTTGAGAAGTTCCACCATGCAGGTGTAGCATGTGGGCCATGCTTGCCAGTGTCTTATTGGCCAGAACAAGTCACGTGACTGCATCCTGTGTCAGGGTATTTCCTTCTGCACCCAGGCAAATTTGGTTCAAAAATGTGGACACAGGAAAGGGGAAGAACTGGAACCCTTAAGCATTCCACCGTGTGCATGGGGAGGGTCTCCAGTAGTAAAACCTATTTTCTCCCAAGTATCTGTACTTTCTGGGCATCTCACAGTGACATGACCAGTGCCAGGGAGCAACCTCTGCCTTTAGACTTAGGATTCCAACTTAAAGCTAACCTGGCAAAATCTGCTTCTTCTACACTCAGCCTCGCCTCTGTTTGGTTTTGTTTTTTTTGTTTGCTTGTTTGCTATTTGTTTTTAGAGCTAGGGTCTCTCTTTGTTGCCCAGGCTGGGGTGCTGTGGGGCACGATTACACTTCACTGCAGCCTCAGCCTTGGGTTCGAGCAATCGTCCAACCTTAGTCTCCTGAATAGCTGGGACTACAGATGCCTGCCATCACACCCATCTCCTTTAAAAAAAATTTTGTAGACATGGGGTCTTGCTATGTTGCCCCGGCTGCTCTTAAACTTCTGACCTCAAGCGATCCTCCCACCTCAACCTCCCAAAGTGCTGGGATTGCAGGCATGAGCCACCCCACCTGGTCTCTTGCATCTGTTTAGCATAACCCATCAGCCTGAGGTGCAGGTACAGTTGTTTCCTCTCCATTTCTGAGCATTTACCTGTCTAGTCTGGCAGGGAAGCGCAGTGCTTCCTGATGCCCTAACTCAGCATCGTTTAGAGTCCAAGGCAGCAGCAGGGGTCTCCTGTCAGTCACTGCCATGCTTCCTCCTCCCAGGGAGAAAACACTGGGCCCGGGTGGCCTTCTTTTCCTGATGTCCTAGAACTGATCCTCCCACCCCACTGCTAGTCTGGACTCAGCTCATTCGCGGTTCTCTTCTGGGGCCCTAAGCCTCAGTGAGGACCATCCAAACCCCCCAGAGGTTCTCATCATGTCAGAGCTCCAGAAGGAAGAGTTAGTCTTGATGCTTCCTCCCTGGAGGTTCCTTGGCTCCTTTGCAAATGTGTCCTCCCACCCCACTCCTCCCCTTCCACTCTGGGGGCATGATGCCACGAAATGTCCCATCCCACTTTTGCTGGTGCCCCCACCTTCCACTGCATGCCAGAGGGGGCTGCTCACATGATGCTTTTCAGAAAGACCTTCTCCAACATGACATTCTTCCACCCAGCCTGAGAAGCTGCTGGCAGCTTTTTTTGAAAATAAACAAAATTACTTTTCATTCCACCCTCTTGGTGCATTTGTTTGTTTTCTGCTTAAGGTTGTGTTTGAGCTCAGGGCCTTGAGTGAAAAAAAGCTGGAGAGTTCTAGGCCTGGATGTCCCCTGGCGCCTGTTCTACTGTGACTCTCCATGACTCTGCTCCGAGAAAGAATCCTTTCCCTCATTTCCCTGTCTTCCTTCACAGGCTGGGGCTGGTTGGGGGTGTGGTTGACCCCACATGTGCACTGCTGCCCTCTGTCTGTGTGCCAAGTTTCAAACATCACTTACCCTGCAGCTGGCTGTAAAAAGCATCATAAAGATCAGGCTGGTGGGAGGAGAAGGAGGAGGCATGGCTGGGGGAACTTGAGAGCTATAAACATTTAGGCATCTGCAGCTGATTTAAGAGCATTCTAATTTAGCAGCTGTCTTGGCACAGCTGGCTACCCTGGTGCACAATACCATTGAGCAAAGAATATATTTAATATGATTTATGCAAGCATTGCCACAGAAAGTTTCTAACCAAAATATGGGCTTAAAGTGAGTGGACAGAGGCCAACAGTGAGTGAAGCTTGTGGCATGGTTTGGAGTCCCCATCACCTTTGAAGGTGTGTGTGAGGGGTCGGCAGGGGCCACTTTTTAGCAAAATTGTCTCAAAATTATAAAGACAATTAGTTTAGTGTGCCTGGAGCTCAAGCTCCATTTTCAAATTCCTTCTCTCCCAGGCACCTGCTGTTCATCCTATTTTCTACTACATTCTTTTGCTTATTTGTCCATCCATCCATCCATCCATTCAACTGTCCATCCATCCATCCAACCGCCTGCGTCCATCCATCCATCCATCCATCCATCCATCCATCCATCCATTCATCCAAACATCCACCCAGGACTAAGTAACTGCGTTTGTGCTGGATGCTGGAGCAGTGCAGGCCCATCCTCAGGAGCTTGAATTTTATCAGATGCAGCAGACACTACCAGTGCCCCACGCATATCCCCTTGACCCACACCAGAGGCCACCAGCAGTTTCCATGCATACTGATGCCATCCTATCTTGAACACTTGTGTGTCTCTCTGACCACTTTCTCTGCCATTAATGCTCATGGCCTGTGGCCCATGGGGCTCAGCCCTAAAAGGCTGAGAGGTTAAGAGAGTAATCCTCAGTCAGTATAGGATGGGAATGGGTGGTGATAGCCCCCAGACATAATGTGAGGGATTGAATCCAGATTCCTTGGCCCTTGGTACCTTGTCAGTATAATTCTGAAGTGTGTTCTGTGGAGTTCTTAAATGTTCAGTAGTTTGAATATTTGTTCCCCCAGATCTCATGTTGAAACGTAACCCCCAGTGTTGGGGATGGGGCTTGGTGGGAGGTGACTGGATCGTGGGGATGGATTTCTCATGAATGGTTTAGCACCATCCCCTTGGTGCTCTCCTTGCAATAATGAGTGAGTGTTCATGAGATCTGGTTGTTTAAAAGTGTGTGACACCTCCCCACCCTCTTGTTTCCACTCCCACCAGGTGGGACACCTGCTCCCCTTTTGCCTTCCACCATTAGTGGATGCTTCCTGAGTCCTCTCCAGAAGCAGATGCTGGCACCATGCTTTCAGCACAGACTGCACAACTGTGAGCCAAATAAAGCTCTTGCCTTATAAATCATCCAGCCTCAGGTATTGCTTTATAGCAATGCAGAAATGGCCTCATATAGCAGGTTCCCAGCAGGACTTAGCCATTCACCACAGTGG
Organism: Macaca fascicularis; assembly: GCF_037993035.2. NCBI lineage: Eukaryota > Metazoa > Chordata > Mammalia > Primates > Cercopithecidae > Macaca > Macaca fascicularis. The sequence goes on along the minus strand of NC_088393.1, from coordinate 35,835,073 downwards.
GAACCTGTTCACTGTCACCCACTCATCACAGTGGGGAACCTGTTCACTGTTACCCACCCACTCACTCACCACAGTGGGAACCTGTTCACTGTCACCCACTCACTCACCACAGTGGGAACCTGTTCACTGTCACCCACTCACTCACCACAGTGGGAACCTGTTCACTGTCACCCACCCACTCACCACGGTGGGAACCTCTTCACTGTCACCCACTCACTCATCACAGTGGGAACCTGTTCACTGTCACCCACTCACTCACCACAGTGGGAACCTGTTCACTGTTACCCACTCATCACAGTGAGGAACCTGTTCACTGTTACCCACCCACTCACTCACCACGGTGGAAACCTGTTCACTGTCACCCACTCACTCACCACAGTGGGAACCTGTTCACTGTCACCCACCCACTCACCACGGTGGGAACCTCTTCACTGTCACCCACTCACTCATCACAGTGGGAACCTGTTCACTGTCACCCACTCACTCATCACAGTGAGAACCTGTTCACTGTCACCCACTCACCACAGTGGGGAACCTGTTCACTGTTACCCACCCACTCACTCACCATGGTGGAAACCTGTTCACTGTCACCCACCCACTCACCACGGTGGGAACCTGTTCACTGTCACCCACTCACTCACCACGGTGGGAACCTCTTCACTGTCACCCACTCACTCACCACAGTGGAAACATGTTCACTGTCACCCACTCACCACAGCGGGAACCTGTTCACTGTCACCCACTCACCACAGTGGGAACCTGTTCACTGTCACCCACTCACCACAGTGGAAACCTGTTCACTGTCACCCACTCACCACAGTGGGAACCTGTTCACTGTCACCCACTCACCACAGTGGGGAACCTGTTCACTGTCACCCACCCACTCACCACGGTGGAAACCTGTTCACTGTCACCCACTCACTCACCACAGTGGGAACCTGTTCACTGTCACCCACCCACTCACCATGGTGGGAACCTCTTCACTGTCACCCACTCACTCATCACAGTGGGAACCTGTTCACTGTCACCCACTCACTCACCACAGTGGAAACCTGTTCACTGTCACCCACTCACCACAGTGGGAACCTGTTCACTGTCACCCACTCACCACAGTGGGAACCTGTTCACTGTCACCCACTCACCACAGTGGGAACCTGTTCACTGTCACCCACTCACTTACCACAGTGGGAACCTGTTCACTGTCACCCACTCACTCACCACAGTGGAAACCTGTTCACTGTCACCCACTCACTTACCACAGTGGGAACCTGTTCACTGTCACCCACTCACTCACCACAGTGGAAACCTGTTCACTGTCACCCACTCACCACAATGGGAACCTGTTCACTGTCATCCACTCACTCACCACAGTGGGAACCTGTACACTGTCACCCACTCACTTACCACAGTGGGAACCTGTTCACTGTCACCCACTCATTGGCCTTTCTTGCCTCCTCATCTTACCTCCCCATGCTTTGATTGCGATTCTTGGGATTGCCTCTAAATTAACTGCCTGCCCATGAGTTCCTGTCTCAGAGTCAGCTTTGGGGTACTCCAATCTCAGACAAAAGGGGAGGGTCTGAAGTTTCTTTCACCTTTCTCCTTTGCTAGATCCTATGTTTCCTAAACCTTATGTCTTACCTTTTCATAGATTACCCCCTCATTCTGGGGGAGCACAAGCTCTAGTAGCTTGCTAAGGAGGCATGTCTCATTCATGCATATTTGGAGGCATTTAATTTCTGAAAGAATCTTAAGTCTACCCTAATACTTGTTTGATAGCTTGTGTATAGAATTCTAGAATTTTCTTTTGCAATTTTAAAGATATTTGTATTAGTTTATTCTAACGCTGCTACAAAGAACTACCTGGGACTGGATAATTTATAAAGAAAAGATATTTAATTGGCTCACAGTTCTGCAGGCTGTATAGGAAGCATGGCTAGGGAGGCCTCAGGAAACTCACAGTCAAGGTGGAAGGCAAAGGGGAAGCCGGCCCATCTGACATGGAAGGAGCAGGAGGAAGGGAGAGAGCGAAGGGGAAGGTTCCACATGCTTTGTACAACCAGATTTCATGACAACTCTATCATGAGACAGCAGTAGGGGGATGGTGCTAAACCATTAGGTACCACCCCCAAGGTCCAATCACCTCCCACCAGGCCCCACCTCCAACACTAGGGATTACAGTTCAATATGAGCTTTGTTCACTGTCACCCACTCATTCACCATAGTGAGAACCTGTTCACTGTCAGTCACTCACCACAGTGGGAACCTGTTCACTGTCACCCACTCACTTATTACAGTGGGAACCTGTTCACTGTCACCCACTCATTCATCACAGTGGGAACCTGTTCACTGTCAGTCACTCACCACAGTGGGAACCTGTTCACTGTCACTCACTTATCACAGTGGGAACCTGTTCACTGTCACCCACTCACTAGCCACAGTGGGAACCTGTTCACTGTCACCCACTCATTCATCACAGTGGGAACCTGTTCACTGTCACCCACTCATTCACCATAATGAGAACCTGTTCACTGTCAGTTACTCACCACAGTGGGAACCTGTTCACTGTCACCCACTCACTCACCGAAATCTGTTCACTGTCACCCACACAGACCGAAACCATATCAACACTGCTTTGTCTTCTTAAAGTTCTAGTGTTGTGGTTGGGAATTATGAGGCCGTTTTGTGCCTGGGCGTGTGTGTACTGGTGTGTTCTGTGACTGCTGCTGGTTAGGTACAGAAGCATCCCCTGAGCAATGCTAGTTGTCAGGAAGCCAGGAACAACAGCCTTCCAGCAACTCCTGCTGCATCTTTTTCTGGGCTCTTTGTTCTGTTCTTTATTGACCAATTTTTTAAAATTCATTTCACTGTTACCCTGTTTGAAGGATCATAGTTTCCAAATTTAACTTTTTTTTTTTTTTTTTTTTTTTTGAGACAGAGTATCGCTCTTGTCACCCAGGCTGGAGTGCAATGGTATGATCTTGGCTCACTGCAAACTCCCTCTCCTGGGTTCAAGCAATCTCCTGCCTCAACTTCTCAAGTAGATGGGATTACAGGTGCATGCCACCACACCCGGCTAATTTTTGTATTTTTAGTAGAGACAGGGTTTCCCCATGTTGGCCAGGCTGGTCTCGAACCCCTAACCTTAGTTGATCCACCCCCCCCCCCCAGCCTCCCAAAGTGCTGGGATTGCAGGCATGAGCCACCAAACCCGGCCTTTCAAATTTAATTTTTAAAAATGTGTATTTGTGAATTTGTTTTGATTAAGTACTAATTCTCCATGATGTAATTTAAATGGCACCCAGGACTTACGGTGAAAAGCAGGTGATTTCCAGTGCAGCTTGTGCTTCCAGCTCTTGCACATCCTTCACACATGCCTTATGCGTGTGCAAGCATGTCAATGTGTGTTCCTTAAGAAGAAACACGCAAAAACCAACTCAGCCCCAAACTATTGCATATGTTACCACACCTTGCAGGCTCTCTGTCCTGGAGTTTACATTTTCATGCAGAAAGATGCCATTTAGCCTGCTGAATGTCTCAAGGTGCCATGGGAGTCAGGCAAGGCCTGTCTGAGAAGTTGAGGCCTGAAGGGAGATAGGAACTAACATCAGGGAACTGGCTTGAGCTCCAGAGAGAATAAGAGCCAGGTTTGAGGGCTTGGGGAAGCAGACAGGGGACTTTATAAGGTGACGAGATAGAAGCTGGAGAGATGGGCAAGGGTTGGATCCTGGAGGGCTTGAATGTGTGGCCATGCCTAGCAGTCTTTTTTTTCTTTTCTTTCTTTTTTTTTTTTTTTTTGAGATGGAGTCTCACTCTGTTGCCCAGGCTGGAGTACAGTGGCAAGATCTCGGCTCACTGCAAGCTCCACCTCCCAGGTTCACGCCATTCTCCTGCCTCAGCCTCCCAAGTAGCTGGGACTACAGGCGTCCGCCACCACACCCGGCTAATTTTTTGTATTTTTAGTAGAGATGGGGTTTCACCATGTTAACCAGCAGTATTTTCTTTTTGCAGATAAAAGGGGTGAATTGCTTCATTGAGAGGAAGGCCTTGCCATGAGCAAACCTGAAATAATAAAAATAGATGTCAGTTGATTGCCAGACACTATTCTGTCCTTTACCTGTATGACCTCCTTTTACCTCCATGATAGGCTTATGAGCTGGGTAGTGTTATCATCATCATTTACATTTTACCAATAAAAACCTTAAGGCACAGACAGGTTTAGTGACTTATTCAAGATCACACAGCAAATAAGTGGCAGGGCTGGGTTTTGAACCTGTGTTGTCTGGTCTAAAGCCCTTGCTCTTAACTCCTGCACCTCCTGCTGCTTAGCTTTCCTTTCTTGCCCTCAGTCTCCTTTCTTTTTCCTCAGCCCAGTGCACCTTCTAGCATCACATTTGAGGAATCAGGGTCTTTTGTGTTCCCAGGTCACCCACTTGGTCTGCTTCCAGGACAGGCATTTAGGTATCAGCCACCCACACCTCAAGAACTTATGTCCCGTCAAAGAGGGTGATGGTGCATTTGGAAATTATCTGTCCAGTCCCCCATTTTTCCCATAGGGAAACTGATTTCAGAGGGAAAGTGGGACTGGGGAGGGTAGATAAGGGAGATTTTGACAAATGAGAGGAAAAGCAAAGGAAGGCAAGGGATGGAAGAAAGGCAAAGTGTGGAAGTACTGTGTGAACACCGTGTTCTTGCTTCCATAAGTGTCCCCACCTGAAGTCATAGTGCTCTGTGAAGGAGAGCACATTTCGCCTGGAGCTTGGGGTGCACGCTTGAGTTATGGATCAACTCCAGCTACACGTACAATTACGGGCAAGCCACTTTGGCCTCTGAGCCTCCATTTTCTTATCTATATAGCCTGTTTTATTAGGTTTTGGAAGAGATTCGAATGAGATAACAGATGTGAAATGCATAAAAGACTACCTTCATTATCCACGCACAGTGGCTCTCTCCTGTAATCTCAGCACTTTGGGAAGCTGAGGCTGGACTATTGCTTGAGCTCAGGAATTTGAGATAAACCTCAACAACATTGCGAGATCCAATCTCTACAAAAAGTAAATTAATTAATTAAAAATTTAGCGACGTATGCTGGTGTGTGCCTGTAGTTCCAGCTGCTCAGGAGGCTGAGGTGGGAGGATTGCTTAAGCACAGGAGGTCAAGACTGCAGTGAGCCATGGTTACACCATGCACTTTAGTCTGGGTGACACAGCAAGACCCTGTCTCAAAAAAGAAAAAAAAAAAAAAAGGCCGGGCACGGCGACTCACACCTGTAATCCCAGCACTTTGGGAGGCCAAAGCAGGCGGATCACCTGAGGTCAGGAGTTTGAGACCAGCCTGGTCAACATGGTGAAACCCTGTCTCTACTAGAAATACAAAAAATAGTTGGGTGTGGTGATGTGCACCTGTAATCCTAGCTGCTGGGGAGGCTGAGGCAGAAGAAACACTTGAACCCAGGAGGCAGAGGTTGCAGTGAGCTGAGATCATGGCATTCCACTCCAGTCTGGGAGACAAGAGTAAAACTCTGTCCCCCAAAAAAAAGAAGAAGAAAAAAAAGACTATCTTCATGCATTCAGTAAACATTTGTTGAGACACTACTTTATGCCAGGCTCATGAATAATACTGAGAGAAGCCCTTCCTTGTTTCTGGCACTGTGCTAAGCATTTCATATGCATTATTTAATTCTTTCAACATCCTATGCAAAAGTACTGCTGCTATTGTCAATGATGAAAACAAAGACCACCCAGGGAAAAAAAAAAAAAAAACAGCTTGATTCCTGAACTCTGGGAGTTAGCAAGGAAATACACACCAATGAAGAAATTTACCAAGCAGTTTGTGGTTTTGAAATGCTAGGGGAGAAGGGCATATAGTTCATGGCAGTTCTGTTGATTAGGGATTGGACGCTAGCACTCTGAATTAGATGGAATAAGTCCATGTGTCTGAACATCATTGGTTTAAACAAAAACCATGGGCATTGCTCACGAGAGCAACTGTAGACAGGTGCAATACAGAGTCTGGAACTCCAGGACGCTCAGAGTTCATGGCCCTTTCACAGGTCAAGCTGGGGAGGATAGAGTTCAGGTTCACTGTCTCCTACGCAAGCTGTACTAAGCTGGGGCATTTTTCATTTCCATAGCATCCTTGACTTGAAGTTGAGGAAATAGAAGTGGAAAGGTGAAGTAATGTGTCCAAGCTCACATAGAAGCCAGGATTTAGACCCAGGTTGACTTTTTTGGAGCCTGTACTCTAAACCATGACTTTCTGTTTATTACCTTTTTTTTAGAAAGGTGTTCTTTAGGCTTAGTTTGTGGGAAGGGATTCTGGACGTGAGAACACAGGTTGGGGGAGGGGGGGTCTTTATTCTTAGGACAAAGAAAACTTTTCTGTTCACTGCCTTTCTAATTTCCAGCAGAGAGAAAGCTGGGTCTGTGGGGTGAGAACAGAAACCTCCTAGAGGGCTGAGGGCTTGCTGGGAGACTCAGGGCTATCTCAACCCTGCCTGATGCCCCTCTCTTGTGGACAGCACCCCACTTCTTGGCTCATCTCCTTGAAGGCCCCAATTTCCCTTGAGTTACCGTCCGATAACGGTGTCAATGGGAAGCCAAGGCTGCATTGTCAGCCTGGCTGCAAATCAAAATAATTTGACATATTCTTTTCCGGATTTCATGTGGATCATGATGTTCCCCAGAAGGAAATGAACAAAATCTATAAAAGGGAGAAAAAAAGTGGTTTTTGCCTTGGATGATCCACATATGGAATAAATTTATTGAGAAATTAGCATTTCTCCATAATACCAGCAGCATGAGCAGTCAATAGAAAGTAATGAATCCCATGCAATCAATAGACAATAAATTCAGGGGTCAGAATGCTGCAGGAATTTGAAAGCTTCCATGAGAGACATTGCATGGAGGAAGGGGCCGGTTGGGAGGGCCCAGCTGTGAGCCAGGCTGCACCTGGGAAGGCAGAGGAACAATCATGGACGTAAATGGAAGAGCAGCAGCACCAGAGCTACCCTGTGCCCAAGAGACTCCTGGAGAATGGAGCCGTAAATCCTGCAAACAGCAGCCCCGGGCAGTGGGCCTCCAGGGCAGCCTGCCTGGTTTACGGACTTCAGCTGAGCCTTGGCTTTGGATTTGGGGTTGAAGACTGGTTCTCAATTTTGATAGTTCATTATAATAAACCGGGGAGGTTTAAAAAAAAAAAAAAATCATACATTTCCTGAGCCCCCTTCCCAGAAATCTTTACCTAATTGATCTGGAATGGGCCATGGCGCTGGTTTATCTTATAAAAGCACCCCAGGAGTTTCCAAAGTGCAGTTGATTCTGGCCCTTGGGCTGGAGGCTGAATCGTGAAAGCACAATTTAAGAGACCTTCCTACCTAACAGGTGAGGATTTCATGGGCCTGGAAGTTGGGCATGCAAAAAAAAAAAAAAGGAATTTTCTTTATAACCAGAATTCATTTTCCATCCTCACATGTTACTTAAAATGTAATGGTACCCATTGAGGTAGACTCGGGGAATCTTGAAGCTTAAACTTCCTTCCTTCTGATCCCTCAACTTACTTAGAATTCTGTGGCTCCCCCAGGGAATCACTGTGAGCGGCTCAGGTGTGAATGGTGCAGGCTGTGGGGTGGTGGGTCGGGAGGGAGAGGGAGGTCAGGAACAAGCAAGCAGCACTGTCACCTGAAATGAGAGTGGGTCTGACACTTGGGCTGGCATCTCCTGTATGGGCCTCGGTTTCTGTTGGGTCCACCCAACAGAACTTCTGTGTCCTCTCCATAACTTCAGAACTTATCAGGGTCCCCTGACCTGTTCCCCATCTCTCTCTTTCTCCAAGGGGCCTTAGCAAGGGGGCACCTGCCTAGACAGCCCCCTCTGCCCAGCCAGCTTCATGAAGCCCCTATGGAGGGCCTGCAGGCTCTGGCATCTGTACCCCCAAAAGTGGTAGCTCAGGTCTCCTATGCTGTCAGGTTTCCTAAACTTCTGGGGAGTCCTATGGACTTCCCTTCTCACCCAGGGTTTTTTTTGTTTGTTTGTTTTTGTTTTTGTTTTTGTTTTTTGCGGGGGCGGGGGTGTGTTTGTTTATTTGTTTGTTTTGAGACGGAGTCTCACTCTGTCACCCCAGCTGGAGTGCAGTGGCGGGATCTCAGCTCACTGCAACCTCTGCCTCCTGGGAGTAATTCAAGCGATTCTCCTGCCTCAGCCTCCCAAGTAGCTGGGATTACAGGCATCTGCCACCAAACCCGACTGATATTTTTGTATTTTTAGTAGAGATGAGGTTTCATCATGTTGGCCAGACTGGTCTCGAACTCTGCCTCAGGTGATCTGCCCACCTTGGCCTCCAAAATCGGCTGGGATTACAGGCATGAGCCACTACGCCTGGCTTCACCCAGGGGTTTGATCTCAGAATAAGAAGGGGTTGGGCTCTTTCTCCCCTCAGATACTCACCCTAAAGCTCATCTATTCTAATTCTAAGTAAAGTATCTGCCCTTCTTCCACCCAAGAGGTGTTTCTTTTTAATTTCCATTTCATTTTATTATTCTTGAACCACCTCTCTCGGTGCAGGAGGATTTGGAAGGCATATGCTGCTCAGACCCGTGCTCGTTCTGCTGCCTAAGTTCTTGATTCTCAAGAAGCCCTTTCTCTGAAAGATTTCCTCTGTCTTAGAAACACAAAAGGTGTTCTGGAAGCTCAGAGGTCAGGAACTGACTCTTTGCACTGCCCTCAGGGTAGAGATGATCTAGAGAGAAAATTTAAGAAAGTTGAAGGCCTGGAAGAAGCCTCCATTAAATCTCAACAATGTCATCCCATCAAGCCTGGTTAGAGAAGCTCTGAAAAGCAGGAATCAGAAACTGGGGACGAGGGATGGAACTCGATCCTATAGACTCGTGCCATTGCCCGTGCCATGCCTCTGTCTTGGAAGCCCTGGTCCTGTCTGCGCTAGACGGTATTTGACTTTCTTGTAAGGCCTTCCTCTTCCAGGAAGCCCACCCTGCATCTAGGGGCCTGGTATCAGTCCCACCCACGTCTCGTGTCTTGGGCTCTTGCTGCTTCATTCTGCTTCTCATTTGGAACTGCCTGGTGGTGGTTTTGTTTGTCTGTTTATTTGTTTGTTTGTTTTAAATCACTGGTACTGCTATTAACTCTCTTGTTAAAAATTAATTTTTACTAGAATGTGAGTCTCTGAGAAGCAAGGACTGTATTTGATTTAGATTGTGGTCCTAGTATCTAGCATATAGGGTGTAATAAGTCCTGAGAAATGGAGAGTGAAGACAGAAGATATATAAGTATCTCTGCTCTGTCTCCTCCATGAGACTGGGTGTTCTTCTGTCTCACTTTCCTGAGGTTATATCCATTCCTGCAAAGTAAGATACACAGCAAAAATAATTGTATTTCTTTGGTGTCCTGTGTCTACACGGTAAAATTAAACTTTGTTGCACATCACACAAGGCCTCTGTGGTCCAGCCGATACCTGCCTGGACCCATCTCCCAGCCTTGAACATCCTGCTCTTTCTTGCCTCTGGGCTGCTGTACCTTCTGTTCCTTCTACCTTGAATGCTTTTCCTCCAACTGTCCAGTTGACAAACTAGCGATCTCCCATCAGTCTCTGGGCCTTACTCAGATGCAGCTGCTCACTGGAGCCTCCCACACTCCTACAGGCAAACATGAGCATGCTTCCCGTGTGTCCTGCTGTAGCCAGGGCGTCCCCTCCTCGTTATTCACAAGCCCACCCTGCAGACAGCCTTTCTAGCCATTTCTATTCTGATTGCTGGAGGTTACCTCCAAAATACAACATAAAATATAATTTTCTTAGACATGTCTTGGTACCCCAGTGTATCAACAGATGGCATTTTAAGTACCTCTCTCCTCCTTTCTATGTTTGCTATTCCTATTATTATGTTTAGTTTTTATATTTGGCTACTTTTATATATTTAAGCCTCTACATTTCTTGTTGCATCAACTTTGACAGTGACTTATGTTTGCTTCACAGCTCATGAGGTGAGGGCCGGGGCCCTGTCTCCATTAATAATTATTACTTGGCGGGGCGAGCGAGGATGGTTAATAGGTACAGAAATATGGTCAGATAAAATGAATAGGAGCTAATATTTGACAGCACAACAGGGGGACTATAATCACCAATAATTTGTTTTATATTTAAAAATAACTAGAAGAGTATAATTGGAATGTTTATAACACAAAGCAATGATAAATGCTGAGGAGATGGATACCCTATTTACCCTGATGGGATTGTGATGCACTATATGCCTGTATCAAAATCTCTCATGCATCTCATAAAAATATAAACCTACTATGTAGCCACAAAAATTAAAAATTACAAAAAAATACTATTTTAAAAAAAGAAGTATGGCCAGGCATCACCATGCCTGTAATCTCAGCAGTTTAGAACACCGAGGTGGGAGGATTGCTTGAGCCCAGGAGTTCAAAACCAGCCTAGGCAACAAAGCAAGACCCCATCTCTACAAAAAAATTTAAGTTTGAGGCTGCAATGAGCTATGATTGCACCACTGTACTCCACCCTGGGTAACAGAGCAAGACCCCGTCTAATTTATATATATAAAAAACTTGTTCTAAAGAGTTGTACCAGTGTGGATTTTCACCAGGAATGTGTACAAATTCCAGATGGGATAATGTATATTTTTATCTGACAACATAATTGTTATTAACTTTTTTGTGTCTGTTGCTCTCCTAGACTTTAATTATTGAAGGCAGGGGCAGAGGGGATTCGCCCAGAGCCTGGGAGGGCAGCGTCCATTCATTCAACTATTAGAAGAATTAACCCAAACTTAGAAATAAGGGATTGCTGGGTGTTCTTTCTAGGGAGTGCTGGATTGACACCTCTCATTGACTTTCTACTGACAGGGCTACATTACAGTTCCACCGGGGAGAAGTGAACCTATAGATTTTGGTCTGGTTGAGATACAAATAATTTCTAAATGGTAGAAAGGATAACCCTGGCCAGGTGCAGTGGCTCATGCCCGTAATCCCAGCACTTTAGGAGGCCAAGGCAGGAGGATCACTTGAGCCCAGAAGTTAGAGACCAGCCTGGGCAAGATGGTGAGAGCTCATTTCTACAAAAATAGAAATTGAAAATTAGCTGAGTGTGGTGTTGTGTGCCTGCTATTTGGGAGGCTGAGGCAGGAGGATCGCTTGAGCCCAGGACTTTGAGGCTGCAGTAAACTATGATCATGCCACTGCACTGCAGCCTGGCTGACAGAGAGAGACCCTGTCTCTAAGAAAAACAATAAAGAACAGGTAACCCCAATGGTTATGGGTATCGGCCCTGAGAGCATTACCTAGTTTTGCATCTAACATAGCACTCATCCTAACATTCTTTTAAGTTGCCTAAAATACCCTCTTCCTCAGATTCTCATTTGATAGAGTTTCGACGTCTTGCTGGTTGCCTCTTAATGAGTTAAGTGAAACCTTTGACACATATTTATCTTGTGTTTGCATAAAAGTCAAGTTTTTATCTTTTTGAAATTGTACTATAACACAACAATATAGTATTAGTAGAAATTTTAGCCCCAATAGTTTATTATGGGAAGCTCCTTCAAGGCAAGACCATCTTTTCTTTCTTTAGACACATAGTGCTACGGTTATTATTTTGAAAAAAACAGGGCCAAGGTCTTGTTAATAAGAGAAATGTCTGCTCCTCTGGTGAGACTCGACTGACAGAGTCTTTGGAAGAAGGTTACTATTCACAGTAATGAAGAGGGTTTGCCCTTAGGTGTTTCAGAAATAAACCTACCTTTGTCTTTTCTCTTAAAGAAAATCTGAACTGGTTTCAAAACCCTTGTCATCTCTCACATTCATCTCTTTCCTGGATCTGCTTTTTATCAGAAGAACCCCCACTTCCTGGGCCATCTGGGGTAGGATGTCACCACTGCCAGAGCATTCTCTTTGATTCCCAAATGTCTATCCTGCCAAACCTGGACATGTTCTACCCTTTATTCTGCCTGGCTCACAAGATGGTTGTAAGACAGTGGTTCTTAACTGGGGGTGACTTTGCCCCCTAGGGGACATTTGACAATGCCTGAGGACATCTTTAATGGCTGCAATTCAGGGGGTGCTGCTCGCCAGCAGTACTGCTAAATAGCCCATGCACAGGACAGCCATGCATGATTAAGAATTATCTGGCCCCAAATGCTGGAAGTGTCACGGTTGAAAAACCTTCTTGTAAGGGAGATATGAAATAAAAACTTTGCATTCTATTTACATTTTACAGATGAGCTAACGGAGGCTCGGAAAGGTTAGTTGCCCCGCCCAAGGTCATACAGCAAGGAAAGAGACAGCTGCCAGATCACAGTTCTTTTAGGCCTGCTCTTTATTCTCAAGTACGCTGCATCTGGGGCTATCGATGGAACTGGGTAGTTGCCACTGCAGAGTGTGGAAGAGCACTGGATTAGGAAAGAGGAGAGGCTGCTGAGAAAGTGGGAGAGGTGTGAGACCCGCTAGTCTCATTTGATAAAAATATGAAGCATGTCAATGACTATGCACATTTAGCTATTTGTGCTCGTTCTCTGGCTGCTGCGGGAACCCAGGAGTCCTCAACAAAGATCTCCACAGGTGATCACAGAGTGTGGTGGTTTAGTGACAATCCAGTTCATTTTAAGGTGCAGCCCTGTCTTAGGCTCTGAAAGCAGTGGCGTGTATGACAGGGACTGAGAAAACTTTCCTCTGTTAAGTGGGAGAGGAGGTAGACAGGGGTAGTTTAGTCTCCATTAATAAATGGAAGCTGGCCAGCACTCCCAGGACATGCACGATCGCCCTCTGCCAAACAGCTGGCATCAGCAATCAGTTCTGGGAGCTGAGGAGTTGAGGAATGAAAATGAGCTGTTGGCTCCAGGGAGGGACAAGCAGCTCTTTAGAAAGATTAAAGTTACCCCGTGCCTTTCTGTCCCCTAATTACATTCCTTCTAGAGGATGTATCTGGATAACCTGAGAATCTGCCACAGCTGTGCAAAGCCAATAGACCATTACCTTGTTCCACATAAATTGTGGGAAGGGGCAGAAGGAGCTGGTGCAAAACCACATGACCCTAAGCTGGTACCTGCCCAGGTCTGCACTTTCCTACCTCGATGCCTTTGCTGACACCCTTCCCCATGCTTGGCATTCCCTTCCTAGTGTGCTGACACCCTCCCCTTGCCTAGCCTCAAAACTCCTCTTCTTCAATGCCACTTCTGCGAAGCCTGCCTTTAACTTCCATCTGGAAATGACCACTTTGCCCCCTGAATTCTTGTAGCCTGTCTCTTTATCTGCCTGTTTCTTGTGAATCTTATGATTCTCTTTGTATTGTGTTGCAGACTGAATGTTTATGTTTCCCCCAAACTTTAAATGTTGAAATCTCAACCCCCAGTGTGATGGTATTTGGAGGTGGTGCCTCTGGGAAGTAATTAGGTCACAAGGGCAGAGCCCCCATTCTTATGAGAAGAAGCCAGAGATCTGTTCCTTCTGCTCTCTACCATGTGGGAGCACAGTGAAGACAGGAAGCTGCCAACCAGGAAGCAGCCCTCACCACACACTGGGTCGGCTGGCGCCGTGATCTTGAACTTTCCAGTCTCCAGAACTGTGAAAAATAAATTCCTGTTGTTTATAAGCCACCCAGTCTGTGGCATTTTATTATAGCAACCCCAGTTGACTAAGTCTTGCACTTGTTTGAGTTTATATCTAATTCTATTTTGTGGTTTCCTAAAAGAAAACACTCATACAAAGATATTTTGTGGAAACTAAGAAGAGGAGTGTCACATAGGAGAGCCCACTGCTGCAGCGATGTCTTGGGTCTCTGTGCTCTGAATCCCTGCTTGGCCAGCCTCCTGGAGGTGAGTGGTCTTGTTTTTCTCTCTTCTCTTTCCCAGCAGGCACTACCTTGACTGACTCCTCTTTCTTCTATACTGGAGATTACAGTTATCCTCGCTTGAGCTTCTGCCTCCATCTTGTTCACCCTGACCCCACGGGATGTCAGTCTTGTGATCCTTCAGAGTCACCCTCATTCCTACACCAACCCCAAGCAGCTCATCAGAGCGTATCCCCCCAAAAACAGGGCTCTGGCTGCTCAAAGAGGAGTCCTGGCAATTAGAGATTTCTCCTTTTTATTGCCTTACTCCCTGGATCCTTACTTTTCCTCTCTGCTACATCGGATGGAGGGTATTTATCTTTGCCCGTCCACTTCTGTTCTAGCTCTTAACCTACACAGGTGCTTAAAAGCCACTTGATTGGATGAATGAATTAGATATTTTTCTTGCTGGAGTCTCTGTCAAGATAGACTGAGGACCCCAATTCCTACCTGAAAAGAACATTTCTTGACCACTCTACCTGCCTTTCTCCCACGTCTTTGCCCTGGCTTCCTGAGGGGGCTTGTCTTATCTAGACCTGAGGGGAAAAGGACAGAAAGAGAGTGATTGGAAGGATTATTTTCTGAACAATTCCCCTGCCTAGGAACCAAAGGATGTGAGGTAGCAGGAGGGAGTCATGATCAGTAGAGGAGGAAAATGGAGAAGCAAGAAAATTCTTACATAAAACTTTCAAACTTTAGGAGAGGAGAAACTTTATATTTCTTATATTGTGAAACCTTAGACACTAGAAGCTGTGAAAAGAAATTTTCCAACTGAGTTTTAGCAGAATCTAAAGACTGGTGAACCTTTATGAAAAAATAGGTTTGGTTGTAGCAGTGAAACTTAACAAGAATATAGGCTGCTCATTAAATACGCTGCCTGCCTGTGTTCAAAATTGAAGGGTGTCTTTCTAAAGTTATACCATGCTTCAGTGTCATTCCAATGTATTTTCTTAGTCCTTGACATTTAATTATTCACAACTGCTTTTTACTGCCTCATTTATATTACCATCATGAATGTAATATTATCATGCAATTAAATGGCATAATATCTTGCAAAACTCACTGTCTGCCAAGTAGGTTCTAGATACTGGTTAAAACAGTTGAGTTGGCAATCAATGGAACATTAAAGTATTTTATGGGAATTAAGAAACGCAAGATATATTGAATTTCAATGGCTGCTAGCTGAATCCTCTAACTCCTTTGTAAAGCTTGTTAGCCCAGTATCCAAATTAAGTCTCCAGCTCTAAAGTCAGACTTCAGAAGCAAAATCACATCAGCTGCACTTAAGAAAAACAAGAGGAGAAAATAAGAGGTAAAGCAAATTCAAGTAAGTCAGCTTGAAATCTTTAGGTGGTCTTTGAATTTGTTTAAAAGAAAGAAGAATTACATTACACACAAAAGAAGGGGATAAAGTATAGTATGTAAATTTAAAATGCTGCTTTTCAGACTTCTGGTTTATTATCTGGCAGGTTGGAGCTCAGAAGTCTCCACTTTGTTCTAATAACAAGTGAAAAACTGACTTTATCATAGGATGTTTTTCTCTCCACACACCTTGCCATTGCAGTACTAAACGTCTGTTCACCTCAGTTCCTGTACCAAGTATACCATGTCCACCTTGCAACAAAAATTACAGGGCATACTACAAGGAAAAAAACACAGTTTGAAGAAACTGAACAAGTACCAGAATCAGAGTCTGATATGGCAGGAATGTTGGAATTATCAGCCCGGAAACTTTACAAATATGTACATAAGTAATATGCTAAGGGTATTAATGAAAAAGTACATAACATGCAAGAACAGATGGATAATATAAGCTGAGGAAAGATCTTTGAGTATATAACAATAGAAACTGCCAAAACTCAAAAGCAAACAGAAAAAAAAGACTGGGGAAAAAAAAAGAACAGAGTGTCTAAGAACTGTGAGACAACTACAAAATGTGTATCAAGGGGCAGAGGGAGGAATTAAGAATATTTTGTTATTATAAAATATGCACTTTGTGAAGTGCTATGGTGTTATCAGAAGGTGGACTTGGAGTAGTTGTAAATGTATATCGAAAACTCTAGGGCAACCATTAAACAAGTAAAAGAAATACAGCACACTTAGTGGTGAGAAACTCAGAACTTTCCCTGTAGGATCAGGAACAAAGCAAAGAATGTTACCGCTTTTTTTTTTAACATTGTACTGAAAGTACAGCTAATGTAATAAGACAGGAAAAAAAACACAAAAAGTATACACATTGGTAAGAAAAAAAATACAACTGTCTTTGCAGAGTATAATCCTCTCTGTAGAAAATCTAAAAGATTTGGCAAGAAAATTCTTGGAATAAGCAATTAAGGTTTCAGGATTCAAGGTTAATATACAAAAGTGAATTGCATTTCTATATACCAGCAATGAACAAGTAAAATTTGAAATTAAAAACACAATACCATTTACATTAGTACCCTGAACATTGAAAATAGGAAAAATCCAACAAATTATATGTAAGATCTATACAAGAAAACTTACAAGACTCATGAAAGATATCAAAGAGCTAAATAAATGGAGAGATATTCCCTATTTATGAATGAAAAGAGTCAACATTGTCAAGATGTCAGTTCTTCCCAACTCATCTATAGATTAAATGAAATCTAGATAAAAATCTCAACAGGTTATTCTGTGGATATCAACAAACTGATTTTAAAGTAATATGGAGAGGAAAAAGACCCAGAATGACCAACTCAGTATTGAATGACAAGAACAAGGTTAGAGAACTGACACCATCTCTCTGGATTCAAGACTTAGTGTAAAGCTACAGTAATTAAGACAGTATGGTTTGGTAAAAGAATAGACAGGTAGATCAACAGAAAAAAATAGAGAGCCCAGAAACAGACCCACATAAATAGAATCAATTGATCTTTGACAAAGCAGACAATACAGTGGAGTCAAGATAGTCTTTTCAACAATTGTTGCTGGAACAATTATACATCCACATGCAAAAGAAGTGAATCTGGACACTATCTGCTTACACCCTTCACAAAAATTAAACTCCAAATGGATATAAACCTAAATGTAAAACACAAAATTATAAAACTCTTAGAAAATAACATAGGAGAACATCTAGGTAACCTTGGGTATGGTGATGACTTTTTAGATGTAACACCGAAGGTATGATCCATGAAAGTAATAATTGATAACTTGAGCTTGATTAAAATTAAAAACTTCGGCTCTATGGAAGACAATGCAAAGAGAATGAGAAGCCAAACCACAGATAGAGAGAAAATATCATCAAAAGACATATCTCATAAAGGACTTTTATCCAAAATATACAAAAACCTCTTAACACTCAATAATAAAAAAAATGAACAACCAATTTAAACCTAGGCAAATGACCTGAATAGACATCTCACCCAGTAATATTTACAGATGGCAAGTAATCATATAAAAAGATGTTCAACATTATATGTTATTAGAGAATTTCAAGCTAAAACATTGAGATACCACTGCCCACCTGTTAGGATGGCCAAAATTGAAAACACTGACATCAACAAATTCTGGTGAATATATGGGACAACCAGAATTCTCATTCATTGCTGGTTGGAATGCAAAGTGTACAGCTACTTTGAAAGACAGATTGACAGTTTCTTATAAAACAAAACATGTAATTCAGCAGTCATACTGCTTGGCATTTGCCCAAGGGAGATAGAAACTTACATTCAAACAAAAACCTGTACATGGATATTTATAGCAGCTTTATTCATAATCGTTGAAACATGGAAGCAGTCAAGATGTCCTTCAGTAGGTGAATGGACAAATAAACCGTGTGGTACATTCAGAAAATGGAATATTATTCGGTGCCAAAATGAAATGAGCTATGAGGCCATAAAAAGGCGTGGATATTACTAAGTGAATATTACTAAGAGAATGCACATTGCTAAATGAAAAAGGCAAATCTGAAAAGGCAACATACTGCATCACTTAACTATAGGATATTCTGAAAAAGACAAAACTTTGGAGTCAGTAAAAAGATCAGTGATATCCAGGAGTTAGGAGGGAGGGAAGAATGAATAGATGAACCCAGGATTTTTAGGGTAGTGAAACTATTCTGTGTGATACTACAGTGGTAGATACATGTCATCATGCATTTGT
The DNA here is from genome assembly GCF_037993035.2 of Macaca fascicularis. NCBI lineage: Eukaryota > Metazoa > Chordata > Mammalia > Primates > Cercopithecidae > Macaca > Macaca fascicularis. The sequence goes on along the minus strand of NC_088393.1, from coordinate 35,817,097 downwards.
CAAAACCCACAGAAGGTACAACACCAAGAGAAACCCTAATGTAAACGTGCACTTTAGGTGATAATGATGTGTCAATGTAGGTCCATCAGTTAACACAGATGCACCCCTATGGTGGGGAATTTTGATAGTGAGGAGATTGTGTGTGCAGAGACGGGGTATATGAAGACTGTGTATTTTCCTCTTGATTTTCCTATAAACCTAAAACCTCTCTGAAAAATAAAGTTTATTCTCTTAAAAATGGTGCTTTAGATGAATATTTACTAACATTAGAAGTTGTTTGCAATGTTTTAAGTGAAAAAATTTACAAAGCCAATTACTGTTATACATTTATATTTATAAATATGTATGTTTATATTTATGTCACTTAGGACAGTGTGGAGCAGATAATAGCATGTTTATATCTTTACTCACATGTTTAATTCTCTTAATAAAACTATAATGTAAACATGTTATTACCAGTATAATCCCCTTTTAATTTAAAAGTGCATAGAAATAGTTTTGGAAGAGTATGAAACCAGTTTCAGAATTTTTGGAATCATTCCTGGAAGGATATGAAAGGATTCTCTGTGGCCAATTTTTCTTTTCTTTTGTTTATCTCTGTTTTATTATTTCTCTATAGTGAACACGTACTGATATTTTTCAATAAAAACAGTAATTTTTTTGTTTGTTTTACTTTGTTTAAATTAGACTTTTCAACAGGTAGCTCACACTGCACATGAGGGTATAGAGTGAAAAGCAAATCTTCCTGGATCAAGTCCCCTGGTCTCTTTACGTTCTCCATCAGAAGACCAAGATTTCACAAGGAAATAGTTCCTACTGAATCTTTTCAGAGACTGTCTCTATATTGACAAGCATAAGTGTATACGAGTTACCTTCTTTTCCCCGTGACAAATGATAGCATCCTATACACAGTTATTTACCCTGCTGTTTTATTTTGTTGCACATCTTAGAATTTGTTCTAAATCCATACATACAAAGCAGACTCTCTGTTTTTAATGTCTGTAAAATATATTATTGTTTAGATGCACTATGATTTATTTAACACCTCCTCCAATAATGGGTATTTAGGATGCTTTGTCTTTTGCTTCTGCAGACATTGATGTTACAGTAAATATCCTTGTATAGACTATTTTTCTGCATAGGCACAAGAATATCTGGGGTATAAATTTCTTGAAACAAAGGTACCAGGTCAAAGAGTTAATGCATTTTAAAATGTTGGCATTTGCCAAATGGCCGTCAAAAGCATTGTGCCAGTTGAAACTCCCAGCAAAATGATTGAGCACCTGTATATCTAATATGTACTTACCAGAGGTAGCCAAATATCTATGTATGCCTTTCCTCACCCAGCAAGGTGCTGTCAAATATTATTTTAAATAATGACCAAAAAAAGATTGAGCAATAATTCATGTTAGACTTGATCTGGCATTTGTGTTGAGAATACCATAAGACTTTGAGACTGAAGTGAAAATATGTCTGGATTCAATTATTTTTAAAACACACTGCAAAATCACCTGATATATTGCTGAAGAGCCGGCAGAGATATACTGCAGAGAACTGTTGAAAGAGTTTGTTCTGAGTTCCAAAGAAAGTTGCATGCTAAGATTTGGCAAATGGGGGCCTTCTGGCCCGGACTCATCTGTTTCACTACCTCTCTCCAGAATCTTCCTCCATGAAAGGGAAATTGGTGAACCCCACCATCTCACTGCTTCAACAATTGATTTAATCCTTTCAATGGGCTTTGACTTCTTGCAAGGACCTGACCTTCAGGATAGGAGGAAATGGTCCAACACCAGCAGCCTTGAGGATTAGGCTCCCAGTGATCATCGGGATTAATTATTACTCTATAACATCATTATAGTCAGGGCATTGATTTGGAAAAAAACAAGACAATGTAATCTGCTTTGCAAAGAGGGCGAGGGAATTGAGAGCAGGTGCAATTTAAACGGAATTGTTTTATTACTTGCTCACATTTGGCTGCTGCCAGAAGAACAAAGATGCCACAAAGTTTTTTTCTTCCTCTCTTTTTTGAGACAGTTAACTTTATTTCGTGTGATGCGAATGAGACCTATGTGACTCATTTAGACTCAGCCCAGCTTTCAGATATCTAATTATTATTTTCTTGGATGTGTATTGGGTTTTGTGGACTTTTTAGAGATGGCTCTCTGATGTGTTTGATAAGCAGGAAAGGCTGTGGGAGGGGAGACAGGGGGCCTGCAGCATTCTCTTCCATGGGAAGATGAAATGGGGTTCCTGCTCCGGAGAGGAATAGGAGGGGACTTGGCAACCTGCCATGTGCCCTCTTTCAGGGGTTTTGCTGTCTGCAGCTGTAATGGTTCTTTACAACAACCCTGAAAGGTTTCAGATGTGCGCCAAGACTTTCAGAGAGTCCTTGCACTCAGAGGATTACACATTAGAATGGGTGAAGACCCTGCCCCTTGGATAAGCACCACATATCTGACATGTGGCCTCTGCTTGGGCACCACTGGGGTCCCTGGGAGACTACACTGTTCCTTGTGTCTGGATCATGTGACCCTTTTCAGGTTCTGGGAGGTGGTAGCCTGGTTGGTAGGTGTGAGGCAGTCCTCACATCCCGCTCCCTTGCCCTCCTTGATTGATTCTGGAGTTAGCATGTCACCCAGTTATGACCAATAAGATGCCATCAGGTTTTGCTGGGAATTCTAGGAGAGAAACTCTTGTTTTTTTCCACTTTGCTGGAACAGCACAGGTTGGGTGCCCTGGAGTTACTCCTGCCACTGAGGAGGGTCTACTTCAGAGGGGAGTTAATGGAGAGGAGAGAGAGAGGAGGCTTCCCTGAAACACACACATGCTCTTTGATCCCGCTGTACCTGAAGCCGGCACGCCTCCAGGCTCCTCCGTTATAGGAGGCAGCAAGGCCCACCCTGGGGTAGGGTTTCTCTCATGTGTATCTAAAAGGTCCCTGATACCTGATTTTTTTTTCCCTGCAGAAAATCAGAAGCACCAAGTCTGCTCCTTAGTTACCTCTCACAAGCCTCCTTCCATCTCTACGTAGCCTCCTACTTTCCGCCTGACTGTGCTGAGGGCAATATCAAAATTTCCAGACTCTATTAGGAGCAAATTTCTACTTAAGGTTTTACAGCTTAGCACATTTTGATTGATTGTGGAAATTTGGGGAGAAATGTTGATGATAGACACCAGAATAGAAAATCGGTGCTAGACTGCAAGTTCCCTGGGGGCAGAGCTGAGTCCTCCCCCAGTCCTCTTATACCCCTGTCCCTGGCACTCAGTGCAGCGCTTGGCTGAGTTAAGGGATCAAGGTTTGGCTGGAATCAGGAACCCAGGGTTATCCTAATTCAACTTTCTCATTATCCATTTGGGATGGGAAGCGGGTAGGGTGGTAGGTTCAATAACTATTGTCCTTCGGCCTGATTTACTTTGACTCCACAGCCTCATTCCTCACCTTCTTGCAATGACTTCTTTCCTGGTGTCTAATGGTGCGTTGGCAGTGCCTTTTATCTCTGATCTTGGGGGACAGCTGTGCTGACAGTGGAAAGGATATAAGGGCCAGAAAAAAACTTTGTCTAATGAAGTAGTCCATACCAAGGCCAAAAGTGCCTTCTAGCCCTGATTCTGGCCTTGGTCGAAAGAGTCAGCAGCCCTGATTTGCAGTTCTGTCCAGGGCCCCTGGGCAAGCCACTGACCCCTCTGCTGAGGAAACTTAAAACGTCTGGTGCATACATTCCCAGCCTGTCACACCTTGCTTCAAGGAATGAAGCCGCTATGCTGGCATAAATAATTTGAAAAATATAAAGCGCTTTACATGTGGTTGTTATTGTTAAAAGTGTTATCCTTTTCCTATGATAATAGCATGGATAACAACAATAACTAAAACCGCATTATCCCTGATGGGCAGAGAAAAAAACACAGGAGAACTTAGTTTGTCTATGTGGGTTCCTACCACAGGGCTTCCTGGGCCAGGCAGGCTGGAGAGTGGCTGCCATCCCTTCCTCCCAGGCCGTCTTTGTCCTTGAGGGGAAAGTCTGTTCTGCGGGTTGCTCACCTGGGCAGCTCTATCCTAAGATGAGCCTTAACATTTGTAGGCTGCCTGCTTCTGGCATGGGGAGAGAAGCTATAGGAGAGGCAGGGCCAGGGCATCGTGACTGGCACCCATGTAGAGAGGAGCAGGGTAGGGCAGGCTTCTCCAGGTAATGGTAGCAGGGCTCTAAGCCTGTGGATTGGGGATATAATAACTGGTTGGTAACTGGTAACCAGTTGGATATATGTGACTTACACAGGGCCCCTCACTGTGGCCTTTGCATGCTGGCCTTAAGGGGGCCTGGCCCAGCTGTCTCTAGGATAGCCCAGCATCCTCGGGGAAGCTTTTCTTCCCCACCTATAAAGATGAAACAAACATGCAAACCCCTCACCACCTGCGGGGATCCCTTGGTCCCAGGAGGAGGAGGTAGGACTGTGGAGGCCTGGGCAGGGCTTACACCCAGTTTGTATTTTCCTGTTTGGTTCTCACCGTCATCTGTAATATAAGCACTATTATCTCCACTAAACCCATGAGAAAATAGAGACACAGAGAGATTAAATTGATTGCCCATGGTATTATTTTGCTTAAAAAGGGATGGAGGCAGAATTTGAGCCTGTAGATTCCAACTGCAGAGCCCGGGCCCCAAACTCCTGTGCCGTCCCTTCTCACATGCACGTGTGTTTCTCTGGTCTCCTGCCCTAACATGCTTGGCCCAGGGCAGATGTTCAACAGGTTGTTAAAAGGTCAGTAAAGGCTAGACATCAAATGATAAGGGAAATATTTTTGCTAGCTTGGATGCTTCTAATGACGGAGATGGTTATGTGTTCACCAAGCCCAGGTACACAGGGGACTCATGTCTGACTCTGCTGCCGTGAGATGGGGTCTGTGAAATGTGGGCAGAAGTGTCATGGGCTCCCGTCGGCCCTGCATATGGAACCTCCCAAACTTTCCACTGGGTTCATGGGGTAGATGTGGAAGGTCCAAGCAGGGCACAGCTGCAAGACAGAAGGAGCTTGGGCACCTGTGTCATCATATGGAGGAGGGCTGTCCAGGAGAGTGGCTCAACCACTGTGATCCGACCTGGGATACTATTTCTTTATGGCTATTGAAATCTTGAGTTTTGTTGCAGCAGTTATATATCCCAACTGTACACTTCTTTAAGAAGGGCTTGCTTTAGACTTGTTTAGGAATCTTCAGCTATAATCTTCAGTATAGCTGTGTGTGTGTGTGTGTGTGTGTGTGTGTGTGTGTGTGTGTGTGTGTGTGTGTGTATTCAAACATGTCACTTTGGATTTATCCAAAGCACATTTGCTCATTTATTTCCACTCTGTTTCCAAGTTCAGAACCCTTAAATACCTATCTATTTTTTCTTCCCATAGCTACTAAGAGAGATCTCTCCACCAGACATCCAGAATTAAACATTATACTAACTTATACCGTCTCCCTTCAAACAAACAGTTTTCAGCCAACTCTAAAGCTGTCGCTTTCATTTACTTTCAGTGAAGCTCTTAGCATGAAGCTGCATACGGTTGAAATCTGGGCAGCATGGCAGAGAAAACCATTGGTATTTAAAAGGAAACTTTTTGGGTAATGTTTTTTTATGAACCTCAGAAGCACAAAGGGTGTTTGATGCTACATGTGCTGCAAGCAATGGACTGTGTCTGGGATGTGTGAGGTGTTCATGCCTGGGAAATCTTCAGAGTCTCTGAAAAGCCTGGGGGAGGCCAGCATGCCTGGCACAGCAGATGAAGTTAGGGTGTTTCCAATGCCTGGAGACAGCCGCGAATAGGGCAGATGATGGAAGTCACGGCCATTTTAGAGGCCCTGCAACTGACACAGGAAATAGGAAAGCCACATGATGTTTGAACTGATGCGTCATCAGCATGCTCAACTAGAATCTAACAGATACCCCTCACTATCTTCAAAACACAAGAGTGGCTTAGTCTGATGTCTGTAGTGGCAGGGTTGGCTCTGTTACCCCAAGTGATCGATGGGGAAACTGAGGGAGCTGGAATAATTTGCTCAAGGTCATTTTTCTAGTAACTGGCAGAGCTTGGACTTGGACCCATGTCTGTCGGCTACCAAAGCCAGGATTCAGGGCTGTGTCACAGTCTCACAGGGAAGTCTCGTAGGGAAGGCAGGAAGCGCATGTATGTCTGCTGTGATTATTCTGAGACCCCTCTCACACAACATCATCTGGAACTTCCCTGCCAGGCTTTTTTTTTTTTCCTTTCTTTCAGTGGCACCTCTGCTTTCTTTGTATCCATTCCCAAGACCAAGGAGTGGGGCTGACCTGCTTGGTATACAGTCCCTGTCTGTATGGTTCTCTAAAGCAGGCCACACAGCAGCTGTGGTGTTGAACCCCTGAAATCCTCAGCTGAGTGTGGTAGCTTGCCAGTGCAGGGAGGAAAGAGTATCCTGGGAAGAGGAAAGAGCTTGCGGAAGGCCCAGGGATGTTAATGAGTATGGTGTAATCGGAGTGAAGCAGCTCACTGGGGCTGGAGCTCAGCACGGATGGGGCCATGGTGAGGATAAGGGGAGATATGACAGCAAGGACTAAAGGATGAAGATCTGTAAAAGACATGCCAAGGACCCTGGGTGGCATCTGGTAGGTTATGGGCATCGGCGGGAGGGTGGTGACCCCTGATTTTGCCATGCGCAACGGAGAGACTGCCTCGGCTCCCTCTGGGACTGTTGCAGTGACCCACCAGGAAGACCAAGCATGTCATTCCTTACATTGATGAAGCATTTTGTGGGTTTCAAAATCTGTCCACATTCATCATGGAATTTGAGGTACATGGGGAGGGTGTTATTATTTCTGGTTGACACATTCTGGCCCTGAGGCCTTTGCTGCCATGTGTATAATGAGTATACAACTCTGCTCTCATGCTTGCTGTTTGCACTCTCCTAATGGTCTCTTTCGGTAGACAGAAGTTCTTATTTTTAATATAGACCAGGTTGTCGAGTTTGCCTTATATGTTTCATGTGTGTGCCCTGTTTAAATATTTTTACTTACCTTAAGATCATAAAGACATGGCATTTTTTGAGTGTGAAAACCAGAAAGTATATGAGACAGACCTCAGTCAATTTAGAGGTTTATTTTACCAAAAGGTTAAGGCCCATGGTTTGTGACACAGCCTCAGGAGGTCCTGAGAACATGTGCCCAAGATGGCTGGGTTACAGCTTGGTTTTATGCGTTTTAGGGAGATAGAAGTTACAGGCAAAGATGTAAATCAATACATGGAAGATACACATTATATGGCCTGGAAAGGTGGACATTTGGAAGCCAGGGGCTTCTAGGTCATAGGTGGAGTCAAAGATTCCTGACTGGCAATTGGTTGAAAGAATTAAGCCTTGCCTGAAGAATTGAAGTCAGCAGAAATAAATGCTCAAGTTTTAAAAAGGGGTTGTGAAAGCCTAGGTTCTTGTCACATGGATTAAGCCCCCAGGTTGCAGCCATCACAGAGAATAGATGGTAAATGTCTCTTATTGGACATTAAAAGGTGTCAGACTTGGGCCAGGCGCAGTGGCTCACTCCTGTAATCCCAGCACTTTAGGAGGCTGAGGCGGCTGGATCACCTGAGGTAGGAGTTTGAGACCAGCCTGGCCAACATGGTGAAACCCCATCTCTACTAAAAATATAAAAAATTAGCCAGGCGTGGTGGTGGGCACCTGTAATTGCAGCTACTTGGAAGACTGAGGTGGGAGAATCACTTGAACCCAGGAGGCGGAGGTTGCAGTGAGCAGAGATTGCACCATTGCACTCCAGCCTGGGCAACAAGAGTGAGACACCATCTCAAAAAAAAAAAAAAAAAAAAAAAAGTGTCAGACTCTCCAAAAAAACCTACTAAGGGAAGGAGATTCTCTGCAGAATGTACATTTCCCCCACAAGAGACAGCTTTTCAGGAACATCTCAGACTAACATTTTTGGGGTTAAGATACTTTGCTGTCTGCTATCTGTCATGCTATGCTCTGCCACAGTCAGGTTGGAATTCAGTGTCTTATTGCTGCAGTCTGTTTTGTCAGTCTTAATATCTGTTTTAATGTTCATGCTTATCGACTGTACCTAAACTCCAAAGGGAGGCATGTCCGACGCTCTTTTTCCTTCATGGCCTGAACTAGTTTTCCAACTTTCTTTGGGATTCCCTTGGTCAAAAGGGGGATACATTCAGTTGTTTGGGGGGGCTCAGAATATTATTTTTGGTTTACAGTGGAAATCTAGAAAAGGGCTTTCTGAGTAAGTGACACTTGAGCACTAAAGGACGCCAAGGAGAGGGCCAGGAACCCGGGCACGCATCTCAGGTGACCATGCTGACCACTCTGCTTGGGACTTTGGAACCACAAATTCCTTTCCCTCTCAGGTTAGACTGCAGCAGAGAGGGCAGACAGCCAAGGAAAGAAATGCAGCAGCAGCACCATTTGTCTTAGAGTCCTCGGAGTTCATGAACTGTGTGGCTGGCAGGAAGCAACAACATCAAATGCATCAAGAATTGCCTTAAGGTTGACAGAGGTGAAGGCAGAGAGTTGAGGTAATGCTTTCAGGACAGCTTTTGGCCTCCTGAGCCATTTAGAAGAAAGGACACACCTTTAAAGCACTGTAGACAAACAAAGGGCAGTGCACCTGCAACCTCCCCCATTTCCTAGTGAGTTCGGTTTGATTTAAGAGGCTTTTGTGCAAAGCGAAAATCAATTAAAATAGAACTGGCAGGGTCTCCTCTGCAGAGAGCCTATGAGTGCCTTCCATCAAGAACCCACTTCTGGGACAGCAGCTTCAGGTCCTCACTCGGGAGAGAGAACATCAGGCATGTGAGCTGCACTTCCCATTTCTCGGACTCCAGACTGGGTTTATTCACCAGTGCTGAGAAGGGCACTGAGCAGGTGTGCAATGATGGTGTTGTCTTCAAAGCAGCACTAGCTGTGGTCCTAGGTCAGGGGCAGCATGCAGTAGTTTAAGGCTTGTCAAGTTTTGCTCACTATTCACCTTGGTTGACAGTGATTTGGGGATAATGAGTGGCTAAGCACAAAGGCTCCAGAGCCAAGACTGTCAGGCTTGAATCCTGCCTCTGCCACTTACATCCTCTGGGAATATGGGCAAGTGACTTACTTACACTCCGTGCCTCAGTTCCCTCATCTGCAAAATGAGGATAAGAAACTGGAATGTTGAGTGGATTAACGGAGTCAATACAGACAAAGCACCTGGAGCAGTATCGATGTGGAGTCTGCACTGAGCAAATGTCGTTCACCAACAGTTTCATGCAGTCATTACATCCACTGAAGCAAAAATGGATTCCTAGATTACAGGAGCTATTTGAACTTCCTTAACTATCAGGATGTAGCAACCAGAAAATTATTGGAATAAAGTAAGGAAGTTTCCTGGCTTTTAAGAAATTTAAGAAAGTTAACTACCAGAAAATTATTGGAATATTTCAGATGCCCAAATGCATGTTTGCCTGAAACATTCTGATAAAGAAGGCAAAAGTAGCTGGGATTGCAGGCGCATGCTACCATACCTAGCTAATTTTTTTTTTTTTTTCTTGTAGAGACGTGATTTCCTTGTGTTGCTCAGCCTGGACTCGAACTCCTGAGCTCAAGTGACCTTCCTGCCTTGGCTTCCCGAAGTGTTGAGAATACAGATGTGAGCCTCCATGCCCAGCCCCATTGTACTTTTTAATATGAAATGTGAAAACTAATGGCCAGGTGCAGTGGCTCACGCCTTAATTCCAGCACTTTGGGAGGCCAAGGCAGGCAGATTATTTGAGGTCAGGAGTTCAAGACCAGCCTGGCCAACATGGTGACACCCCATCTCTACTAGAAAATACAAAAATTAGTCGGGCATGGTGGCGCATACCTGTAGTCCTAGCCACTCAGGAGGCTGAGACAGTCAAGTCACTTGAACCTGGGAGGTGGAGGTTGCAGGTCCCAGTGAGCTGAGATCATGCCACCGCACTCCAGCCTAGGTGACAGAGTAAGACTCCAACTCAAAAAAAAAAAAGAAAAAATGAAAAGAAAAGAAAAATACATCAACTCCATAATACACTTAAAGGTTTCCTTCTTGGTGGGATGTTCAGTCAAGGTTTTCTGCCTGCATAGAGACGAACTTATGACTCAAGAACTTTGCATTTGAGTTGGGTAATCAGAGGATAGAAGAAGGAGTTGGAGGTCATTCCCTGTAGCTCTGGCACCCTGACAAGGCTGTGGCCTGTTCTGAGTCTGGTTCTTTGGGGTTCCTGTTGTTTTAGTTAGTCCTCATCTTTCATATAAATCTCTAGCCTCTCTTTCTGTTGCTTCTGAGCAAAAATCTTGTGTTCTGCCCTCTCTCCATGAGTGTCCTAGGCCGTTAAACAAACACTGTCCCTTGATGACTGAGCAGCATTTGGGATCACAGATGGGCATCATTCCTGCCAGAAGTCCATGGGTGACTGCCATGCTAGAGGTCCTACAGCTGCCCCAGCGGGCACCATGTGAGCTTGGTGGCCCAGGATACAGCTGATCTGCTCTGAGCTGCTGTCGATATGGCCATAGACACAGCTTTCTTCTTGTCTTTCCTTTTTTTTTTGGAGATGGAGTCTCACTCTGTCACCCAGGCTAGAATGCAATGGCACGATCTCTGCTCACTGCAACCTCCGCCTCCTGGGTTCAAGTGATTCTTCTGCCTCAGCCTCCCAAGTAGCTGGGACTACAGGCACACATCACCATGCCCGGCTAATTTTTGTATTTTTAGCAGAGATGGGGTTTCATCATATTGGTCAGGCTGGTCTTGAACTCCTGACCTCGTGATCCACCCGCCTCGGCCTCCCAAAGTGCTGGGATTACAGGCGTGAGCCACAGTGTCTGGCCAGTCATCTCTCCTTTCTTAACTCACCAAAGGAGGGGGTAAGTTAGAGCAATGTTCTCAAACTTAATTTGTCTAAACCAAGAATTCCCCAGGGATTTCCAGAACTAAAGGAGTGAGGAAGTGGGCAAGCAGGAGGGGTCCAGGGACCCTGGCATCCCTTTATTTTTTTATTTTTATTTATTTATTTATTTGTTTTTTGGAGACGGAGTCTCGGTCTGTCGCGCAAGTTGAAGTTACAGTGGTTTGATCTCGGCTCACTGTAAGCTCTGCCTCCCAGGCTCACGCCATTCTCCTGCCTCAGCCTCCTGAGTAGCTGGGACTACAAGCGCCCGCCACCATGCCCGGCTAATTTTTTGTATTTTTAATAGAGACAGGGTTTCACCATGTTAGCCAGGATGGCCTCGATCTCCTGACCTCGTGATCCACCCGCCTCGGCCTCCCAAAGTGCTGGGATTACAGGCGTGAACCACCGCGCCCAGCCCCTGGCATCCTTTAATGCTCATATGAACGCATTTAAAGTTATGGGGTTTTCTAGAAAATTATTTTTTTAACATTAAGACTTCTGCAGCTCCCAGAGTTTCTATGAAGAATCTTCTAGCACAGACATCCTATGTCCAAGCTCTATCTTGCCTGAAACTTTCTCAAAAGGCATTTTTTTCCCGTGAGAAATATTTTAGAAAATTAGCCTGGAAGGGGTTTTAAAATATCTTCCTTGCATAAATATTTTCTCTACCAAAATCATTTGTTTCAAAATGTTTTCAGAATTATTTGGAAGAGGAGGGTGGGGAGTCTTTCAGTAGTGACGGTAACTTATAACACTTGGTTCACAGAATGTCCCCTGCCCAGGACAGGGCCCCAGCTGACCTCCCTCATCAGGGGGTGCTGGTCCACTACCTGGTATCAGGAAGAGTAGCCCCCACAGGGCTGGCCTTTTTCTTTTACGAAGGACCCACCCATGTGATGTCACTATCTTCACACGATCCTGTGGCCTGGCATCAGTTTACAGAAGACAATTTGGATCCTCACAGGGCAGGTGAATTTTCTTTGGGTTTCACAGTGGATATCAGGGAATCTGGGGTCACATGCAGGTCTTTTGAGTTCTAGCCCAGTGCTCTTCCCACAACATGCCACGGCTGAGGGAGCCCACTTATTTGAACACAATAAGCTTAAAAGAGAGGCCTTATAGAAGGAGATGACATGGAGGGCAATGGAGGAAGGCGTGTGCAGTGAGAGAAAGGCCCTGACCACAGCAGGTGTGAGGGTCAGGGAGAGGAAGAGGGGCCAGGGATGGACTGAGAAAGCCTGACCAGAGAGCTGGAAGGAAGAGCACAGGGCCCAGAAGCCAAGAGAATATGTGTGGAGGAGAAGAGCATGGCTGCTGATACACGTGCGTGCAGGACAGAAGATGCTTACTAGATAGAGGGGAAATAATGATTCTGGAGAAATACTTTCCTTGAGATTTCCATTTTTCTTCCCCTGGATGACCAATATCCTTCTCGTTGGAAAGGTGCAATCTTGTGGCTCATAGCAAGGCCAGGGAGTGGGAAGGGAGGGATGCGGTTCTGCTGGGTCCTGACTTTGGCTGCAAAGATCAGATTCAAAAACTCTTCTTGCTGCGGGACCTGGGGGAAAGGTCATGTGTGGCCTCCTGGATTTCCTTTATCAGCCCTGTGCAGAGGAGCTCTCTAGACCAAACTGTTTCTCTGTTTTTGTGCTAGTTCCTGTAACAGGCTTCTGTGAGGTGGGAGCAGCTGAGGATTGCAGTTTCCTTCAAGGCCCAATGAAAGGGGCCTGGGGGTGGTTCAGGCCAGCGTGCTTGGAGCGTGTTCATCTTCCAGGAGACAATTATGTGGACAGTCACCTCAGGTTTCCTGTGTAGACATGCTCTAAGGCGTGTTTAAGTTTGTGTGGCTAAAGCCCGATGGGGCACAGGCTGGAGCCCAGTTCAGAGCTCTCCGCAGCTGCCTGAAAGCAGGTCTCTTAATGGCATCACTGGGTGGCTGACAGCTGAGCCCTTCACAGACTGGCTTGATCATTGTCCACCTCCTCATGGTACTCTGTGTCCTCAGAACCACACAGGTTATTTAACTGAAGGCTGTAAGATCTTCTGCATCAAGGGTTTGTGCTGGAATCAGAGTCTTCTCCAGTTTGGCTATTTTATTGTTTTCACCTTGTTTTCACCTCATCAAGATTCACTGTTTGTATTTCTGTTGTTATGTTTCATATCAACAGTTTTTAGATGAGATTATAAAATCATCTGTGTGTGAAATGAAGGAAATGGTTAGAAGGCCTTTGGGTACTTTCAAACAAAGAGAGGGGAGAAGGGAGAGAGGAGTGAGTGAGAAATGTGTGATATGTGTGTGCACACAGTCATGTGTGTGAAGCATGACCATCTGGCCTGTGTTTAAGGTCCATGGGGAGAATTGTTTTTCTATGTTTGTTTGTTTGTTTGTTTGAGGTGGATCTCACTCTGTTGCCAGGCTAGAGTGCAGTGGCCCAATCTCAGCTCACTGCAGGCTCCGCCTCCCGGGTTCAAGTGATTCCCCTGCCTCAGCCTCCTAAGTAGCTGGGACTACAGGCAGCACCACCACACCTGGCTAATTTATTTTATTTTCTTTTATTTGTTTGTTTGTTTGTTTATTTATTTGTTGTATTTTAGTAGAGACGGGGTTTCACCATGTTGGCCAGGCTTGTCTCGATCTCCTGATCTCATGATCCACCCCCTTTGGCCTCCCAAGGTATTGGGATTATAGGTGTGAGCCACCACGCCCAGCTGTATTTCTATCTTTGTTTACAGTTTTGTCGATTTGCTTCCTAATTCTTTTATATGCCTCTCTTCCATAATCTTCATAAAGAATCCTTTAGGGCTGTTTCTTTCCATTTCTGTAGCCAGTCCTGTGCTTGCATAGTCACTGGGCTCCTGCCCACCCCTATCCCAGCTTCTATCCACAGAAGGTCTAAGAAAACAAAGGCCTCCATGGGGATTGGTGCCTATCAGAGGGTCTCAGTCAACTGAGCAGTTTAGGGCTAGATGAAGTTGAAGATATAGCTTGATCCATGGCTCAACTGGTGTGACAGAATGGAATCTTTCTCCATTTGATGACTTTGCTTCTTAAAGAACTGTCAGATTCTAACATCTGTCATCATTTGGTTGCAAAATGGCCATTAGCATTTTTTCTGCAGCATTTACTTCTGGGCACAAATCTAGCCTTTCTAGCAATGTTCTGAGATCCACTCTGAATGGACTGACTTCAATTCCATGTCCACCTGAGCCAATCATATGGCACTGGGGGAAGGGGGTCGTTGATTGGCCAGGCTAGGGCTGTAAGCTCTGCCTCTAAACTTGTGGGGCAGTCAGTTCCAGTAGCAGCTTACAGAGCAGGGGCATGGTGGTCATTCTGAAAGGAATGGTCGTTGCTGAGCAGCAGGATAAAAAAAGGTAATTGTGCCATTTATCATCTCTCAGACTTACTTATTTACAGACAAGGAAATCCCTCCTAGGGATATTATAAAAATTAAATAAAATTATCCATATAAAACATTTAGTTCTTAGGAAGCTTCTAATAGATGTTCTCTGTTATGCTAATTATTACTTCTTATCCTTAAAGATTTGGTTTCTTCAGGACAAACCAGATCTGTGTGAATGAAACTGAGGCTTCTGTGAAACTGTTCATCTTGTGGGACCAAATTGAGGGGCATAGGCATTGTCATTAGGAGTGATCCCTGGGGAAAAGCTTCCAGAAGGAGGTGCTCCTTGTTCTGAGCCTGGAACAAAGAAACAGCATATAACGAATCCTAGTGAAACCAGTGACCACCACTGAAAGAAATCCCAGCCAAAGTGGATTCAGGGAACAGAAGGTATTGGCTACTGTAGCTGAACAGCTTGAGGGCTAGGGTTGACTTCAGGTGGTCTTAAGGAGGGTAAAAGCCTCCTCAGAATTCAGCTTATTTCTTTATTTATGTACTCATTTATTCTTTTAGCTGTAGAGACAGGGTCTTGCTTCATTGCTCAGGCTGGTCTCAAACTCCTGAGTTTAAGCGATCTCCCACCTCACCCTCCCAAGTTACTGGGATTACAGGTGTGAGCCACCACAACTGTCTCTAGATTCAGCTGTTTTTCTCCACTCCGGATGCACCTCTGGTGGCAGCAAAAGGGTTTCTCTGGGGTGGTTTCCACACAAATCCAGAGAGTCACTCTGATTGGACCACCTTAGTCACATGCCCATGTCTGACCTTATCACTGCATTGGGGGTTGCAATTGGCTCAGACCTGTATCACATGACCCCACCTAAGCACATGGACTGAGGTGGGTGAGGTGGAGGCTCTTTCTTCAGAAGAGTGTGGACTGGACACTGGGAAGGCAGTTGACACATTTCCACCACAGATGTGCTCATTACAAAACCCAGTAACCCAGCAGCGGGCCAGGTGTGGTGGTTCCCGCCTGTCATCCCAGCACTTTGGGAGGCCGAGGCGGGTGGATCACCCGAGGTCAGGAGTCCAAGACCAGCCTGGCCAACATGGTAAAACCCTGTCTCTACTAAAACTACAGAAAATTAGTTGGGCGTGGTGGTGTGCGCCTGTAATCCCAGCTACTTGGGAGTCTGAGGCAGGAGAATTGCTTGAACCTGGGAGGCAGAGGTTGTAGTGAGCCGAGGTCACGCCATCTCATAAAAAACCTCCATCTCAAAAAAAGAAAAAAACAAAAAACCAAGAAAAACCCCACAAAACTCAGAAGAGGAAAGTTCCTTATAACTTTCCCTGCTTCCTTGCCAACTGCAGGGTAGTCACTGTGAACAGTTGTTACTGTGTTTTTCCAGGTGCTGTCTGTGCCTATGGTAATATATAAATAGTAGGTAATATGGTTCAGTGAGATCATCTGTGCGTGTTGTTAGGCAATTTTCTGTTGCGCTTCATAGACCTTGGTTATTTTACTGCCTTACTAGTATAGATATGCTTTGTCGTATCTAATGTCTGTATGGTATTCTCAGGAATGAATGTAGCCTAATGTGTTTAATCAGTGCTGGGCATGGGGCATGGTTTGGAATGATGCAGGTGAGTAACCAGAATCCAGTGCAAGCTTGAGGAGAGAGTCGCATGCCATCTCAGCTGTGAAAATGTCAGGATTGTCACATCAGGGGAAGGACAGGGCGTAGCTCATGTCCTCCAGGCCACAGTTTGCTGCCCCCTGACAAATCAGACTCCCCAGAGACATCAGTGACACCTCATTACCAGTGGCGGGTTAATGAGCGGCTGGAGCTGCTGCGGCAGAGCTCAAAAAAATTACAAAGATATCATTGGAGAAGCTCAAGGCCCTTTCACAGGTGTCATCCCCTGTATGAGATCTGAAAGGATGAAAATGTTATGATCATTATTATTCTGCTAATAGCTGAACAATAAGAGGAAAAAGAAATCACCTACCAAAGATCCTTGCAACTCAAAGTTGTGCTGGAAGGACACTGTGGCTTTTTAAAAAGCCACTGCTTAAAGTCAAACACCATAGCTTGCTGAGAGAGAAGTAGAAAATCAATTATTAATGCAGCCCTAGCCTGGCTTGTGCTTCTCACAGAGAACCGGATCTTTTAATAGGGGAGGGAAATCGGTGAGGGTGTAGGGGAAATGGTAATAAACAAAGATGAAAACCTACTGCAATCGTGTGCTACCTGTCATGGGAGAGCAGAAACAACGTTCAAAGACCGAGGGAGTAGTAAAATGGAAACAAGCAAAAGAGCCTTGCCTGGAGATGAAGCAGTAATCAGGCTGCCTTCACAAGCCTTCTTGATCATTCAGCTAAACGCATAAACACACTTCTAATGTAGGGTCCTTTCCTCCGCTTCTAAGTAGCTTCCCTATAGCTATGTAAGGGCAAAAGGGGAATTTTTAAAACATTTTTCTTTTTTAAATTTTATTTCAATAGCTTTTAGGGGTACAGGTGTTTTATGGTTACATGGATAAATTGTATATCAGTAAAGTCTGTTCTTTCAGTGCACTGTCAACCCAAATAATGTAGCATACCCCATAGGTAGTTTTTATCCCTGCGCCCTCCCACCCTCCCCCTTCTGAGTCTCCCATGTCCATCATACCCCTTTCTGCCTTTGTGCACCTATAGCTTAGCTCCCACTTATAAGTAAGGACATGCAGGATTTGGTTTGGTTTTCCATTCCTGAGTTACTTAGGATAATAACCCCCATTTCCATCCAAGTAGCTGCAAAAGATATTATTTCATTCTTTTTTATGTCTGAATAGTATTCTGTCACATACATGTATCACATTTTCCAAAAGGGGAAATTGAAGGTTCTTCAGGGCACATCTCCACGTCGGCACTACTGGCATTTTGAACCGAACAATTCTTTGTTGTGAGGAACTATGCTGTGTACTAGAGGATGTTAAGCAGTGTCCCTGGGCCCCTACCCACTAGATGCAGTAGCATTCTCCCAATTGTAACAATTAGAATGATCTGTGCACATTGCCAGAGTCCCCTGGAGGTTGCAGAATACCCCTGACTGAGATCCAGGGAGGCTGCTGTGCATACAGTGTTTGAAGTGGCCCATCCCCTAGCCTTTGCTCTGGGTCAGGAGGAGGAAAGCCAAGCTTCCCTTTGCTCTCCCCCGCCAACCCAGTGCAGCCATATTCCATCTCACCCCACCAAACTACCTCGCAGAACAGAAACACATCCTACAAACACATCCATTTTCAGAAGCCCAGATATGTTGAGGTCCTAGTAGCATCTGGCTGAGACCTAGGACCTCCAAATTCTAGAACCCTGCTCCAGCACAGCCCCTGCCTAATGGGTTCTTGGGAGCTTGGAAGATACCCCAAATGTGAGTTCTGTAGTAGGATTTTGGCCCCAACCTGAAAGTCATCCTTTGGTGATCGAGGCAGGACTGCTGGGAGGGCTTCTATTACCAAATGTAGCCTGAGCTCGTCTTTTCCCTCTTTATGGACACAGGCCCAGTAACCACTCAAAGATGGAGACATATTGTTTCAGAGGAAAGCAAGCTTAGAGAAGTAGGCAAGGCAGAGAGAGCTTTTCTACCTAAGGCTTAGAACTGGTCTCCTCTTCCCAACAGGAAGCAGCCCCAGGGACTTATGCACTGGCCTCCAAGACCAGGGTGTCTCCTCTGCTCGCTGCAGAAGAGCTGTGGCTGGTGGTCTCCAAGGAGGGCTGCTGTCAGCTCCCTGCCTATTGAATTACCTTGGCAGCTTGTTGAAAACCTAATGAATCAAACGTGTAGAACTCTTTCTGGATTCCTCCTCTTTTCTGTTCTCTATTTGTCTATTCTTATGACAGTATCACATTGTCTTATTTTTTACTATATGTTTTATGGTAAATTTTGAATTCAGTTAGTGAGACTCCTCCAAACTTTTTCTCCTCATTAAAAGTTGTTCTAGTGATTCTGGGTTCTTTTTATTTCCATATAAATTTTAGGCTTAACTTGTGATTTCTATTACAGTTCTTGTTGAAATTCTGATTTGTATTGTATGAGCTATGTAGATCAATGTATAGGAAACTGACATATTCATAATATTGAGTCTTCTGGCCGGGCGCAGTGGCTCAACGCGTGGCTCAAGCCTGTAATCCCAGCACTTTGGGAGGCCGAGGTGGACAGATCGCCTGAGGTCAGGAGTTTGAGACCAGTCTGGCCAACATGGCAAAACCCCATCTCTACTAAAAATAGAAAAATTAGCCAAGCATGGTGGTGTGTGCCTGTAATCCTAGCTACTCCAGAGGCTGAGGCAGGAGAATTGCTTGAACCCAGGAGGCAGAGGTTGCAGTGAGTAGAGATAGTGCCACTGCACTCCAACCTGGGCAACACAGCGAGACTCCATCTCAAAAAAATAAATAAAATAAAATACTGAGTCTTCTAATCAATAACTATTTCATATCTCTTTATTTAAATTTTTCTTTCAGCAATGTTTTCAGTTTTCAGTGGTCTTGTATGTCTTTTGTTAAATTTACTCCTATATATTTATATTTTATGATGTTATTATAAATTAAATTTTTAATGTTTAGTTGTTTGCTGCTAGTACATAGAAATACAATTTATTTTTTATTTTTTTATATTGACCTTGTATCATGTGATCATACTAAATATTTATGTAGATTATTTAAATTTTCTATGGAAACCATCAAGTCTATGAATAAAAACAGTTTTACTTTGTTCTTTTCAATTTTTATGCATTTTGTTTTATTTATTTGCCTTATTGAAGTAGATCAGATTTTCAAGACAATGTTGAATAAGAATAATGAGAGTGGATATCTTGACTTTTTTATTCTTAAAGGGGCAGTATATAATGTTTCGCCTTTAAAAATGACTTAGCTGTAGGTTTTTCTCAGATACTCTTTATAAGGTTAAGAAAGTTACATTCTATTCTCAGTTTTCTGAAAGCTTTTTAAAAATGTGTTGAATTTTGACATTGGTTGATTTTTAAATGTTAAACCAATTTTGTATTTCTGGAGTAATCACAGTTGGTCATTATACTTTTTAAAATATCACTAGATTTTATTTCCTAATATTTTGCTTAAGACTTTTTAAACTATAGTCATGAGAGACCATTGGTCTGTATTTTTTGTTGTTTTGTTTTGCTTTGTAATTACCTTGTCAAGTTTTACGTCAAAACTTATGCTGGTCCTATAACATATTCCCTCCTTTACTATTTTTCAAAGTGTTTGGTTAAGATTAGCACTATTTCTGGGTCAAAGGGTATTTCTAGTTGTAGATCCTTGAGGAATTGCCACATTGTCTTCCACAATGGTTGAACTAGTTTACAGTCCCACCAACAGTGTAAAAGTGTTCCTATTTCTCCACATCCTCTCCAGCACCTGTTGTTTCCTGATTTTTAATGATTGCCATTCTAACTGGTGTGAGATGATCTCTCATTGTGGTTTTGATTTGCATTTCTCTGATGGTGAGTGATGATGAGCATGTTTTCATATGTCTGTTGGCTGTATGAATGTCTTCTTTTGAGAAGTGTCCAGCCATCCCATTACTGGGACCCCAAAGGATTACAAATCATGCTGCTATAAAGACACATGCACACATATGTTTATCACGGCACTATTCACAATAGCAAAGATTGGAATCAACCCAAATGTCCATCAGTGACAGACTGGATTAAGAAAATGTGGCACATATACACCATGGAATACTATGATCAGCCATAAAAAAGGATGAGTTGTAGGGACATGGATGCAGCTGGAAACCATCATTCTCAGCAAACTATCTCAAGAACAGAAAACCAAACACCGCATGTTCTCACTTATAGGTGGGAATTGAACAATGAGATCACTTGGACACAGGAAGGGAAGTATCACACACGAGGTCCTATTGTTGGGGGGCGGGGATAGCATTAGGAGATACACCTAATGTAAATGACGAGTTAATGGGTGCAGCACACCAACATGGCACATGTATACATATGTAACAAACCTGCATGTTGTGCACATGTACCCTAGAATTTAGGTATTAAAAAAAAAAAAGATTAGCACTATTTTGTCTTTAAATGCTTGATAGAGTTCATTAATAAAACAATGTGAGCATGGAGTTTTCTTTATGATAAATTGTTTTGAAATGAACTCAGCTTCTTTAACAGATTGGGCTATTAGATTTTTTAAATCTCTTTTGTTTTAGTTTTGGTAAGTTGTGTTAATGATAACCCCTTCTTTCACTGACAATGTTGGTATTTGTGTTTTCTCTTTTTCTTTATTTGTTTCACTTGGGTTTATCAATTTTTTTAATCTTTGAAAAGATCCAGCTTTTAATTTTATTGACTTTACTGCTTGTTTTCTATGTATTGATTTTTACCCTATTTTTATTATTTTCTTCCTTCAACATACTATTTTTTTCTGAATGTATCACTTCAGGTAAAATATAAAAAAAAAAAGTGTTCTACTTATTTGGGCTTACTTTGCTTTTCTTTCTCTAGCTTTTTAAAGTAGAAGCTTAAATAATTGTTTTAAAATCTACTTTGCTTTTAAACATTTAAAGCTATATGTTTTCCTCAAAAAACTGCTTTACCTGCATCTCACAGATTTTTATATGCCTAATTTTTTAGCACTCAAAGTATTTTATTATTTCCATTTAGAGATAATTCTTGTTTGTCTTACACATAGAGGCACTGGCACCTTTAGTTTTAGGCTACATTTCAAGGAGGTTTGAATAGCAAATATCATTAGAAAATAGAGACAGCAGTTCTCTGGAGCAGAGAGAAGTTTTGCTGCCTAATGTAATAAGGATAATATCTACCTCTGGAGAAAATGTTGTACAGGTTTGCTTACTGAATTTCCTAAACTTAGGGTTCTTTAAATGTGATACAAAACTACCGTGTGTATAACATTAATCTGGGCAGCTCCACATCTCTCACCTGGACTGGAGGGGTAAGAGGGCCTTGGGTAAATATGAAACTCATGCCATTTGCTGTGCTACGGACAATTAATCTCTTTACATTTGACTCAGGAGTTTTGTGTCCTCTGCCACCATCTATGAAACTGTGGCAGGCAAACTTGTTAGCTTGCAAACAGAATACAAACTCAGTCCCTTCATGGTTCTTGACAATTTCCTTTGAGATTTTTTTTTGACCTATGTATTAGGTAGAAGTAGTTGTTTAATTTCTAAATATTTTGTATGATTCCAGGTATCTTATTTTTATTGATTTCTAATTTAATTCTGTTGTGGTCAGAGAACATACTATGTAACATCTCAATCATTTAAAAGCATTGAGACTTATTTTGTGTCCCAGCATATTGTGTCTAAATATATATTTCATGTGCACATGAACAAGTCATATATTTATAGGGTATGGATGCAGTGTTTATTGTTAACCTAGTAAAATTGGCTAATAATGTTATTCAAACAAATGCTTTTTTTTGTAGGCTTGCTTTTTGTGTGGATTATATATTTGCATCTTAGTACTCTCAAACAATCTGCAGTTTTGTATATAAAGTATGCCTCTTATAGGTAGCATATGGTTGGATATTGCTTTTTTATTATTATTATTATACTTTAAGTTCTAGGGTACATGTGCATAACGTGCAGGTTTGTTACATACGTATACTTGTGCCATGTTGGTGTGCTGCACCCATCAACTCATCAGCACCCATCAACTCATCATTTACATCAGGTATAACTCCCAATGCAATCCCTCCCCCCTCCCCCCTCCCCATGATAGGCCCCAGTGTATGATGTTCCCCTTCCTGAGTCCAAGTGATCTCATTGTTCAGTTCCCACCCATGAGTGAGAATATGCGGTGTTTGGTGTTCTGTTCTTGCGATAGTTTGCTGAGAATGATGGTTTCCAGCTGCATCCATGTCCCTACAAGGGACACAAACTCATCCTTTTTTTATGGCTGCATAATATTCCATGGTGTATATGTGCCACATTTTCTTAATCTGGTCTGTCACTGATGGAAATTTGGGTTGATTCCAAGTCTTTGCTATTGTGAATAGTGCCGCAATAAACATACGTGTGCATGTGTCTTTATAGCAGCATGATTTATAATCCTTTGTGTATATACCCAGTAATGGGATGGCTGGGTCATATGGTACTTCTAGTTCTAGATCCTTGAGGAATTGCCATACTGTTTTCCATAATGGTTGAACTAGTTTACAATCCCACCAACAGTGTAAAAGTGTTGCTATTTCTCCACATCCTCTCCAGCACCTGTTGTTTCCTGACTTTTTAATGATCGCCATTCTAACTGGTGTGAGATGGTATCTCATTGTGGTTTTGATTTGCATTTCTCTGATGACCAATGATGATGAACATTTTTTCATGTGTCTGTCAGCTGTATGAATGTCTTCTTTTGAGAAATGTCTGTTCATATCCTTTGCCCACTTTTTGATGGGGTTGTTTGTTTTTTTCTTGTAGATTTGTTTGAGTTCTTTGTAGGTTCTGGATATTAGCCCTTTGTCAGATAAGTAGATGGCAAAAATTTTCTCCCATTCTGTAGGTTGCCTGTTCACGCTGATGGTAGTTTCTTTTGCTGTGCAGAAGCTCTTTAGTTTAATTAGATCTGATTTGTCAATTTTGGCTTTTGTTGCTGTTGCTTTTGGTGTTTTAGACATGAAGTCCTTGCCCATGCCTATGTCCTGAATGGTATTACCTAGGTTTTCTTCTAGGGTTTTTATGGTATTAGGTCTAACATTTAAGTCTCTAATCCATCTTGAATTAATTTTCGTATGAGGTGTAAGGAAAGGATCCAGTTTCAGCTTTCTACTTATGGCTAGCCAATTTTCCCAGCACCATTTATTAAATAAGGAATCCTTTACCCATTTCTTGTTTTTCTGAGGTTTGTCAAAGATCAGATGACTGTAGATCTGTGGTATTATTTCTGAGGACTCTGTTCTGTTCCATTGGTCTATATCTCTGTTTTGGTACCAGTACCATGCTGTTTTGGTTACTGTAGCCTTGTAGTATAGTTTGAAGTCAGGTAGCATGATGCCTCCAGCTTTGTTCTTTTGACTTAGGATTGTCTTGGCAATGCGGGCTCTTTTTTGGTTCCATATGAACTTTAAAGCAGTTTTTTCCAATTCTGTGAAGAAAGTCATTGGTAGCTTGATGGGGATGGCATTGAATCTGTAAATTACCTTGGGCAGTATGGCCATTTTCATGATATTGATTTTTCCTATCCATGAACATGGTATGTTCTTCCATTTGTTTGTGTCCTCTTTTATTTCACTGAGCAGTGGTTTGTAGTTCTCCTTGAAGAGGTCCTTCACATCCCTTGTAAGTTGGATTTCTAGGTATTTCATTCTCTTTGAAGCAATTGTGAATGGAAGTTCATTCCTGATTTGGCTCTCTGTTTGTCTGTTACTGGTGTACAAGAACGCTTGTGATTTTTGCACATTAATTCTGTATCCTGAGACTTTGCTGAAGTTTCTTTTCAGCTTAAGGAGATTTGGGGCTGAGACAATGGGGTTTTCTAAATATACAATCATGTCATCTGCAAACAGGGACAACTTGACTTCTTCTTTTCCTAAGTGAATAGCCTTGATTTCTTTCTCTTGCCTGATTGCCCTAGCCAGAACTTCCAACACTATGTTGAATAGGAGTGGTGAGAGAGGGCATCCCTGTCTTGTGCCAGTTTTCAAAGGGAATTTTTCCAGTTTTTGCCCATTCAGTATGATATTGGCTGTGGGTTTGTCATAAATAGCTCTTATTATTATGAGATGCGTTCCATCAATACCGAATTTATTGAGCATTTTTAGCATGAAGGGCTGTTGAATTTTGTCAAAGGCCTTTTCTGCATCTATTGAGATAATCATGTGGTTCTTCTCTTTGGTTCTGTTTATATGCTGGATTACGTTTATTGATTTGCGTATGTTGAACCAGCCTTGCATCCCAGGGATGAAGCCCACTTGATCATGGTAGATAAGCCTTTTGATGTGCTGCTGGATCCGGTTTGCCAGTATTTTATTGAGGATTTTTGCATCGATGTTCATCAGGGATATTGGTCTAAAATTCTCTTTTTTTGTTGTGTCTCTGCCAGGCTTTGGTATCAGGATGATGTTGGCCTCATAAAATGAGTTAGAGAGGATTCCCTCTTTTTCTATTGATTGGAATAGTTTCAGAAGGAATGGTACCAGCTCCTCCTTGTACCTCTGGTAGAATCCATCTGGTCCTGGACTTTTTTTGGTTGGTAGGCTATGTATTATTGCCTCAATTTCAGAGCCTGCTATTGGTGTATTCAGGAATTCAACTTCTTCCTGCTTTAGTCTTGGGAGAGTGTAAGTGTCCAGGAAATTATCCATTTCTTCTAGATTTTCTAGTTTATTTGCGTAGAGGTGTTTATAGTATTCTCTGATGGTAGTTTGTATTTCTGTGGGGTTAGTGGTGATAACCCCTTTATCATTTTTTATTGCGTCTATTTGATTCTTCCCTCTTTTCTTTTTTATTAGTCTTGCTAGTGGTCTGTCAATTTTGTTGATCTTTTTAAAAAACCAACTCCTGGATTCATTGATTTTTTGGAGGGTTTTTTGTGTCTCTATCTCCTTCAGTTCTGCTCTGATCTTAGTTATTTCTTGCCTTCTGCTAGCTTTCGAATGTGTTTGCTCTTGCTTCTCTAGTTCTTTTCATTGTGATGTTAGAGTGTCAATTCTAGATTTTTCTAGCTTTCTCTTGTGAGCATTTAGTGCTATAAATTTCCCTCTAAACACTGCTTTAAATGTGTCCCAGAGATTCTGGTATGTTTTATCTTTGTTCTCATTGGTTTCAAAGAACATCTTTATTTCTGCCTTCATTTCGTTATGTACCCAGTAGTCATTCAGGAGCACGTTATTCAGTTTCCATGTAGTTGAGCGGTTTTGATTGAGTTTCTTAGTCCTGAGTTCTAGTTTGATTGCACTGTGGTCTGAGAGACAGTTTGTTATAATTTCTGTTCTTGTACATTTGCTAAGGAGTGCTTTACTTCCAATTATGTGGTCAATTTTGGAATAAGTGTGATGTGGTGCTGAGTAGAATGTATATTCTGTTGATTTGGGGTGGAGAGTTCTATAGATGTCTAATAGGTCTGCTTGCTGCAGAGATGAGTTCAATTCCTGGATATCTTTGTTAACTTTCTTTCTTGTTGATCTGTCTAATGTTGACAGTGGGGTGTTGAAGTCTCCCATTATTGTATGGGAGCCTAAGTCTCTTTGTAAGTCTGTAAGGACTTGCTTTATGAATCTGGGTGCTCCTGTATTGGGTGCATATATATTTAGGATAGTTAGCTCTTCCTGTTGAATTGATCCCTTTACTATTATATAATGGCCTTCTTTGTCTCTTTTGATCTTTGATGGTTTAAAGTCTGTTTTATCAGAGACTAGTATTGCAACCCCTGCTTTTTTTTGTTCTCCATTTGCTTGGTAGATCTTCCTCCATCCCTTTATTTTGAGCCTATGTGTGTCTCTGCATGTGAGATGGGTCTCCTGAATACAGCAGACTGATGGGTCTTGACTCTTTATCCAGTTTGCCAGTCTGTGTCTTTTAATTGGACCATTTAGTCCATTTACATTTAAGGTTAATATTGTTATGTGTGAACTTGATCCTGCCATTATGATATTAACTGGTTATTTTGCTCGTTAGTTGATGCAGTTTCTTCCTAGCCTCAATGGTCTTTACATTTTGGCATGTTTTTGCAATGGCTGGTACCAGTTGTTCCTTTCCATGTTTAGTGCTTCCTTCAGGGTCTCTTGTAAGGCAGGCCTGGTGGTGACAAAATCTCTAAGCATTTGCTTATCTGTAAAGGATTTTATTTCTCCTTCACTTATGAAACTTAGTTTGGCTGGATATGAAATTCTGGGTTGAAAATTCTTTAAGAATGTTGAATATTGGCCCCCACTCTCTTCTGGCTTATAGAGTTTCTGCCGAGAGATCTGCTGTTAGTCTGATGGGCTTCCCTTTGTGGGTAACCCGACCTTTCTCTCTGGCTGCCCTTAACATTTTTTCCTTCATTTCAACTTTGGTGAATCCGGCAATTATGTGTCTTGGAGTTGCTCTTCTCGAGGAGTATCTTTGTGGCGTTCTCTGTATTTCCTGAATTTGAATGTTGGCCTGCCCTACTAGGTTGGGGAAGTTCTCCTGGATGATATCCTGAAGAGTGTTTTCCAACTTGGTTCCATTTTCCCCCTCACTTTCAGGCACCCCAATCAGACGCAGATTTGGTCTTTTTACATAATCCCATACTTCTTGCAGGCTTTGTTCATTTCTTTTTCTTCTTTTTTCTTTAGGTTTCTCTTCTCGCTTCATTTCATTCATTTGATCCTCAATTGCTGATACTCTTTCTTCCAGTTGATCGAGTCGGTTACTGAAGCTTGTGCATTTGTCTCGTATTTCTCGTGTCATGGTTTTCATCTCTGTCCATTCGTTTATGGCCTTCTCTGCATTAATTATTCTAGTTATCAATTCTTCCACTCTTTTTTCG
This sequence comes from Macaca fascicularis, assembly GCF_037993035.2. NCBI lineage: Eukaryota > Metazoa > Chordata > Mammalia > Primates > Cercopithecidae > Macaca > Macaca fascicularis. The sequence continues at coordinate 35,790,350 of NC_088393.1, read as the reverse complement.
AGATTTTTAGTTTCTTTGCACTGGGTACGTAATTCCTCCTTTAGGTCTGAGAAGTTTGATGGACTGAAGCCTTCTTCTCTCATCTCGTCAAAGTCATTCTCTGTCCAGCTTTTATCTGTTGCTGGTGATGAGCTGCGTTCCTTTGCAGGGGGCGATGCGCTCTTATTTTTTGAATTTCCAGCTTTTCTGTCCTGCTTTTTCCCCATCTTTGTGGTTTTATCTGCCTCTGGTCTTTGATGATGGTGAGGTACTGATGGGGTTTTGGTGTGGGTGTCCTTCCTGTTTGTTAGTTTTCCTTCTAACAGTCAGGACCCTCAGCTGTAGGTCTGTTGGAGATTGCTTGACGTCCACTCCAGACCCTGTTTGCCTGGGTATCAGCAGCAGAGGCTGCAGAAGATAGAATATTTCTGAACAGCAAGTGTACCTGTCTGATTCTTGCTTTGGAAACTTCCTCTCAGGGGTGTACTCCACCGTGTGAGGTGTGGGGTGTCGGTGTGCCCCTAGTGGGGGATGTCTCCCAGTTAGGCTACTCAGGGGTCAGGGACCCACTTGAGCAGGCAGTCTGTCCGTTCTCAGATCTCAACCTCCGTGTTGGGAGATCCACTGCTGTCTTCAAAGCTGTCAGACAGAGTCGTTTGCGTCTGCAGAGGTTTCAGCTCCTTTTTTGTTGTTGTTGTTGTTGTTTAGCTGTGCCCTGTCCCCAGAGGTGGAGTCTACAGAGACAGGCAGGACTCCTTGAGCTGCTGTGAGCTCCACCCAGTTGGAGCTTCCCAGCAGCTTTGTTTATCTACTTAAGCCTCAGCAATGGCGAGCACCCCTCCCCTAGCCTCGCTGCTGCCTTGCCGGGAGATCGAGATCGCAGACTGTTGTGCTAGCAATGAGGGAGGCTCCGTGGGCGTGGGACCCTCCCGGCCAGGTGTGGGATATAATCTCCTGATGTGCCCGTTTGCTAAGATCCTTGGTAGAGCGCTGTATTGGGGTGGGAGTTACCCGATTTTCCAGGTGTTGTGTGTCTCAGTTCCTCTGGCTAGGAAAAGGGATTCCCTTCCCCGTTGCGCTTCCCAGGTGAGCCATGCCTCACCCTGCTTCAGCTCTGGCTGGTCGGGCTGCAGCAGCTGACCAGCACCGACTGTCCCGCACTCCCTAGTGAGATGAACCCAGCACCTCAGTTGAAAATGCAGAAATCACCTGTCTTCTGTGTCACTGGCGCTGGGAGTTGGAGACTGGAGCTGTTCCTATTGAGCCATCTTGCTCCGCCCACGATCGCTAGGACAGGTATTCTAGATATTACTTTTAATATCTAGTGTGACTATTACTGCATCTTAATAGGAGTGTTTAGTATATTTACATTTAATGTAATTATTGGTATGGCTAGGTTAAGTGTATCTATCATATTGCTATATTTTAGTCATCCCAACTATTTTTTCCTTTGTTCTTCCTTTCTTGCTGTCATATGGATTAATCAGATATTTTCAGTGTTTCATTTTAATTTATCCGTTGATATTTAGCTTAACTTCATTGCATATTTTAGAGATTTTTCTAAGTGTTTATATATACATATACTTATCATAGTCCACTTAGAGTGCATATTGTGCCACTACTTATACAGTACAGACACCTTCTAACAGTAAAAGTCTACTCTCCTCTTATGGTCCTTTATGCTATTACATATTAACACATGTATGTTGTTAATATGCATGATTCGCCCTTTTGGTATATTGGTACACAGATGCATGCATATTAACACATATGTAAACACCACTATAGTCAGAATTCAGAATAATTCTATCAACCCTAAAACTTTCCTGATGGTGTTCCTTTGTAAGTCACACTCACCTCCATTCCCAATCCCTGACAATCAGTTATCTGTTTTCTATCACTGTAGTCTTTTGGAAACTGTTATATAAATGAAATCTGTAATATCAACTTTGATTCTGGCTTCTTTTACTGGGCATTCAAATTGTTACATGTATCAATAGTTTGTTGCTTTTTAGTGTTAAGTAGTGTTTCATTTTATGGATGTACTAAAGTTTGCTTATCTATTATCTATTCGTGTAAGGGTTTTAGGGATTTGGGGGCCGAGCTGGGAAAAACATGACAATGAGAGGCAGTAACACACAACTTTATTGAGTGGCACTAAGACAGGGTTGCATGAGACAGTCTAATGAGACCACCAATGAGAAAGGGAATAAGGCAAGAGAACTCTGGAGGGAGGATTGAAGATGAGGCTTATGTATGTGTCTCAGGGATGTCTCACAGCAGCACAGCAGGGAGTCTTGGGTCAGGCAAACCAGGGGCAGCAGGAATCTGGGGTTTTATAACTGCAAGGCCCTATTTATCAATAGGTAACAGCTGTTGGGTGAGGTTTCTTGGAGTATGCAAAGCAGGAAAGGTCTAAATAGCTAAAAATTTGCTTGTTCAAGCAATGTTATAAATAATTGGGCATGTACAAATTTGAGTTTGGTTTGGGCAGGATTTTGAGCTAACTGGTCTCAACCTACAGTAAAGAAATAAGCAACATAGGGGCCAAAACACAGAGGCCATCTTTGACTCATTTATGTAACCATCCATCCCTTGAAGAACACCTGAGTTGTTTCCAGTGGGCAATTATAAAGAGAGCCTCTGTCAACATTCCTGTGCCAGTTTTAGTATGAACATAAATTTCTATTTCTCTAAGTACTCAGGAGTAGGACTGATATGTCTGTCATATGGTAAGTGTGTGTTTAATAAGAAACATACTAACTGTTTCCCAGAGTGGCTGAACCATTTGTGTTCCCACAGCAATGTTTACAGTTCCAGCTGTTCTGCATGTTCACTCTCACTTGACATTGTCATTATTTTTATTTATGTGTTTAATTGCATTTCAACAAGGTTTTAATTTGCATTTTCATAACGACTAATGATGTTAAGTATCTTTTCATATACTCATTTGCTCTCCTTAAATACTGTTTGGTAAAGTGTCTGTTCAGCTCTTTTGCCCATGTTTTAATTTGGTTGTTTGCTGACTTACTGTTGAATTTTAACATTTCCTTTTAGATTCTGAATGCGAGTCTTATGTTGGATATGTGATTTGCACATATTTTCTCCCAATCTGTAGCCTTTCTTTTTATTCTCTTAGCAGTGTTGTTTCGGAGTTAAAGTTTTTAATTTTGATGTAGTCTAATTTGTCCAAAAATTAATTTTCAGTTTATATGTTTTGAAGCTTTGTTGTTAGCTTCATATACATTTAGGGTTTTTATGTAATTCTTATAAGTAAACTCTTTTATTATCATATGATATCCTGCTAAATGTGTTTGCTCTGAAGTCTACTTTGTCTGATATTAATATAACCACTTGAGCTTTCTTTTGGTTAGTGTTTGCATTTTGTATCTTTTCTCATAATTTTACTTTTAATGTACTGATATCATTATGCTTGAAGCAGAATTTTTATAGACAGTATGTAATTGTGTTATGTATTTTTTAGAATTTATTCTGACAATCTTTTATTTGGTGCATTTAGATCGTTTACCTTTAATGTAATTATTGATATGTTTGAATATAGTTCTATCATTTTATTGTTTGTATCTCTTTGTTCCTCTGTTTATCATCCCTGTGTGTTCCCATTCCTGCCTTCTTTTGGGTTATTTAATAATTTTTATTTTTTTATTTTTTTATTTTTTTTATGCAGAGTCTTGCTCTGTCGGCCAGACTGGAGTGCAGTGGTGCAATCTTGGCTCACTGCAGTCTCCATCTCCCAGGCTCAAGCCATTCTCTTGCCTCATCCTCCCGAGGAGCTGGGATTATAGGCATGTGCCACCACGACCGGCTAATTTTTGTATTTTTAGTAGAGATGGGATTTCTTTTTTTTTTTTTCTTTTTTTTTTTTTTTTTGAGACGGAGTCTTACTCTGTCGCCCGGGCTGGAGTGCAGTGGCCGGATCTCAGCTCACTGCAAGCGCCGCCTCCCGGGTTTACGCCATTCTACTGCCTCAGCCTCCCGAGTAGCTGGGACTACAGGCGCCCACCACCTCACCCAGCTAGTTTTTTGTATTTTTTAGTAGAGACGGGGTTTCACTGTGTTAGCCAGGATGGTCTCGATCTCCTGACCTCGTGATCCGCCCGTCTCGGCCTCCCAAAGTGCTGGGATTACAGGCTTGAGCCACCGCGCCCTGCCCGAGATGGGATTTCACCATGTTGGCCAGGCTAGTCTTGAACTCCTAGCCTCAGCCCGCCTCCACCTTCCAAAGTGCTGGGATTACAGGTGTGAGCCACCGTGCCTGGCTTATTTAATAATTTTTAATTCAATTCTATATATTGTGTTTTTGAATATATCTCATTGTGTATGTACGTTTTTAAAATTAAAAAAAAGTGGTAGCCCTAGGAATTACAATATTTTCATTTAAATTTTCACTATCTACACAGAATCAGTATTTTACTATATCATGTGTTTTGAAATCTTACCTGTCTATAGGTTTCTTCTTCCCTCTTTCTGTTGTAATTTCTTATATGTTTATTACATATTGCATCTACATACTTTGAAACTTCATTTAAAAATATTGTTTTACCTTGAAGCATATAACATATTTTAAAGAATTCAACAGAAGAATAGTTTACTCAATTTTTTCATGTATTTTAAATTTCTTTTGCTTTTTTAAAATTTCTGCTCTAGAGTTTCTTTCTGGTACCATTTCCTTTGTGTCTGGTGAACAACTTTAGCAATTCTCTTAGAACAGGTCCACTGACAATGAATTCTCTTGGTTTTACTTCAAATGAGAACTTTTTCTCCTTTTCTTTGGAAACATACTTCACATACCATAAAATGTACCTTTTTAAAGTACACAATTTTTTTTTTTTGCATATTCTCAAAGTTGTGCGACTATCACCACTATCTAAAGCTAGAACCTTTATATCACCACCACCTCCCCTAAAAGCCCTGTATACATTAGCAGTTCATTCTTCTTTTCTACCTAGCCCGCTAGCCACCAATAATCTTTCTGTCTCTATGAATCTGTCTATTCTGGACATTGCCTATAATTGAAATCATAGAATATGTGACCGTTTCTTTCTGGCTTCTTTCACTTTGCACAATTTCTTTGAGTTTTATCCATATTAGCATGTATCAGAACTTAAGCATTTTTTATGGCAGAATAGCATTTCACTGTATGGATATAACATTATATTTATCTACTCATCAATTGATTGATAGTTGGAGTGTTTCTGCCTTTTGGCTATTATGAATAATGCTGCTATGAGTATTCATGTGCAAGTTTTTGTGTGAATATGTGTTTTCAATTATCTTGAGTCTATACCTAGAAGTAGAATTGTTGGGGCATATGGAACTCTATATTTAATTTTTTTAGGAGCTGCCAAACTGTTTTCCAAAGCACCTGCATCATTTTGTATTCCTATGAGCAATGCGTAAGGGTTTCAATTTCTTCACCTGCTTGCCAACATTTGTTATTATCCTTTTTATTATAGCCATCCTAGTGGATGTGAAGTGGTATCTTATTGTAGTTTTGATGTACATTTCTGAAGAGTGTTTTTGATGGACCTAGAATTCTTGGTTGACAGATTTTTTTTTTTTTTAATTTTGGCTTCAAAAATTTCTGATGAGAAATCCACTGTCTTGTGTACTGCTTTCCTTTTTTAAGCAATGCATCCTTTTTTGTCTGGCTGCTTTTAAGATTTTTTTCTTTATCTTTATTTTCAAAGTTTGATTGTTATATGTCTTTGCATTGATTTATTTGTGTTTTGCTGTTTAGAATTTTCTGAGCTTCTTGAATCTGTAGGTTTATTTTTTCCCCAAACCTTGAAGAGTTTATATACATTATTTCTTTAAATATTATGTCTCCACTGCAGTATTATTTCTTTCTGGGACTCAGATGAAACAAAGGCTAGACATTTCTGTTTTATCCCACAGACTAATTTTGTTTTGTTTTGTTTTGTTTTGAGACAGAGTCTCACTCTTGTCCAGGCTGGAATGCAGTGGCACAATCTCGGCTCACTGCAACCTCTGCCTTCCAGGTTCAAGCAATTCTCATTCCTCAGCCTCCTGAGTAGCTGGGATTACAAGCGCCCACCACCACACCCAGCTATTTTTGTGTTTTTAGTGGAGACAGTGTTTCACCATGTTGGCCAGTCTGGTCTCAAACTCCTGAACTCAGGTGATCCTCCTGCCTCAGCCTACCAAAGTGCTGGGATTATAGGCATGAGCCATCACGCCCAGCCCCGATTAATTTCTAATCAATCTTTTTTCTTAGTTTTTAAGGTTGAATATTTCTATTGATCTATCCACAAGTTCCAGTGAACTTTTTACTCTGTCATCTGAATTATGCTATTGAGTATACCTAATGGGTTTTAAAGTTTTATTCGTTGTATGTTTTAGTTCTGAATTTTATATTTGGTTCTTTTGTGTATTGTATATACATTTGTGTATGTTTGACTCTATTTTGGACTGAGACTTTCTATTACCTGAGTCATTTTAAAGATGCTTAGGCCAGGTGCTGTGGCTCATGCCTTTATTCCGTACACTTTGGAAGGCCTAGGCAAGTGGATTGCCTGAGCCCAGGAGTTTATGACCAACCCAGGCAACGTGGTGAAACCGTATTTCTACTAGATAGATAGATAGATAGATAGATAGATAGACAGACAGACAGACAGATAGAATCAAAGTTAACTGGGCATGGTGGTGTCTGTCTATAGTCCCAGCTACTCAGGAGGCTGAAGTGAGAGGATTGACTTGAGCCCAGAAGGCAGAAGTTGCTGTGAGCAGAGATCATGCACTCCACTCCAGTCTGGGCAACAGAGCCAGACTCTGTCTCAAAAAATTAAAAATAAAAATAAATATGTTTACCCTTACTAGTGGGATCATTATAAAAGCCTTTGTCAGATAAATTTAACATCAGTTGGAAAGATTTACTGTTGGATGAGTTCCAACATCTCACTGTTGTCATCTGTTGATTGTCTTTTCTCATGCAATTTGTAATTTCCTTGGTTCTTCATGTGCGATGTAATTTGGGATTATATTCTGGACATTTTCAATATTGTGTAATATAGGACTGGGTCTTGTTTATACTCTGTGGGGAATATTGACATTTTTATTTTAGCAGCCATTGACCTGATTGGGCTTAGATTGTAAATTCTGAGTGGCCTTCTCTGGAATAAAGTCTCTATATTAATTTAATTTTAACAGGCTTTGCAGTCCTATTTAAATTTGTCCTACATGTGTACCCTCTGGTGGTCAATCTGGGACATGGGTCATGGTATCTTAGTTTAGTTCTGGCTGCTTTGAATCAGAACCTGAATGTTAAACTTGAGGTTGATTTCAGGAGTTCATAAATACCTTAATGGTATTGTTTCCCCAGCTCCTCCTTTTCCGCAGTCTTGGTATTTTATGGTTCCCTGGGACTCTCCTTTTTTAGTCCTCTAGCCAGAAACCTGGAGTTTTATTTACTTTGCTTTCCCACTTTCTTTCTGGAACTGTGTCTATATCCAAGGCCAACCAATGTGTATCTGGAGAGGGTGGTGGGGCAGAGAGGAAAAATCAACAGGAACTTGACTCACCGCCTTTGGACTGTAGCTCTTTTCACTGAAGAGGAAGGCTCTTCTTCCTTCAGGTTTCTAGTGCTGTGGGTTCTGGCTGCCACAACTTGTATTAACAGGAGACCCCTTTTCCTCTTCTTGAGCCTGAACTAGAGGACTTCTCTTTGAGATCTCTTTATCAATGCTTATTCTGTTTCTGGAGTTCTGGCTGCCTTGAGACCAGGTCAAGAGATACCACAGGAAAAAAAACAATGGTGAATGACATGTTGAATACAAGCAGAGGCACTTGACACCTTAGTGTTGAGCATGACTTTAATGAGAATAATTTGTAAATTTCACTATTACATATGATGTTTTCTGTGGCTTTTAAATTCAATACCTTTCATTAAGTCTTTCATTTTTACTGTTCTTATTGTTAATGTATGTTTTATTATGTGTATAGATTGAATTTTATTGAATACTGTTTCTTTTCCTATTGAAATAACCATATAATCTCCTGGTTTGTTAATGTGGTAAATTATATCAATGGGTTTTCTGATTTGGGCCCCTTATACTTCTGGAGTAAAGAGGCTCTTAAATTAAACATAAATGTGGTGGTACACTTTACTACAAGTTTTGCATAAAAATGAATTAACCCAGTGTTACATTGGTGGTCTCTGCTGTGTTAAATGTTTTAGTTTAGAGAGTTTTATATTTGGTTACAGATTTCCATATGGTTGTATATTTATTGTAGCTTTAATAGTTGAAATACTGCTTTTGATATGAAATTTAAATCAGACTTTATGTTTTTTCTGAGGTTGGTTGGAAGATATGAAGCTGAGCTGTTTCATATTTTGTTGAGCATTTACTCAGAGTAGGCAGCTGCCAATAAGAATCAAGGGTTTTAGAAGACACCCGAAAGGCCCTCAGTTTTGGCCACGACAGTGTAACTAGTACTAGACTTTCACTCCCACAGAAAACTACTATTAAATTAGACAAATATGAAGCAGATGTTTTCAGACACTGAACATTACGCAGTGCAGAACTGTGATTGTTGAGAGAAAGGAAACACACAAAATGAGCCTCAAGGTGTTACAGAACAGAGAAATACAGGAAAGGAATCCCGATCCAGACCCCAAAGAATTTAGGGCAAGTCCGCAGTGCAGAGTGAAAGCAAGTTTATTAAGAAAGTGAAGGAATAAAAGAATGGGTTATGAGTACATAGGCAGAGCAGCCCTGAGGGCTGCTAGCTGCCCATTTTTATGGTTATTTCTTGATGATATGCTAAACAAGGGGTGGATTATTCATACCTTCCCTTTTTAGACCATATAAGGTAACTTCCTGATGTTGCCATGGCATTTGTAAACTCTCTTAGCACTGATGGGAGTATAGTAGTGAGGACGACCAGAGGTCACTCTTGTGGCCATCTTGGTTTTGGTAGGATTTAGCCAGGTTCTTTACTGCAATCTGTTTTATAGGCAAGGTCTTTATGACCTGTACTTTGTGCCGACCTCCTATCTCATCCTGTGACTTAGAATGCCGTAACCATCTGGGAATAAAGCCCAGTAGGTTTCAGCCTTATTTTACCCAGCCCCTATTCAAGATGGAGTTGTTCTGGTTCACATGCCTCTGAAAAAGGGTTCTTTCTTTCTTGGGCCTTTTTTTTTTTTCTGAAATGCACAGAGGTAGAAACTCAACAAAAGCAGTGATCTCACTCAGCCGAGTATTCAAAGATCAGGATTGTGGACCGTTGGCGTTTGTGAGGGAGGCCACTGGAGAAGAGGGAGCTGAGCAAGTGGGGGCTGTAGAAATCTGCCTGAAGATTCACTTGAGTCCTTGGCAGATGCTGAACTCTTGGTTATAGCAACATGTGGCCCTGTCATAGGAACACTTCCAAACTTCTCAGCCAACACTATCAGCTCCATTTTGAGCTCCCCAACAGGGCAGACCATGCTGGTTCCTTCTATCCTCCACAGAAACCTATTTCACTGGGTTCCCCCCGTATGCCTAATCACATATCTGTGCTCTTGGTAGTGATGCTTCCTGGCAGGAATCTTCTCTGAAGGTCTCATAGTCTTCTTGTTATGCCTTTATTTACCAACATTGTATCAGCTATTAATTGCCTTAAAGAGGCCTTCTATCACCATCCTGTGTGAAAAAGAATCTCTCTAGTCACCTGTCCTGTTTGTCTTCATTGCCCTTGCCATTACCTGACATTAGATAATATAGTTACATATGTTTTCTTTATTATCTATTGCCCCAACTAGAATTAAGTTCCATGAGTCTAGGGACTCTGTTCTAGTCCCAGGTGTTGTAATGGAGATCAAAGCAGACATTCAGAGGTTGCAGAATACACAAGCAAATAAATGTCCTTAATGCTTAAACCAGTTTCATTTACATTTTTTTTTCTTCTTTCTACTAAAGGAGCCATCACTGATACAATCAACATAAATTAGCAATCTTCATGCAAAATAGTGTATGTAGATTTGGTGGAAGAGTCTCCTACATAATCCACATATCAGATACATTGGAGCTCAGCTCTGACCAAGCTCTCAACTCTGCCTTCCTCTCTTCTCCAACACACCAGAGTCATAGAATCTTAGAGCTAGAAAGAACTTGAAAAATATGGAGAATGACTTTCTTTTTTGACAGATGATGACAACAAAGTATTGTGATTTCATTTCAAACAATGTACCCAGAGTTTCAGACCTGGTGGCCTGAGTGCTGGTCTGAGTGCTCTTTCTTCCATAGCACATAGACCAAGTGCTCTTTCTTCCATAGCACATGGCCCCATCATCTTCTGGACCTGGTGTTCTTCCTATAGAAATGACCCTAGCTGAGTGCACTCAGCTGTAAATTCTCTAGCAGGTGCCTGCAGCCAGCATGACCGCCTTCTGAGCCTATGAGGGAGAAAGTGCGGCCAGGCACAGAGCCTACCTAGTGAGATCGTGACTTACATTTTTCAGCAGGAGGTAAAGGACTGCTGCAGGGAAGACCACCACCTGCTGAGCCTTCTCTTTGACCTCTGTGTCCAACCGCTCTCTCTCTCATCCAGTTAATCTGTTATGTGGATGGGCGCTCATGGCTTCAAATGAGATATTTTTAAGTTTCCTGACATCTCCTGCATTTCTTGGCACAAAGAATGAATCATATTACTGGGATAATGAACCATTTAATGGCTTGTGTGTTGATTTATCAGACGGTGCTAGAGAGGCCAATTTAAAAATATAAAGCCATAAGTCACCCCGTCAGGGTGTCTGGTAGGCAGAGCGGCCCGGCTCCCTGGCTGGTGATTGCTGTGTTAATCACGATGACGCCAGGCCTGGCAGCAGTGCAAGGACTTAGGTGCTCAGCACTCTTCTCCTAGTGAGGTCATTCATGCAAGCAGCAATTATTGTGTTTTGTTTTGTTTTGTTTTTTGCTTGTTTTTGTTGTTGTTGTTGTTTTTCCATCTGCCGGGGACTGGGAAGAGGAAATAACCTAAAAAGTCAGAATGCCTCCTTCTCATTAGACTAAGGAAGCCTCAACCCGGATCTCCGGGAATTCCTGGGGGCAAGTGAAAGGGAAGGAGGCAACGCTATGCTAGGCCCTGGCTGTGCTGCAAGGCAGCTGGGGACCTGCCGATTGAAGAGTCGCTGATACTCTGCAGATGAAACGGGCCTGGCATTGTTCAGCCGTGTTTGGCTGACCTGGTTTATCATGCAAGTTCCCAGCCCCTGTGTTTATACATGGTGTGGATGGATTTCTGCAAAAGGGGACCAAATACTTGGTGTTTTACTGTAGAGAGAACCTCCTCTGAAAAAATCTCACAGGGAAATTCTCAACTTAAATGGTAGCTAACAGAGGCGCTGGGTGCTTAAGATGTGCACTGGTGAGGTAGGCACTATTCTGATGAATGGTTGATAGTGAGAAAACTGAGGGCTCAGGAGTTCATGTAAAATCCCCATAGCTACATGGCTCAGGTGCCAGAACTGAGATTTAACTTGTGACAGCCTGACTCAAGACACTGAGATTTAACCAACATGTGTGTTGCCTCCCCTTCTAGAAAAGGAGTTCCACCCAAAGGGAATAAGTCACATCTACTTTCCTAACAGAAATCCCAGTGTTAAAATAGCTATGCTGGGGTTCCCAACCTGCTTTTCAAAAGAGGAACAGCCACCATTAACCTTTTGGTCAATGAATGAAAGATAAGGAAGTGAGTGAAAGCAAAGTGTTAGCAAGGCCCGACCGTGAGCCAGACACTGTTACACACTAAATGCATCATCTCATTCAAAGGAGAGAACATTTTCATTAACAAATGTGATACCCTTCCCTGCTGAGCATCCCCTCCCACCCTGACCCCCTGCTCCTCAGTCGGGTTCTCTCTGCCACACTCCAGTAAAACTGCTCATGTCAAAGTCACCAAGGGCTTCCACGTTGCTGCTTCCAGTGAACCATTTAGGACTTCACCTTGTTTGATCTCTCATCGCCTTTCCACAGTTGTCCATATTTTCCTTCTGAAAAGTGCTGCTCTTTTGACTTCTTTTTTTTTTATTTCTTTTTTTCTTTTTTTTGAGATGGAGTCTCACTCTGTCACCCAGGTTGGAGTACAATGGTGCGATCTCGGCTCACTGCAACTTCCGTCTCCCAGGTTCAAGTGATTCTCCCACCTCAACCTCACGAGTAGCTGGGATTACAGGTGCCCGCCACCACGCCTGGCTAATTTTTGTATTTTTAGTAGAGATGGGGTTTCATAATGTTGGCCAGACTGGTCTCAAACTCCTGACTTTAAGTGATCTGCCCACCTTGCCTCCCAAAGTGACATTATTTCTGACTGATTCTCTTCCTCCTCACCCCGGCCGTCCTGCTTAGTCTCCTTTGCTGGATTTTCTTCTCCAGACCTCAAAACAATGCAGCTTTGTCCTGGGCCCTGCCTACACAACTGTACCTTATCACCCCACCTAATCCCACAGCTTTCAACAGCGTGCATGCTGACAGATGCCACGTTTATAGCTCAAGGCAGACCTGTCCTCCCAGAGAGGCACACCTGGGAGGTATCCACACACCTACACAGAGAGCTCCAGGTAGATGTTTCAGAGGCTTTCCACGTTCCTACCTGAAAAACCTAGAAAAAAAAAGAACAACGTAAACTCAAAGCAAACAGAAAGGAGTAAGAAAGATACCAGAAATCAATAAAATTGAAAACAGGTGAACAATGAGAGAACATCAATAAAATTTAAAAGGCGGTTCTTTAAAAAAAAAAAAAAAAAAAAAAACAATAAAATTGACAAATCTCCTGGTCAATTTCTTTTTATCTTTTTCAAGGCTGATACAATAGAAAAAAAAGACACAGATCACCAATGCCCAGATAAAACAGGAAATATCTCTACAGATCTTTCGGTCGTGAAAAGGATGATGCTATATTCATAACATCAACAACTTAGAAGAAATAGACCAATTCCTAGAAAACTATAAATACCGAAATTCAACTTTTCCTAATTCATTACTACTGGTGTACAGGAAACCTATTGGTTTAGGAATGTTGTTTAATTATTTGGCCACCTTACTGAACTCATAGATTCTAACAACTTGTAGCTGATTATTTTTTGTATAAACAATCATGTTTATAATCAATAGATTAAAATAGGTTTATCTCTTCCTTTTGAATACATATATATATATATATATTTTTTTTTTTTTTTTTTTTTTTTTCTTTTGAGACAGTGTCTTGTTTTGTCACCCAGGCTGGAGTGCAGTGGGGCAATCTCGGCTCACTGCAACCTTTGCCTCTTGGGTTCAAGCAATTCTCCTGCCTCAGCCTCCCGAGTAGCTGGGATTACAGGCGCGCGCCACCATGCCTGGCTAACTTTTTTTGTATTTTTTTTAGTAGAAATGGGGTTTCACCATGTTGGCCAGGCTGGTCTCAAACTCCTGACTGCGAGTGATCCACCCGCCTCAGCCTCCCAAAGTGCTGGGATTACGGGCATGAGCCACCACACCCCCGCTGCCTTCCTTTTGAATATTAACACGCATTTCTTGTTTTCATTTTCTGGGGTTTTCCAGGACTTCTGGAATAATGCTGGATAGTTAAGATGATAGTTACTGTATATTGGGTTTAATAGATTTCTAATGCTGCCATTTTAAGTATGTTGTTTATTATAGGTTTTGAAAGCTACCTTTTATCAAGTTAACAAAGTCAATTTTTTCCTGGATAATAAAATATTGGAGGAGGGGGGAACAGAATGTGTCTCTGCCTCTTGAGCTGACCACGTGGCATCCCCTTTTCAATACAGTGTATTTTTTTTCATAAATTTCCTAATGTTGCCATGTTCTTGCATTCTCAGGATGACACACTTGGTTATGAGTTAGCATTCGTTTGAAAGAATTTTCTGATTTCTGCTGTATTTTTATTAAATTTCTACTTTTTAAAGATGTATTTACTTTTACCTTCTTGAGTAGAATTCTTATTCTATTTTTGGTCTTTCTTATGTGCTAATAAATGCAAATGTGACCAAAATTGGCATCAAATATGACTTTGGTGACATCCATATACTTTGTTATTTAAAAAAATAACTTTAAGGCCAACCATTAGAAGACTAGACATAAGATGTAATTTCTAAAATACTAAAAGAATAAAAGTAACCAAAGAAAAGTAACTATCTTTAGTACTCTCACTGACATTTATTTCTATTTACTTTGTAATTTTAGTGTAAGCAAATTTTTTTGTCCCAGCTTTATCAAGGTATAATTGATATACCAAAAAACTGCACATAATTAATACATACACTTTGGTGAGTTTGGACATGTGTCTATATTATGCTAACCTCACCACAGTCAAGGTAATAAACATCCCCATCACCTCCCAGAGTTTCCTTGTGTTTCACCCACTTTTGTGGTAAGAACACTTAACACGAAATCTACCCTTTAAATTATTGTTAACCACAAGGGCTGCATTGTATAGCACATCTCTGGAGTTTACTCATCTTAAAACTGTTTTTGGCCGGGTACAGTGGCTCATGCCTGTAATCCCAGCACTTTGGGAGGCCAAGGTGGGAGGATCACCTGAGGTCAGGAGTTCGAGACCAGCCTGGCCAACATGGCAGAACCCCATCTCTACTAAAAATACAAAAATTAGCCAGGCATGGTGGCACGTGCCTATAATCCCAGCTACTTGGGAGGCTGAGTCAGGAGAATCACTTGAACCCAGGAGACGGAGGTTGCAGTGAGCCAAGATCGTGCCACTGCACTCCAGCCTGGGTGACAGAACAAGATTCTGTCTCAAAACAAAGCAAAACAAAACAAAAAAACCTGATTTTATCCTTGTTGAACAACAACTCCCCACATCACATTCCTTCAATGCCATGGTAGCCACCATCCTGCTGTCTTCTTCCATGTGTTTTACTATTTTAGGTCTCATACAAGAGATGTAATCTCAGTTTTGATATTCACATTAAACTAAGATATATTTAGAATTGCTTTAATTTCCAAACGAGGTTTTTGCAAAATTTATTTTTATTGGATCACTTCAGTGAATGTGACCTGTGTGGTTTTTGACTTTTGGCAACTTATTTATATATTTTGACTAATAAAAGGGCAGTTAAAGACTGTTCCACCAGGAATAGGGAGAGGTTGGTCAATGAGTACAAAATTAGATAGGAGGAATAAGTTCTGGTGTTCTGTTACACAGGAGGGTGACTATGGTTAACATTACTCTATTGTATACTCTAAAAAGGCAAGAAGAGACCATTTTGAATGTTCTCACCACAAAGAAATAATCTGTAGGAGGTAATGGATATGCTAAATATCCTGGTTTGATAAATAAACAAAAAATAAAAATATCCAACAGGTATTTGAAAAAAATGTGCAGCCTTTTTACTGAGAACGACTCATATTAGCAATGCAACTATATAGTTAATTAAATTAGAAACAGACAATTTATATGAAAGTACAATAGCTATTTATGTCCTCTATGGCTTAATTTTTTTTTTCTTCTAGATGGTATCTTAATTTCTTGGAGAGGTTTTAAAATCTCTCGCCAAGATTGTGATTTGTCAGTGTCTCTTATGTTTCCAGGTGTTTTAACTCTATCAATATAATATTGTTCTGTTCATAAAGGTTAATGATTATTATATTTTGGGGGTGACTGTAATTTTTATAATATAAATATTTCTCATTCCTATTTAATGCATTTAATGCTTCTCACTTTCAATTCTATTTTGACTGCTATTGCTATTGCCATTTCTGCTTTCTTTTAGTTAGCATTTCCCCGGTATATCTTCATTTATTTTTTTATTTTCAAATTTTCTTCTCTCTCTTTTTTTTCCCCAAAATTTAGGCATGCTCTTTTGTAATAACATACAGCTGAATTTAAAACATTCCAATTTAAAAATTTATGTCTTTAAAAGGGAGATTAAATTCACATTAATTGTGACTAAATTATGTGTTTACATAATTACTACCACCTTATTTCATATTTTGGACTTAAAATACCTTCTTATTTGTTGTATTGTTTTTTGTCACTTTTATTATTTTACTGTTTTAGAAATTACATCTTATGTCTAGTCTTCTAATGGTTGGCCTCAAAATTATTATTTTTAATGCCAAAGTATTATACAATAGTTTTACACATTTTACCAATTCATGTGAATATAGTCATAATTTAATGTCCAGAATTAATTTCTACCTGTAACCACTTCAAATGAAAAAGACACTTAGCACACATTATACTCTCCTTTCCACCTCTACTCCAAACATCCACATTATTTTGAAATAACCTGGAATCTTAGTTCTATATTTCATTCATTTTTAAATTTTTTTATATAGGCCAAAGCTTTAAAAATTCTCATTCTTGTCAATTGCATTATGTCTCACAGTCACACCACTGAGAATTACTTGGATTTGACTATGGATGTCACTGGTGCCCTCGTTCACTGCTGTGGCAGGTCATATTTTCTAAAAATGATTGCAGCAATGTCTGCCGGCCCCCATGCTTTACAGCTACACCATGTTCTCTCCCTGACCCTGGCTGGGTCTGGATTACTGCCTTGATCAGCAGAGTACAGCAGACGTGATGCTATATGACCTCTGAGCCCAGACCGTGAAAGACCATGCCTATATGCTTTGTTGTCTTGAGATGCTCACCCATGGAACCAAACTAGCTTATGTGGTGGGGTCACGTGGAGGGCCCACAGGAGAGGTTGTGGCTGACAGCCCTGCAGAAGCCCCAGCCCGGGCTGGTAGGAGCCACAGACACCTGAGGGAAGGTGTGTGCCAATGATGCCAGCCTTTTCCTGCTGCTTTTGCTGAGGCCCCAGACCCTGAGGGGCAGAGAACATCCTCCAGTAATTTATTTTCGCACAGAAGGTGAATTTATGATAATTTTTATGAGTTTAATGTGTTTATTTTTAACCTTATTCTTGATATTGGATATAGAATTCTGGGCTAAAAATAATTTCCCAGCCAGACACAGTAGCTCATGCCTATAATCTCAGTACTTTAGGAGGCTGAGGAGGACGGATTGCTTGAACCCAAGTTTGAGATGAACCTGGGCAACACAGAGATTCTCATCTCTCCAAAAAAAAATGAGCCAGGTGTAGTGCTGTGCACCTGTGGTCCCAGCTACTCAAGAGGCTGAGGTGGGAGGACTGCTTGAACCTGAGAGGTAAAGGCTGCAATGAGCTGTGATTGCACCACTGCATGCCAGCCTGGGCCACAGAGGGAGACCCTGTCTCAATCAATCAGTAAAAATAATTTTCCCTAAAAAGTTTGAAGGCAAAGTTTTATTATTTCCAGAATACCATGTTGCAAATGAGCAGTTTGATGGCAGTCAGATTTTTATTATTTTTAAGGTAACCTGAATTTTTACTTTTGAAAAAGTTCTTGGGAATTTTAACTTTATCCTTGGAGATCAGAATCACCATATGAAATATATATATTTCAAGTTCTCCTCCTTGGTGCACAGCTTCTCCAGGCTTCTGGTTGATCACCATTTCTGGAGAAACTCACAAGAAGAGAACTAGGGACAAACCATAGCCCTCCACTGTTGCCACTCCTGAAGCCATGCGTCATACTCATCACCCACCTTCTTCATCAGGCTTTCAGAATCTCCCTGTCTCTTGGTGAGGCTGGCACTTCCATTGGTTTCGGTGGCTTGCCTCCACTCTCCTGACCCAAGCATTTTGCCTCTTGGGGACCAAGCATCATATAACAGCCCTTTGTTCAAAGTGCATACCACATTTTAAAGGGTGCTACTCTCTTTGCAGGGTGTCATCTCTAAGCTGGTTCTTCAGCTGTGTCTTCAATAGGCTATCCCATTGCTTATCCCCCAGCAGTTCCTGGGTGGTGTGGCACATGGTAGGACCAGTGGGTGCCATGGCTGTGTGCCCACCGCTATGTTTTTCTTGCTGTAAAGTGGACCCTTTGGTCTGAGGTGATGCCATGTGAAATCCTATGTCACTGAATGCATAGAGTAGATCTACAGATACTCTAGGAGCCCTAGGATTGCAGGACTGGCTGAGGGCCTGTGGACAGAAAAGACAAACCCATATTCATAGATATATGCCATTTCTAGTCAAGATGACTCACAGTCCCTTCAGGGTAGAAGAGATTCAGTGTAATCAACTTGCCTGCAAGTGACTGGTTAGTGAGACACGCATCTTCTGTGGCTGTAGTTAGACACCCATCAGTAGCTGTGGCTGGATCAGCCTTGGGGAGAGGGAGCCCATGATATTGGGTCATGTTAGCCTCAATCTTTGCCACCATCTCTGCCTCCACTACTGTGCCACTCATGAACCCACTTCACAAGAGCAGCAGTAGCCAGTGCCAGAGGTTGGCTGATGTCTACTGGCTGGATCATTCTATCCACTTGATTCCTTGTTGTCTCAGCAGTGGATGCTTTCTAGTGAGGGTTAACTTACAACACTAAGATCCTCACACTCCATGCCCACCCTCATGTGTCCATCTACATAGCTCTTCCCTGAAGCTCTTGATGTCCCATGGTCAGACACTCATTCAGCCAGGGCCCAGCAGGATGTCAGGAACTCTCTTTGAGTGGCCCATAGTTCTCTAGTGATGTTTGAGAAAACCCCAGACCACGGGACCCAAAAGGCAGCTTCAGCAAAATGGCAGGACCCTAAGGTTTTCTGGTTGCTCTCCCACCTTCTAGCGTGTTTCTTAATGAAGCATCTAGAATATTTGCTCTTCTTCTTGTTCATAGGTCTGATTAACATGATGTCATCAACATACTGTACCAGTGTGATGTTCTTTGGACTGTCCCTTCTGGTTATATGGTAATGGAGAGCAGAGTTAACACTGCCCTGCCTGTAAATGTCTACTGTTGTCCATCCATAAGAATGCTGTTTCTGAATCTCTTTCGTGGTGGGTGTTAAAACAATGCATTTGCCAAATCA
Source organism: Macaca fascicularis (assembly GCF_037993035.2). Classification (NCBI taxonomy): domain Eukaryota; kingdom Metazoa; phylum Chordata; class Mammalia; order Primates; family Cercopithecidae; genus Macaca; species Macaca fascicularis. Next base: position 35,771,464 of record NC_088393.1, on the reverse strand, counting down.
GTAGCTGCATTCCACATGTGTGTGCATTCATATGTTCTAGTAAAAACACACACCCAGCATAGCTGTGAGTAGGGGTACTACTTGCTCAAATGTGTAGTAGTTTGCTGTTGTCTTCTATGGCCTATCTTGTTTTTGAAGAGGTTAGACTTGTGAGTTAAACAGAGACCATTGCTCCTGCATCCTTTATGTCTTTGGGAGTGATACCTGTCTTCACTCTCCTTAGGATGTGGTGTGTTTGATTTATTCTTTGGGTCAGGATTAAAGGATAAGGGGTACCTTCAGAGGCTTCCATTTGGTTATTCCTGTTGTGATAGCTTTTATTCCATAAGTCAGGAAACCAATTATTGGGTTCTGCAGCCATTATTTGGCCCTTCCAAAGATAAATTCAAGAGCTGGAGCAATGACTGCCATGGGGACCCACTCCACTGTGAGACACACTTGAGCCAGGACTCCATTTAGCACCTGACCCCTGTACGTCCTTACTTATATCACATGGGGGCTGATGGCACTTTGGGTCCTCAGAGTCTGTACAGGGTGACGGCCACCCTGATCCTGCCTGGCTATGCAAGCAGGGCTTGAATGCTCATCAGAAAACCATTCTGGGATTGCTCCCACACGTGATTTAAGCTACTGAATTTCTGACTTTTTTTTTTTTTTTTTTTTTTTTGGAGATGGAGTCTTGCTCTGTCACCAGGCTGGAGTGCAGTGGTGCGATCTCAGCTCACTGCAACCTCCACCTCCCGGGTTCAAGTGATTCTCCTCCCTCAGCCTCCCGAGTAGCTGGGACTACAGGTGCACACCACCATGCCCAGCTAATTTTTGTGTATTTAATAGAGACGAGATTTCACCATGTTGGCTGGGATGGTCTCCATCTCTTGACCTTGTGATCTGCCTGCCTAAGCCTCCCAAAGTGCTGGGATTACAGGTGTGAGCCACCACACCCAGCCCTGCTGAATTTCTATACTATTAGGCACAGTGAAAACAATGTTACCTGGAACAATTTAGAGCACCATTGCCATTTCCTTGCCATGGCCATAACCTTCTAATTAACTGATATTTCAGCACCCACTGTTTCTGTAGATCTCGTTGGCTCTCTTTCTCTGATTGTTGATCTCTTTATAAACCTGTTAACCCTGTTAGATCTTTTGTAGAACTCTTATGGTGTATTATTTTCTTTATCTCGATCTCTCTCTGCCTCTGTTTCTCTCTGCGTGCCCCCTCCTTTCTCTGTCTTCTGACCGTTTCTTTCCATTTGATGGTAGTGTGGTATCTTGTTTATCTCTAAGTCCCTGGCAATTATCTAGTGCCAGGCACATATGGAATATCCAGTGAAATTTGCTTGCTGGTGGATGCGCATTTAATGAAAATTCATTATTGACCAAGCACTCACTGGGCACTGTGGGAGGTATGGGAATAAATCATATGTGGCTCCTCTGGCAAAGATTCTTTGCTGTGCCAGTTTAGTCAGGCTTCTGAATATTCTGCTGGGCTCACTCATGCACCGCCTTGTAAGATCTAGTTTTAGCAAAGAACCCTGCCAAGTCAGGGTAGCACCCGCCACCGTCAATATCTGATCGCCCTTGATATCTGATCGGGCTTCTCATCCTCCGCCATCCCCCAGGTGATATAGGATCACCCCCCACCATGCCTCAGTAAGAACCTATTAGGTCAGTTTACCCAGAACCTCCCTCACGCCTGATGTAATTTTCCATTCGCTGACACTTATGCTGCTCCTTGGCCGTAAATTCTCACTTGCTCATGCAATATTCGGAGTTGAGCCCAAGCTCCCCGCTCCCATACTTATTGCAATAGTTCTGAATAAAGTCTTACTTACCATGCTTTACAAATAGCACTGACTAACTTTTTCTTTAACATTTCCCTTGAGGAGATCACAGTTGGGAGAAGAAAGTACGAGGCAAACTGGAAAGGGCATTTTCTGTGGCCGCAGCTCTAGCGCCCAATTTAGAGTGAAACTCAGAAGAAAGGTTATAACCATTCCTTAGGCCCCTGATGCCTGAGCCAGTAACCCACCAGATCAAATGGGATAAGCCACAGAGGCAAGAAGCTCCCCAACAGCTTTGGCAACAGGTCTTCCACAGCGTCCACCCTCAGCTCTGGGCCTGAGATGAACGAAGTCACATCTCTTGGCAGCCATGTTATTATCACAATGGCTGCCGTCTTTCTCTTCCAGCAGCTTCAGTGCGCAGGCAGTCAACCAACTGTGGCTGACAGCAATTGCCCTTTAAAAGGCATTAAACTACCTCTGTGACCATTTTTAACAGTTTGAAACAGTAAAAGCCATTTTAAAACAATTTTACTTAACAGTGACTTTTCTGTATAGTCTTAAGAGAATGAATTTACTTACCTCCTCTCAAAAACAACTGAGCACTCACTATTGAGAAAAACTGGAAAATGATGTGCCATGGTGTTTGTTGCTATGCCTCAGGAGGTAGGAGGTGAGATGCCAAGGACATGTTCATTGCTGATACATAAGACGAGGAGAGGAATTTGTGCTACTCCTCATTCTGCTTTTGTTTCCTTTTGAGAAAAACACCAAGAATGTAAAAAGGAAGAGGGAGCATCACTGTGTGCTTTAACACCTTCCGCATGGCTTCCTGTTATAAATGGAATGCAGTCTAAACTCCTTCCAAGATCTGCCTCCTGCATGCTTCTTTGACCTCATCTCCTGCAACTGTCTCCTTTGTCTTCTCTGCTCTTCTGGCCTTATTTCTTTTCTTGGAACAGGCCAAGAGGTGTGCTGGAACTAGCTCAGATTGGCTTATTTTCACTGCTTTCCAACTCCAAACTCAGTGACCTTGCATCATCACTCAAAATCCTAGGAGTATTTATACCACGGAAATGGGCAAACACCACAGATCAGGGCTCCCCTGACCCAGCCAGCTGCTAAGCATTTATCAGGATACCACTGAACATGCCAGCTGCTTTAGTCCTTTGCTTAAGCTGTTCTCTCCACCTGAAATAACCTCATCCTCATTTTTGCAGGCCCAGTTTTTTTTTTTTTGGCCTTTAGCTCATATGCCCACCTCCTCTGAAAAGTCTTTCCTGACCACATTCTAGAGGGACCAACTCATTGACTCATGATTACATCAATCATTTTAATTCTCTGAATATGATTATCAGTTAGGATACTAAAAATGTTAAAAACATAATTCCCATATGGTTGTAGTATGCATTTGTCAACCTAAAAAAAGACATCAGAGAAAAATACATCCAAATATGTTGAATTTATTCAGTGATTAGAAAAGACGTCTGGTACAGTAGCTCACACCTGTAATCCCAGCACTTTGAGAGGCCAAGGTAGATTGCCTGAGGCCAAGAACTTCAGACCAGCCTGGGCAACATAGCAAGACCCTGTCTCTACAAAAATAAATATTTAAAAATTACTAGGTACAGTGGTTCGTGCCTGTAATCCTAGCTACTGAGGAGGCTGAGGCAGGAGAATCAAGCTGAGGAGTTTGAGGCTATGGTGAGCTATGATTGCCTGAGCAACAGAGCAAAACCCCATGTCTAAAAGAAAAAGAAGAGGATCTTCTTTTTCCTCTTGCACTGGAATCCAGGTTGCACTGTAGCAAGCCCTGGGTACATCTGCTGAGGGAAAGGTAAAGAGCAGCTTTATTGGCAGAAGGGGGAAGTTTACGTACACTGCGTGGGAACAGAATTCATGGGCACCGGAGGCTCAACGCCTGAGTCGGCATGAATTTGTTGGTGGAGATGCCGTTCCTGAGCAGGTGTTCTTTGAGAGCATCTTATCTGAATTGTTGTGGTCCTAAAGACTGTCTAGTCATAAACCTTGTCATAGAAATATGTGCACACGTGAGAAACATGCAAGCTGTGCAGAACCGGAGATGCGTGAAGGACGTGAGGGATTTCCTGTGGGGTTTTCAGACGGTCCTTGGAACAGTTCTCATCTCAGAGAGGAAAGCATACCCGTCCCGCCTCCTTTTTTGTGCCTCCCTGGCTCTGTTTTATCCAGGTCTGACAAGAACAACTTTACCCTGGTAGCTGCAGCTTTCACATGTCTCTTCATTTTATTTAACTCATTAATGACAAGCCAAGTTCAAAAAAGAAATATGAGGAACTGGGATTTTAATGTCAGCAGGGAAAAAATAAATGCTAAGATAGAAGTATGAAATTAGATCAAAACTGGTTAATATCACACAGGGCAATAAAATCCCAACCTTGGAAGTTATTGTCACTACTAGACAGAAAATTATTTATTGCACCTTAACAGTTTTATAAAATTGTAAAATGGCCAGGTGTGGTGGGTCACGCCTGTAATCCCAACACTTCGGGAGGCCGAGGCAGGCGGATCTCTTGAGGTCAGGAGTTTGAGACCACCCTGGCCAACATGGCAAAAGCCCGTCTCTACTAAAAATACAAAAATTAGCCAGGCGTGGTGGTGCACACCTGTAATCCCAGCTACTCCAGAGACTGAGGCAGGATAATCGCTTGAACCCGGGAGGCGGAAGTTGCAGTGAGCTGAGATCATGTCACTGCACTCTAGCCTGGGCAACAGAGAAGGACTCCATCTCAAAAAAAATAAAATAAAAATAAATAATAAATAATAAATAAAATTGTAAAATGCCTGGGTCCTAATGGATTGTAGAAAGATTCAGATGTCTCTTACCAAGTTCTGGATAATTTATGTTAAGCAAAACAAACAAACAAACAGAAGCTAGTGATAGGTCTTTCTATCTCTCTATGTTATTTTATACCTATCTATCATGTCTTTCTCCCAATAAAAAGAACCTTCTGGGCACCTGAAACAGTACCTAGAATGTAGCAGGCACTCAATACATTTCTGTTGGTTGAAGGCTGAAGCTAGACATAGTGGGAGGGAGATCCAGGAGGAAGGTTTGCAGTACCAAGGGGCCAGGAAAAAGCTTTGGAAATCGAGACTGATGTGAAAACTTACTGTGCTGCAGCACCTCTGGCCAGCCAGCTGCATTGGTGACCTGTGTCACTGTGAACACTCCTTTCTCCAGCCTGGAGTCTGGAAGGGAGTGAAAGAGTGGGCCCCATCATACTCAACCTCTCTGGATGGTGTTTTCCTCAGTTATGAAATAGGAAAGATAATAGTAACTTGAGATAGATTTGATGTAGAGATAATGTGTGTAAAATGCTTAGTGTAGGACCTGGTGCATAGTAAGTGTTCATTAAGTATTTGATGTGTGCATTTACGTAGCATCAATGTGAACAACTCTGAGAATTCAGTGGAGGGAGAGATGCTGCCCAGCACGTAGCTGAAGAAGCTTCAGGAGGTGGGGCATGATCTGGGCCAAGAGGGACTGGCAGAGTTTTCATAGCCGGAGCTGTGGGGCAGGGGGGTGGGGTAGGGGTGGCGGGGGTGGGTAGGAAAGGAATTCTCCATAGAGGAAAGAGCTCGAGTAATGACATAGAGGGGCAGGCATGGTGAGGGGGAGATGATACCACAAGGGGCTCCCTGACCCTGTCTGGACTCTACCTCTCTAGAGAGGCCAGGCAGTGCACTGGTGAAGGATACAGACTTTGGAGCTGGAACTGCCCAGATTTGAGCCCCAGTCTGCAGATGACTAGTTATGTGATGTAGGTGAAATTCCCTTACCTTCCGGACTCTCAGTTTCTCCAGCTATAAAATGGGGTCACAAGGGCAAAGGTCACCTTGGGGTCATTCTAAGGAATTAAGTAAGATATTATGTGTAAAGTGCTGCAGAAGCTGCAGTGATGAGTACTGGAGAAATACTCAGTCACCTTGTTTCCTCATCCTGCCCCCAGAAAAGCTCAACTTGACTCAGAATATGTGTAAGTGGGCTTCTCCCCCTCTTCTGTTAAACATATTTCAGTTTGTTTGTTTGTTACTGAGGAACACAAGTCAGGTAACTCTCGGTTCTCAATTCTTTCACCTGCATCTACTTAAATTTGCTTTGCTGAAATTGAATCAGATGGGAGAAATATTGTCAGGAAACAAAATGCCTGCTCTGTCACCACAGGAGGTGTTTTGATTTTATTTTGATCAGAGGCAAGATCCCCTGTGTGGTTCTCAGACGTAGCACCCAAATCCCATATTTTGAGGAAATGAACCAACAACTACAGAAATGATTTTCTGCAGTAACCTGGCTGTCTTGATGTGCAAGCAAGAATACTGAGAAGCTGTCAAGAAACCAAGACCCTTTCTGGTGGTATTCACACGAGAAGAATAACCATCTGGACCTTAGGATGAGAAGTCCAGCATCCAAAATGTGCAACCCTGTGACATTTTCATTATCCAAATCTCCCAGGTGCCTGCCAGAGCCTGGAATCCCCTCCCAAAGCTGAACCCAAGGCTGAACTTGTGTGTAATTCATTCATTGTGAGATCCTATTCCAGAAAACAGACATGGGGATACTGAGGAGCACAAAACAAGATAGGAGGAAAAGCCTTTTCTAATTGGGAAGTTATCAAATTAATCACCACTGTGGGCAATGGGACCTCATGCTTCCATGACCCTCTGAGGAGCTGTATGTATAGAATGTACCCACCAAGTCTGTCCAGGGCAGGAGGAGGGGAGCGTTCAGCCACCAGCTCCTGGAGCCCCCCATTGCTGAGGGTCATTCCATGGATGTTAAAGCCCTCCTAAACCCATGCTGGGGCAACCAGCTTATCCTGCTTGACCAGGGACTGTCCTGATTTTCCAACTAAAAACACTGCTGCAACCCAAAAATCCCCTCAATCCTGAAAACACCGAGATGTTTGGTCCCTCTAGTCCAGGCTGGCCTGCAGGCTCCACAAGGGGGCATCAGAACGTGAGCTACTTCTAGAGCAGAAGGTGGGAGGAATACAGTGCAGCTGAGATGAGGAGCTGTTGAGCTGTACCCTCACAACCTGGTTGCCACAGCAACGGCTGGAGTGAAAGGTGGACCACAATGATAGGAGGCAGGCACAAGAAGTACCCGGGACAGAGCTCCCTGGAGAGATCCGGGGAGTCCCACCTGGAGGAAATGGTACAGCCATCACTCACTTGCACACGAATGAAGGTATAATCCCAGAGGTCAGAGCTTGGACCAGGGGGTGGACACTGTAAGGAAGGAGATTTTTGGCTCCAAATAAGGCAGGATATTTTAAGTGTCTGCATTATTAAAACATTTTAGTTGGACCTTGAAGATCAGTTGTTCCAATACCCTCTTGCAAAACCTGGGACTTAGAACAGAAACTGATGTATCCATGGTAATCCACAGGGCAGAAGCAGAAACAGGACTTGAACTTTATGACCTGATAAGCTTTGCAGTCAAGAGACATGAGTAAAAGAATGAACTTCTTCAGCAGGGCACAAGTTCTCTATTCCTTGATGCATCCCAAAGAGTCTGAACTTCTTGGTCTGGTTACTGTTGGGAGAGGATTCATGCTTTAGGGGTAAAGTAGCCTCAGGTGGCCTTAAGCTGCCCTAACTCAGAATTCTGTGGTACAATGATTCAGCAGAGTGGAGTCTCTAGAAGTGAAACATCAGCAGAATAGCAAGGGGGAAGTACATTAAGAGTTGGAATTAAATAGTTGAATATTCAAACACAGCAGGCAGTACAGACCAATACTGATTATTTCTACTCTTCTGTGTTGACTAAGTCTGTGCATGAGAAGTCTGAAGTGTGAGTGCACGTATGTGCAGGTGTGTAGGTGTGCACGTGAATGTGTGTGATGCATGCAGATGTGACTGTGTATGCATGCATATGTAAGCACACAAGTATGTGTGTGTGCGTGTTTGTGTGTAGAAGAGAACAAAATGGAAGTGCTAAGTTGGGTTCCAAAAGCTGCATGATTCAAGTTTCATCCAAGAAAAACTAATTCATCTTATTTTGTATATATTAAAGTCTGAAGGTATTTTCCATTTAAACCTAGGCAAAATGCATCCTCGCAGACCTTTTCAAAAGATGCAAATGAAACATGCATTTCATTTCTGAACATTCACAATGCAGATTTCAGCCTCGGACCTTGAAAGCCCTTTACTCCTGATTAGAAAGAAAGATTTTTCTCTGCAATGCTCAGTGCTTCTCTTAGAAAGCGACCCTCTGAGGAGCTGCATGCATAAAATATGAAAAACCTGGAGTCTTCCTGCAGCCACTGAATAGTGAAAAACCTGGAGTCCTGGAGTTTTAGGGATTAGAGAATGATCAGAGGGGAGTGAGCCAGACGCCCACGGGGGCAGGGTTCACTCGTTCATTCTTCTGAGTGCTCATCCATCCTTTAAAGACGTTCACTGTGCCTCGTGGTGAGGGCAGAGTGGTGTTACCCTGGAGGCCTGTTGCAGAGTTTCTGGAGAAAGGGCCCAGGGCTGGTCCTAGAAGACTTTGGTTTCAAGTTCCAGAATTGCTGTACAGCCTTGGGCCCCTCTTAGCTTTGTGTAGAACAGAAGACTGCTTGCCTGCTTGTTGTGGGGGGGTAAATGTGATTGTGAAAAATGAAAGTCATCTGTAAACTGTAAAGTGCTCTATGTATACATGCTTCGCTCCTTCTGGAGAACACGTGGGTTCCCACCATTTTCCAGTCCACCCCACGTGACGCCATGTGAGATTCTGTGTTCTTTGTTGTGACTTTTGTCTCCACAAATACTGAAAGTGTTTTGAGGCTCAGGACAGTCTCTTTTTATAAGAATCCCCTCTGTGCTCCACTCAACTCGTTGACTAATGCTCGTTATGTAAATACTGATGTTTATCTTTTCAACATTTGCATCATCTATTCACTTTTCATGTGTTACTGAGGGACAAAGTCACTAAAATTACTGTCATTTTTTTAAAAATGGAATATTTACTAACATCTCCATCTTCTGTAAAACCAGCCATAAAGGGCAAACAGATGTTTTTCATGAAATCTGAATGCCTCAGTCCTTTGGGGCAGTCATACTTTTCTTGCAGCAATTCCAGAGGCTGAGGTCTCTCTAAAATGGGAATAAGGTTGATGACCTTTGGAGGGGCCTTTGTGAGACGATAAGGCTCTGTGGACTTTTTGGCACAAAGAGAGGCTTTAGTGGTTATTTTCTTTAAGGCCTCTTTATTATTTTAGGTAGGAAATTATACTGACTTGGAGCTAATTAATTGTATTGTTTTTATTTTCCCGTGTCTTTTCTTCAGTAATGTCTCAAAGCTCTGACTTTATTTACTATCAACACTAATTCATCATCACCTTGGTAAGATTCAAGGAAATTGGGTTGGGAGGTTAGTGCCTTGGTTCTGAAACCAGGACAAAGTGATTTAGAGGCAGTCATGGAAAAGTAATGACAGGCCCTAGACAGTCCATTTGGTTGGTCATCCAGGGACACAGCTCCGTGTGGTGAATGTCTGTGTGCATGTTACATGAAGAGGGGAGAGAGAGAGCGAGAGAGCTGGAGGGCCTTGGGCAATCTGACAAGTTGCATGTTTTGTGATGGTTCCCAAACCAATTACATTAAGAAAACATAAATAGGTCATCCCCACCCTCCTTCCATTTCCATCTCTTGCCGCTCCCTGCATCACCTCTCACACTCCACAACTCACCATACCCCTCACCTCTGGCCTCCTTTGCCTGCTCCCACCCTTCACTTCCTCCTCCACCCCTCACCTCCACATGGCATCCCTTACTTCCTGTGCACTGCAGCTCTCAGCTCTGGGGAGGCTCACTTGAAGCTTAAGGATGGAGCCTCAGGGTTGTCTACTGAGTCCTGTATTTTACTTAATACAAAAAAGAAAGCATTGTTAAATGTGAACATACTTACGTTAACATAGCCACATCATTTGCACTTGCATGAACAGCAATATTTTCTCAATTATTTGGAATCAGATGATGCTCTTTGAACCCTGAGCTCTTTTTCTTGCTTCTCTGCCTTTTTCATGGTGCCTGGAATGCTGTCTGCCCATGCCCCTTCTTCTGCTAACAGTTCACCCTCAACACTCAACGTCGATGTCACTTGCTTCTGGAACCTCCCCGATTTCAGTGACTGAATCAGTGCCCCATATTTCATGGCCCATTGCTTTTTCGCTGTGGTGAATGTCATTTCACGCCATTGTGTCTTGGTGTATGTCTCTCTCCTGTTTGCTGCTGAAGAGGCTGGGACTGTGTGTTCTTTCCCCGTGTCCCACTCTCAGCACAGGCCAGCCCTACCGTGGAGAGTCAGGGAATGCTCCTTGGATGGACATGAATGTAGCATTCTCAAATACAAAACTTCGATGGGTTCAAATTCACAGAATAAGAATGCTATTTATCTTCTCACAATAAGAGAATTACAGACACTGAATTTCCTGGGGAGGCCTCTGCTAGCAGAACTGGTGTTTCTGTCAGCAACAAAGATGCAAGTTTCCTTTATTCTCACATGCAGGCTCACAGGAACTTGACATTTTCGTCACGGCTCACAGCTCTATGATTGCAAGATCCTCTCTCTTACCTTGTGATTTTCTCTCTAAGCCTACAGAATATGACAAGAGGGGTAACAGCCAGTGGAAAGCTGCTTGTAGAAAGAGACACAGCAGGAAAACAATTCATTCTTCCTCCTCCCATTTGTTCAACTCCAGTCCTTGGAGCATGCACAAGAGCTTCTGGAAACTCATGGGGTGGCCACTGCTGTGTCTGCTGTGATGGCTTCTTCCAGCTCTTGATTTCACATCTAGGGTCAAGTGATGTAAATTCGTAATGGTCCCAGCTGGGACAGAGCCTCTGGGAGAGCGGTGGCTGTGGGTGTTCCCTCCCTAGCCTGGGAGATGTGCACTGCATCTTAAATCCCAGCAAGGATAGCGATGTCTTAGACTGGGGTTCCCCTGGAAGCCGACCCCGAGGCCCAGATGTGAGTGCAAGTGGTTTATTTGGGAAGTGAACCCAGGAAGCACAGATAGGGGAGTGTGGAAGCGAGGCATGGAGGGGAAGACAGCAGCAGAAGGTGAGTAACCACCCAGTCACCCAGGGGTCACTGGAGTTAGCCTTGCTGGAACTCTGGGGGAACTTACACTCAGGACTCAGTGTTACCCACGAATGAATGAGAGAGCTGGGGCACACCTCGTTAGCTTCTGTCAGCCGTTGGCTGAGGGTCACTCCTGGAGAGCCGAATTCCCTGGCATTTCTGGCCTGCCACATCTATGGGCAGAGTGGGTTCCCGGGACAGAAGCAAGCCTGCAGGAAAAGAAGTGCAGTCGGGCTGTTGGCCCTCTAGTCAGCAGAAACGCAGATGCCAGGAACCAAGGGGGTGCAAGTAGGACGCCCACAGATGTCTGCTGCAGACAGGGTGCCACAGTGAGCTTCCAGAGCCCAGGTGACATGCACATCCTGGGCCACCCCTGACTCCTGGTGGGAGGGCTGGCAGGAGTGCTTTCTGAAAGGTCTGTAACTTCCAGGCCCTTATGCAGTTCCTACAAATGGCTCATTGTAATCCTAATCGTCAGACTGTCAGAGTTTATGAGAACAAGGCATTAAAGTGTTCTTGAAAAGCGCTTGATAATCTAGTTTGTATTTGGGCAGCACTGACATCGGGACTTAAAATGTCACGCAGCTCCTCAGTTGGTTTGATCTGTGCCACTCCAGTTTTCCAAGGAACGATTTGATAAATGGATTCTTATGAAAGTTCTGTGATGAAATGCAACTGGATTCTTCAGAACAACAACACGCACCTCACTGCAGTGACCCAGCTTCAAAGTGAAAGGACTGGAAAGTTTGTAGGAGCCGGAGGGGACCAGAGGCTGACCAATCTGCTCTGTTTAAAGCACTTTCTCTGCATACAGACAATTTTCACTGGAGTAATAAATGTGAATTTAACAGGAATGCTAACAAAAGAGGTTTAGTGTTGTGTTTCCCTTGCATATTTCCATTCTTAAGGGGGAGTTTTTGGGAGCATAACACATGTGTTCAGTGTTGTAAAGCCTGACCAGGGAGAGGGGCATGGGCACACTGCTGCTTAGTATTTATACATTTGCTGAACTTTGGGGACCAGAATGAACACCTGATGTTAACTAAAAGAAAAAATCAGGCCAGGTGTGGTGGCTCACACCTGTAATCCCAGCACTTTGGGAGGCTGAGGCAGGAGGATCACTTGAGGTCAGGAGTTTGAGACCAGCCTGGACAACATAGCAAGACTCTGTCTCTACAAATAATAATAATTTAAAAATTTCCTGGGCATGATGGCACATGCCTGTAGTCCTAGCTATTTAGGAGGCTGAAGTGGGAGGATCACTTCAGCCTAGAAGATTGAGGCTGCAGTGAGCTGTCAGCTTGCCACTGCACTCAGCCTAGGTGACAGAGTGAGACCCTGTCAAGGAAGGAAGGAAGGAAGGAAGGAAGGAAGGAAGGAGGGAAGGAGGGAAGGAGGGAAGGAGGGAGGGAGGGAGGGAGGGAGGGAGGGAGGGAGGGAGGGAGGGAGGATGGATTTGTATTGTGAAGAGCTCTCAGTTTCTGAATAATAACTCGCAGTTTAGCCCAAGACATGTCTCACCCAAGGTGTGGGTTGGAGATGTATCTGTGAGTGTCCTGGGTAAAGGAATGGCAGCTTGGAGAGTGGACTGCCAATAGGGGCTGGAGTAAGCTCTATCCTAGCAGGGGACCCAGAGACGGAATTGTCCACAGATGTGGTTTTTATCATCAAGGCTCCTGCAAGACTTCACGAAACACAGAGCCAAGGGCCCCAGCTGTAGTTTAGGAGAAGTCACTTGAAATTACCTACTGCTCTTATGCGGTCTTATGGCAGCTGTAAAAACTGGAATGTATTTTTCATCATGAGCACATGCCCACGGGCCCTTGAGAGAGCGGCTGAATTTAAAATTAAAAACAAAACAACAAAAAACAAATACATCTGACCCAGTTTTATTGTGTTTTATATTTTAAACACGTTATTGTGCTATGGTGTAGTGCCGGACAAATTGTTTTATTTCCCCTCATTGCAAACTTAATCATCAAATTTCCTTCACTCTCATTATTTATCACTTTGTCAATAATCATTTTATTTTTTTAAGGCATCCCCCTCTCCCTGTGGCAAGAGCAGTTATAATCTTCTCATTTAGCAAAGAAGAGGATCCACTGTTATCAGCCACAGCCCTCCTGCTGTGCATTCCATCTTTAGACGCATTCATCCCGCATATTTGCTATGTGGGAGCCTTTGACCTATGTCTGTTTCTTCCTGCTCCCCTACCCCAACACTGTTTTATTCTCTCTCTCTCTCTCTCTCTCTTTCTATGTTTGACCTTTAAGATTTCACATATAAGTGAGATATTATACAGTATTTATCTTTCTGTGTCTGACTTATTTCACTTATTATGATGTCCTCTAAGCCTATCCATGTTGTGGCAAGTGGCAGGATCTCCGTCTTTTTTGAGGCCGAGTAACATTTTGTTTTGTACACACACCATGGTTTCTCTATTCATTTGTCCATTGATAAACCCCTAGGGTGTGTCTGTACCTTGGCCGCTGTGAAGTGCCGCGGTGAGCATGGGAGTGCAGATGCCTTGACGAGGTGGTGATTTCATCTCCTTTGAGTGTGTACCCAGAAGAGGGACTGCTGGGTCAGATGGTAGTGCTATTTTTAATTTTGTTTGAGGCCTTCATACTGTTTTCCATAATTGCTTCGCCACTCGGCACTCCTATCAACAGTGTACAAGGGTTCCCTTTCTCTACACCCTCACCACCACTTGTTAGCATTGTTTTTTTTATTGTAGCCACCCTGACAGGTGGGAGGTGTTTTCTCATAGTGGTTTCGATTTGCTTTTTCCTAATGATGTTGGTCATTTTCATTTCATCTTTGGAGAAATGCCTATTCAAGTCATTTGCACATTTGTTAATTGAGTTATATGTTTTCTTGCTATTGAGTTGTATGAGGTTTTTTGTGGGGTTTCTTTTGGTTTTTGTTTTTTGTTTTTCGTGTTTTTTTGAGATGGAGTCTCACTCTGTTGCCTGGGCTAGAGTACAGTGGTGCCATCTCAGCTCACTGCAACCCCTGCCTCCCAGGTTCAAGCAATTGTGCATCAGCCTCCCGAGTATCTGGGATTACAGGCACCTGTGACTGTGCCCAGCTAATTTTTTCTATTTTTAGTAGAGACAGGGTTTTACCATGTTGGCCAGGCTGGTCTCAAACTCCCGACCTCATGATTCACCCACCTCGGCCTCCCAAAGTGCTGGGATTACAGGTGTGAGCCACCGTGCCAGCAGAGTTGCATGAGTTTTTAACAAATCTTGCATATGAACCTCTTATGTGATATTTTGTAGATATGTTTTCCCTATCTGCAGGCTGCCTTTTTATTTCGTCCATTGTTTTCCTTGCTCTGGATCATCACTTTCTTACAGCTCTTCCTGACAATCTCTCCAAAGCCAACCACAAAGAATTTTTTTGGCCTTTGTATTCAAAGGTGAGTGAAACACACACACAGCTCAATGCAGGTCCGGTCATGCCTGATTTCAAGTTGAGTTTTCCACGAGCACCCCTGGGTTTGGCAAGTTGGGGTCCCATGGGAGAAGAAGATATGGCCTCTGCTCTCAGAAGCCTTGCTCTTCAGGAGACCAAACCCACATCTTCCCTTTACCAAGAAGGTGCTAGCTTTCTCCTAAGCCCCATGGCCATCTTCCCCCAGCATCACACTTGGAAATGCGGCACTGAGTGTTCTACTCTTTAAAACTGAGAAAGACAAGAAAGAAAGAGGGCTAGGAATGGGTCTTTTTTTTTTTTTTTTTTTTGCGACAGTCTCACTCTGTCTCCCAGGCTGGGGAGCGGTGGTGCTGTCACAGCTCACTGCAGCCTCGACCTCCCAGGCTCCAGCAATATTTCTGCCTCAGCCTCCTGAGAAACTGGAACCACAGGTGCACTCCACTACAACTGGCTAATTTTTTGTAGCAGTGGGGTCTCACTTTGTTGTCCAGGCGAGTCTCAGACTCCTGGCCTCAAGCAATCCTCCCACCTCAGCCTCCCATAGTGCTGGGATTACAGGCATGAGGCACTGCATTTGACTGGGTCTCGAGTGAACTAACAATGTCTTCCAAAATAGGTGTAAGCTCTGTTTTCTAAATGAAGAAACCGAGGCTCAGAGAGATAAAGCAGGTTGCCTATTGTCATACAACTGGTAAGAAAGGGAGGAGGTTGGCCGGGCGCGGTGGCTCAAGCCTGTAATCCCAGCACTTTGGGAGGCTAAGGCGGGTGGATCACGAGGTCAGGAGATCGAGACTATCCTGGCTAACATGGTGAAACCCCGTCTCTACTAAAAATACAAAAAACTAGCCGGGCGTGGTGGCGGGCGCCTGTAGTCCCAGCTACTTGGGAGGCTGAGGCGGGAGAATGGCGTGAACCCGGGAGGCGGAGCTTGCAGTGAGCCAAGATCACGCCACTGCACTCCAGCCTGGGAGACACAGCGAGACTCTGTCTCCAAAAAAAAAAAAAAAAAAAAAAAAAAAGAAAGGGAGGAGGTTTCAGCATCACTCTGACTTGAGAGCCTGGCCTGTGACCCAGTTTTCTCATTCTAGACATTTGCTGCCTGGGCCCCCTCCTCCCACATGATTGCCTTGCCCCAGTGCATCATGGGAAGATCTCGATTAAATACTATGCGTTGTGAGATGTGTTTGTGTTTGGATAAAATAATGTACTGTGTCTTGGACTTCCTACTACACATGTATTTCTTCTTCCCTGCCTCCTTCCCTCCCCTTCTTCCTTCCTTCACATAGTTATTGAACACCTGTTATATGCCAGGCATTGAGGTCCACCAGTCTGCCTGAGCACTTCAAGAGCTTGCGAATAAATAACTATTTTTGTCTGACATTATTCTTCTGCCTCTAGTAAGGAACAATGGGGTTGTTTGAAGTACAGGCCATTCTTCTCATTCCTAAGCCTCTGTTCTGAGAGCATCAGTGTGGCATTTTTTAAAATTAAAAAAAAAAGGCAGAAGCAGGCCCTTTTTGTGATATTAAACCTCTTAAATGACAGACCTGTAACTTGTAGGGGGAAAACGGTTCTCTGAATGCATCTTATATCCTTGAATTCCAAATTACAAAGTTCTTGCTGAAATTGGTTTCTGCCCAGGAGGAGATAACGTCAGTCAAGGAGCTCGCTTTCTGATCAACACTGCCCTTCCCCCAGCAGAGTGTGCGGCCGGCCGCGGCACTGTCAAGGCAGAGGAGAGAGCATTCGAGGTAATTTCCATTTCTTACTGGGGTCCTCAGTGAACATTCAAAACAGAGGAGACAGTGGCGGGCTGTGGAGGTTATTAAAAGACAATTTTATTTTTAGCAGGGTTGCAAGGGAGCATTGGAGGGAACGTGTGGATGTTTGCAGTGTTAATGACCAAAGGGCCCAGCTTGCTTTGCTAAGGCACTTAGTGGACCAGGCCTGCCAGTCACCAGGACAAAAGCATTGCCTTATACAAGAAGATGATGTCTGTTGACTAAAATTAAAGCAATTAAGACTGCTGATAAGCCTTGACCAATGCTGAATCTCTTAGTTTTCCTAATTTTTACTCATAGAAATCATCCCATTGATATTGTAGGGTTTTCATAAAGGAGATGAATGGACTGAGTCTATTTTCAGTCTCTTGTGAACATTTGGAAAGAATCTCAACCCTGCATTCCCCATTGTCCTCCCGCCACCCTCCCTCTACCCCGGGAAAGATCCTTCTTTGTTCTGTCTCTGCCTTATTCTAAACCAGCTCCTCTCATCAGCACCGCTCCTTGTGTGTTTCCAAGTCTCTCCAGGCCAGTAATTCCTTTGTGCCCCCGGAAGGAAGCAGAGGGACAAGTGCATCTCAACTCTATTGACAAGAAAACTGATCCCAGAGAGATTCAAGCCTTGCTTCAGATCCTGTCTCAGTCAGCAGGGACACAGAGGGCCTGGGAGTACTGAATTTCTCTTCAAATCATTACCCTCCTTATAAATATTTATGAGCACTAAACTGTACACTTAAAAATAGTAAAGATGGTAAATTATATAGGAAGATTTTACCTCAATTTTTTGGCGATGCGCGGTGGTTCACACCTGTAATCTCAGCACTTTGGAAGACTGAGGCGGGCAGATCACTGGAGGTAAGGCGTTCAAGAGCAACCAGACCAACATGGTGAAACCCCATCCCTACTAAAAATACAAAAATTAGCCGGGCGTAGTGGCACGCGCCTGTAATCCCAGTTACTCAGGAGGCTGAGGCAGGAGAATTGCTTGAACCTGGGAGATGGAAATTGCAATGAGCCGAGATCACGCCATTGCACTCCAGCCTGGTGAAGCTATGTCTCAAATATATATATATATATATACACACACACACACACACACACACACATATATATATATTTAAATATATATTATATATATTTATATATTATATATAAATATATTATAAATATATTTATATATTATAAATATTATATATATATTTAAATATATATATGTGTGTGTGTGTGTGTGTGTGTGTGTGTGTATATATATATATATTTAAAGAAAACCAAATTATTGCCCTTCTTGCTTCAGCACCTTGGGGTCTCCCTGAAAAGTGCCTCTCTACCTGGTTTTCCAGAGTGGCGTGAGCATGTGCAAGCTCCTCAAAGATGCAAGAGTTTCTGAGCTGCTCAGGAGCCCGGCCTCTTTGCTGTTTATGTAATAAAATCTGCCCTGGAGAAACTGACGTAGAAGCTCAGACAAGAGGCGGATGCTGCTAAGCTTCTCGGAGGCTGCTGCCTCACTCTAAAGCAATGAAACATTCCAGGCTAATTTCAGAAACGACCCTTTAATTTTCTTTTTTTTTTTTTTTAACTTTTGAAGACCATATTTTCTATCTTCTTGATGCTTTTTAGAGGAAGGGAAACACTCAGGACTGTAGGCATGAGCTTTAAACGAATGCTCTAGAAGGATAAAGTCTCTCCATGTTTAATGTTCTGTATGTGCTATAAAAATCCTGATTTTTTTCTCCTTGTCATTTTTGGTTTAGCAAATCACCAGCTTTCTCTGAAACACACACACCCCTCTGTCTGCCTGTTCCTGATTTAATCATCAGAGTGTGCTGCCCGGGACCAACCTGAGGGGTCAAATGGCATCACGGCTGTGACATGCCCTTGTTATGGGCAGCATGCCCGTCTTCTTCCAGTGACACCGTTTGCATCCCAAGGACGGGACTACTCTCTGGACTTCTGCCCTCTTTTGTGCCATGTGGAGTGCTCCCCAATAATGCTGGGTGACTCACTTGAGCAACCTTTATGCCCTTTAATGTGTCTAATTTTTCCCTACTTAGAGTCGCATTCTGCGACTGGCCAGGCCAGCTCTTGGAATTGTTAACAATGATATTTTTTCCTTGTTTCTTCAATGCAGCAAGCATCTTCTTGTTTCTGGATGGGTTCCATTCCTCGTGCTCAAATCCCTTCTATGAGGCTTTCACAGGGCTGGATCATTTGCATCCATTGGTCTCACTTGGTTCTGGTGTTGAACTTTCTCACAGGCACCTTCCATGACTGCCTGTGTCACTTGAGGGCAGTAATAGAAAAATCAACTCAAACTGGCTTAAATAGGATGCAAATCTAGTGGCTCACATATGCAGCAGCCCAGAGGCAGTGAGTTTCAGGACCTGGCAGCTTGATTACAGCATCAAGGGCCCCTGTGTTCTCTGTTTTCTGCAGCCATAGTGTTGGCTTCTTCCCAAGACTTATTTTTCTCATCAGTGTCACCTGTGCTACAAGCGCCTTCCATCACATCTATTTTTAATATTTGTGGGTACCTAGTAGGTGCATATATTTGTGGGGTACATGAGATACTTTGACACAGGTGTGCAGTGTGCACAGATCACAGCAGGGAAATGGGGTAGCCATCCATCCCCTCAAGTATTCATGGTTTCTTTGTGTTATGGACATTCCCATTGTGCTCTCTTAGTTATTCTGAAATATACAAGAAATTATTGCTGACTGTAGTCACCCTGCCATGCTATCAAATACCAGACCTTGTTCATGGTATCTAACTATATTTTGTACCCATTAACCATCCCCATTTCCCACCCACCCCCACCTTTCGCACTACCCATCCCAGCCTCTGGGATGGGCAACCTCCTTTTTCTATCTCCACAAGTTCAATTGAATTCATTTTTAGCTCCCACAAATAATATAGAATATGTGAACTATGTCTTTTTGTGCCTGGCTTATTTCACTTAATATAATGTTCAATAGGAAAGTGAACATGGCTTCTTGTTCTTTCTTAAGAATCAGGAAAAAACTTTCCCCAAAGTCTTTGGCAATGCACTGCTGGTATGTCACTGACTCACTCCTGGGGTGTTCACTATCTACAGAATGGGACCACCTTTAACACAATCAGGCACAGCCCTCGAGCTAACTTGAGCTCCACACACTGCCCTGATGCTAGAGAGGGAGCAGTGGGATGGATGTGGAGGCTGCAGCTTCAGCATCTCTCTCCAGGGGTTCTCAGACGCCTCCCATGAGAGCTACCTGAGGAGCCTCAAAGCCCCTAAGCTCCTCCCCAGCCAGTCAGGTCAGATCTTTTTAGGCAGTGGCCTAGGTCAGTGGTTTGCCAGCTTGGCTGCACCTTAGAAGCACCTGGGGCCTTTAACCAAACCACTCACCCACCCCAGACATTCTGATTTGATTAACGTCTATGTGATGTGACTTTTGATACAATCTAATTTATCAAGTTTTTTCTTTATCACTGCATTCTTTGTGTTGTATATAATAAATCATTAGATGTAAGGTTTTTTTTTTTTTTCTTTGAGACAGAGTTTTGCTCTTGCTGCCCAGGCTGGAGTGCAATAGCTCGATCTCGGCTCACTGCAACCTCCACCTCCCAGGTTCAAGTGATTCTCCTGCCTCGGCCTCCCAAGTACTGGGATTACAGGCACGCACCACCATGCCCAAAGGTGAGCAAAAATTTGCTGAGCACAATGGTGCATGCCTGTAGTCCTAGCTATTTAGGAGGCTGAGGTGGGAGGATCACTTCAGCCCAGAAGGTTGAGGCTGCAGTGAGCTATGAGCTTGCCACTGCACTCAGCCTAGGTGGCAGAGTGAGACCCCATCTCAAAAAGAAAAAAAAAAAAAAGAAAGTACAGTGAAGGAATGGCTTTGTGGTGATGAGAGTAAGGACATGATTGTCTGGGGCAAGCACACTGCCTCCATGTGCTCCACCTCCACATTCTTCTCGCCAGGAGGGCCTCCTGGCTGGAAGAGTGGCTGCTCTGTTAACTGAGGTGGGCCCAGGGCTGGACAGGTTGGAGCAGGTGCTGCGGCGCCCTGATCGGGGTTCTAGGCGAGCATTTTGACCTCACTCTGCTACAGGCTTATGTGCTTGGGACCAGCCAGAAGTGCTGGGAGGGAAAAGGCCTGGGATCAGCCCTCAGCCGCTGGTGGACAGGGCTGGAAAACACAGACCCGAGCTCCCCCTGCTCCACAGGCTCCCAGGATTTTCCAGGGCTTGGACTGTAGGGGCCGCAGTGGTGACCTGTGTGACAGTCTGCCCTCCGGTGGCTGCCTTCTGTCCCTGTCTCACTCCCACACTCTTCTACGATGAGGTTCGGGGCCACCTCCGAGCCAATTGTTGCTCTCAGTCCCCTGTCTCAGTGTCTGCTCCTGAGACAGCCGTGTATCACAAAATGCACTTTGAGCCTCCAGCAAAGAAAACATCTGCAAGCTCTGGCCCGAGAATCTGGGGACAGAGGCTCTGAAGGTGAAGCCCAGTCTGGGGAGGATGAAAGTCAGGATGGTTTCAGGACAGATTTTATTTATGAGGTTTTTTTTTTTTAAAGGCAGAGTCTCTTGCTCTGTTGCGCAGGCTGGAGGGCAGTGGCACAATCCCAGCTCACTGCAGCCTCAACCTCCTGGGGTCAACCGATCCTCCCACCTCAGCCTCCTACTCAGCCTCCTATTCATGTGTCACCACACCAGGCTTATTATTATTATTGTTATTATTATTATTGGTAGAAATGAGGTCTCACTATATTGCCCAGGCTTGCCTTGAACTCCTGGACTCAAGCACTCCTTCTGCCTCAGGCTTCCAAAATGCTAGGACAGGCATGAACCACTGCACCTGACAAGATTTTATGAAGGAGAGAAAGAAGAAAGAGAAAAAGAGAAGAAAGAAAAGAAAGGGAAAGAAGGGAAAGAAGGAGGGAAGGAGGAAGGGAGGGAGGGAGGGAAGAAGGAAAGAAGGAAGAAGGAAAGAAGGAAGAAAGGAAAGAAGGAAGGAGGGAGGGAGGGAAGGAAGGAAGGGAGGAAGGAAGGGAGGGAGGAAGGAGGGAGGGAGGGGGGGAGGGAGGAAGGGAGGAAGGGAGGAGGGAAGGAGGGAAGGAAGGAAGGAAGGAAGGATGGAACTTAAGATGGAACATGGATTTGGCTATGGCCTGACTCATGGAGTTTCAGAGCTTTTTTCCAGTTGTTGAGAGTAACATTTTTGCATGTTATCTCCTTATTTTTCAGAAAGCCATTGTATACTTAAGTGTTTAACTTTTTGTATATTGGTCTCTTCGCCACCACACCCCATCTTTTCCCAGTGAAAACCACATAAAAAGAAAAAGGAAAGAAAATGTGTTCTAACGATGGGTGGATACTGCCATGGCCTTTGGTGGACCATGCCCTGTTTTGGGGGCTTGTCTTTTCTGAGGGGCTTGTCTGCTGTCCCTGAGGTGCCAGGATTGAGCCTCTCAGAAAGAAAATAACCTGAAGTCTCTGAGAGGTATGAGAGTTTCAGGAAGTGAGGGCCATGCTGCAGAGCAGGGCACAACTTCAATGAATCGCTCCCCACACCTGCATTTGTCTTAGCAGGTTTCTCAACAAACAAGGCCAGGAGCCATATGCAGATCAGCTTCACGGGTGACTCCAGTCAGCAGAAGCTGTGGCTGCAACTGTGGGGACTTAGAGGCATTTCTTGCAGGGATGCTGGCAGAGTCCACAGCTGAGCCACTGTTCTATAATCCTGCAATACCTGTCCCTGGAAGGGGCAGGGTTTTCTTGTTGGGACAGATAATAAGAGAGAGAAAAAGAGAAAATACATTTGTAAGCTTTCTGGTTGTACTCATTTCCCTTTAGGAATCTGGAATCTCAGATTTTGTTACCTTAAATGCAAGAACAGATTGCTTTCTTCTGAACCATCAAAAAGAAGATGTAATTTTTGCACATTGATTTTGTATCCTGAGACTTTGCTGAAGTTGCTTATCAGCTTAAGGAGATTTTGGGCTGAGACAATGGGGTTTTCTAAATATACAATCATGTCATCGGCAAACAGGGACAATTTGACTTCTTCTTTTCCTAATTGAATACCCTTTATTTCCTTCTTCTGCCTGATTGCCCTGGCCAGAACTCCCAACACTATGTTGAATAGGAATGGTGAGAGAGGGCATCCCTGTCTTGTGCCAGTTTTCAAAGGGAATGCTTCCAGGTTTTGCCCATTTAATATGATATTTGCTGTGGGTTTGTCATAAATAGCTCTTATTATTTTGAGATACGTCCCATCAATACCTAATTTATTGAGAGTTTTTTGCATGAAGGGCTGTTGAATTTTGTCTATACACCAATAACAGACTAACAGAGAGCCAAATCCTGAATGAACTCCCATTCATGATTGCTTCAAAGAGAATAAAATACCTAGGAATCCAACTCACAAGGGATGGGAAGGACCTCTTCAAGAAGAACTACAAACCACTGCTCAACAAAATAAAAGAGGACACAAACAAATGGAAGAACATTCCATGCTCATGGATAGGAAAAATCAATATCATGAAAATGGCCATACTGCCCAAGGTAATTTATAGATTCAATGCCATCCCCATCAAGCTACCAATGACTTTCTTCACAGAATTGGAAAAAAACTATTTTAAAGTTCATATGAAACCAAAAAAAGAGCCCACATTGCCAAGACAATCCTAAGTCAAAAGAACAAAGCTAGAGGCATCACGCTACCTGACTTCAAACTATACTACAAGGCCACAGTAACCAAAACAGCATGGTACTGGTTCCAAAACAGAGATATAGACCAATGGAATAGAACAGAGCCCTCAGAAATAATACCACACATCTGATCTTTGACAACCATCTGATCTTTGACAAACCTGACAAAAACAATAAATGGGAAAAGGATTCCCTATTTAATAAATGGTGCTGGGAAAACTGGCTAGCCATATGTAGAAAGCTGAAACTAGATCCTTTCCTTACACCTTATACAAAAATTAATTCAAGATGGATTAGAGACTTAAATGTTAGACCTAAAACCATAAAAACCCTAGAAGAAAACCTAGGCAATACCATTCAGGACATAGGCATGGGCAAGGACTTCATGTCTAAAACACCAAAAGCAATGGCAACAAAAGCCAAAATTGACAAATGGGATCTAATTAAACTAAAGAGCTTCTGCACAGCAAAACAAACTACCATTAGAGTGAACAGGCAACCTACAGAATGGGAAAAAAATTTTTCAATCTACTCATCTGACAAAGGGCTAATATCCAGAATCTACAAAGAACTCAAACAAATTTACAAGAAAAAAACAACCCCATCAAAAAGTGGGCAAAGGATATGAACAGACACTTTTCAAAAGAAGACATTTATGCAGCCAACAGACACATGAAAAAAGGCTCATCATCACTTGCCATCAGAGAAATGCAAATCAAAACCATAATGAGATACCATCTCACACCAGTTAGAATGGCAATCATTAAAAAGTCAGGAAACAACAGGTGCTGGAGAGGATGTGGAGAAATAGGAACACTTTTACACTGTTGGTGG
This sequence comes from Macaca fascicularis, assembly GCF_037993035.2. NCBI lineage: Eukaryota > Metazoa > Chordata > Mammalia > Primates > Cercopithecidae > Macaca > Macaca fascicularis. Next base: position 35,747,821 of record NC_088393.1, on the reverse strand, counting down.
GACTGTAAACTAGTTCAACCACTGTAGAAGACAGTGTGGTGATTCCTTAAGGATCTAGAACTAGAAATACCATTTGACCCAGCCATCCCATTACTGGGGATATACCCAAAGGATTACAAATAATGCTGCTATAAAGACACATGCACACGTATGTTTATTGTGGCACTATTCACAATAGCAAAGATTTGGAACCAACCCAAATGTCCATCAATGATAGACTGGATTAAGGAAATGTGGCACATTTACACCATGGAATACTAAGCAGCCATAAGAAAGGATGAGTTCATGTCCTTTGTAGGGACATGGATGAAGCTGGAAACCATCATTCTCAGCAAACTGTCACAAGGACAGAAAACCAAACACTGCATGTTCTCACTCATAGGTGGGAATTGAACAATGAGAACACTTGGACACAGGAAGGGGAACATCACACACTGGAGCCTGTCGTGGGGTGGGGGCAGGGAGGAGGGATAGCATTAGGAGATATACCTAATGTAAATGACGAGTCAGTGGGTGCAGCACACCAACATGGCACATGTATACATATGTAACAAACCTGCACGTTGTGTACATGTATCCTAGAACTTAAAAGTATTAAAAAAAAAAAAAAAAAAAGATGTAAAAGTAGAAAGGCCTTTTAGAGCTTAGTGCTATAAAATATTAGAGTTTTTAAAGAGGGACTGGAAATGTTGATTTTCATGTGAACTCACTCCATTTTAAAATGTTGGCTTCCTTCCTTTCTTCCTCCCTCCTTTTCTTCTTCTTTCTTTGCTTTCTTTTCTTTCTTCAAAAACTGTCCAGGCAAAAACAGTATTTTAAAAAACAAAACAAGGCTGGGTGCAATGGCTCACACCTGTAATCCCAACGCTTTAGGAGGCCAAGGCGGTTGGATCACCTGAGGTCAGGAGTTTGAGACCAGCCTGGCCCAACATGGTGAAACCCTGTCTCTACTGAAAATACTAAAAATTAGCTGGGCATGGTCGTGTGTGCCTGTAATCCCAGCTACTCAGGAGGCTGAGGCAGGAGAATTGCTTGAACCCAGGAGGCAGAGGTTGCAGTGAACCAAGATTACTCCAGTGCACTCCAGCCTCCAGGCAACAAGAGCAAAACCCAGTCTTAAAAAGAAAAAAAAAAAAAAAAAAAAAAAAAAAAGCCTGTGGGCTAATTCAACAGCTGGGTAGTCAGTTTGTGACCTCTGACCTGTGGAGTTATGTTGGAAACTTTGGAACACTGTAATAGAAAGTGAGAACTGGACTTTTGTGCAGTGCAGAGACAAACTATCCATTCACAGGTGTTTCCATGCCCATCACTGTGCCAGGCCCTGGAGACTCACAGTGAGTGAGCGGAAAACAGTCACAGGCCTCTTCTCCAGTGGCAGATGTGGCTTAGGGTGTATTTGGTTAAGGCAACAGCACACCATTTTAATTTGCTTTAAGCAAAAGTGAGAATGCATTGGAAAAAACCCATGATCCTGTTGCTTTTATTGAACCCATAAGCAGCCAGGCCTCACGAGAACCTGGAATCAGGGCCTGGAAATGAGAATAACTCTCTCTTCAACATTGATAGTTTCCTGGTTCCCCTTGCAATCTCTCTCTTTCTGTCTCTCTCTCTCTCTCTCTCTCTCTCTCTCTCTCTCATCAGGTACCTGCATGGCATTGATCTAGACCTTCCTAGAAAGAGTGGTTAATAACATAGACATCTCCTTACCCTCCTTCAGAGAGATTACATTCTCTTGAGAGGAGAGAGACAAAAGAGAAATAAGTAAAGCCATCTGATGTCATGGTGCCTGTCAGGAGGGAGACTGCAGTAGCTCTCGGGGATGAGAAAGGTCTGCAGCTGCAGATGGAGGACAGCAGGGAAGGCCTCTCTACAGAGCCGACATTTGGTCTGAGATCTGACGAGGAGAAGAAGCGGGAGTGACATGTTCAGATTTATGTTTTAGACAGATGACCCTGGCAGCAGGAAAATAAGGGGTCTTTCTCTCCACAGAATCTGAGGAAACAAAGCTCCCACTAAGTCAACTTGCTAATAAGGGAAGGATTTGTAAAGGTTCGGCCATCAGGGTCACTTCGTCATCTTCAGTCAGCCTGGACTTATTTGCACCTTAAGCCATCAAAATCAGCTCTTACGTATGTAGTATTTTTAGAGTTTACAATGCATTTTTTACCTTCAGTAATGTATTTATCCTCAAAGTGCTTATTCAAGGTGAGCAGGGCAGGAACTGTCACCATTTTACAGAAGATGACACAGAGACCAAAAGAGACCATGTTGGCCAGGCATGGTGGCTCACACCTGTAATCCCAGCACTTTGCGAGGCCGAGGCCGGTGGATCACAAGGTCAGGAGATTGAGACCATCCTGGCCAACATGGTGAAACCTCATCTCTACTAAAAGTACAAAAATTAGCCGGGCATGGTGGTGTGCACCTGCAGTCCCAGCTACTCAGGAGGCTGAGGTAAGAGAATCTCTTGAACCTGGGAGGCGGAGGTTGCAGTGAGCCGAGATCACATCACTGCACTCCATCCTGGCGACAGAGTGAGACTCCATCTCAAAAACAAAAGAAAAAAGAGACCGTGTTATTTACCCTTGCTAGTGAGCTTAGGACCTCCTCCCACTGGACTGTTAGAGCAGGCAGTTAGGCAGATAGGAGCAGGGCGGGAGAGCCCCTACCAGGAATGTCAGGCGACCACCAGGTGAGAGTCAGGTGGTTGTTACACTGTCTCTCTCTAAAATAATCATTGGTTGCAGCCAGTACCAAGAAAAGGCAGTCTCCCAATAGATAGAAAACCCTGAAACTGGTAATCAGCAGCTTCCCAGTAAGATCTCAGGAGTTGGCGAGTGGGCTCAAGTATGTGCATTAAGAAGCAATATAGCATTTAACTGATCTATGACCAAACGACTGAAATGAGCATGTGCACAGCTCTGGTAAACACACTTTGCACGCGGCCCCTCCCAAGAGCTTGCAGGCCACTGCGCATGCAGACAGCTCACCCCAAAGGAAGAAGCAGAAGAGGAGAGATGCAGTTCCCTGGAAGCATGCCAAGGTGTAAAACCTGAGTCAAAGGTCAAACTGTGCTCTTGAATCGCTCCAGTTGCCCACTTGGCCCTCTTCCAAGTGTACGTTAGTTCCTTCCATTCCTGCTCTAAAACTTAAAACAAAACAAAACAAAAAATAGAGACAGTGTCTTGCTATTTTGTCTTAGCTGGTTTCAAACTCCTGAGCTAAAACAATCCTCCTGTTTTGGCCTTCCAAAGTACTGGGATTCCAGGTGTGAGGTACCACATCTGGCCCCTGCCTTAAAACTTTTTAATAAACTTTGGCTCCTGCTATAAAACTTGACTCAGTCTCTCCCTCTGCCTTATGCCCCTTGGTCAAATTCTTTCTTCTAAGGAGGCAAGAATTGCGTTGCCTCAGACCATATGGATTCGCCGCTGCTAACAGGACCTCTCTGTCAAGTGCACTTGGTCACATTACTAAGGAAAGTGCCACCTAAGTCTCGAATCAGGGTTTTCCCCTGTGAGGGTCTCCTGTGGACTCTGTAGGAAGGTGAGCCTCGCTGCTTTCGTTCTAATGAATCTCGGAGCTTAGCAATAAGACCCAGAAACCCTATCCCACCTCCCCTACCCAAAAATCCAGATGTTTGTTCAAACCTTAAGAAAAGCCATTTATTTGTTTGTTTGTTTGTTTATTTGAGATGGGGTTTCATTCTCGTTGCCCAGGCTAGAGTGCAATTGCATGATCTCGGCTCACCACAATCTCCGCTTCCTGGGCTCAAGCAATTCTTCTGCCTCAGCCTCCCGAGTAGCTGGGATTACAGGCATGCGCCACCACACCGGGCTAATTTTGTATTTTTAGTGGAGATGGGGTTTCTCCATGTTGGTCAGTCTGATCTCGAACTTCTGACCTCAGGTGACCCGCCCACCTCAGCCTCCCAAAGTGCTGGGATTACAAGCGTGAGCCACTGCACCTGGCCAACTTATTTTTTAAAAAAGACTTTTGTCTTTCAGGGCAAGAGATTCTGGATCTCACTCTATTACTGTTATGTGTTATGTGTCTGAAATCCCACAGACGGCCTCCACATGCACTCATTTTCTGTACATCCTTGTGCACAAAATGTCACAGATAACATTTCTTCTTAGCCAGAGCTATACCTTAGAATCGCCAGGAGAACATCTTGAAAATTCAGATACCTGGACCCCTCTGCAGACCTGGTTTGTGGTGACCGCAGGCTTATGTCTTAGGACAAAGTGCTGGTTAAAACCCACAAACCTGCATATGCACCTCAAATCTGGATTTCCAAGGGTGCGTTTGGAAGCACACAAGATACATCGGATGTTAATAGCTATGTGAACAAAGGATGTGTTGTCAAATCAATTTTAGCTCTGGAAAGTCTTGCAGCAAAGAGACCTTCGCATTTGTAAAGCCCAGCTTGGCTGGTGGGCCTCGTGAATCTGCTGAAAGGGTTACATCTGCTGCATTCAACACCGACGCGTTACCGAACTTACCTGACCAGAATGTGTGCCTCTGAAGGGTGTTCCCTGTCCCAGAATGTCTTTGGGGGTCACTGTGTGAGAATTTGGTCCCCGTTGTTCTGCTGTGAGGAAGCTGCAGTGGAACTGTGTTGACAGATGTTTTGGTTACAGCTGAGCTAGTTTAATACACAGTGTCCCTTGCTGTCATCTCTTCAGGTCCTAAATTCAGAGTGAGAATTTGGACAGCGAGTTCAGGCAACAAAAGCAAGCAACTCACTTCAATCTGTTTGGTTCCTGAGGGTTCAGAGAGTGGGAAGTCCACCTAGGGAGGGGTGTCCCACTGCTGGTTCCTGAGCTCTGACAGTCAGATTTTGGAGAGTGAGAAGTACCTGTAGTCAGAAGAGAAACTTGAATACAAAAGTGTTTGGGATGTTCCAAAGAGCAGTCTAGACCATTGGAAAGCTGCTAATGGATAGTTTTCATTCTTTCAGAGGCCAATAGGCTTGATTATAATTAGAGGGTTGAGAGCAGAAGAATGAATTATGCAGACAGCCCTGAGATACTAGGAGCCATCTTTCAGGTACCTGTATTTGGGAAATGGGCCTAAGACACACTGGAGCGAGAGAAGGAGAGAGAAGAGGGCAGAGGGAAGAGAAAGGAGAAGGAGGGGAGAGAGAGGACAAAAAGAGGGAGAGGAAGGCTCTCTTCCTCCAGCTTTTTAGTCTCCAGCTTAGACAAGAACACAACTGAAGGGACATCTGAGCACCCAGCAGGGTGGCAGAAAGCAGCCTCTGGATCAGTCACTAGACTTCACAGTCAGGGGTAGAACAGTTCTCACTCTGAAAAGCAGAAAACAGAGAGGTGGGGGTTGGGATCCTTGGGCAGTGCTTGGAAGTCAAGGGACTGGGGAAGAGACACCACAAACCAGGCACATCTCACAAAGGGGAAATTAGAGGCCCTGGTCCAAACAGAGCATCCTTCAATACTGTAGCCGAGGGTGCACTGGAGCCTCATGGGGGCTGTCTGTTGGGCTGGGCTCTGTTGCCTGCCTGCCTGCCTGGAGAGAGCGGAACCTTCCACACAGGAGCATCCAGCAGTGAGCCTCCTTCCTGTCGAGGCTGACGGTGAGCAAATTGTCTGCCTCTCACTCTGCTTCTTGTGAACAAGTAGAGGCCGTGTATCACACGTGTGAACAAACAGCCCTGCAGCTGTACCCACAGGATGGTTCAGAGGTCGCGAGAGCCCTCACCTCCTAAGTGTGTCAAAAATTACTGCTGGTTGTGTGTGAGATGATTTTTGTACAAATTTTAATAGTTATGTATTTACTTTAAAGTGAATTTAAATATATATAAAACCTACGATTATGGTTTTTTTTTTTTTTAGGATTTTTGCTCCTTCGTTCAGCTAAATCCAGGTTCTCCTCTCATGACCAGAAAAAAAATGAGTCACATGGACACATTGAAGGGTGATGAGGTTGGAATTTATTAAGCAAAAGGAAAGCTCCCAGCAGAGAGGGGCTCCCAAAGCAGGTTTTCCCTTCACAGTTGAATGCCAGGGCAACTGCATAGGAGGTGAAGAGGCCCAGGCTCCTCCCCTGCATCAGACGTGAATTCCTGGTGACTGCACCCATTCTCCTAGTACACGTGTGGGCATGCCCAGGCAAGCCATAGGTAGTATCGGAAAAGGCAACATTTGACTGGTTGAATGGCATTATTCAGAAAGAATCAGTCGGGAAGCGGCAGGCAAATAGAGGCAGAAGTTCTCCCTCTGGGTCACGGGTTTCATCCCAAACTAGCGGTCCTGTCTTTCGGTCCTCAGGCTGTTTTAGACTTGAAGGTGGGTTTCAGTGGGGACCCTTCTCTATCTGTCTAGGCATTTGGCTGCCTCCTGCCTCTATCACTGTAACTGAATTTTTTTTTTCGTAAAACCTATAACCTTTTTATTGAGCCAAATCTTTAGAAAGTAGTTTTACTTAGGTTAAAACTGTTTAAGGTAAATAATAGAAGAGACACAAAGATGGGAATAAAATTTGGAGGGTAGATTGCAGATGGCCGAAATGCCTAACAAGCCCCACTTCCTTGACTCAGCTGTGTGTCCTTGGGCAAATTATTTAACTTCTCTGTTTCAGTTGCCAACCTTTGGAAACACTGGACTATCAGATATTGCAGTCCTCCCAAGTAGTAGGCCATGTTACGTTTGGCAGTCCCCAGATGCACCTAGAACCCAGCCTGTCACTGGGGTTCCCCAGTAACAGGTGTGATTAGGGAGGGATGTGGGAGCAGAAAGGACTGACCTGGCTGTGTCCTCAACCTGCAGAGCTGCCTGGGGGAACACACTGCAACTGGGCCTTCCTCTGCCACACGCCTTTCTCTGCCGCCTACTTATGCACAGCGTCTGAGTGAAGCTAGGGTCACTACACATGTATATCCTTCCTCTCAGGCCACTATTTGGGGACCTACCTACCTTCCCTGCTTGGTGCTCTGTCGTTGCCCACAGCTATGCCTCTTATTTTTGAGAGTGACCCATCTCATCCCTATGAATAAAAAGGTGATGGAGAGTGGCAGGTTCGTAGACCACGGTGCCAGCCTGATGTAGCCTCTGCGACTTTAGACATGGAACACAGCCAGCCCGCATTGCTACCAGCTGCGTCACGTGGGCAAGTTACCCGTCCCACTAAGCGTCGCTTTCCGGGAAATGGGAACCCAGAATCGGCCTTCAACTGGCTGTGGATCAGCATCTTCTTACATGGTCACTGGCACTGAACACAGAGTTTTAAAATCTTGGCTAATTTGATATTACCCTACTTATACTGTTTTATGTTAGTGTGGTTCATTATTTTCCTCAGGAGCTTATCACTTTCATGTTCTTCTCCTTGGTAAATCGTATTTGTCCTTTGACTCTCTCCGCCCTGCAATTGGTAATGTTAGAGTATTTCTGTTTGTTTTGTAATCATTTGTTTCTTTAAAAAAAGGTATTTACTTTAAAAAGTTCTTCTTGGCCAGGCATGGTCACTCATGCCTACAACCTCAAAACTTTGGGAAGCCAAGGCAAGAGGATCATTTGGCCCCAGGAGTTGAAGACCAACCTGGGCAACATAGTGAGATCCCATCTCTGAAAATTTTTTTAAAAAATTAGCACATGCCTCTTCTAGACTTTTCTATGCATTTACATACACACATATTGTTGAATTAAACTTCTGAAACAGGGGTGGGGACCTGGCCTGAAGAGTATGTGGTCAAAGGGTGCTTTTACTGAGTGTTTGCTATTACTTTTAAAACCCTAATGTAAATGACGAGTTAATGGGTGCAGCACACCAACATGGCACATGTATACATATGTAACAAATCTGCATGTTGTGCACATGTACGCTAGAACATAAAGTATAATAAATAATAATAAAAAGAAAAAGAAAAAAAAATGAATGTTTTAAGTTCCTGAACAATGATGGAGTACAGTTTCCTTTAGAAACAGGTGAAGCATCTAACCGAGCTGGACTTTTATTCTGTGCAGCCTGCCAGGGCTGTGGCATCGCCTCAAGAGTGAAATTCTTATGGGAGCTTCATGAAGCCTATCTCATCCTCTCTCATTCCAGGCCCATCCTCCCTCTAATTTGGCTCAAGGGCCATCCAGCCGTACTAAAGAGGATCAGGAACAATCTTGTAATTGTCTTGATTTTAGCAAAAGTCAAGTGTGATTCAGCAGGTGGAGCGCACTTGACTTTTCCAGAGTGCTATTCACAGGGGTTCTCAGTTTGCTGCCTGTGCTCTCAGAAGGATGAGCAGGGGCCATCACGCCCCAAGGGTTTTAAGGAGCTATTTGCAGGCTGTGGGCTAGGGGAAACCAAGGCATGGCCAGGCCTCTGGTGTAACTCATGGCAGATCATAGAGAGCGGATCTCGGATTCTCATCCTGCCTTCTGGGCCGTCAGCTTGTTCTTCCCTCCACCTGCATTGCCCTCACAGCTGCTTTCTGCTTAGCTACCCGGTGTCCGGGGCTCTGGTCAGCAGGCTGGGTCATTGATTTGAAAAAATATTTACACTTTTTAGAGTAGAGAATCTTGGCTGTTTTGAGCACTGATGTATTTTAAACACTTGTTGTCATGCCCGGCACGCCATCAGTGCTCAGTAAATATTTGTTGAATGAAGGAAGGAAATATTTATCAAGTTTCTACTGTGCATTAGGACTGTGCAACGGGGTGCAATAATGGTCAGTACAGACGCATTCCCCACCCTGGTGGGACTCAGTCGTGAGGGAGGGAGGAGGGCAACCAACTCATCAAGGATGGGAGGAGGAACGCTCCCTAAGGAAGTCACACTTCTTATGGACACTGAAGGATGTGAAGAATCAGTTTTAAGACAAGCAGGGAAGAGAATTCCTGGCAAGAGGAACAGCGAGTACGAGGGCCGTGAGGTAAGAGCCAGAAATAATAAAAATAGAAGTGAGCCCCATGGGAGGAGGGGGACAGATGGCAAAAGATGAATGTGCGGGATGGGCAGAGATGGCTCCTGCAGCCCTTGAGTCTTGGATTTTGGATTTTGATAACAGAGAGTACATGCCTGTCATATGGGAGACCCCAAATGTGTGTAATCGCTGTGTTTAATTTTACCACTCTCTTAGTCCACTTGGGCTGCTATTATGAAATCCCACAGACTGGGTGACCTACAAACCACAGACATTTATTTCTTGCAGTTCTGGAAGCTGGAAAGTCCAAGGTCAAGAGGCCAGCAGATTTGGTGTCTGTGAGGGCTGCTTCCTGGTTCACAGATGGTGGCTTCTTGCTGTGTCCTCATGTGGCAGAACAGGACGAGGAAGCTCTCCCAGGGCCTTGTCTATAAGGGCACTGATCCCAATCATAAGGGCTTCGCCCTCATGACCTCATCACCTCTCAAAGTTTTCACCTCTTGCTTCCATCACAGTAGGGATTAGGTTTCAACATACGAATTTTGGAGAGACAGAAACATTCCGTCTACAGCAAGCGTTTTTAGAAACTGTCCACTCTTGCCTAATTTATTTCAACCTACGGTTATGTCTCCAGTTTTTGATATTGTTGCATTCTCAATCACATTGTGTTGCTTGTCTGCCCAGCAGATTCTTCCCTAGTGACCTTCATGCTCTGCCCCTCCATGTGACTTTGTTGAACCTGACCATTAGGCAGCTCGCTTCCCCTTCTGAGAAGGGTCCAGGATTCAGAGAGGCCAACCAGAGTGCCATAGTATTGCCCAGTGATTAGAGTGTGCAGGAGGAGCAGGTGACCCAAAGAGCCAAGCAGGATTGATGTAGGGACTGATGGAGACACAAGAGAAAGAAAGGCTCTGTGTTTCCTCCCCCATCTCACTATCTCCCAGCTGGGACCTGCCAGTGCTTCTTTTTGCTTCTCCTCCTTCCTGGCTGCTTCCTTCTATGAGAGCTTCAAGCCTAGGAAGCTTCTATGGGGGAGGAGAGGGTGGGCAGCAGTGTCTTGGTGACATTGTTTGCATCCCTGGATCCAGCCATGCCTGAAGCATGAAGTCAATCCACTGTACATATAGGAACACAATTTGTATATCTATTCTGTATATGTTAGTCTTGTCTCTCTAGATAGATGGGTGGGTGGCACAGGATAGACAATGCCCACATCTAAAACCATGTTGTTTATGTTTTTATTTAGTTTTTGTGAGACAGGGTCTGTCACACGGGCTGGAGTGCAGTGGTGCGATCATCGCTCACTGCAGCCTCGACCTCCCAGGCTCAAACGATCCTCCTACATCAGCCTCCTGAGTAGCTGGGACCACAGGCATGCGCACCACCCCATCTGGCTAATTTTTGTATATTTTGTAGAGATGAGGTTTTGCCACGTTGTCCAGGCTTTAAAACTTTTTTTTTCCAGCCAGGTGCGGTGGCTCATGCCTGTAATCCCAGCGCTTTGGGAGGCCGAGGCAGGTGGATCACGAGGTCAGGAGATAGAGACCATCCTGGTTAACACGGTGTAACCCCATCTCTACTAAAACTACAAAAAATTAGCCGGGTATGGTGGCACATGCCTGTAGTCCCAGCTATTTGGGAGGCTGAGGCCGGAGAATTGCTTGAACCGGGAGGCGGAGGTTCCAGTAAGCCGAGATTGTGCCACTGCACTCCAGCCTGCGTGACAGAGTGAGGACTCTGTCTCAAAAAAATAATAATACTTTTTTTCCTCAATTGCAGTGCCTAGTACCCTGCACAGCATACAGCAGGTGCTCAGTAAATGCTAATCTAGTTACTACACACAGAACCTAAGCTGCTCAGTTCACTAACAGTATGATGAATCATTTTAGTCCTGAGTTAATCAGTGTGTTGTAAGCAATTCAAACTATAGGCCCATATTTCAACATCAGTGAGACTCCATGAGCTAAAAATTGCTCCTTGGATTGAGTGATTTGTTTAAAGGAGCATTTTTTCCACTCTCCAGGTAATAGGGTGAAAGTGGAGAAACAGACGGAATGAAGTTTTTGAAGGAAAGCAGACCATGGGACCTCCGCTTGTCACCATGCCACATGTCAGGTATTTTATTTTCCCAGCTCTTCCTGTCTTGGGGACAATCTTGTGTTTCAGTCTCTTTAATCTATTGGATAGCATGTGTATTAGTTCATTTACATACTGCTATAAAGAACTGCCTGAGACTGGGTAATTTATAAGGGAAAGAGGTTTAATTGACTTACAGTTCACCATGGCTGGGGAGACCTCAGGAAACTTACAATCATGGTTGAAGGTGAAGGAGAAGCAGGCACCTTCTTCACAAGGTGGCAGGAAGGAAAAGTGCCAAGCAAAGGGAGAAGAGCCCCTTTAAAAAAAAAAAAAAAATCAGATCTCGTGAAAACTCACTATCATAAGAACAGCATGGGGGAAACTGCCCTCATGATTCAATTATCTCCACCTGGCCCCACCCTTGACATGTGAGAATTCAAGGTGAGATTTGGGTGTGGACACAGCCGAGCCATATCAGCATGTGTTTTGGGGGCAGGTGAAATGGATCACACCATTTCCGTTTAGTGACGTGCTCCATGCCACGTGAGCTGTGCTGTGGGGCTGTCCCTCTCCCCTCGCTGTGGCCCAGCTGCAGCTCTGCCAGCATCACTGGCTGTTGCTCCTCAGCCTTTTGTTTATTAGAAAATCCTGGGGATGATGATTTGATACATTTGCATATTAGCCTCCTTGATTACTGATGTTGATTTTTTTTTTTTTGTATTGTGCGTGCAAATCAAATGGTTGGCATAAATCTAAGCAAATATTTTTTCTATATCGTGGAAAGACACATTGAATGCAGTTGTGTGTGGGAAGTGTGTGGGAAGTTCAGGGGCAGTGGATTTTAAATCTCACCACCCTCACCAAGCCATCTGCTTATAGGTGAAAGCTAGGTCACCATTTCAAATGTCCCTTAAGGGATGTGGAACAGGAAGCTGGTGGAGCTGGCGCAGGAAACCTGCCAAGCCAGCAGGGGCCAAGAAGTTGCTCGGGCGCATGAGAGCCCTTCCTCCTCCTCCTATGGACTGTGGGTACGAGTCACATTAATCACACCCTCAGCTCTCAGTGTGCTGTCACTGTCCGTTGGGGCAAGATCCCTCTCCCATTTTGTAGGTTTCTCTTTCCCATATTCTTATTGCATTTCCACACCCACACCTCTTCCCCACTTCTCATCTTATGCTTGGTAATGTGCTGAAGAATGCATGCATCCTTGTAAAGTAGGTAGAGCTGCTTCCGGCATGCATTTTTGATTTACACAAAAGCTGAGCTTGGGCTCTAAAGCCTGGCTACTCAAAGTGTGGTCCGTGCCCCAGCAGCCTCACCTGGAGCTTGTTAGAAATGCAGAGTCCTAGGCCCTGCCTCCGATCGGTGGAAGCAGACCCTGCATTTTAAGAGGGTCCCTTAGTGATTTCCTCTGTGATTCAAGCTGGAGAAGCTCCGACCTAGATCTTCTGTTTCTTCCTCTTTCTACTCAGTAATAGATGGTTTAGCTCTATCTGTGCTGCTCTGCGTGGAGCCTTCCGTTGCGTCTCACAGCTTCGTTTCTGTGATGTGCATCCACACTGCTTTCTTCTGCCTCCCCCTGTGATGGACACTTCTCTGGTGGCCATGATTATATTAAGAGGTCTTCCCTGCTGCCCAGACAGGATTCTTAGCTCCAGTTTGGAGCAATCAGATTCCTCCTCCAACGAGTTTGTGTCTGGGTATGAGCTGTGGCCTTCCAGCCTGAGGAAATATTTCTCTTGCTGGAGGGAATAAAAGCTTGAGAGCTGTGATGTGGGCCTAAGCTGGAAGAGTGGGCAGGGAGAAGCCACAGGGGAGGGGCAGGGGTTAGTGTGACAATGTTTTTGTTCCCTCCTGAGGTCCAGCAGCCAGCAGCTTCCCTACTGTACTCTCCAGCCCCTAAAATGTACTCTTCTTTTTATTTTACTTTTTTGAATTTTTTTTTATTGTGGTAATGTATATGCAACACAAAATTTACCACTTTTACTATTTTAATGCATACAATTCAATAGCTGTAAGTGCATTCACGCTGCCATGCAGCTGTCACCACTGTCCACCTCCAGAGCTTTTCCATCATCCCACACTGAAACTGTCTCCCTTCTCCTTTTCTGAGGCCGGCTTGAGTAGGTTTTTAGTCTGTGTCTACCATGAACTCTAAATAAACATTAGGAAGCAGGAATCCTTGGCCTGCCAGAAACTCATGAGTGATCTCAGGACAAGCCCGTGGGCTGGAAGTGACTTATCTATGAAGAAGGACCACGACTGCATCAGGAGCTCTCAACCTCAGCACAGGGATGGGCTTCAGGCAGCACAGGACGTCTCCGAAATCAGATGGAGCGTTGGGTTTAATAAGTGCATATTTTGAGGGGAGGACCAACAGCTTTTATCAGCCTTTCAAAGGGTTTCAGGAGCTAAGGAATGTTACTAATTGATGAGTCTGATGATGACAATACAATTGTGTTTTCTTTATTCCCACAACCACTCAGCACGACACTTCACAGCAAATGTGTGGGCTTTTCTTCAGTGGATCTCAACCGCATGTCCTACAAGTCAATTCAGACACTACTTGAAATTAGGGCATATCCCACAGGATGAGGGCTCAGTGCCACATGACTGCCCCACTTTGGACGAGAATTGCAGGTAGTAGGTTATCACCTACACTTTAGATCAACTGGCTTTAACTGGGGTTCCACAGTTTGCTAGCATGGCTCCCAAAACTCAAGGAAACACTTACATTTACTGGTTTATTATATTTATAATGGATATGGTGAAGAATGCAGATGAACAACCAGGCAGCGGGTCGCATACAGCCAAGGATGTGTGGAGGGCAGGGGGCTTCAGTGCCCACCTCAGGACCTTCCACACATGCAGCAACCGGAAGCTTTCCAAACTCTGTCTTTTTGGGATTTTATGGAGGACTTCATTACAAAAGCATAATTTGGGGGGTTTTTTGAGACAGTGCCTCACTCTCTGCCCCAGGCTGGAGTACAGTGGTGCAGTCATGGCTCACTGCAGCCTCAACCTTCTGGGCTCAAGCAATTGATCCCCCTGCTCAGCCTTCCCAGTAGCTAGAACCACCACATCACCATATCTAGCTATTTTAAAAATTTTTGTGGAGAGACGTGGGTCTCACTATGTTGCCCAGGCTGGTCTTGGACCCCTGAGCTCAAGGGATCCTCCCCTCCCCCCTCAGCTTCCCAAAGTTCTGGAATTACAAGTGTGTGCCACTATATCCAGCCCAAAAGCATGATTGACTGAATCAACTGGCCATTGGTGATCAACTCAACCTTCAACTCCTATCCCCTTCCCAAAAATCAAGGAGTGGGGCTGAAACCTCCAACCCCCTAGTCACATGGTTGGTTCCCCTGGCAACCAACCCCCATCCTGAGGCCACCCAGGAGCCCACCAGGAGTCACTTCATAAGAACCAAAGAGACTCGTTACCCATGAAATTCCAAGAGATTTAGGAGCTCTGTGTTAGATGGTCAATCGCTCAGGAAATTAAAAAGGTCTTAAGAGCACTGTACCAGAAGCAAGAGGCATGGGGTAATAAAAGTATATGTATATATGTCTATTTCTTATTATATCCCAGTGTCACAGATTATCTCTTCCTTTGTTAGGTAAAATGAGCCCTGGGGAATCACAGCCATTTAGAACACAGTCCGTGCTTTCAATGAGTCTAGTTCTCAGAGGAGAAGACTATTAGTGGTGGGTGTGGAAGCTGGGAAATAAAGGCCACGGGGAAATAAATTGGGGAAGGCTGCCTGGCAGAGGCTACCTTCAGGGTTTGTCAGAAGACCCAATCTTGTTTTTAGTGAACGCCCCAGGGAAACCTGCATGAAACTGGCAAGTTGTGTCCAGAGGACTTTCTCCAACATGAGTACTGGGCTCATCTCCATCTGTTCTGCCTCCAGCATCCAGGACCACTCTGAAGCTCTGTGAATTCAGCAGGCTGGGGATCCCCAGGCTGGGGCTCTCTGGACCTGGAGTCACACGTGCCTGCCTTTGAATTCTGCCTCCTCTCTTATGCTTGGAACTTCAGGAGGGTCACTTTACATCCCTGAGTCTCAAGTTCCTTATTTGCAGAATAGTGATAGCCAGGCAGCCTGCAACTAGACAGAGTTGTGAGTTTCAGAGAGGTTAACACGTGTGGGCACATCTTCAGTGGAAAAGTCAACGGAGGCCCGGCCCCTGAAGGTGTGCAGAGTCCACACTAGCGATTCGTCATCCGAATTATCTTGAGCAGGATGTTTAAGCTTCCAGAGGCTCAGTTTTCTCATCTGTAAAATGGAACTAATAATATGACCTATGTAACAGTGGTGTTCTGAAAACGACGTGAGGAACTCCATGTGTAACACTCAGTGTCTTGCAAGTGGAACCTTCATGAAAGCGTGAGCTATCACGTGAGGCAATGCAGAGGTTGGGAAAATGAAGTGTTTCCATTTTCCATAGTCTTTTTATTAGCAGACGTCACAAGTTTGTGGACAAATAAAAACTGTCTGTGGCTAGCTGACATGTTTTGTTTAGCTCAAAATATTGGGGAAAAAAGTCCACTTGTTATCAACGGTGAAAAATGAGATTTTTCACATTTAGAGAAGTCTTGATTTTCAACTTTAAAATATTTTGGAACAAAGTCAGAAGGTGTAACAGCCATGGGCCGAAGCGAGGCAGTCATGACTTAGAGGTATGTGCGCTCTACCTCCACTCAGCCGGCACTTCTGTAGCCTCCACTCAGCTCACTTTCCTATGCGTGTTCCTGGCCTGGCCCCATGAATTTTGTGGTTTGTGACCTCTGTCTTAAAGGACTGTGTCCAGTGTGGATCTGGGATATAAAAAGGTTTGAATGAGCCTAGAGCAAGCTGAGGCTAAAAGGATAGAGACTTTGTAATGGAATCTAATATTTTAAACAAAGTTTTCTTATTTTCTTAGCTATAGGAGCATTTGATCAGCAGACCTTAGCTGCTTGCCTTGCCTCCAGCCAGAGCAGCTCTAGCAATAGCTCAGGTTGTCTGTGTTCCAGGAGCCCTGGCTACTGCCTCTGCTGCTGCCACCAGCTCTGCAGACCAAGAGCGCCCATGTGCGGTGCTAAGTGACAGGAGGAACGGCTGCACCGGGGCACAACTGGGCCAGGTCCCCTGCGGCCCTGGCTTTTCCAGTGGAGCCACGTGGTCTGCCGGTGTGGGGAGTCAGTGCAGACTTTGCCCAGGAGAGGCTAAGACAGTCGGTGCCTTCCTGACCCTCCTGACTGACTGTGGCTCACAGTTCCTTGCGGCCTCTCTGGTGAGGTCCTAAGTGACTGAGCAGTCAGTTGTGTTTTGTTGTGAGACTGTGACCAGCTTGGAATTGCACTACGCAGTATTTGTTTTTGCTTTTTATCTGCCCCACTCTTTCTTCCTCATTCCTGCGTCTTTCTTTGGGATTGCACCTCCAACAAAGCTTTAGCCTGTAAGCTTTTGTCATGGGCTCTGCTTTCTAGAGCAACTGGAATAAAGTGTATATGTTCATTGTAGACAGCTTGTAAAATGCTGAAAAAATAAAGGCCATAAAATAACTCACTCATAATCCTAACATCCAGTGATAGTCCAATGATTGTCACTGCGAGTCTTTCTCCTCCTTCTCGCCTCCTTCCCTTCATCTTCTTCCTCCTCCTTCTCTTCCTTTTTCTCTTTCCTCATTTAAACAGGTGAGACTAGGAGAATTAAGGCTGAGAAAAAATGGCTTGAAAAGACATGACTCAGAGAGAATTTTATGCTTGTCTTGCTGTAAAAAAGTTTTTATAATAAAGATGCTGAATAAAAGGACAATATATTAAATAACAAATTCAGAAAGAGAGGTTAGATGTATTAAAAAAGTCGAGACTGCCAGAAGGGTGCTGCACTGAAAGAAATTCCCAGGAAAGAAGGCTGTAGAA
The DNA here is from genome assembly GCF_037993035.2 of Macaca fascicularis. Lineage (NCBI taxonomy): Eukaryota > Metazoa > Chordata > Mammalia > Primates > Cercopithecidae > Macaca > Macaca fascicularis. Next base: position 35,730,960 of record NC_088393.1, on the reverse strand, counting down.
TCCCCACTGAATGAATAAAGTATGGAGTTTCAGGGACAGGAAGAACAGAGAAAATCAAAGAAAGACAGAGAGAGTACAGAGCTGCTCAGGGCAGCACCTTTTCTGGCAGAAGAAAAGCAGGTACAGAAAGCTGGCTCAAAAGGCAAGCACTTGATGGAAAAGAAGAGGCAAAAATCAGAGGAGGAGAAGTAATGCAAATTGAGTTTATTTATTTTTATTTTTTTGAGACAGAGTCTCTCTCTGTTACCCAGGCTGGAGTGCAGTGGCATGATTTTGGCTCACTGCATCCTCCACCTTCCAGATTCAAGCGATTCTCGTGCCTTAGCTTCCCAAGTATCTGGGACTATAGGCGTGAGGCCTCATGCCTGGCTAATCTTTGTATTTTTAGTAGAGACGGGGTTTCACCATGTTGGCTAGGCTGGTCTCAAACTCCTGACCTCAGGTGATCTGCCTGCCTCAGACTCTCAAAGTGCTGGGATTACAGGCGTGAGCCACTTCACCGGGCCGAGTTTATTGTTTACAAAAAGTTCATATATAATTAATTGTAGTTTGAATTTTCAATGTTTAACAATGGGGAAAACAAATCGTAAATACATATGTATCCGATGTAAATACATTTATGATAAGACAGCTGTGAGTGTCAAAGGATGCCGTAGGTCTGTGGGCAACGAGGCTCTATAAGGCAAATATAACAGCAGAACAGGCGCCCCTAGGCTGAGTGCTTCCTCGCTGTTACTGTTTGCCAATTGTTTCTGGAGGTGACTGAGGATGGATGGCAATAAAAGTTTGTATTTTGGGGAATGTATTTTTGATTGACCCCAAAATGGTTTTGCTGCAAAATTTAAATGAGGTGAGCATAATGTAGTGTTTATTCTCCTCAGGAGAACTCTATAGATTTTTATATCCCATTTACATCAATAGCAGGATAATTTATCTTGATTACAGGGAGTACTGAGGGAAGTCATTGTCATGTGCTGCTTATTACAGTGCTTCGAAATAAATCTCAAACTCCAACGATACAGAGGTTTTAAAACCAGCTACAGGGTATGCACGATAGCATTGGTTTCGATAATCAATAGTAAATGATCCATGAATCAGAGATGCTTTCTTAGAGTGATCATAATGGCTTATATTCCTTTCCTTTCCAGCTCATTAACAATCAGCTTTTAAAAACATGTCCAACCTGGGTGGCACTTTCCTAGGAAGGAGCTGCTGCCTGTGCGTCGGAGCCCGGAGTGCTGGGTGACCATAGGCCAGATGCACAGCCAGGAACTCCGTCCAAACCAATGGCCTCCTGTACATTTTAGGTAACACCTCCTAAGCTGTGTTTTGGTCTTTTGTTTTGTCAGGATAGCCACTGAGCAAGCCTGTAAGGCTATTGGTCTGCCCATTCTGGCTTCTTCACCAATGAGAAAACTAGGACCTGGGGAGTTTGCAGAAGCCATCCAAGGACACCTGCCTCTCACAGCGCAGCAGCTTCCTGCAGCCCTGCCCCCTGTCTTGTTCCTCCCTTGGTTGAGAGGAGAGGCCAGAACCAGATGCAGGCACTTCCAACAGTAATGAATTGCTGTAAGGTACAGAGCCAAGAACCAGTGACAAGGTCAGGAAATTCCACCCTGGGACACTGACCCAACTAAGAGACTGTGCATGATGGCTAAGTTCAGAGCTCTGAGGAGATGGTAAAACTCATTTTCAGTGAAACAAGATATTTCCCAACTCTGCAGCCAGATGAGTAGGGTGTTTGCATTCTTGAAAATTGGTTTCAGAAATATTTGGCGGAGGAGGCTGTGAATGGTGTTTGCAGATGTCAAACAGCACCCCCTGGTGGAATGCAGTGGCCCTGAGTCCTGGTCCAGCCAGCCCTTTTTTTTTTTTTTCAATTGTGTAAATTTAAGATGCACAACAAGATGTTTTGATATACATATTTATAATGGAGTGATTATTTAAAGATGAGAAATTTAATATATCCATCTCCTTCTATAGTTTCCTTGAGTGTGTCCACACTAACAGCACCTAAAATTGACTATTTTAGTAAATTTAGTAAATTTTCAGTATACTCTACAGTATTCATAAGTGTAGTCCTCTTGTTGTACATTAGATCTCCAGACTTATTCATCCTACATAACTGCAAGTTTGCACCCTTTAACCTACATCTCCCCACCATTTTCTCGCCTTTCCCACCCCAGGAGCCACCTTTCTTCTATTCTGTTTCTTCCTTCTTCCTTCTTTCTACTTTCTTCCTTCTTCCTTCTTCCTTCTTCTCTCCTTCTTCTCCTCCTTCTTGTTCTTCTTCTACTGCTTCTTCTTCCTCTTCTTTTTTTTCTTCCTCTTCCTCCTCCTCCTCCTCTTGTTGTTCTTCTTTTTCAGACTCCACATCTCAGTCGACTACACATCTCAGTGAGATCACGCGGTACTTCCTGTGCCTGATTCATCTCACTTAGCATAATGTCCTCACCCAGTCTGGCATCAGGCTGCAGCCAGCTCTGCCAGCAGGGCCAGGGGCCTAGACGGGCAGCAGGTCAGGGCAGCCTGCAGGGTGCCCCCTTCCCCTCAGCCGCACCTGGGCCCCAGGGGCTCTGGCGTCTCCTGGGGATCCCATGTCATTCAACCCCTGAGCAGTGGAGGAGGTGGTGCAGTGAGCCAGCAGAGTGTTCCAGTCGTTTTGACTCATAAGTTACACATTCTGTGCTTGTCCAGCACCTCCTGCGCCTGCCCTGCATCCTTTATCGCCCCACCTCTGACTCCAGCCACGGCTCGGGCAAGCACTCTATGGTCCTTCGCCTGCTTGCCATGGACAGTGGCTCACCCCAAAGTGCCCTTTCTCTGAGGGCTTTGGAGAGACAAGGGGATCCCATCATGAGGAGTGCTGGAAAAGGTCTTTGTGCAGCCCCCAGTGCTCCTGCTTGGTGGCCCCTCAACCCTCCCACTGTTCCTCCACTCTTCCATGTGAGGGCCCCTTCTCTTTGGGCCCCCATTCAAATATTCACATATATATTTTTAAATTCAGCAGGGCTCTTGACTGTTCCTTCCCTCTGGCCTGGCCAGAGACTCACTTATGTGATCTCATGAAGACTGGCCCATCGTGCTCAGCCCACCTTCCGGCAGCCATGAATGGGGAGACACTTTGACATTTCCATTTGCTCATTTTGTTGCTCCTCTCCTGACTTGGGAGGGAAAGAAAGCAGTTTAGACATTTGCTTTGGTGTGTGATGTGAATTATGCCACTTTCTCCCTTCACTCTGTAACTTTAGAAATGTTTCAACAGTCATTTATATTTGTGTTAAAGCTCATTGAGTTTCACTTTCCTCAACTAAAATTTACCAAGTGCCTGGGCTTTCCCAGACCTCGTGCTCCAACAAGTCATAATAAAGTAAATTGGCAGCTACCAGATAGTGCTGCGGTGCTGATGAGTGCGCGAAACGCTTCAGAAGCACAGGGGAGGGAGGGTCGGGCTGGGGCACCAGCTTCGCCCTGGGAAGTGGCCCCCGGCCCTGGCCCTCCCCATCCCAGGCAGGCTTCACCGGAATTAGTGTCACCTCATTCCCCCTCCCTGCTGTCACCGTCTTTTCTGGAAGAGGCTGTGAGGTCCTCGCCAGGCTCGGCATGTTGGCAAGGGACCCCGTCATTCCTTCTTTGTCATTCCCCTGATGATGGGGCTCTATTTCCCAGGGCAGGTGCTGCAGAGGCAGGTGGAGCAGAGAGAGACACTCCTTTTCACTGAGGAGAGAAGGCCTTCCAAAGCTCCCTGCCTTTGGATTCAGTTTGCTGCTCTTCTGCTTGGGAACCAGCTCTCCTATGGGCAAGGCAGGGATTCTGGAGGAGGAAGAGGGTACTTATCCCCCACCCCATAGACACTGCTGAGGGCTGCCACAGGGAGGCAAGCCAAGGCCCTTCCAACTCTGCCTTTGAGGCCTGTGTCATGCTGAGACCCTCTCCAGGCACAGTGGCCAAAGCACAGGGCTAGGACTAGGGTACACTAGGCACATCTAGAGACGGGGTGTGGTTCTCCACTCTCCGAGCCTGTTTTCCCACCTTAAAAATAGGGCAGAGAGAAGTCTTTACTATCAGATTTGCGGGCTCCCACCCAGTTCCTAAGGCTCCGGGGCTCTGTGGCACGTTAGAAGTGAAGGATTGTGGAATAAATGCAGAGGAAAAACACAGAAGTGAACTGAGATGAGAGGAAGCTGGCGAGGGGAAGAGAGAGGGGGAAAAGAGGCAGAGAAAAAATCAAAGAGAAGAGAAAGCAGGAATGAGAGAGGAGAGAGAGAGTAAATGAACAAGAAAAGGAGGGAGAATATGAGTAAGTAAATAACAGTACAGAGTACTGTCTTCCCTCTGGCTGGACTCCGCCCTCGTCTCCATGGTGATGGGGCGCAGAGGGTTGGGGAAGACTGCTCTCACTCCTCCTGGGGTGAAGCAGACCAGGACACAGCAGCTGGGCAGGGCCTGGCTTGGTGGCCTTCCCTGTGCTGCACCTGCCTTTGGCTGGTGGCAGGGGTGGGATGTGCTCTGAGAAGATGCCTCTAACCACCCTTTTGGACATGACTAATACCCATCCCAGGTGGTGCAAGGATTGCCTCCTCTGTCTTCCCAGAGCCCCTGGCACTGCCGCATTCATAGTTCAGCTCATTCTGACCCCAAATTGCCTTCCCCTCCAGACTGCAAGCTCCTCCAGGGAGCTTTAGCCAGGGATCCTTAATTCTGTTGTACCATAGATGCCTTTGGGCAAAGCCAGTGGACCCCGTTTCTGAACAATTTTCTAAATGCATGTAGTAAAATACACAGAATTAAGAAAATCAATTATATTGAAATATACGTATTAACATTAAAATGTAATATAATTGATTTGCTTTTCTAGTAATACATTATAGCAGCAGGTCTGATAAGCATCATAATTTCAATGTAGGGATCAGTATAAATGATACAGCATGATATCTGCAAAAACTGTGCTGTGAAACGGAGGCCTCTATGGCTTATATGGATGACAAAGTCCCAGGTACTACTAATACTATTAGGGACATGCTCAATTTCAGCTCGAGGCTGGTGAACACAAAGTAACTTTTGGCCGGGCGAGGTGGCTTACACCTGTAATCCCAGCACTTTGGGAGGCCAAGGTGGACGGATCACAAGGTCAGGAGATCGAGACCATCCTGGCTAACACGATGAAACCCCGTCTCTACTAAAAATACAAAAAATTAGCCAGGTGTTGCGGCATGCGCCTGTAGTCCCAGCTACTCGGGAGGCTGAGGCAGAAGGATGGCGTGAACCTGGGAGGCGAAGCTTGCAGTGAGCCGAGATCGCACCACTGCACTCAGCCTGGGCAACAGAGTGAGACTCTTTCTCAAAATAATAATAATAATAACTTTTTATCCATGTTCACAGACTCACCAGATTCTATTTATGGACCCCTTGGTGGGGTCTTCGGACCCCAAGGAAAGCCCCTGTTCATTCTCTATGCCTTCCTACCCCATCTTTCACCTCTCTCTCCCTTGTCACTCTACCCAGTTCCCTGGCCTTGTGGCAGTGCCACTTTGTGTGCTTTGTTTTGTTTTTGGAGATAGAGTTTCGCTCTTTTTGCCCAGGCTGGAGTGCAGTGGCATGATCTCGGCTGACTGCAACCTCCACCTCCCAGGTTCAAGCGTTTCTCGTGTCTCAGCCTCCCGAGTAGCTGGGATTACAGGTGCGCACCACTATGCCCAGCACATTTTTGTGTTTTTAGTAGGGACAGGGTTTCACCATGTTGGCCAGGCTGGTCTCAAACTCCTGACTTCAGGTGATCCACCCGCCTTGGCCTCCCGAAGTGCTGGAATGGCAGTGCCACTTTGAATGCGTTGAGTGCTTCCTAAGTCAGGGTCTTCTCCCCTGGTTGCCCCTGCTGCCTGGAATGTTCTTTCAGTCCCTCGACCTGGTCCCTCACTCCTCACCTCAGCTCACCTCAGAGCAGCCTCCCCAAAGGCCCCAGGCTAGATTTGGTATTTCCTGTTTTTCTTGCTACAAAACTCAGTGTCTTGCTTCTCTAGTACTTATTCAATTTATAATCGATTGTCAAACAAATAAACACAAAATAAGCCTATGTCCACCCATGAACACTGTGCTTTATGAAAGGATAGTGACCATATCTGTTTGGCCTTTTGCCTTAAATTCAGCTAGCAATATCTACTACCTAAGTAGAGATGGTACAAGCCTGAAGAAGAGATGAATGAATGGATTTAAAAGGTTTAGACACTGTCCAGCTTGTCTTTACACTTTTAGTGCTTAGCCCCATGTCTGGCACATTGTAGGTGCTCATTTAGTGATAGCCAAATGAATTAAAGGCTGGCTGGCTGAATAGAAGGTTGGGGGGCTGGGGTCGAGGCCTCACAGATGTGACCCTAGATCCTAAACTTTATTGAGATACTGCCCAGCCCATGGACTGCCTCCCACGGTCCAGCCGTGTGATTAACTTGACATTCCTTTATTTTTTATTCCATCTCCCTCTTTCTAGTTTCTGATTCGAAAGTGGCTGATTTGGGGAATGAGTTCTGAGCACTCTGTGGGTTACTGTAGAAACCATTCTCCTGGCTGTCTCACCATCAGCACCACCTCTCCGTGGGTCTGGAGTCTTGAGGAGCCAGAACTGGACTGGGATGTGAGGCTGGGTCTTCTGAGCTGTAGATGGGAGCAGGAAGATGTATCTCTACTCACGATCTCAGTGCAAGGCTCAGCTCTCTCCTGGCAACTTGCCCATCATCTGTTTCTGAGTTCTTCTGACATATAGGTACTTGTGCCTTTGATACTTATTTGCCTCTATTCAGTGATGAGCCATTTAACCACGCAACCATCTCTGGACAATGAGACGGGAAGGCTGGGTCGGGGTCAGGGGGCAGGGGAGTGCTGGGAACTCAGGAGAGAGCAGAAGAAAAGCAGGGAGGAGGCCCTTTCATCCCTGAACCACAGCATCCTCCTGCCCAGAGCAGGAGTTTGTTCTGCTTTTTTTTTTTCTTAGCAATATTCACCTGATTGAGTCCTGACCTTTCCCTGCCAAGAAGAAAGCCACGCTAGCGAAATTAAGGGAGAAATCTAATATTCATGAGGTGCTGATTACCCACAAATAGGATAGTGTCTTAAAGTAGATGGTGTCAGAATTGCAAAGGCTCTTGATAAATATGTATGTTTACGGGCCCAAACAGAAGTGGAATACAGTGTAGGTGCTGAATAATTCCTCATGAGGATGGAGACAGAGCCTGCCACAGCCCGTTCATCATCAGGTGCGGGGCTTAGGTGAGGTGTGATTATCTAGCATAATTACACGTGCCATGCAACATTCATGAAACCCAGCAGATATCTTTGTCTACGCAGGACAAGAAGGGGCTTCACTCTGAAGCACAGCAAACTTCCAAATTACTATTTAGCCTTTTGTACTTCAAGCTTGAGCCACTTTTCATAGGTGCTAAGTTAGGTATTCAGAGAGCCTGCTTAGGACTGGTTAGGTACCAGTTGAAATTCAAAGTTTCTCTCCCAAACAGCAGATTAACCAGATATTGTTGTTGTTGTTGTTGTTGTTGTTGTTGTTGTTTTAAGATACAATATCATAACTTTATTCAGGAGATAATCAAATACAATACAGGACTGACACTGACACACAGCTATGCATAAAAATTATATAAATCTGCTAGCTAGATTTTCCAGAGGAGGCCCAGTCATTATAAAAAATAAAGGGAAACCAGGAGGGTGCCTAAATGACTACAGTGTTTCGAGTAAGCATAAGCATTTCCACACTCCTTGTAGTGAAGGCAGTCCCAGGTAAAGGTGGTCCTACTAGCAGGAAGATGAGGAGGCAGCAGCTGTGCAGAAGCCATGTTTCCTGGCCCTGCCAGAGCTCAACTATAGGCCTTGTTGAACTCCTGGAGAACCCACCGCTTGTTCTCCGTTGCCTGCCTGAGTACGGTGTACTCTTTCACCAGCCTGTCAAACTCCTCCCCAAGCACCTCATAGGAGTTCAGGACCTGTCTCCATGTCCTGCTCCTGTAGGTGAATGGCTCCCTCCAAACGGTCCCGAATCAGACGATGAACTTCCACTTTCTCAACAGTGTAAGTGTCAGATAAAATCTTTAGCTCCTCCATCCTCAGCTTAAGGATCATAGCACTGCACTTGACTTCCAGGTACTGGGCATTGATGCGGTCTAGCTCGGATTGAGTCTTTAGCCGGTGTTTCTGAAGAAGCCTCCGCAGCAAAGTGAGGCAGTGGAGAAGCACCTGGGAGTAAGTAGCACTCTTCTTCTCCAGCAGCAACATCTGCTCCTTCTGCTGGCTCTTGGCATCCTGGCATTGCTGCTGCTCACCCACTAGGACCTCTGCGAGTTTCCACACCTTTGCTGCCTTCACGGTTTCACTGTCAGCATCTGAACTGGGATTCTAGTAGCAGGGCAGAGTGAAACATTTCTTTTTGAGCTGCTCCTCTACTTCTTGCTGTAGCCGAGCCCTCATCCACACAAAATCCTCTGAGAGTGGCATGAGTTCCAGAAGGTCCGCTTTCTCCATCCCCAGCAGTGGAGGTATCTCCCTCTCCTGGCTAGGACCTAAGAGTCGCATCAGTTTGGTTACAAGTAGCTGCTGTTCAAGGGTCTCATGAAACTTTTTGTCCTCAGAAGTTACATTTGTGTCTTGTATCTTCACATAGTAGTCCGCAAGCAACTCTTGAATGACTCTATGTAAAATCTCAGACCTCAACCATGTTGTCTTATGCAGTTGAACTTCCTTCCATGCCTGAGCCCGCTCCTTTGCCAGGGTGAGGCTTAAGCCACTCTCATCCACATGCTGTGAGAGATTCAGGAGAAGCTTGCTGAAGTATGGGTTCTGTAACAAGTCTTCTTTACTCAGGTTACAAGGAGAAAGTTGTTTGCTGCACACCTGTTGAAGTATTTCCATCCCTTCTCCAGGTGAGCAGAAATTCCCGGATGCCATTTGATTTTCTTGGGATTCTAATCTGCACACCCTGGGGCAGCTGAAGCTCTCAAGGCGGTGCGGAGAACCTCGGCTGGGGTGGGCTGGTCAGCAGCGTCTACACCCCAGAATCCGCCCGCGCCGGGGTTCCGGAACCTCTCGCTCCGGCCCGGTGCAGGGGCTGGGGAAAGCGAGGCCCGGAAAGACTAAGCTCCAGATATTGTTAATAAAACATTACAAGCTAGAAATCAGTTAGCACTCACACTTAGCTTGCATTTTGTTTTTCTTCCTTTTCAAGGTTCTTTGGAGGAGGCATCAAGAAAATACATTTGGACAAATCCTTCGTCTCAAATATTTTCCCCTCATGAAACCAAAGGCATTGCTCCCAAGTCATTTCCATTAATTAGACTTGCATCTTGTATGACTGAAGGAGAATCCAGTCCACAAACTCTGGGTTAATTTTCTCTTCTGACATCTGTGTGTAGTGTTTCTCTGAGGAGCTGAATTATCTGCTCTCCAGTGCTTTCCTCTCGGTGTTTTTTGGCCAGGAGCAAGGAGACAGGCACCTTGCATTCTGGGACCAGCAAGCAATTCTGAGAACTGGAGCTGCTTAGGTTCTTTCACTTCTGCTTCAAAGGAATATGTTGAGTTTGCAGAGAATGAAGGAGAGAAAGACTCCAAGTTCCAAGCGGGGACTTGGGGTAGTCTCTGAGCATCCCAGTGTACTTCCTCCCCACAGCCTCCTCACTGGGCTCCCAGCCACCAGTATTTGTCGCTTTAATCCCCCAACACAGAGCTACTAGATGGATTTCTCTTTCTTTCTCTTCTTTTCTTTCTTTCTTTCTCTTTCTTTCTTTCTTTCTTTCTCTTTCTTTCTTTCTCCTTTCTTTTTTTCTGATGGACTTCTTTCTTTTTTCTTTCTTTCTTTTGATGGATTTCTTTCTTTCTCTTTCCTTCTTTATTTCTTCTTTCTTCCTTTCTGATGGACGTCTTTCTTTTTTCTTTTCTTTTATATTTCTTTTGATGGATTTCTCTTTCTCTTTCTTTCTGATGGATTTCTCTCTTTTTTCTTTTCTTTGTTTCCTTCTTTCGATGGATTTCTCTTTCTTTTTTTCTTTCTTTCTTTTCCAACTTCTTCCTTGCCTCCTTTCTCTCTCTCTCTCTCTCTCTCTCTCTCTCTCTCTCTCTGTCTCTCTCTCTCCCCCTCTCTTTCTTCTATGTTTTTTGTTTTTGTTTTTGTTTTTGTTTTGAGACAGTCTTGCTTTGTCACCCAGGCTTGAGTGTAGTGGTGCAATCTTGGCTCACTGAAGTCTCAATCTCCTAGGCTCAAATAGTCCTCCAACTTCAGCCTCCCAAGTAGCTGAGACTATGTGCCAGCAGTCTGGCTAATTAAAAAAAAAAGGTTTTAGAGGTGGGGTCTTACTATGTTGCCGAGGCTGGTCTTGAACACCTAGCCTCAAGCAATCCTCCTCCCTTAGCCTCCTGAAGTGCTGTGATTATAGGCATGAGCCACCATGCTCAGCTGGATTTTTTCTTTTAATTGTAGTTTTATTATGTTCTTTTTGCTTAAAATAAACTTTTCTGGAGTAATTTCTGGACTCTGCAAGGTCCTTGTCCTATTTGTTATGGTGTTTGGGCAAGCCCTCAGTTTTCCTGTCCAGAGCAGGCCTAGGACTTTCACCTTCAGTGGCTTTCCTGGGATCCCCCACTACCCAGAAGTGCAGGGCTATTGCCTCTGCTCGTCCCCAGATCCCGACCCTCCATGGGCCTGCCAGGAGGGGAGGCACAACTTTACCTCTACCCTCATAGGGATTTTTGGCTGCACCTGTGAGTTACATTGACATAAAACAGATGAATGAGAGAAAAACATACACATTTATTTAACACAAGTTTTACATGACACAGGGGCCTTGTTAAGGAAATGAAGACCCAAAAAGGCAGTTAGAGTAAACACATAGTGAATTTGACAAAGGGTAGTGCATTATGAAAATGTGACAAGGCCACATTTGGGTTGTCACTGATGGACATTTGGGTTGATTCCAAGTCTTTGCTATTGTGAATAGTGCTGCAAGAAACATACGTGTGCATGTGTCTTTATAGCAGCATGATTTATAATCCTTTGGGTATATACCCAGTAATGGGATGGCTGGGTCAAATGGTATTTCTAGTTCTAGATTCTTGAGGTGTGGCACATATACACCATGGAATACTATGCAGCCATAAAAAAGGATGAGTTCGTGTCCTTTGTAGGGACATGGATGCAGCTGGAAACCATCATTCTCAGCAAACTATCACAAGAACAGAAAACCAAACACCGCATGTTCTCACTCATAGGTGGGAATTGAACAATGAGATCACTTGGACTCAGGAAGGGGAACATCACACACCGGGGCCTATTGTCAGAGTGGGGAAGGGGGAGGGATAGCATTAGGAGATATACCTAATGTAAATGACGGGTTAATGGGTGCAGCACACCAACATGGCACATGTATACATATGTAACAAACCTGCACGTTGTGCACATGTACACTAGAACTTAAAGTATAATAATAAAAAAAAATAAATAATAATTTAAAAAAGTAAAAAAAAAAAAAAGAAAGAAAATGTGACAAGATAAAGGGGCTTGGGCTAACATGGTTAGTTGGGTGGAGAAGTGGCCAGGAAGATAAGGGTGAGTCTAACAAGGTTTGTGTGTGCAGATTTTTCTTGGTCTCAATTCCCCATCCTTGATGGTAGTGGGATTTTGCTTCTGGTACAGAGAGTACCTTCTTCACATGGGAATTATCTTTTGTTTTAAGAAACAGATCAGAATTGTCTTCTTGCATCTGCTGTTTTCTTATCTGTTTTTAACTCAAAATAGTCAATATTCTACAGCAGCAGATCTGGGGGCAATATGTTCTGAACTCCCTCATTTCTGAGTGTCAGTGTCTTCCAGTCACAGACCATCAGGAACACACCTGCAGTTGACCAGCTGGGTTTGTTACTTGATGTAACAAACATCAGTATGAGGAAGGATGCTCTCCACAAAACAATCATGGGGCATCTCAGGAAGAAGATATTGACGAAAACTCTAGAGTCTGGACTTTGGTTGGGTAATGTTGAGGAGGGTGTAAGAAGGTGATGTTTGCCATGGACTGGGTACTGACAGAAAGCAAGAACGACGTTATGGTTTGGTATCTTGATAAATGTTATTGACAGGGAGGGCAGACTAGAGTGAGAACAAGGTAATTGGTAAAGAAGCAGTAGTCACTCATTTTTACCAAAAGTGGTGGTTTTTAGGAGGGCTGCACAGTGATTTGTTTTTGTCTAGTGACCTCACCTGATGTTGGTGTTCTGTGAGATCAGGTATGTCTAGCATAAAGAACATGGTCTCGCCGTGAGTGTCAGACCAGTTTCCAGATGTCAGGGGCCCACGCCTTCCCTTAGGACTCTCCACTCTCAGCCTGATCCATGTCTACACCTTGTAGTGCCAACCCTGAGGCTCTTCCTGTTTATGTATTTATTGAGACAAGGTTGCTCTGTCACCCAGACTGGAGTGCAGTGGCATCATCATAGCCAGGTGTGGTGGTGCACATCTGTAAACCCAGGTATTTGGGAGACTGAGGCATGAGAATAGCTTGAGCCCAGAACCCGGAAGGCAGAGGTTGCAATCAGCCAACATTGCACCACTGCATTCCGGCCTCAGCAACAAAGTCAGACGTGTCAAAAAAAAAAAAAAGAGAGAGAGAAAGAAGGGGGGGGGGGAAGGAAGAAAGGAAGAAAGAAAGGAAGAAAGAAGGAAAGAAAGAAAGAAAAGAAAGAAAGAAAGAAAGAAAGAAGAAAGAAAGAAAGAGAAAGAAAGAAAGAAAGAGGGAAAGAAAGAAAGAGAGAGAGAAAGAGAAAGAGAGAGAGAAAGAAAGAGAAAGAGAAGGAAGGGAGGGAGGGAGGGAGGGAGGGAAAATTTTTAAAAAGAAAATGGATGGGAAACACTTCAAAACTTTAAGGGCTATAGGAGTGAGGGCATCACTTTTCTGAATGGCACGTGACTGTTGGGAGGTGGCACAATAAACACTGTCCCTCACTATGCTGTCATCACTGGGGTGAGGACTCTTCTCCATTCAGCCCTCCTGATTCACTTTCCACTCTTCACTCTGCTGGGGTGCCAGGAAGCTGACCTGTAAGGATTTCAACAATGGACCATTCCGCCCTCTGGCTTCTGGTTGGTGTTGGTTAATGGAAATATTAGTAGGAGATTGCCGGAGGGGAGAAGAAGGGGTCAGGGTATTTACCACCAAGCTTCTTCCCTGCCTGTGTCCTATGGGGCAACTTCTCTCACAGCTCTCTCTCCAGGTTCTAATAAATACTCCCTCTCCTTTTCCTTGCTTTAATCCTGCACACATGCTTCAGACAGTCCCTTTGTTAAATTTTCCTTGAGAATGCCACTTGAGTGACATCTATTTCCAGTGTATTTCTAGCATGCATTCATGCTAAATTATACCATTAGATTTTCACGTTCACTCAAGAAATAGAAGCCACTGACCAAGATCACACAACCCGAAAGCAGTGACGCTGGGATTTTAGGCTCCTGGTTGATAGTTTCATATCAGTTTTTTGACCCTCTCATTCAGCATGGGGCTAGTTTATCTAGCAGTCAGCTCAAGTGACTTCTTGTATTCTAGATGGGTGTTTTCCAAACTGTGGGGCCATGAAATTGATTTAGAGAGTCATGACCCAGTATTACAAGAAAACCAAATAGAAACTGTTAGAATGCATCCCACGTAGTAAAGGCAAGTATTGTTTGACTGAACTTTGGCTTCATCTGTATGTATGTGTGTGTGGTATCTGTATAGAGTTGCAGTGTAAAATCTATACCTTACTCCAGGCCACAGTCCAAAAGATTCTGAAAGCCTTTGTTCTTTTGGTTTTCTTGTTAGAGAAAGGGTTTTGCTCCAGGCTGGGGCAAGGGTCGTCCAGGCAGGAGTGCAGTGGTTCAATCACAGATCACTGCATCCTCGACCTTCTGGGCTCAGGTGATCCCCCCACCTCAGCCCTCATGGGTAGCTGGGACTAAAGGCATGTGCAACCATGCCCTGCTAATTTTCACAAAAAAAATTTGTAGACATGGCATCTTACTATGTTGCCCCGGCTGGTCTTAAACTCCTGGCCTCAAGCAATCCTCCCACCTGGGCCTCCCAAAGCACTAGGATCACAGGCATGAGCCACCTGCTGGGCTGAAAGCCTTTGTTCTGTAAAGAGCAGCAAAGCCCTCTGAGACCTGAATGGGTGAGGCAGCTCCAACGTGGGTGGGCGCAGACCCTCTCGTGCTTTAGCATGCACTGTGATCCTCTAATAATGAGTGTATCCTGCAGGCCTCCCGAGCATCTGGGACCAGAGAACCCTCTTAGTCTAAAACACACAGCCCCACTCTTCTGAGAACTGTGCTTTGGGAAGTACTGCTTCTGGGAGAGGTGAGTTGCACAGAAGAGCCAGCACCTGCTCTTTGGATGCCCCTGTGCTGATGTAGGCCACCCAGGATTGGGGCAGATGGGTAGGAGCAGAAGGAGGGGTGCCAGCCCATGGATTCCAATCCATGCAATTAGTTCACTAGGCGTCAGGCTGCCTTCCAAAATTTTGGAATTCCATGAGGTAATCCAGGGGTTTAATCATTTTTGTATCTTCATAGCAGCACCGTAGCTTGACTCTCAGCAAACATCTGCTGAATGCACAAATGACTCCTGTGCACCGTTCCTGCCCCTCCAGGGAGCCAGTGACCATAATGAAAAGAGAATGGGCTTTGGAGTCAGAACCACATCCAGTTTGTGACTTTGAATATGTTACTTATTCTCTCTGAGCTATAGCTGCTTCTCAGGTGAATGCAGATGGTAATACATTCCTCAGCATTGTTGTGGGTATTAAATGAAGTAATATACAAAGGCCAAGCTGAGTTCCTGACAGTTGATGCCTTGGCAATGTTTTTTTTTTCTCTCCCTTAAAGTCCTTCTCTTGCTTAAATTTGTTCTATAGCTTTATCACCTGTTTATTGTCTGTTACCTGCTTGCTTTTGAGAGTGCTACCTTGTCTATCAGCTGTTTCTAGTTTGGGACTAAAGACTGTCTCCTTGTACTACATTCACTATTACTGGTTTTATTCATCAAGGCCTCCTACTGATCCTTAGGGAGACTAAATATTGAGAAGGGAAAAAGAAAAGTAGGGGTGAAGAATTGTTTTTTTTCAGACCCCCATCATTCCCCTCTAATCAGCCTGGCCTGTTGACTTCTGTCTCAGTCTGCTCCTGCATATTTTCCAGCTTCTTCTTCATTTCTTAGTGCCAACATGCAGAGAGAGCTGGCACCATTGTAGACCAGAGACTTCTCATGGCACTTTGCAGCATTATATGGCCCGTTTGTGGCAATAATATATAATTTATCTGTCTGAGAAATGTGGGACATTCTTGAGAACAGTAGTTAACAGTGACGATTGTTATGTCCATATTTAATTTTTGAGAAAGTAAAAAATAATCATTAAATGTTTGGTGAGCATTAAGGGGGCTTCAGGCCCATAAGAGATTTGAAGAATTGTAGTGTATGGTTTTTACGGGAATAAGTGAATGACTGAATGGACCCATAGCTGGGAAGAAGCATGAGGCGAGACAAACAGGCTGCATGTGGCCATCCCTGGGCTCCACCTCCTGTTACTCTTCCTCTAGTGGTTCCCAGGACTCAGGGTTGAGTCCAAGCCTGCAGCCTCCCACAGAGGGGCCATCGTCAGGCATGAAGCCAAGATGGGCAACTTTGCTTACTCACTTCAAGGAAGGTCTGCAGATGTGGCCTCAGCCCACGGTCCTTGGGAAATGCAAAGGTGTTCAAGCTCTCATGTCTATAGAGCATCCACAAGGCCCTTTTCAATACCTGGGCTCCCATATACCTGGTAGAAACTTGCACTGTAGACAGGTAGGTCTCTAAGGCCCATACTCTGGTCCGGTGTGTGGCTTTTATTCTGTGCCTGGTGAGCAGTGATGGCTGAGTAAATGTTTGTTAAAGGACTGACTGACCCAGTGAACAGATAAGTGAGTGGAACAAAAATAGTTGTGCAAGCTCCAGGTTGTGCAAGGGCCTGAGTCGCTGTAGATTCTGGGGTCCCTGGGGAGGTCCAGCTGGGTGGTGCTGCTCTCTGGAATCCTGAGCCTTAGGCTTCAGCTCAGTCCCTCTCAGAACAGGACAGAGCTCCTGGATAACCAGCTGTGCAAAAGGCTGAGGGACCTCCCAGTGATGTCTCCCTTTCAGTCAGAGGGAATGTTACTCCTATAATGACCTAAGGACTTAGAAAGATCTGTATGAAAATGCTTGGTCTGCATGGGACAGGAATTTCTGGGCTTGATTGAGAGCAGCGGTAACTTCTTCCAGTTCATCCTGGTTGCTGGAGTTTGAATATTTGACCCTGCAAACCTCATGTTGAAATTCGATCCTCAGTGTTAGAGGTGGGACCTAATGGAAGGTGTTTGAGTCATGGGGTGGATCCCTCATGAGTGACTTGGTGATGTCCTCCAGTAATGAATGACTTCTCACAGTATTAGTTCCCCCTAGAACTGTTGCTAAAAAGTCTGCCTCAATGATCTGTCATCCATACCCAAACTTCAGCATCATGCAAATATCCATATTAAAAAACCTGTACTTGTACCCCCTAAGTCTAAAATAAAATTTGAAATTATTTTTAATTAATAAATGTACAGGATTAAAAAAAAAAAAAGAAAAAAGCCTGATGCCTCCCTCTTCTCTTTTGCTTCCTCTCTCACCATGTGATTTCTGCGCACACCGGCTCCTCTTCCCCTTAGGTCATGAGTGGATGCAGCCTGAGGCCTCCCCAGAAGCAGATCCTGATGCCATGCTTTTTGTACAGCCTGCAAAACTGTGAGCCAAATAAACCTCTTTTCTTTATAAATTACCCAGTCTCAGGTATTCCTTTATAGCTGCACCCACGGACTGAGATACTGGTGAAGCCTTGTCTCATCTTTGAGTGTAGGATTGGCCATGCATTGTCTTGTGAGTTCCCTTCTTGTTCCTCCTGCCAGCTGTGATCTGACTCGCTGTGCTCTGTAATCTGGTGTTGCTCATGAACCTATCTGCTCCTTGCCAGCAGAGACTGTTTCTACATTTTCACATCAGAGCCAACGTGTCTCTTACATGGTTGGCGTCCACTCTGTGCTTGCCAAATGAATAGGATATTTAAAGGCAAATGATGTTTCAATCATTTTGACTTTCTGGAAGAGCTGTCACTGGGAGAGGGTGGCGACTGCAAGTTGTCCAGGTTCTTGCTGTTTTGAACAAAGAATTAAACAAAACATCCAGCAAAGCAAAGAAAGAATGAAGCAACAAAAGAACGAAAGCAGGGATTTATTGAAAATGAAAGTACACTCCACAGTGTGGGAGTGGACTGAGCAGCAGCTCAAGAGCCCAGATACAGAATCTTCTTGGGTCCAGATACCCACTAGAAGTTTCCCATTGGCCTCTGCGTGCTCACCTCAGGTAAGTGAAGTGGTAGCCCACAATCAATCTGATTGGTTGCAGAAAGCAGCCAACCAGAGGCTGAAGTTACAAAAGTCACACTCCTGTGCAAACATCTGATTGGTTGCACAAAGGAGCCAGTCACAGGCTAGGATGAAGTTACAAAGTTATACTTCTAGGCAAATGAAGACTCGACCTACAATCAGTCTGATTGGTTGTGGACAGTAATCTTTCAGAGGCTGGAGAGAAGTTACAAAGTTGCAAACGAAGACTTGACCTATAATCAGTCTGATTTGTTGCAGAACAGTCAGTTTCCCATTTGCCCTGGAGAAAAGGTCAAAGGGAGTAGCCTCTGGTCCTTTTGTTACTTAGGCATGGACAGGGTTTTCCTTTCAACTTAGTTCTAAGAAGTCGGCCTGAAACAGCCTTAGGTTCCCTGCCTCCAGACCTTATTTTCTGCCACAGAGCCAGGGCTGGAAATCTTGCAGTCTTTTTCTGTGTTTATCTTCCAAGGATGAGAAGAGAGAACACACAATGGAATCTACCGATAGCAAATCAAATGTCATTATGTCTGTGCTGATGGCAGGCTGTTTCTCGTTTGCCCAAATTATCAACCCCATCGTGCTATGCCCATGTTAGATTGTTTGGGAAAACAGACAACATATGTTAGAATGCTAAATAAGCTGAAACTGTGCCAGGATGGAGACAGAAGGTGTTTGTTTATTTTTAAGTGGAGCGTGGCACTCTGGAGTGACTCACTGATGTGGGAAGGAGGACACTGAGGGGAAGGTGGCATGGCTGCAGCAAGAGGCTGAGAGCTAAAGCAAATGACTGTTCCCAAAGAGAAATGAGTGGCATCCGACCCCTCAGTTAACTGGAGGGAGACTCAATAAATTCGGTTAGATAAGGCTCAGCTTCCAGGTGGTATTAGCTTTTCTCTTGAGCCTCTGATTCCCGCTTGATTGCACATGTTCAATAAACTTTTACTGTAGCACCAGCAATATGGCAACCAAGAGCTGGCGCATTGCTCTGCACTGACGCCCTTCTTTGACTTTCCGGGGCTTTCTAGGATTTGATGTGTGTGTGGGTTTTTTTGTTTGTTTGTTTGTTTGTTTTTTAGATGGAGTTTCGCTCTTGTTGCCCAGGCTGGAGTGCAATCGCAATCTGGGCTCACCGCAACCTCCGCCTCCCTGGTTCAAGCGATTCTCCTACCTCATCCTCCTGAGTAGCTGGGATTACAGGCGTGCGCAACCACGCCCAGCTAATTTTGTATTTTTAGTAGAGACAGTGTTTCTCCACATTGGCCAGGCTGGTCTCGAATTCCCGACCTCAGGTGATCCACCCACCTCGGCCTCCCAAAGTGCTGGGATTACAGGTGTGAGCCACCGTGCCCAGCCCCAGGATTTGGTGTTTATCTTAACATAGTCTATAGACCCTGTGGGTCTTCAGTATACTCATCCTCCATCCTTGCCGGGTGCTGCCTGACCCCTTACTCACCAGGCTGCTGCCAAGGGCCTTTCCTATCTCTCTTTCTTTGCTGATATTTATTCTTTCTCAGAAAGTAACTCTGTGGCTCTCAGCCCCTGCTGAGTGTTAGAATCACCGGAGGAGCTTTAAAAAACTGAATACCCAAGCTGCCCCATAGTCAGTAAAATCAGACCCTGTGGGGATGTGTAACTGCACCAGACCAGTCTGGCTCAACTTCCACATAACAAGGTTGGGAGTTGATCAGTTGCCATGGACCTGCAGGTCGAAGGTCACATTGCTGGAGCATGCCCAGATGAGCCAAGTGCGCAACCATGGGCAGCCCCAAGTGCTCGAACTGAGGAGTGAGACCAAATTTAAAAGTGGATGCCACGTGGCAGGATCCTGGATTCAATCACATCAAACCCTGGCATCGTCCTGCGGTAGGATCAGATTATGCCTCCCAGCATCACCTCATTGCAAGATCCAAGCAGATCACACCTTATTACCCTGTGCTTATAAAACCCTACTCAGCCCCCAGCTTAGGGAGACAGATTTGAGGGTTTCCTCCTGTCTTGTTGCCAACTGACTGGCAATAGTTGTTTTGTTTTGTTTTGTTTTGTTTTGTTTCTGCAAAAATCCAGTGTGTCAGTTTTTTGGCTTTCCATTGCACACAGGCAAAGTGACTCCATTTGGTTAGGTAACAATGGGACAAGCGCAGATGAGGCTGAGGCACCCTCAGGACATTGCAGTACAGCTTGTTCAAAACTACTTAAGTGACCTCTTGGATCTGCCAGAAAACGTGGACTGCAGAGAGGGCAAGATTCCTCAGGAGGCACTCACCCCTCCACACTGTGGGCTCACTCCACTAGGTGCCCTCCCAGACTGACTGCCCTGTCTCTGCCTGAATATGGGAAGATCACAATGCAATGTTCTCTCTGTTTAGCGATCAGAGAAGAGAAAAGTGCGTGGATCTCAGACATCACAGGAGGCCAGGCCTCCATGCAGGAAAAAGATCTGATGTCTTGTTTGGTGCATTGAGAAGGCAGGAGAAGTAGATGTAGGTACCGAAGCATTAACGTTTTTCGGGAAAGTGTGGCAGAGCAGGTGGCAACGTTGGGAACGCTGATCTGTTTGGAAATGCTGCAGTGGATGGAACATGCACTCTAATTTTACTTCTTCAAAAGTTCATTCCCTTTTTATGGAAACCCCACTTCTCATTAAAATTACCAGTTTATAATTACAATCTTCTGTCAAGCACATCCAAGAAATGACCTTTCTTCATTTGAAATGCTATAAAAATTAAGCTTTCCTAGGCTGTGGGCTGAACTCCTGGGACAGGCTTTTTTTAAAAAAAGTATTAAATATTGCTTTCAAAGTTCTCTAATTGCCTAAATTAATAATGGCATTTTTTTTTCCTCCTGTAACCGAGAAATGAATTTGAATCTCTCTCTAAAGAATTGAAACTTCAGCTATCTCATTCTCATTACTTTTTGCATGCGTTACAGAATGTGAAATGATCTGCAAGGTCACTTCTTCCACCCAGCCCAATGCTCCTCAACTCTCCCCCTTCCTTCCATCCTCTAGTTTCAAGGGTTTGGTTTCGGAAAAGGAAATAAACAGAAAGTCCACAGACTTTTCCATACTCAGAATAGCCACAAACCCCCACAGACCAGCTATTGTTTACTACATTCAACTTCGGTTTTATTACAGAAAGAAATAACTCTCCATAGGGAAATTCCAAATAGCCCAACGAAAATGTGAGCACTTTACATTTATTGTTAAATGGGCTACTCAGCCTCACCATACTTTTTAAAAAATATCTGGCTCTCTTTTGAGTATGCATGTCATGACCAGACAGACTGTAGCTAACACACACAAAACACACAATGACAACAATAACGACAAAACACTGTCTTCAGTCTTTTCAGAGAAAGGTTTAGTAAAGAGGCTGACAACATTGATATGTCTGAGATGTTCATGTTAAAGGAAACAGAGTATAGCTATTGACTTTGAAATGTGTAGCCATTTGCTTAATTCAGAGATGGAATCTTTGCTAAAATGGGCAGTTACGCTGATGAAAGAAATTGACTTGTACCAGTTAATGAGCAATTTCATCTTTTTAATATAGAAATAACTGTTGCTGGTGAACAGCCTTTTTATTCATTTGAGAAAACCATAACCAAAAAATCTTTCAAATGATCATTACACAATGAATGTCTTGAGGTTTTAAAACATATTTATTTTGAAATTATAAGCTCAAAATAATTCACCAATGCAAAAAAAGAGAAGCGATTAAATGCTAGGTTGTAAGCTCTGTAATTTTTTTCCTACTGAAAATAATTAGACAGATTTTTTTTCTTTTTTCTAAATAATGGTGCCTAAAGAGATTTAATGATCTTGTTGCTTATGGATGTGGGGCGTAAACACATTTCTAATCTTAAATTTGATGTTAGAGTTACAAGATTATAGAAAATGATATAATGTGATTAGGAGAAGTATAATTTCAATAAATTTTACCAAAGTCAGTATCACCTAAAATTCTCTAAAAATCAGCATTAGTTTTTGAATCTAAGTTTTGGGTTAGTGGAAAAAAATATTTGCAATAGGCCACACTCACCACGCTCCTCATCTACATATGGGGGAGATTAACAGGGTGACTACAGTCAATAATACTTTACTGTACATTTTAAGAGAACTAAAAGAGCATAATTGGAGTGTGTGTAACACAAATAAATGATGATATTTACCATGTGCTGTCTATGTATTTCTCAGCCTCCTTGCACTTGGTGGGGCTCTATGACTAGTTATGACCAATGGGCTATAAGCAGAAGTGCCAAAGCATTTAGGAAGTGATCCACAACTCCCAAATTTTGTGCTTTCTTGCTGTGGTGACTTGGAAGCCAATTTTTGATAGGTGGCACCACAAATGTGGAGGTGCCTGGATCCTTGAGTCACTGCATGGAGGATGACTGCCTTGTAGAATTGTTTGTCCAGGATCATAATATGTGTTAACAAGAAATCAACTTTTAGATTTTTTAAACCACTGGGATTTCAGTGTTAATTTGTTACTGTGGAATAGCCTAGGCTATTCTGAGTAATAATCTCATCATAGGGGTTTTGAGAGGAGCTGATGGCACCCGAAGTCCCCTTTGCACTGTACTTTGTAGTTTTCTATTGTTAAAAAAATAAAAAATTAAAAAAATTGCTTTTTCCAAAGGATGGCTAAACCTGCACAAAGTCAGGCAAAATGTCCCATTAATGGTTCCCGAGGAGAGTCCAAATGGCTAATTCTAGGAGAACCAGTCCAGCATGTGTTTCTTTTAATGGGAGGTTTTCATGTATCCACCATCCTTGACTAAGAGAGTTATTCACTTTGCAGAGTGGCAGCCTGCAGCCCTGTGGTGGGAAACACCTTGAGCACCAGAGGTCACCCTTTAGGGAACATTAGTAGATTTGCAGCAAAAGGTCCTGGCCTATTGGTCATTGCCAGTACACTCCCCAAGGTGATCAAGAGTTTCAGAGCCAGAGACCAAGGGTGAGGTTTCAGGGTGGATGACCTGCTGTCTTGGAGAGGTTATGCGTGTGCTGTTCCAGCCAAAGGCCCATTTCACCAAAGCTGTTCTGAGAATCAATGATTTTTTTTTCCCCCGTGTAAAGAATTGTGTTCAATATCCTCCCCAGTGATGAACAGTGATGACTTCACCTCTGAGGAATGAAAGGTAATAAACCTGCCTTCCCTTTGAATTCACATGGGTTTGGTTCAAGTCCTGTGTATGTGTTCTTGTCAATCTTCTTCCAGTTGAGGGATTCCCAAGAGAGTCTGACCCCAGCCATTAATAACTGTGAGAAAAAGTAAAGCTTAGATTTCATAGATTACTTTACAATTTGATACCACACTTAGCCGATAATTTAATATACTGCTATCATTAACACATAGATAAAGCTTTCTAGAACCGAAGGGCCTTTTTTGGAAGTAAATCAGTTGCTAGAACTACCAAGTTACATGCTTTTTCATTTTCTGCATTGTAATTTGTGGTCAAACTTAGGAAAGTTTAGTGAACGATGTATAATGGTGAAGAGTGTAAGTCCTGGACTCTGCATGACAGTGATTCAGATCCAAGCTTCCCTGTCTGCTGTGTGATACTGGACAAATTACTCAGCCTCTTTAAGTCTCCTCTCCCTAACTATAAAGGTGCTAATAGGAGATCCTTTCTCAGAGATAGTTTATTTAGAGATCACCTTTATAATAGACTCAGACCTGTGCCTTGAATAGATGTTGGCAGCTGCTTTTATTATTATTGTTATGTTGGAAAGACAGAGTATAGAATGGGCTGTCCTGTGCATTGCAGGGTGTTTAGCAGCATCCCTGGCCTCTACCCATGAGATGCCAGCAGCACCCCTCCCTCGGCAGTGACAACCCTGAATGTCTCCAGGCATGGTCGACTGTCCCCGGGGTGTAGACCTGGGTAATGCCATATGTATGTACTGGATGGCCTGGATTTTAGTTTTTGCACGTTTAGTTTTTTCATATACACACACGTAACACATCTGCCACTGGAAGTTACTGGGGACAGGCATTCCTGTATCAAAGATTGCAAGCAGTCAATTTTACCGAGGATTTTTGTAATGATCACTGAGAATTATTGAGTTCCCAGCAAAGCTTCAGCACCTGCTGGACATTTCTTACATAGATACAGGTATTAGTGGCCTTTTTGTTTTTTAAGAAAAACCCATTTCAAAAATAGGAAAGTGAAGAGGCAGAGATGATACGCAGTTTTTAAAATTTTTTTATTTTATTTTACTTTAAGTTCTGGGATACGTGTGCAGAACATGCAGGTTTGTTACATAAGTATACATGTGACATGGTGGTTTGCTGCCCCTATCACCCTGTCATCTAGGTTTTAAGCCTCACATGCGTTAGGTATTTGTCCTAATGCTCTCCCTCCCCTTGCCCCCGACCCCCCAACAGGCCCCGGTGTGTGATGTTCCTCTCTCTGTGTTCATTTGTTCTCATTGTTCAGCTCCCACTTATGAGTGAGAACGTGCAGTATTTGGTTTTCTGTTCCTGTGTTAGTTTGCTGAGAATGATGGCTTCCAGCTTCATCAATGTCCCTGCAAAGGACATGAACTCATTCTTTTTTTATGGCTGTATAGTATTCCATGGAGTATATGTGCCACATTTTCTTTATCCAGTCTGTTATTGATGGGCATTTGGGTTGGTTCCAATCTTCGTTATTGTAAATCGTGCTGCTATAAACATACGTGTGCATGTGTCTTTATAGTAGAATGATTTATAATCCTTTGGGTATATACCCAGTAATGGGATTGCTGGGTCAAATGGTATTTCTGGTTCTAGATCCTTGAGGAATCACCTCATGCCAGTTAGAATGGCAATTATTAAAAAGTCAGGAAACAACAGATGCTGGCGAGGCTATGGAGAAATAGGAACGCTTTTACACTGTTGGTTGGAGTGTTCAACCATTGTGGATGATATGCAGTTTTATTGGTGTAAACTGGGACTTGCACCTGTGTCTGTCTGGTTCTACGAGCCTGCACTCATTTTAATGGTTTGGTTAAGCATTTAGATTCAGAGCTGGACTGCCCAGGTTCAAATCTTGGCAGATCATCTCTGTAACCTTAGGTAGGCTATTTTGCTTCCCTGCAAGCCTGTGAAGTAACTGTTGTTATTAGCTTGACTTTTTATATGAGGAAATCGAGACATTGAGAAGCTAAGTGAATTAATGTTTGTAAAATGCTTGGAACATTGCCTGGCATATAGTAAGTGCTATGTAAGTGTTCCCTTTTTTAAACAGTGCCTCTCCCTTCGTGGTTCTGTGAGTACCTGGTAGAGTCACAAAGGAAATGAAACTCCGGTTTCTGGCTCCTTGGAGTGTCTCGTGCCACTGGCAGGAGACTGGCCCTAAAGCTGGTTGTTGCTCCACCCACCTGCTCCCACCCAGGACCACTCCTCGGCATTTGTGTTCTTCAGCAACTAATGCCATGCCTGTGTCTCTCCTCAGTGACCCACCCTTGGGCTTTGCTCACGGGTACAGAAAGCTGGAAGTGATGCTCCAGGGGGTTTATGTCCCCCCAGTCTTGACCCACAGCAATACCTGAGGCTTGTTGCTTTGATTCAAGTCGGGGAGAGCTCTAAGGTTCAGCTCACACTGGGAGTCACACTGCAGGTGCAAGCAAGAATGGGGCTTGAATCACGCCCCTACTTGATTTCTCCCTTTCCCTCCTCCTTCCTACTTCTCCCAGGAGCACCATAGAAAATTCCTGGTGCACTTATATTGCTTTTGGGGAGCCTAGTCTTACCCAGGCCCAGGGTCAGAGGGAACAGTGAGCAGGGGCCACGCCTCTACTCTGTGGTTCACACACACTTATGTGCTGGGGCTGCTCTCTAGACAAACGTTCGATAAATAGGACCCAACCTGAAGTCAAGAATGCTCTGGAATAGAAGGTGCGGATCCTAGTGCCTGGGGCCTCTAGAGGAGGGAGGTCATTCTGGACCAGATTGGCCAGGGAGAGTCCCCGGGAGGTCGGGAGATTGGAGGGGCTGCGTCTGAAGGCTGCGAGGGTTTGGGTACCAGGGAGGGTCCCCGGGAAGTCGGGAGATTGGAGGGGCTGGGCCCGAAGGCTGCGGGGGTTTGGGTACCAGGGAGGGTCTCTGGGAGGTCGGGAGATTGGAGGGGCTGGGCCTGGAGGCTGCATGGGTTTGGGTACCAGGGAGGATCCCCAGGAGGTTGGGAGATTGGAGGGGCTGGGTCTGAGGCTGCGTGGGTTTGGGTACCAGGTGGAAGCCACTTGAATGATCTTTCTACTGAGTGCAGGAGTTTCTGGGAAGCTGTGAACCGTGGTGATGCAGAAAAGCAAAGTGTGTGCATCTGTTTTAGTCCTCCCTCAGATCTGCTGAAAGCACCTTGAGCCTGAAGTGAAATAACAGCGGCTCTCAGGAAGAAGGGTGACTGCCTGGTGTGGAGTTGTGCTGCTATGGCAAAGGGAACTTTAAAACATAGAACTGCCATGTAGAAGCTCAGGAAATAGCCATGGTGAGGATGCAGGTTAACAAAAATACCTTCTACTGACCTGCTGTCAGACAGATCAAAGAAAAACCTTCTTCTGGAAATGACCAAATCCATTTTCTTACAGGTGTAGTCATAGAAGAAAAAAAAAATGGAAGACGAGAAAAGGCAGTGAAGACTAACAGCCTGTTGGTTGCTATTCCAGTTGCGTCTGCTCCATAGGCACCCTCCACCTCATCCCACCCAGTCAGTATATTTTCACCAGGCAGTGATGCAAAAATGTCTGTGGACTCCAGTTCTATTGCAGTCAGGCAGCATTTACAGGTTTGACTTTCAACTGACCATGGCAGGAAGTCTAGAGGCAATAATAGCCAACACCTGCTGTATGCGTGTCGGACAGGCGGTGGCTGATTCCCGGCCTCCAATCCGTGATGTGCTTCCTATCGGCTCAGAATAATAACAGCAATACCTCCGCTTCTTCTCTGTCTGGAGGAGCTCAAGGCACTTCACTCTGAAAACTCTCAAATTACTGGCATTTCTCTTAGTGAAGATATCAAATTAATGACTGAAAAAAATGTAGAAGATGGTTATTGGTGATGTTAAAAGACAAGTTTAAACCACTTCCACACAACGTGTCTTACAAGTGTGAAGTATTTGAGTAAAGAAAACTATGAATCTAAAATTGAACAAGATGTGAATTTAGACAGTGTTTGTGTTCACGGATGTGCTGAGATGAAGACTGGAGGAAGGGCACAGTTTCTGTAGCAGTGGTTTCCACCCAGGGTGTGTCTTGTTATTGTGTGAAGTGATTTTTGACACTGGACAAATCTCTACTTCCACTTACAATGTTTTGCCAGCTAGCTGAGGCGTTCTGGGAGGGTAGGGAGCCTGGGCTTGGGCTGACCTCAGGAAATCCTGTGTGAAGGGCTTTTGCACACTCGGAAGCAGGCCAGGTTCACCACTGTTATGTGCAATATTCACTCCTGGCTCTTGCTTCTGAGCCTTGGCAAACCTGAGTCCTAAGTGGCCAATGAAAAGAAAAACATTAAGGAACTCAGGGTGCTTCTTAGATATCAACCTGCATAGTTCTGTTTCATTTGGGCCCCAATTTTACTCTCCTTCTGTTTTATATGGAACTAAAAAGAGCTTTACAGAGGACCAGATAGACTGCAGGTCCCTAGGCAGACAGTCAGGGGCCAGGCAAAGCAGAGGAGGGGAGAAGTGGCACACAGAGGCTCATGTCTGGGAGGGTAAATGCATGTTTCTGAGGCTGGCTCAGCCGTGCAGTGGCGCTGTTAAGAGCCAGGGCTGGGAGGCACCATTGTGGTTTCCCATTGGCCAGGGACTGCGTGACTCTTAGGCCTGGAATTTATGCTCCACGTGTCCCTGACTCTCAAAGGGTAAGTCGGGCTAAAAGTCTTTAAAAATAAAGCAGAAACCAGTGATGATGAGCATTTTTTCATGTGTCTGTTGGCTATATGAATGTCCTTTTTTGAGAAATGTCTGTTCATATCCTTTGCCCACTTTTTGATGGGGTTGTTTGTTTTTTTCTTGTAAATTTGTTTGAGTTCTTTGTAGGTTCTGGATATTAGCCCTTTGTCAGATGAGTAGATTGCAAAAATTTTCTCCCATTCTGTAGGTTGCCTGTTCACTCTGATGGTAGTTTCTTTTGCAGTGCAGAAGCTCTTTAATTAGATCCCAGAGAAATGCAAATCAAAACCACAATGAGATACCATCTCACACCAGTTAGAATGGCAATCATTAAAAAGTCAGGAAACAACAGGTGCTGGAGAGGATGTGGAGAAATAGGAAAACTTTTACACTGTTGGTGGGATTGTAAACTAGTTCAACCATTATGGAAAACAGTATGGCGATTCCTCAAGGATCTAGAACTAGAAGTACCATATGACCCAGCCATCCCATTACTGGGTATATACCCAAAGGATTCTAAATCATGCTGCTATAAAGACACATGCACACGTATGTTTATTGCGGCACTATTCACAATAGCAAAGACTTGGAATCAACCCAAACGTCCATCAGTGACAGACTGGATTAAGAAAATGTGGCACATATACACCATGGAATACTATGCAGCCATAAAAAAGGATGAGTTCATGTCCTTTGTAGGGACATGGATGCAGCTGGAAACCATCATTCTCAGCAAACTATCACAAGAACAGAAAACCAAACACCGCATGTTCTCACTCATAGGTGGGAACTGAACAATGAGATCACTTGGACTGGGGAAGGGGAACATCACACACCGGGGCCTATCATGGGGAGGGGGGAGGGGGGAGGGATTGCATTGGGAGTTATACCTGATGTAAATGACGAGTTGATGGGTGCTGACGAGTTGATGGGTTCAGCACGCCAACATGGCACAAGTATACATATGTAACAAACCTGCACGTTGTTCACATGTACCCTAGAACTTAAAGTATAATTAAAAAAAAAAAAGAAAGAAAGAAAAGAAAAGGAAAAAGAAAAAGAAAAAAGGGCACTTTGGTGAGAGTTTTAATGGGTAACCAGTAAGTCAGTCCTGCTTTGGCTCCCTCTGACTTCTTTTTGTTTCCTAATTTTTTTTTTTTTTTTTTTTTTTTTTTTGAGACGGAGTCTCGCTCTGTCGCCCAGGCTGGAGTGCAGTGGCGCAATCTCGGCTCACTGCAAGCTCCGCCTCCCGGGTTCACGCCATTCTCCTGCCTCAGCCTCCCGAGTAGCTGGGACTACAGGCGCCCACAACCGCGCCCGGCTAATTTTTTGTATTTTTAGTAGAGACAGGGTTTCACCGTGGTCTCGATCTCCTGACCTTGTGATCCGCCCGCCTCGGCCTCCCAAAGTGCTGGGATTACAGGCGTGAGCCACCGCGCCCGGCTTGTTTCCTAATTTTAAAAAATCTTTAAAGAGCACTCATTTCTGTTCTGTTAATAATGTAAAAAAAGACTGCTTTGATGTGGTTAAAGTCCAATGACTCTCAGTTCTTTAGAAATGGACTAAATGGTTGGTAATACTACTTACAAAAGTATCTCGAACTTGATGGAGCTTACATTGAGAAATAAAGATTATACTTTTAATTTAAAAATAAATAAATAAATAAATAAATAAATAAATAAATAAATAAATAAAGCGGAAACTTGGTTTGCGAATCCACTGTCTAATTCAGGCATTTCAAAGGGCTTCCTGCACAGACATTTCAATACTGAAAGCACGGCAGGGAAAGTGAGAGATGCTATCTTCCTCCTTGGCCTCTTTTCTGGCTTTCATGGATTTCCACGGGGCCACCCTGAGCGATGCCATCTAGGTCAAGTTTAAAGACGCGCTAGTTCTGAGGAGATGTGCTGTGCTTCCTTTTTTTTGTAGGAAGGCTCGGCTTCTTACCCTGTGACAAAACACGGGGTGCCGGGAGCCCTGAGCCTGCATTTTTTCCCATGGCCTTTGCTTTTCTCTGGAGATGCACCTCTCCTGTGCTCACTCTGGACACTGAACTGTGAGCTCAGCTCAGTCCCCGAGACTGTTTTCCTTGCTAGCAAGAAACATCTCCACATTTCCTTAGAACCTTCTCTGTCCTGGGGTCTCATTTTCCATTTTTCCAGCCTCAGTTCTCCTACTTGTGATGGCTGGCAAACACTGATGCCTATGGGGCCGGCAGATTCATAACTGAGGATAGTGAGGAGTAGCAGGGAGTGGTGAGAACTGGGTCACCTGGTGAGTGCACACACTGCCTAAATGGGATCAGTCTGTTTCAATGCTGCCATCCAGGACTGTAGGCCAGTCTTGCAAGACATCTATAGTTTTATGCAAAAATCATTCAATTACCCATGAAATGAATTCAAGGCCACCTGTAATGAATTCCAGTTTCTCACACCTGTTATTCCAGGCGTTCAACACCAGCCTGGGCAACATAGGAAGACCCAGGATGGTCTTGAACTCCTGACTGGAAGCAATCCTCCCTCCTCAGCTTTCCAAGGGGCTTTTTTTGGTAATAAAACCATATATATAAATATATTAGTTGGGTGTGGTGCAGTGCCGCTGTGGTCCCGGCTACTTGGCAGGCTGAGGTGGGATTGTGGCTTGAACCAGGGAGGTTGGGGTTGCAGTGAGCTGTAATTGCACCACTGCACTACAGACTGGGCGACAGAGTGAGACCCCATCTTTAGGGAAAAAAATTTAACATCGTGATAATTGCACAGTTAGCCAAAGTACACATTTGTCAGAGGGTCAGTTTTTAATTTCTGCTTTGCAAATTGGAGCAATTGGAGGGTGTTTTAAAAAGGCAGGACATGATCCAAATAGCCATGGACAAGATGAGCTATGAGCAGGGGGACTGGCTATGAAGCAGCCTTTGCATCATTCCAGGGAAGAGATGGTGAGGGCCAGAAAATAATAACAAAGAAGACCTGGATTTTAGAAATATTTCTGAAATAGATGTCTTAGTCTTGTCAAAGATGAACAAAGCTGAACCCTAAAGTGGTAAGGACAGATTTTAATCAGTAACAACTATTGCAGCAGGGAAAAGAGCCCAGCAGAAACTGAACTCAACTTTGATATGTGCAGAAATCACTGGGCATTTTAACGTGAGAATGGACCAGGCTCAGTGGCTCACACCTGTAATCACAGCACTTTGAAAGTGAAATGGGAGGATTGCTTGAAGCCAGGAGGTGAAGACCAGCCTGGGCAACAGAACGAGACCTTGTTTCAACAAAAAATTTTAAAAAAATAGCTGTGCGTGGTGGCACCCACCTGCAGTCCCAGTTACTCGGGAGGCTGAGGTGAGTGGATTGCCTGAGCCCAGGAATTCAAGGCTTTAGTGAGTGATGACTGCACCATTGCACTCCAACCTGAGCAACAGAGCAAGACTCTGTCTGAAAAAAGGATAACATGAGAGAATGATGGGTTAGGGAGGGAAGGAGCAGGGGCTTGGCAGAGTTAGGGAAGGGAAACACTACAAAAGCAGGAAGTGGGGTGGTCCATGTGAAACCCACCTGGGTTTACTAATGGGTTCCTGTTGAAGTTAGCCTCCCACCCCTACAGAGGCTGGGAGGCAGAGGCCCTGTCTTCAGGTGTTGGCTGAAATAAATGGTAACTTATTTTGGCAGCCTTGAGCTTTCTCATGCAGGCACATGAAGAGGACTAGTGTCATCTTAGGGAATGTGGCCTCGCACCATTGGAAATGATGTGAGTGTTCAAGTCTCTTTAGGTCAACGCTGAAGCCTACCTGGGAAGGTCTCAGAGGAACCTGAAGGAAGTGTGGCCACGGTGGGGTGGAGGGGGCGGATCCTGACAGTCCTTAGAAAACTACTGGGTTGTTGGGGGGAAAGAACAACAGGTTGGGAATGACCCCGACATGCAGTCCTGTCCTGACCTCTTGCTTCCTCCCAGGGCCCTGACCCTTGCCTGCGGTCAGGCCTGCTGCCCCCTCCCTCATGCTTGTTCCCAAAGCCTTCCTGGTTCCTATCATGCATTGCTGCTGTCACTCTGGAAGCAGCCACCAGCTCAGGCACTTCTTTTAAAGAGAAGAAAATAGCTCTCTGCAACAGAGAACAAGTAGTTTCAGGATGATGGATCTGTGATACCATGGAAAGCGAATCTGTTATCTTCCATGGTGCACAAAACATGCTGTCACAGTGACGACTCATAATAACCCTTCAGTTTCCTAAATTGCTTTACTGCTGCTTTTTTAATTAAGACTCATTAACTTGTCATATATTGATAACAGCCATGACCCTGAAATAGGTGGATAAATTAGGTCTCCCATTCATTCTGTGCTTTTATATGAGCGTGTTAATTATTTTTGTCATTAGGAAGAGTGATGGAAGGATGGAGAAGCACAAAACAGATATTGACAACGTGCTGGTGTTTGCAGCTGGAAACTTGGCGCATGTCAGATCCAATCCTTCACCCTTTCGCAGTTAGCACCAAGGGGCCAACCTAGAATTTCTTGTGTTAATAGTTCTCATCACAGAGGCTACTAGATGGCACAGAGGACCTACTATTTAGTTTTAGCAGTTGCATGCTGGTATTTATAGGAAATCGATCTGATGTTCAAATGGAGCTTTGTTTAAATGCACAGTTGGCTCACACAATAATTTTTTTACATAAAATAATTATGGGACTAGGTGCAATGGTAATGTAGCCAAGGGTCTGAGCCTTCACCTGATGATGAATGCAAGTGTAGATGACGTCATACCGGAGCCCGGCTGGAAGTGCCCTTTTCTTCACCAGCTGGTACCCAGGGTCCTTCCCCATGTGATGCCCTCCAGGAGCCCTGGGGAGGGCGGTGTCCACACATTTAAGCATGACTGCCCTGGGGTCCCCTCTCACAGCCTCCCTCTCTCCTCTGTCTTTGGTGTGTGGTGATGAGGGCTGGGATTTCTCTCTGGTTTTAAGCGCCTCATGAGGGATACGGACATTCGGTGCCCTGAGGCTCAGAGGATGGGGAGGCAGGATCCTGCCTGGCCCAGTGAGGAGGGCATGGTCTGGAGGCTTTCCCAGAAGTGGGGGTTCTGAGGAGAAGGAGCCATGTGTCCCTCCCCAAAAACCAACACCAAGTAGAACTCCACACTAGGCAGATTTATCTGTAACCATTTTATTTGTGGCATGAATTAGTTCTGTTGGGAAGTTGAGGACCTTGATGTGTAAAATCTCCCAGCTCTGCTGTGAAGGCCCGTGTGGATTTCCTGAGTCCTGCATGTGTCTGAGAGAGGGAGGGAGAGGGGACGCCTGTCTCCGCCCTGGAGAACGTGGCTGTGGGTGTGCGTGTGTCTGTGTCTCTGAGCGTGTGGCTGCTCTATGAACCCGTGCTGGGTGTGTGTGACTGTGCTGCGTGTGTGAGTCTGTGTGAGGGTGTGCGGCTCTGCATGTTGGAGAGTGGGTGTGTCTATGTGTGTGGGAATGTTTGTGGTGCTGTGCGAGTGTCTCCAGGTGTGAATATGAGGATGGGTGTCCTCGTTTGCTGGAGAGCATGGCTGGAGGGTGTGTGTTTAAACTCCAGCTGGAATCACAGCCCCTGCTGCCAGGCAGTGTCCCAGAGCCGCCCAGTCTGTGGGACAGGTGCTGAGAGCTGATGAGTAGTGGATAAACCAACAGGAGCTGAATTGAGGCCTCCATGAGGCTTGGGGATGGGATGGAAAACTGCTTTCAGCTCAGAGGATACCAGGATTTTAGTGGTTTTTTAGGAATATAAAGGCATGGAGGACAGGCGACTCAGAGAAGGGTAATCCCTTAGGGTCCCCTCACATCCACTGGGGGACTCTATAGCCTCCGCTTCACCACCTCCAAATCCCCAGTCCTTCTATTGTTTAGGGGCCTCCTTGATTTGTTCATTAGAACTCCAGGCACCTGGTGAGAGGCTCTTCGCACTGGGGCGTCAATTCTGGCTCAAAGCCAAACTCAGTGTACAGTTCCTGTCCCCTTCCAGGCTCTGGTGCTCTCATGGTAACAGCGGGCGGGAAGCATCTTTGAGCCTGCCCTCCTCCCCTCTTACCCTTTCCACCTCCTTCCCTCCCCTGCTCCTCCCCTCCAGCCGTCCCCTCTTCCCCTTCCCAGTTCCACCATCCTCCCCTCCTCCCCTTCTGCCCTCCACCCTTCCCACCCTCCTGTCACCAGGCCCCCCAGCTGGACTGCAGGTGGGGCCTTCCCAGGCTCTTCAGTGTCTTCCCTGCACTGCCTCCTCTCCTCACCGGAGTCGAGAGGCTCTGCTTGACTGCTTACCACACTGGCACCATTCCTTGCTTCCTTTCTGGTCAATCATTGTAGTGGTGGTGGGAGGGGGTGAGGGGTGTGAGTGTAGAAGAGGGCCTGGAAGGGGGATTTAGGAGTTTGTCAGAAGTGGAAAGATAACCTCATGTATTAGCTTGCTAGGTCTGTAATAACAAAGTGTCACAAACTAAATGGCTTAAATATGACAAATCTATCATCTTGTGGCCTGAAAACCAGAAGTCCAAAATCAAGGTGTCGGGAGGGCTGTGCCCACTCTGAACTCTGCAGGGAACGTGTCCCGGCCTCCTCCTGGCTTCTGCTGGTTTGCTGGGAGTCTGTGCTGTTCCCTGGTTGGCAGCTGCAGGGCTCCAGTCTCTGCCATCTTCATCCCATGGTTGTCCTTCCTGTGCCTCTGACTTCATGTGACCATCTTCTTCTTTTTGTTTGTTTGTTTCTGAGACAGAGTCTTGCTCTGTTGCCCAGGCTGGGGTGCAGTGGCACGATCTCAGCTCACTGCAACTTCTGCCTCCTCTCAAGTGATTCTCCCACCTCAACCTCCCTGGTCATTGGAAGTACAGGTGCATGCCACTATGCCCAGCTAATGTTTGTATTTTTGGTAGGGACAGGATCTCACCATATTGCCTAGGCTAGTCTTGAACTCCTGAGCTTAAGCAATCTGCCTGCCTCGGCCTCCCAAAGTGCTGGGATTACAGGCATGAGCCACCATGCCCGGCACATGGCCATCTTCTTATAAGAACCCCAGTCATTTTGGATTAGGGCCCACCTTATTCTAGTCTGACCTCATCCTAACTAGTTACATCTGCAATGACCCTGTTCCCAACTAAAGGTGCACTCTGTGGTCCTAGGACCTAAAATCTCTACCGTAGGCAGATGTCATTATACTGTGCTTTGCTGTATTGAGTTTCACAGGTACTGTGTTTTTTACAAGTCGAAGGTTTGTGGCAACCCCGCACTGAGCAAGTCTTATGGGTGCCATTTCTCCAAAAGCATATGCTTACTTTCTTCCTCTGTGTCAGAATTTTAGCAGTATTTTTTTCGTTAAGGTAAGTAGACTTTTCAGACCTAATGGCATTGCACATTTAATAGTCTACGGTATAGTGTAAACATGACTTTTCTATGAACTGGGAAACCAAAAAGTTTGTGTGACTCACTCTCTTTCGATGGTCTGGAACTGAACTAGCAATATCACCGAGGTATGAACATATCTTTTGGGGAGGACACAATTCAGCCTGTAATCGTCTCACAGTCAAACCATTATTTACCCAGGATCCATGTTTTCAGATAAATCACCAACCCCTGTAGCATTTCCAGTTCTCTTTCTCTCCACCCTTTTTATTACCACAATTAATCACCAGCAGCACAACCTCACCTTCACCGACCTCTCCACAGGAAAGAAAATAAAAGACTGAGGAGCAGCAAAGGAGTGAGACTGTGTATTCACGGCAGCAGTCCAAGTCTGCCCGGATTATCTGCGCCCCCAAGAAACAGCGTAAGAGCCGATTTTAAGGAGGTGATGAGAAAACAACAACAACAAAACAACTAAAAGTCCCTTAGATTTTTTAAAAAAGCTTTTTTTGCCCCTTTATGCCAGGGCAAGCTCAGATTCCGAACTTTTATTTCCCTTTCAGGAGCTGAGCCGTCTAATTTGCAAAGGTGCTGCTAATCAGCTTTCTTACATTTCATTTCCTGTCATTCCCACTAGATTAATGGTTCCTGCTTCTGACGCTGGAAGCCACGATGTGCTCCTTCAAATTCTTAGTGAGGGAGTATTTGCATTTCTTTCTTTTTCTGAGGAAGCTTAGGTGCAAATATAAAATATAGGATCTCAGTTTCTCAGTATTGGCACTACGGTAAGTGTGTGTGTGTGTGTGTTGTGTTAGGATGTGTGTGTAGACCACCATCAGAGATCCCACCTGAGAGGGTCTCAGAGACGAAGAATTCAGGGCATCCCCACCCGCAAATCAGAATCTGCATTTTAAGAAGATCCCCAGTGACTCACATGTGTGTAAAGCTTAACAAGCTCTGCCCTAAGCAACTTAAAATCCTTAAAAGAGAAGTCTTAAAGTATCTCTGAGTAAAAGAGGGGTAAAATTTGCAACTCAGAAAGTTATCTATAATGTGCTATTTTTCAACAATTGATTTCTATTTGTTCTTTTTGTAAAAGAGAAAATATGCGTGGGCTCTGTAGTCGGACAGCCTGGCCGCACCTCTCAGTAGCTGTGCGGCTTTGGGGAAGGTGCTCAGTGTGTGTGAGCTTCAGTTTTTCATGTGTAAAACAGGTACAGTAATAGCTCCCATCACTGGGTTATTGAGAATTTTAAAAAATAATATGTGTAAAATGGCTGAGCAGAGTGCCTGGCAAAGACTAAGCGCTCAATCAATGTTAGCTATTAAGCCTGTCTTGTAGTTATTTTTCTCATGGGGTTCTTTTCCTCAAGCCTGGGGTATGTGTGTGTGCGCGCGTGTGTGTGTTCGTATGTGAATGAATGTTACTCTCAGCTTGCTCTCTCTTCCTTGGTATCCAGATCTGAAAGCTGGGAGCTAACTTTCCTGTCACTAAGGAATCTGGCCACCCACGATTGGTCTTTGTCTTCCAAATGTTGAGTCTGGAATTCCAGGAAGTCATCTGTTTCCATGGAGAGGAAGAGGTGTTGCTGGAAGCCGGAAGACGTAGGTTCTAGTCTTGCAGGATCCCAAACACTAGATTCCAGTACCCAAGTACCAATGTGCAGTTAGCCAAACGCTGACACAGCAGCGCTTAGAAGCAGAGAAAGCTTTATTTGGTTGAACCAAAGTGTGAGATTGGGAAAGGCAAACTCCAATCTGACTTGTCTTTGAATACAACTGGGGCTTTGATGTGTAAGGGAGGTATGCAGGAGGTGAGATTTCTGGTGACCAAAGCTGTTCACGTCCCTCAGCCAATCAAACTTCCAGATACCATCAAGGAGGTCTGCATGACCTAAGGATCATTGTTCTTCGAAAGAAAATCAAATTTATGACTCTTGCGACCAGCGCCTGCGAGTCCAGATATGCAGTTAATCAATCATGAGTGACTACCCTCTATTAAAATGAGTACTTGCAAGTAATCATACGTGGAGGGAGAAAAGGACAAAGAGTAAGGAAGGTAAGTAAAAGAAACAATTGTTATGATACAGGTCTGGTCCTAGTCTTAGAACCACCATTCTGCTCTTAGCCTCAGAAAGAGAAAACTTCTGACCCTAGTTGCTTCTGCACAGTTCCTGGGATTCACTGTGATGGGACAGCCTGGGTCCCATGCCCTCCCCTTCAGTACACAGATGGCCAGGCTCCTTTTTGGAATGTGGACTGGAGTCCTTCTAAAGAGCATGGTGGAGGGAAGTAGACAGACAGCTGCTAAGTAATTCCTCCCTTCAGGAAGAAAGGCGAATGGATGCGGGGTGGTGCAAAAGCCACAAACAAGCTCCAGGGGACGTGGCAGGATCCCTCTGCTGTGACTGTGCTGCATGAAAGTCTGAGCCCACGTGAACCTAGAGTGTGAGTGCCCCATCCTACCACATCTAGTGTGCTTTCTTTGCTTTCTTTTTTATCTCTCTCTCTCTCTTTCTTTCTGTCTCTCTCTTTTTCTATCTTTCCCTCTCTCTCTCTTTCTCTCTTTTTGGTGCTCTCTCTCTTTCTCTTTCTCTCTTTCTTTCAACAGGATCTTATTCTGTTGCCAAGGCTGAAGTGCAGTATTGCAGTTATAGCTCACTGCAGCCTTGAGCTCCTAGGCTCAAGTAATTCTCTTGTTTCAGCATTCTGAGTCGCTAGGACTACAGGTGTATGCCACCTGTAGCATGCCTGGCTAATATTTTTAATTTTTTGTAGAGATGGGGGTCTTGCAACATGGCCCAGGCTGGTCTCAAACTCCTGGCCTCAAGCTATCCTCCTGCCTCAGACTTCCAAAGTGCTATTAGTAAAGGCAAAAGTCACCATGCCTAGCTAGCTTGTTTTCTTTTGAATGGCCTGGGAACCTGGTTCTCTGTATTTGAGCCACAATTGAGGCAAGAGAATAGGGGCTGTAGGCAGGGGAACCTAAGGCTGATTTATGCTGACTTTTTAGAACTAAATCAAAAGATTCTGGAACAGAAAGAGGGACATTAGGTTAAAAACTAAGGAAATTGGAATAAAGTATAGACTTCAGTTAATAATAATATATCAATATAGTTTACTAATTGTAACACATGTGCCATTTTAATATAAAATGTTAACAAGGGGAGATACTGGGTGTAGAGTATGTGGGAATTTTTCACTAGTTCTGTAATTTTCTGTAAATCTAAAATTGATCTAGAAAAATAAAGTTTATTAAAAAGCAAAAAATATATATATATCAAAAGGAAAACCCCAACTTTCCACAACTAAGTAACCAAAGAACCAGAGGTTACTCCCTTTTCATCTCCCCGCCTCCCCCACCACCACGCGGCCCTACTTCCTTCATGGCAGATGGAAAATTAAAAGTACCTCTGACTGGTTGCTTTCCATAACCAACCAGACGTTTGCATAGAACATGACCTTTATAACTTCACTTCAGCCTGTGACTGATTGTTTTCCACAACCAGTCACACTAATGGCAAACTACTACTTTATTTGGATGGGGTGTGTACTCCAAGTGGGCAAAGAAAAACCTCTAGAGGGTATTTGGACCCCAGACGATCCTGTAACCAGGGCCACTGAGCCGCTGCTCAGGCCCGCTCCCACCCTGTGGAGTGTGCTTTCATTTTCAATAGATCTCTGCTTTCGTTGCCTCATTATTTCCTTGCTTTGCTGTGCGTTTTGTCCAATTCTTTGTTCAAACTGCCAAGAATCTGGCAGTCAAGACCCTCCACCCGTAACTCAGTGAAGAGGCATCATCTGTATGACATGTGACAACCAGAGGTGATTCCCTTATCAATCCATGGTAGGAGGTGGGGGGACATGTTGATCCCCATTCCTGTTTCGCAGGAGTCCCCATAAGGTGGCTGGAGAACCGTAATGTCTTCCTCAGTCCTCCTGCCTGATTCATCTGCCCCAGATCAAACACAGAATCTTCTGTCCTGGTGACGGAAGAACTTTATAGAAACGTCATAGAAAAGGTTGGGCTGAACTCAGAATAAAGATGTGGCTGGAGGGACAGGAGCTATAACTGCTCCATAGACCCCACGCCCACTGTGGGCCTCTCCGTCACTTGGTGAGACCCCTGCCTCAGCAGTGATCACGTCAGCCCTGAAAATGCTGCTTTTGGAGGAAGGTTTCCATTGAGATCAGTGTCAGGAGTGGAAAGCTTCCAAGGTAGCTGGGGGCTGCTGGCAGAATCTCACCCACAGAAAAGTGTCATTTGGCTGCACAAACTGAGAGGAGAGCTCAAGTGCCCTTTGGTGGGGCTGCATCCTCCATGTAGCTGGCCCAAAGGGCAGCTTTGCTGTTCACCCCACTAGCCTAGCCCTGAAGGCATTCAATTTTGCAGACCTTTATGTTCCCCACTTCCTGCATTTATAGATGAGGAAAGGAAGGTCCACAGAGGGTCAGGCCACACAGGCAGCTGGGGAGGGTGTGGGAATGGGACCCAGTCCTCAGGCTTTGAGTCCAATCCTCCTTCTTCCACCTCCAGGCTGCATGGTTGTGCTCACGCAACTGCCACATCACAGCCCCTGTAGTGATATCTGCAGCTCAGTAGGAAGGGGGTAGTGACACCACGTGCAAAGGAAATGCCACAGTGGGATTGTCAGGGCCTTGGTTAAGAGGGACGAAGCTGTGGCTGGCACCGGGAGCCTGAAATCCCTCTCCACGTGGCCACTTGCACAAGACTGGTCCAGCCGCAGCCTCAGGCTCTGTCCTCACGTCTTCCATGATTTAATCGGGGGTGCTTGTGGCTTACAGAGTGCATTAGGGAGCACTAAGTAATTTATGTGTTCATGAAACATGGGTTCTGCTCAGCCCTGGAGGACTCCGAAGGTGGCAGGAAGATGGATGACTGGCTTAGAGACCCACAAAGCTCTGCAGAATCTCACCTCTGCTCTTGCAAGCTGTTCTCAGAAACTAGCAGGGACTCTCGGCAGCCGCTCCACCTGGAATCCATGCTGCCCCAGCCGGGGCTGATTCGGGTGCAGCGACACAGGGACCAGAGGATATGGGGCCCTCAAGTGCAGAAAGCGGCTTCGGGTTCTTTAGAGAAGCAGTTCAGGCAGTCAGGGGCCTGAGCAACACCATCCCGGCCTCCCGGCACTGCTCACCTCTCCCTCTTGGCTGCCAGCAGGAGACAAGGTGAGTGAAACTGCCCCCTTTCATTTTACTTCATCAGCTCCCTCTTTGGGCATCATTACTGCATCAATCTCAGTCAGTCAGACAAAGCCACCACCTTATGGAGATCCTAGTTTATCTTGTTCACTTCTTATCTGACTCCTATGTGTCCCTAAACTGCCTGATGGCTGGGTGTGGTGGCTCACACCGGTAATCTCAGCACTTTTGGAGGCTGAAGTGAGAGGATTGCTTGAGGCCAGGAGGTCAAGACCAGCCTGCGCAACATAGCCAAACCTCATATCTTTTTTTTTTTTTTTGAAGTTTAAACTGGCCGGCCGTGGTTGTACACACCTGTAATTCCAGCTACTCGGGAGGCTGAGGCAGGAGGATCACTTGAGCACAGAAGGTTGAGGCTGTAGTGTACGATGATTGCACGATTGCACCCCAGCCTGGGCAACAGAGTGATACCCTGTCTCTAAAAAAAAATTAAAATATAAAAAATGTAAAAGTTTCTGGCACTCAGTAGATGCTTATGCTATACCCATGCTCCAGAGAAGAAACATTTTTTTTCCGAGGGTAGATTCTGACTGAGCCTAGGACTGTGTGTCAGGTGTTCTCGCTGTACGCATGCTCCGTAAAATGATTTCCTTCCAGGCTTCTAGAGGCCATTTCCAAATGGAGAAGCTGCCAGAACAAGCACTGCTGCCCTTGGAGGCCATTGACATTGTGAGGTCTCTGGGACTGAAAGGAGGTTGACCAGAAGTTCTGTTTGGCAATGCAAAGCCAGGAGGAAAACTTAATGGAGTTTGTCTTCCAGGTCCCAAGAATGTGCTGAACCAGGACAATGAAGCTAGAATTTGTGTTCCAGGAGGTGCTGCCTCTTCCAGGAAAGTCCACTCAAAGCACACGCTGTGAGCTGCTGTGTGTCTCTTGAGCCAGTTCACTGCAGTTTTCATGATGAAAGTGATCCGTTTCAGTAAACGTTCTGCTATCTGAGAGCATGGGAAAAATATTTGCTATGTTTTCCCAATTCCCCATTTTTTCTGATTATTTGTTGCAGTTTCCACAACTCTGTTATCAGGCTGTGACAGAGGTTTGTGAACTGATGAAAGCTTCTGAGCCTCCAGGGCCCTCTGAGTCTGATACCTGCACTCCACAATCAGGCCACACAGCTCGGGCGCCCGCCACCAACCTGAGCTGGGCTTCAGGGGCAGGCAGCACATGAGTGGGATTTGGTTATTGTCTTTCTTTATTGTCTCTTATTTTAAGCCTTAAAAAAAAATGATAAGGCCTTGCTCTGTTGCCCAGGCTGCAGAGAAATGGTGCGATCATAGCTCACTGCAGCTTCGAGTTCCTGGGCTCAACCAATCCTCCCACCTAAGCCTCCCGAGTAGCTAGGACTGTAAGTATGCACCACCACACCCAGTTGATTAAATTTGTGTGTGTGTGTGTGTAGAGGTGGGTTCTTGCTTTGTTGCCCAGGCTGATCTTGAACTCCTGAGTTCAGACAATCCTGCCACCTCAACCTCCCAAAGTGCTGGAATTACAGGCGTGAGCCACTGCACTCAGCCTCCTTAAGCCATTTTCTTAAGTGGTTTTATTGCAAAATAATATTAGGGGAACAAAGAAATATAAGGTCAAACTTTCCCTGTTCCCATCAACTAGTCCAGTAAGCATTGTTGCTCTTGCCAGGGATTCTCGCCCCTCTCCATGTGCCCGTACAATCCATACCAGTTGTTCTCATTGGCCGCCCCACATCTGAGTCTCTGCCTTGTCTAGGTTCTTCCCCCCTTTATGAAGTGATGAATCAGTGCCAATTTTTTTCTGCCTCTCTTGTCACTAGGGCACAGCCATGTGCATGGACCCTGTCACTCAGAAGCTCCCATCCACCAACAACATGGCTCTGGGGGCCTCCTCTCTGTGGAAGAATTGGCAATTTTATCAAGAAAGGCTTTCAGAGGCAGCAATGATGGTGGAGATGTCCAGGGCCAGTGACAGGTCAAACCATTCTCCGTGTCATTTGGGGTAGTGTTTATGCTGTCCCTAATTTTGGTTCCCTAAGCCTCCAAACATGTAAGTGAATTTCCGAATATTCTCAATTAAAGTGTTTTTCTGTTTAAATTGGCCTGGTTGCTTTCAACTATGACAAACCTAGCTATATAATTATTATTTTGTAGTGATGGGATTGATAGAACTTTATGTTCTACACGTTAACAGAATACCGTGTGTATTTTTCTGTTTGACATAATCTTTTATCTTTCCATTGATAATTATTATTACTATTTAGTGATATGTTATTTGAGTTCTCCTGCCCCTTTTGGGTAGCGCTTGTTAACAGTAATACCCAGCTACTACGCTGAGAGCCTCTGAGACTTGCTGGCTTCAGGGAAGACAGCATATTATCAGGTGTGGTGGCCATGGTTGAGACTCCTTTTGCTTGAGAAAAGCAGAGGAAAATGTAGAAGGGACTTTGTCTTGTATCTTAGACACCAGCACAGCCACAGGGGTGTAGAGCACCAAGTAAGCTTTTGGAATCTTTGATTCTGGGATGTGGCTCTTGGAAGGCATTTCTGGACTTGCCCTGGGCCAGAGGGAGCCCGCTGTCTTAAAGGGTGAGTCCCATGCCAGACAGCATTTGCCACAGTCGACTGAAGAGTCCTTGGGGCCTTCAAGGGACAGGGAAGTTAGTCTGGAAGTACTCCACATAGGCCTGTGGGGTGGTGGCCATGGGGCAAGGCTGCCCTGCCTCTGGAAAGGGTAGGAGAGAATGAGAAAGACTGCATCCTGTTGTCCGAGTGCCAGCTCAGCCACAGTACAATAGAACACCAGCTAGGTTCCCAGCCAGCACCACTGGAGCAGCCTGGAAACTGGGGGCAACTCATTGCCCTGAAGGGAAGGACAAAGGCCTGGCTGGCTTTGCCATCTGCTGATTGTTGAACCCTAGGTAGGGAGTGGTTACAACAGGCTTTGGGTGAGACTCAGAGTTGCACTGGCTTCAGGTCTGACTCAGCACCGTCATAGTGATGGTGGTCACAGGGGTGCTTGTGTCACTCCACCCCAGCTGTAGGTGGCTCGGAACAGACACACTCCATTTCTTTGGGAGAAAATAAGAAAGAGAACAAGAATCTCTCTGATAATCCAGAGAGTTCTCCCAGATCTTGTCCAGGATCATCAAGCCAATACCATTGAGTCTGCAAGAACTGCCGTGTTACTGGGCTTGGGGTGCCCCCTAAAACAGATACAACTTAGATCACAACACCCATGGCCTTTTAAATATGTGAAAAGCCTTCCCAAGAAGGACGGGTACAAACAAGCCCAGATAGCGAAGACTACGATAAACATCTAACTCTTCAATTCCAGACACAAATGGACACCTACAAGTATCAGGACATTCCAGGAAAAAAATGACCTTGCCAAATGAACTAAATAAAACACCAGGGACCCATCCTGAAGAAACAGATATGTGACCTTTCAGACAGAGAATACAAAATAGCCATTTTGAGGGAATGCAAAGAAATTCAAGATAACACAGAGAAGGAAATCAGAATTCTATCAGAAAAATTTGCCGGGCGTGGTGGCTCACGCCTGTAATCCCAGCACTTTGGGAGGCAGAGGCGGGCGGATCACAAGGTCAGGAGATCGAGACCACGGTGAAACCCCGTCTCTACTAAAAATACAAAAAAAAAAAAAAAAAAAATTAGCCGGGCGCGGTTGTGGGCGCCTGTAGTCCCAGCTACTCGGGAGGCTGAGGCAGGAGAATGGCGTGAACCCGGGAGGCGGAGCTTGCAGTGAGCCGAGATCGCGCCACTGCACTCCAGCCTGGGCGACAGAGCGAGACTCCGTCTCAAAAAAAAAAAAAAAAAAAAAGAAAAATTTAACAAAGAGATTGAAATCATTAAAAATGATCAAACAGATATTATGGAGATGAAAAATGGAATTGGCATACTAAAGAATGCATCAGAGTCTTAATAATAGAATTAATCAAGTAGAAGAAATAATTAGTGAGCTTGAAGACAGGCTATTTCAAAATACACAGAGGACTCAAAAGAAAATAGAAAAAAAAAAAACAATGAAGCATGCCAAAGAATCTAGAAAATAGCCCTCAAAAGGACAAATCTAAGAGTTATTGGCCTTAAAGGGGCGATAAAGAAAGGTGGAATGTTTATTGAAAGGATAATAACAGAGACTTTTTGAAACCCGGATAAAAATATCAGTATCCAAGTACAAGAAAACAGAACACCAAGCAGATTAAATCCAAAGAAGACTACCTCAAGGCATTTAATAATCAAATT
This sequence comes from Macaca fascicularis, assembly GCF_037993035.2. Lineage (NCBI taxonomy): Eukaryota > Metazoa > Chordata > Mammalia > Primates > Cercopithecidae > Macaca > Macaca fascicularis. Next base: position 35,686,824 of record NC_088393.1, on the reverse strand, counting down.
CTAAAGATCAAAGGTAAAGAAAGGATCCTAAAAGTAATAAGGGAGAAGAAACAAATAACATACAATGGGGCTCCAATATGTCTTGCAGTGGACTTTTCAGTGGAAACCTTACAGTCCAGGAGAGAGTGGCACAACACATTTAAAGTGCTGAAAGAAAGAAACTGTTATCCTAGAATAGTATATCCAGCAAAAATATTCTTCAAACATGAAGAAGAAATAAAGCCTTTCCCAGGCAAACAAAAGCTGAAGGATTTTTTCAGCACTAAAGCTGTCCTATAAGAAATGCCAAAGGGAGTGCTTCAATCAGAAAGAAAAGGATGTTAGTAAGTAATCATGTGAATGTACAAAACTCATGGGTAATAGTAAGCACACAGAAAAACACAGAATTTTATAACCCTATAACTGTGATGTGTAAACTACTATTATTCTAAATAGAAAAACTAAATGATGAACCAATCAAAAATAATAACTGTAACAATTTTTCAAGCCATAGAGAGTACTATAAGATATAAATAGAAACAACAAAAAGTTTAAAATCAGGACAAAGTTAAGACAAAGAGTTTTTATTAGTTTCCTTTTTGTTTGTTTGTTTATGCAAACAATGTGAAGTTGTTATCAGCTTAAAGTAACAGGTCATAAAGGGGCCAGTCACGGTGGCTCATGCCTGTAATCCCAGCACTTTGGGAGTCCAAGGTGGGTGGATCACTTGAGGTCAGAAGTTCGAGACCAGCCTGGCCAATATGGCGAAACCCTATTGCTACTAAAAATACAAAAATTAGCCAGGTATGGTGGCACATGCCTGTAATCCCAGCTACTCAGGAGGCTGAGGCATGAGAACCCAGAAAGTGGAGGTTGAAGTAAGCCAAGATCACACCACCGTACTCCAGCTTGGGTGACAGAGCGAGACTCTGTTTCAGGAAAAAAAAAAAAAAGTCATAAGACAGTATTTGCAAGCTTCATGGTAACCTCAGACCATAAAAACATACAATGAATACACAAAAAGTAAAAAGCTAGAAACTAAATCATATTACTAGAGAAAATCACTTTCACTAAAGGAAGACAGGAAGGAAAGAAAGAAGGCAGAGAACATCACAGAGCCACTAGAAAACAAGTAACACAATGGCGGGAGTAAGTTCTTATTTATCAATATTGACATTGAATGTAAATGAGAATACCAAAAAAAAAAAAAAAAAAAAGAAAGATTACATCAAGTTAAAAAGTTAAAAAAGCTTCTGCACAGCAAAGGAAACAGTCAAGAAAGTGGCAACCCCACAGAATGGGCAAAAAATATTTGCAAACTACCCATGTGACAAGGGATTAATAACCAGAATAGGTAAGGAGCTCAAACAACTCTAGAGGAAAACAAATCTAATAATCTGATTAAAAATAGGCAAGATATTTGAATAGACATTTCTCAGAAAAGACATACAAATGGCAGTCATATGAAAAGGTGCTCAACATCACTGATCATCAGAGCAATGCAAATCAAAACTGCAATGAAACGTCATCTCATCCCAGTTAAAATGGATTGTATCCAAAAGACAGCAAAAACAAATGCTGGTGAAATGTGGAGAAAAGGGAACCCTCGTACACTGTTGGTGGGAATGTAAGTTAACGCAACCACTATGAATGGTGGTTTAAAGGTTCCTCAAAAAGCTAAATATAGAGCTACCATATGGTTCAGCAATCCCGCTGCTGAGTATAGACCCAAAATAAAGGAAATCAGTGTATTGAAGAGAAGTCTGCACTCCCTTGTTTGTTGCAGCACTGTTCACAGATTGTGAAGCAACCTAAGTGTCCCTCAGTAGATGAATAGATAAACAAAATGGGGTACTTTTACACAATGGAGTATTGCTCAGCCATAAAAATGAATGAGATCCTGTTCTTTACAACAACGTGGTAGAAATGAAGATTATTATATCAAGTGAAATAAGCCAGACACAGAAAGACAAACATTACATCTTCTCACATATTTATGAGATCTGAAGATCAAAATAATTGAACTCCATAGACAGAGAGAGTAGAAGAATGGCTACCATAGGCTGGGATTGGTAGTGGGAGGGGTGGGGGAGGGAGCAGATTAGGATGGTTAATGGGTACAAAAATAATAGAAGAATGAATAAGACCTACTATTTGTTAGCATAAAATGGTACTTGTAAAATCAATTATAACTTAATTATACATTTTTTAATAACTGAAAGAGTGTAATTGGATTCTTTGTAACACAAAGAATAAATGTTTGAGGGGATGGATACCCTATTCAACATGATGTGATTATTATGCATTGCAGGCCTGTATCGAAGCATTTCATGTACGTTATAAATATATACACCTACTATGTGCTCACAGAAATTACAAATTAAAAAATTAAAGAAAGCAGAGTGAGAATGGGATGGTGAGCAGGTGGTATAAAGTATATGATATTGGTGCTGACTGTTATCCAAAACCCTAAGAACAGGCCTGGCGCGGTGGCTCACACCTGTAATCCCAGCACTTTGGGAGGCCGAAGTGGGTGGATCACGCGGTCAGGAGTTCAAGACCAGCCTGGCCAACATGGTGAAACCCCATCTCTACTAAAAATACAAACATTAGCTAGGCATGGTGGTGGGCGCCTGTAATCCCAGCTACTCAGGAGGCTGAGGCAGAGAATTGCTTGAACCCAGGAGGTGGAGGTTGCAGTGAGCTGAGATCATGCCACTGCACTCCAGCCTGGGCAACAGAGTGAGACTCTGTCTCCAAAAAAAAAAAAAAAAAAAAAAAAAAAAAAAAAAAAAAAAAAAAAGAGACACACACACACACACACAACCCACCAAAAAAACAAAAAAACAAAACAAACAAACAAAAAAAACCCTTCCCTGCCCTCAAAACCCTCAGAATACAGTTCAGTCATTTTTTTTTTTTTTTTTTTTTTTTGTAAATACTACTCAGGGACCAACATGGTACCTGCTACACCCGAGGCATTTGATTAATCTGTGTTGAGTGGATAAAAGAATCTATCTAATGTCATCATAGCTAACATCATCATATCTAATGTTGATTCTAAGAAGACTAATACTATGTATTGAAATCTACAGTAATCAGATGCATTAGTAGGAAATAACATCATTAACGTAATCCGAGAGCATGAATTTAATTCCCCCACTAATACACTCTTCAGTCAATAGAGTGCATCCTCTTTATGGCTCTGTCCCTACTGTATGGAATGCCTGGAATGAAAGGCGGTAGTTTAAGGAGTCTGGCTCTGGAGCTCTCTTCTTTAAATATAGATGGTTTATCTGCCATGGTGGGGGTCTCCTGGAAGTTCTCTCCCCTAGAAAGCAGGCAGTCATCAATGTAGTATTTATTCATCACCATTAAATGGCAGGATTTGTGTTAAGAAACTGAGTGAACAAAACAGACATGGTCTTTGCCTTGCAGAGTTTACAATCTGATGGGGGAGTTGGGAATTAAAAAGTCAAATCCTTAACATAAGTTATGACTAAGTGTTTCAAGGACTAAGAAGAGAGAAAAAAAGAGGAAGAGGAGGCCAATTTTTGATCGGGGGATGAGGGAAGACCTCTCTGAATATGTTGCTTTTAGGGAGACTGTCCTTGACATTTGAATCTGAATGAATGAATGGTTTTGACCATGTTGACTGTGTTATAAAGAGATCATCCCAAAGATGCTTTGCATCTAGTAAAATGCTCAATACATATTAGCAATGACTGCGATACAGACTTTTATGGTCATCTTCTCCTGGCCTTATCAACATGCTGTAGGCTCACGAGTAGACTTACTGGGTATTGCTTTCCCAAGGTACAGATTTATAAATGAATTGGTTGAGACATGAACCTAATTTTCCTTATGACTACATCGGTGCTCATTTCTCCAAAGCTATTTCGGAGTGGAGCATGCAGTTATTGGGGTCTATGTATTATCTTCATGAGCATGTAAAGTGCTTTGGAGGGGAACTCTTCCTCTACCTCCATCAAAGCAGTCAAGCCCTAGTGCCAAGCTCGGGGGTGCTTCACATGCACCTTGCTAAATTCAAGGACAGTTGGGCCATTCAGGAAGCATACGGAGTCGGGCGTGACATGCCTCTTTCTTCTCCCCTCTGACTCTGTCATTTCTTAAAGACAGTCATGAAACAGGATGAGGCAAGAAATCACATTACACTTTATAAGGGGCTAATTAGGTAAATATGTTAAAAAGTGTTCCCCATGGTGCTGTTTCACGGTTGCGCTGTTGGTAATCAGCACTTGCCTTCAGAATGTCAGGATATCAAAAGCAGAGCGGCTTGCTTTGCGGGGTTCTGCTGCGCAGATGAAATGAGTGAAGTGGAGTCTTGGGAGCATGCTCCACTAGCAGAGTGCGAGTCCTTTGAAGGGATACTTTAGTCTACTAGTATATATACTTTGGTCCTGGCTGATCCTTTGAGCATTCAAGCAGATGTATAAGCTCTTCAAGAGATCCCTCCAGCCTCCAGTGTAGTTTCCTTTGCCTACATAAGATGTTTATGGGCTGGTGCTGGGGGGTGGTGGGGAGTCCAGATGAGAAGCTTTTGGAGGTTGAGGTGGGCTTCTGGACCCACTCTGAATCAGCACATCCATCCATGAACAGCAGGCCCTAGACAGATATTGGTCATGCTGAGATTCAAAGTGGGGAGATGAACTCTTCCCAAAAAGAAAAACATGTGGCACCATTTGCCTTCGGTGTGCTTCAGGCTGAAGACCTAACCAGCCATGCTGTCAGTTCTGGGTGAGCAGACTATACCAGGGGAAGAACAGAAATGAGAAAGTTCCTAGAGCACATCTGGGTTCAGGACACACAGGGAGAATGATCAGAACCATCCCTGGCTCATCTTTGTGGCCTGTTAAGGTTCCTACCCTGCAAACAACAGTGTCTGACTAATATACGTTAAAAGGGATTTATGGGACGTATGATGCAGGCTGAAGAAGTGGGTTTGGGAATGAGAAGCACTGGGAAGCTCAAGATGCCCAAGGATGGGGAATCTTAGTCCCCTCCATGTGGCTGGCAACATGTGGCCACTGCAGCCACTGCAGAGGACAAATCGAGTGATTCTGGATTCTAAGTACCCAAAGTCCTGGAGGAACCATTTGAGTAGGGGACTTGGGCCACAGACTCATTCCCACAGAGTAAGGAGCTGTCCCCTTTTACTCTCTTCAGTGAGAGACAAGATCCTGGGAGATCTGCCTCAAGGAGATGACATGAAAAGAGTAGGTCACCAAAAGAAATCCAGCTGCTTTTAGAAGGGGAAATGAACACTAGGCAGCCAGAAAGTGACAAAGGACAAGTATGCCTGGGTGGGGGCAGAGTCTTGGGCCTCAGGGACCCTGGCACTGCGTGGGAACCTGGTCTGTGCTCGGATGTCCTGCTGAAACTCAGCCAGCTCTCTGCTCAGCCAGGCACTCCTGTGCTGTCCAATAGAGTGGCCGCTAGCCACATGTACTGATTTAAATGTAAATAAATTAAAAGTGTATAGAATTAAAGGTTCAATTCCTCAGTTGCACCTGCCACATTCAGATGCTCACGGGTCTTACATGGCTAGTGGCTGCCAGATGGACTGATATGGATACCGAGTATTTCTGCCATTTTAAAGTGTTTTATGAGATAGCTATAGAGGTTCAGTAGCCAACCAGGCCTTTCTCCTTATCTCCCTCTTATATGACATCAACTCCAAGGCCATTTTATCCTATGTTTGTCTATGGAAAGAGACTGGGCATCAGATGTGGAAATGAGAAATGATATTTACATATTTTGCCTTTTTCTGTTTTTGTTGGTGGGTGATAGGACAACATGGGTAAATGCAGAAATCACAGTATAATTACATTAAGTAAGATTAACTGTGAACAGGGAATGAAATAGAAGACGTACAAAAAGTAAAGGATGGATTTACTGGGTTGGTACGACAGTGGAGGTTTTCTTTTCATTTGATTTTTATTATTGCTAATAAAACGATTGGGTCTCAAATATGCTTTTGCTTAAAGAAGAGTTGGTTATTTGGGCATAAATGAGGTTTTCAGTGTCTTTTGTAGATAACAATGATCCTTCATCTCATTTTTTTAGGGTCATAGCTTAAAAGATTTCCATGAGCTCATTTGCTCCTCAAATACTTTTCCGTAAGCCAATACAGGGCCGAGATTTTAATACTAATCTTTCTAGAACTAAATAAGATACACATTTTTAAAAATGATTTTCAATTCAAATGCAAGGAAACTGAGGCTGAGGATGGCTGAATGACCTGCTCTCTGAAATCAGCCACACAACTAGTGAGGAGTGAGGCTTGAATGGGAACTTCCCACTTCTGGCTTCTAATTTGGTGCTTAATCCTATTGCTGTTTGCTATGATGCCCTGCTCTTCACTATGGTAGATTCTCTCTGTGTGTTCAGGTTCTCTTTGCCCCCATCTTAAGGTTTTGGGTTGCTGAATATCATCACACTACGGGGCTGAGCTATGGAGGTGATCGACGTAATGCGAGCTGACCCCAGAGAGTCAGAGCTGTCAGTTTAAGTGCGGGACTGACAGAGCTGGATCACAGGTACTTGGTCTGGAAGGCAGGAGCCTTGAGGGTGGAGAGGAACTGGGTCTGCTGGACAGAGCCTTTCTTTACCTCAGCCTGTCTGATGGGGCTAATACCTCTTGCTCGAAACTCTTACAAGGTTGTTGTGGAGTAAAACTGGATAATGCCACGAAAGCCCTTTAGCAAAGCTGAAAGTACAAGGCACAAACACAAAGCATGATTATTATAGGAATGCTGGCGGAGGAGGGGAAAGTATTCTTGCAAACTTACGCCCCGTTCCTGGAAATAAAACACAAAATACTCTTCTGGGGATGGTGACTGAGAAATGGCACTGTGTGGATACCAGCTTCATTTGCTGATTTGTTCAACATAACATGCAGCCAGTGACCTCAGCCCATGTCTTGATGGTATGTTGCTGGAAGGCAAGGGCGCTGCTGCATGCAGGCTGCACACAAGAAGATGCATGAGTGTGCACACACATACATGCACACACACGCGCGCACACACAGTGGGCTCACTTGTCAGGTTAGCAGCACTAGAAAACGTCTTTTAAAAGAGAATCCATTGGCCGGGCGCGGTGGCTCAAGCCTGTAATCCCTGCACTTGAGGAGGCTGAGACGGGCGGATCACGAGGTCAGGAGATCGAGCCATCCTGGCTAACATGGTGAAACCCCGTCTCTACTAAAAAATACAAAAAACTAGCCAGGCGCGGTGGCGGGCGCCTGTAGTCCCGGCTACTCGGGAGGTTGAGGCAGGAGAATGGTGTAAGCCTGGGAGGCGGAGCTTGCAGTGAGCTGAGATCTGGCCGCTGCACTCCAGCCTGGGCGACAGAGCGAGGCTCCGTCCCAAAAGAAAAAAAAAAAAAAAGGAACAATGTTTCACAATAAGTGTAACAAAAAAGATTTGATTAAACACTTGTGGGAGGGAGGGCCTCAGGAAGAATAGCCAATAGATGCAATAGATGCTGGGCTTAATACCTAGGGATGGGGTGATCTGTGCAGCAAACCACCATGGCACACATTTGCATATGTAACAAACCTGCGCATCCTGCACATGTATCCCTGAACTTCAAATATTATGTTGAAAAAAAAACCACTTGATTATTTTATCTTATGTTTAAAACAATCTGTTTTAGTTGCAATCGTGTACTACAGAACAAATCAATTTTTCTGAAAGTCTTATTAACAGCTACCTAACTCCTACTACAGTCCTAAGAGAATCTCCTCAGCCAAAATGTTTGAAGACTTTTCCATTTTTTCCAAGAGGTTCTGCAGGCATCTTTTGTTTCTGAAGCTTGCCTCTGGTCAAATCATTGCTTTGTGGTTTTTTTCTTCTGCACTAACAACCCTAACTCTGCGTTATCTTCATTTGTCAGTGAGTTGAGTGGGATTCAAGGCATTTCCCTTGTCACTTTCACTGACTTTGCAAATCTTATAGAAGGTGCAAGGTTTTTCCAATTTCATTTGGCAACTGATTTGCATTCATTTGCGTTATATCGGCAGGCAGCTGCCATGTTTTATAATCCAGGAAGTTGTACAAGAAGTCCCTGGTCCCTGACTGATGTAGCTGCTCTGGGCTCTGGGGTGTGAGCTCTTTTTTTTTTTTTTTTTGAGACAGAGTCTCGCTCTGTCTCCCAGGCTGGCTTGCAGTGGTGCGATCTTGGCTCGCTGCAAACTCCGCCTCCCGGGTTCTCGCCATTCTCCCGAGCAGCCGGGCTGTGAGCTTCTAAGAGGGGACAGAAGATCAAGTAGGGCCAGTCTTAAAAGAGGGCAGGTTATTAAAGAATAGATTATTTGTTTCCATCTGGAACCATGTAACCACATCGATGCAGACAACAGTCAGGAACATGTGCCTTCTGTGCTTGGTCCCTGGATGCACCCGATGGGAGGGCGTTGCCAAGCACATCGTCAGAGTTATTGTCAGGACCAGCAAGCTCCTGAGTGTGACTGAAAATAATCTCATTTCTCCTCTGTGATTTTGGACAAATCCTTTTTTTTCTCTGGCCTCCTGTGTAATGTTTTAAGTTCAGTCCTGCTCTAGCATCTCAATATTCCAGCATCTCTCTACAAAACCTCGTGGGCTGCCAGCTTTGACCCAGGCCACAGTAACCTGATCCTAGGTTAGGGATGTGGGCCAAAGAGGAGCATTGCCATGATGAAGATAACCTTCAGGCCTGCAGCCCATGGCCACACATCACCATATGTGGCAGGGGACATGGGAGAACATATGGGAGCTGTGACATGGCCATTCTGGGTATTTGCTTCTACAAAGAGCCAAGGGGATGATCAGAAACACTTCATCTGGTACAGTCTGAATGGACTGCAAGTAATTCAGAAAAGTTTACTGGGAGGGTCTGGGGAATTCAGTGAGTAGACATTGGACTTGTTTTCTGTGGTGGTGGTGAAATATTTGCAACAAAAATGTATCATTTGAACCATTTTTCATGTTTAAGTGTACACTTCTATGGCATTAAGTACACTCACATTGTTGTACAACCACCGGTATTACCCATCTATAGAACCTTTTCATCATCCCAACTGGAAGTCCATGCTATTGAACAGTAGCTCCTTATTTCTTTTGCCCCCAGGCCCTGGCAACCACCCTATTCCTTTCTGTGTTTTTGATTACACTATTTAGGTAGGTCAGGTGAATGGAATGATACAGTATTTTTCTGTGTCTGACATTTCCCTTAGTATAATGTTTTCCAGGCTCATCCATTTTGTAACATGTGTTGAAATTTCATTCCTGTTTCAGGCTGAATAATATTCTGTTGTATTCATGTAACACATTCTGATCATCCATTCTTCCATCAATTTGGGCTGTTTTCACCTTTTGCCTGCAATGAATAATGCTGCTGTAAACGCCGGTGTGCAAACACAGGTTCGAGTCTCTGCTTTCAGTTCTCTTGAGTTGGGCTTGGTTTTGTCAAGCTTAAATCCTAAACTATGTCTGCCTTCTTTCATTCGAAAATGCCTTTTAAAAAATTAGAGTGACAGTTATCTGATCCTTTTCTTTAAAAAATATTTTTTAGAGTCAGAAAATTAGAGGTCATTAAAGACTTGAGAGTTTGGAAAAACTACTTTCATATATCTTGAGGAATAAGAAAGAAACTCAGTGTTCCGAGGCTTCAGAGGGAAGAATAAACAAGGCTTTTAGGAGCCAGTTTTCAGCTCAAGATAAGGTGGAGCTTTTTAGGAATGAGTGTTACCCAGCAAGGCCTTAACTGGTGGGGTCATGAAGAGCCCATCACAGCCTGCGTGGGGTGGGAGCTTCCAGGACTAGTGTCCAGAGAATGTTATCCCCTCTCCCTCCTTTATCTCTCCCTTTCCAGAAATACTTCCCGCTCACGGCAGTCCATTTTGTACTTGATTACATATTCTGCTCTGTGGTGCCCTAATTACTCAATGTGTGTGAATCTTGACTCTCCAGTATTTGCAGGGCTTATTACATGCCTTCATTGTAAATCCTGTGAGCCCAGTCAATGTATGGAAATGTCACATTGAAGATAAACTGGAAATATTATCTGAGAAAGATAGAGAGATAGAATGAGAGGGAAAGAAAGAGAAATGGGGAGATATTAATATATAGCCATATCTATCATCTATTGAGAGAGAGAGAGAGAGAGAGAACAGAGAGAGAGATAGAGACACAGATAGTTTTAGGTTAAACTGAAGGTGAAATTCTAACCTAAAGCTCTTTTTTAAAAACGGGACTAGTCCTGTTTCCTCTTTCTTCTTCTGGGTACCTCTGTCCTACCCACCTTCTTTTATTCCCCCTTTTTTAGAGAAGCAGAGCTGGTAATTACTCACCTGTGATATTGGGGATTGTTATTAGTTCAAGTGGCTGCTTGCTAATCCTTTAGGGAGTGCTTGTGTTAGGGGAGATTGCGCATATAAGGCTCTCTAAATGATGTGGAGAACTCCCCCATGTACCCTGTTAGCAAAGAGAGGGCCTGTTTTGGAGGGTTGCCAGTGAAGCATTTCAAAGGTAATTGGCAACTGATGTCTTAGAAATTATGCAAAAAATACACCGAGTTTTCCGAGCCTGAGATGGAAACAGTTCCCTCTCTGCAAGGCAGCCCAGTGGTTTATAATAATCACCTATGGAAAAATTGTACTTTCAAGCCCCCAATTAATTTCGTACCCACTGGAGATGATAAAAGGACTGTCAGCCAGGAAATAAAAATAGCCTAGTGGAGTGCCTCTGTGTGTGTGTGTGTGTGTGTGTGTGTGTGTTTTAACAGAAGATTCATGTTGTTGCTTTTGCTGGTTTCAAAACAACACAAAGCCCTGGCTGTAGGCCAGGGATTATGGGCAGGAGTGTGGCACTGGCAATAATAGTAAGGAAGGAATAGGCTGCTCATTTGTACGTTTGATGTATGGACTGATCGGGAGTGTAATTAACAGGCTCCCTTCACGCTGTGGGAGCCGCGCGGAGGCAGGAGATGGATGACCGTGGTTAGTGGCTGCGAAGATGCTAATGCCCCTCAGGCCACGCCGGAGGGTGCCGCGTCCCTCGAACCAGAAGACCTTGGCCTCCGCTCTCTGTTTTCTGGCCTCTTTGTTTTTCTCTGGCCTGTCTGCACAGTCCATGAAACTTCCCTCACATTCTCTGCCTTACTTTAAGTTCTCTCGCAAAGCAGACCCTGAAACAATAATTTGGGTGGAGGTAGCCTCTGGGGAAGTACAACGAGGGAGTGGGACAGTGAGACATGGAGGAAAGAAAGACAAAAAAGGGTGTGTTCGTCACCAGGTGACCGCTGCTGGGCAACAAACAGGAGCTGGGTCTTTCTGGGCGCGCTGATTCCACTGAAGGAGGTGAGGCCCAGGGCAGGCTGCGGTGCAGCTGGAGAGCAGGGCGAAGCGGATCTTCCACGAGGAGGACGGGCAAGAGGTGGGAAAGCGGGGCTAGGGTTGTGCGGGGGCTTCTTCTAGCTCCTTCCAGAGGCCCCACAGCTTCTTTGCCCGCCATTTCTATGAAGCACCTCTTTCATCATGCATATCTCAGTTTTCACTAACTTAAGTGAATGAGAAGAACAGAAATACGACATGGACAAACACTCGTTATGTTTATAATGTCAGTTTAATTCCCTAGGAGAGGAAGTGTTTAACACCACGCCTATCATACACCCGGCCCTCGACAAATGGCAGCCACTATTATTTATAATGATGACTACTTCATCCCTGGTCCTATCTGACCTTGTCTCTCACCTTACCCCTGAAACGGACTGGAAATAAAAATCTTTTTATTTCCTGACAGCCAGGAAATGAAAATAGTTTTCTTGGGACTGTCTCAAACACCCGAAACTCAATAAAAATGAATTTCTCATCTAAGATACCTGCGTATTTGGCATGAACAATCACCACATATCCAGTATTCACGTCAGAAGCCAAAGAGCATCCCTAATTCTTTCTCCTTTCCCACAACCATGAAAAGGAAATAAAATCTCGGGACTCCAATGGACTCTGTGAAAAGGAAAAATTAGCTGAAAGCTGAGTCATGCACGAAGCTGCCTTTTCTTTTCTTCCTAAGCAGAGAGCTACCGATAAAAGGCTAACTATTAATATATCTACTCTGCATTTACCTTGTCTGTGTAAAAGTGCCGATTTACTGAGTGCGCGAAGGATGCATGATTGACTGTTTCCCCACCTATTCCTTTTCCCTTGCAACATGTGGATCCAGTAATGTGACCATGCCCTCCCTCTTTTCCCTCCAACCCACTTTTCCTTTTTAAATATTGAAGCCCTCAAAGTCAACTCTGGAGAAGGGCACAGACTGCAGGATGTTTCCGGGGTCCCATAGTCCTTTCTTCCAGGCATGTTCTTAACCTTGACAAAATAAACTTTGAGTTGATTGAGACCTGCCTGAGATATTTGTTAGTTTCCACAGCCAATCAATCAAAACGTTTGGTAAATTCACCCTCACCAGTGTTTCCCAAGGCCATCTGTTTCATTTCCCCCACGATCCGGGGCCACACTTGACCATTTCCCAGAAATACAGCAATGATGTCTAACAAGACCCCCAACCACCTGCCACGCCCCTTTCGACCTGGTGGTTTTTCAAGCTTTCTGTTGAGACAGTAGTTAGTATCATTGCTCAAATAAAATCTTATGTGAAACTCTAGTATATGAGGCCCACAAAAGTGAAGCTGCTCTGGTTTAAGAAAATGGGGAGCAGAGGCAACTAGAGCCCTCCCATCCAGCCTCCCCGTGTACACCCTGGCCCTGTCCAACCCATAGCCCAGAAGATGACACATGAACACAGAGGTGAGGAAGCGAGGCATTGAACCTTGGAGACATCCAGGGGGGACAGCATTCCAGGAAGAGGCAGTGGCCAGAGCACAGGCCCTGAAGAGCAGCTGGAGGCCAGTGTGGTGGAGCCAGCCAGGCAGGAGAGAGCCCTGGGAGAGCCCCGGGAGACCCGGAAGAGAGACATGTAGGCTGGGTCACGTGGGTCATCTTGGCCACTGGTTGGGGGGTCGGAGGGCTTTGGCTTTTACTCCAGAGAGGTGGGGGCCTTTGAAGGGTGTGAGCACAACAGTGACCTGGGGGATCCTTGTGGTGGATGATAGACTGCAGGGAGGTAAAGGTGGGAACAGGACATCCACGAGGAAGCTGATGCAATAATTCAGTTAAGAGATGATGGTGACTTGGAGCAGGGTCGTGGCAGTGCAGTGGCAAGAGGAGCTCAGATTCGGTGTGCATTCTGGAAGTAGGAGCCACAGTGTTTGTTAAAGGATTGAATATGGCTGTGAGGGAAAGACACATGTTTAGAACAGTACTTTTTTCTTTTTGGCCTAAATACCTGAAAGAAGGACTTCCCATCAGCTGAGAAGCAGCAGCTGTGGGTAGAGCAGCCTTTAGGGATATGCTGGTAACTTCATCACAGGTGTATTTTCCATAATATTCTATTGACATTATCTCAGATTTTTTCATTTTGCATAAAAATTTGATAATCGATTGTCAAGTTCCAACAATCAGATAGATTAAGGGAGAACGTAATCACTTTACAGAAAAGTTTAGACTCAGGATTGATTATAATAGTAAAGTTGGAAACCCTCATAGCATATGTAAAATGTAAATCCACTTAACATAAAATTTCAGAAACACATTTATTACAGAAAGGTCAACCAGAGAATGTGCCGATGAGGCCAAGTGACACAAAGTGAGAACTGGACCTTCATAGCATCAGCACACAGTGGCCTTGGGTGGCATCTTGGGAGCCCTTCTCCTCAGGACCTTTCTGCCCCGTGCTCAGCATGGCGATGTGTGTCAGCCAGTGCAGCAAGGAGCCCTCCTCAGGGGCTCGGTAGGGGGAGGTTCACGTGGCCTGGATGGCTGGCAGTGGGACATGTGTACTTAGGAGATACCAAACCTACAAATATTCATGTTTTCAAGCAACCGTGGAATAGTTGTGTTATATTTATAGCATCACACAGCCAGTGCCTGACACATAAGCATAGCAAGGTGCTCCACACGTGAGAATGAAGACGTGCTATGAAGGGTGCAGGCAGAGAGAATTCTCAGCCCGTGCTGATCTCATCGGCCTTCCATCGTTGGCCACAGCCCTGAGTGATCTTTAGAGAGAACCACCCACCACACCAGACCTGAGTGGTCTTTAGATAGAACCACCCATCACACCGTTTCATGCTCCTGCTCAGCTGGGTCATTATGTATCTTTCTCTGGTTGTCTTTGCAACTAACTGTACCTGTTACTTTCAGTAGTAAGTCACTTGAAACCTAACTTCCTCAACCTTGCTCAAAGGAGGGCCACCCGAGGCTGTGCAACAGCTCCTGTGTCTCCAAGGACCAGGCTCTTTTTACAGTTCCGTTCTTCCACTCTTAACCAGGTTGGCTTTCATTTTTAAGTCAATCATCTCATGTTTGCAGGGTGGCAGCTGAGACGGGAGCCTTGGGATTTTTCCATCTCCCAGGATAGAAGTCAAGAAAGATGTGGCAATAAAGGAGAGTTTATTACCTTGTGAGCTGGGGAGGCAGCGTGAAACAGGGAAAAAGAGCAGCAGCCCCCAAGGAGACTGTGTAGTTCAGCCTTATAGGGTCTTTTATAGGGAAGGGTTACGTCAGAGTGTGTCTAGGAGTTTGTCCTGTGCTTGCACGGTGGCTCAACACGTTTCTTTATGCATTGCATGTAGTATTAGCATTTTAAATCTCTACCCCTGGGCATGAATTTTAGTATCTAGATGAGGAAAGAGTAACTTTAGGCTGGAGCTTAAGTCTGACTGCACACGTGGTACTTGAGGAAAGCCCTTAGCCCCCTGATAGAAATTTGCTGTCAATAGGTTCCTAGGACTTTTGTTACTGGTTGCCTGAGGGTTAGATGAGCCAGAGCTTGAGTGAGGGACTTTTATCCTTTAACATCAGCCCATGTCAAAATAGGAAATCAGCCATTGCCTGTCTCAGCTGCACTTTCAGCAAATGCATGCTTACTCCATGCGGCAGAAGGGAGAAGAGACAAAAGAAAATGGGAAGCACACACATTGGTTTTCGTTGTTGTCGTTAGAAAAGATTTTCCCAGAAAGCTAGAAGCAGACTTCCTTTTAGGTCTCTTTAGTGTCTAGGTCATATGACCAGCTCTCTTGAAATGATGGCTGGGAAAAGAATTATTTTTTAGCACATCCTATTTCTGCTTCTAGCAAAACCGGGATTCTATTGGCAAGTGAAACATGAGAATGTGTGTTGTGTGGGCAACGCATAGATTTGTTATACTAACTACACCATAAAACCCATGGCTGCTGGGTCTGTGACCTGGACTTTGTCTCTATATTGAGGACCTCTGAGTGCCATAGAAGAGAACTAAGCAATGACTGACTGCTTGATTCCAGCAGGAGTGGTTACTGGGAGCCAGGGCTTCTATCCAAGGTGACAAATCCAGAGAAGTTCGTTCCTTTGATCTCTGGTAGTTTCACTAAGAACCAGACCTTCACCTTGAGATGAAATCACTGTGCTTTTGCCAAAGAGTGCTGCACGGCTGGTTAAAGGGCTCCTTTTAGCTGCCAGGACTCATCATCAAGCTATCCTTGACAAATTTTAATTTTAGTAAAATAATTGGCCTAATATGAATCAGACTGGTGGCTAGCTTTCAGAACAGCCTCTAATAGTTCATAATGTCCATGCCACCCAGGGGACTCAAGATGACATTGCCAAAGATAATTATTATAGAATGTAGGAGCTGATGGCGAGGGGTAATTAAACATCTTGTTCATGTATATTCCCTGCTTCAAGGAAAGAGACAAGGAGCTCCCAAGAGAGGTTACAGGTTTCTGGGAAAAGTAACTTTCCTTAGCAGTTTAGGATGACTTCAGGATTTTAACCTAATTCAACAAGAGAGGTATAAATATCCAAATAGCAGGGGAGAAACTTACAGATTAATTAGAAGAAAAAGACTAACATGAGAAATCTACCTTATTGAAAGCACAGCTTTGGAGAGAGATGGGCCTGAACTCAGATTCTAATCCTGATGCTAGTTTTGAGGACTTAGGCAACATTTTTTAACCCCTTGCAGTTGGTTCCCTAATCAGAAATTGAAGGCAATAATAGTTATCTTCACAGATATCTGAACTGTATTAACTAAGAGTTAATATGAAATAATGAATGCAAAGTACATAAGCCAGAGCTTGGCAAGTGTAAATGAACCTTGGCAGAGCATGTTGGTGGGTGGGCCGGGGCTCAGGCCGCCAAGGTTGCCCTTGTTCCCCCTCCTCCCACCTATGGCATCTGCTACATGCATTGAATGCCAGGGGTAGTTTGTTTCATAACTGGGAGGCTGGGAGGAGACGTTGGTGCATTGGAACAGGCTGGCAAGGATAAACAAGGAGCAGCATCTCATATGCCCTGCCCAGCCCATGGCCCATGGTATAGGGGTGGGGACCAGAAGCCAGCCACATATTTTATGAGTTGGGCCCCAAAGCCACTCTGCTGGTGTTTGCAGGCCATGAGAGAGTGGCATGGGCTGGGGACAGGATTCTTCCATCCTGTGCCACTTCCAGCACATCCGGGAGCTTTGGGATGTTTGGAGGCAGTGTACCTTGCACAGGCATTGATGGGAGTGGTTGGCCATGGCAGTCAGAGTCAGGCCCACACTGCTTGGTGATGGAACTAGACCAGGTCTGTGGCTCATGAGACTGTCTTCGTGGGGCTCAGAAACACCGGGAGGGAATACTGGGAGACCTATGCTCCTCTCTCAGCAGGTGACTTGTACCGAAGTCTAATTGGGACCTCTATTCCTATCCACAGCCTGGAGCAGATAGATGGCATTGGGATTGTACCTCATGCCAACCACACTGTGATTCAGCCTCAGAATGAGAGAGTTGTAGCTTCCGAATGAGAAAGTCCCTGTGCAAGTTACCACCGCAGCATCCGGCACATAGCAGTTGCTCAACAAATACCATCAGCCTTAAGGGTCATGTTTCCAGTTTCAGGGAGGGTAAAGAATATTATGTCTTAGAAAAATCAGGAAAATGTCTATTCATTTGTCTGTTCATTCAACAAGAATGTATTGAGTGCCTACACCTACTTTATCTGTGTGTGTGTGTGTGTGTGTGTGTGTGTGTGTGTGTGTGCGCATACAAATGTACAGACCATCCAAATCCTGGTCAGGAGGAGGCATGGGTGAGCAGGGTGAGCCCTGCATCTGGGAGTGTGAATCCCAATGGAACAGACCTGCATGTGCACCAGCAGGTGCAACCCAGGCAAAGACTGCTAAAGTTGTGACAAGGATGAACCAAGCAGAGTGAGAGCATGGGAGAGGTATGCAGGGTGTAGAAACTGGGGACTCCAAGGGGCAAGGGTTGAAAAACCACCTGTTGGGTACCATGCTCACTATTTGGGTGGTGGATTCAGTAGAAGCCCAAACCTCGGCGTCACACAATATGCCCATGTAACAACCTGCACAGGTACCCCTTGATTCTAAAATAGTTGAACATTTTTAAAAAGTTGAAAAATTAAGGACAAATAAATAATTCATAAAAAATTTATTTTGGGCCAGGCGCAGTAGGTCATGCCTGTAATTCCAGCACTTTGGGAGGCCGAGGTGGGCAGATCACTTGAGGCCAGGAGATCGAGATTGGCCTGACCAACATGGCAAAACCCCATCTCCACTAAACATACAAAAATTAGCTGGGTGTGGTGGTGGGCACCTGTCGTCTCAGCTACTCAGGAGGTTGAGGCAAGAGAATCAATTGAACCTGGGAGGCGGAGGTTACAGTGAGCTGAGATAGTGCCACTGCATTCCAGTCTGAGCAACAGAGAGAGACTCAGCCTCAAAAACGAAATATTATTTTGATAACAGCCTTGTTGATAGGAGGGGACAAGAGGGATGCTGTGAGCGAGGCAGGCTGAGGTTCATGTACAGAAGGCCCGGATGCCTTTCTAGGAAGAGTGGGGACTCTGGAGGCGGGTGTGCATGGTGGCAGGTGGCCCGCTTTGGGGGATCACATCCTGCAAGGCTCCTGGGCTTGACAAGAACACAGGCCTCAGGGAGAGGCATGGTAATTTGCCTTCGGAAAGGACTTGGATGGAAGCCTCTAACTCTGTTCTGGTATGAACTGTAGGAATTGTGTGTGCCCTGCCTCTGAGATTGGAGGCTTCTCCATGTCTTTGAGGAGCAAGGTCTCATGTTTCCTTGTTTGTCTGTTGTTTCCTTCATTATCTCCTGATGACCTGCTGCTGCTGTGAAAATATGACTGGCTGGGGATAGGAGGGTCCCGCGGTCACACTGGATGCCAGAGTCTGCCCACCCTGGCTTCTCCAGCTCTTTGACCCCCAGATAATGTTTTATGAAGTGTCTGAGATACAGACATCAGGCAAACACGTGCTGGAATTGGAAGCCCAGATTTGCTGCTGCCTGAGCAGTTCGTGAATCACATGACTGCCTCCTCTCCATCAAGATTTTCGTTCAAATTGAGTGTATGATCACTGTCCAAAAGGGAGTGTCTCAACGCAAAACAATTTAATGGGGGATGGTAGAAAATCAGATCAGCCAAGGCCTGTGCCCCGCCGCCCTGTGGCCACAATTGCCCTCTACCCATCCAGAGCACTAAGCGCCACCCCGTTAGCATGCCTCTCCCTCATCTTCATGAGGACCGAAGCAGGCGTCATAAGGTGAGTTATGAACCACTAATATGGTTTGTGAATTTATTGTTTTCTCCTTGCTCTTAACTCGGAATTGTCAGGTTCTCCTCCTCTTCCTTCAGGGCCCCGTTTTCCTTTGACAGCTCTTCCACGCCAAGACTTAGAGAGCCCTGGAGGTGGAGGTCCCACCTTGAGACATGGGATAGTTCACGCCCACCGCTTGGCTGGGTGATGGCCAGGGAGAGAACTCTTGTCACAAGGCAGGGTGGGCTAGGGAGGGAGAGGAAACTCAGAAGTGGTACCAGAACTCTCTTGCAGAGCCTGCCAGGCGCCTTTCACAAACACATCCTCACAAACAGCCACAGATGGCCTCTTTCACGGAGCACGCCCAGAGAGTCCCCGGGTGACAATAAGGTTCCTGCCTTAGCTGCTAAGGCCCATTTCTCCACCATCAGCGAGGAACCTCTCTGCTTCAGTTACCTCCTCCCAGCGCCAATAAAGTGCACATGGCAGCTCTGAGCTCAGGCACACACTTTCATGGGGTTGCTCCAATTTCCATCCACAGTGATTTTGTTATGCCAAAATATTTTACTTCCGATTAACCTGAAATAGTTTTTAAGTCTCTCTTTGCATTGAGAGACTCAAGGAATTCAGTGAATGGGTAGGTGGGCAGTTTTGGGCAACACATACAATCTTGGTTGGGGACTTGAGTTAAGGTTCTTTAAATCCCTGTTCCAAGAGTTAAATTGTTTCTCATTCAGTCTCTCCTATTAACTAATATTTAGGGATTTCTTTGTAGACAAAATATATGTAAAAGATAATGTCAGTGCCCCACTCATTCCTCCCTAGGTCTTATTATTGTAGTGTAGACTTCCAAAGACCCGAAGCCTTTTTCTAGCACGTTGGAAGGTCTGATAAACAGGATACTCTTCCCTGCCCCCATGGCCAGCCCATGATGGGAGCTGCCTTGAGTCAGTACAAATACCCCAGCCCCTCTGTCCTCAGGGGAGCTAACTCTGAAGACTGTGTTCTATGCCCAGAAGTGATGCGGGGCAGGTGAGCCCCAAACTGAAGCTTAACCTGGGAGAATTCTTGGCTTCTCCCAGGAAAGAATTTGAGGGCGAGCCTGTAGTGTTGGACAGCAACTTTTCTTCATGCGGCTGTGCGCAGCTCCTTACAAAGCAGGGCCACCCCACAGGCTGTGTGCCTGGAGGACAGTTCTGCAGCCACGTTTATCCCACCTTTAATTATATGCAAATTAAGGGACGGTCTATGCAGACATCTCTAGGGTGAGAGTGGTAACTTCAGGGTCATCAGATCATTGCCATGGAAAGGGACTGTAACTTCCCAGTGTTGCCATGGCAACAGTAAACTGACACGGCGTACCAGTGGGCGTCTCCTGTGGAAAGTTACTTCTGCACAGTAAAGCTGTTTCAACCAGTCCTCGGTTTGTTCTGGCGTCCTAGTCCCGCTTCTGGAGTCAGGTTGCACCTCCTACCTCAGAAGACTCAAGCTCCAGTTGTCCACATTGGTAATTAGCTTGATAATCCATCCTTTACTGTTACCTCCTGCGACCATCTTATTTATTATGATGATTATTTTTTGAGAGAGGGTCTAGCTGTCACCCAGGCTGGAGTGCAGTGGCATGACTGTAGCTCACTGTGGCCTTGACCCTTCCAGGCTCAAGTGATCCACCCACTTCAGCCTCCCAAGTAGCTGGGACTACAGCTGCATGCCACCACACAGGGATAATTTTTTAAAATTTTCTGTCCATATGGAGTCTCACTATGTTGCCCAGGCTAGTCTCCAACTCCTGGGCTTAAGTGATCCACCACTTCAGCCTCCCAAAGTGTTGGGAGTACAGGCATGAGCCATCCACTCAGCCTTTCTATTTACTTTTTTTGTTGTTGTTTTGTTTTTTTTTTAAAAGACAGGGTCTCACTCTCTTTCCCAGTCTGGAGTTCAGTGGCACAATCCTAGCTCTTGGCACAAACTCTTGTGCTCAAGCAGTTCTTCCGCCTCAACCTCCCATGTAGCTGGGACTACAGGTGTGCACCACCACCTGGCTAATTTTTTTAGAATTTTTTTTTTTTTTGGTAGAGATGGGGTCTTGCTCTGTTGTCCAGGATGGTCTCGAATTCTGGGCTCAAGTGATCCTCCCACCTCAGCCTACCAAAGCTTTGGGATTACAGGCATGAGCCACTGCACCCAGCCCCTATCTCACTTTTCTATTCCCCTATCTCACTTTTCTATTCCCCTATCTGTGTTTCCTGGGATCACCTTCCAGATACTTTTTCTTTTTTTCTGAGTCAGAGTCTCGCTCTGTTGCTCAGGCTGGGGTACAGTGGTGTGATCTCGGCTCACTGCAACCTCTGCCTCCTGGGTTCTGAGATTACAGGCGCCTGCCACCATGCCCAGCTAATTTTTGTATTTTTAGTAGAGGCGGGGTTTCACCATTTTGGTCAGGCTCATCTTGAACTCCTGACCTCAAGCAGTCCACTTGCCTCGGCCTCCCAAAGTGCTGGAATTACAGGTGTGAGTAATCTGGCGCCTGGCCCCAGATACATTTTTTATTCATGAATTTTTGTTTCAGGCTCTGTTTATTAGAGAATGAGAGAGAAAAATGGCATCAGGAGACATGGAACTTCCAGGCTGGGAATTGCTCTGGTGAGAAAGCACAGGACCGGGGTGGATTTCTGAAATCCAGGCAGTGCTCCGCACCAGGCGTATAACAGACAGGTCTCCACGGAAAATAGGTCAAATGTTGGGCTTAATATTCAGCAAATTACATACAAAGTCTTCTTAAGGCCCCTTATGGAATTTGCTTTATGAGATGGGGAGATCTTTGCTCTGAAGGAGCAAACTGTGTGATTCCAGCCACTTTGCTGAGGGGATGTGCTCCTCACAATTTATTCTGGTTTTGATCTGTTTTTCATGGGATCAGGGCAGAGGGGCCATAAAGGGAAGTCCTGTGTCCTGACACACCAAGCAGACCCACTGAGTGAGGCTTAGCCAAGTGCTTAATTTTAACCATTGATTAAATTTCCTTCTGTCACCTGCTCGTTGAGGCTCTGCTCTGTCCATTGCACTGTGTGGATCATAGAGGAGAAAAGGGAGAAGAGACAAAGGACCAGCCCTGCAAGGGCTTATCATTTCCTGGAGTCTGGGAAAATTCTGGGAGCAAAATTCTTAACTGGACATCAGAAAACTTGAGACCTTGTACCTTGTCTTTTGCTGCATGATTTTGAGAAAGTTACTTCCCCTGTCTGAGTCATAAATTTCCATATGAAAAATGAGGTCAGAGGATAGATGATCTCTAATTTCTCTCCCAACTCTGATTTCCTAGTCTTATATTTTAAAGGAACATTTAATTTTGTTCCTGAAGTTTTGGTAATTTGAATCTATAAGATAAATGTAATGCACAGATTACCAGGGGAAAAAGGTGTAAACATTTTATTAGCATTCGTATGGGCTCGGGAGTCATACAAAATATAAAGACGCAAACAAACATCAAGATGGTTGATGCTTTTTTTTTTTTTTTTCTTTTCTTTTTTTCCTTTTTTTGAGAGGGCGTCTTGCTCTTTCACCCAGGCTGGAGTGCAGTGGCGCCATCTCGGCTCACTGCAAGCTCCGCCTCCCGGGTTCATGCCATCCTCCTACCTCAGCCTCCCGAGTAGCTGGGACTACAGGCAGCCACCACCATGCCTGGCTAATGTTTTTGTATTTTTAGTAGAGACGGGGTTTCACCGTGTTAGCCAGGATGGTCTCGATCTCCTGACCTTGTGATCCGCCCGCCTCGGCCTCCCAAAGTGCTGGGATTACAGGCATGAGCCACTGCGCCTGGCCTGATGGATGCTTTTAACCCTCTTGAGTTTACAGAAAATAGAGGCTTGGATCATGGCAAAAAGGATACAGGAGAGAGAGAGAAGAGGAGAAGAGGCCTGGTTAACAGAGGCGGTCTTGGTACACAGCTAGAGCCTGTTAGGTGGCAACCCTCAGAGCAGGTGGGTAGTAGCTTCTGGTAAATGTTTCTCTGCAAGACATTTAAAGGCATTAGCCTCTCAGTTAATCTTTCCTGGACCTTGACAAGGAGGGCTTCAGAGAAAGCCTTCCACATCTGTTGTTTACTTTCCTTTATTTCCTCTGCAAGTGCAAATCTGCCCCACAAAAGACAGCTTTGCAGGGCTCCTTGTGTTTGCAGGCCCTCTGAACAGCCAGCTCAGAATATGTCTAAGACACATATTTTGGGGTGAAGTATTTTAGTTTTGTGATATCACATAATTCAAGCTTAAAATAATTTAATCTTAAAGTTATTGGAATTTTACCTTATTCTGAGCCTTGTGAGGAACATGGCTATGCAGCAGAGTCACGTGGAATGCAGCTGCGGCTTCCGCCTTTTTCTGCTTGTAAATAATTATAACCCAACAGTGCCAGAGACAAGACCCTCTCAGGTCACTAACCCTCTTCCTGGAGTGGGGTCATCTTCCTTGGAATGGAGCAATGTGTAACTGATCAGCTTGCTCCAGCTCTGCCCTGGTCTCCTGCGGAAAGTGTCTTGATCTCACCAATGTTTCTGTCTCTGCCTTTAGAAGTGAAACAAACACCAGCTCTCCCTATTCATTTGGGGTTGGTGTCTCCCAGACGGGCATCCTCAAGCTATCTGCCCAAATAAACTCCACCCTTAATCATATCTTCTGAACTTCATTCTTTAAAGTTGGCAGTTGCCTTTAATCTCTTAGCAACATTTTTTTATATTCTGGATTCTAGAGATGAAGCCTCAACATAAAGTTTAAATAGTAGTAAAAAAATGTATATTTTAATTCTATGACACAATCACTGAGGTAACATATTTAAGGTTGATATGGTTTGAAATGTAGGTACCCTAATATTAAATATCATTCACAGATAAGTTGATCAAAATTTGTTGATGGGTATTTAGATTTTTCTAATTGTTTTACTATTACTTCACTGCACTAAACGTCCAATTGGATATATATTTAATTAGTTAATTAATTAATTAATTTTAGAGATGGGGTCTTGCTATGATGCCCAGGCTTGATTCACACTCCTGGGCTCAAGTGATCCTCCAACCTCAGCCTCCTGAGGAGCTGGGGCTATTGGTGCTTACCACCATGCAATTTTTTTTTTTTTTTTTTGAGACAGAATCTCACTCTGTCACCCAGGCTGGAGTGCAGTGGCACAATCTTGGCACACTGCAACCTCCACCCCTGGGGTTCAAGTGATTCTCCTGCCTCAGCCTCCGGAATAACTGGGATTACAGGTGGGTGCCACCAGGCCCGACTAATTTTTGTCATTTTCGTAGAGATGAGGTTTCACCATGTTGGCCAGGCTGGTCTCCAACTGCTGACCTCAAGGGATCTGCCCACCTCGGCCTCCCAAAGTGCTGAGATTACAGGCACCCACCACCATGCCCAGCTAAGTTTTGTATTTTTAGTAGAGATGGGTTTTCACCACATTGGCCAGGCTGGTCTCAAACTCCTGACCTCAGGGGATCCGCCCGCCTCAGCCTCCCAAAATGTGGGGTTACAGGCATGAGCCACCGTGGCCAGCCAGCCTGGCATATTTTTTGCGCTTGGTGTTTCTACAGGGTAAAATAGCTATAGACGGGAATGCTAGGCCGAAGGATAAACTTTAAAATATTAACAGATCCAGCCAAATTGCTGTTCAGGGATGCCTTTAGTGAGAAAGAAACAAAAAAACAAAACAAAACAAAAAACATTTTATGTGAGAAATGTGAGCCCGTTTAAATTTTTAGACCCAGGGAGGAATTTAAAATGCAATAGCTATCACCCCTGGAGCTAAGTAATTATCTCTTGAAGCCACTTACTGTGTGGACTGTAAACTGACACCCCATAGCCATAAAATGCCCTAGGAGTAACTCATACCTTATAGGTCAACAATGTACAGTCAATCTCTAATCAGTGTTCTCTCTCTAAACCAGTGAGAACTCCTATCAAACAACTTTGTATCAGCCCACCCTCTGTTCCCCTTGACCTCAAAAACCTGCTTGTGAAAGAGGCTGCCCAAACACTCCCCAAGGCACCTGGGAAGTGTGTCCCAGGCAGGTGTCCTCACTTTGGTTCAAGTAAATTCTTTAAATACTATTTTGGGGTCGGGTGCTGTGACCCACGCCTGTAATCCCAGCCCTTTGGGAAGCCAAGGTGGGTGAATCACCTGAGGTCAGGGGCTTGAGACCAGCCTGGCCAAAATGGTGAAACCTCGTCTCTACTAAAAATACAAAAATCAGCCTGGTGCGGTGACAGGTGCCTGTAATCCCAGCTACTCAGGAGGCTGAGGCATGAGAATCACTTGAACCCAGGAGGCAGAGGTTACAGTGAGCTGAGATCACACCATTGCACTCCAGCCTGGGTGACAAGAGCGAAATTCCATCTCAAATAAATAGATAAATAAATAAATAAATTGTAGCAGGACGAGCCACAGACAAAACCCCTCAGACATCGAGATAGTGAAGGGAGTGGCTTTAATCAGTTGGAAGCATCAGCAGACTAACGGCTTAAAGTCCGAGCTTTTCAGGTGCACAATTTCTGTCCCTTTTAAGGGCTCACAACGCTAAAGGTTTCACATGAAAGGGTCGTGATCGATTGAGCAAGCCGGGGGTACGTGACAGGGAGGGGTTGCATGCACCAGTGGTCAGAATGAAACAAAACAGACCAGAAAGTTTCACAGTGTCTTTCTATACAATGTCTGGAATCTATAGATAACGTCAGTTACTAGGTCAGGGGTCGAATTTTAACTACCAGGCTTAGGTCAGGCAGGCCCAGGCCTGGTTTTGGGTCTGGTTCCTTGGTTTCGGGTCTAGTTCCTAGGCGCCAGGCTACCTGCCTTTAGTTTCGCTTCTCTTTCTTTTTCTGAGTATAAAACAATATGAGAGGGTCTATCTCTCTTCGCTCATTTAATTCCAGCTACTCAGGAGGCTGAGGCATGAGAATCACTTGAACCCAGGAGGCAGAGGTTGCAGTAAGCCGAGATCACGCCATTGCACTCCAACCTGGGCAACAAGAGTGAGATTCCATCTCAAATAAATAAATAAATAAATAAATAAATAAATAAATAAATATTATTTTGCACCTCAGCTTCTTCCTTTTAGGTTGACATTAGTTACCATATCTTTGTTTACAATGACAGATTTAAAGAAGGTAAAACAATCTGATACATGAAACAACATTGGACTGGGTTTTAATTTTATATCTTCCAATGTGAGTGCCATTCACCAACATTTTTGGTTTTGGCTATTTTATTCTCTCTTCTATTAATGCCTTTTGTTTTTGATTTGCAAACACATTTGTGTAGTAAGGCATGTATGTGTCTGTAAATATTTTATAGCTCTCTCTTTTTTTAATTTTGATTTTTGCTATTCAGAAATTTAAAATTTATAGCATAATCAAATTTGTCAGCATTTTTCTTCCTCACTTTTAGTTTTGATGTGAAAACTAATGTCTTTTTTCTCAAACAATAAATACACTTCCTTCTGTTTTTTTCTAGTGCTTTTATGGTTTCTTTTCTGTATTTAAATATTTCATCATTTAGAAAGTTTATTTGGGAAAAAATAAATAATTCCAGCAGATTTTTTTTTGAAATGTATCAACTTTTGAAGTTTACATTATATCATGCCACTTCTTGGCTCAAAACTCTCTCATGGCTTTATCTCAAAGTGAAAGCCTCCAGGCGCAATGGCTCAGGCTTGTAATCCCAGCACTTTGGGAGGCTGAGTGGGGCGGATCGCCTGAGCTCAGGAGTTGGAGACCACCCTTGGCAACATGGTGAAACCCCATCTCTACTGCAATACAAAAATTAGCCAAGTGTGGTTGCACGTGCCTGTAGTCCCAGCTATTCGGGAGGCTGAGGTCTGAGAATCGCTTGAGTCCAGGAGGCGGAGGTTGCAGTGAGCTGAGATCGTGCCACTGCACTTGGCTGGGGGTACAGAGTGAGACTCTGTCTCAAAAAACAAAAACAACAACAAAAATATTAAAGTGAAAGCCAACATCCCTGTCATGGCCTGCCCATCTGTCTCCCACTCTTCTGTTCCCCTTACTACCTCTAGCCACCTGGCCTCCTTAGCATTCCTTGAACACACCAGGCACACTGCCACCCTAGGACCTTAGCACTGTCTTGGATTCCTTACCCCCAGTTATTGACATAACTTGTTAGCTCATCACCTCCATTGGGTCTTTGCTCACACGTCATCCTCTCATTGGAGCCTTCTCTAAGCACCTTATTTGGAATTTCAACCCTCCCTTCTTTCAGCTCCTCAGACTCCTCAGTCCTCCTTCCTGCTGTATCATTCTCCATCACAGCTGCCACCATCTGACATTCTATGCATTCCAGTTATTTATGTGTTTATTGTCTGTTCCCCTCCATTAAAATACAGGCTCCAAGAAGGCAGGAATTTTGTTTTGTTTACTGATATATCTTTAGCACCTTGTTAGAATAGGACCTGGCACAGATAATATATTTAATATATATGTGTCACATCTTTCTGGGGGATGTAAATTAATCATATAACTTTTATGCATTCCATTATTTGGTTATATCCTTATTTATTTAACTGGATTATTTCTTTATTTTGAAATGGACAGACAATAATTGTATTTTTTACATGGTACAATGTGATGTTTGATACATTGTGTAAAGATTAAATCAAGCTAATCAACATATCCATCACCTCAACAACTTACCATGTTTCCTGTAGACAGAATGTCACAAATCTATTCTTCTAGGAATTTAAAAATATGCATTATTGGCCAGGCATGGTGGCTCATGCTTGTAATCCCAGCACTTTGGGAGGCCGAGGCAGGCAGATCCTTTAAGCTCAGGAGTTCAAGACCAGCATGGGCAACATGGTGAAACCCACTCTGTACAAAAAATATAAAAATTAACTTGGCAGAGCATGTGACTTTAGCCCCAGCTACTTGTAGGGGCTCAAGTGGAAGGATCACTTGAACTTGGGAGGTTGAAGCTACCGTGAGCCATGTTTGTGCCACTGCACTCCAGCCTGGGTGACAAAGTGAGACCCTGTCTCAAAAAATATATATCTGTATATATACATTAGTCTTAATTGTGATAATTGTACAGTGCAATAGATGACAAAAACTTATTCCTACAGTGTAACTGAAACTTTGTACCCTTTGATCAACTTTCCCTTTGTCCCCTTTCCCCTTCCTCCTCCCTTCTCTCAGCCTTGGTAACCACCTTTCTACCCTCTGTTTCTATGAGACTGACTTTCTTTGATTCCACATACGAGTGCAGTAACACAGTATTTGTCTTTCTGTGCTTGGCTTATTTCACTTATGTCCTCCTTCTGTATAACAAAGAAACAATCTACAGAGTGAAGAGACAATCCATTAATTGGAAGAAAATATTTTCCAATTATAAGTCTGATAAGGGGCTAGTGTAAAAAAATATGTAAGGAATTCAAATAACTCAATAGCAAGAAAACACATAAGCTACTGGAAGAATGGATGAATAGTATGAACAGGCAGTTCTCAAGAGAAAGCACACAAATAGCCAACAAATGTATGAAAAAATGCTCCACCTCTCTAATCATCACATAATGAAAATGAAAACCTCAGTGAGGCCGGGCGTGGTGGCTCAAGCCTGTAATCCCAGCACTTTGGGAGGCCAAGACGGGCGGATCACGAGGTCAGGAGATGGAGACCATCCTGGCTATCGCGGTGAAACTCCGTCTCTACTAAAAATACAAAAAAATAGCCGGGCGTGGTGGCAGGCACCTGTAGTCCCAGCTACTCGGGAGTCAGGCGGGAGAATGGCGTGAACCCGGGAGGCGGAGCTTGCAGTGAGCCGAGATCGCACCACTGCACTCCAGCCTGGGTGAGAGAGCGAGAGTCCATCTCAAAAAACAAAACAAAACAAAACAAAACAAAACAAAACAAAACAGCCTCAATGAGAGATTTACAACATGTGCTGTAACCTCACGCCTGTTAGAATGTAGAATGGCTACCATTCAGGTGATGAAAGGTAAGTGCTGGCCAGGAAGTGGAGATAAAGAAACACTGACATACCGTTGGTGGGAATGTCAATTTGTCCAGTCATTTTGGACAATAGTATGAAGTTTCCTCAAAAAATTAACAATGTAATTGGGCCAGCAATCCACTGTGTTTGTCTGTTTCACATCAGTATAAAGAAATACCCGAGGCTCGTGGCTCGGCAGGCTGTGCAAGCATGGCATCAGTATCTGCTTCTGCTCAGAACCTCAGGAAGCTTTCAATCATGGCAGAGGGAAAGAGGAGCTGGGTGTCACATGGTGGGAGATGGAGCAGCAGGAGGAGGCGCCACACTCTTTTACACAACCAGGTCATGTGAACTAATAGAGCAAGAACTCACGCATTACTGTGGGGAGGGCCCCAAGCCATTCAGGAAGGATTCACTCCAAACATCTCCCACCAGACCCCACCTCCAACACTGGGGATCACATTTCAACATGAGATTTGGAGAAGACAAATATCAAAACTATCTCCCACTCCTAAGTACATATGCAAATGAATTGAAATGGATATGCCTAAGAGATAGCTGCACTGCCTTTTTCATTTCAACATTATTCAAAATAGCCAATGTATGGAATCAACCTAAGTGTCCAACAGTGGATGAATGTATAACCAAAATGTGGTATATACACACAATATAGCCTTAAACAAGCAGGAAATTATGTCATGTGTGATGACGCGTATGAACCTAGAGAGATATGTATTAGGTTTTCTAAATCACTAACCTGATGGCCCAACCGTATTAACAACAATGCAGGTTTCCTCAGTGAATTGAAATGCCACTTATACTATATACTAAATAATCAGCTCTGACTGTCTATTTCTGCACTCCATATTTTGCCAATTTGACTATAATGTGTCTGGGTTTGGCCCATTTTGAGTTTATTTTATTAGGAGTTTTTTGAATTTCATATTGCTTAATGATTTCCACCAAATATGGGAGGTTTTTGACCCTTCTTTTTGCAAAGCTATTGTAGCCTCTTTCTCTCCTCTCCTCCTCTGACTGTTATGTTTATTTGGTTTGCACGATGGTGTCCTACAGGTCTCTGAAGCTCTGTTCATGTTTCGTAATTCTATTTCCTCTTTCTTGACTGAACAATCTCAATTAACCCATCTTCAAGTTTTCTGATTCTTTTTTTTCAAAACTAAAATCTGCTGTTTGATCTCCATTGATTTATTATTATTATTATTATTATTATTATTATACTTTAAGTTCTAGGGTACATGTGCACAACATGCAGGGTTGTTACATATGTATACATGTGCCATGTTGGTGTGCTGCACCCATTAACTCGTCATTTACTTTAGGTATATCTCCTAATGCTATCCCCTCCCCCACAACCCCACTATAGGCCCCGGTGTGTGATGTTCCCCTTCCTGTGTCCAAGTGATCTCATTGTTCAATTCCCACCTGTGAGTGAGAACATGTGGTGTTTGGTTTTCTGTTCTTGCAATAGTTTGCTGAGAATGATGGTTTCCAGCTGCATCCATGTCCCTACAAAGGACATGAACTCATCCTTTTTTATGGCTGCATAGTATTCCATGGTGTATATGTGCCACATTTTCTTAATCCAGTCTGTCACTGATGGACATTTGGGTTGATTCCAAGTCTTTGCAATTGTGAATAGTGCTGCAATAAACATATGTGTGCATGTGTCTTTATAGCAGCATGATTTATAATATTTTGGGTATATACCCAGTAATGGGATGGTTGGGTCAAATGGTATTTCTAGTTCTAGATCCTTAAGGAATCACCACACTGTTTTCCACAATGGTTGAACTAGTTTACAATCCCACCAACAGTGTAAAAGTGTTCCTATTTCTCCACATCCTCTCCAGCACCTGTTGTTTCCTGATTTTTTTAATGACTGCCATCCCAACTGGTGTGAGATGGATCTCATTGTGGTTTTGATTTGCATTTCTCTGATGGCGAGTGATGATGAGCATTTTTTCATTTGTCTGTTAGCTGTATAAATGTCTTCTTTTGAGAAATGTCTGTTCATATATCCTTTGCCCACTTTTTGATGGGGCTGTTTGTTTTGTTCTTGTAAATTTGTTTGAATTCTTTGTAGGTTCTGGATATTAGCCCTTTGTCAGATGAGTAGATTGCAAAAATGTTCTCCCATTCTGTAGGTTGTCTGTTCACTCTGATGGTAGTTTGTTTTGCTGTGCAGAAGCTCTTTAGTTTAATTAGATCCCATTTGTCAATTTTGGCTTTTGTTGCCATTGCTTTTGGTGTTTTAGAAATGAAGTCCTTTCCTGTGCCTATGTCCTGAATGGTATTACCTAGGCTTTTTTCTAGGGCTTTTATGGTTTTAGGTCTAACATTTAAGTCTCTAATACATCTTGAATTAACTTTTGTATAAGGAGTAAGGAAAGGATCCAGTTTCAGCATTTTACTTACGGCTAGCCAATTTTCCCAGCACCATTTATTAAATAGGGAATCTGTTCCCCATTTCATGTTTTTATCAGGTTTGTCAAGGATCAGATGGCTGTAGATGTGTGGTATTATTTCTGAGGGCTCTGTTCTGTTGCATTGGTCTATATCTCTGTTTTGGTACCAGTACCATGCTGTTTTGGTTACTGTAGCCTAGGAGTATAGTTTGAAGTCAGGTAGCATGATGCCTCCAGCTTTGTTCTTTTGGCTTAGGATTGTCTTGGCAATGTGGGGTCTCTTTTGGTTCCATGTGAACTTTAAAGCAGTTTTTTCCAATTCTGTGAAGAAAGTCATTGGTAGCTCAATGGGGATGGCATTGAATCTATAAATTACCTTGGGCAGTATGGCCATTTTCATGATACTGATTCTTCCTATCCTTGAGCATGGTATGTTCTTCCAATTGTTTGTGTCCTCTTTTATTTCACTGAGCAGTGGTTTGTAGTTCTCCTTGAAGAGGTCCTTCACATGCCTTGTAAGTTGGATTCCTAGGTATTTTATCCTCTTTGTAGCAACTGTGAATGGGAGTTCACTCATGATTTGGCTCTCTGTTTGTCTGTTATTGGTGTATAGGAATGCTTGTGATTTCTGCACATTGATTTTGTATCCTGAGACTTTGCTGAAGTTGCTTATCAGCTTAAGGAGATTTTTGGCTGAGATGATGGGGTTTTCCAAATATAAAATCATGTCATCTGCAAACGGACAATCTGACTTCTTCTTTTCCTAAGTGAATCCCCTTTATTTCTTTCTCTTGCCTGATTGCCCCAGCCAGAACTTCCAACACTATATTGATAAGGAGTGGTAAGAGAGGGCATCCCTGTCTTGTGCCAGTTTTCAAAGGGAATGCTTCTAGTTTTTGCCCATTCAGTATGATATTGGCTATGGGTTTGTCATAAATAGCTCTTATTATTTTGAGATATGTTCCATCAATACCGAGTTTATTGAGAGTTTTTAGCATGAAGGGCTGTTGAATTTTGTCAAAGGCCTTTTCTGCATCTATTGAGATAATCATGTGGTTTTTGTCTTTGGTTCTGTTTATGTGATGGATTGCATTTATTGATTTGCATATGTTGAACCAGTCTTGCATCCCAGGGATGAAAACCACTTGATCATGGCGGATAAACTTTTTGATGTGCTGCTGGATTCGGTTTGCCAGTATTTTATTGAGAATTTTTGCATCGACGTACATCAACGATATTGGTCTAAAATTCTCTTTTTTTTGTTGTGTCTCTGCCAGGCTTTGGTATTAGGATGATGTTGGCCTCATAAAACAAGTTAGGGAGGATTCCCCTTTTTCTATTGATTGGAATAGTTTCAAAAGGAATGGTACCAGCTCCTCCTTGTACCTCTGTAGAACTCGGCTGTGAATTTGTCAGGTTCTGGACTTTTTTTGATTGGTAGGCTATTAATTATTGCCTCAATTTCAGAGTCTACTATTGGTCTATTCAGGGATTCAACTTCTTCCTGGTGCAGAGTTGAGTTCAATTCCTGGATATCCTTGTTAACTTTCTGTCTCGTTGATCTGCCTAATATTGACAGTGAAGTGTTAAAGTCTCCCGTTATTATTGTATGGGAGTCTAAGTCTCTTTGTAAGTCTCTAAGGACTTGCTTTATGAATCTGGGTGCTGTATTGGGTGCATATATATTTAGGATAGTTAGCTCTTCTTGTTGAATTGATCCCTTTACCATTATGTAATGGCCTTCTTTGTCTCTTTTGGTCTTTGATGGTTTAAAGTCTGTTTTATCAGAGACTAGGATTGCAACCCCTGCCTTTTTTTGTTTTTTATTTCCTTGGTAGATCTTCCTCCATCCCTTTATTTTGAGCCTATGTGTGTCTCTGCGTGTGAGATGGGCCTCCTGAATACAGCAAACTGATGGGTCTTGACTCTTTATCCAATTTGCCAGTCTGGGTCTTTTAATTGGAGCATTTAGTCCATTTACATTTAAGGTTAATATTGTTATGTGTGAACTTGATCCTGTCATTATGATAATAGCTGGTTATTTTGCTCGTTAGTTGATGCAGTTTCTTCCTAGCCTCGATGGTCTTTACATTTTGGCATGTTTTTGCAATGGCTGGTACCAGTTGTTCCTTTCCAGGTTTAGTGCTTCCTTTAGGATTTCTTGTAGGGTAGGCCTGGTGGTGACAAAATCTCTAAGCATTTGCTTGTCTGTAAAGGATTTTATTTCTCCTTCACTTATGAAACTTAGTTTGGCTGGATATGAAATTCTAGGTTGAAAATTCTTTTCTTCAAGAATGTTGGTTATTGGCCCCCACTCTCTTCTTGCTTGTAGAGTTTCTGCTGAGAGATCTGCTGTTAGTCTGATGGGCTTCCCTTTGTTGGTAACCTGACCTTTCTCTCTGGCTGCCCTTAACATTTTTTCCTTCATTTCAACTTGTGTGAATCTGACAATGATGTGTCTTGGAGTTGCTCTTCTCAAGGACTATCTTTGTGGCATTCTCTGTATTTCCTGAATTTGAATGTTGGCCTGCCTTGCTAGGTTGGGGAAGTTCTCCTGGATAATATCCTGCAGAGTGTTTTCCAACTTGGTTCCATTCTCCCTGTCACTTTCAGGCACATCAATCAGACATAGATTTGATCTTTTCACATAATCCCATATTTCTTGGAGGCTTTGTTCATTTCTTTTTACTCTTTTTTCTTTACACTTCTCTTCTCGCTTTATTTCATTCATTCGATCTTCAATCACTGATATTCTTTCTTCCAGTTGATTGAGTCGGTTACTGAAGCTTGTGCATTTGTCATGTAGGTCTCTTGTCATGGTTTTCATCTCTATCAGTTCGTTGATGGACTTCTCTGCATTGATTATTCTAGGTATCCATTCTTCCATTCTTTTTTCAAGGTTTTTAGTTTCTTTGCACTGGGTATGCAGTTCTTCCTTTAGATCTGAGAAGTTTGATTGACTGAAGCCTTCTTCTCTCAGCTCATCAAAGTCATTCTCCATCCAGCTTTGTTCCATTGCTGGTGATGAGCTGCGTTCCTTTGGAAGGGGAGATGTGCTCTGATTTTTTGAATTTCCAGCTTTTCTGCAGTGCTTTTTCCCCATCTTTGTGGTTTTATCTGCCTTTGGTCTTTGATAATGGTGACGTACTGATGGGGTTTTGGTGTGGGTGTCCTTTCTGTTTGTTAGTTTTCCTTCTAACAGTCAGGACCCTCAGCTACAGGTCTGTTGGAGTTTGCTTGAGGTCCACTCCAGACCCTGTTTGCCTGGGTGTCAGCAGTGGAGGCTGCAGAAGATAGAATATTGCTGAACAGCAAGTGTTGCTGTCTGATTCTTGCTCTGGAAGCTTTGTTTCAGAGGTGTACCCAGCCACGTGAGGTGTGATGTGTCAGTCTGCACCTAGTAGGGGATGTCTCCCAGTTAGGCTACTCAGGGGTCGGGATCTCACTTGAGCAGGCAGTCTGTCCGTTCTCAGATCTCAGCCTCCGTGCTGGGAGAACCACTGCTCTCTTCAAAGCTGTCAGACAGGGACATTTACATCTGCAGAGGTTTCTGCTGCTTTTTGTTTAGCTATGCTCTGTCCCCAAAGGTGGAGTTTACAGTCCATTGATTTTTTTTTTTAAAAAAATGTTTCTTTCACCTGCAGAGTTTCCATAGTGTTTTAAGTATTTTATATCTCTTTATTAATATTCTCCATTTGGTGTTCATTATTTTCATACTTTACATACTTGTAAAAGCCGATTACAGTCTTTGTAGTAAAGACAATATCTGGGGTCCCTCAAACAGTTTCTTGCAACTGTGTGTGTGCATGTGTGTGCACGTGTATATGTGCGTGCATGTGTGTGCATATGTGTGTATGTGTTGTGCATGTGTGTGCATGTGTGCATGTGGGTGCGTGCACATGTGTGTATGTGTGTGTATGCTTGTGTGCATGTGTGTGTATCATACTTTCCTGTTTCTTAGCACTTTTCAGAAATTTTTGTTAAAAATTGGACGTTTAAAATAGTATAACTTGAAAGCTCTGGAAACCAGTCACTCCCTCTCCTTAGGATCTGTTTTTGCTATTTGCTGTTTAGTGACTTTTCTGGACTAACTTTGTGAGGTCCTTGTTTCCTGTAATATACAGTGAAATCATTGATGTCTATGCTTGGTTGGCTCAGTGGTCAGCAAATGATTGAACAAATCCCTTGGAAGCCTTGAACCAGTGAGCCTTCCACACCTTGCCAAGGGCTATCTCTCTCTCTTTCTGTGTCTGGTGAGCCTTCTACACCTCACCGAGGGCTTTCTCTTTGTGTTTAGGTGTGATGACTCCAGTGAGCCTTCCACACTTTGCTGAGGGCTCTCTCTGTTTTGGAATGTGATGACTCCAGTGGGCTTTCTACACCACGTTGAGGGCTCTCACTCTGTGTGTCAGGGTTGGATGCCTCCAGTGAGCCTTCTGCACCTTGCCAAAGGTGCTCTCCCTCTATGTTGGGGCATTGTGCCTCTAGTGAGCCTTCTACACCTTGCCGAGAGCTCTCTCTCTCTCTGTGTCAGGGCATGATGTCTCCAGTGAGCCTTCTACACCTTGTCAAGGGCTTGCTCTCCTCTGTGTTTGGGTGTGATGCCTCCTGTAAGCCTTTTACACCTTGCTGAGGGCCCTCTCTCTCTGTTATGGAGTGTGATGCCTCCAGTGAGCCTTCTACACCTCACCGAGGGCTCTCTCTCTCTGTGTTGGGGTCTGATGCCTTCGGTGAGCCTTCCACACCTCACCAAGGGCTCTCTCTCTCTCTCTGTTGGGGTGTGATGCCTCCAGTGGGCCTTCTACACCTCACCAAGGGCTCTCTCTCCTCTGTGCTGGGTGTGATGTCTCCAGTGAGCCTTCTACACCTCACCAAGGACTCTCTTTCTGTGTGTTGGGATGTTATGCCTCCAGTGATCCTTCTACACCTCACCAAGGGCTCTCTCTCCTCTATGTTGGGCATGATGTCCCCAGTGAGACTTCTACACCTCGCCGAGGGCTCTCTCTCCTCTGTGCTGGGTGTGATGTCTCCAGTGAGCCTTCTACACCTTTCTGAGGGCTCTCTCTGTGTCAGGGTGTGATGCCTCCAGCACTCTGGCAGTCTAGAGCTCAGCTTCAGCCTTTGCTGCCTGCTGATGCAGGAACTTGAGGTCTGCCAGAAATGAGAGATTGGGGTTCCTCAGGTCTTTCCTGGGTGGGCCAGAGCCTTGCTCATGCCCACAACCTGGTGGGTCACAGGAATATCTCCGAGTGTTTGAAGTCCCCTATAAACATCTCTTTTTCAAGATCTTCCTGTTACTTTTCTGGATATTCTCTTAAATGCTGCAACTGCTATCACTTTCTCAGGCAGCTGTGAGGTTAAACAAGTCTCACTTACTGTTTTCCACACACACCGTGGCTGAGTACTTTCCCTGACGAGTTTCTGGATCAGGTGAGATAATAACAAGACCTGTGCGTGGGGCTTTTCCTAGGTGCTGCCCAACAGATGAAATGGAGTCAGTTCTCTAGTGGTGGGGTTTTTTGCTGCTCCCTAAACCGGGTCTCTCCAGTTGCTGCAAGACTGCTGGTTTGGGGAACACACATGGTTGTGGGGTTTCTGGTTTTCATGGCTGTTGTGGCCTGGGGAGGGATGATATGGGACAAGTCAGAACCACAAAGCTCACCGACCTACCGAGACTCACCTGCTATTCTTAAATAAACACAGCTTACATTTTTGCAGGTCTTTGGATAATTTTTAGAGTTCTGGAAGCATTATTTTGGTATTTTTTCTGCAGTGTTCTCATTGCTTTTAAGAAGGAATTGAGTTTTAGAGGTCTTTGAGATTTTGAATGTGTCACTCTGTATTCTATTTTTAAATTTAAAAAAATTCTGTTATCTCTATATAAATTATTTTAGTTTATAGTATATTATATATATAATAATAGAATCATCCTGCCATTTCTTTTCCTATTAATAATATATTTTTGAATATAGTTTTTGACTATTATTGTTCATTTATTTTTCAAAATTAATTTTAGAATACTGCCTTCATATTCTGAAAATAAATCTTTTGATGTTTGATTGAGACTGTTAAAAGGATGGATTCATATGGGAAGAATTACAGTCTCTGGGGTTTTGATTAAATATTCAATTTCAGGAACATTAATATGGCTCTCCATTTATTCAGATCTTCTTTTCTGCTCTTTAGTACTTTATTTTGCTTATTTTACAAAGGTCCCACATATTTATTTATGAGTTTATTTCAGTTATAAATGGGCTATACTTGGTTATGTCTTAAGTAGTCTAAAGCCATTTTTCAGAATTCATTTGGTTCTTCAGGGGCCATATTAGTAAGTTAAATGAATATATAATAGGGACCATTACCCCTGCATTCCTAAGACCTTTAAGGGTGGCACTAATCCCACCTCCCCACCTACCCTTAGAATATGGTATTGTTTCAGAGTCATTATTTTGGCCAGTGATGGGGCTTCCACTTGGTCTTCCCCATTTTAGCCTCTCCTTCCCCAGATGCCAAGAACCCAATATGGGGACCGACTCAGGGGCTGCATGCACTCTTGGGTGGGCAGTTTCTGAGGAGACCCCCACAGCATTCTCAGCATCTGGGACAGAAAGCTTCCTGCTAAGTAATCGGTCTTGGTTGTATATCTTTCTGTTTATTGCATAATTTGATCTCATTTATTTAAAATGTTTATGCATGTACCTGCAATATAAAAATAGACACACACACATTTCCAACAACTTAGAATAAAATACTGTAACCAAGTATCTTCCAAATGCATTCAGAACTCTTTGTTGTAAGCTTAGAAATGCAGCCTTGACATGTGCTTTGAAACTTGTGTTCCTCCCCCTTTCCCACCAGACGTCCCCTTGCCCCATGCATGCTTATCTAACTGCGTACTTGCTTAACACTCCCAGAGGCTCATCTTAAACCAGGCATGGGCCCCCATCATGAAATTCTCCCACTTAGGGGGAGTCTTGAACTGTGAGTTCACCACCACCAGGCTGCAGTCAAGGTAATAACAACCAGACCTCCAGACGCCCAAGACAGCCCTCAGAACGAGACATGCAGACCCTTACCCTGCACGACCCCCACATGTTTCTCATACTAAGTTTCCCTTCTTACACCCTTCACCCAGCTTGCAATTGAAGATGGTTTCTTCATGGCTTGAGCCCAGCCATCTCCCCAGCTGCTGGTGTTTGGAATAAAAGTTACTTCCCTTTCCCCAAACCTCACCTCTTGTATTCAGCATGACAGGTGGTGAGCAGCTGGGCCTGAGTTTATTGCAACATCATGTTCTAAAACCTGTCAGTTGAAGGGGGATTATTTTATCTATAAAACTATCTCTGTCTCTGTCTTATTTTGGGTTCCTGCAGAAGCAGACTCTGATTCAAGGACTTGTGATTCTATCTTCGTGGAGACAAATTCAGGAAGCACAAGTGAGGGAATGGGGAAATGAGACAGGGACGGAGAAAGCTGATGAAGGTTGTGCATATGAGTGGGTCACTGGGAATCCATCTGGCTGGAGACCCTTTAAGAAACTCCATGGAACACACCTAGAATTGTCTCGCCAGAAGGTGGGGAGGTGGAGGCATTTATTCACTGACTCCCATCCCTGTTGGTTGAGGGTTGTCCCTGGTGCCCTGCCGCTGAAGTTCTGGCATATGTCCCCACTTAGTGGAGCAATTACTGGTGGTGCTGGAGAAAGTTCAGCAGAGAACCAGACAGGTGCAAATGCTTGAGGCGGGAGGCTGTCACCAAGCTGGGAACCAATTATCACTGCTTCAGGTGACCTCAGGTGAACCGAGAGGATTGGTCCCAACAATAGTGTCTGCTATAACCTCATAAATGTTTTTAAAAAGTCACAGGTCTCCAAATGTATTTGGAATGGAAAAGTGATTTACCTAATTTTCCCCAAGCCAGTCTGATATGGTGGTGTGGATAATCCATGTTGGCAAGGGTCAATTTCAGATCTAATGTTTCAACATGGTTCAGAAACGTCTGACAGCACATCTCTAGTTCCTACTAGCCAAGTGTCACTGTGAGACTGCCTTTAAATGCACGGATTCCCCATTCCATGTTGTTATGATTGACTGAACATAATTAGGGAAGACTTCTTGATGAGAATGCTCTTAAAAGAAATTAAAAGAAAGTCTGATCTATGGCAAATACATTCTCTCAGGTGATTTAATGTGACAGACAGAACAAACTGACCTAAAAACTTACAAAACTTTAAAAAATTAATTTTAATTTCCAAATTCAAATTGGCTATAGTGAATTAATCAGGGAGTTGAGAGAGAGAGAGAGCATGGTTTGTTTCTCCACCGTAGCCTAACGTTGTGGCCTAGTTTCAATACCGTGGCTTTAGGTATGCTTGTTTTAAATGCTGTCCTTGATGTCTGGAAGTTCACATGAATACTTGCATGTGTGGGTGTCCACCTCAGGGCCATGCCGCCTGTGGGAAAGGGCAGCAGACCCACAGGAAGCATCATGAGGTGTGGGCACCTTTGTAACACGACAGGGCAGCTGGGCAGAGACCCTAATGATTCTCAATCACTTGCGTCTCCCATTTCTCACCTAGTATATTTCTGTCCACACCATGAACCTTAGGTTGTCCTCATTCTAGGGTCTCTTCTGCAATCTTTGTCAGTCCACAAGAGGATACAGATTAGGGCTGATTGAGAGGCAGAGAGGAGACACAACAAGTGTTTTCTGAATGGGATTGTTTTTTGAATTTGACCCAAGTGAGGAGCATCTACTGGAATGAATGCTAACACTACATTCAGAGTGTGGGGCCCCAGTAAATAACCCCCAGTGAGGACTCCTGCAAGGCCCTGGGGCTCTGCGAGGTCTTTCCTAGTCATGCTGCCGTCTTGACTGGGGGAGGCACAGTGAGGATTTGTGGGCAGGGCTCATGACTTAGCCACCCTTTCTTGGCAGAGCAAGGACACCTGCTCCATATGTTTGCTTTCATTATTAATAACATGTTCACATTTCAGATGAATATTATGCCAAAGTAGCCTAATTACGTATGGCAGCTAATTTTCCAAGTGATAGGCAAGTATTCAGAGGCTTTAAAAAGTTGTGGAAAAGTCTCAAATTAAAGTTGTGAGGCTTGGTTAGGGGTGTGGAGAAGGAAGGGAAGTGGCAATTCTGGTGGACTTCTAGGGGGAATCCCCTCACAGAGGGAGGAACTAGTGTCTTTACATTCGGAAAGCTCACGGGAGCATTCCTGAATAGATACCATACCCTTCAGCAAAAACTTGCCCACAGGGTCCTTTTTCAGACAAACTTCCTATTGCTTCCTTCTAAACCCTCTTTATGCCACCTCTGAGTGACTGGCTGAGCCAGGTGTTTTTCACATAGGTTCTCCTTAGCTGCCAACTCCAGACAATTGCTCCTGGCCACCAGGAGCACTGCCGACGCTGGGACCACATCTCACTAACATGAAACACTGTGTGCTCAGCTCAGTGTCTGCTGTGTCTGCCTACTTTTCCACTGTTCTCTGTTTCTGAGGCTCCAGCCCCATCTCAGCATCATCTTTTCCCACCTGGAAAACTCCAGTACTGTTCTAATTCTGTCCCTGCTACCACTTGTTCTCTCTCTACTCTTACTTTTAAATAGGATCTCTGTCCCCCAAGCTGAAGTGAAGAGGGGAGATCAGAGCTCACTGCAGCCTCAACCTCCTGGGCTCAAGTGATCCTCCAGCCTCAGGCTCTTGAGTGACTGAGATCACAGGTTCATGTCACTGTGCCCAGCCTCCCTCTACTCTTGTTTCCAAGCAGCTACTAGATCCCCAGTGAATCTCATCACAAACACATTTGTGGCATCTGGGGGGACCAGTCTTCACTGTGCAGGACTTTCCTGTCCATTGAAGGACGTTTAGCATCCCTGGGCATCCCCAATGCTGATAGTGTGCTCAAAGCATTGTGACAGCCACAAATATCCCCACAGGTTTGTCATGTCTTCTGGGAGTGGCTGGACTGCTTCTGTTGAGATCTGTTGCTAACAGAATACTTTTATGAGCAAAAATATATATCTCATCCTTGGATAAAATCCTTCAATAATTAAAAATAAGCCCTGAAATGGAAGTTTCTGTGACTTCGCATTTTTCTCAGGATAAACTCCACTCGTGGCCGTGCCCTTCAGGCCCAGCTCTGCCTTTTCGCTGACTATGTTCCAGCCATGCTGACCTTGCTTCCAAGCCCAGCTCAGGCCCAGGCCTCTTAAGGCCTTCTCCCGACAGGCTGTTTCCCCACCTGAGTGTCCATCCTGCCTCCTCCTGCACCCTCCTCTCCATGCAGAGGCTTCTCCTCTCTGGGGGCCCCAGTGCAGCCACCACCTCCTCTGCAGCCCTCCCTCGTCCCGATGACTTCAGAAGGTGCCCCCACCCTGGTTTTTTCTGTCACTTCCTCCCATTTTACCTCCATCGAGATTTCTTGATTTGCAATCCCAGGTATATTGATTTGCTTACTGGTTTATTATTTGTCTTCCATTGCTGGCTCCATAAGGGCAGATACAGCATCTGTCCTGCTCATGAGTCTGTGCCTTGCTGAGACCCAAAGATAGCTGGTGGCTGAATGCTTAGAGACCCCCATGTGTTTCAGAGGGATGGTTATAAAGGAGTGTCTTTATAGTGACTTTTAAGGGAGCCCCAAAGCACCTCTACCCTAGTCAATGCAAATGAATGGTGCTTTGTGTGTCTAGGTACCAAAGGGCCTGAGACAGTGCCCCAAAGTAGAGACAAAAGGAAGCAGACAAACATTTTCTGTACCTGAGACCAGTTTGAAAGTGGCCAGGAGAGGGCTCCTGGGTCTGAAGGAGACACAGATGTCAGAATGACTGTGGACCTGACACCTCCCTGATACCAAGACTCAGATGAGGAGTTGCCCTGTCCCCCACCCTCATCTGGGCTATCTGAGATTCCCCATCCAGAGGAAGAAGGTGGGGGAGGAGGAAACATTTTTAATCCTGAAACTTCTGCATTTACCCAGAAGAAAATGAGTTTATCTGGAGGTAACTATATGACACTTTTGCATCAGACAAAAATGTGAACTGTAAAAAACTGAGTTCAGTTATAGAAAGTTATATTTTTTGCACACTGAGTATTGTGATGAAAACTTGTAGCCCATGTAGTAATGATGTTAATAATAATTACCCCAATTTACACTCTATAGCAACTTTACATAATGGTGTCTGATCCTTCCAATGACACCCTGAGGCTGTGGGACAGCTGGGCTCTGAATCCAGC
This sequence comes from Macaca fascicularis, assembly GCF_037993035.2. Lineage (NCBI taxonomy): Eukaryota > Metazoa > Chordata > Mammalia > Primates > Cercopithecidae > Macaca > Macaca fascicularis. The sequence goes on along the minus strand of NC_088393.1, from coordinate 35,644,529 downwards.
TGTTCTGTCTGGAAGTTCATCTCCTTGCTGCTGGGCTCTGTGCTGCATCCTGGAATGTTCAGGGAAGAGTCAACATTTAGATCAAGCAACATGAAGCCTGTCTTGGAATCCTGGGTTGATGGCCTGACTGTCTAACTTACACATTGTCCATAAGTGGTTGAGATCTGAGATCTGCAGGTGGTATTTTCCAGACACCTCTGGGCCACCAGAAACTCAAGATCTCCCAGCATTCCTCCTTGGCATCCCTCGGCTGAGCCCCAGGAACAAGGCTCACAGTGGTTGCTGGGTTTCCAGCAGTCCTTCTGCAGCAAGGCTTCGGACTTAGAGAAGCCTTCTTGTAGAGCTATTTTTCTCAGTTGGTTGTGGCCTGAAGCCATAGTGCCAACACCCTTCTGCTGGACTCAGGGAGTTGAGGGGATCTTTCTCAGGTTTGGTAGCCATTGTTAGGCTGCTAGTCCTATCACCAAATCTTACATGTTATTGTCAAGGTTCCCTCAAATGTGAGGTTGAATGATGACATTAATGGTAATGTCACCAATGACAACATTTATTGAATATCTATTACATGCCAGGCACTATGCTAAGCCATTTCCTAGATTAGCTCCTTTAGCTTTTGCAATAATGTGATGTAGGAGCTACCATTATTGTCTTCATTTCACTGATAGTGAATTTGAGACTCAAAGACATTATTTAGAAATAACATCCACAGTTGTGTAGCTGCACCTTGGTCTGTCTGGTCTACAGTGGGATTCTCAATCAACATGCCATACCTTCCAGCCATAATCATGGTCACTGTGGCTGCCCCTATATGCCAGTACTGTGCAAAATGCTTTATGACTAAGGTTAGTTCTAAAGTTACATGGAGGGTGTGACAGTAGAAATACATAGATAACTCCAAATCACTGCTAAAAGGAAAAAGAAAGAAAAAGAAAACCCAGAATCAGTTGTTGACAGGTGAGTTGGGCCTCATCAGTGTGAGTGTCAGAGGTGACAAAGGGATCCCAGGGGCCTGGGATGTCCTTGCCTTTGTGGCTGGGTTTGGACACAGGCTGCTAAGGCTGTTGTGCCATCCCTGTGAGCAGAAGCCACATGTTCACCTGGCTCTGCATGAGGCTCCTATTGTTCCCGATGAATCCACTGCCGGCGTAATCCAGAACTGACAACTTTATTTCCAAAACCCGCAGTTACTTCACCTGGTAGGAATTGCTGCCCTAGTTTATAGATGGAGATGTAAAGTGCAGAACCTTAAGTGAGATGCCTGAGGAAGCACAACATCATCTAAGCGATGGCGCTAGGGTTTAAACCCGGACCTGTCCCATTCTGATAACATGACATATCCATTTCTCTGCTGATCCATCACTATCAGTCTTTGGGACTTCCCTTTTTTATTTTATTTATTTAGTACAGCAATAAGACAGATTTCAGGGGCTTGGGGGAAAAATCGGTTTGTCATTCTAACACACACACACACACACACACACACACACACACACACACACACACGCATGTCTTCTGTGTAAAAATCTGTTAAGAATTATTTGAATATTTTCTTCATAGATTCTCTTCTTATTTCAAAATTTCTCCTGTATAGGGATGAGGGTGCTAAAATGTGGTGGTGTGACAATGGCACAGTTTGCAACAATGTTTTGCAGATCTGCTGATCATCAGAATTATCTAGGGAGCTCTTAAAAAAAGCATGATCTGGGTCCCACCCCAGAGTTTTGGCAGCAGTGGGGTAGAGAGTGAATCTGTTTTTAACAAGCCACACCTCTCCACAAATTTGGTAGCCATTGATTTAAAAGACAGAGCCCTGGCCTGGGTGCTCAGGGTCTTGGGTTTGGAATAAATTAGGAGTCTCAAACTGGATTCCTGTAGAATCATAAGTGTTTCATTTGACTTGTGCCCAGAGATGATATTAAATGTAATTCCAAAGAATAGTGCGGGCAGAGCTGAAGGGGGGGAAAAAGAGAGGATGATGGGTAAAAGGAACAAAATTTCGGGTATGCAAGATGTGTAAGTTCTGGGGATTTATCTAAGCGTACAATGCCTGTATCTAACAATACTGTGTTTTATGTTTATAATTTGCGAAAAGGGTGTATATTATGCTAAATATTCTTACCATCTTCCCCCCAACAATTAACACTAATAATAATAAAGGGGGTGGGAGGAATCTTTGGGAGGTGATGGATGTGTTTGTAGCCTTGATGGAGGTGATGGTTTCACAGGTGTATACATAGTTAACCAACTTATTGAAATATTTACATTAAATATGCACAGCTTTTAAAATGTCAACCACATCTCCATAAAGTTGTTTTAAAAAGAAAAAGACAGTTGGGTGCGGTCGTTCATGCCTGTAATTCCAGCACTTTGGGAGGCCAAGGCAGGCAGATCTGTTGAGGTCAGGAGTTTGAGACCAGCCTGGCCAACATAGTGAAACCCCGTCTCTACTAAAAATACAAAAATTACCCGGGCGTGATGGTGGGCATCTGTAATCTCAGCTACTTGGGAGGCTGAGGAAGGAGAATTGTTTGAATCTAGGAGGCAGAGGTTGCAGGGAGCTGAGATCACACCACTGCACTACAGCCTGGGCAACAGAGCAAGAATCCATCTCAAAAAAAAAAAAGAAAAAAGAAAAAAAAAGTGGGGGCAAAGAAAAAGAAAAAGAGAAGAAAAAAGAGAATGAAAAAGAACAGTGTAGGCACTGACCAAGCGACGCTGGCCATGGTGCTGAAACAGGATTCTTTTTTTTAAATTAACGTGGAGAGATTTTTATATTTATTCTTTTTTCTTTTTTCTTTCTTTTTAAATTTCAACTTTTATTTTAAATGTGCTGGCGTACACGTGCAGGTTTGTTACATGGTTGCACTGTGTGGTGCTGAGGTTTGGGGTATGATTGATCTCATCACCCAGATATTAAGCATAGTACTCAATGAAAAGTTTTTCAATGCATGTATCACTCCTGTCCCCCCTCTTGTAGCCCCCAGTGCCTATTGTTTCCATCTTTATGTCTATGTGCACCTAACATTTAGTGTCCACATATAAGGAAGAGTATGTGGTATTTCGTTTTTGTTCCTGCATTAATTTACTTAGGATAATGGCCTGCAGCTCCATCCATGTTGCTGCAAAGGACACGATTTTATTCTTTTTTTATGGCTGTGTAGTATTCCATAGCAAGCATATATCTATCTATTTATATATATCTCATATATATCTCATATATCTATCTATCTACATATATATATCTCACATTTTCTTTAGCCAGTCTACCATTGATGGGCATCTGGGTTGATTCCATGTCTTTGCTATTGCTAATGGTGTTGCAATACCCATAATAGTACAGGTGTATTTTTGATAGAATGATTTATGGTAGTTCTATTTTAACTCTTTGAAAAATCTCCATACTCTTTTCCATAGAAATTGTATTAATTTACATTGCCATCAACACTGTATAAGCATTTTCTTTTCTCCACAATCTCACCAATATCTATTTTTTGACTTTTAATAGCCATTTTGACTGGTGTGAAATGGTATCTCATTATGGTTCTGATTTGCATTTCTGTGATGACTAGTAATGATGTGAATTTTAAAAATATGTTTGTGGGATGCTTGTATGTCTTCTCTTGAGAAGTGTCTGTTCATGTTCTTTTCCCACTTTTTAATGGATTTTCTTCTTGTTTGTTGATTTATGAAACAGGGTTCGTGAGGTGATCTGTCAGTTAGTTGTTTGCCCTTTAGTTGCTGAATGACACAGCAGTTTGACAGATTCTTGGGCACACCACAGGTACCAGGATGGTGGGGAGGTCATTTAGGGGGTTTAGGATAACGACTATTTACCTATTTGTTTATTATGAGGTGGAGTCTCACTCTGTTGCCCAGACTGTAATGGGGTGGCACAGTCACAGCTCACTGCAGACTTGAACTCCTGGGCTCCTGCAATCCTCCCACCTCAGCCTTCTGACTAGCTGGGACTACAGGCATGCACCACCATGCCTGGCTAATTTTTAGTTATATGTTTGTAAAGATAGGACCTTGTTATGTTGCACAGTCTGGTCTCAAACTTGTAGGCTCAAGGGATCCTCCTGCCTTGGCCTCCCAAAGTGCTGATATTACAGGCATGAGCCACTGCACCTGGCCTGTTTACCAATTTAAATGGAATGATTTTAATATTTAACAATTCTGACAGCTGAGCTGGTGAGTACCAACTGACAACCAATCTTGCCTGAATAGTAATTTTATTATTATTATTATTTAGTTTTATTACTTTAAAAATACTAATTAATTGTTAATATTGAAGAACAGAAGAATTTTTACTCATAAACCTGGATATATAGCTTCTCCTGAAAAAGTCTGGCCACACTGGATCTGAACTTCTGCCCTGTGACTGAGAAGCAGTTATTCATTTGGACTTAGCAGGTCCTGGCGGGGTGACTGTAGACATTTCAATTTGTGATCTCTGGGCTAATGTGATTCTTTTGGTCTTGAAGCACAAAGTCTTTGGATTCTTTTGCTTTTCACACCCATTCCTGAATGAGGTGAAATGGTACAGCAGGTGGGAACTATACTGGAAAACTGGGCCCTGTGAAGAGTCAGTGACTTTAAGGTGAGTTTAGAAGTCTATTAAAGCTGATGGCACCTCTTTAAGCTACAAATGACCCCTCGTCAGGAGCTGGATGAGGCTGGCCTTCAGTGCAGACTAATCCCAAGCATGTTTCACTGAAACCTCTGACTCACTGGCACTAGGAGGTGGTGTGCCGACCTAACTCGTACTTTTTCCAGAGGTGACATGCCTGTCCTTCATGCCACCAACTATACCTACAGCTTCTCGCTTCTCTTGCTTTTAGCCTCAATTATAGGATTGGCTTGTCAATTTGACTTTAATTCTGAATTACCTCCTTGAGACGGTAAGTGTCTGTCACAGAGCTGACAGCCTTGGAGGCTCTCACACTAAATATCAAATCCTCTCTGCCTCTGGAGTTCTGACCTTCTGCCTGGCAGCCCTTCCTCAAGGAGCATGGATTCCCAACCCTGTTCTCATTTTCACTAAAGAAAACAGGAATCCCAAAACATGATTTTTTTCCCCCAAGAATCAGAGATGAATTGCTGACTCTGCTCAGTGAAGGGTTGGTTGTGTGTTACACGCTGAATAACAGCAGCAGCAACAACAGCAATAATAAACATTTCCTCCTTTTTCCCTCAATTATTTCTGAGGTCCTATTACCATACCCCGCGGTAGGCTTTGGATGATGGTGAATAAGTCATACCCAGTCATTCTGAGACTTAAAGTCTTATGAAAAAGCCTCTCTTAGGCTGGGATGCCTCAGAAGCAGCTCCTGAGGCAAGGATTCCAGCACAAGTAGTTTACTTTGGAGGTGTACGTGACACTGGTAGAGAAGTGGTGTAGTGACACAGAGACGAGAAGGTCGTCAGTAAAGGGGTGCTATTAAGCCAGATGCCACAGTGAACTACGGAAGCTTAAACCCATGGGAAGCTAAAAATATGTAAAAATATATACCTCAGAATCATTCCTCCCAAAGGGTAAGAGGTTGGGGTGTTAATACATCAACTCCAGAGAATAACAGGTTGACTGCTGCTGCCACAGGCTGTTAATTCTTTAGCATTTATAGCCTGCAAGACAATCACCTTCCAGGATTCCAATAAAAGTTCTTAGAACCAGAGACACAGAAACTGGTTGAACCCCCTAAAATGAGAGGCTGTAGGGGAGGCACTAAGAACATCTTCCATAGGGACCAACATTCATCAAATATTAACCCAGACAAACCTATAAAATGACAACCATGATAAGATTTCTAAGGAGAGATGCATTTAGTAGGGAGATATGTCCTGGTCATATTTATTTGAATAAAAGCTGTCCATATGCAGTTTATCAGATGTTTCAAAACTCCACGAGATTCAGTGACTTGCCAGTCAGAGGCAGAGCCAGGACTTGAACCCAGGGTCCCAAGGTGGAACTCCCGCTTAGTCTACCATCCTACTTTTTCCAGAAATAAAATAATCTACTCTTGACTATATGCAGAGTAAAACAGCAGGCAGCTGTGGCCAGAGAGAATTAAAAAACAATGTTGCTGCACCCTGAGGGAAGCCTTTCTTCAACTGCATAAACAGCCAACTATCTCTGTATTCCTATAATTGTATATATTTTTTGGTAGCTCTGCATATTCCAAGAGGTGGAGAAGAGCCAAACTACCTCCAAGGGAGAGGAAATAATGTTTTTTTTTTTTTGGCCTCTCTGCCTTTTCATTAACACCTAGAGCAAATCCCCAGCCTTCCGATGTTTAGGAAGCTAATGGAAGTATCTGACCCAACTTCCAAGGATTGCTGATTTTTATTTCATGAGCTGGACAAAATTTTCATGACTGATTATGTGCCAAGCTCCAATGTTGATTACATAACCATCTGCAACAGGAATATTCAGTAACAATGGATCCAAAAAATTACAGTGCCAGAGAATTAGGACCAAATGGAATATTATGTTTCATCATTAAAATAAATCCCTTTCTCGTCACAGGCATCTCAGGAGGGCTAAAATCTGCTTTTGGATGCTTCCTAAGACTGGCTGGTTTAATGGACATAAAGGAGATGTTTCTGGATTTTTTCCTGGATAAACAATGAGCAGCTAAGTTAATTAGACGTTTGAACCCCTGGGAAGAACACCTTGAAGAGAACCAAGGTCATTTATGCCTGCTTGTCTATGCACAGATGAACAGATCCCAGCTAAGCTGTGCTGGTGCTGTACTGCTTGTTTTAAAATCAGAGGCAAACTCATGTTTCGGAGTGTCCATATTTTCTCTAGGACTCACTTAACATATTTACCCAGGGTGGTGCTGAGGTCTTTGAAATTAGATCAGATGCTCTTAATTTGCAATGACTATGTTTGGAAATAGGAAATTACGACTCATCTTTGAAGACATTGAATCCTTCACCTAGGTGCATGATTTTTTAACAGTTGAGTGTAAAAAACATGAACTGTTTTTCCTATGTTCTCATCCCACCCACAACAATCAACACAGAAGACTTCTATGACCAAACGTGTGAAGGTTCCCCTACCACACATACCAAGCAAGCATCAGTTTGCAGTAGACACCAGCTGAGTATCTTCCAATTCAACTCAGTTCTGACACAGCCTAGTTGAAGACAGCATCAGGTTCCACAGGGTGAGGGCTCCGTCCCACAAGACAGCCCCTGCCTCCAAAGCCAGGTGCAAGCCCCAGGTTATTTTGCCTGTGCTTCTGACTGCCCAGCTGCAAGTCAGGGTTTTTATGGACCCCTCTTTGGGTTTGATTAATTTGCTACAGTGACTTGCAGAAGTCAGGGAAACAGTTGTTTATCAGCTTATTTTAAAGAATATTACAAAGAATGCAGATAAACAGATTCATACAGTGAGACATGGGGGAAGGGGCACGGAGCTCCCATGCCCTCCCTAGTGCACCACCCTCTAAGAACCTTCGCATGTTCAACGCTCTGGAAGCTCTCTGCTGTTAGTCTTTTTGGTTTTATATGGATGCTTCATTACAGAGGCATAATTGATTAAATTATTGGTGATCAACTTATTCTTCAGTCTCTCTCTCCTCCCTGGAGGTTGGGAGTGGGGCTGAAAGTCCCAAACCATCTAGTTGTGCCTTGGTCTTTCCATTGACCACCCCCATCCTGAAGCTACCTAGGCCTGCCAGCCATCAGCCAACTCATTGGGATACAAGAGACATCACTTTGGAACTTTTAAGGATTGAGGGGTTGTATGCTAGGAAACAGGGTTGAAGATTTTTCTTAGCCTGATTGTGTTGCCATAAAGGAATACCTGAGGCTGGCTAATTTATAAAGAAAAGAGGTTTATTTGGCTTATGGTTCTGCAGGCTGTACATGCATGGCGCCAGCATCTGCTTCTCCAAGGGCCTCAGATGAAAACAGTGGAAGATGGAGGGGAGGTGGTGTGTGCAGAGATCACACGGCGAGAGAAGGAAGTAAGAGGGCTAGTGGGAGGGGCCAGCTTTTGTCAACAACCAGTGCTTTGGGAATGAAGAGTGAGGACCCATTCACTCCTGCAAGATGGGCATCAACCATTCATGAGGAATCCAGCTCCACGGCCCAAACCCTCCCACCAGGCCCCAACCTCCAACATTGGGGATCAAATTTTAACTTGAAACTTGGTGGGGCCAAACAAACCATATACAAGCGATATCAAAGATCAACTCTGCATGTTTTATAATATCACAACAGTGCATGCCATCGGCCTGAGGAGACCTGAGTTTCAGAGAAACTGAATTTAGAGATTCTTTCATCTCACCCTCATCTCAAAAAGGAAAATAAATCATTGTGTGTAAAAGACACCTGCACTTGTATGTTTACCACTGCATGATTCACAACCGCAAAGATACAGAACCAACCTAAATGCCCATCAGCTGATGAGTGGGTCCAGAACACATGGCACATATACACCATGGAATACTGTTCAGCCATAAAATATAACAAAATAATGTCTTTTGTAGCAACTAGGATGAAGCTGGAGGCCATTATTTTAAGTAAATTTACTCTAGAATAAAAAAAAAAAAAACAGATACCACATTTTTCACTTATAAGTAGGAGCTAAGCTATGGGTATGCAAAGGCAAACAGAGAGGTAAAATGAACATTGGAGACTCAGAAGAGAGAGATCATGGGAGGGGGATGAGGGATGAAAAATTACCTATGGGGTACAATGTACACTGTTTGGGTGATGGGTTCAGTATACTATAAGCTCAGACTTCACTGCTATAGAATTCATCCATGTGACAAAAATACCACTTGTACCTCTAAAGCTATTGAATTAAAGAAAGAAAGAAATAGTAGAACCAAATAAAAGTTGCTTAACATATGAGAAAATAAAGATAGAAAGCTTTCACATAGAATCTTGCATCTTTTAGCCTTGACATGATCAGCTGTCACTAAGCAGAGGTTGCTCAGGTAGGCGAATGGGTGCCCCCCCAGGCAGCCCTGTGCCCACCACCACCTCCTGCTCCTGGTCCCTGAGGCTGAGTGTCATTTGCCATTTTTCACGGTACCTGTGTTGCTGCTTTCTCATTCCTGATCCCTTCACTCAATCACATCCCCTTCTTGGCTTTGCATGCTTTTGGATTTTCAACCTTCTAAATATATGGTCTTCTTTAAGGTTCCATCTGTCTTTAAAATTCTGCCATTCTGTCTCTAAAGATCATGCAGCAGGCCTCTTGAAAACATGGAGTCTCTGACATGATGACTTCAGTGCCATGTTTCTTGAGGGAATGGCTGCTTCCTGATGGTGCTTCATCAAAAGCCACCTGCCCCCCTTATTTGAGTGACTAACTTGAAGCATGGAATGGAAAGCAATGAACTGGACGGGTGCATCATTTGGTTTGTATTCCTCTAAAGCAAACAGCTCTAACTCACCCTGGCTTGGGCTGAAGTTGAAATCTATTGGTCACATGATGACTGAAAAGACTAGAGTTAGGTGAACTCTTGATCCAGGGGTTCCCATGAAGGCACTGGGCTCAAGTTCTCTTCATTCAGTGGCTATTATCTTCCCTTTTGGCTCTGAGATCAAACTCCACTTGTCAAATGACTGCCAGTGGCTCAAGTCCCTCATTGTTTCCAGTTTAAGCCTGGTGGAAAAGAGAGTATGTTTCCCTCCTCAAAGGGCCCACTAAAGTCTCACTGTCTCTCTCTGACTCCAATCGTGCCACGCCTGTTCTTTAACCAATTTCCATGTCCATGGGAATGAGACTTACTAGTTGGTCAGTCCTGTGTGCCATGCCCTCTCCTGCAGTCAAGGGTAGAGTCAGTCTCACTGGACATTCATGGACTGGGAGTGGGAAGGGGTGATTTCCTACAAGAGAACAGAGAAAAATTGTCCAAAAAACAGAGAATGGATGCAGTGTATCAAAAATCATATGTGTCCATCCATTACATTTGGTTATCTTTTGCCTGGAACAAGTTATCAGAAGGCTCTGAGTACATAGAAACCATTGTTCTTAAGAGTGAGGGCATCCACCCTGTAATCCTAGCACTTTGGGGGTCCAGTGCCGGTGGATCACCTGAGGTTAGGAGCTTGAGAGCAGCCTGACCAACATGGTGAAACCCTGTCTCTACTAAAAATACAAAAATTATTTGGGCGTGGTGGTGCGTGTCTGTAATCCCAGCTACTCAGGAGGCTGAGGCAGGAAAATCGCTTGAACCCAGGAGGCAGAGGTTTCAATGAGCCAAGATCATGCCACTGCACTCTAGCCTGGGCAGCAGAGTGAGACTCCATCTCAAAAAAAAGAAAAAAAAAAAAAGAGGGCATCATCATGCTTGAATCACTAGCAGTGAAATTGAAATAAATTATTCATAAAATATATTTTTCATCAAATACACAAAATTACTACAACCTCTCAATTTAGTAAACAGTTTTTTTTAAAGCAGCATCAAATGAGTGGTTTGACATTAGAAAGACCAAGAGGTATTCTGAATATTTCATCTTCCAGCAGGTTGTCTGACAAGTGTCGGGAGCTGCGGAGTGGTCTTCCTTTGGAGAAGTTCCACGTGTGCGATAGTGATGATGATGGCAGCGTAGCATTTGGGAAAGCACTCAATACATTAGCTAGCGGCATACACTCCATGCATTCACTACTCAGTGCTTTAGATGCACATACCTTTATTCATTCAGTCATTCATTTAATAGTTTTTGAATATCTAATGTGTCAGGATTTACAGAAACTTTTTCTATAAAGGGTAGGTAGTAAATATCTTAGACTTTGCAGGCTACATACTGACTCTATCACGTAATTTTCTTTTCCTCACCAACTGTTTAAAAATGTAAAAATCATTCTTAGTTTTGGGGCCACACAAAAACAGTCAGTGAGCTAGATTTGGTGTGCAGGTATTATTTGCTGAACACCTCTAGAATGCAGGTGATATGGATTATTGATGGAATAAAAAAGATGATCTCTGCCCTTATGAAATTTTAATTCTAGTGTTCATTAAATTCTCAGAAAAATCCTATTGTATTTATCATTTAGTTCGCTTTCATAGATAAGGAAAGAGAGTAGCTGTGCAAGGTCACAGAATTGGTAAGAAGAAAAGCTGGGCAATGATCTGACTCCCAGGCTTACACTTGTGAGCTTTGTGTTTTGCTCCATTACTGGCTGCACCATTCTCCAGGATGGCCTCAAGTCAATTAATTCAGCAACGATAATAGAGAGTCTACATGTGGGAGGCACTTCGATATGTAAAGGAGGGTGGGGAAGGTGGTGTTCCAGGAACACAGACTGAAAGGTCCAAGGAAAGCCAGAAGCCAGGAATAGAAGGCATTTGAATAAAAATGGCAAATGCTTTCAAGAGGCCAGGTGAAGTGGGGATTGAAATCTTGCCACTGGTCCAGGAGTGGTAACTCATGCCCATAATCCCAACACTTTGGAAGGCTTGCTTGAGCTCATGAGTTCCAGACCAGCCCGGGAAACATGGAAAGACACTTTCTCTACAACAAATAAAAAATCAACCGACCACAGTGGCTCATGCCTGTAGTGTTGGCTACTCAGGAGGCTGAGATGGGAGAATTGCTTGAGCTGAGGAGGTTGAGGCTGCAGTAAGCCATGATCACACACTCCAGCCTGGTGGACAGACCAAGACTGTGTCAAAAAAAAAGGAAAGAAGGAAAGAAGGAAAGAAAGAAAGAGAGAAAGAGAGAGAGAGAAGAAAGAGAAGAAAGAAAGAAAGAAAAGAAAGAAAGAAAGAAAGAAAAGAAAGGGAGGAAGGAAGGAAGGAAGGAAGGCAGGAAGGAAGGAGACAGGAGTTAGAAACATGGAGTCTTCTTGTGCCGGTGATAAGAGCTCTTTGGATGGAGATAGGATGAAGTCAATTCAGGGTGGATTCAGGAGAGAATGAGAATGAGAGGAGGTAGAGGTGTGTAGGTAGACACTCAAATATTTTTGAAGACTGGCTGTGAAGAGGAGGGGAAGGATAGAATAGACTCTGAAGGAGTGTGTGAGGTGGACAGAGTTTCTTCTTTTAAAGGTAGAAGATACTAAAATATTTTTGCAGGTTAATAGAATATATACCAAGATGAAGGGGATGGTGAAGATATAGGAGGGGCAGAGAACAAGAGGGTCAGTGGGGTCCCTCATGAGGATGAGGGGGTTGAGGTGCACTGCAAGCAGAGCAGTGGGCCTTTTGCACAGATGGGGAAGGACCCTTCCTCAATTGTATGAGGACAGAGAGAGAGGAAGCAGCAATGCTGCAAGGTTGATAGACTTGGTAGATGGAAGATGAGAGTCTCTGTTTAGTGGCTTCTGAGGATTGCATCTTTCTCGAGTGCAGTGTTATGTCCCTGAGCCAATGTGTCCAGAAGGATGGAAGTTCAGTCTGCATAGGATAAGAGAGTGAGACTGAGCTGAACATGTGCAAATTGCCAACTTCTCTTATTTTCTGCTTTTATTCTTTGCTGAAAATCTTTTTCATGAGTTTGGCACACAAAAGAAGCTTGCTTTTTTAAAAAAAAAAGAAGCATGATGTTCAAAGCACAGCATTCTCACGTCACAGAACTGAATAGGCTGATAGCACTTGGGATTTTGACATTCTGAATTAGGAATTGTGAGCCAAGTGTCTAACATCCAAGGTCTCAGCAAAATAATTCCTACTGCATGAGTCTTCTTGAGTCAAATTTACAAAAATCTTTAAAGAAATTTATCTAAAGCAAGTACCAAACCTAAAACCCATGCACATCCAATCTGCATTGAACCATCCACCTATGCTGCTCACAGCTCAATGTGTCTGTCTCTGCCACACAGATGGCCTCAACAGCAGGTGAAAAATAAAATATCCCTGCTGAATTCAAATGTGACTCCTACTAATATTAGGGCTGTTTTTTTTTTTCTTAGAGAGTCAACCACTGAAGTTTAGTTCTTTATATTTTTCATATCATCTAACCCGACCTCTAATTCTGCTGGATGATAGAAATAGAAAAAAATTTGCCATGTATGGTGGCTCATTCCTGTAATCTCAGTAGTCTGGGAAGTCAAAGCAGGAGGATTGCTTGGGACCAGGATTTCGAGATCAGCCTGGGTAACATAGCCAGACCCCATCTCTAAAAAAAATTAAAAAATAAAAGTTACCCTGGTATGGTAACATGTACCTGTACCCCCAGCTACTCTGAAGGCTGAGGCAGGAGGATTGCTTGAGCCCAGAAATTCCAGGTTGCAGTGAGCTATGATCGTGCCACTGTACTGCAGCCTGAGTAACAGAGCAAGACCCCATTTCTGAAAAATAAAAAAAAAAAATAGAAAATTAAGATTAGTTTGTGTTCCGAGTCAGATTTTTAAAAATTTTTTTGCTTTATGGTGAGAAATGCAAAATACAAAGAACAAAACTCCTAGGAATTAAATAAATAGGAGATTCATCTATGTGAATTATGGAGTCCAGGGGTTGAACAGGACCTCAGGTTCATGGCTGAACCTCTTCTTGATGTAAGAATCCCTCCTTCATCAGCCTCCACATAAGGCCAGTCAGGCTGGACCCGACTCTATCAGTGATGAGGTGCTCACACCACTGTGATCTGTCTTTCTCTTCTTAAAGAGTTCTTCACGTGGAGTGACTTTAGTTTTCCCATTACTTGCTCATCTTTCACTGCTGAGTTTTGTGGAATGGTGGAAACTTCCTTAAACAGAAGTTATCCTCTTCTGTGGGAAAATGGTTATTTTGCCATTTATGTACTATCCCCAGCAGAAGGGGGGCGTGGGCTGTAAATTATTCGGTCCTGGGTTTGAGTTGCATCCCACTCTTGCTGTGGCGTGACTTTAGGAAAGTTATTTATTTTCTCCGAGCCTCAATTTCACATCTATAAGACAAGATGGTTCCACTGCCTGCCTTGAAGGACTATTGTATGGACTGAGTTTTGTAACACAAAGGTTAAAATACAGTACTCTGAAGTGTTCTACCCCACCTCCCATAATAAATCAGTTTCTTTTTCTGTGACCTTGGGCAAGCTCCTTCATCCTTTAGAACATCTGCTTCCTTGTATACAAAATACCCACCCCTATGATGGGGTTGTAAGGTTCAATGTAAACTGCTTAGAGCCATGCCTGGCACAATTGTAAATTCTCAGTAGACATGTAATATTGATTTTTAGTTGGTCACTTAACTAAATTAATAAATAATTAACAATTATTAATATTTTGCTGTTCTTTATAGGATTCTGGTGACTACTTTATCTTCAACCAGACCTTCAGCAGGTGTAATATCTTCTTGTTATAATTAACAATTGCATGTAGAAAATTAATTAGTAATCATCCATAATGAATAGCTGATTTTCCCCTAGTTAATAGAAGAAATTATTGTGATTTTCAATCGGGCCTTCATTGACAGTTTTGCTAGAATTCTCCTTAGCAAAGATTTATAGACAACCTTGAAATGAAAAAACTAAAGGAGGCTGTTGGTTTGGTTTTGTAGACGGGAATAAAAGAATGTGGCTTTGTTTCCAGAGCTCCTGAAAGAAGGAGTGTGGCCAAAGAAGCTGCTACCGTCTTGCACATTAATGACATCCAGAATTTTGGTCTATGTGTGAGTTAGTGCAGGGATGCCCAGGAACATTTGTTTCCAGCACTCTGTTCCTTTTTTTCCCCCCATCATTAATTCGATTTTTTGTTTGTTTGTTTGTTGTTTTGTTTTTTTGAGACAGAGTCACACTCTGTCACCCAGGCTGGAGTGCAGTGGCACCATCTCAGTTCACTGCAACCTTTGCTTCCCAAGTTCAAGCAATTCTGCTGCCTCAGCCTCCTGAGTAGCTGGGACTACAGATGTGCACCACCACTTCTGGCTAATTTTTGCATTTTTAGTAGAGATGGGGCTTTACCATGTTTACAGGCTGGCCTGGAACTCCTGGCCTCATGTGGTCTGCCTGCCTCAGTCTCCCAAAGTGCTGGGATTATAGGTATGAGTCGCCATGCCTGGCCTACCATCATTAATATCAATAAGACCAGGATTTGCTAAGACTGATCTGTGTGCTCAAGATAATTCTACCTGTTTTCTCAGAAGACTTTTCTGGAAAGCCTTGCCATCTTTTGGCTTTGTTATAAAATGAAGTTTCAGAGTTATATCTCATGAATGTTCGTGGGAAGCTATAATAAACAGTATTGAACAGTAAAACTAAAACACAGTTAACTGATTCCCATCCTACACCTGCATTTTCTTAGTGAGCACCAGACTTCAACTTCATATCCCAAAATCAATTCATCCTGATAGAACTTTATGGATCTCTGAAGGCAAATGGCCCTTACTTTTGCAACTCTGATTATCTGAGCCTATCCTGCTTACTTTTATTGGTTAGAGACATCTACAAATGAAAGCTGTCATCCAAGTCCTTTGCATTTCAGGTGTTTGCATATTCTTGACAACTTAAAATTTGGCTTGAGCATCAACTGAATAACATGGTTGTCATATTCAATGTGTCATATCCAAAGGGAGGACAGAGGGATTTGTACAATCTCAATACATTGCAACCAGAGAAAAATTTTTCTGGGCTGATCTATGTCTTTTCTGACTAGATAATTACGGAATGATGGATACTACTGCTATGATCTTCCTTTCATATTTGGACCAGATGGGCCATCCATCACCTCATCTATCCATCCATTTGTCCATCTATTCATCTATACATCCATCTGTCCATCCATTTATCCATCCATCTATCCATCCATCCATCCATCCATCCATCCATCTATCCATCCGTCTGTCTGTCCGTCCATCCTTCTGTCAGTCCATCTATCCATCCATCCATCCATCCATCCATCCATCCATCCATCCATCTGTCTGTCCGTCCGTCCTTCTGTCAGTCCATCCATCCATCCATCCATCCATCCATCCATCCATCCATCCATCCATTCATCCATTCATCCATCCATGGCTTTGTATGACCAGATTAACAAGTAAGTAGAATTCATTTTAATATATGCATTTGTACAAATAGTTCTCTTGTTCCAGATCAGACCTGGAAAGACGACAATTTATTTGACAATTCTTCTTCGGTGTTTCACAGGCACCACAAAGTGAATATTTAT
The DNA here is from genome assembly GCF_037993035.2 of Macaca fascicularis. Lineage (NCBI taxonomy): Eukaryota > Metazoa > Chordata > Mammalia > Primates > Cercopithecidae > Macaca > Macaca fascicularis. The sequence goes on along the minus strand of NC_088393.1, from coordinate 35,628,475 downwards.
AAAAACAAGATACATAAAATTTCTTTCTGAAAATTTATTTCTCCTTGAGTGTTTACATTTCAGCAAGTAGCATAATCATCCTCCTACTTGCTCAAACCAGAACCTGAGAATCATTCTTGGCTTCTACCGCCTTCTCACACCAATGTCCAAATCCTTTTGATTCATTTATCACTTGTCCACTTCTCTCTGTTCCTACTATTGCTACCCTCATACAGGCCATTAGCATCTCATGAATGCATTTTTTAAATAGGTCTTGTGGTTTGCAGCACCTTAGATGGCTCACTTTGATCCCTGTCTCCTGGAATTCATGCCCACATGACATATTCTCCCCCTTGAGTTTGGTTTGGATGTGGTGACTTGTTCCTAATGAATAGAATATGGCAAAAGTGACAAGATGCAACTTCTGAAGCTAGACTATGAAAGACCATGATTTCCATCTTGCTCACCTACTCTCCCTCTGGCTCCTCTCCTTGTTTAATCTGAGGTCATAGGCAGCTGTGCTGTCAGCTCCCATATGGCCTCTGATCAGCAGTCAGTGAAATACCGAGGCCTTTAGCCCAACAGCTGCAAACGACCATGATTTAATTTAGAAGCAAATCCTTTTCCAGTGGAGTCTTGAGGTGACTGCAGTCCTGGATGACACTTGGTAGCCTTGAGGGTGACTGAGCTGGAGGATCCAGGAAATTTGCCCCCAGATTCCTGACCCATAGAAGCTGTGAGACAGACAATAAATGCTGCTGTTCTAAGGCACTACGTTTTGGAATAATTCCTAACATGGCAATAACAACTAATACAGCACCCTAACTAGGCTTCCCACACCCACACCTGCTGTCCATCACACTGTAGCCAAAGGGATGCAAATAACATGTAAATCTGATTATTGCTGAAACTCCTTCCATGGCTCCTCATTGCCTTCAGGATATACCCAAAAGTTTTCAACATTTGGACAAAGATCTTTTTTGACTGCCCCGCAGTCTCGGTTCCCCCCATTTCTCTTCTTGGTTTCGTTCTCCACCAGTCTTCTGCAGATTCTCCTGGCCTCATGGTCATTCTCATTTCTAGACCATCACACTTGCTCTTTCTCCTGCTGGAAGCTTCCTTTCGTTTTTCTCTTTACCTGGCTACCTTGGAGCCATCCTTTATATTTTAGCCTAACCCAAGGAAGCCTTTCTTTCCTGACCTCACCTGTAGACCAGGTGGAGAGCTGCTCTCTCACTTCCACAGCACCCTGTGATTACTCTATTGTAATGCTGTTCACGTGTAGTTGTGAAGATTTCTTTACTTGCCTCTTACTCAACCTGTAGGTTCGTGACATCAGGAATGATGTCAACTTTGCTCCTTGCTTTCCCTGAGCACCTCACAGAGGCCTGGAACATAGTGGGAGCTCACTGTGCATCTGTTGAAGGGAGAAAAGAAAGGTTAGTTCCTTCACAAGGGACAATTTGATTGTTCAAACATTTTGTGGGTACCTCCAGCTGTACTTGCCCTGCACTCATGGAAACTTTAACCTTTAAGTTTCTATTGGCCAGGCCTGACTGTGACTTCATCCCTTCAACCACCATAACTGTGGTTAATAAGTAAGGGAATAATAGAAGAAAGGATGACTATTTTGGATAGAAAAAAAATGATGCCTCTTCTCTGTGAAATATTGAAACTTGTTTTAGGGACAATGGCAGAGCATAGCTCACAGCTGGTCCTGCCTGTCTGCACATTCCGCCACCAGCAAGAAAGGGCTCCTTGTTTCTACAATGCTGCAGGCCCACCATGCAGAGAATGCTGAGACAAGTCCAGCCAGGGATGCAGTGTTGGTCAGTGCTTTGCTTTGCTTAGGGCTTTTGGTTTCATGAGAAATTGGTCTCAGTTATGACTTGAGTGGCAGACTTGGAGTATGTGAAATCTTATCACTTATGAAGTTTAATCTTCCAACAAACTCTACCAGCAAGGTATGTTGGCCAACACTGACAGAGCAGAGTGAATAATTTCCACAATATGTGACACTTAGTGAAGATCATAGGGACATTGCGATTTGAGATTTTATATGGGGTGTGAATATTTTATGTACTTACATAAGTCAGTACAATTAACACACAAGCAAATCCAAAATGGTATGTTTTCTGGCTGAACCAGGAGACTGCTAATGTGGGAGGCAGCTATGCCCTATATTATGCCCTGATTATTTTCCAAATTCAAATGACCCTCATTGTGCAGATGTGTTGGAGCTGCCACTTGGCCCTGTCACCAGCATAAGAGAGTGTGTCAAACACTTTGATTAGACCACACAGTGCTATTGTGTTGAAGACGTATTGCACAGGATTGTGCAGGGTGTTAGGAAAAGACCACCACCACTGACCAGGTTATAAAGGAAACTAACAAGCTGGCCTCTGACATAGTCTACAAGTTTATGGTAATCAGAGAATACAGGTGTGGATTGACTTTCACTTTTTAGGTAAAATATAGATGTGTAGGCCTTGTGCTTAGAAAATACAGCTGGTCTCAATGTAATGTAAAATAATTTTCTGTTACACGGACCACCTGCATTTGCATATGCAGATATAATTTAAGTAATTTTTATAGCTTTCATTCCATCTATCTATTAGTTTATTCATCTAATATTTATTGGATGTTTACTAAATGTTAACGTAGCCCATGGCAGTTAAGTGAATGTATCAGTCAGCCTAGGCTAAGTTATGCTATAGTAATAAATATCCTCCACCATTTCAATTCATCGTAAGCTCACATGTATCATGGGTTGATGTGGCTCTGTTCCATATTATATTCATTCCAGGACCACGAAGAAGGAGCAACCTTTATCTGATACATGCATGGCTTCATGTGCCATGGCAGACCATGTGATGGCTCTCAAAATTTTGTTCGGACGTGGCTGCTCACATTCCGTTGGTTAAAGCAAATCATGCCACCATGCTTGCTGTCAGTGGAGTAAGATGTACAAGCCTCCTATGATGACTCCCTCTCTTTCATAGTAGAAACAGTGAATTTTTTGAATAAATAATATGATCCACATTCACATAAGCAACAGGAGAGTTTGAATGAGGAATTCTCAATGATAGAATGATTGGTTTTGATAATTAATTTGGCTTATTACACAGGGAGACGTCATGACATGGGAAGAACTTAAGTAAGTCTACCAAGAAATGGATTTTATCAAAAGCATTGCCTTGATTATTTTTTCCTCAAATAGAGGTTTCTCCCATGCTCTGACTCTACCTAGCACTGATTTTTAGGATTCATCCAGACGGAGTTTGTAGAAGCACAAATATTCCAATTTCCTTGGTGCAGGGCAAAAGACAAAAGCTGAAAATTTGAAAATAAGTTTTTTTCTGGAACGTGCAATTTAGATGCTGAGTTTGTTATTCTACTGGGATGGTATCTTTTGACTCTGCGCAAACTTTTCATGCTTGCAAGCAATTCACTCCTTAAAGAAGTAAAGTCATGAATCCTCACACTATCAAATTTAATTTAAGTTGTTCATTGCTGATTTTCAGTGTAAAGCTGGCAAAGTTTATTACTCAACCTACAGAAAAAGTGATGACAGTGCATGTATTTTTATGGCATAAATGGGATTTTATTTATTCTTTATGCAAAACAAAGTAGCCGGTATAATTAGACAGTAATTTGTAACTTCCAGTGTAAACATTTTAGGAACAGTAGTATCAAAAGTGAGTGCTAATTAGAGAGCTGTTAGAGAAAATATAAGTGGTAACAGATTGACAAACTATACCAAACAGCAGGCTATTTATAACTCCATGCTGTTTTAAATTCTCTTTTGTTTAACAGTCTTTGGACTACTCATAAGAGGGGAGAGCTTCACGACTTGATTTGCAGTTTAATGTCCATAAATATAACAAAGCATTGCAGACATGCTGCAGCGCTGGCTAGCTGTGATAATTAAAGAGTACCATTAACTGGATGACTTTCTAACTGTGTCATTTGAGATTCTAATATCTTTTATGTCTCATCTTCTCAAAGAAAGTAATAAATCCAAGCATTATTTAATTACGTTTTTAACAATAAAGGGTACTCTAATCAGCAACCTTTCAGGAGCCCTTGCGATATAGTCATTTACTCAAATGATGAAAAAAGTCAAGAAATCATCTGCGGGAGTGAGATGGTGCATCCCAGGCATTTATCTGGGCTGCTGTGGAGTGGGTAGACCCTCAACCTCTAGTTTAATTTGCAAAGCTCTTGTTTAAGATAGTGACAGGAGGCTGAGGCGCGATTCGCTGCGCGGTTTATAGCCTTCTCCTGAGCCTCTTTGTAAAAAAGGAAGAAAAAACAAATGATCCTTACTGCAAAAGCTGGTGAATGACAATGTGTAAGAGTTTATGTCATCTTCCATGTCATCTTCCAAGGAAACAACTAGGAGAGTCCTGGCAACCACTAATCTGCCTTCTGTTTCAATGGGTTTGCATATTTTGGACATTTCATATATATGGAATTATAACTATGTGGCTTTTTAATATCTGGCTTCTTTCAGTTAGGCTTATTTGTGTTGTAATATACATGAGAATTTAACTCCTTGCTTATTTTAAACATTGTATAATGCTTAAATAATATTCCATTGTATGGATACACCACATTTTGTTTACCCATTCCTCAGTTTATGGACATTTGGGTGGTTTCCACATTTAGTATAATCTGAATAATGCTGCTATGAATGAGCATTCGTGTACAAGTTATTGTGTGATCATATGTTTTTAGTTCTCTTTGGTGTACATCTAAGAGTGGAATTGTTCGGTCAAATGATAATTCCATATTCCACTTCATGAGGAACTGCAAAGCCATTCACAGCAGCTGTGCCATTTTACATTCCTACCAGCAGGGTATGAAGGCTCCAGTTTCTCCACATTCTTACCAACAATTGTTCTCCCCTCCCCTCCCCTCCTCCCCACCCCCTTCCTTCCCCTCCCCACTCAGCTCCCTTCCCTTTCCTTTCCTTTCTTTTCTGGATTAGAGCCATCCTAGTGAGTGAAAAGTGGTGTCTTGTGGTTTTGATATGCATTTTCCTCATGCCTCATGGTGTTAAGTGAGGCATCTCTTCATGTGCTTATTGGCCACATGTGTATTTTCTTTGGAGAAATATCTATTCAAGTTTGTTGGCCGTTTAAAAATTGGGTTATTTTGTTGCTGTCATTGAGTTGTAAGAGCTCTTTATTCTGTGAACTAATTCCTTATCAGACACGTGATTTGTAAATATTTGGCTTAATTCTGTAGGTTTTCATTTGACTTTATTGATATTATTTTTCAATGTACAAAAATCTTTAATTTTTAGCATGCGAGATTTTATCTGCTTTGCTTTTGTTGTTGTACTTTTGGTATCATACCTTAAAATTTTTCACTAAATTCAAGGTCATAAAAACGTACTCCTATATTTTATTCTAAAAGTTTCAAAGTTTTAGCTTATATTTAGATCTTTGACCCATTTGGAATTAATTTTTAAATATACATTTCTGTGAGGTAAAATAATTTTATTCTTTATTCTACATGCTTTTTATTTATTATAGCCTCAAAGTAAGTTCTGAAATTGAAATGTGTGAGTCCTCCAATGTTTTCCTTCTTTTTCAAGATTATTTTGACTATTTGGGCTTACTGTCCATTTCATATACATTTAAGAATCAGCTTGTCTATTTCTGCAAACAAAAAGTTGAACTTTTGATAGAAATTGCATCGACAGACACGGGTAGTATTGCCATCTTGACAATATCTCTTCCAATCTGTGAAGAAGGGATGTCTTTCCAGTTTTAAAGGGTTTCCTTTGATTATTTTAATAATGTTTTCAATGTTTCAGTGTATAAATCTTGCAGTTTCTTGGTTAAATTTATTTCCAGTATTTTATTCTTTTGGATACTATCATAATGAATGGAATTGTCTTCTTACATTCAATTTTGGCTTATTCATTGCAAGTGTGTAGAAATAAGCTGGATTTTGGATGTCGATGTTGCAACTTGGTGCTTTGCTGAGTTTATTGGCTCTAATAGTTTTCCTATGGATTCTCTAGAATTTTCTGCATTTAAAATTATATCATCAATTAACATAGATAATTTACTTCCTCCTTTCCAATTTGAATGCTTTTCGTTTCTTTCTTTTTTTTTTTCTTTCCTTTTTGCCTTGGCTAGAACTTATAGCACAATGCTTAATAAATAGAAGTGGTAAGAACACATAGCTTTGTCTTATTCCTGATCACAGAATCTTTTACAGTCTTTTACCATTAAGTATATTAGCTGTGAGTTTCTCATAGATTCCCTTTATAGGGTTGAGGAAGTTTCCTTTTATTTCTAGCTTGTGAAAGATTCTCATAGTAAAGGAGACCGATTTTCATCAAACATTTTTTTCTGCATCACTATGGATTTAATTGCTCTCCCCCCATGCCCACAATGTCTAGCCTGAAGCTTTAACCCTCAATGCAACCGTATTTGGAGGTAGAGCCTTTAAGAGAGTAGGTAAGGTTAAATGAGGTTATAAGAATGGGGCCCTACTCCAACAGGCTTTGTGTCTTTATAAAAAGCAGAGAAGACACCGGAAGTGTACATGCTCTGAGGAAAGGCCACATGAGGACTCAGTGAGAAAGTGGCAAATGGAGGCCAGGACGGAAGGCCTCACCAGAAACCAACTCTGCCAGCCCTGTCTTCCTGGGACTTCCAGCCTCTAGAGTTGTGGGAAACACGTTTCTGCTGCTTAAGCCAGCCAGGCTGTGGTGCTCTGTTACAGCAGCGCAAACAGACTAATGCACACATCCATTGAGATGATCATGTGTTTTTCCTTCCTTCTATTAACTTGGTGTGTTACATTGTTTGGTTTTAATACATCCAACCACTCACCCTTGCATTCCTGGGATAAATCCCACTTGGTCATATTATACAACCTTTTTATATGCTGCTGGATTTTGTTTGCTACATTAAAAAAAACCTATTATTATTGACATACAAAAAGCCGTACACATTTAATGTATGCAAATTGTTGTTTTGATAAGTATATACCCATGAAACTATTGATACAATCAGTGGCCATAAATATACACATCACCTCCAAAAGATTTCTCCCTCTCTCTTTCTTTATTCATTTTTGGTGATAAGAAAACTGAAATTGAAATCTAAACTCTTAGCAAACTTTTAAATATATAATACAGATTTTCTTTTTTTTTGAGACAGAATCTAGCTCTGTCCCAGGCTGGAGTGCAGTGGCGGGATCTTGGTTCACTGCAACCTCCGCCTCCTGGGTTCAAGCTGTTCTCCTGCCTCAGCCTCCCGAGTAGCTGGGATTACAGGCACCTGCCACCATGCCAGGTTAATTTTTGTATTTTTGGTAGAGATGGGATTTCACCATGTTGGCCAGGCTGGTCTTGAACTCCTGACCTTGTGATCCCACCGCCTCAGTCTCCCAAAGTGCTGGAATTACAGGTGTGAGCCACCGCGCCCGGCCCAGGATTGTTAACCTATAAGGTACGAAGCGCTGTGCAGATGCACTGCGCAGTAAGAAATCCAAGACTTTCTCATGATGCATAACTGCAACTTTGTATCCTTTGACCAACACTTCCCCATTTCCCCTCCACCCCAACCTGGCAACCATCATTCTACTCTCTGCTTCTGTGAGCCTGGCTGTTTTAGATTACTTATATGAGTGGATCATGTAGTATTTGTACTTTTCTGCCTGGCTTATTTCAAATAGCATAATGTGCTTCAGGTTTGCCCATGTATTACCAATGGCAGGATTTCTTTCTTTGTTAAGGCTGAGTAATATTTCATTGAATGTAAACACCACATTTTTTCTTTATTCATTTTGCCATTGATGAAAATTTAGGTTGTTTTCATGTCTTAGCTATTGTGAAGAGTGCTGCAAAGGACATGTAAGTGCTAATATATCTTCAAGATTCTGATCAATGCCTTTGTATATGTACCTAGACATGGGATTACTGGACCATATGGTCATTCTATTAACAATTACTTTTGTGGAAGCTCCATATCATTTTCTCTTGTGTCTGTGCCAATTTACATTTCTACCAACAGTGCACAAAGATTCCTTTTTTCTCCATATCTTTATCAACACTTATCTTTTTTTTTTTTTCAAAGTAGGGCTAACTCATAGGCAGTGTGCCTAGTGTTAACCAATACTTGTCCTTTGTATTTTTGATAATAGCCATTTAAACAGGTGTGTGGTGACATATCATTGTGGTTTTGATTTACATTTCCTTGATGATTAGTGATGTTGGTTGTCTTTTCACATATCTGCTGCCATTTGTATGTCTTTCTTGAAGAAATGTCAATTGAGGTCTATCTTAGTTCATTTGGGCTGCTATAACAAAATGTTTGAGACTGGGCAACTTATAAACATCAGAAATTTATTCCCTACATTTCTAGAGCAGCAGTCCCCAAGCCTTTTTGGCACCAGAGACTGGTTTCGTGGAAAACAATTTTTCCACAGACTAGGGAGGGGAAGGTTTTGGGATGATTCAAGTGCATTACATTTACTGTGCACTCTATTACTGCTGTTATTACATAGTCACCATGATGTAGAATCAGTGGGAGCCCTGAGCTTATTTTCCTGCAACTAGACGGTCCCATCTAGGAGTGATGGGAGAGAGTGATGGGTCATCAGGCATTCGATTCTCATAAGGACCGTGCAACCTAAACCCCACACATGCACAGTTCACAATAGGGTTCACATTCCTACGAGAATCTAATGCTGCCGTTGATCTGACAGGAGGTAGAGCTCAGCTTTGCTCAGTTGCCCTCCACTCACCTCCTGCTTTGTGACTAGTACTGGTCCATGCCTAGGGGTTGGGGACCCTTGTTCTAGAGGATGGGAAGTCCAAGACCAAGGTACCAGAAGAATTTGATGTCTCCTAAGGGCCTTCTTCCTCATACATGGTGCTTTTTCCCTGTGTTTTTACATGGTGGAAGGGACAAACAAACTCCCCGCCCCCTCCCTTTTTTTTTTCAGGGCATTAATCTATGTTAATCAGGAATATTGGCTTCTAATTTTCTTTTTTTGTAATGTCCTTGTCTGGCAATGCTATCAAGGTAATCCTGGCCTCATTAAAAGTATGTTCCCACCTCCCCAGTGTTTTGGAAAAGTTTGAGAAAGATTGGTCTTAATTATTCATTAAGTGTTCAGTAGAATTCTGCAGTGAAGTCATCTGGTCATCTGGTCCTGGGCTTTTCTGTGCTGGAAACGTATTAATTACTGATTTATCATTTACTTATTATTGGTCTGTTCTGATTTTTTATTTCATGATTCAGTCTTGATTACTTATATGTTTCTGGGATTTTATCCATTGTCTTAGGTTATCCAATTTGTTGACATATAATTATTCATAGTAGGATCTTTTGATCCTTTGCATTTCTGTCATATCAGTTTTATATATTTATATAAATTTATATATATAACTATATAAATATTTGTATTTATATATAAACTAAATTACATATTTATATATTTATATTTATTTATAATTTTGTCTTTTTTCTTAGTCTAGCTAAAGTTTTGTCAATTGTATTTATCTTTTCAAAAAATGAACTCTTACTTTCATTGGCCTTTATTTTTCTAGTCTTCATTTCCTTTATTTCTGCTTTGACTTTTATTATTTCTTTCCTTTTGCTTACCTTGGGCTTCGCTTGTTCTTTGTTCTCTAATTCCTTGAGGTATAACATTGTGTTGTTAATTTGAAATGTATCTTCTTTCTTAATGTGGGTGTTAGTCACTGTAAACTTCCCTCTTAGAAGTGCCATTGCGGAGTCCCTTGCACATTTTGGCATGTTGTGTTTCCATTTTCACTTATCTCAAGATATTTTTTGCTTTTTCTTTTAATTTCTCCTTTGACTCACTGATTTTCAGGAGTATGTTGTTTAATTTCCACAGATTTGTAAATTTTCCAGTTTTTCTTCTGTTATTGTGTTCTGGTTTCATTCCACTATTTCAGAAAAGATACTTAATATGATTTCAGACTTATTAAATTTGGTAAGGTTCATTTTGTGGCCTAACATGTGATCTGTCCTGGAGAATGTTCCATGTGTGATCAACAAGAATGTATTCTGCTACTGTTGGGAGGGAAATTCTGTGTGTGTCTGTCAGGTATATTTGATCTATAGTGTTGTTGAAGTTCTTTATTGATTTTCTGTCTGGAAGATCTATCCATTGTTGAGAGTGGGGTATTGAGTTCTCCTATGATTATTGTATTGTTTTCTATTCTTACTTTCAGTTCTGTTAATATTTGATTTATTTATTTAGGTGCTCCAATGTTGAGTGCTTAAATATTTAAAATTGTTATATCCTGTTGATGAACTGACCATGCTATCGTTATATAATGATCTTCTAGGTCTGTTGTGACCGTTTTTGAGTTAAAGTCTATTTTGTCTTTTATAACCACCTCTGCTCTTTTAAAATTTCTATTTTCATAGTATGTTTTATCATCCCTTTACTTTCAGCCTGTATGTATCCTTAATGATAAATTGTGTCTCTTGTAGAGAGCATATAGTTGGATCTTGTTAGTTTATCCATTTGTCCACTCTATATCACCTAACTGGAGAATTTAATGCATTTAATGTAAAGATAAGTAAGGTGAGGACTTACTTATCTTTGATAGGTAAGGACTTCCTGTTGCCATTTTGTTAATTGTTTTCTGACTGTTTTGTAGTTTCTTTCATATTTTTTTGCTGTCTTTGTGGTTTGATGACTTTATCCCTCATGATTTTGATTCCTTTATCTTTTGTGTATCTAGTACAGGTTTCTTCTTTGGATTACAATGATGCTTACATAAAATATCTTATAGTTATAACAGTCTATTTTAAGGTGATAATTTAACCTCAGTTGCATACAAAGATCTATGTTTTTACTGGTCCCCATAATATTTTATGCTGTTGATGCTACAATTTACATCATTTTATATTGTGTATCTATTATCAGAATATTGCAGCTATGGCTATTTTTAATATTTTTGTCTTTTAAGAAAATAATTAAAAGTGAATTGCATGCTTCTATTACAGTATTATTCTTATTTTTACCATATATTTACATTTACCAGTAAACTTTATACTTTCATATGTTTTCAAGTTACTAATTTGTGTCCTTTTGTTTCAGTTTGAAAACTTGAGACTTTCTTGAAAGGTGCATCTAGTGGTCACGAACTCTCATTATCACATTTGTTTATCTAGGAAAGTCTATCTTTCTTTCATTTCTGGAGGATAATTTTGCCAGATAAAGTATTTGTGGTTGACAGTTTTTTTTTTCCTTCAGTGTTTGAATACATCATCCCACTCTTTCTTGAGCTGCAAGGTTTGGGCACAGCTGCTCAAAGCAGCAGTAGAGCTGGGGTCTACTGCTCAGAGACATATAGAACTACCCTGGCACCCAGGGCCTGTGGCAGTGGCATATTTTCTGTGGAACTGGGAACAGTGTCTGATGCATAGGTGTGTGAAGATTGTCCATGGAGTCGTTGTCTCTGGTGCATGCCATGGTGATTCAGCACTGGTGAACCAAGATGTAGCAGTGTCACAGGCCCTGGGGTGACAGGGCTTAGTGGTGGTCTGGGATCGAGGGCTAGGGCACAGCAGTAGTGCAGCCGTGTGGATGGCAGGTTGCAGTCACAACTCTGACCCTTGGGCATGGGATGCAGAGAAGCTGCCGTAAGGTCCTAGTGATGGCTGGTCAGAGGTGTGACTCATGACCCAGGGGGCTTCATAATGGTAGTTCAAAGTTATGACTCAGTTTCCAGGGGATGGGGCAGGGCAGCAGTAGCATACACCAATGATGGCAGACAGCAGCCAAGAGACAGGCCCCAGAGTGAGGTGCAGGGCAGCACAACTTGGTCACATGGATGGTGAGGCACTGTGGTGTTTTCATTCCAGATCATTGGATGTGGTAATGACTTGGGGATAGTGATTCAACACAGCAGCAGCTGGGGGTGGGGATTCAACACAGTAGAAGCTCCAGGCCCAGGGAAGAGACACAGAAGTAGCTCCATCTTTGGGAGAAGCACTGCAGTGTGCAGTGTACATTCCAGGCAGCTATGTCAGCTGGGCTCAGCATTTGTGATGACTGTGGGATGCTTTTTCTTTTCTTTTCTTTTTTCTTTCTTTTTTTTTTGGAGACAGAGTCTCACTCTGTGGCCCAGGCTGGAGTGCAGTGGTGCGGTCTTGGCTCACTGTAACCTCTGCTGCCTGGGCTGAAGTGATTCTCCTGCCTCAGCCTCCTGAGCAGCTGGAATTACAGGCACCTGCCACTACGCCTGGCTAATTTTTGTAGTTTTAGTAAACACTATGTTTCACCATCTTGTCCAAGCTGGTCTTGACCTCCTGACTTCGTGATCCACTCGCCTTGGCCTCCTAAAGTGCTGGGATTACAGGCGTGAGCCCCTGCGCCTGGCTGACTGTGGGATTCTTGATAGCAAAAGTTTCGTCATTGTGATCTTCAGTTCCAAAGCAATTTTTTGTTTCTGTCTCTTGTTGAAATTACAATTTTTTCATGTATTGTTTGTATGATTTTGTTTAGTTTTCTGTTATTCTTGTAGCTTACCAAGCTTCTAAAATGTGATAATTGTGAAACTTTTCCAGCAATTCATATGTCTTCATTTCTTTAGGTTTTGTTACTCTTGGTCTATTTTGTTGCTTTGGAGGTGTCATATTTCCCTGATTATTTGTGATTGTTGTGGTCTTGCATTGGTATCTGCACATTTCAAGAAGTCACCTCTTCCAGTGTTTACACATTGGCTTCAGCAGGAAAAGTTCTTTACTAATCAGCCTGTCCGGAGTTCTGGATAGGACAGTTGGTGTGGTCCATGGTTGGGCTTGCTGATGGAGTCCTTGGGTAGTCTGGCCTGGTGCCTGGGTCACCACGTGAGCAGTAATGATGCCTTGGTTTTTAGGTGTTGGTCTGTATTCTCAGTATGTGGCCTAGTGCTAGAGTACACTGGGGTGGACCTGGCCACTGGTTCTGCACGATGGAGTCTGGATCCTGAATCTGTGGCAGTGGGCCTGGTGCCTGGGACGATAGAAGCAGGCCTTAAAGCTTGGGTCTGTAGGGACTAGCCTGGTGCCTGTGGGTGGTGCTGTGGGTGGGGGCAGCCTGAAGCCTGGGTCTTCTGGGGTTGGCCTGGAGCTTGGGTCTGTGGGGACTGGCCTGGAATTTGGGTGGGCCTGGAGCCTGAGTCCGCAGGGTAAGCCTAGGGCCTGGGTCTTCAGGAGCCAGCTCAGCATGGGAATCTGCTGAAGTTGTCCTGGACCCAGGGTCTCTGGGGCCTAGCCTGGTGCCAGAGTCAGTGTGGGTGGGTCTGGAGCCTTGATCTGATAAGGTGCACCTGGAACCTGGGTCTGTGGGGCTGACCTGGGTCCAGGATCAATGGCGGCCTGGTACTGGGGTGGATCTGGGGTCTGAGTCCATAGTGACAGGCTTGGAGACTATCAGGAGAACCCGCTCCCGATGGTAAACATGGGTTCTTTTCTATTTCCTAGGTGTCATGGCTGGTTTGAGAAATAAAGGGAAAGAGTACAAGAGAGAGAAATTTAAAGCTGGGTGTCCGAGGGAAACATCACATGTCGGCAGGATCCATGATGTTCCCCGAGCTGTAAAACCAGCAAGTTTTTATTAGTGATTTTCAAAAGGGGAGGGAGTGCACGAACAGGGTGTGGGTCACAGAGATCACATACTTCACAAGGTAATAAAATATCACAAAACAAGTGGAGGCAGGGTGAGATCACAGGACCACAGGAAGGGGTGAAATTAAAATTGCAAATGAAGTTTCGGCATGCATTGTCATTGATAACATCTTATCAGGAGACAGGGTTTGAGAGCAGACAACCTGTCTGACCAAAATTTATTAGGTGGGGATTTCCTCGTCCTAATAGGCCTGGGAGCGCTACAGGAGATCAGGGCTTATTTCATCCCTTCGGCTTCGACCATAAAAGACGGATACCTCCAAGGGGGCTGTTCATAGACCTACCCTCAGGGTGCATTCTCTTTCTCAGGGATGTTCCTTGCTGAGAAAAAGAATTCAGCGATAGTTCTCCTATATGCTTTTGAAAGAAGAGAAATATGGCTCTGTTCCGTCTGGCTCACCGGCGGCCAGAAGTCTTATCTTTCTTGTTCCCTGAACATTGTTGTTGTTCTGTTCTTTTTCAAGATGCCCAGATTTTATACTGTTCAAACACACACGGTCTACAAACAATTTGTGCAGTTAATGCAATCACCACGGGTCCTGAGGTGACATATATCCTCCTCAGCTTACAAAGATGATGATGGGATTAAGAGATTAAAGTAAAGATAGGCATAGGAAATCACAAGGGTATTGACTGGGGAAGTGATAAGTGTCCATGCAATCTTCACAATTTATGTTCAGAGATTGCTGTAAAGACAGGCGTAAGAAATTATAAAAGTATTAATTTTGGGAAACTAATAAATGTCCATGAAATCAACACAATTTATGTTCTTCTGCTGCGGCTTCAGCTGGTTCCTCTCTTTGGGGTCCTTGACTTCCTGCAACAGGAGACTGGATCTGTGAGGACTGGCCTGGTGCAGGGTCCACAGGGCATGATATAGCCTGGCTTTTCAGAGTTTGGTTTGGTGCTAGGATGGGCTTGGAGGTTGGTTCTCCTGGGGCTGGACTGCAGCCTAGTTCCACAGAAGCTGACCTGGTGCCAGGGTCCATTGAGGGGGCCTGATGTGGAGGCAGCTGATCTGGTCCTAGGGTCCACTGGACAGGCCTGATGTGGAGGTGAAGTCAGATGCTAACTGCCTTCTTTCCCATATGGATGGCGTCCATCTCTGTGCTGGCTTTGGGGAGGGCTGACACAAGTGAAGTGACCCTATCCTTCTCACCTTCTTCATGCATCTTTTCTTATGTCTTTGCTTCACCCAGGTGCTGTAATCGTTACACTTCAATTCCTTCATTTTTGTGAAGTTATTTTCTCATTCGCATGGTTGTTTAAATTTACATTTCTGTGAGATGGAGTGCTTGGAACTCTTATTTCACCATTTTTGCTAATGTCACTTGGTTTATCACCCCTATCTTCTCAATTTTTCTGTAAATCTAAAATTGTTTTAAAAACTAAAGTCTATTAAGAATTGAAAAAGGATAATAGAGAAAATGGGGAAATAGATTCACCTTCTAGTCTTGGCTCTGCCACTTCCTGTTTCTCTGAGCTTCTCTGAGATTCAATTTCTCCATCTGTGAAATAGAAGTAGCTGTAGAACACATTTAATGCAGTTTGCTCTAATAGTTTACAGAGACAATGCATGGGATATAAACCATACAGTACCTGACATATGCCTTATATTTTTACTAAATGGTGAGTAAATTCAAATAACATCACTTTTCACCTTTAGTGTGTATTTTTTTTTTAGCAAGAACATTCTTTTACTTAATTCCTATAAAATTATAAAATTCAGAAAATGTAATGCTGAATTGTCTCAATTATGTCTTTTAAATCACCTTTTTTTCTATTTCAGGATCTAGTCCAGGATCGTGTATGACATTTAGTTCTCATGTTTCTTTAGTTTACTTTAATCTGGAGCAATTCTTCAGCCTTTCTTTGATTTTTATTAATTGATATTTAAAGGAAGTTGTTTACAATTGAAGCATAATAATTGTACAACTGGCATTTTTGAAGAGTCCACACCAATTGTTTTGTAGAATGTCCCCTAATTGGGGTTTATCTGACTATTTATTTAAACCCACTTTTAAAAAGTAGGTTTAATTTTTATCCAAGATATTTCTGCACAATGTTTAGAGTCAAATAATTCTACAAGGCTTGTTTTTAAATAAGAAATTCACCAGACATCTCATTTTTACTCCTGTTACACAGAGCCAAGACCTGGTAACTCTTTTCATGGAATCTTTGAGTGTTTAACTCCATATCTTTAAATAAAATGCTTAAATTAATTTCTCAGACTTAGTATTATCTATTTAATTCTCACTATCAAAGATGAGAATTCAGCTCTCCTCCACATGTTTCCTTCCTATCACTCTATCTTTGCATATGTCTTATCTTCCATTCTTCCAGGCCTACATCTTCTGTTTACACAGGCTTCCATTTTTCTCAATTAACTTCATTTTATCATAGAATAAAGCTATTTTAATTCATGCAAGTTCTCAAATTTCTTACATTTGATGGACTTTGAGAATTCTTATTATCTGGACTAGTCTGTTGAAATTTTTTCTCTTTTCTTTCCATCTCTTTACGTTCAATTTCCTGGACAATTTCCCCAAGTTTGTCCTTTATTCTATCTTTTGAGTTTTTCCCCTATAGTCATATTTTCTCTTTCTGAAGATTCCTCGCTTGCTCTCTAAGGTTTTCTCTTCTCTTGATCTGTTTGTGTTAATAATAGTTTTTTGGAAGTTTCCTCTCCTTTCGTACTATTTTATCTCAGTTGCTTTTTTCTGTTTTGGTCTTTTTCATGAATATTAGAAGTATTCCCTCAAAAGTCTGGTGAGCTTTGGCTGTCTGTTTATGTTTAATAGTTAGGGGACCAAAATGGTGATTGGGAGCTCTAAACGTATGTGTGGGTATTCTTTCTGCACTTAGACTTTAGTGAACATCAGTGGCTTCCATTAAAAGCTGGGTCATTTTGGTTGGGCATCTCTATGTCTACATCTTAAGGTCTTTCTCTTGGATGGTTGGATTTCCCAGAAAAGCTGTTCGGATCTTCTGACTGAGGGTATTATTGTAGTGGCCAATTTTCTGGGGTGGGGTGAAAAAAGAATGCTAAGGTCTTCCATATTTAGAACGCTAACTTTTATATATTCCTCCTGCTTTCATTATGAAAATCCATCTTGAAACTGTGTGTGCAGACACATGTGCATGTGTGCACGCTGGTCTCTGCGCGAGAACGCTGGAGTCTGAGTCTTGTCTTCTGTGTCCTGCTTCTGAGCAAAATTCTGCTGACTCCTTGGCAATAAGAATACTATGCTTTGTAGAATCTGAGCTAAAAGTGGCTTTCCTAACAGTGATGTGCTTATTCTCTTAGCACCTGCACACCTATCCTTCTCCAGTCTCTGCCTGTCCTGTTCCCTGGAGGCTCACTCTTGTGGACATTATTACCTGAGAGTCCCCTTCTTTCTGGCTTCTAGTTAGATTTGACCAGGGGAAGCTACCAGCAAAGAATCAAAGGGTGTGAGAGAGAAACGACCAGTATAATTTCCCAGCCTCCTCCTTGACCAGTGCACGTCTCTCGCAGCAGCTGTGCCCGCCACATCTACAGCATCTTCTGGGTAGTCCCCCCTCTATGTCTCTTGCCCTCAGGTAACACCACATCCTCCCCTTGGCCTCTGAAGTCCTTGGACTGGCAATAACTCCCAGCTCTTTCTAGTCTCTGGGTGCCTCAATGTTCCTTATTTGTTCTCTCCACTGTCTCCACATCTCTGTAAGTAGTGATTTCCTTACTAGGAATATTTGAGATGAATGATTTCCTACTGGGACTCTGACCCATATAGCTGGAAAGAACAAGAGGATCCAAGATATTTCCTATTGCCATCACCCATATTTCTCACCCAAGCTTTCATAGCTCATGGAGTTAATATTTGTAGCAGACACTGAGCTTGGCATGAAGGAAACACACTTAACCCTGAATCAGACGTAGGAATGAGCTTTCCAAATGTCTGGAGTTCTAGATAACTTAGATTTAATCCCTACTGTTTTAAACATGTTATACAAATTCTACAACTTCTGCAGTAAACACTTTCTGTTTTGAGGATCTGTTGGTCATCACTAGCAAAATTAATGGATTTGTTTTGCTGTGTAAATTTAAATGAAAAGGAGACTGGGCTTAATAGAAATGTGGGTCAAAATAGTCCTGAGCATTTCTTTCAGAGATGAAATCCCTGATTTCAGCTTTGGTTTTATGAGACTTGCTCTTCATCTAAGTCGGAGTAAGAGGCATTTTTCAGAGGGCTTTCTTCGAGTGAGAGACCTCACTTCTCTGAAGTCTCCCTAGTTCTGCTGTGTCTGGTGAGCTTACTTCCCCCTCAGGAAGACAGGAGTCTGGGAGGCTGGAGAGGGCAAGGGCCACAGAAAGCTTCCATCCCCTTTGCCTGCAGGAAGACGGCCTGGATGATGGACGCAATTTCAAGATAATTCGAGACAGCTCTGGTGAAGGACAGAGATTCTCATTGCAACTGCAAGCCTTTTGGTAGTCATGCTTCTCTTCGTCCTGGGTGCCCCTTGTCCCTTGGCTTTTAAGGCTGGAATGCCTCTATCCTCCCACTGCTCCTTGGTATGACGAATCTGCTCCTAGCACCAAACATAAGCTGAGGTCAGGGATTTCATCTGAAAAAGAAATTCCCAAGAGTATTTAGGCCCCGTTCCATTCTCCTGAGCTTCTTCATTTAACTCGCATACTATCCCCAGCAGCTCCTTCCACCTCCTGTGCTTACACCCACCTCTGTTTCTGCAGGATGTCCTTACATTTTATCCGTTCCCCATCCTCTCTGTTCAGCCACACCCTTCCCATCTGCCCACATCCCTCCATTCCCACTTCTTTCAGAAAGTCTTCCACCATCTTTCAAGCCCCATCTTTTCTGACACTTTGACTTGTCCGTGGGTGCCAGTGCTGCTGTATTATTTTTTATCTTATATGTGACTCTTTCATTTTTTTTTGCTGAACTACAAACTCTCAGCAGGTGAAGACCATGCATTGTCACACAGCCTGTGGCACAGCGCCGGGCATGTAGGTTGGTGCATATTTGTGGACTAGGTAGCTGACTTACTGGTTGGTGTGCTATCTGCTCCATTTTTCTAAAAATTTTAAGTAGGTATGTGAAAATCAGTGCTTCAATCTTTTAGACCGTGTTTGGTGTAAAGTATCTGAAGCAGTGTGAACTGTACCTTGGTGGAAATGTCAAGGGGACACTTGTTTATGCCTTTTCTCTTTTCTGGGCTTGCCTATTCATATGGTAAAAACCAAATATTTATAATCTTTGAACAGAAATTATTGAAGTGAAAATAAAACTGTGATGAGAAACATAAATAAAGCTGGTCAAATGCTTGAAAGCAAAAGGAAGAGTGATTGGCAGGTCAGGGAGGAAAAGCAGAGCCCATGTCTGGAGTGAGGCGGCTCTGGGGAAGGATGGGCAGCCTCACTCTGGGAGCCAGTGGGCTCTAACAGGCTTGCTGCCAACCTCGTTCTGTTTGCCCCACACTATGGAAACCATTCTGAGCATTACGACTCATTTCGAATTTCAGGAAGTGACTCCTGAGCACGGATGAATCTGCTGGCCCTGATGGGGAAAGTTCTTGGAGGAGCTTCTTCACAGAGCTGCCAATGCCTGTGTTACTCACTCAAGTTCTTTTACTCAAAGACTTTGTAACCATAAAGAATTATCTCCTGTATTTCGTTGTACAGAAGGATAAGCCTCTAGTAAATTTCAGTTAATCAAGCCTATAAGAGAGAAATGTGTCCTAAAAGCTTAATTAAATATGATATTGGATGAGAATCTGCCCTCTTGTTCTTTTAGTTCAATTCCAGAAAAGTAAGAAATAAAATAGCAGTGTTCGACTGAAAGTGAGTGGGTTGGAACCAAACATAATTTAACATCGACTGTAGTGATCACTTACCCACACACTACCTTTAAAGAGGACAAAATACTTACACATCAGTTGTACAATTTGTTTCTGCTAGTAACCCTCACAGCAGGGCAAATATTGGAAATATTTTTATTGTACTTATTTTTAAAAATAAAATCAATATATTTGCATACCAGAAAGTTTATAAAATAGAGAAAAGGAGAAAATAAAGCAATAACCCATTATATCCATGTAGTCTTTTTCATTTTTATTTATTATAGAGACAAGATCTCACCATGTTGCCCAGGCTGGTCTCAAACACAAGGGATGCTCCTGCCTCAGCTTCCAAAAGTGCTAAAATTACAGGGATGAGTCACCACACCTAGTCTGTGTTGTCTTTTAAATGTGTATCCCTTTCTTATTATATAGCTGTAATCAATTTGAACCTTGCTTTCTTCACTTCATATTGTATCCTAAGCATTTGCCTGTGTTTTCCTGTATTCTTCAAGTCTAACTTTTAATGGATTTATCACATTTTACTCCACATTTCATTCATTTTCAACATTTGTCATTCTAAATAATATTAAGAGGGACATTTTAGTGTACATAGGTTCTAGTGTTTAAGATTTCCTCCAAAGACTGAATTCCTGGAATTGTAATGATTAGATCAAAAGCTATGACCATTTCTAGTGGATTTTTATTTTATTTTTAATTTTTTTTTCTATAAACTACAGGCGCCCACAACCACGGCCAGCTAATTTTTTTTTTTTTTTTTGTATTTTTAGTAGAGACGGGGTTTCACCATGTTAGCCAGGATGGTCTCGATCTCCTGACCTCATGATCTGCCTGTCTCGGCCTCCCAAAGTGCTGGGATTATAGGCGTGAGCCACCGTGCCCAGCTGGCTTTTGATTTTTATTTTTAAATTGTTTTTCAAAGAGGCTGAGTAAGCAGCACACATGCTGCTTCACATGAACCAGTTCTCCACGTGCTGGCTAGAAATCAGAAATGAGATGTTTAAGTTACTAATTTAATAGTGAGCAATGGATGTTTATTGCTATTCTCATTTGAAGTCTTCTGAATGTAAAATTATCTTTCCATGTTTGTTTTCTGGCCCCATTTGACAGGACAGACATTCTGTGGTCACTGGACAGAAAAGGACACAGGTTCAGACACGTGGAGTGGCTCGCCTGTGGTAGCACAGCAGAGTATTGAAACCAGATCCTGGGGCTTCCAACTCTCAGCCCAGACCCCGTCTATTTGAGGACTGGCTCCAGCCCTGCCACTGTCTCCTTGTGCAGAAGTTTTCTCCTTTCTTTGAGCCTCACTCTCTCCATCTGCAAAATAAAGTGCTTGGACTGCAGTCAGTGGTTTTCATTTTTAAATATAATTCAATTGAAGGAGATTGTCTTCAAATGAATGTTGTGTTGAAATCCAGTATAGAAAACCGTGAATGCAAAACTCCTCTGAGTTGATTGGCAAGGGGACTGGAGGCCCCTGGTCACCTCCTTTTCTCTTTCAAAATCTCCATTCTTTTTTTTTTTGTTTTGTTTTTTTAGACAGAGTCTCGCTCTCACCCAGGCTGGAGTGCAGTGGCACGATCTCAGCTCACTTCAAGCTCTGCCTCATGGGTTCATGCCATTATCTTGCCTCAGCCTCCCGAGTAGCTAGGACCACAGGCGCCCGCCACCATGCCCAGCTAATCTTTTTTTTTTTTTTTTTTTTTTTTATTTTTAGTAGAGATGGGGTTTCACCGTGTTAGCCAGGATGGTTTTGATCTCCTGACCTTGTGATCTGCCCACCTCAGCCTCCCAAAGTGTTGGGATTACAGGCGCGAGCCACTGTGCCTGGCCAAAATCTCCATTCTTAATGTGCCTCCTTGAAATACTTAGGTATCACCTAGTCCAAGTGGTTTCCAGGCAGCGCTTCCATAATCTTATCCAACTTTGATATTCCTTCAGCTACCACAACTCAAACTTTCCAAGGTGTATTTTAAACTGACTTTTGTGTTTCTTTGTTAGTTTGCTCTCAAGCAGTTGGTATCTGGGAACTCCAGACTCCAATGACATGGTGAAAAGAAAACTTGGCACAGAGCCAGGACACTGAACTTCTCTACCTATCACGTGGGGACTTTCTGTTGTTGGTGTCTCCATTTAAAACAGAAATAATCACCTCTGGTTCTCCCGTCTTGTAGAGTTGTGAGGATCACTTGTGTTAAAGCTGTGTGCACTGTCCTTTCCCCTTTCCAGGCACACAGCAGGTTAACTTCCCTGCCCTTTTGGAGTTGGACTTGGCCGTGTGATTTGCTAGCCAATGATGCACATGTGGAGATGATGTGTGTCATTTTTGGGGGGAAGTTTTAAGAGCTGGTGCTTGATTCACTATGTTCTTTCTCCTCCTGGAGCAACTGTAGAAGCGCATGTCAAAACTCGCTTCCAGTCAGCATGGGTTTAAGAGGGGTCTATATTAGCAGAGATCCTAGCATAACCAAACCATCCTGGGGCATAACCAAAAAATAAAGCTTTGCTGTTTTGGGCCCTGAGATATTAGGGTTGTTTGTTATTACAGCAAAACCTAGCCTATCCTAACTAGTTCAGTGTGTGTGAGGGTAATTAACATTGACATCCACATTATTGATTAAACTTCTAGAGTTGTTGAAGCATATAGAGCTTCCAAAACCTAGAAAAAATGATTCTCAGAAGACTGCTTTTGAACTGGACAGTTAAAAACACATTTAACAATTAGCCTAACATTTGTAAAACCTTTTGTCTTGCACATTTAAAGCCAAGAATGTTAGTGAAACAAAGTGTTGGTCAGATATTTGGCTTTTCTCTCCCTCCCCAAATGCTGAATCTTCAGAGCTTAAAGAATGAATGTTTTTTTTTTTTTTTTAATTTCCTACAGAGATTCAAGATGTCTAATCTCTTACTAATCCTTTTATTCTTCCAGCGAGTTCATGAAATCAGTGAATTAAGCATTGCAGAGCATGTACAGTTATGAGAACAGTTTGTTGGGGAAGGAAGCTGGTTTGCAAAAAGATTTCACCTGTGCTTTATCTTGACACAGTAGACATAATACAAAAGCGGTGCTTTAAGTAGTGTTGCTGATAGGAAATAAATTTATCCTGACCTTATAAAGCTTGAAGGTGATGCTTTGTAGAAGTTACAACGGTGAACATGGCCTGGTACAGGCAACTATGCAGGGGAGCTGGATTTTTGATGTACACCAAGGGATCCTGCACAACTCATAGCACTTTCTGGGCCCCAGATTCCTCATCTGTAAAATAAGGGCTCAAGTTCCTGACTTGCTGCTTCAAGGGTGAAATGAGATGATGTATAGAAGATTACTACAAAAAGAAAAAAAGGGTAATTTTGTAATGAGTTGGTATTAGCTGAAGTCTCTATTCAATTTGTTTGGAAGTCTGTTGTTCAGATAGTAGCTCAGCAAGTGTCAGGAAGCCATTTCCAATAGCCTATAATACATTTAAAACTGTCTATAAAAACATTTAATCCAACAACTCTTCATGGTAAAAACCCTCAACAGACAAGCATCGAAGGAACACATCTAGAAATAACAAGAGCCATATATGACAAACCCACAGCCAACACCATACTGACTGGTCAAAAGCTGAAACTATTCCCTTTGAGAACTGGAACAAGAAAAGGATGTCCACTCTTACCACTCCTATCAACATAGTACTGGAAGTCCTAGCCAGAGCAATCAGTCAAGAAAAAGAAATAAAAGACAAACAAAAAAGAAAAAGAAGAATTCAAACTATTTCTCTTCACTGACAGTATGATTTTACACCCAGAAAATCCTAAGGACTCTGCCAAAAGACTCCTAGAACTGATAAAAAATGTAGCAAAGTTCAAAATACAAAATCAAGTTTTGAAAATCAGTAGTATTTCAATACAACAACGATGTCCAGGGTGAGTCAAGTCCAGAACACAATCTCATTTACAATAGCCACAAAGAAAATGAAATACCTAGGAATGCAGCTAACCAAGGAAGTGAAAGATACCTTCAAGGAGAACCACAAAACACTGCTGAAAGAAATCAGAGATGACACAAATAAATGGAAAAACGTGCTGTGCTAATGGACTGGAAGAATCAATAGCATAAAAATGGTCACATTGCCCAATTTACAGATTCAGTGCTATTTCTATCAAACGACCAATGCCATTTGTATTAGGCCATTCTTGCATCACTATAAAGAAATGCCTGAGACTGGGTAATTTGTAAAGAAAGGAGGTTTAATTGGCTCATGGATCTGCAGGTTATAAAACTGTGGCACTGGCATCTGCTTGGCTTCTGGGGAGGCCTTAGGGAACTTTTACTCATGGCAGAACATAAAGTGGGAGCTTGTGTGACAAATGGTGAAAGCAGTAGCAAAAGAGAGAGTGGGGGAGGAGGTGCCACACTTTATAGCAACCAGATTTCTTGAGAACTCACTCACTATCTGAGTACAGCACTAAGCCATGAGAGATCTGCCCCCATGACCCAAACACCTCCCAGCAGTCGCCACCTTCAACATTGAGGATTAAAATTCAAACCATGTCATCTTTCTTCACAGAATTAGAGAAACTATTATAAAATTCATGTGGAAGCAAAAAGAAGCCCAAATAGCATAAGCAATCCTAAGCAAAAAGAATAAACGCAGAGGCATTGCACTATCTGACTTCAAATTCTACTATAAAGCTACAGTAACCAAAACAGCATGGCACTGGTATGAAAACAGACACATAAACTAATGGAACAAAAAAGAAAACTCAGAAATTAAGCTGCACACCTACAACCAACTGGTTTTTGGCAAGGCCAACAAAAAAAAGCAATGGGGGAAAGACTCCCTGTTCAATAAATGGTGCTAAGATAACTGGCTAGCCATATGCATAATATTGAAGCTGGACTCCTACCTTTTACCATAAAAAAATTAACTCAAAATAGATCAAACATTTAAATTCAAGACCTACTATTATAAAAATCCTAAGAGAAAATCTGGAAATTACTCTTCTTAACATAGGCCTTGGCAAAATTTATTTGGCTAAGTCCCCAAAAGCAATTGCAACAGAAACAAGAATTGACAATTTGGACCTAATTAAACTAAAAAGCTTCTGCACAGCAAAATAAACTATCAATAATGTAAACAGACAACTTACAGAGTGGGAGGAGATATTTGCAAACAAGGCATCCATATCCAGAATCTACATGGAAATCAAATCAATAAGCAAACAACAAATAACCCCCTTAAGAAATTGGCAAAGGACATGAACAGACGCTCCTCAAAAGAAGACATGAAGGCAGACAACGAATGTATGAAAAAATGCTCAGCATCACTAGTAATCAGAGAAATGCAAATCAAAACCACAGTGAGTTACCATCTCACACTATTATCAAAAGTAAAAAAAACTGCCAGGTGTCGTGGCTCATGCCCGTAATCCCAGCACTTTGGGAGGACACGGTGGGCAGATTATGAGGTCAAGAGATTGAGACCATCCTAGCCAACATGGTGAAATCCCATCTCTACTAAAAATACAAAAATTAGGTGGGCATGGTGGTGCGTGCGTGTACTCCCAGCTGTTTGGGAGGCTGAGGTAGGAGAATCGCTTGAATCTGGGAGGCGGAGGTTGCAGAGAGCCAAGATTGCGCCACTGGTGAGAGAGTGAGACTCTGTCTAAAAAAAAAAAAAGTCAAAAAACAACAAATGCTGGTGAGCCTTTGGAGAAAAAGGAACACTTACGCACTTTTGGCGGGAACGTAAATTAGTTTAGCTATTGTGGAAAGTTTTCTGGAGATTTCTCAAAACACTTAAAATGGATCCATTTTACCCAGCAATCCTGTTACTGGGTATATACCCAAAGGAAAAATAAATCATTCTACCAAAAAGTCACATGCTCTGGTATGTTCATTGCTGCACTATTCACAATAGCAAAGACATGGAATCAACCCAAGGGCCCATCAATGGTAGACTGGGTAAAGAAAATCTGGTGTATATATATATATATATATACACACACACACACACACACACACACCATGGAATACTATACAGCCATGAAAAAGAATAAAATCATGCCCTTTGCAGCAACATGGATACAGCTAGAGGCCATAATCCTAAGCAAAATAACACAGAAACAGAAAACCCAAACACTGCATGTTCTCACTTATAAGTGGGAGCTAAATGTTGAACACATTTGGACATAAATGTGGCAGCAATGGACACTGGGGACTACTCGGGGGGAAGGAAGGGAGGAGAATATGAGTGGGAAGGAAGGGAGGAGAATATGGGTTGGAAGGCTACCTATTGGGTACTATGTTTACTACCTGCGTCATGGGATCCACACCTAAACCTTAGCATCATGCAATATTCCCTGCACATATACCCCCTGTATCTGAAACAAAAGTTGAATTTGAAAAGAAAAATAAAGCATGAAGGAGAATCTGACTGCAAACTTAACTGAAAACTCCAGGAAGTACGATGCTACTTTGGTTCTTTCTCTTTCCTGTGCTTCCTGCATTCTGGCTTTATTCACAGGCTGCCTCTGTCTATGTGGTGACCTCTGCAAGCTCCAGATCACAGAAGAAGGAATGTTTCTCTAGACTAAAGCCCTGGCATTGAGTCTTGCTGGTTTGTATTGGGTCATGTATGTATTTCTGGACTTTCTGGACATGTAAGGAGAGGAGACCCCACCACATGGGTAAGAAGGGGTGATGTGAATCCCAAAAAGAAAATCAAAGTGCCCTCATCATTCTGAATGACCAAAACCAGTGGATGTCCTCCACAGCAGATGAGAGCATCCTTCTACCTTTCTTTTTGAGTCCTGAGCTCTGAAGAGGTCAATTGCCACCTCCAGCAGCCTGGCATTGGAACGACAGGTAGCACTGTTAACATTTCAGCCACAGTCTCTGTTATATCCAGGGCTCAAGGGTCTTCAGGAAGCCTCAGGGACCTTCTCTCCACAGATGCAGCCACACAGCTGGAACTATGAGACATGGTGAGAAGGCAGAAAAGGGCACCTTCTTTGTTGTTGAACTGTAAGAATGCATTTTATGTTTAATTTTAGATTCAGGAGGTATATGTGCATGTGCATGTTTGTTACATGGGTATATTGCATATTGGTGGGGATTGGGCTTCTGTTGTATCCATCATCCAAATATTGAGCTTTGTATCCAATAGATAATCTTTCAACCCCAAACCCCCTCCCTTCCTCCCACCTTTTGGAGTCCCTAGTGTTTATTGTTTTCATCTTTATGTCCATGGGTACACAATGTTTAGCTCCCACTTATAAGTGAGAACAAATGGCATTTGGTTTTCTGTTCCTGTGTTAGTTTGCTTAAGATAATGGCCTCTAGCTTCATCCATGTTGCTACAAAGGGCATGGTTTCATTCTTTTTTATGGCTGCATAATATTCTATGGTGCATATGTACCACATGAAGAAAGAACATTTTTAAAGCTACTATTCATTCTGTAGTTTCCTGAAGTGTACATTGGAAACTATCCCAAGGAGAATTCATGTCAACTCAGTAACTGTTATTCAGAAGAGAGAAATATCTTCCCATGTCACCTCTCCCACATCCCCCCCGCTCACCTGGGAAGGAGTCAGGGGAGAATTTATCCAGGCAGGTTTTGCACACCTGGTACTGAGTGAGGTACTGTGGAGGATGTTGGAGGTGGGGAGTAGCAATGGGCCTTGCCCTGGGTGATTCTAGTGTTATTAGAGATGAAATTTAAACACAGGAATGGATAGAAACCATCAGGAAGATGTTAGACGTAATTAGGTATGTGATTTGCAAAGAGTGCTGTGTACTTGAGAAAGGAGGAAGTAATGGTTACTGGACGTGCAAACGAAGGCCCCACAGGGGATGGATGGAGAGATGGTTAAAAAACAATTGCATTCACCATGGGCTGTGCCCTCACTGTGTGCCATGCAACTACTGAACACTTTGCATCTTCTGTGCATTCTCTCTCTCCTGTGGCTGTAAGAGGTCCTGCTAATGAGACCATTTTACAAATGCACAGTCAGCTCAGAGAGGTTAAGGCCACCCAGATTGTCACGGCAGACCAAAGCCCAGTGACCTCATCTACTGCTTCATCCTCAGCTACTCCTGTGATGACTTGGGTCAAAGTCTTGTCATAATCAACACCGTGATCTTGGCTTTTGGCTATGATGTGCCAGGAAGAGCACTTCAAATGATTGGTTTAGCCACAGGCTTGAAAGTTGTTTTAAAGTAACATTTTTTAGTGATTGAATGTCCTTTATACTAAAATAGTTTTTTTTACATTAAAGAATAATTAAACTTTTAGGGCTTTAAAATAAATAGAATTATGTAGATTATAATAAATGTAATACAGAAAACTTTCCATGAAAATTGGGAATTTCTGTTCAAGTATATTACAGATTTTTTTTCTTTAAAGTTGTAACTGTGAAATTAGGGTGCTTGGGGGAATCAAAACAATATCTTTCACAGACCTAATTGAGACCAAATTGACCAACATGGAGAAACCCTGTCTCTACTAAAAATACAAAATTAGCAGGGCGTGGTGGCACCTGCCTGTAATCCCAGCTACTCGGGAGGCTGAGGCAAGAGAATCGCTTGAACCTGGGAGGCGGAGGTTGCGGTGAGCCAAGATCGCGCCATTGCACTCCATCCAGCCTGGGCAACAGGAGCCAAACTCGGTCTCAAAGAAAAAAAACAAGAGGGTTCCCTCTCACTTCTCTGCTGCTCCTGTGTTCCTGTGGCTGGGTTCCCACCTGCCCGTCTCCTCCCCTGCTGGCAGTGTTGGAGAATCCCCGGTACAGAAAAAAGAAAACCCAGTAACCCAGCATCCTCCCAGGTTAGAAGATGCCAGATTACTGAATTTTTATGGTATATTTCATTCTTGAAGATTGAAATGGCATGTAGTTGTGCTTAATACTTAATTTCTGAAAACTCTAGTAGTTACAAAAGCTCATTTTACTTAAAACACAATTTTCACTTATTCGATCACAGATAAAACTGAAATCTCAATGAAAATCTTTAAGAATGGGGCCTGTTACCCTATAACAAGACAGTCAGATATAAGGAAATGACAGAATTAAGTCAGTGGCTTAACAATGTCTTCAAGGATGCAGGCTCAGGATGGGTGCTGTGGCTCATGCCTGTAATCCCAGCACTTTGGGAGGCTGAGGCAAGAGGATTCCTTGAGACCAGTAGTTCAGACCAGCCTGGGCAACATAGGGAAACTCCATTTCTACAAAAACTAGAATAATTACCCTAGCATGGTGGAATGTGTCTGTGGTCCCAGCTACCCAAGAACAGAACCCACTCCTGACCCCTTGCGTGTGGAATGGGGGCTTCTGAGACCAGCTCATGCTTTGGACTCTGGACATGAGCCAAGAGAAATGGAGCCCCTGGTTGGCTATTTACATTGTGGAAGTAGCAATGCCCCTTGACCTGCCTGTTTCGCTAAAGCCTGTTCTATCCAGAACTGCCTGGAAGGTGTCCTCAAAGACCCTCTTGTTTTTTTTCTTTGAGACCGAGTTTTGCTCCTGTTGCCCAGGCTGGATGGAGTGCAATGGCGCGATCTTGGCTCACCGCAACCTCCGCCTCCCAGGTTCAAGCGATTCTCTTGCCTCAGCCTCCCGAGTAGCTGGGATTACAGGCAGGTGCCACCACGCCCTGCTAATTTTGTATTTTTAGTAGAGACAGGGTTTCTCCATGTTGGTCAATTTGGTCTCGAACTCCCGACCTCAGGTGATCCGCCCTCCTCGGCCTCCCAAAGTACTGGGATTACAGGCGCGAGCCACCGTGCCTGGCTCAAAAGCCCTCTTGATTGTCTACTTGTAGTCTCAGGCTGCCCATCTCATCAGGGTGATGGTCACTTGTGAGCAAAGAGTTGTGGCAGCACCTCAGTTCTCCATGAAGCCTGTCCACCTGCCCTGCAGGGACAGAGGAGCATGAGCACCCTGCTTTCTTATCTCATCCTTGGGTCAAAGGTAATGTTTCTATGTGTTCAAGAAATGCAAGAATAGTTCTATTTTTTAAATAGCTGAACTTAATTTCTTTTGTGAGGCTCCATTCTTAGGGGTTATGGAAATTACAGTTGATGAGGGTTTTTGCAAATTCAAAGAGGCTGCATCTAGTTCTGAGGAGCCTCTATGGTGTGGGAGGAGCAGGTCTTCCCCATTATCCTTGTCCACTTGGTAACTTCTGAGCATGTGTTTGGCCTGGGTTCCCCCTGAAAGCAGACCTGAGGTAAGAACTTGTGTGCAGGTGGTTTATTTGGGAGCTGATCCCAGGAAATGAGTGACACTGGGAAGGATCAGAACATGGTGGGTTATTGAGTTGGTTGTGCTGGCGACAGCTGGAGTTCAGTTCAACCAGGATGTTCTGAGGAATATGGCGAAGGCCTCTTGGAGTTGTTCATGTGAGGTCGAGTTCCCACCTGCTCCCTTTCCCATTGGTGGAGGATTGTCTGGAGGATGGGGCGCCTCCCTCTCACTTCTCTGCTGCTCCTGTGTTCCTGTGGCTGGGTTCCCACCTGCCCATCTCCTCCCCTGCTGGCATTGTTGGAGAATCCCGGGTACAGAAAAGGAAAGAAGCTTGGTGTGCACTTAGGCAGGATACTGTCAGTCTGATGAGGATCAAAACCACTGCACATTCAGAGTGCAGCTGAGGTGTGAGGCGGGCACACAGGTGTTCTCTCCGGGATATGAGACATGTGTGACCTGTCTGGTTCTCTGCTCAGAAGCCCTGTGCCAAGTCCTTTCCATCTGGGGCAGATGGGGAAACATCTCCCTCCACCATGGGTTGGAGGCCGCCCTGCTTCTGAGCCTCTGTGGTTATGGAGTCTTTGTGCTCATCAGTGCTCCATGAGGCTGCCCGGAGTGGTCAGCCTAGACATCCCATGCAGCTCGATTTATTTTCTAGTTTCCTGGTCCCATCCTGGCTCCCACTGGAGAGGACAGCCCAGGTCAATCTGCTCTTGGAGACCCCCAAACTCTCTGCACTTTCTGCTTTTCTCCGTACTTGGCTCAGAACAGGGGATGGGGAGGTGGTGGCAGAGTACAAGCATTGCTTTGTCAGAAAGTCTGAAGGTCCTGGCATCTTGACTTTCTGTCTCCAAAATCAAGGAATCTTTTCTAGTTCTGAGAATGAAACACTGTTATTTCTGATTACCATTATTCTATGCTTTGAGTTCCTTGGGGCTTAAACTTGAAGACTTAGCATGAAGAATTGACTCCTGCTTTAGGCTGGCTTCCTCCTAGGAGCAGACTCTGAGAAGAAGGTTTATTTGGGAGGTGGTTCCAGGAAGTGCCAGTAGAGAAGTAGGGAAGGGGAGAGAAAGCAGCCAGCAAAATGGGTGCCATTAAAACAGTAACTGTTGTGGGTGGCTGGGGCTTAATCCTGCTGGGGAGTTCTGAGAACTGGCATAGAATACAAGCCTCCTGCAGCCATGAAAAATAACAAAATCATTTCCTGTCCAGTGACATGAGTATAGCAGCAGGCCATTATCCTAAGATAATTAAGGCAGAAACAGAAAACCAACTACTGCATGTTCTCACTTATAAGTGGGAGCTGAGCATTGGGTACACAGGGACACCAAGAGGAGAACAATAGACACCGGGGAGGAAGGAAGGGACCCAAGGGCTGGAAAACTACCTATTGAGTGCTATGTCCACTACTTGGACGATGGATCACTAGAAGCCTAAACCTCAGCATTATGTAATATACCCATGTAATACATCTGTGCATGTACCCCTTGAATCTAAAACTTGAAAAAAATTTAGAACATTGTTCTAAAAAAAGGGGGAATACACGCCTCCAAGTTATTTCACCTGACAGGTGAGGGAGCTGGGATACTTATCTACCAGCTTGCATTAGTTATCAGATGCCAGCTGCTTATAGAAGTTGTTTCTCTGGCATGTTGGCCTCCCTTGGGTCTGGGAGGAGAAAGCTGTAAGGTAAAGGAATGCAGACATGGCAGCTGGATGTTGCATGGGGATGCCCAGAAGTGGCAAGGATTGAAGGGGCACGGATGCAGCATCAGTAGGGCTTGCTTCAGCTCCCTTGCTTTTTCTTATTCTTCTATCCTTTCTCCCACTCAATTAACAAGAAATGGCCTGATGGTTGGAAAGGAAGACAGGAATGAGATGCAATGAAATTCTGGGGGAAAAAACTCTCAGTATGTCAAAATAGCATCCCAGTAATTTTCCTTATTGGGAAGGCTAATGGTGTCTCCCATGGGTAGGAGGACTGTGTGTTCATTTGTCTGATTTAAGGATCCAGAAAAATTTTCGAGGATGAAGTATTCATGCTGCCTGAAGGACCTGGAATTTGTCAGCCAGCACGTGGGTAGGTGTGCTTTCAGTTACACATTAACTGTGCAAGTTTAAGAAGGTGTCTCAGCACTGTGGTTAAGGACTAGACCCCAGGGTCAGTCAGGTCTTAGTGCAAGCTCTGGTTCAGCTTCTAACTAGCTTTGTAAGTTTTGGCAAGATACACAACCCTTCAAAGCCCTAGTTTCTTCTTCTCTAATATGAAAATAATAAAGTACCTTCATCGGCCAGGTGCGGTGGCTGATGCCTGTAATCCCAGCACTTTGGGAGGCCAAGGTGAGCAGATCACCTGAGGTCAGGTGTTCCAGACCAGCCTGGCTGACATGGTGAAACCCTGTCTTTACTGAAAATACAGAAATTAGCTAGGCATGGTTGCGGGCACCTGTAATCACAGATACTTGGGAGGCTGAGGTGGAGGAATCGCTTGAACCTGGGAGGCGGAGGTTGCAGTGAACCGAAATTGCACCATTGCACTCCAGCCTGGGTAATAAGAGCGAAACTCCATCTCAAAAAAAAAAAAAAATAAATAATAAAATAAAATAAAACAGAAAGTACCTTCCTCATAGAGTGGTTTTGCGATCAAATGAGAGAGTGCATTTGGAAAATGTATTAACACAGCATCAGGCCCAGGACATCAATGTTGGACTTGATAAGGCCCAGTTTTCAGTTGGCATGTGTTGGAGGTTTATGGTCAATGTCACTTCTGACTGTTGTTATTATATTATACTCCTCCCCAGTGGGGGTTGCAAGATTCCTGACACAGGAGGCCCATCACCCTAGACCTGCCAGTGCTCACTTGGCCTTGCCTCCATTTCCCACTCTGCATTTACATTTATGGTAGCTGCCCTTGGTAATCGGCCTGCCACTTGGATCTGCACAGAGGGAAATGTCTGTCCCTTTCCCCTGACCAGTGTCTGGGTTAGGAATGGCCCCTGAGAGGAAGACTGTGCCTGATCTCACCTCCCTGGTGGCTTGGAGGGAGCCAATTCCCTGCCTTTTGCAGGCTGGCTGCCTCCACTGGGCCTTGTCACTCATTGTCATTCCCACTGATGAACTTGCCAGCTCATGGAGCATTGCTTGCTTGAGAGACTCTGAGGAAAGGGGCTGAATTTTACTCAACTTTGACACGTTGGAGTGTGAGTATTTACATGTTGATTAGTAGCAAGTCACTGCACTGAGCTACCATGGTAATACTCCCCTTTCTTGTCCTGGCCACCCTGCTCCTATCCCAAGACCTCATCAAGATTCCCTGTTAGGTTACACTGGCCCAGCAGAGACCCCTAGACCTTGCTCCAGCACCTTGGCCAGCATCCATTCGTTAGGCCACTGGGGCCCATGCCTGGCTGTTAAGTATTCTGAACATCTCTCCTGGGTATATGGTAAGTGCTCAGGAAGCAAATGCTGAATTAAATGTTCTATAGATGGTGGTCAACAAAGGCGATGTTTCTAATTAAAGAATACTCCCTTCTAATGTCCTCTGGGAATATCCTTTTCTCTTTTATCTCTGCAAGTCCAAATCCTATTTTTTATGACTCAGATCAAGCAATAGAAAGTAAGAACTGGATGGAATCAACTTTAATCCAACTTCCACAACTAAATAATAAGGAAAGTTGAGTCCTGAGGCCAGGAAGTGATTCATCCAAAGTGCCAGATCTCCATAAAGCCTTTGTAAGTTTTCTCACCAGCTTTATATCCAGGGGTGCCTGGAATATTCCCCTTCCTGGTTGAATCCTTGAAGTTCCAGTTTATTAGGGGCCAAGAGAAAAACTCCCCTTCTGAACGTGTATTAGTCCATTTTCACACTGCTGAAATAGACATACCCAAGACTGGGCAATTTACAAAAGATAGAGGTTTGATTGGACTTATAGTTCCACGTGGCTGGGGAAGCCTCACAATCAGAATGGAAGGCAAGGAAGAGCAAGTAATGTCTTACATGTATGGCAGCAGGTGAAGAAAGAGCTTGTTCAGAAAAACTCCTATTTTTAAAACCATCAGATCTAGTAAGACTTATTCACTATCATGAGAACAGCATGGGAAAGACTTGCCCCCATGATTCAATTACCTTTCACCTGGTCCCTCCACAACACCTGGAAATTAAAGATGAGATTTGGATGGGGATACAGCCAAGCCATATCATTTTGCCTCTGCCCCTCCCAAATCTCATGTCCTCACAGTTCAAAACAAATCATGCCTTCCCAACAGTCCCCTAAAGTCTTTACTCATTTCAGCATTAACTCAAAAGTCCACAGTCCAAAGTCTCATGTGAGAAAAGGTAAGTCTTTTCTGACTACGAGCCTGTAAAATCAAAAGTAAGTTAGTTACTTCCTGGACACAATGTGGGTACAGGCATTGGGTAATTAAAGCCATTCCAAATGGGAAAAATTGGCCAAAACAAAGGGACTACAGGCCTCATGCAAATCCAAAATCCAGCGGGGCAGTTAAACCTTAAAGCTCCAAAATGATTTCCTTTGACTGCATGTCTCACATCCAGGTCATGCTGATGCAAGAGGTGGGCTCACATGGCCTTGGGCAGCTCTGCTTCTGTGGCTTTGCAGGGTACAGCCTCCCTCCCAGCTGATTTCACAGGCTGGTGTTGAGTGTCTTTGGCTTTTCCAGGGGCACAGTGTAAGCTGTCAGTGGATCTATCATTCTGGGTTCTGGAGGATAGTGAACCTCTTCTCACAGCTCCAGTAGGCAGTGCCCCAGTAAAAACTCTGTGTGGTGGCTCTGACCCCATATTTTCCTTCCACACTTCCCTGGGAGAGGTTCTCCATGAGGGTCCAACCCCTGCAGCAAACTTCTGACTGGACATCCAGGCATTTCCATACATCCTCTGAAATACAGGCAGAGGTTCCCAAATCCCAATTCTTGACAGCTGCCAAGGCTTGAGGCTTGCACCCCCTGAAGCCATGGCCCAAGCTCTTCATTGGCCCCTTTCAGCTATGACTGGAGCAGCAGGGACACAAAGCACCAAGTCCCTAGGCTTCATACAGCATAAGGACCCTGGGCCCATCCCATGAAACCACTGTTTCCTCCTAGGCCTCCAGGCCTGTGATGGGAGAGGTTGCTGTAAAGACCCCTGACATACCCTGGATACATTTTCCCTATTGTCTTGGGGATTAACATTCAGCTCCTCCTCCTATTTCTGCAGCTGGCTTAAATATCTCCTCAGAAAAAAAGATTTTCTTTCCTATTGCATTGTCAGGGTGCAAATTTTCCAAACTTTTATGCTCTGTGTTCCTTTTGAAACTGAATGCCTTTAACAGCACCCAAGTCACCTCTTGAATTCTTTGCTGCTTAGAAATTTCTTCCACCAGATATCCTAAATCATCTCTCTCAAGTTCAAAGTTCCAAAAATCTCTAGGGCAGGGGCAAAATTCTGCCAGTCTCTTTGCTAAAACCTAGCAAGAGTCACTTTTGCTTCAGTTCCCAACCAGTTCCTAACAAGTTCCTCATCTCCATCTGAGACCGCTTCAACCTTGAACTTATTATTAATATCGTTATTAGCATTTTTGTCAAACCTATTGAACAAGTCTCTTGGAAGTTCTAAACTTTCCCACATTTTCCTGTCTTCTGAGCCCTTCAGACTCTTCTAACCTTTGCCTATTACCCAGTTCCAAAGTCGCTTCCACATTTTCTGGTATCTTCTCAGCAGTGCCCTACTCTACTGGTACCAATTTACTGTTCTAATGAACATTAGTCTGTTTTCATGCTGCTGATAAAGACATACTTGAGAGTGGGCAATTTACAAAGAAAGAGGTTCAATTGGACTTAACAGTTCCACATGGCTGGGGAAGCCTCAATCATGGTGGAAGGCAAGGAGGAGCAAGTTACATCTTACATGGATGGCAGCAGGCAAAGAGAGAGCTTGTGTAAAAAAACTCTCATTTTTAAAACTGTCAGATCTCATGAGACTTATTCACTCTCATGAGAACAGCACGGGAAAGAGTTGCCCCCATGATTCAATTACTTCCCACCAGGTCCCTCCCACAACACCTGGGAATTCAAGATGAGATTTGGGTGGGGACAGAGTTATAGGTTTCAGAAGATTTGCAAAGAAAAAAAATCAATTCACAAAAGTCGGATTAATTGGACAAAAGGCATATAAATGTATTAATGTGCACATGGAGGGAGAAACACAGAGTAAGGATTCCTACCTCCCAAAGGGGTTTAGAAGCTTACATGCCACCTTGAGGCTACAGAAAAAAAATGGAACTTGCCATCAACTGTGAATTGGATAAAGAAATCTACATTTGTGGATTTATATGTGGTACATATATACCATAGAATACTACACAGTCATAAAAATACTAAAGTCATGTTCTTTGCACCAACATGGATGCAGCTGGAGG
Source organism: Macaca fascicularis (assembly GCF_037993035.2). Classification (NCBI taxonomy): domain Eukaryota; kingdom Metazoa; phylum Chordata; class Mammalia; order Primates; family Cercopithecidae; genus Macaca; species Macaca fascicularis. The sequence continues at coordinate 35,592,302 of NC_088393.1, read as the reverse complement.
CCATTATCCTAAGCCTATTAATGCAGGAACAGAAAGCCAAATACTGCATGTTCTTACTTATAAGTGGGAGCTAAACCTCGGGCACTCCTTGACATAAAGATGGGAAAAAGACACTGGGAATTTTACAAGGAGGAGGAAGGGGAAGGCAAGTGTTGAAAAACTATTGGGAATCATGCTCACTACCTGGGTGATGGGTGCAATCATGCTACCTCCCCTGAATCTAAAATAAAAATTAAATAAATATAATTGGGGCTTGGATTGTGGCAAAACAAGTTATGGTGGTAAAACAGGTGATGGGAGGAGGAGAAGAGGAAGCCTGGCTAGCACAGGTAGGCTTGTTAAGTAGATGAAGCTTCACAGGTGACTGCCCTCAGAGGGGGTAGATGGTAGATGACTTTTTAGACCTTTAAAGGTGTCAGGCTCTTAGTGAGTCTTTCCTAGATCCAGACAAGGACAAGGAGAGGCGTCAGAGAAACCTGGCTGCATCAGTGCAGATTCTCTGTGATGCAAATCTCCCCCTACAGAAGACAGTTTTGCAGAAAGCCTTCTGTTTGTCAGCTCTCTGAACAACCATCTCAAATTATTTAAAAAATATATTTTGGGGTAAAATATTTGGTTTCCCTAAGTGCTTACAATAGTGTGGGTAGATCCTGAATAATTTACATAGATTGTAGCATCTCTAAGTGGCAGGTTCTGCCATCACCTCTACTGTACAAGCGAGGAAATTGAGGCTCACGGAATTTAAGTCACTGGCCAATTGCACATAGCAAGTAGTTGGTGAAGCTCTTGCTTGCTGTGCTTTGAATCTTCTTTTTCAGCCATACTTATGCCATACCTCCTTCAGACCTGGAGGGCAGGGCATCATCTCAGCATGCCTTCCGCCTGGGCACAGTGGGAGGGAAGCATTAGTAAGGGCTTAGAAAGTGCTTAATGAGTAAAAGAATGAATGCATGAATGGTAAGAACAGCTGAACTGTGATATGAAAGTGGGATGTATTCACAGTTCATATTTATTTAGGTTGGTGGGGCAGGGTCGGCAGATGTTATAATTCTGGATGCAAGTTGAAAAGCAATTCATGAGCGCTTACAGTGAAGCCAGCATGGCTGTCACTAGATAAAAGGGTACTTTTCCAGCCCGGAGCTATAAATATCATCTTTGCAGGTTTGCATGGCCTTTCCCAAGCCTTTTTTGAAAACCCTGCATGACAGAAAGTCTAAATGAGTTTCCTCTCAGTTACCAGACACTTTGGAAGGGAGCTCTTGCTCAGATTTGCCACGCAATTTGCTGCCGGAAAACTCCATCATCCTTACCTGCCTCAGAGGGCAAGTTTTCCCATCTAATTATCTGAAGCAGCAGCTGGGGATCTAAGAAGAAGCTGGAGGTTTACACGCAGTTGCTATAGACTACCTGCCTGTCTTTTAAGATAGTGGCGTGACAATTTGAGGAGACACTGCAGAGTTCTTCAGCAACGTCGCCTCGACTGTGACCTACCAAAGCTATTTATGTGTGGATGAAAATGCAATCCAATCTCAACAGTAGCGTAATTTAGTTTTCCTGGAGAGAAAATGCCCCTATAAAATGCCAGTTCTGGCACCTTTGCCTGCAGGTTTTGATTTTATTTAAATGAATGCCCATTGTTGGCAAGATATATTGACAAGCTCACATCTTCAAGATCACCCCACAGATGCAAAACACAATCAGCTACTGCAGAGAGGCCTTTGATTCCAGGAAATTGTCATGTTCCATAGGCAAAGGTTCATTTTTTTACTGTTGCTGGAGATCACCTGTATTTTAACACAAGTGCTTCTCAGTTACACAGGGAAGACTCACTTAGAGATTTCCTGTGTCCATAGCAGCTTTATGAGGAGAGAGGGATTTTAAAGGAAGGCACAGTCTGCGTGCAATACCTGGAGTAATTCTGCACCTTTGAGGGATATTTAAAGCCGGATTACCTGATTATCAGTGCACTCTAAATAAGAGTTGATAATATGAACTACCTTTGCGTTTGAAGTCACTGAATCTTAAAAATAAAAAAGATAAGTAAGATGTCGGTCCTGAAGTTGCTAATAGGGATAGTGTTACTTGGGCCTCCTGGTAAAACACTGGCCTTTCCTTCTCTCCTCCTTCCTTCCTCCTATTTATCCATTCATCCAAGCAGCACGTGTTGCATTGGAGGCTCTACTCTGGCCGCTGATCCCAGTGGTGGCACATGGCAGTGAGAAGGTGGGTAGGACCCTACTCTCATCAAATTTCATCCTAGGGCATAAAGGTGTGGGAAAGGCAGGAAATATGCAAGTAAATAGATGAATACACGAAGGTATTTTCTTTTCTTTTATTCTTTTTCTTTTCTTTTTTCTTTTTTTGAGACGGAGTCTCGCTCTGTGGCCCAGGCTTGAGTGCAGTGGTGAGATCTTGGCTCACTGCAGCTTCACCTCCCGAGTTCATGCCATTCTCCTGCCTCAGCCTCCAGAGTAGCTAGGACTACAGGCACCCGCCACCACGCCCGGCTAATTTTTTGTATTTTTAGTAGCGACGAGGTTTCACCGTGTTAGCCAGGATGGTCTCGATCTCCTGACCTCGTGATCCGCTCGCCTCGGCCTCCAAGAGTGCTGGGATTACAGGAGTGAGCCACAGCGCCAGGCCACAGGAATGTATTTTCAATGCGAAAAGGGCTATGAAGAAAAATGAAACTTGTGTCTTGTAGAGAGTGACGTGTGGAGTGCAGTGGCTACTTTAGATGAAGTGAGTAGAGTTTTCAGAGGAGGTGACCTCTCAGCCAGTACCCGTGTGAAGAGGACTCGGCATATCAGAGGTGCTGAGGAAGGGGAGCTGCAATATAGACAAGTCAGGCGGCCCTGACCTGAGGTTGCGCACTGACTCTTGGGAAAAGGCTAAAAAATGACCTGAGAAAGTCATGACTTGAAAATGTGGAGCTTGTCTGTGCCCACCAGGACAAAGAGGGGAAACAGGGGAATGCAGGTGATTCTCCTCCAAGCGCTTCCACCAGAATTTCACTCTTGGAAAACGTTTTTCCAGGTATTGGTTATATTCTTTCTTGGCCACTTGATGGCACTGTTGCCCATGTAATTTTGCTAGGTCCCTGTTGGGGATGGTGTTGGAAATAATGACATTGTGTCTTCCTGAGACTGAGACAACTTTTTCTTTTCTTTTCTTTTCTTTTTCATGTTAAACAACAATTTGCTACTGCTGAAATTCTTTTCCACCAGGAAAGACTGCTTTCACCTAAAACCTAGAAGAAGGTGGCTGTGTCTGTATAGGCCAGTCTTTATGGATTTTGGAACCCCAAGAACCACCAAATTCTCTGTCTCAATAAAACTGCCCAGTGACTCACTTCACCCTTGTAAACCAAAAAGTATCTGAGGTAAGTCTCAATCAATTTAGAGGTTTATTTTGCCGAGGTTAAGGACATGCCTGTGACACAGCCTCAGGACGTCCTGACCACATGTGCCCAAGGTGGTCAGGCTATAGCTTGGTTTAATACATTTTAGGGAGACATAAGACCTCAATCAATAGGTGCCAGATGTACATTAGTTCATCCTAGAAAGGTGGGACAACTTGAAGGCAGTGGGGTTAGGGAGGATTCCAGGTTATAGGTGAATTCAAAGATGTTTCTATTGGCAATTGGTTGAAAGAGTTAAGATCTGGAATCAACAGAAGGGACTGTCCAAGTTCAGATAAGGGGCTGTGGAGACCAAGGTTCTTACTGTGGAGACGAAGCTTCCAGGAAGCAGACTTCAGAAAGAATAGATTGTAAATGTTTCTCATCTGACTTTTAAAAAGTGCCAGACTCTTAGTTAATTCTCTCCTGGGTCAGGGAAAAGATCTGGAAGGGGAAGGGGATTCTCTGCAGAATGTAGATTTTCCCCACAGGAGACAGCTTTGCAGAGCCATTTTAAAAAGTGTCAAAGAAATCTATTTTAGGGTAAAATACTTTGATTTCTTTCAGGGCCTGCTATCTTTCATGTGATGCTATACTATATTCAGGCTGGAATTTGGTGTCCTATTGCTACAAAAAGTCTTTAGATCTCTGTTTTAATGTTAATGCTGGTCAGTTGTGCCTGAATTCCAATAGGGGGAGCGTATGGTGAAGAGTGTCTGGTCCTTGCCTCCTCGCCATGGCCTGAACTCATTTTTCAGGTAAACTTTGGAATGAATGCCCTTGGCCAAGATGAGGGGTCCATTCAGATGGTTGGGGGGCTTAGAATTTTAGTCTTAGTTTACATCCCTAAGGCAGAGTGGGATGCTTATGTTGGTTTCTAGGGAGCAAGAGATGCTAAAAAAATGTTCATCTGGGAAAGTCAGCATAACAGCCACACAACTAACCAGACACTCACTTCTCCCTCAATAAACCTTGGGAACTGGTTGCTGTGAGGCATGAAGGAAATTCCATCCCCTGATGAGAAGCTTATCAAATCACTTAATACTCTTCATAACACTGTGCCATTTTGCATTGGAAAGGCTTGGATCCTGCAGAAAGGATGACTGATGGAGTGGATAGACATGGCTGCTAGTGCAAACCTGTAAGCCAAGGTGAGTCCCATTTTCATTTTTTTTTTAAATGTTGAAGAGTTTATTTGAGCAAATAATGATTCATTAATCAGTTAGCACCAGACCACAGTTGATTTAAGGCTCCCTAAAAGGCATGAAGCTTTTATGGGGTGAAGATGAAAGCTAGGCAAAGAAAATATTTGATTGGTTAAAACAGAGCAATAGCCTTCTTTGGATCATTCTAGTAGAAAGTCTCTCATTACATTTTAGTTAGTGGTTTCTAATTGATTAAGCTTAAGTTTCGTTTTCCTAGAATATGACTGTTTACTTGGATTTTGGTTTGCTTACATAGGAACCCAGGACTCCAGAGCTGCCTCAGTCTAATGGCCTCCCAATTGGCTACTTTAACAAGAGACTTCCCTGGAAATTCCCACCTAGTCTGGTCTGCAGTCTTGTGGCTTTATACCAATAACGTAGCAAACTTTAAGACTCTCATGATTGGATTTGTTTCTAAATGGAGGAAAGGCCCATTGGACAACCGAGAGTTCTCTGTAAATAGAAGCCTTTCTGCCCATTCTGCATTCTGCATAAACTTTCTCTGTGCTATTCCCATATCACTGTAATTCTTTTTTTTTTAAATTAATTTATTATTATTATACTTTAAGTTCTAGGGTACATGTGCATAACGTGCAGGTTTGTTACATATGTATACTTGTGCCATGTTGGTGTGCTGCACCCATCAACTCGTCAGCACCCATCAACTCATCATTTACATCAGGTATAACTCCCAATGCAATCCCTCCCCCCTCCCGCCTCCCCATGATAGGCCCCGGTGTGTGATGTTCCCCTTCCCGAGTCCAAGTGATCTCATTGTTCAGTTCCCACCTATGAGTGAGAACATGCGGTGTTTGGTTTTCTGTTCTTGTGATAGTTTGCTAAGAATGATGGTTTCCAGCTGCATCCATGTCCCTACAAAGGACACAAACTCATCCTTTTTGATGGCTGCATAGTATTCCATGGTGTATATGTGCCACATTTTCTTTTTCTTTTTTTTTTAAAAATTTATTTATTATTATTATACTTTAAGTTGTAGGGTACATGTGCATAACGTGCAGGTTAGTTACATATGTATACTTGTGCCATGTTGGTGTGCTGCACCCATCAACTCGTCATTTACATCAGGTATAACTCCCAATGCAATCCCTCCCCCCTCCCACCTCCCCATGATAGGCCCCTGTGTGTGATGTTCCCCTTCCTGAGTCCAAGTGATCTTATTGTTCAGTTCCCACCTATGAGTGAGAACATGCGGTGTTTGGTTTTCTGTTCTTGCGATAGTTTGCTAAGAATGATGGTTTCCAGCTGCATCCATGTCCCTACAAAGGACACAAACTCATCCTTTTTTATGGCTGCATAGTATTCCATGGTGTATATGTGCCACATTTTCTTAATCCAATCTGTCACTGATGGACATTTGGGTTGATTCCAAGTCTTTGCTATTGTGAATAGTGCCACAATAAACATACGTGTGCATGTGTCTTTATAGCAGCATAATTTATAATCCTTTGGGTATATACCCAGTAATGGGATGGCTGGGTCATATGGTACATCTAGTTCTAGATCCTTGAGGAATCGCCATACTGTTTTCCATAATGGTTGAACTAGTTTACAATCCCACCAACAGTGTAAAAGTGTTCCTATTTCTCCACATCCTCTCCAGCACCTGTTGTTTCCTGACTTTTTAATGATCGCCATTCTAACTGGTGTGAGATGGTATCTCATTGTGGTTTTGATTTGCATTTCTCTGATGGCCAGTGATGATGAGCAGTTTTTCATGTCTTCATGTTTTCATTTTTCATGTATGAATTTCATTTTTCATGTATGAATGTCTTCTTTTGAGAAATGTCTGTTCATATCCTTTGCCCACTTTTTGATGGGGTTGTTTGTTTTTTTCTTGTAAATTTGTTTGAGTTCTTTGTAGGTTCTGGATATTAGGCCTTTGTCAGATGAGTAGATTGCAAAAATTTTCTCCCATTCTGTAGGTTGCCTGTTCACTCTGATGGTAGTTTCTTTTGCTGTGCAGAAGCTCTTTAGTTTAATGAGATCCCATTTGTCAATTTTGGCTTTTGCTGCTGTTGCTTTTGGTGTTTTAGACATGAAGTCTTTTCCCATGCCTATGTCCTGAATGGTACTACCTAGGTTTTCCTCTAGGATTTTTATGGTATTAGGTCTAACATTTAAGTCTCTAATCCATCTTGAATTAATTTTCGTATAAGGAGTAAGGAAAGCATCCAGTTTTAGCTTTCTACTTATGGCTAGCCAATTTTCCCAGCACCATTTATTAAATAGGGAATCCTTTCCCCATTTCTTGTTTCTCTCAGGTTTGTCAAAGATCAGATGGCTGTAGATGTGTGGTATTATTTCTGAGGACTCTGTTCTGTTCCATTGGTCTATATCTCTGTTTTGGTACCAGTACCATGCTGTTTTGGTTACTGTAGCCTTGTAGTATAGTTTGAAGTCAGGTAGTGTGATGCCTCCAGCTTTGTTCTTTTGACTTAGGATTGCCTTGGAGATGCGGGCTCTTTTTTGGTTCCATATGAACTTTAAAGCAGTTTTTTCCAATTCTGTGAAGAAAGTCATTGGTAGCTTGATGGGGATGGCATTGAATCTATAAATTACCTTGGGCAGTATGGCCATTTTCACGATATTGATTCTTCCTATCCATGATCATGGTATGTTCTTCCATTTGTTTGTGTCCTCTTTGATTTCACTGAGCAGTGGTTTGTAGTTCTCCTTGAAGAGGTCCTTTACATCCCTTGTAAGTTGGATTCCTAGGTATTTTATTCTCTTTGAAGCAATTGTGAATGGAAGTTCATTCCTGATTTGGCTCTCTGTTTGTCTGTTACTGGTGTATAAGAATGCTTGTGATTTTTGCACATTAATTTTGTATCCTGAGACTTTGCTGAAGTTGCTTAGCAGCTTAAGGAGATTTTGGGCTGAGACAATGGGGTTTTCTAAATATACAATCATGTCATCTGCAAACAGGGACAATTTGACTTCTTCTCTTCCTAACTGAATACCCTTGATTTCTTTCTCTTGCCTAATTGCCCTAGCCAGAACTTCCAACACTATGTTGAATAGGAGTGGTGAGAGAAGGCATCCCTGTCTTGTGCCAGTTTTCAAAGGGAATTTTTCCAGTTTTTGCCCATTCAGTATGATATTGGCTGTGGGTTTGTCATAAATAGCTCTTATGATTTTGAGGTACGTTCCATCAATACCGAATTTCTTGAGCGTTTTTAGCATGAAGGGCTGTTGAATTTTGTCAAAAGCCTTTTCTGCATCTATTGAGATAATCATGTGGTTCTTGTCTTTGGTTCTGTTTATATGCTGGATTATGTTTATTGATTTGCGAATGTTGAACCAGCCTTGCATCCCAGGGATGAAGCCCACTTGATCATGGTGGATAAGCTTTTTGATGTGTTGCTGAATCCGGTTTGCCAGTATTTTATTGAGGATTTTTGCATCGATGTTCATCAGGGATATTGGTCTAAAATTCTCTTTTTTTGTTGTGTCTCTGCCAGGCTTTGGTATCAGGATGATGTTGGCCTCATAAAATGAGTTAGGGAGGATTCTCTCTTTTTCTATTGATTGGAATAGTTTCAGAAGGAATGGTACCAACTCCTCCTTGTACCTCTGGTAGAATTCAGCTGTGAATCCATCTGGTCCTGGACTTTTTTTGGTTGGTAGGCTATTAATTATTGCCTCAATTTCAGAGCCTGCTATTGGTCTATTCAGGGATTCAACTTCTTCCTGGTTTAGTCTTGGAAGAGTGTAAGTGTCCAGGAAATTATCCATTTCTTCTAGATTTTCCAGTTTATTTGTGTAGAGGTGTTTATAGTATTCTCTGATGGTAGTTTGTATTTCTGTGGGGTCGGTGGTGATATCCCCTTTATCATTTTTAATTGCGTCAATTTGATTCTTCTCTCTTTTCTTCTTTATTAGTCTTGCTAGTGGTCTGTCAATTTTGTTGATCTTTTCAAAAAACCAACTCCTGGATTCATTGATTTTTTGGATGGTTTTTTGTGTCTCTATCTCCTTCAGTTCTGCTCTGATCTTAGTTATTTCTTGCCTTCTGCTAGCTTTCGAATGTGTTTGCTCTTGCTTCTCTAGTTCTTTTAATTGCGATGTTAGAGTGTCAATTTTAGATCTTTCCTGCTTTCTCTTGTGGGCATTTAGTGCTATAAATTTCCCTCTACACACTGCTTTAAATGTGTCCCAGAGATTCTGGTATGTTGTATCTTTGTTCTCATTGGTTTCAAATAACATCTTTATTTCTGCCTTCATTTCATTATGTACCCAGTAGTCATTCAGGAGCAGGTTGTTCAGTTTCCATGTAGTTGAGCGGTTTTGATTGAGTTTCTTAGTCCTGAGTTCTAGTTTGATTGCACTGTGGTCTGAGAGACAGTTTGTTATAATTTCTGTTCTTGTACATTTGCTGAGGAGTGCTTTACTTCCAATTACGTGGTCAATTTTGGAGTAAGTACGATGTGGTGCTGAGAAGAATGTATATTCTGTTGATTTGGGGTGGAGAGTTCTATAGATGTCTATTAGGTCTGCTTGCTGCAGAGATGAGTTCAATTCCTGGATATCCTTGTTAACTTTCTGTCTCGTTGATCTGTCTAATGTTGACAGTGGAGTGTTGAAGTCTCCCATTATTATTGTATGGGAGTGTAAGTCTCTTTGTAAGTCTCTAAGGACTTGCTTTATGAATCTGGGTGCTCCTGTATTGGGTGCATATATATTTAGGATAGTTAGCTCTTCCTGTTGAATTGATCCCTTTACCATTATGTAATGGCCTTCTTTGTCTCTTTTGATCTTTGATGGTTTAAAGTCTGTTTTATCAGAGACTAGTATTGCAACCCCTGCTTTTTTTTGTTCTCCATTTGCTTGGTAAATCTTCCTCCATCCCTTTATTTTGAGCCTATGTATGTCTCTGCGTGTGAGATGGGTCTCCTGAATACAGCAGACTGATGAGTCTTGACTCTTTATCCAGTTTGCCAGCCTATGTCTTTTAATTGGAGCATTTAGTCCATTTACATTTAAGGTTAATATTGTTATGTGTGAACTTGATCCTGCCATTATGATATTAACTGGTTATTTTGCTTGTTAGTTGATGCAGTTTCTTCCTAGCCTCGATGGTCTTTACATTTTGGCATGTTTTTGCAATGGCTGGTACCGGTTGTTCCTTTCCATGTTTAGTGCTTCCTTCAGGGTCTCTTGTAAGGCAGGCCTAGTGGTGACAAAATCTCTAAGCATTTGCTTATCTGTAAAGGATTTTATTTCTCCTTCACTTACGAAACTTAGTTTGGCTGGATATGAAATTCTGGGTTTAAAATTCTTTTCTTTAAGAATGTTGAATATTGGCCCCCACTCTCTTCTTGCTTGTAGAGTTTCTGCCGAGAGATCTGCTATTAGTCTGATGGGCTTCCCTTTGTGGGTAACCTGACCTTTCTCTCTGGCTGCCCTTCAGATTTTTTCCTTCATTTCAACTTTGGTGAATCTGGCAATTATGTGTCTTGGAGTTGCTCTTCTCGAGGAGTATCTTTGTGGCGTTCTCTGTATTTCCTGGATTTGAATGTTGGCCTGCCCTACTAGGTTGGGGAAGTTCTCCTGGATGATATCCTGAAGAGTGTTTTCCAACTTGGTTCCATCTTCCCCCTCACTTTCAGGCACCCCAATCAGACGTAGATTTGGTCTTTTTACATAATCCCATACTTCTTGCAGGCTTTGTTCATTTCTTTTTCTTCTTTTTTCTTTTGGTTCCTCTTCTCGCTTCATTTCATTCATTTGATCCTCAATCGCTGATACTCTTTCTTCCAGTTGATCGAGTCGGTTACTGAAGCTTGTGCATTTGTCACATGTTTCTCGTGTCATGGTTTTCATCTCTTTCATTTCGTTTATGACCTTCTCTGCATTAATTACTCTAGCCATCAATTCTTCCACTTTTTTTTCAAGATTTTTAGTTTCTTTGCGCTGGGTACCTAATTCCTCCTTTAGCTCTGAGAAGTTTGATGGACTGAAGCCTTCTTCTCTCATCTCATCAAAGTCATTCTCCGTCCAGCTTTGATCCATTGCTGGCGATGAGCTGCGCTCCTTTGCCGGGGGAGATGCACTCTTATTTTTTGAATTTCCAACTTTTCTGCCCTGCTTTTTCCCCATCTTTGTGGTTTTATCTGCCTCTGGTCTTTGATGATGGTGATGTACTGATGGGGTTTTGGTGTAGGTGTCCTTCCTGTTTGATAGTTTTCCTTCTAACAGTCAGGACCCTCAGCTGTAGGTCTGTTGGAGATTGCTTGAGGTCCACTCCAGACCCTGTTTGCCTGGGTATCAGAAGCAGAGGCTGCAGAAGATAGAATATTTCTGAACAGCGAGTGTACCTGTCTGATTCTTGCTTTGGAAGCTTCCTCTCAGGGGTGTACTCCACCCTGTGAGGTGTGGGGTGTCAGACTGCCCCTAGTGGGGGATGTCTCCCAGTTAGGCTACTCAGGGGTCAAGGACCCACTTGAGCAGGGAGTCTGTCCCTTCTCAGATCTCAACCTCCGTGTTGGGAGATCCACTGCTCTCTTCAAAGCTGTCAGACAGAGTCGTTTGCGTCTGCAGAGGTTTCTGCTGTTTTTGTTATTTTTACTGTGCCCTGTCCCCAGAGGTGGAGTCTACAGAGACAGGCAGGTTTCCTTGAGCTGCTGTGAGCTCCACCCAGTTCGAGCTTCCCAGCAGCTTTGTTTACCTACTTAAGCCTCAGCAATGGCGGGCGCCCCTCCCCCAGCCTCGTTGCTGCCTTGCGGCGATATTGCAGACTGCTGTGCTAGCAATGAGGGAGGCTCCGTGGGCGTGGGACCCTCCCGGCCAGGTGTGGGATATGATCTCCTGGTGTGCCTGATTGCTTAAAGCGCAGTATTGGGGTGGGAGTTACCCGATTTTCCAGGTGTTGTGTGTCTCAGTTCCCCTGGCTAGGAAAAGGGATTCCCTTCCCCCTTGCGCTTCCCAGGTGAGGCGATGCCTCGCCCTGCTTCAGCTCTCGCTGGTCGGGCTGCAGCAGCTGACCAGCACCGATCGTCCGGCACTCCCCAGTGAGATGAACCCAGTACCTCAGTTGAAAAAGCAGAAATCACCGGTCTTCTGTGTCGCTCGCGCTGGGAGTTGGAGACTGGAGTTGTTCCTATTCGGCCATCTTGCTCCGCCCCCGGTGAGTCCCATTTTCAAACTCGAGTCCCATTCTCCTGGAGATCAACCTTCTTCTGTGGCCCACACTGCACCCGACAGACATTGTCAACATTTCCTCCTGTTTGGGTGTAACTTTTGTGTTCCTACAGCTCTAAAACCAGCATTGTTGGCACAGCCTGCTGTTCCTTGAAAAGCAGCTTAACCTCTTTACCCTGCCTTATCAAAATGGGTTCCTAGTGGCCACTGAAGCTGTCAGAGGCATTTGAACCAGAGCAACTCCATTTTGAATAGGGGCTGAGTAAAATAAGGCTGAAACCTATTGGGCTGCATTCTTAGGAGTTTAGGAGTTCTAAGTCACAGGATGAGATACAAGGTTGGCATAAGATACAGGTCATAAAAACCTTGCTGATAAAGGCAGGGCACAGTGGCTCACACCTGTAATCTCAGCACTTTGGGAGGCCGAGGTGGGTGGATCACGAGGTCAGGAGTTCAAGACCAGCCTGGCCAAGATGGTGAAACCCCACCTCTACTAAAAATACAAAAAAAAAAAAAAAAAAAAAAAAAAAAAAAAGAAGTAGCTGGGCATGGTGGCGGGTGCCTATAATCCAAGCTACTTGGGAGGCTGAGGCAGAGAATTGCTTGAACCCGGGAGGTAGAGGTTGCAGTGAGCCGAGATCATGCCACTGCACTCCAGCCTGGGCGACAGAGCATGACTCCATCTCAAAAAAAAAAAAAAAAAAAAAAAACCTTGCTGATAAAACAAGAAGCTGGCTAAAATCTGCCAAAAGATGGTGATGGAATTGACCTCTGGTCATCCTCACAGCTTATTATATGCTCATTATAATGTTTTAGCATGCTAAAAGACCCTCCCACCATTGTGACAGTTTACAAATGCCATTGCAATATTAAGAAGTTACCCTATATGGTCTAAAAAGGGAAAGAATCCTCAGTTCTGGGAGTTTCTCACCCATTTCCTGGAAAACTCATGAATAATCCACCCCTTGGTTAGCATATAATCAAGAAGTAACAGTAAGTGTCATTAGTCAGCCGCTCAAGCGGCTCTCTGCCTATAGAGTAGCCATTTTTTGTTCCTTCACTTTCTCTAATATGCTTGCTTTCACTTTATGAACTCACCCCAAATTATTTCTTGTATGAGGTCTAAGAACCCTCTCTTGGGGTCTGGATTGGGACCCCTTTTTGGTAACAAAGTCTCTACAGCTAATAATTAGACAGAGGTTTCTTTAAATGCCTGGAATGAAATATCTCTCAGTCTTTGCAGATGGGTTCTCTGCATGTGTTGGGGCACACGGTCAGCACTCTGCCAGGCAATTGGCAACTCTGCCTCAACTTTCCTTCCCACTCATGCAGGGCCTCAACTTCAGTCAGTGGTGAGCACTTAGGGCCTTCTCCTGTTCCTGGACATGTGCAAAGCCCTACTGGACAGATTCTCAGGGTCTTCTAGATTCCCAGGATTGTGACAAAGCTTTTCAGGGCCCTTATGGACATCTCATTCCTCAGCTTTTCCTTTAAGCTTTTCATTAGTCTATTGTTTGCCCCAAATGCTATCCATTACCTCTGGCAGCTGTACCGTTGAAACACTAGTAAATGCGGTAGACAAATGCTCTTCCCTCCCCTAAGGATTTTAGCGCTGGACCACTAATAAAGACAAGGTCTTTCAGGGAAGCACTAGACAGGTCAAATAATGACTCTCTTTGGGCATGAGATCTATTCTCTTCCTTTCAGTACAGGGAGGGACGGTGATTTCCAAGGCTGCTGCTGAGCTGGAGAAGAGGATGAGACTAGGGCAAATTAAAATGCTGCAAAGCCTTCAGTTCTTACTGGGATTCAGCTGCTTTTCTTACATAAACGCTCCCGGGGTGTTACAAACCGTTGGTGAATTTTCAGAGTTCTGAAAAAGTCGTTTCTGGCCATTTTTGCCAGTTTTGTTTTATGGTTTTTGTGGAGCAGTGAATTTTCAGATGTTCTGTACTCTGCTGCCTTCCTGATGCTTGTCTGCTCCTTTTCTTTTGGAGCTGGGATGAACCTGTCTAGCCATGTTGAAGGCACATCTGCATAGCACCAGACAGCCCATCAATTTATGTCAATGAGACTGAGGTAACACTGCCATAAGCTACGAGATACAGCTGTGTGTATTATTATCCCCTAAAGGTGCAGAGAACTCTCCAAAAACAATTGATTTTTACTTCACAGTCAATTACTAAGAAAAAATACAGCCTCAAATTAAACTCTAAGTGGGAGAATGCTGCAATGTTAAAATTGTCATAATTCTCATTTCCGTAGAGACATGTCACTCCAGTCCGATATTGTCATTGGCCCATTCACTCAGTAAGTCTCTGCTGAACAGCTGGTATCAATTAAACCTGGTGGCCTGGAAGAGTCAGAGCTGAATAAGATGTAGTCACCTCCTAAAGGGGAGGCAGCCAGGCCCAGCACCTCATGGCTGAGGGGCTCCGAGAAACGGGTGTGCAATGGCCCCAGCAGACCTCCTGAATAAGGTGGCATTTGCGTTCAATGGGTTTGGGCAAAAGTATTTATCCTCATAAATACTATTGACTTAAAGATCCTTTAACTTTTTAAATTTCTATTTTGTAAAATTTCAATAGCTTTGGGGGCACAAGTTGTTTTTGATTACATAGATGAATTGTATAGTGGTGAAGTCGGAGATTTTAGTGCACGCATCACCTGAGTAGTGTACATTGTACTCAATAAGTAGTTTATTTTCTCTCAACTTCCTCCCACCCTCCTGCTTTTGAATCTCCATAGTTCATTATATTACTCTGTATGTGTTTGCATACCCACAGCTTAGCTCCCACTTATAAGTGAGAACGTTCAATATTTGGTTTTCCATTCCTGACTTACTTCACTTAGAATAATGGCCTCCAGCTCCATCTAAGTAGTTACAAAAGACATTATTTTGTTCCTTTTTATGGCTGAGTAGTATTTCATGATATGTGTGTGTGTGTGTATGTGTGTACACACACCACACTTTATCCACTCATCAGTTGATGGGCACTTAGGTTGATTCCATGTCTTTGCAGTTGTGAACTGTGCTGTAATAAACATATGCGTGCAGGTGTTTTTTATTTTTTATTTTTTGGTCTAGTGACTGTTTTTCGGAGGTAGATACCCAGCAGCAGAATTTCTCGATAAAATGGTAGATCTACTTTTAGTTCTTTGACAAATATCCACACCTTTTTTCCACGGAGATTGTGCTAATTTACAATCCCACCAGCTGCGTATAAGCGTTCCATTTTCACTATATCCACACCAACATCTATTGCTTTTTGACTTTTAAAAAACGGCCATTCTGACTAGGATAAAGTGGTGCCTCACTGTGTTTCTAATTTGCATTTCCCTGATTAGTGATCTTGAGCATTTTTTTATATGTCTGTTGGCTTTCTGTATGTCTTATTTTGAGAAATGTGTATTCATTTGGCTCAAGGATTTTATCCTTGCTCTTGTTTCTTCCTGCAATGTACTTACTTCACCTACCTGGGTCTCTCTTCTTCATTCAGGTCTCAATGCCAACGTCTTCCCTGAGGACATGATCTAGTTTCTCTTTCCCTATTGAGATGGAGCAGGAGTCCCCTTTATTAGGGGCCTGCAGATCCCAAACATGGACATCAAGGAGAATCATGATTGCCTTCAAGGGAAGTTCCAGGCACCTAGCTAGCTCCAGAAGTCAATAAGTAACTTGTTAAAAAAAGAAGGCAATAGTAGCCTAAAGGACACCTGAGGAGAGTAGAGTCCTAGGGATGTTTGCTTTCCCCAAAGAAGCCAAGGAGAACATCTTAAACTGTACTTCTGAGTTGTCTTTCAGAAACTCAGACCCCCACCGGGGACCCCTGTTGAAGGGATCAGCCAACATGCAGACCTCAGGTAAGTGGGAAGTGAAGACTGAACTTCAACCATCATCTTTTGTTATAAGTTTCTTCCTGGGGGTCTTGGAGAAAGTCACTCACCCTATCCAGTTGGCATTCTTTCACTGCCTGGTAAGGTAGCTATGCCTGTAATTCCAGCATTTGGGGAGGCCAAAGTGGGAGTATTGCTTAAGGTCAGGAGCTTGAGATCAGCTGGGCAACATAGTGACATTTCATCTCACCGTTTAAAAAAAACTAAGGTTTTTTTTTTTTAATCAAAAAATTGGTTAGGCACTGGGGTGCACACCCATAGTCCTAACTGCTCAGGAGGCTGAGGCAGGAGGCTGCAGTGAGCTATGATCATGCTACTGCACTCCAGCCTGGATGACAGAGGGAGACACTATCTCAAAAAAAGGACATTTTTTTCCACTTACCCCAAATTTTTAAATAAAGCTCCTCTTTCATCACCAGTTGCAAATTGCAAAGTTTTTGAATCTACTTATTACTTGTAAGTCCCCACTTCAAGATGTCACACCCTTTTAGGTCTAAACCCATGTGTAACCTCCACGTATTGATTGATGATTTTGCCTGTGGCTTCTGTTTTCCTGTAATTTACCCCTGCCTTTAAAATCCTTGCCTGCAAGGCATTGGGAAGGGCAGGATCTGAGCAATAGCTGCCTGGTCCTCTTTGCTTGGCACCTGCAATAAGAGCCTTTCTTTCTATTGCTGAAAAACCTCAGTGTGGGTATCTGGTTTTACTACACCAGGCTAGTAGTTCCCAGTTGGGTTCTAAAACATCATTACCCTCCCTCCCACTGCCTTTTCATTATCTTCCCAGGACTTCTGAAAATGCCTTAGTTACTATGCTTCTTTATTGTATGCCTCTTGTTCCCTGGCTCCCGCTTGAATACAAACCCCTTAAGACCAGGCACCTCATCTGTCTTACTTACGCCTCTACCCCAGGGCTCAGATCAGTCCTGCACATGGTTGGTCCTCAGTAACTGTCGGTTGAGTGAGTAAATAAACTGATAGAAGACACCTGTGGGAGATTGAATCCCCATTGCTTTGCTCTCTGCCCCAGTGGTACCACATTCCCCATGCCCTCCCTACCTTCCGCCCCCACTGTGCCTGCCTATTCTGTGACTGAGCTTGGCTTGACTGACCTGAGCAACATTGCAAGGTTGAAAAAACTGCAACAGGGCAGTTTTTTCCTCTCAGGAGCACATTGCAGAGCAACACTCTGCTTGCAAAGGAACCGAGCAAATGAAGGGCTTGTTCTCTTTTCTCTGGCTGGAGCAAGCTTGTAGAAGCACTTCCTTCTAGCACCCAGGTGGTCATTGCCTAGTCCTGGGGGTGAGGAGAGGGCCCAGTGAGCCCCGAACAGAAAGGTTCTCAGCTCCTCTTCTCTGGGAGACCCGGATGTGGGCCAGCTGTTCCCCGAAAATAACCAGAATCTGTCTACCTGGTGAGTGACAAATGACTCTACACGAGAAGGCAGAGAAGGCAGGTGTTGATCAACAGGAGTTTTATTACTCGGCACGTGTAAGGAGGACATGGGCGTATTCTCCAAAGCAGTGTGTCCCTGAGGGAAAGGGAAGGGAGGGTTTTGTGGGGTGATGGAGAGGGGACAGGGTGCGCCATCGCATGGAGAGGAGGGGTCCCAGTGGTGCAGATACAGCGAGTCCGTGCCAGTACGTGGGTCGCGTGTTATGGTGATGAAGCTGTGGCTCCTTCTGGGGTGGACACTTCAGCATGGTCATGAGGAACACTCACTATAAGTTAACAGGTTCAGTCAGGAGCTGTTTTAGCCAAGGAGGTGACCACATTCCACACAGAGCTTAAGAGAAACAGGCGGCAGGGCAGGAGGCTGTGTGCCAGGCTGATGGCTCACATTGATTAAATTCCTATGATCTGGGGAGACCCCCCTGTTTGCTTACATAGTCCCTCAAAGCAGAGTTCTAGAGCAAAAAGGCAACCACCCATTTTTCTATTTTCAAAACTTCAGTGTAGTGTTACTATTATTTTTCTGTACATTAATCATATAATAGAAGAGCTGTCAGACTGTGAATGGTTAGAAAAGGGATGCCCTAGAAGGCACATGAGTGTAACGATACAAACACACACAGGAAGCATTATCAAAATCTCACCTGCTCCCCAGAAATATGTGCAATCATTAGAGATCAATGAATACACTAAAATTATGCATGGGGAAGGTGTACTATTTTTTTTTAAACCTACCTGGCTAAAAATGAGCACCAGGTTGATTCCTGAGTGTAGACATACACCTCTTATAGACAGACCAGGCAGAGCAAAGCCAAATTCTTATCACAAAAGCAACATTTCCCAGCCGGACACAGTGGCTTATACTTGTAATCCCAGTACTTTGGGATGCTGAGGTGGGCAGATCACTTGAGGTCAGGAGTACGAGACCAGCCTGGCCAACATGGTGAAACCCCATCTCTGCTAAAATACAAAAAAATTTAGCCAGGCATGGTGGCTCATGCCTGTAATCCCAGCTACTCGGGAGGCTAAGGCAGGAGAATCACTTGAACCCAGGAGGCAGAGGTTGCCGTGAACCGAGATCGCACCACTGCACTCCAGCCTGGGCAACAGAGTGAGACTCCCTCTCAAAAAAAAAAAAAAAAAAAAAAAAGCAACATTTCCCAAGAAGTCAATGGAATCTGCATGTGTTTCTGTGGTGAGTGTGTGTTTCTGTAGTGTGTTTGTCTCTTTGTGCATGTGTTTCTGTGGTATGTGTGTGTTTCTGTGTGTGTGTGGGGGGTTGCATGTGCGTGGTCATGCATGTTTGTGTGTATGTAATAGCTACAATACCTCATACGTCATGGTTCCACCTACATTCCCCATGGTTCCACTCTCCCTTGTCATTACTTCATATGCTCAACATGTTCCAAGATGCAGGCCCCACCCCCGGAGGTGAAAGTGTGGAGATAACCAGTTACCATAGGGCTTTCTAGAAGGGGTCCAGGTCAGTGAATTGACCCTGGGAAGGGCTCCAGGATGGCGACTGCTGCCATGCATCTCAGTCTGACAGATGAAACTTGCTTCCAGGAAAAGGGAAACTGCAAAGCCAGAGAGATGGGCTTCTGGGAAACGCCAGCCCTCAGGAGGCTGCTCTCTAAGGGACAGCATGTGGGGGCAGTGCTCGGAGGAAGTCAGGGGCATCCTGCAAAGGCAAAATGTGAGACGTGGCTGTGGATGGAGTGGACAGTGGCACAGCTGCCAGCAGTAGCGAAGGCTGCAATGCGGCCCGTGCTGTCAGGTGTGGGGAGTGTATTATTAATGTGTAAATAAAGGTGAAACCATGGAGGAAATTCATCTTAATTTCACAAAAGCTCTCTCCTCTCCTCACAGAGCACAGGCAGTTGGCAGAACCCGGGAAGTACCAGCTACGGAAATGAACTCAAACTGTCTTATCTAAAGACTGCGAAGAAAGAAATGGTTTGGGTACAAAGCTCACTGCCAAGGAGAGGAGTGCTCTGCCACCTCTGCTTGTCAGGATGGAAGGGGACTTGTTGGCAACACATTCCCAGGGTTGGAAGGGCCCCTGCTGAGCTGCATGGCATAGGCAGAGCAGACGCTGAGATCACTCATGTGGATGAGAGACCTTGCTGCCCACTCACACCACCTGGCGAGCTTGAACAGCATCTAAAATGCTCCAGGAGAACCGGGCGCTGACTCTGACAAGTTAAGAAGGCAAAAGTCTGCTGTTCTGGGGTGATGGGTGTGATTGGAGTGAGTATTGTGAACAAAGAGAGATAACAAATTTTTCAAACATTTTTTACCATAGTCAGATTTAATCTCCTATCTCCAAGTCTATGATCTTTCTTCTTCCCTCTAAAATGTGTTATTTAGTGGGGAGTTTTCTGAGATACAGGCCAAGGGTGAATTCTGGTACAGCTCACCCACTTTGCCTCTCCATTGCTCCAGGAGCAGGCAGGATTTGGTAGAGGTTGGGGATGAATCCCAGAGCTCAGCCCTGGGAGCCTGCACCCTGCAGGCACATCCTGGGGAGGTCACCACCCTGACCCTCTCTCTGGGTGGAGCAAACAGGCCAAGGAGACAATGGTTCCAAAGGCTTTAGGACACAGCAGCCACAGGGGACTCAGCCTAGGGGCTCAGCAGCGGGGACAGGGAAGGGCCATGAGTCTTTTGCTTTGGGAGATAGTTAGGTCTGAGACTTTTGGTGATGGACACAGGCAGCCTATGCAATCTTGTGCTGGAAGAGGTGCTTCTAATCAATAAAAGGGCAATAAGGTAGTTGCTTTTTGTGTGGGGAGGACAGGTGACAAGGTGAATGTCACAGGCAAGGTCGTGGCATTTTCCCATATGTGGGGAAACTGAATGCCAACAACTCCATTTCCCACCTTTCTGTACCCAGATGAATAATGAAGGATTTTCTATATGGAGGACAGAGCCTGGTATATGCAGCTCTTTCTATCAGGCATGGAGACTTGCAGACCCCTGGCTGATCTTCTCTACCCAGCCAGTTCTTCCTGGATTCAGTCAGGGCAGGCCTAGACTCCCCTATCTGCTGGGTTGTGAAAACTGTGTGAGTCTTTGCAGGAGCAAAGGCATGGGCCAAGGGTTCATATTATCACTTAAAACCAGGGGTGAAACTGAGTTGGGGCTAAGTCAGAACGAACAAAAAGGGAGCTACTCTTAAGACTTGGAGAGAAATATGTGACAATGACTCATTTTAAACTAAAACCCAATGTAGTGATGAGCTCACATTTAAGTATTTGACAGTGCCTATATGTTCTCCAATGCAGGCGTCATTAAGGGAGATGTGTCTGGCAGCAGCAAGAGTAGTTTTAATTGAGAAGTGGTTTCACACAGATATATAGGGATGGAAATGGATATGTCTACAGACATTTAGATATATAGACATCTATGCACAGATCTGGATCTATATCCACGTATGGACACAGATTCTGTACTATTCCCTTCTTTCTTCCCTTGCTCCACAGTCATGGTTGAGTCTAAAAGATGTTAAGACCATCAGTTGAAAAGTAAAGCTCATTTTAAACTAATTATTCAACTTTATGTACTCCATGTACCTACAGTCAGAGTATTTTTTAATTTCTGATTTTACTCAGCAACTCAAAGGGAGCCTCTTCGTTCTTTCTTGTCTTTCTTCACCCCTGAAGTACAGGACCTTCATTGGTCCCACTGGAAATGACCCTGCCCCCAGCCTTGGTCTGTGACTGACTGAAATTCCTGTAGCCTTCTCAAAGCTGAGGTCTTCCATTTGCACTGATTCACAGGTACTTATGGCATTGTGAGACTTTTGCGAATCTGCCAGGATACATCATGTTATCGGGTGCAGGTTTGTGTAAAGATCTGACCCCTGAACACATCTTTTGTGAACTAACAGAGAAACAGATGCTAGTGGATGTGTGTGTCATCCACACCTAGGGAGACAACAGGGCTTCCTAACCCCAACAGCTGATCCCTGGTGGGGCTCAAACTGCAGGGGAGATGCTGTGGGGGGGTCTGTGGGTACTTTTGTGCTGAAGACCTTCTTCTTCAGTGGTGCCACTTCATTTGCAATTGTAATTATATCTCTGGAAACTAGAGACCTAGGCTTTTATGAAGTAATAAAACTAATTAGCCACAACAAATCCTGTCTATGCTTAGTTTGCTCAGGACTACATAGTGTATATTAGTTTGCCTCTTGGTAGGAGCCTCTTTGCTGTGGCATGACAGTGCTGCAGTCAGCCCCCACCAGAAAGGAAAATGAGAGAAACAATGCATTCGAGGCACAAGCCTGCTACAAATCAACCATTAAGCCAATAGCAGAATTCTAGGTGCTGCAATTGGGAATAAGGAGCAGTGCTCAACGTACACGGCCACTGGGTACAGTCTAGGGCAAGGAGGAAGAATTCAAGACCATGCTAAAACCCAGGAGAAGGAACATGGCCACCAGCCACTCAGACTTGCCACAAAACCCATCTGCTTTGACCAGTCTTGCCTTCACATGAAGACATTGGCAAGAAACCACCTGCGCTGGTGTAAACTCCTGGGTGCTTTTGCCTAAGGCAGTTCCCAGGGGCAAGAGAAATGCAACAAGAATAAAGGTGACTCATAAAATGGAGCCTGCCATGTAAATTAGAAGCAGAAAGTGTATTTTAATTAGACTTGGTTACTGCTTTCAGCCGATTTCCGAGTATTAAATTTTCTCTTTCATTTCCTGCGTGAGTAATCCTGGCCCTGATTAATTGAAAACACTAGGTCCTTGCTACTCCCACACATTCCCCGTGGAGGGGACTGTGCTTCCGTGACAAATGATCACGGAATGTGCTGCATTATCATTCCTCGGCGTAGCAAATAAAAAGGGGAAATCATTTATTCCCAGCGTTGGCAAGCAGCCTTTGGGGATGGCAGTGGCCAGCTCTGACACCTACTGAATGATGGTGGCCCCACTGATTTACGTTACCCGCAGACAGAACCCGTGCCCTCTCACTCCATTAGCCAAGTCAGAAACATCAAAATTTTACGGAATCCATTCTAGCTGAAACAACAATCTCCTTTATCATTGTAGTAAGCGTTGGGAGTTATTTTTCCTCCAGAAAATCAATATCTTGAATGGGCCAAGTGGATAATTCAGAATTTTTTTTTGATGCCAAAATGGTTGCATTTTTACCCTGAAGAGAGAGAGTGGAAGTGGGGACCCTGTTGGTTTCTTGAGGAACTACAAATGAGGCTCTCCCAGTGTGCGCTAACATGCTTGGTGCTTTTGGGATGCTATGGGTCAGGTACCAGGTAATGCTACTAGACCACTTTTACTTCCAAAAAATGTCTGTCTTTGAAGTTCAATCTCATAAAGATGAATGAATTATTTGCGCAGGTTCTCTTAAGCTTTTCTAAAAAATAAAAATGAATAGATCTTGAAGCCAATAGCAGAATTCCAGGTGCTGCAATTGGGAATAAGGAGCAGTGCTCAATGTACACGGCCACTGGGTACAGTCTAGGGCAAGGAGGAAGAATTCAAGGCCACGCTAAAACCCAGGAGGAGGAACATGGCCACTAGTCACTCAGACTTGCCACAAAACCCATCTGCTTTGACCAGTCTTGGAAAACTGAAGGTCAATTTTCCAAATTTAGATAGTTCTCTTTGTTGCTTGACTTTAAAGTGAATCATATAATTACTTTCTTCTGATCTTATTCAAATGGTCAAAGTTGGGGTGAGATGTACACAGGCTGCTGTGGTTACGTGATTAGTTCTGGGCGGCCACCTTCTGGGCAGGCTCCTGAAGCGGTCGTTACCTGATCACTCCACTTAGTGCTGGACAAATGGGTAAAAATGTTAGCTTGTGACCTCTTTCTTGTAATTTAGAATGCAAAAACTTGTCTATGGGGTTGTAAATTTTTTTTACTTCATTTATTCTTAAATAAAATGATAGACTATTTTCCTCTTCATTGGGAGCAAATGTTTAAAGGGTCTTTTTGCTTCTGTTTTTCCACATAATGCAGATAAACACACCCAGGGACAGAGGAGAGCTGCTCAGGAATTTCTGGGTGAGGTGAATCCTACTGAACAAGAACAACTCTCCAAAGAAGTGGCCAGCTATGAGTGATGGTGTAGATGCACCACTGGCTTTGCGAGGTGAGTGACTTGGGTGCCGACAGCAGCCATCGCACAAGGTTTCCTGAAGATTGACAGTCAGCGCTGACATTGTCATCTTTGCAAGCCTCAAGACTGGATCTGTTAAGTCAATGTCTGCAGGATCTGCCTTCCTTGATGAGGCTTCTTGGCACTTGTACTGAGTATTTGTTGTGTGGGGCCTCCTGGCCTCCAAGTCCCTCTCTGCAGGGACACGACATCTTCCTTGTGAGGAATCATTTCTTCATCCTTGAGGACCATTTTGGTGGGGCTATTAATCAGGGTGCGCAGCCCTCCCCTGGCCAATGAGCAGGCTCTGAGTAGAAGCTCAGCCAATCAGATTCCTCTGCAGAGACATTGGACTGCCCTGGATGCTTGTCCTTTTTTGATCCTGGATTTTCAGCATTCATTTTTGGGAGCTCTGCCATGTTCTTCCAGTAGATTTTTATTTTCCTACTTAAATTGGCCAGAGTCAGTTTCTATTCTTTATAACTTTATCATTCTGACTGAATTCGTGTATTTCATTGGTATGATTACTGAGACTTCTTTGTACTGTGACCATAAAGTAATTTGGCTGATTTTAATAGAAACTCCCCAGGAACTTAATATCCAAAAATGTCCTTGATAACACTTTTGTGCATCTGAGTGCCTCAGTTTCCCTACTCCATTCTCTTGCCACATAAGACAGCATTTCTTTTACTGCTTAAGTCACTTGGGTTGGGTTTTCTGTAATGTGTAGTCAGTCCAGAGTGTTTCAGCCAGCATATGATCTTTGTTCACAATAATTGTTGCATTGAATTTGGGAAGTACCATGATTGCCTACAAGCCATTTTTTTTTTTTGGCTCTTCCTCAGGGAGATAAATATGCATCTTTTGAGAGGGGATAATATTGGGAAGTAGTCAGAATGTGTTCAAAGAGCATTCAAACTGGATAATACAATGTTTACTCTGATAAATCAACTATAAAATAACATTTTGGTTTCTTCGTGAGGTTAAAAAGCACGTCTGGAAGCTATTTTAAAAGAAGAGTGGTCCAAGAATATTATGCACAAAGGCCACATCACTGCAAAAAGTGCACAGATTTTCAAGGTGACATTCTTGAAAGACAACATTCATTTGCTACCTACTCTGATACATATTTGTTAAAAACTAAACACATTAATAGACTCTGTATATACACCCTTCATTGTATGTCATGTTCCTTCATTTATGCAAAAACCTAAGTTATTATGGGGTCTTTGAGATCATAACTTATATTTATGTCAACAGTCCATATCAGGTCATTTTAAGGTCGTGTCTCATAGATATGTGGAATGGCTAGAAATTTTGGATCCTCATGCACCAATTTTAATGCCTAGTGGAATAGTAATGGAAAGCATTAGGCTTTGAATAGGTGGTTGGTGACAGAGCAGAAATTCTAACTTTCTTAGGTGACTTTGGCAACCCTAAAAGCCTCATTTCTCTCATCTATAAAATAAGGTAATAATTTTTGTCAGAGAACTGGATACAAAATGTATAGAAAGCATTGGAAGGGTGGCTTTACCCTAGTAGGCACTCAATAAATATCAGTTCTTATTACAGATAACCAGCTCCTTACAAGACAGAGGATGTCTAGGAAGTGTCTGTCCTTACAGAGAGAGCAGAATGGATAGTTGGCAGGGCCACCACATTCGCTCTGTCACCAACTCCCAACAATGGGTATTTCTTATAATTTCAGAGAATTGAATGCAATGTTTGTGATGTTCTTTGAGGTCATGGATGCCTCAGAATCTGAGAACTCTTGCATTAGGATTGCTCATGGATTCCTGGGCTCCTCTGAAAGCTAATGAATCAGAATTATGCATAGTGGGATGGAGGAATCTGCATTTATTAAACTTTCCTCATTATTCTTCTGCATAGTGAGGTTCTTGTGCTACCAGATTAAGAACCCGTGTTTGTAAGATGCAGGCAACCACAACAGCTAAGAACATTTAGTTCAGCACGGAAACTTTTGGGTGTTAGGTCTTGCACTCAAATGTTTTACTAGAGAATTTACTAGATCCTTGACCTTGCCCTGTGCACTTCACATGTGTTATCTCAGTGAAATTTCATAAACACCTCTGTGGGATACTGTAGATATCTCTCTTGTACTAACAAGGAGACATGGACTCAGAAAGGTTCGTGGGAAAGCAGCCTGCTCCAAAGCTAAATGGTCTTACATTATGTGGCCTCTGTGCTGATTCACTGTAACACAGTTTCTTAGTGTTCTGATGAGCTTCAAAATGTTCCAGACCAACAGTGAAGATGGTCTTGCTTAGTCTGAGGCTTTTGGAGAGGGCAGAGGAGGACAGCCAGTAAACTTTTGGGTCTTAGGTCTTGCACCCAAACGTTTTGCCCTTAACTTACACAGACAGTATCACATGATGTTAAGAACACAGACTGCCTGGGTTCAAATTCAGGATCTGCCACCTACGAGCTGCATGACCATGGGTAAGTTACAGAAATTTGCAGAGCATCAGTTCCCCATACATAAAATGATACTTTATCCCACAGGGTTGTTATGAGAATTGAATGAATTAATACCTATCAAATGTTAAAAACAGTATTTGGTATGCAATATGGGAGTGTTTGTCAAAGAAATAAAATAAATTCCACTAAGTTTCAATAACTCCAACTGCAACTGGAGAATATGATCCAGAAACACGATTGGCTTTTCCTCCAGACTCCTGATCAAGGAGGCAACCCCTGCTTAGATCCTGGTTGGTGCAACACTAATCTATAGCGTTCCTTCTACCCCTGGGCATGGAGTCCCCGGTGTCCCAGACCGACATGAGCCCACAGAGGCTAATGGCAGGAGTGGAGGCGCACATCCTCAGTGCATCTGGCTGTAATACACATCTGCGCAAGACAGGAATGAAGAGGGCCAGAGACTTCTAAGGCTGATATCCAAGGAACTTCTAAAGCAGAGGACAGGCTCAGAAAGGCGAATGCAGAGCAGCCTATCAAAGTTTCAGGAGTGGCTTCATGTTCCTGCACTTCTGATTCAAAGTAGCTTTTGACAATTTCCTGAGGCAGTGTGGAGGGCAGACATTGTCAGCTGCTCACAGATAGTGCGCTGGGCCCTGCAGAGATGATGTGAGTGGAGGGAACTTTGTTCGTGGGCTAAAAAGTCACTAAAATTTTCAATAGGGTAGAGACCCATATGTATAAGCTCAAATACACATATACGTGCTGCAGCTGAGCGCCCTTGGTGTTCCATGGGTGCTGGGGTGGGGGCTCCTGTCACGCCTCTCACAGCAGCCGCATTGCCATTTCCATGAGCAGTCTAGGAACCTGCTTTGGCTGAGTCAGAGGGAGACAGGCTGGCCTTTCTTGGATTTTGTCATGGGATTGTTCCAGTGACTGCTTTAAAGTGACTGGATCTTTTACTTCTTCCTTGATCCCCTTTCTCATTATTTACAGCACAAATGTCCATTGAAACTTAAGGCTGATTTCATGTTATAGAAAAGGTTTTGCGATAGTTTTGTCTCCTATCTATAGAGACAATAAGGATTAGGACTTTCTTCATGCATTCATTCACTCTTTGAGGTAGACACACATTCGAACCATCATTATTTGTTCTTTCGATGACCCTCTGCTCTGTCTTGTCCTGGGTGCCATGGAGAGAGAGTCTGAACTCAGTCCTTGCCCTCAAAGAGATGGCCTAGTGTGGGGGGAACCAGCATGTGTGACTAGTGACAGCATTCATGACTGAACATGATGAAGGCCATTAGAGTGCAGATGATGGACCAAGATCATACAAGGGGAGGAGAGATCTGAGTGAGCTCCTCGGAGGAGGTGCCACTAGAGTTAGGCCTGGAAGGGTGAGCTAGATTTGTACGGGGATGGGCGGGGCGGGGGGGAAGGACCCTGTCTAGGAAATTGTGAAGATGAAAATTTTCTTCAGAGCTCTTATTACTATATAAACCAAGTTTTTTTTGTTGACTTTATTTCCATCTTCTTGTAGCTTTTGAACTCCATGTGAGGCTGGGCATGGTGGCTCACACCTATAGTCTCAGCACTTTGGGAAGCCAAGGCAGGAGGATGAGTTGAGCCCAGAAATTTGAGACTAGCCTGGGAAACATGGTGAGACTCCATCTCTACAAAAAATAAAAACGAAAATTCGTCATTAGCTGGGCATTGTGGTGTGTGCCTGTGGTTCCAGCTACTCGGAAGACTGAGGCAGGAGAATCATCTGAGCCTGGAAAGTTGAGGCTGCAGTGAACCATGATCTACCCTGTCTCAAAAAAATAAATAAGTAAATAAAACATTTCAAAAAAAGAACACAAGAAACAAAAACTCCAAATGAGTGGATCCTCATGGCACATATACTAGTACTTGACAGAGTTCAGTACATATTGTCTAAAATAATGAAGACATGCTCATGTTTCCTTTATGTGATTTTCAACAGCAAAAGTAACAATCCCAGACACTGGTTCAGAAGGAGAACATTACTTCTAAGCAAAAACTGAACCACCCCACACCCCTACTTTTTTTGTTTTTTGAGACTGAGTTTTGCTCTTGTTGCCCGGGCTGGATTGCAATGGCGCAGTCTCAGCTCACTGCAATCTCCACATCCCAGGTTCAAGCAATCCTCCTGCCTCAGCCTCCCAAGTAGCTGGGAATTCAAGCATGTACCACCATGCCCAGCTAATTTTTGTATTTTTAGTAAAGATGGGGTTTCACCATGTTGGTCAGGCTGCTCTTGAACTCTTGACCTCGAGTGATCCACCCGCCTCGGCTTCCCAAAGTGCTGGGATTACAGGTATAAGCCATCACGCCCAGCCACAAAAGCCCTTTATAAAAAACAAATACATATTTTAATTCTAGATTCAGGAATATATATATACTTGTTTGTTACAAGTCTATATTTTATAATGGTAGGAATTGGGCTTCTGTAAACTTATCACCCAAATAGTGAACATTGCACCCAATAGGTAATTTTTCAAGCCTCCCTCCCCCACTCTTTTTTCTTTTTTATTTCTTTTTCTTTTCTTTTCTTTTTTCTTTCTTTTTCTTTTTTTTTTTTTTTAACAGAATCCTACTTTGTCACCCAGGCTGGAGTGCAGTTGGTATGATCATCATTCACTGCAGCCTCAGCCTCCAGGGCTCACGTGATCCGCCTGCCTCAGCCTCCTGAGTGTCTGGGACTTCAGGTGTGCAACACCATGCCCAGTTAATTTGTCTACTAAAAATTATTTTTAGTAGAGACAGAGTCTTTGTATGTTGCCCAGGCTGGTCTCAAACTCCTGGCCTAAAGCTATCTTTCTGTCTTGCTCTCCCTATCCTGTGCCTTGGATTCCAGGTGTGAGCCACCACATCCTACCTCTGCCTTCTGTTTCAATCCAGGGATAGACCCATTATCTTGAGTCTGAAAGGGCTTACCTTAGGCTGAGTTTTCCCTTAAAAACAACCTTGAGACAAAGATTTTAGCACAAGTGTTTATTCATGAGATGAACCCAGAAAGTGCAGTTGAGAAGGGCGAAGAGGCAGAGGGAAGAGAGAGAAGACACCGTGTATTAAAGAGCCAAGCACTGCTGTGGACAGCGGGGCTCAGGCAGTACTCCAGAGGACCCTGTGGAGCCCAGGCCACAGAGCTGTGCCTCCTGAGGGGAGGAGTCTGCTGCATTCAACCTTCAGTCCTTCCCATCATTGGCTGAAGGTTGTTCTTATGGCATCAGCTCCTCAGCGCTTCCTGCCCGCCCTGAGTGGGAACCCTGATGTTTCTTAGAAAGCTCTCCAGGGACAGTCTCAGGCCCTCACGGCAGGAAGTCATCAGCACGCATTGAACACTTAAGGGAAACAGGCAGGACATAAAGGGGGCCTCTGGAGAACTCAGCATTTTCTGTGGTTCAGGTTGCATCCTGTGGATCAGGAGCCGTATTCACATGTCTATTTTGTCAGCACAGGATCTGAAACGGAGTGTCCAAAGGCCATGTTGGAATGGCGATGTCAGCAGCAGGAAAAATTAAGAATGACCTGGACCACCATCCCTCTGAAAAAGCACCTCCTGTGAGCCTAACCCTACATAATAAGGAAGAGAGAGCTTGGGGCTTACTCTCATTAGACCCTTTGAGTTGTGCATACATCCTGTGCCAACCGCACATCCAGGTGGATAGAAACCCCAGTTGGCCAGTTCTAAGTGTCGTGCTCAAGTCTGAAATTACTGGCAGGGTCACCCTCTGCCTTCACTCCTACCCAGAAAACTGAGAGTAGAGAGGCATAATTCCCCCCCCCCCCAAAAAAAACTGAGGTACGGCTGCTAGGAGAGGGAAAATTAAGGCTTAGGAGGCAAAGGCTATTGATACCCACTTATCTGGTAGATGCATATATGCCATCATTTTTATTTTATGTCTTTTTTTTTTTTTTTTTTTTTTTTTTTTTTTTTTACAATTTCAGCTTTTATTTTAGATTTGAGGGTATAGGTGCAGGTTTGTTACATGGGTAACTTGCATGATGCTGAGGTTTGGGGTACAACTGATCCCATCACTCAGGTAGTGAAGATCATACCCAATAGGTAGTTTTCAACCTTTGCCTCCTCCCTCCCAGCCGTAGTAGCCCCCAGTGTTTATTGTTCTCATCTTTATGTCCATGTGTACCCAATGTTTAGCTCCTACTTGTAAGCAAGAACGTGTGGTATTTGGTTTTCTTTTCCTGTGTCAGTTTGCTTAGGATAATGGCCTCCAGCTGCATCCATGTTGCTGCAAAGGATGTGGCCTTGCTCTCTTTTATGGCTGAGTACTGTTCCATGGCGTAGATGTACCACATTTTATTTATCCAGTCCACTGATGGACACCTAGGTTGACTCCATGTCTTAGACATATACCATCGCTTTCAGAGAGGGACTTTTTTCAGATGCAGAAACCAGAGCTTAGAGAAGTTAAGAGATGTGCCTAAAGCCTCAGTTTGTAAAAGCTACAGCTACCGTTGGAACAGGACACTTGGCCTTCAGAGCTTTTGCTGCAACAATGAACCTTACAGTCTCCTAAACATGGCCTGGACAGAATCCAAGGTGCAAAACAACTTAAAGGATGTCTCCTTTAATCCTTTAAATGCTGATGTCGATAAAAGCATCAGCATTTCCATGGGGTCCAAGTATGTGCAGTTTCATTGGTCCAATGATAACATTCTCCTAGACTGACTTATTTAGAGATTGGCTCAGCCAAAAGTTTGAGAACATTCACTTCTGAGTAACCTCTCTGGCCAGAGCTTTGAGTGTGGATATTCCATGGGCCGGGTTATCCCGATTAACCAAGGGTTCACTTTCTCTGGCATGGCATCAAACCGTGGAGGGTTCGGTTGGTGGCTCTGCTTCTAGGCCAGCCTGAAGTGAAGGCTGTGTGTCTGTGGTTTCGTGTGGGCTTAATTAGCTGCAGCTTTCAAACCTGCCTCCCTGACAACAGGAATAATGCACAATAAATGTGACTGCAAAGAAAGCTCCAGGGTCAGAACAGTTTGGTGCAGGAGGCTCAGTTTTCTCCCTACTGTCTGTTTAGACTAGGCTGAAGGGGAGTGAGTCCAGTAAATGTATAAATCATTGAAACATGATGATGTTGCCTCTAAGACTCCCTTGCTTAAAGGATCCAGCTCTTCCAGACAGAAAGACAAAGCAACAGCAGATGAAACAGTGAGGTGACCATGCTGGATTTTACTCCAATCCCACAAATGGTTATTAAAACATGACTTGCTAGAAGTCCCTCTAATTTGTAGCAGGTTGAAAATGAAACCTAGCAGACGCAGGGGAGAAAAATCTAATGCAGCTGGCACTTGTTATATCAAGACCCAGAACTACTGTGATTGGCAACAGCGGTGCTGGAGATTCGACTGCTGGAGTTGCAAATGGTAGAGGTTTCTGCCTGGAATGGACCAGGTTGCCAGGAGGTAATGAGACAATCTGTTTTGTGGGTCGTTACAGGCTCTGAAACAGTCTGTCTGTCTTGCAGCTGTGGCAGAACATTTCACAGCCAGAAGTGCTTTATGGTTGTCCAAATTTTCACCTGCCACCACTCGGCATGCCAGTGGAATTTTGGCAACTGCTAAAACAAGAGGCCGTCTTTCTTCTCTGAGGAAGACAAGAGCCTCAGAACACTGGGTCCCTTTGTCAGAGGCGTCTCGACTCTGGAGGCCCAATGTGAATCCCCTGAGAACACGCGGAGTTCACATTTCCCCAGACGTTTACTGCTGTCTCTGGGCTGAGAGCGAGACAGAAGGCAGGGGCAGTGGGTACTCTTGTCAGCAAGGACTGCCCTGCATCTGTGCCTTCCAGTAAGGTTGAGATGAGTTTGGAGATGGTTGTAGATAAGTTTATGGAAGGAAGTTCTCTGTGCTTCGCCCTCTTGACAGCAAAGGCCTTGGCTTATCCAGCCCCTCTCTGCATGTCATGGCTTTTGAAAGTGTGCCATGGTGGAGAGGACTCCTGATCACTTGTGACTGGAGACTGTCACCAGCTGGCTTCATCACAAAGATGACTTATCCCTTACGTGCCTGGAAAGTCCTAGGGCTGGGTATGGGTGTGGGGTCAGCCCACAATGTCCCCCCAGCCCCACACCCACGAGCTGGAAACAGAGGAGGGGGTGCTGCACAGGAAAGCCCCTGGGAGAGGAACAAATGCTGCTCAGGCAGGAGCAGGTGCTCCAGGCTCCTCCTGCTGGGTTGGGTTCTTCCAACCCTCGGGTCCACTCTCCTGGGATTGCACACATGGCCTCTGGAGGTCCCAATTGCTCTCCTTCCTGTCTCCCCTGCAGGGTAAAGCTTTTTCTGCCAGTACTTAGCATTTGTAGACTTTACAGCTCGCCATACATTTTGTGCTAAGTAAAATTATTTATTTATTTATTTATTTAAATTTCAATAGCTTTGGGGGTTCCAGTGGTTTTGGTTACATGGATGAATAGTATAGTGGTGGAGTGTGACATTTGAGTGCACCCATCACCACAACAGTGTACACTGCACCCCAGAGGTGACTTTTTATCCCTTTCCCCCTCCCAGACTTCCCCCTTCTGAGTCTCCAGTGTCCATCACACCCCTGTGTATGCCTTTGCACGCAAAGCCAAAAAGGGAATGTGATTGAGTGAAGGGATCAGGAATGAGAAAGCAGCAACACAGGTACCGTGAAAAATGGCAAATGACACTCAGCCTCAGGGACCAGGAGCGGGAGGCAGTGGTGGGCACAGGGCTGCCCTGGGGGGGGCACCCATTTGCCTACCTGAGCAGCCTCTGTTCAGTGACAGCTGACCATGTCGAGGGTCAAAGATGCAAGATTCTATGTGAAAGCTATCTTTATTTTCTCATATTTTAAGCAACTTTTATTTGGTTCTATCATCTCTATTTATTTCAATAGCTTTAGAGGTAAAAGTGGTTTTCTTGTCACATGGATGAATTCTATAGCCGTGAAGTCTGAGCTTTTAGTATACTGTACCCGTCACCCAAATAGTGTACATTATACCCTATAGGTAATTTTTCATCCCTCATCCTCCTCCCATGATCCCTCTCTTCTGATTCTCCAACGTTCATTATACCTCTCTGTTTGCCTTTGCATACCCATAGCTTGGCTCGCACTTATAAGTGAGAAAGTGCGGTATTTGGTTTTCTGTTCCTGAGTTTCTTTACTTAGGATAATGTCCCCCAGCACCATCCAAGCTGCTGTGAAAGACACTATTTCATTCTCTTTTATCTGCCACACATTTAACTTACTTTGTTCAATCCTCAAAAACATCCTGTGAGATCAGTGGTATTGATCCCATTTTACAGAAGAGAAAAAGGAGGCCCTGATGTTTCAAGGATTTTTTGCTTTATATTTTAGTTTGCCCCTAATGTGAGAGATGACGGAAGCTGAAATGTCATCAACTCAGGGTGAACTATTCAAACCTGTTTAAAAACAAGCTAGGAAAATATATTCAGAATACTTCCCCTTAAATCCTCCAGCCTCCCCCTCTCATCCCTGGGTTCCCTAGCAGGGGGGCAATGGCACAATGACTATCCAAGCCCTGCATTATTCCCTAGGCCCTTTCTTCAGGAAATCTGGCAGGCAGGAAGGAGCCCAGGCAGGCAAGTCTCCTGAGCACCTGCAGGCATTGTACCAAGCGGCAGGACTGGTGCACCCAGCAGCCTCCCACGCCCGAGACAGGCACTCCTGTCATGCACCCAGCCACCTCCCATGCCCGGGACAGGCACTCCTGCTCACCTCTGGAGGAAGTTGTTTTCAGGAGGAGGCGGCAGAGCTGCACCATGAGTACGGTGCACATCCCCAGAAGGGGCTGGGGTGCTTTCCGTCCAGTCTCTGGGGAAGGACAGAGCAGGCTCTGGGCCCCTGCTCTGTGCCGTGGCTTGTGTGCACTCTGAGTGGGATTCGGAGCTGAGAGGAAACATCTGCTCCCCTTACTCTTGGTGTGTTTGCAGTCAGCCAACAAACCTTCCAGAGATGCAGCAGATTCTGCTTAAATAAAACTGAGGGATGGGACAGATATGCACCTGTAGAGCACATAGGAAGCTAGGCAGCACACAACATGTCAGTGACAAAACTTCAATTAAGAGAGAGAGAGGGTACAATTTAAACAGCACTGACAATTGTGCCTATGATGTGCTGCATGTGTCTGTCCCGGAGAGGACAGAGCAGGAATCATGATCACCATGATCACCATTTTTTAGCTCAGGTTGGTCCCGGAACCTCCAGACCTGAACATCTAACATCACTGATTGTGACTCTGGTCATTAAAGACACTGGTTTTCCTTATACCGTGGCCCTGCGGTACAAGTCAGCTGAGTGAGCAGGTCTACCCCAATGCTGGAGGGAAGGCTGATTGAATGGAGTCACTGTGAGCGAGTGTGTTTATCTCCAGCATGGCGTCTTTCTAGGAGAGTTTCAAGAATCATCTTGACCATCCATGGCCTTGCTTTTTGTGTCAACTTTAGAAGCCAACCATAAGAGGAAGCCAGGAGGCCTCTCATTCACCATCACAGCTTCTGGGAGGCCATCCTCTGTGGAGTCTTCCCAACCCATTCTACTCCCTGATGTGCCAGCAACACGTGGAGCTGGTTGGTGCATTTTGCAGGTTTGCTCTCCATCAGTCCCCACCTCCAGCATGGGATGAACTGCCTTAGAGGCAAATACCATGTTGTTAGTGTCCAGAAAATGACGCATATTTGCTGGATTTAATTTAACTGTGAGTTCTGAGCCCTGAGTGCATAGGAATTTTAAGAAGTGGTCATCCCTGTGGCTGGATAGTCAGGACAGGGTTCCTGGAAGAGGAGGCATGAGCTGCACCTTCAAGAGTGGGCAGAGCTGAGCTTGGTGGGGATGTCGGGGGAAGGCTAGGCTCGCTCCTGCCCTTCCCTGTGTTCTCTGCTCTGTGCCTTGAGGCTCAGGAAGTCTAGGGTCACTGCCAATTGGTTCTCCCAACACTGGTTCCAGGACTTCTCTCAGCGCTCCCTGGATCTTCAAATTAAATTGTTTTAGCAGCTTGACTACAGATGCTGGTGTTAACCAGTCTGGAGAACTGACCCACTCTCAATTGCATTAAGCTATGATGACAAGGCCAGGCTTGGTTGCTCACAGCTGTAATTCCAGCACTTTGGGAGGCCAAGGAAGGAGGATCATTTGAAGCCAGGGGTTTCAGACAGTCTGGGCAACATAGCAAGACTCCATCTCTAAAAAATAAAAATTGGCACATGCCTGTAGTTCCAGTTTCTTGGGAGCTGAGGTGAGAGGATCCCTTGAGCCCCCGAGCTCGAGGCTGCAGTGAGCTATGATCACGCCACTGCACTCCAGTCTGGGTGACAGCGTGAGACCCTGTCTCTAGAAATAGAAAGCTGTGATGACAAAAGAATGAGGCCTAGCAATTCTGCAGGTGGATGAGAAATTCTCACTGGGGGGTAGGGAAATATGCAGGCTTCCCCGTGCCCACCTACCTCTGAAAACAGTGCAGATGCAGTCCAGTCTCAATCAAGAGACCTCTCTTCCACCATCCAGGCTGCCTGCCACGGCAATGGGGGCTAGAGGGCCCAGTCATGGGAGACGAGCCATGTGGCACACCCCTCACTGCAGGGATTACGTGCCACAGTGTCTATAATGAAGCGAGGTGGCAGGAATGCACGGTTTTAAAACACTGAAATGAAGAACTTACTTGGGCGAGTTGAACTCAGGCGCGTTGTCAGCCCGCTTTCTGCACGGTGTTGCTCCGCTGCCGCTGCTCAGGGGGGTATGGAAGCCCAACTTTGTGGAGGTGGCTCATGGTCCTGAGTGCAGCCGTGTGGAGGCAGCCTGCGGACACAGGCTCAGGCCATCTTCCTGCTCACATTTGCCCGCCAGTTTGTTTGTTTTGTTTATTTTTCCCTTCATTTTTTTGAGCATTTACTAGATACTGGGTCCTGTACAAGTGTGTCTCTAATTATGTGAAGATTTTGCCACATTGAGTGTTTTTATTCAAATGTACATTTGTTTGAATTCATTTAACTAGGTGCCTGTAATTAATTTATTTTTGAACTTTTATCTTAAAATCAAGGGATACCTGTGCAGTTTTGTTACAAAAGTGTATTGCATGGTGCTGAGGTTTGGGGTGTGACTGAACCTATCACCCAGGTAGTGAGCACAGTACCCAGTGGGAGGTTTTTCGGCCCTTCTTCCCCTTCTTTCCCCTTCTTGTATTCTTCAGGGTCTGTTGTTCCCATCTTTATGTCCATGAGTACCCAATGTTTAGCTGTCACTTATACATGAGAACATGAGGCATGTGGTTTTCCATTTCTGCGTTAGTTCACTTAGGATAATGACTTTCAGCTGCATCCATGTTGCTGGAATCATGGCATGATTTCATTCTTTCTATGGCTGCATAGTATTCCATGGTGTACCACATTTGCTTTATCTGGTACATCATTGGTGAGCACCTGGGTTGACTCCATGTTTCTGCTATTGTGAACAGTGCTGCAACGAACATATGGGTGCATATGTCTTTCTTGTAGAATTTCTTTTCCTTTGGATCCATACCCAGGAATGAAATTGCTGGGTTCAATGGTAGTTTAACTCTTAGACCAGCCAGGTTTTTTTTTCAGTCTTTCTCGGTTTCCATCCTGAT
The DNA here is from genome assembly GCF_037993035.2 of Macaca fascicularis. NCBI lineage: Eukaryota > Metazoa > Chordata > Mammalia > Primates > Cercopithecidae > Macaca > Macaca fascicularis. Next base: position 35,555,985 of record NC_088393.1, on the reverse strand, counting down.
CAGATTCACCTCCTCAACCCTTTCTTATCTGCTCTTCTGGATGAGGGTAATATGCAGAAACGGAGGGTCAACTTGCACACCCCCACTACCTCCATGCACAGGCTTAGCTGGCAGAGTGCTAGAGTGAGGGAATCTCTGCCTGGCACGGAATAGCTGCTCCATACTGTGGGTGAGTATTTCAGGTGTCACATTTTACTCATCCTGCTGAAGTTGATTAAGGTTTCATAATCCTGGGCTCAACTGGAAAACAATTTTTTGGTAATGTAAGTCAGTGGGAGGTGAGGGACAGGACAGGGACTGAGAATTAAGAGATCGGGCATCCATCTGGTCACATTTGCTGGTTGTGTGACCTTGAGCAAGTCACCTAGCCTCTCTCAGCCGAACATTCTTTATAAGGTAAATGGAGATGCTGGAACTAGAAATCCTCATCTCCTCTGGACCTAATTTGGGTTAGTTTCTAGCCTACGCACCATCTGTCCCATCACAGTTTTACCATTTGGTACTCTCTGGAGCATTGCCATGGCCTCGACCTGTGATTCAATTGGTGCACCATTCTTTAAACCGATTAGCAATCTTTGTCAAAGAAATAAATCAATGGAGAAAATTTTATTGGTTAAATGAGATACAATTGAAGGGCATGCAACCGGAGAAATTTTTAGCTTGGCTCACATATAGCTTTACCAAGTTCAGCTGGTTAAAAGAAGATTAAATTATAGGTAGGCTTATTGATTTAACCAACTGTAACAAACTATAGCAGACTTACTAAAAGGATGGTCTCTTCAACAAATGTTGCTGGGAAAACCAGATATCCATATGCAGAAAAATGAAACTAGACCCCATCTCTTGTCATATATAAAAATCAAATCAAAATGGATTAAAGACTTAACTCTAAGACCTAAAACTATGAAACTACTAAAAGAAAACATTGAAGAAACTTGCCAGGACATTAGCCTGGGCAAAGTTGTTTTGAGTAATATCTCAGAAGCACAGGCAACCAAAGCAAAAATGGACAAAAGTGACCACATCAAGTTAAAAAGGTTCTGCACAGAAAAAAATAAACATAGTGAAGAGACAGCCCACACAATAGGAGAAAATATTTACAAACTACTCATTGACAAGGGAAAAATAACAAGAATATAAAAGGAGCTCTAACAACTCTATAGAAAAAAACCCCCCTAATAACCCAATATAAGATCTGAATAGACATTTCTCAAAAGAAGACATACAAGTGACACACAGGTATACGAAAAGGTGTTCAATATCACTGATCATCAGAGAAATGCAAATTCAAACTACATTGAGATATCATCTCACTCCAGTTAAAATGACTTTTGTCCAAAAAGCAGGCAATAACAAAAGCTGGCGAGGATGTGGAGAAAAGGTAACATTTGTACACTGTTGGTGGGAATGTAGATTAGTACAACCACCGTGGAGAATAGTTTGGAGGCTTTTCAAAAAACTGAAAATTGAGCTACCATATGATTAAGCAATCCTACTGGTGGGTATAGACCTAAAAGGAAGGAAATCATGCTATTGAAGAGATGTCTGCACTCCCATGTTTATTGCAGCACTATTCACAATAGCCAAGATTTGGAAGCCACCTAAGTTTCCATCAACAGATGAATGGATAAAGAAAATGTACTTATACACAATGGAGTACGATGCAGCCATGAAAAATAATGAGATTCTGTCATTTGCAACAATATGAATGGAACTGGAGGCCGTTATGTTAACTAAAATAAGCCAGGCACAGAAAGAAAAACTTTATATATTGTCACTTATTTGTGGGAGTTAAAAATTAAAACAATTGAACTCATGGAGATAGAGAATGGAAGAATGGTTACCAGAGGCTGGGAAGGGTAGTGGGGAGGAGAGCAGAGGGGAAAGTGGAGATGTTAATGAGTACAAAAATATCGTTAGAAGGAATACATAAGATCTAGTATTTGATAGCACAACAGGGTGGTTACAGTCAACGATTCTTTATTGAACATTTTAAAATAACCAAAAGAGTATAATTGGAATATTCATAACACAAAGCAATGATAAATACTTGAGGGGATGAGTACCCCATTTATCCTGATGTGATTATTACACATTTCATGCTTCTATCAAAATGTCTCACATATCCCATAAGTATATACACCTACTATGTACCCATAAAAAATTAAAAACAAAATAAATCAGACTTTCTGAGAGTCAGTTAAGGATAAAAGCCTTGTCTGGCCGGGTGTCCATCCACAGGCACAGAGGGAAATGGCTCATGCTGTTCCCAGGTTGGGTGTGGGCGTCCTCCTCCCCGGCCTCTCTGACTGAAGCTTCTGATTGCTTCCTAGTGGCAGCTCTTTGTGGACTGGTGAAAAGTTGGCTGAGAAGGAAGGGTTGTGACCCAGAGGTGCCCAGCTCCCTGGAATAGGACACTTTACAGTGGGCTGAGGAGCTACAGTGAGCTGTGCTAAGAGTGCGCCTGGGAAGAGAAACCGAGGATGTGAGATACAAAAACAGGCTGTGCTTAAGACTGCATAAAGCTGCAAGCTCTCCAGCCCTTCCCTGGCTGGCTCCCTGTGACCTCCTAGCCTGAAGAAGCCACGATCAATGGCGGCTTCCAACCAGCTTGGCATAAGTGGTTGGCAAGGCAGAGCACCCCCATCCGTGCCCAGCTGCCGGTCTTGAAGTCTCTCAGTCATCAGCTCACCCAGGACATCCAATTTATCAGCCAGTCTTGTGGGCTAACTCATATTCTGATTCTCTTTACTCTTCTCTCTCTCTTGTTTTAAAAAAAACAGCTTTACTGAGATATAATTCACATACCATACAATTCACTCATTTAGGGTGTATGGTTAAATGGTTTTTGGTATTATTAGTTTTTAAAAATTGTACTTAAATATTATGTTATTTTTTCAAGGTTCATCTGTGTTGTAGCTTTTATTACAACTTCATTCCTCATTTTTCTTAAATTGTTTTTAGTTCGTTTTAGAAACAGGGCTTTACTATGCTGCCCAGGCTGGACTGCAGTATGCAATCACAGCTTCTGCAGCCTCAAACTGTTGGGCTCAAACGATCATTCCACCGCAGCCTCCTGAGTAGCTGGGACTACAGGTTTCTGCCTCCACACTCTGCTCACTTTTATTTTTATCTTTATTTTGATATAGATGTTGCCCAGGCTGGTCTCAAACTCCTGGCCTCAAGCAATCTTCCTGCCTTAGTCTCCCAGGGGGCTAGGATTACAAGCCTCCCACTTCTCTTTTAATCACTGTTTCTACCACTCAATTCCAGGCCAACATGGTCTCTCCTCTGGGTGACAGATGCTGTCAGGGCCCCGTCCCATGCCCTGACTTGCCCCTGCCAGCCCCTGTGTCTCTTTGTCAGAGCCTCTCTGTCCACACAAGTCAGGCCAGGAGTGCTGGGGAACAGGGCTGCTGTGATAACTCTCAAATGCCCTTGGCCCTGGGCGAGACAGATCTGAGACGCGTGTGCTCCAATGTGGCCCAAAGGGCCCAACGGGATCAAGCTCCAGCTGCTGACCGTGGGAACCTGCTTGCGGACGCCCTGGGCTGGCTGCCCTTCCTTCCCGATCTCATTTCCCTTTGCTCCTACCAGTCTTCCGGCAACACTTCCTAAACAAACTACTTACACTGGACCAGAGTCTGCTTCTAGGAACCCGGACAATGACAGCCTCCCATCCAGACCCTTTGCTTTCACTCCCATCTTCCTAAAATGCACACTCCACAGCAGCTGGAGTGGCCTTTTAAAATGCAAATCAGAGAATGTAGCTCTCCTGCTGAAATCTGCTCAACACCCTCCCAGCTGCTGAGAGTAAAATCCAAACACCTTACTGAGGCAGGTAAGGCATGCGGGTAAGGTATGGGACCCTCCATACCTTACAAGTATGGGACCCTCGGCCGGGCGTGGTGGCTCAAGCCTGTAATCCCAGCACTTTGGGAGGCCGAGACGGGCGGATCACGAGGTCAGGAGATCGAGACCATCCTGGCTAACACAATGAAACCCCGTCTCCACTAAAAATACAAAAAAATTAGCCGGGCGTGGTGGCGGCGCCTGTAGTCCCAGCTACTCGGGAGGCTGAGGCAGGAGAATGGCGGGAACCCGGGAGGCGAAGCTTGCAGTGAGCCGAGATCGCGCCACTGCACTCCAGCCTGGGCGACAGAGCGAGGCTCCGCCTCAAAAAAAAAAAAAAAAAAAAAAAGTATGGGACCCTCCATACTTGTCACATTCCTGCCCCCCACCCCCACGGCTGGCTGTCTCGAGGTCTTTGTAACTTGTGGCTCTGACCTTTTATTTTATCATAACTGGGACCAGAAGAGATAGAGGCTAAGCAGCCAGTCATGACCTCTGACCCATTAGAAAGGACGCTGGTTGCGAACAGCATGGACATCTGTGATGTTGCCACCCGCGCATGTCAACCTGGCTGAAGCCCTTATTTTACTCAGGCCTCAGATTAGGGTTTTCCTCCTGAGCTAGGCCTTCCTTGGCTGGTCAATCTATTATAAATTGCCCTCCCCGGGCATGGTGGTGCATGCCTGTAGTTTCAGTTCCTTGAGAGGCTGAGCGGGGAGGATCGCTTAAGCCTGGGAGTTCGAGGTTGCAGTAAGCTGTGATTGCACCACTGCACTCCAGCCTGGGTGACAGAGTGAGACCCTGTCTCTAAAAATAAAATAAAATATAAAATAAAATGACCCTCCCCTAAACCTCTCTTTCTTATATCACTTTGCTTCTATATCTTCAGAGCACTTGCCACTATCTGCAATTATCTTGAACTTTTTAATTTGTTGTTTTTTTTGCCTGTATCATGTCTCTCCAAGTAGAACACAAGTTCCATGGGGGGCAGAGATCTTTCTGTTTTGTTCACTGCTGGATCCCCAGTGTCTGACTCAGGCTGGTCACCTACTGTAGCAGTTGTTCAAAAAATACTCATTGACTAACTGAATAGATGGGTGTCATGGTTTCCAAAATCAAGAACTCTATGGTCTTAGCAAGTGGCAGCCCCTTCCAGAGCCTAGGTACTATCGCAGAGGGGCAAAGACCGTGCTGTGGCTGCCTGCCCAAGACCTAGAGGCCCGCATGCTCTGCAAAGGTGACAGGAAGAGAAAGTGTTGGCCCAATGCTACAGGTGACTCTGAGAGGTCAACAGTGAGAATGTGTGTGACCAGGGTCCTGATGACCTCTGAGAGTTAGGATGGATGGAGAAGAAAGTCAGGTTGCAAAGGCTTAGGGAGAAAGGAGTGTGAAGGAAACAGATAGAACCAGGAGACTGAGGCGTGTTGCAGTGGGAGCTGGTGGTGGTGGCTGAGGGAAGAGACTTGTTTTGGGGCCGCAGAAAGACACTAGGGAGAAGCAGAGACCGAAGGTGCAAGAGACTAGGGACGGAGTGAGTAAGGACTGAGTAGAGGAGTGAAAACAGGACCAGGGCTTCAAGAGGTAGTATTTGCCGGGGAACAGAAAAAAAAGACACTTTTTCCTTGAATATGGGAGGGAAAGAACAGAAGTTGAAGGGAGAATCTGAATATTTGAGGAGATAAGAGGAGGGAACATGACCTCAGGGACCTTGGAGTTAAAGGCAGGGGGGTGGCGGTCTTCCAGAAGTGGCTGTTCTGTAAGCCATCCCCCAGTGAGAAGCAGCAGTGCAGGAGATTTCAGCGCTCCCCTGGGGGTGGGGAGGCTGGGGCTCTCTCCTCTTTTATCTGAAACACCAACCACTTTCTTTATTTGCACCACCGGAAACGGAACTGCTCAGCAGGGCCTCTTTGTGAGGTATCTACAGGAGAGCAGAGGACACGCTGAGCAGCATTTCAAGAAATGCTTGGATGGAGGGAGTAGGGCAGGGAAGTAGGGGAGTGGAGGGGCAGGCTGGGCTGACACAGGCTTTCTGATGACTGGCGGGGGCGGGGCGGGGGCAGACGGCAGCTGTGTCTTCCTCCACTGCAGCAGCAGTTTCTAGAGGCAGGGGCTGCTACGCAGGCTGTCCAGGCTCCTTTTGGAATGTGTACGTGGGGAACGAAGTGTTTAGGGCAGACCCTCCTAGGGGCAGATGGAGGTGTAGACTCCCTGTGATGGAATCCCTCCCTGCCTCTATCTCCAAAACCACGATGGAGTGACGGTGGGGGTGGACAGGCATGGGGGTGGTGGGGGTGTTCCAGGCTCACAGGGCCCAGGGCAGGCTGCGGCTCAGGGAAGCCCTTTTAGTTCCCTGGGTTATATGGTGCCATTACCTGCACACGGCTATTGGCTCCTGAAATGTGGCTAGACTGAGACGAGCTGTGGCGAGTGCACACCTGATTTCAAAAGTTTAGTGCCAAAGAATGTCAAATATCTGATTCACATTTTAAATATGGCTTACACATTGAAATACTAATATTACGGACATATTGGGATAGGTAAGATACATGACTGCAATTAATTTTTTTTTAAGTTAGTTTTTTTAAAACTAGAAAATATAAAGCTATGTATGTGGCTTGCATTCTATTTAATTGGACAGCACTGCTCTAGGGAGAATGACATCCAGGAACCCAGTGGTCGTGGTGACCTAAAATAATCAAAAGGATCTGAATCTATTTTAAGGGGAGTTTATTCCAGCACAAAGTTGAGGACAGGACCACCCAGGACATCATGTTTACAGACAAAGCCTTAAAAAGTTTAACAGAATTTAAACATCTTTCTATGAGAGGCTTACTGCATGGTCACAGTGATCTGATTAGACGAGGTGGTCTTTTTCTTTCAGAAAACGTCTATTGAACCTTCCACACGGAGGCTGTAACTGTGCTGAGGTCTTGGACACCGTCTGGTCTGAGTTGGGTACAGGACTTTATTGTAATCATTTAATCTATATAATTTAATATATGACGTTTACTCTATAATCATTTAATCTATAATAACCCGTGATTAGTCATTTACAGAACAACAGCAACAACAAGGAAGAGCGAAGCTCTCATCTAAGGAGAAAAACTGCAAATATGCTGTGTGACTCATTCCCCAGGGCTTGCCTTCCTCCTCGGCATAATACATTCAGAGGGTCCTAAATTTTCTTTTCTTTTCTTTTCTTTTCTTTTTTTTTTTTTTTGAGTAGGCATCTCACTCTGTTGCCCAGGCTGGAGTGCAGTGGCTCGATCTCTGCTCACTGCAAGCTCCACCCCCCAGGTTCAAGCCATTCTTCTGCCTCACCCTCCAGAGTAGCTGGGACTACAGGTGCCCGCTACCACGTCCGGCTAATTTTTTTTTTTTGTATTTTTAGTAGAGATGGGGTTTCACTGTGTTCGCCAGGATGGTCTCGATCTCCTGACCTTGTGATCCGCCCGCCGTGGCCTCCCAAAGTGCTGGGATTACAGGTGTCAGCCACTGCGCCCGGCCAATTTTAGTTTCTTTTACAATTGGGGCCCCCTGGGTGAAGCTGAGGAAGGAAGACCTGCCCACAGCCCCGGTTCCCTGGGAGCTCTGTGAATGGCAAGAAATGGGGCAGGCTTTGCTGTGCTTGCTGGCATCTCTGGGTGGGGGGAGATGGAGGCCTGGGCAGCGGTCCTGAGGATGCTGGGTATCCATGGCTGCCCGTTCCCTGAGGTCCCTCCAGCAGAGTACAGTGTGGCTGTGCACCCTGCCCAATGCCAGGAAGCCAGCAGCTCAGGGTAGGACTTGGTATTCTGCATGGATGTTGTGACTGACACAGTAATTATGGGTTTTTGCATTGTTTATGCCTCTCTGGAAACAGAGCCAAATGCTATGAGCCTGCGACTTCAAGGCACTCAGTAGATTTCATGACGGAGTATCATTGTATTTACTCTTTCAGGCTTCCCGGACTATTGGAGCCTCACAAAGCTTTAACACTATTTGCTGTTCTCATAATTAAATCACTAACTAAATGAAAAAAAAAAAGACAATAAAAGAAATACCAAATCATTCTTCTAAACAGTGATCCAACATGGCTTGGGTGCATTCACATAAAAGCAACTTTCTGTCGTTTTACATTTTTTTCTGCTCTGATCTGGGCTATGTGGCTGCTTTGATGTTGGACTGGAATCAGGCAGCTGTGTCCTGCCCAGGCAGCCTGGCCTGCAGCTGAGGGCTGGAGCCCCCTGCACTGCCCCTCCCCACCCCCTGCAAACTCCAGGAGGAGGGAGGGAGCAACCTTTGCCAGTACCTGGGGTGGAAAAATTCTCTCTGCTGTAAACTAAAAGTAAAATCCTAAGCCTCATCAACTAAACAGACACGTCTTGTGGTGAAGGGGGCCCAGAGAAGCTGAGTTCCTGCCATGGCCATGACAGGATGGGCGGTCAGACACGCCTCTTTATACCCCTCTCCTTTCTGGTTCAGACACAGCAAGTGACCAGCATTCATGTTAAAACAGAGATTGTAAGACTGGCAGAATGGACTTTTTGTGGCAATAGATACCAAATTACAACCTGGACCTAAGGCCCTGCCCTGCACCCCCACACTTAAAGGAGAAACGCTGCTCCGTCACAGGTGTTTCTTTTCAAAACTCCAGCAGCTGAGCAAGCATTGTCCTGGAGACAAGCAATGTTAAAACAGCTACAACTCACCCAGCTCACAGATGCAGGCTAACTGGACCCTGTCCCACCAGCCATAACTGCAACCTGGACTGGATAAGAGGCTGATTTCAGTAACTTTCTCCTGATCAGAGACTGCTGACCGTGGACTAGTTATGGCTGGTTTACGGAAGTTCTACAGTCACATGCCTTGTGTTCTGAAAAGGCCTTTGGATGTACAGGGCCTAAATAATACAGTTAAATGTTGTCTCCTCCCCAGAGTGAAGATGCATCATATATAGTCACATGCATATATCAGGACCACTTTCATGAATATTCATGATTTCTCCTGCAACCTGTTGAATATGTATGTTTAGCCAACTTGCTCAGTATAGAGGTCCTGTCCCAACCCCTTCTCTTTCAGAGTGCCTGTGTCTGATCTTGGCCTAAGGCTATGCTTCCCAGCCTGTGGACAGCCACCATGTAGGCTGTACCCCTTTGTAAGAAAGAAAGCCTCCTTTTCTAATTTATACATCTTGTGATTTTTAAGTTAACACTACTCAACTCTGGGCTGTTGGGAGAATAGGAGGTACCCTTGTCTGTTCTCAACCCATAAACATTTTTCCTCTTCTAGATGCATTTGCTCAGAACTGTATCAAAATTGTATGTGTGTGTGTGTGTGTATGTGTGTGGTGTGTGTGCACACATGCATGTAGATATTTTCCTCTTCAATTTCACAGAGTACACATGTATACCAAAATAAACTCTTTCTGGAACTGCTGAGTGTGAAATTGATGAGACTCCAGCCTGTCTCACTCTCACTTTCCCCCAGGAGCGCCTGCTCTGCGGGTGCCTGGGCTGAAGCAGGATGGGCTCCAGGTGACTCTTCTCCTGCGAAGGTGGGCAGGGGGAGGCTGGGCAGGTTCGCTGTGTGCTGGGGGCCAGGCAGGCAGAGCCCCCTCAGGAAGTTTCCTTCAGGCAGGAAAACTCACACCGTGGTGCCTTCACCTCCCTTCAGCCTAAAACATATGGACATTAAATTTTCATTTATTTTTGTTTGTGGAGTACATGTGTAATTTTATTACATGCATAGACTTCATAGTGGTCAAGTCAGGGCTTTTAGGGTATCTGCTACCGAATAACATACATTGTACCCATTAACTGATTTTTCATCATCCTTACCCCTCCTGCCTGACACTCTTCCCAGTCCCCTTCTCTCTCATTCCATTCTCTATGTCCACATGAATACATTTATCATCCGCTTATGAGTGAGAACATGCGATATTTGTCTTTCCGTGAGATAATTTTAACATGGAAGCAATGTCTTTTGTTTTACCATTAAGGCTAGGACGTTATTGCAGATTCCCCCGAGAGAATAAAGCCAGTGTCTTAAATTTACACCACAGAGTAAACGACCCATTAGAACTTCTCCTGAAAAAGCCTTTGATTGTAGTAGAAGCAATGATGAAGATGATGATGGTGATGATGATGATTATGGCAAATGCTTCCATAGCTCTTGCTATGTGCTGGGCATGGTTCTAAGTGTGTAAATAAAAGTGGTGTATTATAAGAGTTAATTCACATAATACACCAATGCCTTGTGGTCGTTAAAGCCCAGAGAAGTCAGTAGTAGTAGCAAGACTTGAATTTGCATATGCCTTTAACCTCTATACAATGCAAGGCATAAATCTGCCTGATAGCTAGAACCAGGCTCGGGGGTGTCAGGGTGGGGGAGCTTCCCAACAAACTCTTCAGATCCTCAGTGTCGGTGGAAGTTGGATTCTGTGGAAATGGTGGAGGAAGCAGCAGGAGATGGGGTGATGTGGCTGCTTATTTCCTGGCAATATTTAGGCTGGAATTAGCAGTAATTTTTTCTTCAATTAGCAAATATTGGACACTTAGAAAAGTGTGTCTTAGAAAATCATGTGTTAAAATCAAATATTTTAATCCAGCTCTTTTAACAGATTATATGGCAAAGATAATTAGGCTGCTGGGAGCAGGAGTATAGTGTTTAATTAATGCATTAATTTTGAAAGGGAAATTCAATTGTTAAAGAAAATACAATAAAGGATTGAAACATGAAATTAGCATAAGAGCATTACCCATTTCTTCAAGCAGCTTACTGGGCATGATCTTTTTCCTGCTGTTTCCCGGGGGAGGTTAAGTAGAAAAGTAGGGTCATTTGTGTCTTGCATGAGAATGAAACTCTGCCATCCTGTTTGTGGGGGTGGAGGTGGAGACATTAAAAAGACCCAGCCTTTATACTGCGCCCCCAAATGCGAACCCACATGAACCATCTGGCACGTTCCTAGGTGCTAAGTGCACTTACTGGTCTTTCATGTCACTAGAAGAGACATGGGGCTAGATTTACAGAGATGACAACACAGTTGCTTAAAGCCTGAGGGGCATCACTGCCCTGCCTGCAGCAAAACATCATCCCCGGCCCAATTCCTCTCTCATCACCACTCCTGCCCCTTTCTTTTCCTTTTTGATTGACACATAATCATTGTACACAATTATGGGTTTAAATATTATGTTTCAGTGCATGCATATGTTGTGCAATGATCAAATCTAATGAGATCTCCGGAGCAATATTACTAGAAGGAGAAGGAGGATGGGGAAAAGGAGGAGGTTGTTTTAGGATACAAAATCAATGTACACAAATTCATATTGAACACAAAAAGAGCCCTCATAGCCAAAGCAAGACTAAGTAAAAACAACACATCTGGAGGCATCACATTACATGATTTCAAACTATACTACAAGGCTATAATGACCCAAACAGCATGTTACTGGCATGAAAACAGCTGCATGGACCAATGGAACAGCACAGAGAATCCAGAAATAAAGCCAAATACTTACAGCCAACTGATCTTCAACAAAGCAAACAAAAACACAAAGTGGGGACAGGATGCCCTATTCAACAAGTGGAGCTGGTATATTAGGTAAGCCACATATAGAAGAATAAAACCAGATTCTTAGCTCTCACGTTACACAAAAATCAACTCAAGATGGATACCCTTTACTCGAGCTAGAATGGCCATAATTAAAAAATCAAAAACAATAAATATTGTCAAAGATATGCTGAATAGAGAAAGCTTTTACACTGCTGGTGGGAATGTGAACTAGTACAACCACTTGTTCTAGCCCATTACCTTTCATCCTCCACCCTCTTCTTCCCTTTGACCCTCCAAACTTTTCTTCCCCATTCACCCCTCATCTCCTCCATTTTTCTAGCTCCTTCTTCCCCTCCAACCTCCTTCCCCTCCATCATCCTTCCCTTCTGCCCTCCTTTCCCTCCACCTCCTTCCCCTCCACCCTTCTTCCTCTCCACTATCCTTCCCTCCACCCTTCTTCCCCTCCACCTTTCTTTCTCCCCTTCCCCTCCATCCTCTTTCCCCTCCATCTTCCTTCCTCTCCACCCTCCTTCTCCTTCTTCCTCTCTACCTATCTTCCACTCTTTCCCTTCCACCCTCCTTCCCCTCCACCCTCCTTCCCCTCCACCCTTCTTCCCCTCCACTTGTCTTTCTCTCCACCCTCCTTCCCCTCCACCCTCCTTCTTCTCCTTCCTCTCCACCCTCCTTCCTATCTACCCTCCTTCCTCTCCTTTCTCTCCTTCTTCCTTCCCTTCCACCCTCCTTTGCATCCACTACCCTTTCCCTCCACCCTCCTTCCTCTCTACCCTCCTTCCCCTCCACCCTCCTTTCCCTCCACCCTCCTTCTCCTCCACCCTCCTCCCCCTCTACCCTCCTTCCCCTCCACTCTGCATCCCCTCCACTCTCCATCCCCTCCACCCTCCCTCCCCTCCCTCCCCTCCACCTTCCTTTCCCTCCACCCTCCTTCCCCTCCACCCTTCTTACCCTCTACCCTCTTTCCTCTCCTTCCTCTCCAACCTCTTTCCCCTCCACCCTCCTTTCCTTCCACCCTCCTTTCCCTCCACCCTCCTTTCCCTCTACCTTCCTTCCTCTCCACCCTCCTTCCCCTTCACCCTCCTTCCTCTCCACACTCCTTCCCACCTTTTCTTCTAGCCTCTTTCCTTTCCACTCTTTTCCCCCTCCACCCTCTTTTCTCTCTACCTTCCTTCCCCATCACCCTTTTTTCCTTCATCCATATTTCCTCTACTCTCCTTCCCCTATACCCTCCTTCTCCTTTCACCCTTCTTTCCCTCCTTCTTCTTCTTCACCCTCTCCACCTCCTTTTTCCCCTTTACACTCCGTTTCCTCCTTCCCCTCCACCCTCCTTTTCCTCCCCCTCTCCTTCCCTTCCACCCTCCTTTCCTTCTTTTCTCTTTCTCATCTTTTCCTTCTTCTCCTCCACCCTTTTCCCTTTCTTTTCCTCCTTCTCCTTCTCCTCCAAGATGGGAAAAAGAAGTGGGGGGAGAAGATGGTGGGGAAATGATTTTGGGCAGATGGGGAGAAGCCTTTGGGAAGAAGGAGTTTGGGGAGAAGATGGTGGGAAGAATGATTGAGGTTTTTTATAAAAAAGAAACTAAAAGTAGAACTTCATTCTTATCCAGTGATCTCACTACTGTGAGTAAAACACGTTATTACATTAAAAAGAAAGATGCATACATATGTTTATTGCAGCACAATTAACAATTTCAGAAATATGAAATGGTGAGGAGAGAGGATTGAAAGAAGATTTTGGGGAGAGGAAATGGGGAGAAGATTCTACAGAGAAGATGTTGTGCAAAATACAGTGGAGAGAAGACTTCTGGGAGTGCAGTTGTGGGTATGAGTGGGGAGAAGATGGTGGGGTGAGAAGTTGGGGAGAAGGCAGTTAGGAAGAAGGTGGTGGGAAAGAGGATGATCAGAAAAAGAGGGTGGGGTGGGAAGAAGAAAGTTGGGGATGGGATGGAGAAGATGGTGGAGAGAGGAAATTGGGAAGAAGACAGTGGGGGAAGAAGACACGATGGTGGGGGAAGAAGATAGGGAGGAGAGGGAGTTGGAGAAGCAAGGTGAGGAGTGAAAGTGGGGATAAAACATTGGGGAGAAAGAGTGAGGAGGAGGTAGGGAAGAGATGGTGGGGTGAGCAGGTGGAAAAAGGTGGTGGGGAGAAGGCCATCAGGGAGAAGAGGTTCAGGGAGAAAGAGGGTCTGGAAGAAGATGGTAGGGTGGAGATGTAAGGAGAAAATGCTAGAGAGGAAACTCTGGAAAGACGATGTTGGACACAACACAGTGGGGAGAAGACTTTGGGGAGAGGGAGTGTGGGAAGAAGATTGTGGGGTGAAGGATTTGGGAGAAGGAGGTTGGGAGAAGGTGGTCAGGGAGAAAAGGGTCAGAAAGAGGGTCATGTGGGGAGAGGGAGTGGGAAAGAAGATGGTGGGGGTAGTGGGGAGAAGACACTGAAGAGAAGTTTCTGGAGAAAAGATTCTGGGGAGAGAAAGATACTGGGCAGAACACAGTGGGAAAAATACAGTGGAGGTGAAGAGAGGGGGCAGTCTGGAAGAAGAGGGTGGGGTGGGAAAAGGAAATGGTAAAGAAGAAGATGAAGAAAGAAATGGTGAAGAAGAGGAAGAGAGTGGGGTAGGAAATGGAAATGGGGAAGATGAAGGTGGGGAGAAGCCAATGGCGAGGGGATGTTGGGTAGAAGTCAGTGGGGAGAAGAGTTTAGGGAAAGGGCTTGTGGGGAGGAAGGCAGTGGGGCGAGGGGTTAAGGACAAGCAGTTGGGAAAAAGGTGGTCTGGGAAAAGGTGGTCCAGGAGAAGGGAAAAAGACAGTGGGGCGAGGGAGTGGGGATACAACACTGGGTAGAATGAGTGGGGAACATGGTGCAAAAGGGGACAGTGGGAAGAAGAGGACGGTGGAGGGGGAGGTGGGGAGAAGATGGTGGTGGGTGGGATGGGAAGAAGGTGGTGGAGTTGGAGAAGATGGTATGGGAGAAAATTTTGAAAGATGTTGAGCAGAACTCATTGGAAAGAACACTTTGGGGAGAGGGATGGAGAGAAAGTGGAGAGGGAATGTGGGGGTAGACAGTGGCATGAGGGGGTGAGGAGAAAGTGGTTCAGGAGAAGGTGATTGGGGAGAAGAGGGTGGGTCGGGAAGAGAGGGTGGGGACTAAACACTGGGCGGGGAAGACGGTAGAGCGGGAGCTGGAGAGAAAATTCTGGGGAGAAAATGTTGGGAAGAACATAGTGGGGAGAAGACTGTGGTGAGGGGTTGGGAAGGAGGCAGCAAGGGAGATGATTGGGAAGGAGAGGGTCAGGAAAAAGTCCGTGGAGAAGAAGACATCTTGGGGGAGAAAGCACTGAGGGAAAAATTCTGGGGAGAAAGTGGTCGGGGAGAAGGGGGTGAGGATGATGGTGGGAAGAGAGAGTGGGGAGAAAATGGCAGGAAAGAAGGCAGTTAGACAGAAAATGGTGAAGAGGGCCAGGGGAGTCGGAAAGAAGATGGTCTGAAAAAGAGGGGGTGGGAAAAAGAGTGTCAGGAAGAAGACCTTGGGGAAGAGTTGTTGGGTAGAACACGGTGTTAAGAAGACTTTGGGCAGAGGGAGAGTGGGGAGAGGGAGTGTGGGGAGGAGACATGAGAGGGAGTGTGGGAGAAGACAGTGGGGTGGGGGAGAAGACAGCTGGGAAGAGGGTCGGGGAAGAAGAAGAAAGGAGGGAAAGAGAAGAGGGGAGAAGGAGGTCTGGGAAGAAGATGGAACAAGAAGGGGAAGAAAAGGGAAAAAAGGAAAGAGCAAAAAAGAGGGTAAGGGAAGAAGGAAAAAATGGGAATTGGGGTGAAAGGAGAAGAAGGTCAAGAAAGAAGGGAGAGAAGGGGAAGAGAAGGGTAAAGAAAAAAGGAAAAGAAGGTGGGGGAAGAAGGGAGTGGGGAAGAGTGTCAGGGAAGAAGGGGAAGAAAAGGGTAGAGGAAGAAAGGGGTCAAGGAAGAAGGGAAAGAGAGTTGGGGAAGAAGGGAAGAGGGTCAGGGAAGAAAAAAATGAAAGAAGAGGGTCAGGGAAGGGGAAGAAGAGCATCAGGAATGAGGAGGGAGAAGAGGGTGGGGCAATAAAAAAGGAGAAGAGGGTGGGGGTTAAGGGGGGTGGAAGGCGAAGGAGGGTGTGGGGAAAGAAGGTGGTAGGGAAGAAGTTGTTAAGCAGAACACAATGGGAAGGCTTTGGGGAGAGAGAGTAGGAGTTGAGGGGGAGTTGCGGAAGAACAGTGGGAAGAAGACAGTTGGGAATAAGAGTGGGACTAGAGAATAAGGTGATGGGGAGAAAATACCCAACAAATCGAGTATAGTGGAAATGTATCTCACCACAAAAAGGCCATACATGACAAGCCCTTAGCAAACAGTATTATGTACACTGAAAAGTTGAAAGCTTTTTGCCTAAAATCAAGATCAAAACAATGATACTCACTCTCATCATTTATTTTAAACATGTTAGTGGAATTCCTAGCCAGAATAATCACGCAAAACAAGAAATAAAAAAGCATTTGAAAATTATGAAAATATATAAGTGAATTTATCTCTTATTGCTGATGACATGCTCTTACATATGGAGAAAACCTAAATGCTTCACAAAAAACCATGGGAAGAGATGCACACATTTCAGTGAAGTTGCAGGGTACAGAATCAACTTACAAAAATCAGTAGTGTTTCTATGTTGGTAATGTTTCTATATACCAATAAAGTAATCTGAAGAAATATTTAAAAATTTTGTAGAATATTATAAAAATTTAAATATTTAAGTGTAAATGTAATCCAAATGGTAAAAGGCCTTTATACTAAAAACTGTCAAACACCAATGAAAATAATTTCAAAAACAAAAGTAAATAAAAAGACATTGCATGTTTGTGAATTGGAAGAACCAATATTGTGAAAATGTACATAATACCATTAAGAGATTTAATGCAATCACTATCAAAAGTCCAATGCCATTTTTTTCTTACAGAAATGAAAAAATAATGCTTAAATTTGTATGGAACCACAAAAGAACCCAAATAACCAAATGAATCTTCAGCAAAAACAGCAAAGCTGGAAATATCATTCTACTTGATTTCAACACAAATTTTGAAAGAATTGTAATCAAAACAGCATAGTACAGCATATAAAAAGACACATTGGCCAATTGCACTGGACGGAAAACCCAAACATAAATCTCCACATTTACAGTCAACTTATTTTTTGCAAAGCTACACAGTATGGAAAAAAGACAGTCTCTTAAATAAGTGGTGTTGGGATAACTGGATATCCATATGGAAAGTAAAATTTGACCCTTACATCACAAAAATATCAACCCCAAATAAAGATAAATATAATAGTCAAACTGTAAAACTGATAGAAGAATGCACAGGGCTAAAGCTCCATGACATTGCTCTGAGCAATACTGTTTTCGATATGACCTGATAGCATAGTCAACAAAAGCAAAAATGGACACATTTGTTGTTACTCATGCTTTGGATTTCTGGTCATTAATCAAGCTAGTAATTGCTTTCTGGCACTTCATAGTTACAAGTAGCAGCTAAGACGTAGGTCCACCTTCTTGCCTGCAGAATGTGAAAATCATTGTTTGTTGTCAATTGCATTCAGGACACAGGCATAGGTAAAGACATAACGAATAAAACACCAAAAGCAATTGCAACAAAAGCCTAAATTGACAAACGGGATCTAATTAAACTAAAGAGCTTCTGCTGAGCTATGCTCAGGAAAAGAATATATCATCAGAGTGTACAGCCAACCTAGAGAACGGGAGAAAATTTTTGCAAGTTACCCATCTGACAAAAGTCTAATATCCAGAGTCTACAAGGAACTTAAACAAATGTACAAGAATAAAACAAACCATCTCATCAAAAAGTGGGTGAAGAATATTAACAGACACTTCTCCAAAAAAGAAGACATTTATGCGGCCAGTAAACATATGAAAAAAACTCATCATCACTGGTCATTAGAGAAATGCCAATCAAAATCACAATGAGATATCATCTCACACTAGTTAGAATGCCGAGCATTAAAAAGTCTGGAAACAACAGATGCTGGTGAGGATGTGGAGAAATAGGAATGCTTTTACACTGTTGGTGAGAATGTAAATTAGTTCAACCATTATGGAAGACAGTGTGACAATTCCTCAAGGATCTAGAACCAGAAATACCATTTGACCCAGCAATCCCATTACTGGGTATATACCCAAAGGATTATCAATCATTCTACCATAAAGACACATGAACATGTATGTTTATTATAGCACTATTTACAATAGCAAAGACTTGGAATTAACCCAGATCCCCATCAATGATAGACTGGAGAAAGAAAATGTGGCACATATACACCATGGAATACTATGCAGCCATAAAAGTGAATGAGTTCATGTCCTTTGTAGGGACATGGATGAAGCTGGAAGCCATGATCCTTAGCAAACTAACACAGGAACAGAAAACCAAATCCTACATGTTTTCACTCATAAGCAAGAGTTGAACAATGAGAACACATGAACACAGGGAGGGGATATCACACACTGGGGCCTGTCGGGGGGTGGGGGGAAAGGGGAGGGAGAGCATTAGGACAAATACCTAATGCATGTGGAGCTTAAAACCTAGATGACGGGTTGATAGGTGCAGCAAACCACCACAGCACATCTATACCTATATAACAGACCTGCACATTCAGCACATATATTCCAGAACTTAAAGTAAAATAAAAACATTTAAAAAATCACATTTCTTAATATCACTAGTAATCGGTCTCATCAGAAAAATCTGTAAGCATTAGTATGATGTCAAGCTTGTGAAGGCAGATACAAGTTTTCTAAGATTTTATTTTTTGCTTGAAAGTGTGAATTTAATCATTGGCAGATAATGCCATGAGTTGTTTTCCTTGGAGGGACAGGCTCTTTTCATTCATTTTTGAGTAAACCTATGACATATACCCAAGCAAGAATAACCATAGTTTGTCAGTTGCTCTTTCAAGTAATAAACTATTATTTTTAATGGTCCATTAAGGACAATTTTAAGTGAATAAAAAAATAAGTAAAGAAAAGAAAATGATTGCCTGTTGTACCTTCGGCCTGGTCCTGTCTGGCATCCTTGGTGTCTATGACAGAAATGAACGAACCAGCCACATACACACAGACTTTGCTTATGGACAGCAACACAGTTGGAAATATATCAATCAGCATTGAACAGGGATAAACATTTCATGTCTGCTTCTCAGATATCTAGATCACATTAAGATGGATTCCTGGATGTTGGGGCTTTTCATGTATAAATTGGTAACACACCTCTCCTCTTTTAGTTCTAAACCAATTTAGAAATAAAACCAAGAGATCAGATCAATATTCAAAGATGTTATTCCTGTTAAAAGCTCATTTAGAAAATACAGCTTTTTGCCTTGACAAAACGACTTTTCTTACGTTTTCTCTTTTGTCTTGATTTTGGAACCTGAACAAAAGAAATGTTCATCTACAGATCATTTACCCAGTCAATGCAGGAAGGGTCTTCACCTGCCTTACACTTCTCTGTAGAGTCCAGAGGAGAAAAGGAGACTAGATATACTCACTGATGACATATTAACCTTACTGACAAAAACATGGACCAATGGATGTGAGGGTTCCCTTACACCAAATAAGCCACACCTTGTCTTAGCTCTGGGAATAAACCAGTTCATGATGAAGAGTTAGCACTGGTTTTACTTAACACTTGTGAGAAGATTAAAGTTCTTGACAATAAGCAGATAATAATATGATGAGGGGCAAAGCGAGTTTCTTTCAGCGTTGACTTCTTTTGATTTATCTAGTTCATGCTGAAGATTGCCCCTAGAATAATTGACTTTCGAAAAGATGATTTCCCTCGCAATGGCTTTATATTGAGTGTTTTTGGTTTTGTAATAAATAATTAATGTTGATTTGTGGTTTTTACTGTGTACATTGAATAATTGGGGGAATCTCAGTATGAAAGGAAGATGAAAGTTCTCTTTCCTCCTATTTCCAGAACCAACTGCTGAGGTGATCTGACTTTCCTCTTTTGTGATATGAGTGTCCTCAACAACTTTCACAATTCTGCATATGATCATTTGAGATACATATCACAGTGTCACCTGGAACCATGGTATAACAAGGAAGTATGTGTTTGTCAAACAAAAATGTAAAAAAAAAATCAAAAGTAAAAAATTGAATGAGAAAGGCAGGCACTAGATTATAGTTTGGTTGCCTGGAACAAACATTGCAGGTTTCACCAAATATTTGCCATCTTTGTGGTAGAATATTTTGACATGTAAGTTCTAAATTATTTCCTTATTTATAAGTAACCCTGACAATTAATGAGATGATAGCTGTTAGTAACTTAGACCATCTGTTGGTTTACTACATCCTTTCAAGGCATGTAAGCCAGTGCTTCTGAGCAAAGCAGCAACATGCCTGGTTTTCCCAACTGTGAAAAACTCTGTGAAAGCAATGCATGAGTAATATAAAGGATGTTACTTCAGCAAGATAAAGTTTAATCTTCCCCAAATCTTGTCCCAGAAGAGAATGTAGGTTATAGTAATATAGTGGATGTGAGTGGGGTGGGAATTTTGGGGGAATAATAAAAATGCATATAGATTTTTTCCTTTTGGGCGAGGAAGTAAATTATGAAAAAATGATGGAAATAAAGAAATATTGTGGTTCTACTGGCAAATTCTTGAGAAAAAAGTGGTTTATGAAACAAAAGTTCGAAATACAGAAACAAATGACATTAAGAGTTAAAACAAAGTTTATGAGAACACAGTAATAAAAATACATTTTGTTTAGAATATATAAAGCATTCTTACAATTCAACAACAAAAACCCAATCAATTAAAATATGCTCAAAGGATCTGACTACATATTTTATAAAATAACATTGACAAATGGCTAGTAACCACATGAAAAGATGCTCAACATCATTCACCATTAGAGAAATGCAAGTTAAAGCTACAATGAAATAGCACTTCACATCACTGGGATACATACAATCAAAAAGATTAAAAATAAATATTGGAAAGTATCTGAAAAAACTGAAGCCCTCCCCCATTGCTGGTGATAATGTAAAATTGTGCAGCTGATTTGGAAAACAGCTTGATGGTCCCCAGTCCCTCAAGATTACATGCAGTTACCAGGTAATCCAGAAATTCCACTCCCTAGTATTTTCTCAAGAGAAACATATGCCTATGTACACATTTGTAGCAGCATTATTCATAATAGTTAAAATCTAGAAACAATCAACATGTCTATTATCTGATACATTAAAGTATGATATTTATGAGGTAGACTATTACCTGAGAATAAAAAGAAATAATGCAATGATACCTGATACAATATAAATGAACCTTGAAAACATTATACTAAGTGAAATAACTCAGACACACACACAAAAATGTTGTATGATTCCACTTAAATGAGGTACCTGGAATAGGTAAAGTTACAGAGAAAGAAAATAGAATAGAGATTTCCATGGGCTGGGATAGAACTTATGGGAAGTTAATATCTAATGGGTACAGTTTCTGTTTGGGATAATAGAAGCGTTCTAGAAATGGATAGTAATAACTGTTGCATGACATTGTAAATGCACTTGATGAAACTAAACTGTGCACTTAAAAATTGTTAAAATGGTAAAGTTTATGTCATATATTTTAGAATATTAAGAAGAATTGATAAAATTTAGAAAATTTTTAACAGAAGATTTAAAGTTAAACTAAATTTAAATTTAAACATTTTTAAGGAAATAAAAATGCATTTAAACAATCATTTTAAGAAATTGAATATTTAACCCTCTTTCAAAATCAATTAATGTTATCACTATATTAGTACAATAAAAGGAAAAGCATACAATTATGTAGTATACGCAGAAAGAGCATTTGACAAAATTTAATATCCATTCTTATTAAAAAATTATCTCAGCAAACCAAGGATACATGAGATTTTCCTTAACATTTCAAAGGGCGTCTTTAAAATACCTACAACTAACATCCTATATAATGATGAAAGACTGAATGCTTTCTCTTACAATCAAGAAGAGAGGGATATCAGATCTTACCACTTCTGTTCAACATTGTCCTGGTAGGTCTACCTATTGCAAAACAACTTAAAACAAAAAATAAGAAAAGAGCCGGGCGCGGTGGCTCAAGCCTGTAATCCCAGCACTTTGGGAGGCCGAGACGGGTGGATCACGAAGTCAGGAGATCGAGACCATCCTGGCGAACACAGTGAAACCCCGTCTCTACTTAAACTACAAAAAACTAGCCTGGCGAGGTGGCAGGCGCCTGTAGTCCCAGCTACTCGGGAGGCTGAGGCAGGAGAATGGCGTAAACCCGGGAGGTGGAGCTTGCAGTGAGCTGAGATCCGGCCACTGCCCTCCAGCCTGGGTGACAGAGCGAGACTCCGTCTCAAAAAAAAAAAAAAAAGAAAAAAAAAATAAGAAAAGAAAGAGAAGAGAAAGAAGGAAGGAAAAAAAAGAAAGATGGAAATATCCTTCGCCCACTTTTTGATGGGGTTGTTTGTTTTTTTCTTGTAAATTTGTGACATTTCTCAAAAGAAGACATTCATACAGCCAACAGACACATGAAAAAATGCTCATCATCACTGGCCATCAGAGAAATGCAAATCAAAACCACAATGAGATACCATCTCACACCAGTTAGAATGGCAATCATTAAAAAGTCAGGAAACAACAGGTGCTGGAGAGGATGTGGAGAAATAGGAACACTTTTACACTGTTGGTGGGATTGTAAACTAGTTCAACCATTATGGAAAACAGTATGGCGATTCCTCAAGGATCTAGAACTAGATGTACCATATGACCCAGCCATCCCATTACTGGGTATATACCCAAAGGATTCTAAATCATGCTGCTATAAAGACACATGCACACGTATGTTTATTGCGGCACTATTCACAATAGCAAAGACTTGGAATCAACCCAAATGTCCATCAGTGACAGACTGGATTAAGAAAATGTGGCACATATACACCATGGAATACTATGCAGCCATAAAAAAGGATGAGTTTGTGTCCTTTGTAGGGACATGGATGCAGCTGGAAACCATCATTCTCAGCAAACTATCACAAGAACAGAAAACCAAACACTGCATGTTCTCATTCATAGGTGGGAACTGAACAATGAGATCACTTGGACTAGGGAAGGGGAATATCACACACCGGGGCCTATCATGGGGAGGGGGGAGGGGGGAAGGATTGCATTGGGAGTTATACCTGATGTAAATGATATGTAAAAAATTAAAAAAAAAAAAAAAAAGGACCAGCCTGGCCAACATGGTGAAACCCCGTCTCTACTAAAAATACAAAAAGAGTAGCGGGGTGTGGTAGCTGGCGCCTGTAATTCCAGCTACTTGGGAGGCTGAGGCAGGAGAATCGCTGGAACTCAGGAGTCAGAGGTTGCAGTGAACCAAGATCACGCCACTGCATTCCAGCCTGGGCAACAGAGTGAGACTCTGTCTCAAAAAAAAATAAACAAACAAATAAATAAATAATAAAATCAGTTTGTCAGTTTCAAAAAAAAAAAGAAAGGTGGAAATAAAAGGCATGTAAACAGAAAAGAAGTAAGTAAAAAGTGTCTTTATTCACAGATATAATCATTTATGTAGAAATCCCAATTAAATCCTTTAAAAGCCTACTACTGAAGATAGTAAGTTAGTTTTGCAATGTTGCAGGATATAAGATAAATATACACAAATCAATGGTATTTTTATATGTTAGAAATAATCAGGAATAAATTTTTAAATATAATACAATTTACAATAGAATTAAAAATATAAAATACTTAGGGATAAATCAAACAAATTATGTGAAAGATCTTTACACTGAAATATAAAAAATTGCTGAGCACATGTACATATGCTAGGAGAAGAGAAATGAATCTATACTATCATACTTTTCCTATATCATGTATGATGTTGTATAATATTACTTGAAGGTGGAGTCTGATAAGTTAAAATTACGTAAATTCTAAAACAAATACCAAGAAAGCAAAAATAAAAATAAAAAAGAGTTATGCCTAATACACCATAACAGAAATGTAAAACGAAATCATTTAGAAAAATTACTTGACTAATCCTTAAGAGAGCAGAAAAGAAAAGAAAAGGAGAATAAAGAATAGCTGGGGCTAATAGCAATCAAACGGCATGATGACAGGTAAGCCTAACGATATCAATAATCACATCACACATGACACTGGTCTAAGAACCTCAGTTGAAACACAGAGTGTCAGACTCCATTAAAAAAAAAAAAAAAAGCAGGACCCAACCAGATGCTGCTGATAAGAAATACACTTTAAATTTGAAGACACAAATTGGACAAAAGCTTGATAAAAGAGAATGCTAACACTTACATGAAGGCTGAGCAGGAGTGGCCACCTTACTACCAAAGCAGATTTCATAGCAAAAAATATTCCCATCAATAAACAAGATCATGTCGCAATGACAAAGCATTCAATTAATCAAGAAGACATAATCCAAAATGTTTATGCCTCTAGTAACATAACAACTTCAAAATCTATGATGCATAAATGTCTAGAACTACAGAAAGACAATTTTAAAGTAACCTGAGGTTTTAATACCCTGTAGTCAATAAGTGACTGAACAAGGAGACAGAAAATCAACAAGAATAGAGTAGTCTTGAGCAACACTGTGCTTTTCAAGTAACTTTGGAACACTTACCAAGATAGATCATATTCTAGGCCATACAATTACTCTCAAAAAAGGATTAAATCAAAAGGATACAAAGTATGTGTCCTGACAAATATATCAATCAAATCAGAAATAAGTAACAAAAACAGCTCTAGGAAATACTCAAGTATTTGGAAATTAAGTAATACATATTCAAATACACATCCTGAGTCAAAGAGGTAATGGAAAATAAATTAGAAAATATTTTGCACTAAGTAAAAATGAAAATACAACATATCAAAAATTGTGGAATACAGCTACAACTATACTTAAATACAAATCTTTAGCACTGAATGTCTATATTAGAAGAGTCTCAAACCAATGACTTTCACTTCTACCTTAAGAAACCAGTAAAAAGGAGATAAAATTAAAAGCATGCAGATGAAAAAAAAATATCTCTGGTGATCTGAATGTTGTATCCTTTCAAAATTTATATACTAAAACCAAATCACAGAGGTGATGTTATTAAAGGGGCTTTTTGGAAGTGATAAGGTCATGGGGGCCAAGTTCTTATGAATAAGTTAATGCCCTTACATGTGAGACCCCAGAAAGCCCCTTCACTCCTTTTGCCTTGTGAGGACACAGGAAAAAAGAATGCATCTATGAACCATGAACTAGTCCCTCATCAGACATCAAATCTAACAGCACCTTGATCTTGGACTTTGCAACTTCCAGAACCATTAACCATTTTGTTAATAAGCTACTCAGGCTATGATTTTTTTTTTTTTAAATAATGAACCTAAAGGACCAAATCATCAGAGATTAAATTAATAGAGAAGAAAAACAGTAGAGGAAGTCAACACCAAACACTTTGAGGAGATCAATAAAAGCCATAAACCTCTGTCTAGCCAGGTTGCTCAGGAAAAAAAGAAGATACAAATTACTAACTTTAGAATTGAGTAGTATGACATTATCGCAGAGTCTACAGATACTATAAAAAGGTAATATTGTTAAATTTATGTGAATAAACATGACAAGTTAAATAAAATTGAAAAATTCCTTGAAAAATGACAAATTACCAAACATAAATCAAGAATAGATAGCCTACATTCTCCCATATCCATAAAATAAAATAAAATAACTGTTGAAAACCTTTCTACAGATACAATTTCAGGCCCAACAACTAGGCTGGTGTATCCTTCCAAACATGGTAGGAAAAAATAATAACATTTTACACAAACTTTGCCCTTCGAAATAAAAAGGAGTATATTCAAACTTCTATAATGCTAGCATCACCACGAACCAAAAGCAGACACAGATACTATAAACCAAAAAATTCTCATAAGCGTAGATATAAAAATTCAATCAATTTGTGAAGCAACCAAGATATCTTCCAATAGGTGAATGAGTAACATGTGCTACAGCCATACGATGGAATAATACTCAGTGCTAAAAAGAAATGAGCTATCAAGCCATTAAAAGACATGAAGGAAACTTAAATGTATATTACCAAGTGAAATAAGACAATTTTATCATAAAGAATGCTGGATTTTGTCAAATGCCTTTTTCTGCATCTATTGAGATGGTTATACATATATATATATTAAATTCTGTTGATTGATATATCACATTTATTGATATACAAAAGTGTTTGTAGGTTTATTGTAAGTTTTAACAATCTATGTATGATAGTTTAACATGTAGGTCATCATTTTCATGTTTAATTACATTAGAATATTCAATCTTTCATCAGCTTTGATACAGTTGAGGATCCTCCAGCTTTGGCTGACTAAACTATTCTATTTCTAGAGAAAGTAACTATTGCTAACATTCTTTCACAGGGAAATGAACTTACAAGTTTTACCTTCCTTCATCTTCAATTATTTTATTTAAACTGCTGTCATCATTCACTTGTAGCAGACCAACAGGGAGTTGGCCTTCCCAAACATTTGTTCAATCCCAGGGTCTTCTGAGGTACAGTTTTTATTTTCATGTTTCTCTACCTCATTCACATGCAAAGAAGTATCAGTACTCTAAAAAAAATCCATTAAAAAGTCCATCTTTTAAAAATAACTCTATGACAAAGAATTTTAAAAACTTTGTTTTGGTAAAATTCAAAATGTTCTCCATTTCAATTAACTCACTATTTAAAATCTGTTATGAACAATATATATTGTTCCAATGATATACAAGCAAATGAATATTATCTGCTTTAAAAACGGGTAAATATACAATTATGATATGATGTGATACATCAGAGTTAGGATGCCAAAAAAAAAAAAAAAAAAAAAAGTGTGAGAAAACCATTCTACTTAGAGAATATAATGTGAACACAAAGGTTGGGCACGAGGCATCTAGGTGTTTCCTAGGAACTCAAAAAATTGTGTGAAACACAAGAAAGCAAATACTGCAAGATGAATGCTACCCTAAACTTGAATGCCACACTCAAAGGCTGGAGCTCACTGCCCACAAGCAAGGACTCGTAGACGTGAGAGTCATAATTGGATTTTTGTTATATTTTTTGTTTTGTTTTAAAATATAATAATGTTTTATTTAAAGCAAGTTCTTAAAAATAAGCTAGAATTTATAACCTAAAAGAAAAAAATGAAAATATACTGTGTGGGGAGAACTTTAAAAACATTTATATGTCATTATGTATAGTTCAAAAATAGCACTATTCTGATTACTTATGATTATTTGAAAACAAAGTAATTTTAAAGCCTTTGTACAGTTTTAGCCCTGTATCTAATCCTAATATTAAAATGTAGATTTTAAGAAAAAAATTGTAATTACATTTTTACAAAATAAACACATGCATAGTTATATCACTATTGTATAACCTACATTCATTTGCAAAGAGACTAAAACTTCCTACTGGAGATTATGATGTTAGGAGTTCAGCCTCAGCCCCTAACACGCGCGCACACACACACACACACACACGTAAAACTAACAATTATTTATCGAAAAATAACTATATAGGTAACTCTCCCAGTTAAGAATAAGCATCTTAAAGAAGGTGAGGGGGGAATCTTTCTGAGAGCAGTTATTAAACAATTCCTCTTTATCCAAACTTCAAAAACACGTCTACATTTCTGGAATATAAAAAATTTTTACTTTGAACATAGTTGATGGAAGGCAACTTTGAAACAGAAAACGTCTAATGAAAGTTGCCTCAAACTTAGGGAAGGTCTGATCTGCAGCCCCGATAACAAGCAGCTACACAAAAGTCATTTTAAATCTAGATACATAATCAATGATCACTAGCCTCTTTCCCCAACCAATCAATGTCAGCTGCTTGCTTCTGAAAGATAGCCAGTTGGAGACAAACCTACCTTAATCAGCATGTCTGGGAATGCCAACCATTCCACAGCAGTCTCCCTCAGATAACTATGCTGCACCAGGCAGGTGGCATCAACCCACTGACGCCTGTGAGAGTTGGCCAAGCTTTTAACTCCACTCTTCCCCCAAATCTGTACAACATCAGCAGCTGCTTAATCAGAACAGACTGTGCCTGACAAGAACAGCTTTCTTACTATGAAAAGCAGTAAATTCAAACTTTGTCTTTTTTGTCAGATATTGAAGGCTCATAATCTTTTGAAAAAATTTTTTGCATTAATTGCATTCACCACCCTTATATTTTATTATTTCTAATAAAATACAAGTGAAGTTTGCAACTCTGTTGACTCATTTTACCATAATTAAAACTACCATAATAACCAGTAAAAGAAAAAATATTAATCGCAATATTGGGCTTTCCTTCCTAAATGGAAGAATATAAATATAGAGAAAATAGAGTATAAAAAATAACTAAAATAATCCTGCAAATGTGCAGAATGCCAAGTAAAATTTTCAGAATTAGCCCATGTCATACTGTTTCTTAAGTGAGAATTTATGTTTAAAATAATACACCAGGGTAAACTCTATTCACTTGTTTAATAAATATGTATTGAGTTGCACTAAGGATATGGTAAGGAACAGACAAAATCCTGATCATGAGAGTGAAGTGAACATACAGTAACAATAAACGGCACAAACAAAATATGTATGTTAAAGGAGAAAAATCAAAGCAGAAAAATGAAATGTGTATTGGAGGAGAGGGATGGTGGAAATATTAGAATGGCCAGATATGGCCTTGCTGAGAAAGTGACTTTCCGTTGAAGAAGTGAAGAAACAGAGGGAGCGAGCTGAGAGGAGATGTGCGGGAAAAACCCTTCATACAGCTGCCAGGTACAGAGGGAAACATGCTGAGCATGCTTTGAAGTTTCCAAGAAGTTCAGTGTGGCTGGAGTAGAGTGAAAGGAACAGAATAGCAAACGTTTAAGTCATAGAGAAAACAGGTTAGATCATGTGCTGCCTTTTGGGTATTAGAAAGAAATTTTAAATGGGAATCGATGGAGTTGAACTACGACGAGAAAACATGGACACAGGGCGGGGAACATCACATCCCTGGGCCTATCAGGGGGTGGGCGGCTGGGGGAGGGATAGCATTAGGAGAAATACCTAATGTAAATGATTAGTTGATGGGTGTAGCAAACCGACATAGCATATGTATACCTACGTAACAAACCTGCACGTTGTGCACATGTACCCTAGAACTTAAAGTATAATAATAATAAAAAAAGGTTTTGAGCAGAGGAATGACATAATCTGGCATGTTTTAATAGGACCCTGGTTTAAGAATAAATGGGAAGAGGATTAAAAATAAAGAAACAAGACCAATTAACAGTATACTCACTCATCACTCATCTAGGCAGCAGATGGTGGTGGCTAGATCTGACTGGCTTCTGGTTGTATTTTGAATGTAGACCTAACTAGATTGGCTGACAGATTAGGTGTGAGGTGTCAGAGAGAGAGAGAAATCAAGGATGACCTCAAGACTTTTGGCAGAGCCGCTGGAAGAGTTACCATGAATGCAAGAAAACTACATGAGTAGTAGGTCTAAAAAAAAACAATCGGTCGGGCGCAGTGGCTCACTCTTGTAATCCCAGCACTTTGGGAGTCTGAGGCTGGCGGATCACTAGGTCAGGAGATCGAGACTATCCTGGCTAACACGGTGAAACCCCATCTCTACTAAAAATACAAAAAATTAGCTGGGCGTGGTGGCGGGCGCCTGTAGTCCCAGCTACTCGGGAGGCTGAGACAGGAGAATGGCGTGAACCCGGGAGGCGGAGCTTGCAGTGAGCGGAGATGGAGCCACTGCTCTACAACCTGGGCGACAGGGCGAGACTCCGCCTCAGAAAAAAAAAAAGAAAAAAAAATATCAGCAGCCCCGTTTTGGACCTGATAACATTGCAATACCCAGTAGCTAACTAACTAAAAAGAGATGTCAAGTAGGCAGTTTGATATAGATGTCTGGAACCCAAGAAAGAAACCTGGACTGGAAATATACGTTGGGAAATTATTAGCATGTACAAGGTGCTAAAAGTCATGAGAAAGATACCCGCCTGGGTCCTGGGACACTTCAACGTGTGAGACAGGTGGGGGACAAGGAGAAGCAAGCAAAATAGATGATGGTACATGGATGGGAAAGGCAGGAGGAAAACACCAGGAGACTCTGAGAGCCAAGTTAAGAGAGTGTTATGGAGGAGAGAGTTTTCAGCTGGGTCACACATTGCTGACAGGTTTAATAAAACGAGATCTAAGTAATTGTGTCTAGCTTTATTAGAGTGAAAAGCAGTGGCAAGTTTGAGAATAACAATTTTGGAAGAGAAGTAGGGATGACAAGTATAGTAGTGAGACTTATTATTTATTAGTACAACAGGATGACTATAGTCAGTGATAATACAATTGTACATTTAAAAATAACAGACTATAATTGGATTCCTTGTAGCACACACACACATGCACACACACACACAACAACAAAATGATTGAGGGGATAGATACCCCATTCTCCGTGATGTAATTATTTTGCTTTGCATGCCTGTATCAAAACATTTCTTGTGTGCCATAAGTATATGCACCTAAATGTGCCCACAAAAATGTTTTTAAATTTTTTAAAGTAAATGAAAAGGAAATATGAGTTTATGAGTATAGAAGTTTGATTTCAAAGACATCATACAGAAGTGGCATGACTGTGGATGATTTAATTTTCTTCTTGTTCAGCTGTATTTTTCAATTCTTTTATGATAATTAATTATATAGATTTTTTTTTTTGGATGAAGTCTCGCTCTGTCGCCCAGGCTGGAGGGCAATGGCATGATCTTGACTCCACCTCCTAGGTTCAAGTGATTCTCCCTGCCTCAGCCTCTCGAGTAGCTGGGATTACAGGTGCCCACCACCATACCTGGCCAATTTTGTATTTTCAGTAGAGACGGGATTTCACTGTGTTGACCAGGCTGGTCTGGCACTCCTGACCTCAGGTGATCCGCCTGCCTTGGCCTCTCAAAGTGCTGGGATTATAGGCATACGCCACCATGCCTGGCCAATTATATAGATTTTTAAAACTATATACATAAGGCATTTTTTAAAATAGTGAGACCAAGATATTAAATAATAAATTCATAAAATAATAGAACTAAAGGACCCTCCTGAATACTTCTAAATTACGTAAGTTGATTATAGTTTTGCTCATGCTTATATAACAAAACAAAACCACAGAAAAAACAAACATTTCAAGGGCAATATTTTTTGCTTCATACCAGTACCATGCTGTTTCGGTGACTATAACCTTGTAGTATATTTGTATATTTGTATATATATGTAGTATATTTGTATATTTGAAGGAGGGTAATGTGATGATACCAGATTTGTTCTTTTTGCTTAGTCTTGCTATGGCTATGTGCCTATCACCCCCAGAGCCTAAGGGAGAAGGAGACAGCAGTGGATAGAAACTTAGAAGAAGAATGATGTAGGGAAGATCTCCTTGAATAAGGGTAAGGCCCCTAATGAGGGATGCATCAGTCTCGGTGAAGGAGCCAAGAGCTCCTACCAGACCTCAGTTTCCTTCTTTGCTGGAGAAGTAGAAGACTGGGAGCCTACAGCACATCATCAGAGCAGGGAGGAGAGGAGGGAGAGCTCTTAAGGATACCACAGAAGACGTTCCAGGCCACATGTAAACCTGCAAAAGAGCCAGGGGAACAATGGCCCCGAGTGTGATGGGCATTGCACAGAGAAGGCAAAAACAGTGAGGTAAAATCACAAAAAAGGTGTGTGGATCTGATTTATGAACAATTAGCATGAAATATTTGCAAATTTTTCGTTGCTTTGTCTGGTTAAGTGAAAAAAATAAAACTATTGTACTAATGTTCAGATGTATGTCTCTTTCCATAAAAACTTGAAGGTGAAATGCATTAGCCACGGTTTCACCATGGAGGAAGAAGATGGCTTGTGAATTTATTGTCTTTTCTTTTTAACCAGGCAAGTATGCTGAGATTCGCAGTCTAAAATATAGAGAGTAAAATGAGTTATTGTCCTTTGGGTATATACCTAGTAATGAGATTGCTGGGTCAAATGGTAGTTCTGTTTTATATTCTTTGAGAAATCTCCAAATTGTTATTCGCAGGGACTGAAATAATTTACATGTTTACCAACAGTGCATAAGCAATCCTTTTTCTCCACAGCCTTGCCAGCTTCTGTTATTTTATGACTTTTTAATAATAGCCCTCCGATTAGTGTGAGATAGTATCTCATTGTGGTTTTGATTTGCATTTATCTGATGATTAGTGATGTTGAGCATTTTTTAATGTTTCTTGGCCACTTGCATGTCTTCTTTGTGAGAAATATCAGTTCATATCCTTTGCCCACTTTTTATTGGGGTTATTTGGTTTTTGCTTGTGGAATTAAGTTCCTGATAGAGTCTGGATATTAGATCTTTGTTGGATGCACAGTTTGTAATAAATCTGCACATATAAGTCCTAGATCTAAAATAGAAGTTGAAACTATTTTTAAAAGTAGAGAGTAAATACTGATAATGTAATGCTCAACACTTACTGAATACTTCTTATGTGCCATAAGCACTTTCTTACTCAATCCTCACACAACTCAAGGAGATAGGTACTTTGATTTTTCTCTATTTGCAAGTGAATTGTCTCAGTGCAGTTCTTACACTTGACCAACATCAGTGGCAGATTGGGGTCTGACAGCAGCCTGTATGACCTGGGACTTGAGCTGGTGGCCTCTGTATAGCCCCACCTTGGGGCCGGCCTTTCTAGCTCTATGGCCAGAGGGTTCTGGCTCAGCCATCTCACAAGTTTTACAAAAGCCAGTAGTTAATCACTCTTCTTTCTCATGATCAAGCACCTTCAGAAAGCACCAAGGGCAGGCTCCAGGATAACTTTAAAGTTCATAAAGCATCATTATGTTGAGATTGTGGTGGATTATATGAGGCCATCTCATATATGTGTCCGATCATTTTGAGTGGAAAGGGTCTTCTGTAGTGTTGAATTTTCTAACAGAGACTGTCTCTTCCCATTATCTCCAATAAACTGGGTCTACTCCATAGAGCACTTAAGTTAATAGTACCTGATGACACTCTCTGAGGCTTTCAATGAAATAAAAATTATTACAAACTAAGCGGAGCTGCCTGTACCCTTATGGGGAATTTATATACACACTTGACTGGGTTGTTATATCAGTTGTTAGAATTTATGCATGTGTCATGCCAGGAATGAATACAGGAAGAGAAAATACCAGGGAATGAAATGGGTTGAGATGCAGATGAACAGTGAGCACGGATGTGGGGTCCTGTGTTCTTTTTGCTCCCACCCACGGCTCATAGCCCTCTCCTCCCTCCCGCCTACTCCTAGGAATGCCACTGAAACATTGTCTTCTTGACAGTTAATTGAAGGCTGGCTTATTGGCAGCACTATGCATGGAATTAAGCGGAGAGCTGAAAGGTGGAGGTAAGAAGCCTGCCATCTGGATTTCCTCCAAGGAGGATTTGATTCTTATTCTCCTGTCAGATGGGCAAGTTTACTTTGAAATGTCTGGGAACTGGAAGCATTTTGCTGTTCACTGCTGAAGGCACTGAAACGTTGGCGAGCCTCCCAAGAGACCGCAGGATGGAACAAAGAATGCTTCTGACCAGGAACAGAGCACTGTGGAGTCCAGCCACACCCCTGCTCCAGGAGCTCGTGACCAGGGCCAGCCACGCGCTGTCAGTTCTCAATTTCCTTGTCTGAGAAATGGAGATGATCGAAGCTGTCCTGCTTTCCCATTGCACAGGCTGCTCTGCTGACTGAGTGAGGTAATGGGAGAGAAACTGCTTTGAAAAGTACAGAGTGAAACACAAGCCTTTATCCCTATTACTCAACCCTGATTTCAGAGTTACTTTTACCAAGAGGAGTGGAGGAGTGAGGGAACAGAACCTGGGCTCTTTCCTGCCTGCCTGCCTTCTCCTGAAATGCCCTGGCTGAGACACCAGTCTCTCCAAGCCTCAGATCCTTTATCAGTAAGAGCAGCTATTGGATATTAGTGAGTCTGTTCCAAACAGACTTGTTTTCAGAATTTAATACCAATAGTAAGAGCTAACTTTGGCCGGGTGCAGTGGTACGCACCTGTAATCCTAGCACCTTGGGAGGCCGAGGCAGGAGGATCACGAGGTCAGCAGATTGAGACCGTGCTGGCTAACATGATGAAACCCCATCTCTACTAAAATTACAAAAAATTAGCCGGGCCTGGTGGCGGGCACCTGTAGTCCCAGCTACACAAGAGGCTGAGGCAGGAGAATGGCATGAACCTGGGAGGCAGAGCTTGCAGTGAGCTGAGATTGTGCCACTGCACACTGCACTCCAGCCTGGGTGACTGAGCGAGACCTTGTCTCAAAAAGAAAAAAAAAAAAAAAAGAGCTGACTTCTATTAGTATACTTGCTATATGCAAGATTAAAAAGTGTAAAACCATCACTCTGTTTTGTCCTATTATAGCTTCTGGCTTTCATGCCATGCCTTTCCCTACACTAACATAAATGATTACAAAATATTTAAAAATTAGTTTCTTCTATTACTTATTACTTATATGGTTTTTGTGCATTTAGTTCATTAAGCCATGCAGAGAATATTTTTGTTCATGGTGTTGGGTATATAATCTAATTGATCGAATTTAACTTTTCCAAAGTGGATAGAATATTGTCATGTGAATTTACTCTTTTTTCTACCAATTCAAAATGTCATCTTTGTCACACTCTAAATTCCCCACAGGTCTGTTTCTGGATTCTTAATTGTATTCAACTGATCTCTTTTATTGATTTCAATGTCAATACTATGCCATTGAAATTACCATAACTGTAATACATTGGACAGGGTATTTGTCATTATTGTTTTTTTTCCCTGTGGAATGCTGCCATATTTTCTTTTTCCAGAGGAACCATAGCATTTGTCTCCTTCCTGGAACATACACCAGTATCTCACATGCCATGAGCTGTCATTGTTCACAAAGTTGGCTTGGGTCCTGGCATCTGTAAGCTCACCATAGGAAGTTTCTTCCTTACGTGTTTCCAAACGGGAATCAATGCGGCTCCATACTTGCTTGTTGGATGGAAAATCCTTTCTGTGACAGCAGGGAGCTCGTGCCTCTTCTAAAGAGGAGATTGCATTTCTGGCGACATTGGCTGCCCTGTGCTGGATTTTTACTGCCCTGTGCCTCTTTAGAATCCAGCTCTCCTCATGGTGCCACACTGCTTGCTTGCTCTCGTCTCTCAGGGTGGGTGTAGTGGACCTAGATTCCAATCATGCTTATGCCAGCCACAATTTTGGGAACCTAAACAATTCTCTGCACCTTGCTGTATACCTTGGTTTCCCCATCTGCCTGCCGTTTTGTTTCTGGCTTCGGGCAATACAAAATAGCCGAGCGTTGGGCTGGTAACAGGTGCTTGTGGTTTCCATTTACTTCATTCTTTAGTTAAGAGGTATTTAAAGGCTTAAAATAGTGTCTGACCTTTCTCATCCTGAGTTGCTTAGAAAACAAAACACAAGGCTGGGCCAGTGGCTCAAGCCTGTAATCCCAGCACTTTGGGAGGCCAAGACGGGAGGATCACGAGGTCAGGAGATCGAGACCATCCTGGCTAACACGGTGAAACCCCGTCTCTACCAAAAAATACAAAAAATTAGCCGGGCAAGGTGGCGGGCGCCTGTAGTCCCAGCTACTCGGGAGGCTGAGGTAGGAGAATGGTGTAAACCCAGGAGGTAGAGCTTGCAGTGAGCTGAGATCCAGCCACTGCACTCCAGCCTGGGTGACAGAGCAAGACTCCGTCTAAAAAAAAAAAAAAAGAAAAAGAAAAAAACAAACAAACAAAAAACACAAAACACAAACAATCCAAACCTTTTCATTAAAAAACAAAACGCAGGCTGAGTGTGGTGGCTCACGCCTGTAATCCCAGCACTTTGGGAGGCTGAGGTGGGCGGATCACCTAAGATTGGGAGTTCGAGACCAGCCTGACCAACATAGAGAAACCCCGTCTCTACCAAAAATACAAAATTAGCTGGGCATGGTGGCACATGCCTGTAATCCCAGCTACTTGGGAGGCTGAGGGAGGAGAATCTCTTGAACCCGGGAGGTGGAGGTTGCGGTGAGCTGAGATCATGCCATTGCACTCCAGCCTGGGCAACAAGAGCAAAACTCCATCTCACAAAACAAACAAACAAACAAACAAACAAACAAACAAAATCCCCCAAACCGCAAAACCCACAAATGCTTATCAGGCTTGCCTTGAGATGCTCTGAGTGCACAGATATCTTCACTGTACAATGAAGTCGGAAAGTGAATCCTCTGTGGGGAGTTTCCAGATGGCTGGTGCTGTGGAGTGGGCTCATCAGGCTGACTGTGGGCCTGTCCCTGCCAACCCCAGCTTGGAAATGGGGGAGGCCCTTGGACATTTGCTTTCAAGAGTTGAGAACCAGTCCCTGTAAAGAGTAAGGCTTCTTTGCTTTACCTCAATTACATATTTCTATAAGAAGTTTCTTTCACCAGGAGAACCCTGAGCTCAAGGCAAGTGTGGACCATTGGGTTGGCCATGTGGGTCTAAATTTCAGGTATTGGAAGGTAAGCAGCGCGTGGAGGGGTAGAAGCATAGTCCCCCAAAAGTAGCAATATTTTTCTTTTTTTTCGATTAAGACCTTCTAACAATCTGCTCCCCCTCAATTTGCCTAACGGTGAAATTTCTGAGATTGGAGTCACTGGATAACGACATTCCAGAATATATTCTTTTATCTGCATTATTTATTTATTTATTTGAGATGGAGTCTCGCTCTGTCACCAAGGCTGGAGTGCAATGGTGCCATCTCGGCTAACTGCAACCTATGCCCGCCTCCCAGGTTCAAGCGATTCTCCTGCTTCAGACTCCCGAGTAGCTGGAATTACAGACACCCATCACCACATCTGGGTAATTTTTGTACTTTTAGTAGAGATGGGGTTTCACCATGTTGGTCAGGCTGATCTCGAACTGCTGACCTCAGGTGATCCACCCGCTTCAGCCTCCCAA
Organism: Macaca fascicularis; assembly: GCF_037993035.2. NCBI lineage: Eukaryota > Metazoa > Chordata > Mammalia > Primates > Cercopithecidae > Macaca > Macaca fascicularis. The sequence continues at coordinate 35,519,523 of NC_088393.1, read as the reverse complement.
AGTGTTAGGATTACAGGCGTGAGTCACCGTGCCTGGCCTTATCTGCATTATTATCCTCTTGTTTGATAACTTTTTAAATTGTTAAATTTATTATTTGTCCCCATGAAAGCAAGCAACATTTCCATTGTTACAATTGACTACGTAAGAGTGTGTCTGATAAAATATAGTCTCAAAAATTATGCGCATTTATAAACCTTTCATCAAACAATAGTGTTCAAGAAAATAATTTCTCTGTACTCCTCTCCTCTTTTTCTTCCTTCTTTCTCCTTTATTTTTCTCCCTGTCTGCTGCACCTTTGGCTGCAGACTTCAGGAACAAATTTCCATAGATAGAGAAAACAAATTTCATAACTGAATGTGATTCTATTTTCTAAGGACCCAGAAAAGATGTAAATGAAATGACAAGGCTGAACATCTTTTGTCGGAGAGTAAATTTAGATTTGGTCAAGTAGTTAAGGGAATTGGTTAAGTTAATCTATACTTTTTGCAAAGCGGGTTAAAGCAAATGAAAACTAAAAGAGATGTTTTCAGACAGAGCTGGAAAAAAGCAGTTTTTGGAAACTGAGAAGCAGTTCTGGGAAGCTCAATGCATGTGGTTTTATTGATGATGATGATAGAGAATTTGCTGAGACCCTAAAACTACGGTGGCTTGAGGATGTTAAGATACATTTAAAATTTATTGTTTAAGCACCTACGATGTTGAACATTTTTACAAATGCATAAAGGATATGGCTCTCTGTACCTAGGAAGAGGGTTAGACACCTCTATAAATGTATTCTGCCAGGGGGTTATCTAGTGATATGTCCATCATCTATGCAGGGGCTGTTACTGTCCGTCTGGGTACCAGAAGCAGCCTCTGAAGAAAAGGAGGACTGCTGGGATGGGGAAGAAGTATGCTGAAGACATATTTGGACTTGGAGCATCTCCTAGCTTGGGGTGGAACTAGTGTAAAAGAAGGATGGGCAGATGAGTGTTAGTTTCTTGGCCCAGGGCTGCACAGGCTCCTCTATTCCAGGGCACTCTGATGAGGAAGATTTTACTCACTCTATTTGAAGATGGTAAAACCAAAGTTCTGGAAATTTGCTGAGTCTTTCAAAGACTGCCTGTAATAATTTTATGTGTCATCCTGACTGGATCTGGTGATGCCTAGATGTCTGGTTAAACATTATTTTTGGGTGTGTCTGTGGGGGTTGGAGTTGGTGGACTCAGTGAAGTACATTTATTTTTCTGCTTCACTGTTGAGCTGGGATGTCTTAGCTTTCCCTGTGCTCAGACATTACACCATTGGCCCCTCTGGTTTTCAGGTCTTCAAACTTGTACTGAATGACACCCCAGATTTCCTGGCTCCCTAGTTTGTGACAGCATATCTTGGACTTTCCAGTCTCCATGATCCTGTGGGCCAATTAATATGTGTGTGTGTGTGTGTGTGTGTGTAGTCAGATGTTAATTCTCATCTTATACTTGTAACTTAGTGAGCGTGTGTGTTTGTGTTTATGTGTATTGGTTTTGCTTCTCTGGGGAACCCTAACACATCCTCAAAAGCAGCTGTTCCATGGTGACTGGATGAGCTTCAAGGAGCCAGGACTGACACTCACAGGGGCTCAGGGGCCTTTCCTCATTGGCCCCTCCCTGCAGGTTTCTTCTTTGTGGTCAGATGTTACTTCTCTTTTTACACTTGTAACTTAGTGCGTTTGTGCACCCATGACTCTTGTGATTAAAGTTAGAAGTCTTTGTGAAGGACTGGGGACACAGTAGAACAGTGCCTTTGGATAATAAAAGAAAAATAGGCTGCATATTTAATGTGTGGTGTGCAATGTGCAAAGCAACTTACACATTGCCTTCTTTAATCCTCAAAACAGCTCTGTAAGGCAGATTCTACCATCTCCATTTTCTCAGAAAGGGCACTCTGTGGTTTGCACCAGGTTCATGGGGTCTTTCCCACTGTTTGGGGATGGCTGAATGGCTGTTTCCTGCATTTTAATACTTGAAGTTATACAAGAAAACAGAAAAGGTGGGAAGTGACACAGAGGACTTTATCCAGAAGAATCATTTTGATTTCAGGTGACAGAAAATCTGACCTAAGTTGGTAAAACAATACAGAGAATTCGTTGGCTCCTGTAATTGAAAAATACAGGGATTGTCTTGTCAGGTACAGCTTGATCCAGCCTCAAACACTATACCCCGGATTTACTTTCTTTATCTATTTCTTGACTCACCTTCAGGAATGTTTGCTCATTTCTTTGGCAGGCTCTTCCTTCAGTCTCAAGGTGGCTGTCAGTACTTCAGGGGCTACAGCCTTCCTTGTGCACATACGGTAGAAGAGAGAGGGTTACTATTTTCAATTGTTGAAAAGAAGTTTTCAGCTGGACTTTTACTGGCCTGAGATGTCAGTGGAAATGCTCATCCTCTGTGGCCAAAAAGGTGGAATATGCTATTTGGTGAAAGCCAATCAGGGCCCACTCCCCTAGGACTGGGGCATGGAGTTAGTCCCTTTCCATTAACTTGGTGTGAAAATGAGGGAGGGCTGGTTACCCAGAAAATTGCTGAGCCACAGTTTTATCAAAAGAAGGATAGAAGGGCAATGGGCAGCCAAAATGACTGATGTCAACTGTAGGCATAGAGGATGAGCTCCTTGTCGGTTCCACCAACTGCTGGTCAGGTCTTTGGGTCTTGATTGAATCATAGATTTTGTTGTTGTTGTTGTTAGAGAATGAACGTACCTTCTTTTTCCCCTCAAGCTGTTGGCAAGTTTGGTCCTCCATTGGTTGTGATAGTGAAGAGATTAAAATGATACATCACATGACTTCTAATTATGTTTTGCAGTTTCCATATGTGTTGTTTTATTTGCTCCTCTTCACCAACCTTGAAGTGGGAAAGACTGAGATTATCACCTCCATTTTTCAAATAAGGACATAGTCTCAGAAAGTTAATGATGAGGTTCAGGTCATGTCTGTCATTTGCCCAGCTACTCAACACATTGGGCTGTTATTCTACAAAGATATTTTGAGGGCCAGTCATGGTGGTAGACCTGTTGGCAAGACACCATGTTATGCCTGGGGTGGCCACATTTGGCTTGTCCAGGTCTGGGCACCCAGCTTTGAAAAGGTCACATTGGTCATTGGGATGATGTTCAGAGACAAGTGGCCAGGACAGAGGAGACCTGCCTTTCGTGGCATAGCTGAGTGTAGGAGAGTGTCTGAAATAGAGGAGAAAAGACCATGAGGTGCCATGAATGCTGTCTTCTCATACTGGAAGGCCTATCACATGGAAGAGGGAATCATTCTGAGCCAGAGGAGTGGCTGTCAGCTAAGAATATAGGAGAACTCCCAGCAATGAGGTCTGCTTACCAACAGGACAGTCTATCTTTACTCAAGCAAGAAGTAAATGATGACAGAAAAGAGATGCCTTCATTTGGTAACAGAGGCTGGATTTAATTTAATGAAATTATTTCACCGAGTCCCTCACACATAAGAATTCCAAGGACTCTGCCCTGAAGCAGAGACTCTGCCCTGAAGCAGAGATACAGCCTGCCCGGGGGGATAAGGAAGGTGCACAGACACACTAATATGGAAAAAGGTACAATGCAGTCAGATTGTCAGAGGTGGCAACAGGACTTTGTCTGCCTGGGTTTGACTCTTTACTTTCTGCCTGCTTTGATTGGTTGTGCCTCACAGTCCGCATTTGTAAAGTGAGACCATAGTGCCAACAACCACATGGGCATTCAGCACAGGGGTCAGCACATGGAAAACGCTCATTAAATCCTAGTGATTACTGTTGCTAGAAAAGAGAGAGTCAATGGGGTGTGCCAGGCTCAGGGTTTCTGACCCTACAAAGGCTGGCAGGGAGCTGAGGAGGTGGGGAGAAAGCAGGAAAGGCTTCAGTAGCAAAGCCCTGGAAACAGGTTTTCCTTACAGTCCTTTGTGCTTCCAATTTCAGGGCTGATGCTGATTGTTTTGCAGACTCGTCCATCCCAAACTAATTCCCATAAACCCAAGTTAATGCGAACAACATGCGGAGGACTTTTGGAGCTTTGGCTGCTAACTAGGGTGAAGTGCTGAGATGCTTGGGTGATAATGGATCCCTCTCTCAGAAAGACTTTTCTGGAGGAGACCAAGGAAAGAAGGGGTAAAGCTGGGTAAGCTACAATGGGCTAGGGATGGGGCACAGGTGAATGTCTCTCCCTGGTAGCCCTTTGCTCTGATGCAGCACTCTCTAAGGTGCCTGGTCAGGGAGGCTTGCTGAGATGAGGATTTCCACTGAAATCTAATTTCAGGTTTTCCCCTGGCTTTAGGTTTTCTCCCCTACTTATTTACTTGTGCTCTGTGATTCGTCTCTCACCATTGCAGAACGCTTATTAATAAAAGTCCTGCCAGTTCCTGTACTCAAGAGTTAAATTCTTTCAGCTCTGAGAGCAAAAGCACCCTTGAATTTATTTTTTCTCTGCGCTCCTGAAGTGGTTTCCTGCAACCTGCTCCAGGAGAGCAGAGCCTGGTGGGTGTTGACATCATGATATTTAAAAAAGCGAATAGCATCTATTTAATTGTCTTAACAATTTTATGAGATGAGTACTATTATGAGGAAACTGATGTACAGAAAGATAAAGAAACTTGTTCGAGGTCACGCCGTAATGACTGAAGCTGGGTGTGGACCTGGGTGGCCTTGTCCAGGTCGTTCCACTGTGGCAGATGCTGTCAGTGTCTCACCTGCACCTCCTGCCTGAGGGCTTTCTCTGACCACTACAATGCTTGGGCCATGTGCAGCCTGGCCAGAAGTTCTAGGGAGTCATGGCCTTGGAACACCCCTCAACTAGTGATGGACAGGAGGTGGTGGACTGATACCCAGCTCTCTTAGACTCCTGGGTTGGATAATTTTAAGGCATATTTCTTTGTCACCTCCCAGAGGTCCCCAGTGGGACTGAGCCCCTTTCTGCAGTAATAACCTGATCATCAGCATACTTTCCCCTTCCATTCCTCCATTTCCTTCTTCCCTACAGGTACTTTCTGGGGTCTCCTTTCAGGAAAATGATTTGCACAAAGGTCCTTGTCTCAGAGTCTGCTTCTGGGGAAACTCAGCCTAAGACATAGACTGGGCCAGTCTTTTCTGTCTGGCTTATATAGTTTTAATATTTCATGTTTAAATTAGCCAATTCTCTTTAAATTCTAAGCAGGTGATCTTAGAATTATCTATGGTAAATCACAAAAATGGCCACAAATTACATAGCTTGTTGTCGGTTGTAGGATATCGCCAAAAATGACACAAGCGGAGACTTAAGAAGCACTTGTCATTGCAGCTACTCTCTTGCTGCTGTTAGAACCCTGAGGCCACTGCGTGAATGAGCCTGAGCTCATCTGTTGAGGACAAGAGGCCACAAGGAGGGGACCTGACCTCCAGCCTGCCAACTGTCTGCATGAGGTCATACTAAACCATCCAACTGTTAAGGACCTACTGCCAATGAGATTGTCCTGCAGAGATCAGTCAACCTAGTCTGGACCAGAACCACCCAGCTGACCACAGAGTCATGAGAAATAATAAAGGCATGTTGCTTTTAAGCTAGTAGGTTTGTGGCGACTTTTTTAGGCAGCAAAAGCTGACATATAAGTCAGCTAACATCTCACATGTCTCAAACCAGGACATCTCAGGTGATACAGGGGCCAGATGATCCCATGGAGTGAGTGTGCCACTTGTTTCATCCACAAGCCTGATTGTCCTTAGTTCAGCCGGGGTATTCCTGGGCTCCTGGGAGGTGCACGGGCTACCAACAACAGGAAGAAAAGTGCATTCAGATTTTATTTATAACATGTATTAGCTTCATGTCAGAACATAAATAATTCTTTCCAAATATTGAAGCACAAAATCCATTTCAGATGATCTGCAGAGATCAAAGAGAGTGTGACCTAGGCAGGGAAGACTTATATATAAAATGTGGCTTCCCCTAAAGCATCTCATATATTCAGAGACCTAATTGTTCCACTGAGGTTTCTTTTGATTTTATTATTGAAAACAGTCAGGGAGAGCAAAGAAGTTGGCTGGGTCTCAAGCCAAGCAGAATGGTGTGTAGACCTGTCAGCGTGATGAGGGAGACTGGCCCTTCCTTCGTCCTTCTTCTTCGGTGATCTGCCTAGGGACAACTCACTCCCAGAGAGAATAAGTGCTCCATAAACGTGCCTGTTTGGTTGACACAGTCATGAAAAGGGTGGATGGGGTTGACTTTGTAGAAGCATTTTTACTCAGGGCTAAGAAATTTTGGAAATGGAGTAAATGCCTCCATTTCTGGCACGAATACAAGAGGATTTGCAGAAATTCTGGGTCTCATACTGGGCACAGCTGAGAGAAGCAGAACACAGCTGCCCTGTTAGGTGGGAAATGGGGTCACTTTGCTCCCTGTGCTTTCTTCTGCCATGTTAGCGTGCTAGGTCCATTTAGTAGCACACAGCCCCTGAGAGCAAAGAGTTTCACTTGCGCCTCAAAGGGAACAATCTAATTCCATTTGTAAATGACGGCCAATGACAGTTATTATTGGAAACTTGTCCCTAAGCATGGTTGTTCATGTGGTCTTTCTATTGATATAACCAGTTACCAACTCACACCACCGATACCTAGTTTGATGCCTCACTTCTCATTACTAATTTCTTCCATAGATTTAGCCTGGGTTCATTCAGGCACAGCAGTAGCCGGTCTGTGTTAGGTGATGAGGTTTGATTCATACTTCCAGGATTGTGAATCTTCTCTGTATGTGGACTATTTCCACTGAGTAATTCAATGTAAGCACAACACCTACGTTTCTAACGCCACCATGTTGGTGAGATAGATCCCAGCTTACAGTCTGTCCATCATTACTGTACCCACGCCGTGGTGTCTACTGCAGTAGTCAGATTCCCTTTATCAGGTACTGTCTGCCTGAATAATTGCTGTGGATTTGTTTTAACATGTTTTCTGGAGAAGCTACACATTCTTATTCTGCGCAGACATTCTATATATGTCTTGGTTGATTGGTTTTAGATTAGCCATTTAATGAAAATAAAATGTATTTGGAGAGCTTGGAGGCCACTGTCAGTTTATCAGAAACTCTGCAGACATAAAAATGAAATTATTTTGTGGGTTCCTCCTCCTTAATGGGAATGTCATGCTACAGGCAGCTCCTTGGGATAATGAAAAAAGCTGGGTGTAAAAATGTAAACATGCAATTAGGGAGGCCTAGCTGTTTGGTATGTTTATCTGCTGCGTAATTCTCCAAACTAATTAATTTTATGCTAAAATGCATGAAATCTAGATAATTAAGGCCTAATTTGATTACCCATCTCTTAGAAAAGAAAACATCTTGTATCAAACTTTTCTCCACTGGCAAGCAGGTTGCTCCCAGGTGCTGGGGTATTTTAGTGTCTGGTCTCAGACTAAATTGATGGGGGAGGAAGGGCTGCCATGCTAGCAAAATGTTTGTGAAAATCTCTTTGCATATTATTCTACTCCAATGTAGAATGAATGCACTGAGAACTCTTGAATGGTCAGAGAAGTCTTGTAAATCATAAGTATGTAAGAAATAAAGGTGAGCTGTCTATTCTAGCATTTCCCCTTCTGTACTCCAAACTGCTGGTATCAGGAGAGATGGGCAGGGAGGGTGGCTCCTCTATGGGTCTTATGCCCAGTTCTTTGCTTGTGAGCCCAACTTAATTGGAGAGTTGGTGGTCTCTGATGTTTTGTTTTGTTTTTCTGAGATAGGGTTTTACTCTGTTGCCCAGGCTGGCAAAATATGTAAATATCATTTCTCATTTCCACATTTGATGCCCAATCTCTTTCTATAGACAAACATAGGGTAAAATGGCCTTGGAGTTGATGTCATATAAGACAGAGATAAGGAGAAAGGCCTGGTTGGCTACTGATCCTCTATAGCTATCTCATAAAACACTTTAAAATGGCAGTGCTCAAGAGATCCTCCCATCTCAGCCTTTCCAGCGGCTTGGATACAGGCATGCACCACCATGCCTGTCTAATTTGTTATTATTATTTGTAGATATGGGGTCTCACTATGTTGCCAAGGCTGGTCTTGAAGCCTAGGCACAAGGGATCTCCCTTCTTTGGCCCCCCAAAATGCTGGAATTACAAGCATGAGCCATCTTGCCCAGCCCTAAATAATATTCTTAATCTCAAATCCCTGCCTAATTGATGCTTAAAAGTCTTCCATTTGCAATTCTATTTTTCTTTTTAGTTTTTTGCCTCCTTCTAGGCTATGAATGCATTTGAAAGGGTAACACGAACCTCTTTGATCCCACGTACCTCCCCCTCACTCTTGCCCTAGGTCCTACTCTGACATTGATTGAATTTTGGAAGTTTCTTAGTGATTTTTCCAGCTGGTCTGGAGTTAGAAGCTTGGAGATAGAGGTTTGCCATGAAAAATTACCAGAAAGACAGTACATATTTCTCCATGAGGAAGCCGAGAGAGAGGCCTGATTCATGCAAGTTCATGTTTCACCTTTACCGTAATTGTTCTAATGACATGGTAACAAGAAGCAGATGGCCTTCTGTATAGGAACCTCCAGAAACCAGATGGTGAAAGCATCTGAGACAGGCAGGGACTTGTTGGTGAGGGGAGCAGTAAATGAGGGGAGAGCCACAGGCTCTGACCTGTACTAGGTTTCAAGGCTTATCAAACTGAGCTGCACACCTGGGGTGTCCATTTAGGCAGAGATGAATATTGCACCGTCTGGTCAGTGGGGTCCCTCTGAAAAGATACCTCCCAGGATGGAGGCAGAGATCTTCCTCTCAGCCTCATTCCTATGGTTGCTTGTGTCACACTGAGCAACACATCTGTTTGCTACTTCCCAGAAGAGTGTAAGAGAATTCACAGTCATCATGAAAGGTGTGGATGCCAGAAGTTATCTAGATATTTCAGGCATTCAGATATTCATGTTTAAATATATTTGTAGCCAAAAAATGTTGGATAGTTTAAATAGCAAGATGCATGAAATAGTTGTGATAAAATAATTTGTACAGTGACATTTAAGCTTTGCACATAAATAATATTCATTAAATATCAAATTGAACCTCTAATGTTGAATTCCTCTGAATTAAGTCCTGGCCTGTTTCTCTCATCTCTTCTTCTCCATTGTTTTACCAGTCTCTCTCATTTGTCTCTGAGGCTTTCAATACCTGCTGGTAACCATTGGTGCCTACACAGCTAGGCTGGATGCCTCATCTGAGAGACAAAAGTAAATCATATGTTTGATAAAGGGTTAATATCCAAAATATATCGGGAACACATATAACTCAATAGCAACCAACCAACCAAACAAATCTGATTTTAAAAATGGGCAAATGAACCGAATAGACATTTTTCTAAGGAAGACGTACAAGTGGTCAACAAGTACAAGAAAAGGTACTCAATGTCATTAATCATCGGGAAAAGCAAATCAAAAATCACAATGAGACATCACCTCACACCTGGTGAGTTGGCTATTATCAAAAAGACAAAAGAAGGATGTGGAGCAAGCATGTGGAGAAAAGGGGACACTGTGCACTGATCATGGGAATGTACATTTGTACTGCTATTATGGAAAACAGTATGGAAGTTCCCGAAAAATAGAACTACCGTATGATCTGCAATCCCATTTCTGGGTATACACCCAAAAGAAACAAAACCAAAGACATATCTGGGCTCCCATGGCCATTGCAGCATCATTCACTATGGCCACATTATGGAATCAGCAACCTAAGTGTCTAGCAATGGGTGAATGGATACAGGGCATGTGGTGTTTATATACAACGAAATTATTCAGCTACACAAGAAGGAAATCTTGCCACATGTGATAACATGGATGAACCCCAAGAAGACTATGCTAATTGAAGTAAACCATTTAGTTACCTTTTTTTGTGGAGAGACACTTAAGATCTCTCTTAAATCTCAAGTAAACCATGCAACATTATTAACTATAGTCACCATGCTGTACAATAGTTCCTCAGAACTTATTATTCTCATAACAGATGGTATACGCCATTTGACCAATATCTCCCAATTTTCCCTATCCTGCAGCCCCTGGCAACCACTGTCTGCTCTTTGTTTCTGTGAGTTTGAAAACTTCTTGAAATTCCATAACATAAGTCAGGTCAAGCAGTATTTTTCTTCCTGTGTCTGGCTTATTCACAGATCAGGAAACTGACTTAGAGATACAATGTGACTTAAGTAAGGCCAGGTGGCTCTTGAGAGGTGGAAACTGAATCTAGTCCTCAGGTCTGTGCACTTACCTACTGCTCTATGCTGTCTGCCGTGACTTCTAGTGCTTCTTGCTCTTCCTAGAATTCTCTAAGCATCCAGCCCGGCCCTTCTGTTTCCTTTGTATCTGCTCATTCCATTATTCAAACGTCAAGATCATGGGATGCATCTGTGAGCATCTGTGAAGTTCTGGGAATTTCCATGTGCTCGGGGGATCCAGTGGCTGTTATCATCAAAATTTGATTTAGCTAGTTTCTGTGGTACCTGAGAATTGGGAAGAAAAAACAGAACTTGAATCACTGATGCCACCAAATGCTTGCTTAATGTCTCCCCATGCTCATAGCTCAGGATGTGGACTGTTTAGTTGACTAATAGATTCGATTTCCAGAATAAAATATTTAGTGGTTGTTTGAACTGTGAAATTCTCATTATGTGAAATGCCAATTCAAAGCCCCAGCGTGTTACCTTCTCCTGGACAGTAACGCTTCTGAACAGAAAGGGTATCTTACTCAAAGTGAGCATGCAATTAGCTTGACAAAAGAATTGAAAATGAAATCCTAATGTGTGCTGTGTTTATCGATCTGCGCTGCTGTCTTCGCTGCAGCCTTGGAGCTTGTCTCCATCAGCACCTCCTTCCCAGGGACAGCTCTTTTTATGTTGAGCATGGTCAGGCCTAATTGGAGTCTTGCTGTTGGTCTCCCAGAGCTTCAGGAATCTCAGTTCAGCCTCGGTTGGAACAAGGGAGGTGGGTTACCCCAACAGTACTTTGGAAAATGAATCATGGTGTTTGCTGATATTTTCATTGGCATTTTTTCAGAAAGAGCCAGTGCCATGGTACTAGGAAGGGTCCTTGCTGAATAGCAAAGGAGGAGGCCTGTTCTCTCCTTGTAGAGAGAACAGGTGGTAGGACAAGGTTAGGGGTTGCTTTATGGTTTTCCCTTCCCTCTGTTTCTAGAGCTCGCACAGAGTGTGTGGACCCCTGAAAGTGATTATTCTTTTGCCTGGGGTGATTTTCTCAGCACGTGCATAACTGACCGTGTCTCATCATTTGGGTCTCTGCTCAAGTGTTGCATCTTCGAAGAGGCCTTCTCTGGCAGTGCTATATAAAACGTCTCTACTTTCCTGGGCATTCTTGTTCATACCTTCTCATTTTATTTACTCATGTAATTTGTTATTCTGTAAAATTACCTCATTTATTTTATGTCTCTCCAGCTAGAATATATGTTCCATGAGGTCAGAGACTCGGTTTTGTTTTCTGCTGTCTGATGAGCATAACGGGTACTCTACAGATGATTTTTTAGTGAACGAATAAGTGAGCAAATTAATGAAATCCATTATAGAGGCAGCTAATCAGGTGGGCCTTCCCTCTGTTTTAGCTGGCAGATTTTGAGAGTGAAACCCAGAATTATCTCTTCCAGAAAAGCCTAAGATGAGGCAAGATTTGAATAAAGTCAAGAGGGATAGAGCTTGGTGGTGAATAAAAGGAGACTTTTACTGCTTCTCTCAACTTCAACTGAAAATCTTTCCTAAGGCAACATCGTCAAGCCCATTACTTGGGTTATTTTACAAGTCATCAAAGGGTCTGCGGTCGGTCGATCTTGGTTGTCCGGAGACTTAACAAATGCAATTCCCTAATTAGCTTCTAGATGGAAACTGCATTCAGCCCTGAGCTAAGAGTGATTTATCTTGTATACAGGACAGTGGTGTGGAGAGGAGGAGTAATGGGCCAGCATCGGAAAGGGATAGATTGAGTTTAGGTGTTTAGAAATAACTGCTTTGTCAGATAAATTAGGCAGTAGGGCGATCTGATTAACGATCACAGAATAATCATTTGGTGCTTTAAAAGAAGCTAGAAGTAGTGAGAGAAGAGAGAGTAAGAAATTGAAGGACAAGGTGAGAAAAAGTTTTCTCATTCTGCATTGTTCCCACCATCCACTTGGGGCCACCCCCACTTCAAAGAGAAGCTGTGTTCACACACAGATGAGTTTAAAAGGATGTGAAATCTCACTTGAAGCTAGCGTTAAGATGCATCTTATGCTTTAAAAAATTTTAATTAAGGTATAATGTATGCAGTAAACTTTGTAAAGTGCACTAATCTTAAATGTACAGCTCAATTAATTTTTATTTTTAAAATCACCACCCAGACAAGACATAAAGCACTTCCAGCTTCCCCGAAGAGTTTCTTTTGCCCCTTCCCAGTTAATATCTCCCAGAAGGAGCCACTGTCCTGAACTGTACCCTCATACATTATGTAGTCTTTTGAGCCTGGCTTATTGTGTTCAGCTGTGAGAACAATGTCTGTGTGATTTATCCATGTTATTACGTTTTTTAGCAGTTTATTATTTTTAATTTCTGTGTCGTATTCCATTATATAAATATACTAAATTTATTCATTTATTCTCTTGCTGATGAACATTTGGATAGCTTCCAATTTTGGCTATTATGAATACATTCAAAATAAATGTTTCCAATAAATATTGGAAATATGCTTGGATATTTTCTTGACTCTTTGTGGGTAGCAAGGAGGGTTGGGGATTGAAACTTGGAACCAAAGTCTCTAACATAAAGTTTGAGTCAATCATACCCTCTGGTTCCCAGCAGCCCTCCATATAGCAGAAATGATAATATCTGGACCTTGCACACAGTTGAACAATTTATCTAATCTAGGCGGCCAAAATGTATTCCATTGCAATGTTGACAGTTCATTCCTCCTTATACGTGATGGGTCATAGGCAAGAATGACACCATAATAGCCAACATTTGTTAAACACACATTATGTCTCAAGCCTGTGCAAAACTCCACCTGGACTACCTCACTCATTCTCATTTACAGATTACAACATAGGCAGTATTTTTATGTCTTTTTTAAAGATGAGAGGCTGTAGAAAAGATCATTCAAATGCAAAGTACTACAATAATATAAAAACTTAAATCCTTTAATAATGATAGACTCAAAAACAGTAGCAATTTAAAATAGATGGAGTGGACAGGGTGTGTTAGGACAGGGTTAGCCATCAAGGAGACTGTCCCCAGATAAGACAGGACTTAGGCAAACAGCTCTATGGCGGGTGTTCCAGTGTAGCTTCCTCTTTGTAGACTGACTAGCTATATAGGGGTGTAGTTCGCAGGTTCAGAGATGTCTGCACATGCATGAGTTGGGTGCTTCATGAAAATGTCAGTTCCTTGGTTATGCCCTAAGGTGACTCAACCGGAATTTTGGAGAATGGCCCTCAGGCATCTTGCTTCTAACTTGTACCCCAGATGATGCTGATGGATAGCCAGAGTGGATGTCACTAGAGCCCCCTCTAGCGGTGACCTTTGAAGAAAGTCTTTGCCATTGTCTCATCTGTCCAACATGTGGGCGATTGGGCCTTTGAATGCATTGATCAGATGACTTGATGTCACAAAGCCTTAACCACTAACTTTATATAAATCTATTTTCACAAATAATATAACCTTTCAATTCTTTCTGTGATGCCTGCTTTTATTTCCACAAAAATCAAGACAACCGCACATCTAATTAGACTCACAGAATGCTTAAGAGTTTGGGTCATATGTTTTGGCTTTTGAAATTTCTCTTTTTAATTTTCAGTGATAGAGATAGGGCGAGAGGAGCATATTTTTCTTAGACCTAATTTTTGACTTTCTAAGTTCAAGACTCATTATGACCCAGTTTTTCGGGGATCAGTAATGATACAGTGCTTACATTTCATAGAATGCCTATATGGAGATGAAAACATATGCTTCTTTCCTTGCTGCTGTTCTATTTGGAGGGTATTTTATGAAAGTGTCAGGCTGATGAGTAACATATCCTTATCCATATTCAAATTTTCCAGGAAGTTATCTACAAATGGCTTCCAGTAATTTAAAGTAACTAATATACTGTAAGCAAAACTCCTTTTCTCATTTGTTTTCTGAAGTGAGAGAAGTATCACCTAAATATTTCATTAATCGAACTCTTACAAAACTTCCCTGTATCTCCAGAAAGACCAAGGGCCACTGAAGGATCTTGGCCTTGGTCCAAGGGGATTTCAAGTGTATCATAAAGGTCCGGAGGTGTGTCTGGAGGGGTTGCAGGGAACAGTCCTCAGCTACTTCAAGCTTCCTTAGTTCCAGTCTGGGGAGCTAGAAAGGGGTCAGTCTTGTGCAAGGTGAGTGGAAGTGCTCATGGCAACAGTGGAGGAGCTGGTGCTTGAGTAAAGAGAAAACGGAACAGCCTGCATTTAGGTCCTGGTCCCAGCACATACTGACTGCATACCCTTGGGCAAGTTATCTAACCTTTTTGTGCATGCACTGATCTGTAAAATGTGCATGACGATGATACAGCATCAGCCTCCACAGGGTTGCTGTGTGCACTCCACGGGAATCTGTATAAAGCTGCATACTCAGTGTCAGACAGCAGTCACTTTTCTTATTGTATCTGGGGCTGCAGACCTTGCTTCTCTTTCCCAGTGGACCTTATCAATGTTCAGCCATGATGTTTTTGCAATGTACAAATAAGTTGTTGATTTATACAGTTTTTGTTTACACTTGGACATTTATTTATTTATTATTATTTTTAGAGATAGTGTTTTTGCTCTGTTGCCCAGACTGAAGTGCAGTCGTGCAATCACAACTCATTGCAGCCTTGCATTACTGAGCTCAAGCAATTCTCCTATCTCAGTCTCCCAAGTAGTCATGACTGTAGGCGTGTGCCACCATGCCAGAACACGTTTTCAATTTCTTTTCTTTTTTTTTTTGTAGAAACAGGGTCTTGCTTGTTGCTTAGGCTTCGATGGTCTTCATAATAAAAACTCCTGGAGCAGGAAAGTTGGAGTGGGTGTTTCATGGAGTGTTGATAACCTGAGTTGTATGATTTAGATGGATGGATAATAGTGGGGGCTTGATGGAACAAAGCCTCTCCAGCCAAACGACTCATCCCTCCACCTTTCCTGTGGGCCCCATATTTCACCATTGTGATGTGCGGGAGTGTGTGGCAGCAGGCAGTAGTTGTCTTGATGAAGCCCAGAGCTACCTGGCAGAATCCTGGGAGAATAAGATGCATGTGTTCTATGGGGAAAATGTGCAGAAACGTGGGTGCCATGGAGCTGGGTGGAGCCAGTGAACCAGGAAGGTCAGCCAGGCCTGCAGAGATGTGTCACTGCTGCAGCCCCTCCAGCCTACACGTTTCAGCTTGCAGGTATCTGTTAACCCCGTGACTACAAAGGAGGGGCCTCCAGCGTGTCCTTCCAACACTCCTCAGACCTGAAGGATTATTTTTCCTCTTAGCCAATCTTCCCCTTTAGGGGTCCTAAATATCTTTTAAATTTCAGCTTAGCCAAAACTCTCCAGCATTTAAATACAATTTGAATCTGAATGTCTTGGGACTGGGTCTATGCTACAGTTACCTCCATTCCTACTGCCTGTCACCCCCAGCTTCACTTTTCCTGCCTGCTGACCCCTCTAGGCACTTAACTGGGTTGCCTTTGGGAAGACATGAGTTTTTCCAGGAAACCTTCCCTGCTGCCCCCAAGAATCCAGCATTTCTTTGGACTTCTGCAGCCTCCTGTGTTTTCTATCAGTGCTTCCCACATTGGTGTTTCTTTAAACCATTTATTAGGAAATAGTTATAGACCAGAAAAGATGCAAAACAAGTGCAGAGAGTTATACCCATCTCCCAGCTTCCACCTATGGCAATATTTTATATAACCATAATGCATTATGAAAATCAGGAACTTGGCTTTGGCACAATGTGCTTAACTACTAGACGACAATGACAAATAAGTTGCTGATTTGTTCAGTTTTTGTTTACACTTTGGAATTTGTTTTTAATTTTAGAGACAGGGTCTTGCTCTGTTGCCCAGACTGGAGTGCAGTTGCACAATCACATTGCTGCCTCGAATTCCTGAACTCAAACAATTGACCCGGTCTACTCAGATTTCACCAGATTTTACATGGACTCATTTTTTCTTGTGTGTGTGTGTGTGTGCACGTTTTTGTGCACAGCTCTAGGACATTTTGTCACCTGTACGAAGATTTGTGTGGACACCACCACAATCAAGATACAGAACTGTTCCCTCACCAAAAGTAACCTCCTCCCCATACTGTCTGTGTCTTAATTTCCTCTTCACCTGTCTGACTTCTCCAGCAGGTGGTCAGCCTGCTCAGAGCAGGGTTCTGTTCACTGCTGAACTTTTTATGACACAGAGTAGGTGCTCAGAAAATAGGAGTTGAAGAATGAGGGAATGAATCTGAAAGTCTTTCCAGAATGACCTGCACATGCCCAGCCCTGTCCTGTGGGGGTTTCAGGGAGAGTGAGATGAGAGTGAGATTTCCTGCCCTCTGGTGGTGACTGAGGTCCTGGGCCTCTTGCAAGGAGGGGACTGCAGTTCGAAGCCTGGCACTTCCAGTGGCAAACAGGTGGGTCCAAAGCCCACTGCGCAAAACAAGCTATTTTCTGCTTCTCATGTTTGGTTTTAGACAACCCATTTAAACATCTCGTATGGGACACAGTTGGGGTTCCTGAGATCTTCACTTCTGCCTCACAAGCCTGACTACACTCAGAGCCTGGCACTGGCCCCAGGAAAGTCCAAAGCCATTTCTACCGCTTGGATAAAAAGTTGGTGAAAAAAGACACTAGCTGAGGTGCTTCTCAAGCAATTATGTGGGGTCCTTGTAAAAGATTAACCTGTGCTCACTATTTTCCCAGCCAAATTGTTCACAGTGGAGAAGCCCCTCTCTTTTCACCACCATCTCCAGCTCCACATTTTCAAGGTGTCTTTGGATTTTTATCCTGCCTGGGTACGTAGAAGACTTTAAAAAGCAGACCCCGGAAGAACATTGCTTTTTGAGGCTTTTGTTTTGCTCTTGCTTGTTATTTTCTCCCTGTTTACTTGTTTGCAAATTTGCACAGTTATTGGAAGAACCTCTCTGAGCACAAATCAGGTAGGCAAGATTAATTTTGTTCCCCAATCAAATCTCTTTCTGTGACAAAAGAAAAAAAAATTTAGCTTAGGTTTAAAAGTGTCAGGTGAATAAAATTAATTGCATCAACTAAATAAAATGCATTCTGTCCAATGCATATAGATATTCTGTCAACAAGACAAATGGACTCAGTAGTGGAAGTATCTCTGTGGGTGAAATGCATAATAATGTAATTACTTTGCCAACAAAATGCTAACTTGCTTTAATCATTCTATTCACAGTATAATGTAAAGTGATTTAGTGAGTAAAATGAATCTACTACAAATTGTTTTATGGTCATAATGCAGCCCGTTGGTGGACTGTAAATTGATGATAATAATTTTATGGGCAAATGATTTTTCAATTAAAATGTCTTTTTACAGACAGAATGGGAGTGTTACAAATGGCTCCCAATAACCATGTGCCAAGTCACAGGCAGAAAGGGCTGTCACCTACATTAACCAAGCCTCAATTGAAAAGACTCAAAAGCTCAAAAGGTGATTTATTTTCATCAAATTTGTAATTTCCTTCCCTCCCACTTGAGAAGTATTTTCTTCCTGCCTTTACTGACCCAATAACAAAAGTTAAATCTAGCGACCAACCCAACAGTCCCCAGAAGCCACGTTTCCTTACTGTGCCTTAATTGACTACGGCTGTATTGTTCATTAATAAGCTCTTAAACCAGGGCAATTGTTTCTGCTTTCTAATGTGGGCCCCATTATCTCTAGTGCAATAACTACTGCACCGATGAAAATGAAATAAATTATTATAGTATAGTGGCTTTGAATTTGCAGGCTATGATGAAGGAAATAATGCTTTTACCTGGGTTAATTTTCATAATTTCTTTTTAGAAAGGTGCAATTTCTGACCGGTTATAACTTTGCTGTTTCAGCATCATAGGTGCTTGGAAACAGCCGCTTGCACAATGAGTTCGCCTCGGCAGGGAGAAGAGCTGTGCCCTTAAGCATCCCATTTGCTCTACACATGAGCGAAGGGTGCTCCCCTTTGCCCTTGTCCCACCCAGAAAGGTTGGAAACATGGTCACCACCATCCTTTCCTCTTTAAGCAAGGCAGATTTATAGCTTTCCTTGTTGAGAGTTCCATGTTCTTTCCAATTTCCTTTTCTGGAGGCCACACCCACTGGAAATGAAGCAGACATCATTTAAGGCTGCACAGAGAAGGGGAGGTCATATCAGAGATGGTGGGTAGTTAGTTACATCAAAGGTGGCAGAATGGTGAGTGAGGGCAGAGACTAAGTCACTATAGCTAGGCTGGGAAGAAGCTGGCTCTGCTTCTTCCTGGCTATGTAATCTTGAGCCATTCACTCTGCCATTTTTTTTTTTCTTTTGAAACAGTCTTGCTCTGTTGCCCAGGCTGGAGTGCAGTGGTATGATCTTGGCTCACTGAAACCTCTGCCTTCCAAGTTCAAGCAATCCTCCTCCCTCAGCCTCCCAAGTAGCTGGGATTACAGGTGCCTGCCACCACACCCGGCTATTTTTTTTTTTTTTTGTATTTTTAGTAGAGACAGGATTTCACCATGTTGGACAGGCTGGTCTCAAATTCCTGGCCTCTGGTGATCCACCTGCCTCGGACTCCCAAAGTGCTGGGATTGTAGGCGTGAGCCCCCATACCTGGCCCATTCACTCTGCCATTCTGAGATTGCCTTTCTACATCTACAGAGTAGGGATAAAATAGTACCTACTTCTAGATTACGGAGAAGATTGAATGAGATGATATCCAGAAAGCACTCACACACAGCTGTAAGCAATGGCTGGTACTGTCACTGCAGTCACTACCAGCCAGACCCTGGGAATTATTAGATGGGGGAAATAAGAAAAGATATATAAGGCATAGCCTTCCTCTCAGGAAGTGTGATCTAAATGTGGACTTGCTGATACAGTGGAGTGAAAGATTCAAATGTTCTTTGTCCTCTTCTGTTTTACATTGAATCTCAACTTCCTGTGTTTTTGAGGCTCACTGGAGTTTCTGACTGCACTCTCAGCTCTCGAATTTCTTTCTTCTTCTCTTCCAGGGCAGTCAGAGCCCCTCAAGAGTGGTTACCCACTCTCACAGCACTGTTCATACCCATGGAAAGAATGCCAGGGGATTGCTCAAGGTAGTGCCACTTTGGGCTCCTGAAGTTTGAGTTGAGTTTTACTTTCAGCTAATTGGTGAACATCCCCCTTTCTCCATTTTGGTTCACAGTTGGTCAAATTCAAGATCAGAGGCAGGGCTGCTTCAGGCCCAGGGGCTTCCTTCTGAAGCCAGCTCATCAGCCTCCTCTAAAGCCTTCCTTTGCACAACACAGCTGGGCCCTTGGAGCTGGGTGGGGCAGGTGACAGGCATTCCTGTCTTCTCATCAAAGCACATGATGTGTGAGAGGGAGCTACTCTTCTCCTCTCAGTTCAACGAGCCAGGCTTTGTGTCTCTGTGGCTGCCATGATTAGTCCCAGCAAGGGGACATGACCGGTGTGTTCACTGCCAGACGGTGGCTTGCTGTGCTGGCTGAAACATGAGCTACCCATGGGTGGGACTGCACTGTGCACCCAGTGCCTAGCACAGGACTGGGCAGGGGCTTGGGCAGGTACTGTGTCCACCCGCAAACAGGCCCATTTGACAGAAACTCAAAAAAAGGTAAGCAGAGAGGAGCATTACTGTCTTCTCTTCAGACACCTCTCTGCCCTGTGGTGGCTCCCTAGGATCTGGCCCATAGCCCCTTTCATTAGTTTAGGCGATCAGACCTGCAGTCGCCTCCATAAACAGTGGGTTCACATGGCAGGCCAGGAGGTGGCCAGGGAGCTGAGCAGACTCAGGGAAAGCTATTACAAGCATGCTTTACTCCTCACAACAGCACTATGAGGTAGGGCTCAAGGTTATCAGCCAGAGGTTACTCAGTTAGTGAGCATCAGAGCCCAGGTTCAGACTGACTTCAAAGGCTTTGTTCTCTCTCCCACTACGCAGCTTTCAATGAGATAAGTTAAAATGGAAATCAGCCACCCACCCACTTACTTCCTCTTCAGTCACTGCACACTTCTCAGGCAACTGTTACTCACCAGGGAAGATGGGTACAAAGAGGAGCAGGACACAATCACAGCACTGAGAAGCTCAAAGCTGGCAGGAAGAGGGAGGCATCCCAGAGAAATGAATAACTGTAGTGTGGAATATCTTTTGAAACCTGCTTCTCATAAGGAAGTTGATTTTTTAAAAAACTAAATAGAAGAAAGCAAATGGTTATACTTCTTAAAAAATTATATTATAAAATGTGATCACTACCTGCTAATTTCTATTCAGATGATCCGAAACGACTGCATTTCAGCAAACACTTAACTATGTCAAACACCTAGACGTTCCTGAAAACAGGCTTTTAGAGAACTGGAGAATCACAATGATAGCACAAGCCTTGGTGAGCCTCTAGCCCTCAGGGCATCCTCTCAGTGGGTACTGGTGAAGTGGACCCATTGAAAGATGGGAGAGGAGACCAATGGGACCTGGTCAGGTCAGCTGAGCTGGATCCTCCTCTGTTCACTTTTGGGTCACTCTGGGAAAAATGTCCTATTTGAAACTGTGCTCTTAGGAAGTCATGAAATTTTTAAAAAATGCTTTATTGACATATAATTGACCTTAACTTTTTTGTTTGAGAATAAGGAGATGGAGATTTTCATGCACACACATACACACTTATGATAGTTACAATTTTCTGAAATAAGATAATTTTTCTTGAAGATTATTTTGGCCTTTTCTGATTTACTGGATACATTTCAACAACAACAACAAAAACGTTCACATGTAGAGGAACGGGAAGACATTTGTTAGTTAAACTGAGAAACAGTAGCAAATAGGTTGAAGAA
The DNA here is from genome assembly GCF_037993035.2 of Macaca fascicularis. Lineage (NCBI taxonomy): Eukaryota > Metazoa > Chordata > Mammalia > Primates > Cercopithecidae > Macaca > Macaca fascicularis. The sequence goes on along the minus strand of NC_088393.1, from coordinate 35,498,530 downwards.
ACCCGAAGTCCTCTTTCTGAGAAGTCATTTCAAGCTCCACTCAGCTCAGTGGAGAGCGCTTTACATTGCAGCTCCGAGCTGCTGTGAAGCCAGGAATAGGAATGCACTGTTAACACTCAGATGAACTTGTGTGCATCACTCAAACTGAAAAGTTAACCAGCCTCACAGAGCTTATTTTAAAAAGCCAATCAGCAGGACAAGAGAGGCAGCCAGAGCCAGGTGCAAAGAAGAATTTCAGTGCAGCGTGACCCAGTTCTGCCGCAAAAGTGCCTCTTTGCCTTGAATTGGTGTTTTGAAAAGTCAGTGACTGACTTGGGGAAAACACTGTGGAAAATGAGTGCCTCATTGGATGGTTTCTCTGTTTTTGCACCAACTCTCTAATCTGCCTCGGTCAGGACGAGGCTCAGGAACTGAGAATGGCGATTTCTTTATGATACCTTCCACAGACTAGTGTCAAAGCTCCGATACGATTCTGGTTTTATTTGTTTGTTTATTTCCTGTTGATAAGGGTAGAAGCAGTAATTTCAAGTCCAAGTTTTCCTTTGTTTCCTATTTTGGATGATATGTTAAATTTGTGTAATTAATTCTGTTGTTTGAATCTCATGATGAAATAACCTTGATATAGAAGTTTTTTCTTTTATAGTACTTTATTTTCCTTCCTCATTTATTTGTTCCAACTAACTTACTTATCTAGTTCAGTTTTCTTCATGCACTCCATTAATAAAGACTTTTCAGGCTGTCCTCCCAGTAGACCAATATTTATTTATCTGTAAATTATATATATGTACTACTACTATCTTTAATTACTAAAGGCACAATTGGCACTTAGGGCCTGTCATTATTAATGACAACAGATATAAAATCTCTTGAGTGTTTTGTTCATTTTTGCTGACCTTTTTGGACCAGTTGTCTAATAAGATAGTCACGGTTTTTAACCTCATAATGTGGCTAAAATGGATCTCAAACTGGGAGATGGAGTTCTGTCACCTCGTTTTGCTGTCGTTCCATTGTGCTCATGTCTTCAGCAAAGGGATGAAACAGGAACCCCTTCTGAGGAGACTGCCAGCCCCACCACCCCAAGCATGGAAATAAATAAAAATCCTGTGTTCCTTCAAGGAAAATTCAAGGTGCCCAGTGATCCATGAGAAGTAAATAAACAACCTGATAAGCAAGAAGGTAATAAATAGGAGCTTAAAACAATAGCCAAGAAAGTTAGAGTCAGGAGATGTTTGATTTCTATAGAAACTAAAGATAATATCTTATATGATCCTGAGTTGTGTTTCAAAATCTCTGCTCCCCACTGAGGACCCCCACCAAATAGATCCACGAGCATTAGACCTTGGAGAGAGGAAAACTGAGAACTAAGCTCTGACCACCTTTCTTTCTTCTAAATTTCTTCCCGGAGTAAGTCATGGCTGTGGGCCAGAGTTAACATTTTTTTCCCTGACCTCAACATTTTAAACAAAGCTTCTCTTCCTTAACCAATTGCAGATAAGAAAATCCTTGAATCTACCTAAGACCTGTAAACTCTCACTTCAAGATATCTTTCAGTCCAAATAAATGTATTACCTCCAGTATTTATTTATAATTTTTGACTATAACTTCTGCTTTCCTGAAATTTAAAAACCCATTTAAAGCTCTATTTCTGAGAAGTCATTTCAAGTTCCACTCAGCTCATGCCTTTAAAACCCCATGCTTGTGAGTCACTGGGGAGGCCAGTTGTTAAGTGTGAGCTGCCTGATTTTTTTTTTGTTTGGTGCCCTGCAAATAAATGACCTCCTTTCTCCTGCTGCAAAGCCTCAGTGTGGATATTTGGCTTTACTGCGCAAACCTCAGTTCAGCTCAGAAACAATATTATCTCCCCTCTGCAGTTTCCCTGTAGGAATCTTCATAAACTTCCTCTCCATTGGTGAATATTGGTTTGGTTATAACAAGATGTCACCATCCATAAGTCCACTAACAAAGCCAAGTAACCTGCAAAAACCTACTTTCTTCTGATCTGTGAAACTCCTCCCTCTCACAAGGGACCTCATGGATCACATGGGACGTGTGTTCATCTGATAAAATATCTGAGAGCGAGATCTAGAGACAATCATGTATTAACACGTTTTTCTTGTTCAACGTTTTCGTCCTGCACCCAGTGGATGGTCCTGTGCATCCCTGGAGGTGCATGTAATTCCTTTGGAGAAAATGTCTGACTCTTTCAGCCCCCACCTGGATCTGAGGACCCTGCACACACACACCACAGGGGGGAGGCTTAGAGACCGCATGTTGGTCAAGGGAGTTCTGAGATCAGCAGGGAGTGGGCCGTGAGGTTACCAAATTCCTGACATGAGCATGGCTTCAGAAAAGAACTTGTGAGATGTGAAAGTGTCAAAAAAACCCTTCACCTGTATCACAATTTTGACTTCATATTTTTAGGGATTCTATCCCTTGCCATGTGAGCTAAACCTTCTTTCTTCTGCCTGATGCTCTGGTCTTTGACTTGGTTTTGAATTTGATGGTACCGTACTCCACACACGGTAAGCTCCCGTATATATTCAACAATAGTATTTAATGTCAAGCAGTATTGATGGATGTCTTTAAGTTCAACAATAAAAGGTTTAGTTGTGTTTTGTTTTTCTTTAAAATCTTGTGCCTCTTCAATCTTAGCAGCCTTTTGTTTCTGTCTGTTGCATGGATGCATGCTATATTCTAAGTCATCCTGCAACTATCTTTGCCAACCACTAGGCCATCTGCAAGTGACCCAAAACAGGTCTAAGTTCCTCATATCACCCAAGAAAATGCTGGGCATAGAGTAGGTACCAAAACAAAACTTTATATCAGAAGACAGAAACTGGCCACACACAGGAAAATTCAGCCCTGAGATGCATATCCCTGCAGATGTTAACATGGTTTTTGTTAGTTGCCATCATTTATAAGTTACAAATGTTGCATAAAGAGCCAGATTCCCAGCTTTCTGGAGAAAGAGAAGACCTGGGAAAGCTCACCTGCACTCCTGCGTTGAAGCCGTCGGCTGAAGCTGACCTGTCACTTCCCTTCTCGACAGTTCAGACACTCACCAGGTTGTCCCAGCCTACACCACTCCCTGTTGATCCCTGGTATGAAAGTGGAGCATCAGATGTGCCTTTACCGTTATTCCTGTGCTTTGGGTTTGACTGTAAGAGAGACAGGATAATTGACTCTTCATTGACGCTGTAGCAGATGCTCTTGGTGCCCTGAGTGTTTGCTCCATGCTCCCCTCTCATGCCCAGGGCAGTTTATTAATGGCCATGGCCACACCGGGGCAGGCCAGAAGTGCTGGGAAGTTAATGCTGTCCAGAGCAGCCAACAAATAACGACAGACAGAAGTTGGTGGGTAAAAATAGGAGTCCTCACCGCCTTGCCCGCAGGTGAAGTAACTGCAGCAAGCTGCATTCTTTCTCCCAGAGAACCCCCAGCTTCCAGAAAGCAGGTGGAGCCTGATTGCCTACAGTGCTTGAAAGCACGCTCTTCAGTGCCTCCTTTCCCCTCGTGTCCTGTCTGACTTCTCCCCACCAGAGGATCACTTCCCAGAGAAATGACTTGTTACCAAACCCTCGTCTCAGATTTCTGTGTTTAGGAAACCCAAACTAACACTCTTCTTTCTATCAGAAGTGAAGGAAAGATTGTGAGAACCACATGTTTCAAGAAAATTAGAATGAAACCATGCCTTTCTTAGCTTAATGGACATGTGGAAATAGACTTTACTTTCACATGTATCTGTTGAAAGAATATCCCCAGACCACTTCGTCTACTCACATTACATTTCTATAGGCATCTAAGTTGGAGGGTCCTGCTTTAATAGATTAAAAAAAGAGCAAAAATATCTAAATTACCTCTCACCGTTCTTACACTTTTTAAAAGCTTTCTGAGCTTTAAGAAAGCTTCTGAGATTGAAATAAAATTTACAATACGACATACAATTAGAACCTCTTTTTACTTTTCTAGACCTCACACCAAGGCCAGTTCCCTGCAGCCTCTAAACAAACACAAACTACGAGTTGAAATAGTCCCTATGCAGTCACTAGAGTTTCAGGGTATGGGGTGCTTCTTGGTGTCTGCTTTGCCTAAGCATGTCATGGTAGATGCACAAGCCTTTAAAATAACAAGCTTTTCTCATTTTCTGAGCAAGGAGTTTGATGGTGAAGCCCTTTGAAACCCTGCCTGGCAAGCTGCTGGGTCTGAGAGAAGGCATTCATAAGGCCTGGGCCTGTAGGTTTGGTAAGCTGTACAGTGAAGGAAAAAACAAACACAGAGTTGTAACTTTGCACTTTACACTGTACCTTCCTCCAGGCAATTGAGTTATTTGGAACCAGCTTGGGGCCAGTGTCTGTGATGGAGAGGTGCAGTCTTGAGGTGGGGGGAGCAGGGCTGGCCTCAGACTCACTTTGATGATAATGATTGTTAAACTAGAATTCCAGCTACTTTCTTGTGACTCAGAGATTTTCCTTTTTGTTTTTTTCTTTTTCTACTGCTGCTTGCCTTGCTCTTTTTTCTTTTTTCTTAATGTGTCAGGTCAAATTAGGCATCTGAGTGACCAGGTGTACATCTGATGACTCTTCAGGATAATCGGTACTTTAGGTGAGGCATGCACCCCCTGGTTCACCTCCAAGCTCTCTGCTCTGTTGTCTTCTTGAATTGGCACCTGCTGATCCCCGTAAGCTCCTGAGTCGTGGGCACACGTCTATGCTCATGTGGAGACTCTTTCTGGAGTGTTCACCCTCCTCCCAGATGAGACAGTGAGGCCAGCCCAAAGGGCACTGGCTTTGAAAGGCCTCCTGCTGCATTGCTTGCTGATGTGGCCTTTAGAAAGTCACTGAAACTCTCAATTCCTCAGTCTCTTCAGTTGAAAAATGGGAAGAGTCATCCCTTAGATCACTTAGGGATCAAGTGATCTAAGGGATCAAATGAGACGACGAATTTAAAAGTGCTGTGAAGTGCTATGTGCTATGTGTTAGGTGACTGATTAGTCGTGATAATATTAAAAGCTGTAGACCGGGCTCATGTGGTGGCTCATGCCTGTAATCCCAGCACTTTGGGAGGCCAAAGCAGGCAGATCACCTGAGGTCAGGAGTTCAAGACCAGCCTGGCCAACATGGTGAAACCCCGTCTCTACAAAAATACAAAATTAACTGGTCATGATGGTGGGTGCCTGTAATCCCAGCTACTTGGGATGCTGTGGCGGGAGAATCGCTTGAATCTGGGAGGCGGAGTTTGCATTGAACTGAGATCATGCCATTGCACTGCAGCCTCGGTAACAGAGTGAGACTCCATTTAAAACAAACAAACCACAAAAACAAACCTGCAACAATTATATATCTCTATTTACATAATAAAAATAGTGAAGAAAACTTAAATTATTAGCCTTCAACCAGAAAAGCTTTTTCTCTTCTCATTTTAGCTCTAAGAATGGAGAGAAGGTAGAGAAAAAGCAGAAAATATAAAAGTTCATTAAGGAACTTGTGTTTTTTGGCAACAACAGCAGAGTGGAGATTTGTACCTTTGCCATTAAGAGGCAGAAAAGGTCAAGAAGCTCCAGGCGGCTGAGTAGAAGCCCCTCTCTGAGCTAGGGTGGGCGTCTGCCATTGCCATGTGTTTAAAGCATTATGGTTCACTGGCAGCTTGTTGGGCCAATGAGTCCTCATTACCAGGCAACCTATTAGTCAAGCAAATAAAAGACAATGAGTACAATCTTAGGACCTGTGTAAAATTTCATAGAGCCTAGAAGAAACTTGACTCTGGGCATGTGAGAAAGTTAGCATTACAAGGAATGGATGCCATGGACTCATTTGTTTGATCCATTAAAATAAGTGATATGAAATTGCCATTTTTGCAGATCAGCCCTCAATGTGGGCAGGCACTGTCTGGTCAGCTGAGACCTGGATACGATGAAAAAGCAGAGTAAAAGCCGTTCTCTCTCTCTCTCTCTCTCTCCTGGAGCTGGAACATCCTTCTTCTCCTGTCCTTGATAGTCTGTGTCCACTAGTCTTTGACTCTGAGACTTGCACCAGTGGCCCCAGGTTCTCAGACTTTCAGTCTGGGACTGAGTGACACTCAATGGACTGAGTCAACAATGGCTGAATATTGTTGACTTTACGGGGTTCCACCTAATATTAAACAACAACAAAAAAACTGAAGTAGGTAACTAAAGGCTACCTTTGCCATATTGGTGTAGGGTGACCTGGGAAGAAACATGACTTAATCAGACCTCAGCTCTGCCCTCCAGATGCTCACAGAAACCACCAAGCTCAAGCCAGTCACAAAAGATCCATGACCAAGCTGCAGCACATGTGGTCTTAGGGAGGTGAACCTCACCTGGGGCACCTGGTGGGCCTGTTGGAAGGAGAGGCCATGGATGGAGGCAGGAAGAAGAGGGGCATGTGGTGTAGGGCCGGGTGATGGTGGTGATGGGTCTCCTATAAGTCCTGTTCTTTTTGTTTTGTTTTTAAAGTTTTTTTTTAACTTTTATTTTAACTTCAGGGGTACAAGTGCAGGTTTGTTGGATAGGTAAACTTGGGTCATGGGGTTTTGTTGTACAGATTATTTCATCACCCAGGTATTAAGCCTTGTGCCCATTAGGTGTTTTTCCTGATCCTCTCCCTCCTGCCCCCCACAACTCGCTGATAGGCCCCAGTGTGTGTTGTTCCCCACTGTGTGTCCATGTGTTCTCATCATTTAGCTCCCACTTACAAGTGAGAATATATGGTATTTGGTTTCTGTTCCTGTGCTCTTTACTCCTAAATACGTGCAGTCATTTCTAGTGTCAACCTCGGCAAGGCTCAAGTTCACAGTCTCGGGAACACCTGCAAGGAAAGAGAAGCAGGTTTAGGTCACTCTCCACACACATCTACACTCTTGTGTGGGAGAACATCGGTGTGTTTGTCAGTGTATATGGATATTAATATTAAAGTAAAAATTGAGGCAGAATAGAGTGACCTAGAAGGAAACGCAGGCTCACCAAGAAATAAGTGAGTCCCTGTATTGGTGATGGAGGGCACTGTGTACTGTATGTAGTATAAACTTTTTGTTTTCTCCCCTTTCCTTCCAAGGTTAATCTTTAAGAGCCAGCAGCATAGAAGAGAACTAAGATTTGTTTTCCTCGTACACTCTGAGATGTGGCTGTGACTTAAGTTTTTCATTTTGATGATAACTAAAAATGACTCATGTTCATTTCCATCTCAGCAGCTGGGGATCACTTTGATAGTATCTTCAGTTTTTTTTGGTACCATTTTCCACTGGGGGTTGTTACCAGAACTCTAGCAAGAATGGTAATTTGCTATAGCATGTGAAAATGTCTATAAATCCTTAAGGGCTTGTCATATTAGAAAGAATTTAACTGCATGATATGGACAAAAAGGTGTAGAATCAATGATAAGAATAAATAAGGAACAGCAGGTGGTTCAAATTGATATTGACACTACACAGTGCGATCTATCTCTACCCCATTATATCTCCCCTTACCCTGGAGGGATGCTGAGGCTCCCTGACATTGTGTCAAGGAAGAAAGGTTGAGGAGTATCAGTTTTGAATATGCTATATATTAGTTTCTTTTGTGCCTGCGTGTTGGGAATGGCTGTCCCAAAAGCTGTAATTCGTATTTTAGCATCAGGTCTCTTAAAGATGTAGAGATTTTGTTTGTCTGAAAACAGATAGGATTTCAGACAAAGCTAGGCTGTCAATGATAATGTGCTTCCGGTGAGTCAAAATACAACTGCAGTGGGAATTCTAGGCAGATTGATTATTTTTCTGCTCTCTCTCTCTCTCTCTATATATATATATATATATGCATAAAATTTCCAGTTGGAAAGAAAAAATATTGGTGCAGAGAACCTGAGGAAAGATGCACTTGATATTTCTAAAAAGGAATATGTAATTTTAGTTCTTTACGACCCTCTGAAATAAAAGCCCTGCCCATGTCTGCATGGGAGAATGTTGATTAGAAGTCCCTGGCCCCTGGGGCTGGCTGTGACACACAGCTGAACGGCACAAATCCAGTTTGGTTCAGGATGGTCCTGCTGGCTCTTTTGCCTTTATATGTTTAACTGAGGAGTAACCTGCCAAAAAAGCAAAGATTTAGCTTGGCCACTGGGAGCTAGAAAATGTTTTCATTTTTCCAGCGCCTCTCAGTCCTGATTTCCTTTGTTATCTGTTCAATTTTAAAGCAGACCATTCATCTACTGGGAGCTAAAAACAAACCTGTCTGTCACATTTGATAGCAGTTTGAAATTAGTGGCCGAATTGGATTCGGAATTAAGTGGTCTTGTGAATGATCAGACTGCACAAGCAGCTCTTTCATGAAAAGCAAGAAACTTTCTGTTGGATGTGGGAGCAGACCTGAGCCAATGCATCGTGGACTTGGGCATGGCTACTTGATGAGATAATCATTTTCTATTTATGTTTTATATTTTTTTCCTGCTGCAATTTGTCAGTGCCTGCCTATTTTACAGGCTCCAGCTCCTGGAGGCATTAAACAAAGGGGCTGCATTCTCCATAGATACATTTCCTGAAAACGATGCGATACAGAGGTCTTAAAAACTCCACCCTGCCACAATAAAGTCCTAGGAGAAAAGCAAATAGCAATATGAATAAACTGACATGAAGAAAAGTATTCTAGAAGCACAGATCATTCAGATTCTTCTTACATTGAGTTTTGTAGGAAAAAATATGTGATTTTTTAAAAATTAACTTTTTTACTGCATGTTTACCAGAAAATCTGCAGATAACTACTTAATACCAACACTCATTAAGATGTTAGTGCAGTTCTATTCACAATAGCAAAGACTTGGAATCAACCCAAATGTCCATCAGTGACAGACTGGATTAAGAAAATGTGGCACATATACACCATGGAATACTATGCAGCCATAAAGAAGGATGAATTTGTGTCCTTTGTAGGGACATGGATGCAGCTGGAAACCATCATTCTCAGCAAACTATCACAAGAACAGAAAACCAAACACTGCATGTTCTCACTCATAGGTGGGAACTGAACAATGAGATCACTTGGACTCGGGAAGGGGAACATCACACACCGGGGCCTAACATGGGGAGGGCGGAGGGGGGAGGGATTGCACTGGGAGTTATACCTGATGTAAATGACGAGTTGATGGGTGCTGACAAGTTGATGGGTGCAGCACACCAACATGGCACAAGTATACATATGTAACAAACCTGCATGTTATGCACATGTACCCTAGAACTTAAAGTATAATAATAATTAAAAAAAAGATGTTAGTGCAGTTAATGGAGGAGATTATAAAATCCTCAGAGACATGGTTCATAAGCATTGGGCAGCCAAACCTGGGGTCAGAGCTCCCTGGGTATTGGAGGAAAAAAGTTACCTTGGGTTTGTGTGTGTGTGTTTGTCTGTGTGTGAAGAGGGAAGGAGCCACAGATACTTTCTGAAGATCTGGGAGGCCTGTCCAGCTCAGTCTCTGAGCAAAGTTTCAGACCTGCTTAGAAACATATAGCGCCTGTCTCTGCCTCCATGTTTATGACAAAAGTGCTGGATTGGATCAGTTATTCCTGAGATTCATTCCAGCCTTGTTCTCAGAAATTAAAATTAATGCTTAAAACATATGAAAAATGCTCATCATTACTAATCATCTGAGAAATGCAAATCGAAACCACAGTGAGACACCATCTCACACCAGTCAGAATGGCTTTTGTTAGAGAAAAGCAGACACTTAAGCACCATGAGTGGGAATGTAAATTAGTCCAGCCACAGTGGAAGGCAGCTTTGGAGATTTCTGAAAGAACTAAGAGTTGAACTATCATTCGACCCAGCAGCCTCATTACTGGGTATATACCTACAGGAAAATAAATTGTTCAACCAAAAGGACACATGCACCCATATCTTCATCATAGCACTAGTCACAATAGCAAATACATGGACCCAGCCCAGATGCCTATCAGTGGTGGATTGGATAAAGAAAATGTGGTACATACACACCATGAAATATGATGCAACCATAAATAAGAACAAAATCATGTCCTTTGCAGCCACATGAATATAATTAGAGGACATAATCCTAAGTGAATTAATGCACGAACAGAAAGTCAAATACTGCATGCTCTCAATTGTAAGTGGGAGCTAAACACTGCAGACACATGGATATAAAGATGGCAACAGTAGACTCTGGGGATTATGAAAGGAGAGAAGGAGGGAGGGAGGGAGAAGGGCTGGAAAACTTCCTGTTGGGTACTATGCTCACTACCTGGGTAACGGATTCAATCATACCTCAAATATCAGCATTATGCAATATATTAATACTTATGCAACAATTCTGCACATGTACACCCTGATTCTAAAATAAAAGTTGAAGAAAAAGAAAACGAAGCAAAAAACGAAATTAATATTTAAGGAAAACTGCTGGAAATTTTCAAAATTTGATAATGGCCATAGTGAGGAAAGGAGAGCTGGCTGGTGCAATGATGAAGTGAATTTAGGGAGATGGGGAGGAGTCAGACACTTCCCCCAGGACACTGAGCCAGGGTGTCACTGCCTGTGCCCTCCACCATGACCCCAGGCCCACCACAGTGGCCACCACGGGGCATGATTCAGTGCACAAAGAAATACAAAGAAAACAGTCATTGAGAAACCATCTTCCTGAATGTAACCTGCTGTGACCAATGCTGTAACAACAATGATAACATTGTTGTTATTATTATTTCACATTACTAAGGAGCAGCTCTGGGCCATGTCCTGAGCTAAGTACCTCACACACATTATCTGGTTTAATCTTCATGCATACACCAAATCTTAAAAGTAAGTGAGGGTCATTTTCTTCTCCACAATGAAACAAAAGCTTAAAAATGATAAGTCACTCATCCAAGGTCACATGGCTGAACCACAAGGAACCAGGAGTCCAGAGTCCATGCTCTTAGCCATGGTGCTCCACTGCCATGCCTTGAAGTTCCTGCTGGGATGGTCCATGCTCAATGATTTTCACTTCTGTGAGATGTAAGCTGCGTGGGCGCAGGAACCACATCAGGCGCCAACACTGCCATGTCCCCAGAGTCTGGTACAGTGCCTGGACATAGCACAGGTGCATTAATGAGTATTGAATGGATGTTGGAGGGATGCAGAAGCACTGGTACACACTGGGAGGCCCAAGTGGCCATGGCTGTGCTGCAGGACTCTGTCCCTCCCTCTGCCTTAGCTCAGGGACAGATCTCCCCCTACAGTAGCCATTGTTGATACCCCACCCAGGAGCCTTTTATCTGGCCAGTGCAACCACTTCTAGCCTGCTGTGGGTGTCAGATGAAAATGGCTCACACCTGCACCTTTTTAGCAGAATAATTATCTGCTGTTGATGTCTGAGGGTTAGGCACTGTCCCTCTTTTCTCCCCTTACAAGGATGGACTTTGCTCTTGTCTGTGGTGAAATTCACGCTCCACAGAACCCATAGAATCGGGTGGAAAAGAGACTTCTGCTGATAGCACATGGCTGTTTCTCCTTCCCTCATTCTCTAGCAAACTCACCTGAGAGCATCTCTCAAGTGATTACTTGTACAAGAATCCCTGTCTCAGACTTGCTGTTAGAAAACATGACTTGGGATACTCTAGAATGTAAACCTCAAAAAGGAGATTCCTGTGTATCTCCCATCACCTCTGTATCATACTCACGGAATACTGTAGCATCTTTCCGAACTTTTTGCTGAGGCCAAATGGGGCAGTTATTGTTGCCTGTTATTAAAATGAGCTCAACACACACAAATCCCAATCTCCCTGTATTTATTAGTGAAGAGGAAGAAAAGTGGCCTCAAACTTGGAAACTGTAAGGAGTTTCTCTGATACCCCAATGCCTTCAGAATTTGGGTATTTTGGCCTAGGATGGTGACCAAGAGCTGATAACAGCACTGTCAAAGAGCTCAAGATGCATCCCTGCTACAGGCTGGGACTCCTGTGTGTCACACTGAAGAAGCTGTATTATCTGGAAGCAGCACCCAAAGGAGTCCCTATACGGTTCTCAGGAAAGAGACACGCAGCTGCTGCTGCAGTTTTTGTGCTTACTGACAAGTTTTCAATGTTCAAATTATCAAGATCTGAAATGATTTGAGGTAGTTGAGGGGAACTTTTGGCTGAACTGATAAACACAGAGTCCAGAACAAGAGAGGAGAAAGCCCCACCTTGCCTGGTGCTGCTTGCCTGTAGATGGGGTGGTGGAGTCAGTTAGGGAGGCATCTGTTAAGCAGGTGACTAGCAATCTATGTGGGAAAAGGCCAGGGGGAAAGTGCCTGGAAATCAGGTCACCTGGAGGACTGAGGATACTGAGCCTGAGAAAAGAGGCATAGTGGGGACTGGCCGAGGAAGCCTTGGTGCTTCTGGAAGGCTGTCATGTGGCTGCGGAGGGAGAATTCACAGAGCGCGGAAGCTGTACCCCAATTCACCTCAGTGTCAGGAAGTCTTTCCACCAAAGTCACTCATGCATTTGAAGGCTAATCTGGTGGCTTCCCAGCACAGAGCTCTTCGAGCTGAGTCTTGCGGGCTATTTGTCTATGCTGAGGAATGGGACAGTGTGTGCTGTGCTATGAGGCGGCCTCTGGGTTCTCTTTGACTCTTTAAGACTCTCTACATTGGGGTTGAACAGAGACATACCTGGTAGAGATGATCTGGTTACATACATTTATTTGTGGAGAAATTCTTGGGGAGAATGTGTGGATAAAACCAAGACAAGACTCAGTCCACGGCATTTATAAGATTTTTCAGCTTCAGCCCTCCAACTTGGGCAGTGAGGCTGTTACTGGAGCAGTTGGACACGTATCCTAAGGCCCTACGGCAGCCTGTCTCCTTGAGAGCTGTGCTGCGGTTCCAGATGGTTCCAAGGAAGTGTGGCTTGGAAAATACCATAGCGCAGCTTCTAGATGTGCTGGCCCTGCTGCTCATGAGTCTTCTGACTTTGGAAAAGCCCTCAAAGTCTCTGTTTCCTGTGAAGATGACAATTTCTGCTCTATCTATGGATGAGACATAAGAGGAGATGGGACGAAACCCAGACAGGACTTCACACTTGTAGGCTCAGCAGTGTCAGAACTATAGCCTACTTCCCAACAGAAACCCCACAGCATTTGCTGTGGAAGGTGCCGAGTTCCTTGTGAGACCTGGTGAGGCTGCTAGGAAGATGAGAAACTGGTTCAGTAATGCTGCGGTCCAGGTAGGAGAGAATCAGTGCTGGGCCCAGGAACCTGGAAGCCACTTAGAAGTGATCACTGAGGCCCCGTGAGTGGACGACCCCTGAGGGGAAAGCATGCAGGGAAGTGGGAGGAGGAGTCAAGCAGCAGGAGATTTACAGGGTTGATCAGAGGAGCCCAAAAGGGGCAGTCGAAGCTGGAGGGTCTGGAGGAGGGAAGAAGGAAAGCTGCCAAGATGTGGATTCATGCAGGCTTATGATTACCAACATTAGATGTCAGGAATCATGGCGGGTGAGGAATGGGAAGGAACACTGGGCCAGTGGTGGGGAAGCCACCAGTGAGGGGGCAGGGCAGGACTCCCTTGGTGCCACCTAACTCAAATTAGCAGTCACAAATGGTAAGGATTGACTCAGAAATCCACAAAGAATGCCAGAAACATAGCTATCCTTAGAATAGCTAGGATCAGGAACTCCAACATCACCTAGGCTATATTGGCCTTTCATTCTCACTTCTCTCTGCTTATTGGCCTTATTCTTTATCCGTTTTTGAGATGGAATCTCACTCCCTTCACTCAGGCTGGAGTGCGGTGGCATGATCTCGGCTCACTGCAACCTCCACCTCCTGGATTGAAGCAGGCACCACCACGCCCAGCTAATTTTTGTATTTTTAGTAGAGATGGGATTTTGCCATGTTGGCCAGGCTGGTCTCAAACTCCTGACCTCAGGTGATCCACCTGCTTCAACCTCCCAAAGTGAGAGGATTACATGCATGAGCCACTGCGCCTGGCCTGGACTCATTTTTGCAGTGATTATTTTTTACAAGGCAGGAAAACCTGGCCACCTGTAGGTCCTCATCACCTTAACTACTGAGACACTGGACATAGAACTAGACAGTGACCAGACTATATAGAAAGATGGAACTCTGACCTACAACCTCCAGCAACCCACCCAGGAAACTGGCCACCTTATCTACAATAAACAAGCCAGGATGTCAGTCTGATATGTCAGACATATAGAAAGTCAGATGGCTTTTCTCTAGTGAAAATCCAAGAAGCTCAACAATAAATTCTAAAACAATCAACCCCAAATGGTCAAGACTTGATTTATAATTGACAGATTTCCTAATGTTTGTGTCTGCTTCCAAATTAAGGCCAATTAGATAAATCCAAATATGCACCCCTAACCCACTCCTAGGACTCCCTCTTCTAGGTAGCGGGCCTACAGCTTACCTGTGCAAACAGCCTCCAATCAGGGTGCACATGAAACCTTCCCTTGTTTCTACTAAAATGCTTTCCCACTCCTCTGTCTAATTTTGAGTGATGCTAAAATGCAAATGATGGTGGCTGGCTCCATTGAAAGTTCTAAATACATAGGCTTTCTTCGTTCTCATTTTGTTGATCTTTGTTTATTTCCACACTTCATGCCTCAGCTTCAGTTAGAAATCCTCATGACAGCATTGCGATTGGTCTGCCTTGTGCTCCATCTCTGGACCAAGCACTCCTGCCATTATGAGTATACAATATTTAAATTATCTCAGGATAGGTGCCACCCCTCAGAAAGATGTGACAACTCCCATTCTGATTAAATGCATAGATAGGGAAGGAGCGGTATTCCTAAGAGAAAGGAAGGTTCTGTATCTCCATAGCTGAGACAACTCGGGATGGTTGGTGCTGAGGAGACCAAAGAGCTAATGTTCTCTAGAGAGAATTAGAAGGTGCAGCTGTTTAGAAGGGTGCTCAGAGTGTGCATCTCATGTGAAGATGGATTGCGGAAAGGGGAAGGGTGGGGAGAGACTGGGGCTGGAAGAGACATGGCTTCAGACATCCCAGAGCTGAAATGCAGGCAGGGTCAGAAGGAAGGATGACAGTCGAAATCACCCTGGGGTGGAAGCAGATGATGAGCTGTGGACAGAAAGAAGCTCCAAATCAAAGCAAGAGCTTGGTATTTTCCACCAAGCCATTTTCCTGAACCTTCTTGCCCTTTTCGCCTCTCCTGTTCTTCCTCCTGAGCTTCCTTTCTGCGTAAAGAACAAACTGAGTGACAGAGGCTGAGTGTTGAAAAGGGCATGTGATGCGGGGTTCTCGGACCTTCACTTTCTGTGCTTCCTCCCTGCAAGCCCCAGCTGCTGCACCATGACTCCTCCCGCAGCATCTGCCCCCATCCTCTGCCTCTCCCCAGAAGGAGGTCTTGGTGCTCAGCGACTTCTCTGACAATGTGAAGCTGACTCCTCTGGATGATGACACCCATTCTGCTTTATTTATTCACCATTGCACTGGTGTGGCATGGTGAGAAGGGAAGATAAACTTAAAATGGGAGCAGGAGATACTTCTCTTTTTTACTATCTCTCTCGAGAGTACTGCGGGAGTGGCTGAGCCAGAGGACCCTGCACCCATTAGGGAAGCTGCTGTGGTGTAGGAGGCGGTCAGCTTCTCCCGGATGATCTCCACCAGCATTAGCTGCAGGCATGCAGCGACATCTGGGAGAGCTGGTGGCTGATGAGCCATCAGCCCAATTCCCTCAGCCCCTCTTCTAGTGCCTGGGAGTCAGGTAGAGTTAAAAAGGCAAATCTAGGTTTCCCATGGTAAGACTTGGATGTCTCCTCCAGGGAAGTAACTGACAGTTCCAGAAATGGCAGAGATGGAGAAGAAAACCTAGGGGAACAGATGCTAAGGCAGGTTGGTGCCATGAAGAGTTCCGAAGCCCATGGCCAAAGCTCTCTGGAGGTGATTCCTGTGGAATCCACCACCTCTGCCAGTGAGGGTGATGGTAGTGCAGGGGCTTCTGCCTGTCCTGAGTTCCTAACTAAAGGCCAGGAGAAGCCTTCCAGGGATCTCCTCTGACCAGGAGGTGTTCCGGGGATCTCCTCTGGGTGGCCACCTCACCCTGACAGGAGTTCTATGCCATGACTGGTCCTCCTCTGGCCAATGTAGTGACTGGTGTGTGGTGGGTTCAGGTGTACATTTTGGGGCTGCTGTTGACAATGGCCCCAAATTAAACTGGGAAGGACAAACAGGGTGGCCATGGAAAGAACAGTAGTATTCTAAAATGAAAATTTATGAAAATTAAACTTTGGGAAACAAATAAGTGTGAAAATCTGTCTCCAACTAAATTTGGATTCTGTTAACCTCATTCGTCCAGTTGTGAATCTGGGGGTTTTGTTGTGTTTCTGGCTTTTGCCTTGGTTCTTAACATTCTAAGCACCACCATGGATTTAAGCATTGTGAGAGAGGATGAGCATGAGCTCTGGAAGCCTCCCTCTGTCATGGGTGTCTGGTTTCCTGGGAGAGGCAGGGGAGGAGCCTGCGTGGCCATCCCTTCATCTTTTGTGGCTCTGCTTTCTTGGCCCCGCAGGTCCTGACAAGAGCCAAAGCCTCTCTCAGGCTCCACCTCAGCTGTGCCACTCCTGCTCACAAAGAGCCCTAGGTGTCAACCTGCCTTCCAGGATGCATCCAGGGGTTCTATCCCCTCCTTCCAAAGTCTGTAAGTCTGTTGTGCTCCCTGCTGGTAGCCTTCTGAGAACAGAGTCTCCTTTCCCATGCCCACTCTTCTGAGGTACCAGCTTTCATAAGAAATGAAAGGAGAAGTCTGGGTTTTGTGCTTTGTTTCCTGAGAACTTTTATTTTTTGTGAGATTTGAGTCAAAGCATGGCTGCTTGTGCCTCAGCCCTCAAAAAATCCCCGTGGAAACAATGCTCTCATCTTTCTCCTGCAGAGGAGCTCTCTGCACTCGTCCCTGTGGACGATATTGCCCTCTGCATCTCTCTGCCTCTGCCTCCACTGTCCTCAGGGATCTGAATGGAAAATGTCCAGCTCCAGGCCTTCCTCATTCTGTGATATCAACGCATGCAAATAGGCACCGGAAGAAGCCACCAGGCCACCAATTTATTAGACAGAACCAGAGTCTACAAACCACCTCAGGCACAACTGGAACCCTTGCAGTAAAGACACAGCATGATATGCAAAACATCTTACACAGATCACGTTTTTTTCTTTTTTGAGAGATAAGATGCTGCCCTGTTGATTAGGCTGCAGTGCATTGGCACAATCACAGCTCATCGCAGCCTTGAACCCCTGGGCTCAAGTGATCTTCCCACCTCAGCCTCCCAAGTAGCTGGGACTACAAGTGCCTATCACAAAACCTGGCTAATTTTTAACTTTTTTTTTTTTTTTTTTTGTAGAGACAGGGTCTTTCTATGTTGTCCAGGCTGGTCTCAAATCCTGGCCTCAAGTGATCCTCCCACCTTGGCCTCTCAAACTGCTGGGATTACAGGCATGAGCCACTGTACTGGGCCTGAAATATATTTTGATACCATCTCCCACATAAGAGAGGAAAACCTCTCTCTGCCATGAGTGTCTGGTTTCTCCTTTGTGTTTTTTTCCCCTGTCCCCTGAACATCTAGAACCCCATGTTTGGAACTTTCTTTAGGCAGATATTGTGCATTGTTTTAATTCATAATTCTATAGGTCCACTTGATAAACTGTAAGCACCATGGAGCTTACACAGAATGCATTTAAGTGCTTGGTACACATATCAAGGCATCCAATACTTCTGTGTGTATGTATGTCTGTATACATCTACATATGCACATACATGCAATATATAAATATATGTGTGTGTGTATATATTCCATGATTTCATAAAGCCTGCTGTCATCTTTGGTACTCAGCAGATAGTAATTTCTGTTGAAAGAGTTGAGTGATTTCTTTTCTGTGCACGGGCTTCTCATCACTTCCTGCATCTTGAAACACCAAGGATTCTTTTGACACCTGGGGACAGGAGTGTCTGTATCAGACACTGCACCTGCAGAAAAATTCCCATGCTAAGGAAGATTTGGGGAGCTCAGAATAGAAAGTTAGTTCCATTCTGTGCATAATGACTTCTTCTCAAGGCTGAGGCAAGCTCTCATTCTCCAGGTGAGGACAGCAATTTACGTGTAGCTCTGTGGGTGGCTTGGGAATTGATTTCTCCCCAACGTCTGCCTTGTTCCATTGGGTTGCCTCAGCTTCTGCTCACCTGTGCTCTCAACTGGGGCCCATGGGCCAAATAACTCTTTAAGACAAAGAACTGGGAAATTTGAAACTCAATGATTCAGTACTCTCCTTGGAAAAATATAGTGTCAGAACCAGGGGGCACCAGATAACCATTTTCCAACAACACAACTACACTGCTCTTTTTGTTTGTTTGTTTTTATCAGAAGAAAGCGGCTGCTAATGGATGCTGGGCTGAGAGTAACATATTATTTTCAAGCTGGCCACACAGACTTTCTTGGATGCTCCCAGGGGAAAATCTGATTTGTTTTTTCTGAGTGAAAATCAGTATGATTGCAGTTTCTGCCACTTGGTTCAGGATGTCTTCATCAGTGCAGGCCTGTTTTGATAACCTGCAGATGGATGGCAGCCCCAAAATGAGCATGGCATGCCACCCTGTTTTTGTGTCTACTGATTGGAAGAATCTATCAAAATACCTCCTTGGAGCTGAATTTCTCCCTGATTGAGTATTATGAGGCAGCATACCGGAGAGCTTCTATGTGTTGAAAGGTTTCTTTTCACACAGATGAATGTGTGTTAGGTAACTCATCATCTCTTAGAGTTCTGCTTTAATTGCAATTAATGTTAAAAACATTTTTAGTTCCTGCACTGAGTTCTGTTGTTCTTTCTGTCATGAGTATTTTTGCACAGGCTGTGTAAATCCTCTAAGACTTTATTGGAAAGTTCTCACTTCCTATTGGAATTTTCGAATAGCCATATAGTGTAATGAAGAAAGTGTCACTGACCATTATTTTTTTCTGGGGAGGCTGCTGGATGCATTTGGAAAACGAACTTTGATAAGCTTCTATAAGTAGAGGACTGGGGTCCTAGAGGGCCTGGATGTGGGCAGGTGTGTTTTGCGTGACACAAGGGGAAGAATTTGGGCGTTTGTTGTTGTTGTTGTCTTCTGGAGAGGGCGTAGGGGCAGAAAAAGGGAGAGGGAAAGAGAGGCTGGGAGAGGGTGGGAGTGATGTACTCTGTGTTGTGAACTTTCCCATAAATCTCAATGAAGTCTACAAAAACCAAAAACAAAAACATGAGATATTTAGTGTGATGCTGTTCCTTTTAAAAACCAGTGGTGACTCTAGGTTTTGAAACTCAGATTGATATGGGATGAATTGGAGAGCGCACATGGCTGCACAAAGCTGAGAAATGCGTGGGCCAGAGAGTGGCAGCACCGCACCTAGCTCCAGCACTCATAGAACGTGGAATTAGGGTTTGAGAACAAGATCTCATAGGTCATCCCGGTCGAGGTTGAGCAGACATTTGCATTATGGCTCTTAAACATTTTGGAGTAATATAACTTACATTTGTGCCTTCCTTCCTTTACTCATTCATTCCATCTGATTCTTTTCATAAGTCATCCACTCTGTGCCCAGCCTTACGCTAAGTTCTGTGTAATATAAAGACAGTTTATGCCTCAAGCAATGTAATGTCTCATTGGGGAGGTAAGCTCATGAGAAAGTTTGAAATATTCAAAAGGTGAACCTTGCATATTCTTACTTTAATGCAGTGAATTGCTTTTTCACTTCATAGTAGCTTGGATTTGGTTAAAGTGTGACAGAACCACTTATAGACATTTTATTTTTATACCTAAAAAGAAGGGGAGCTGACAATCTTTTTGGTGCTGGTCATCTTCTGCATTGATACACGACTTGTCTGCACTGAGGGAATACAGAGGGTGTCGGGAATGTGTATCACCAGGAAATAACTGGAGAGAAAGCAGAACTTCAAGTGGACAGCAGGGCAGACTCAGGCACCTCTCATCACTCTAGGTCTCACCTTTATCTGTTGGTCACTGTGCTGGGCACCGAAACACAGCTATGCTGAAGTTCATCTGTGCCCTAAAGACATGCAAAGTCTAGGAAAGGTTTTTAAAATCAGGATTGTGGGATTACTGAAACAGAAAGGAACACACATCAGCTTGAGAAGAGAGAATTTATGAGAAAACTCAACAACCAGAGAAGGAGCAACTGTGCATCCGACCTTAGAGTCAAGCGGACCCCAGGGCCGAGTGCTGCCCACGTCCGCTCTGCACTTCCCTGCTCTGCTGCTCTGCATGTGGCCTTTCTTCCTACCCACCTTGCCCTGTCCTTGGCCCACTCACACTTCTCAGCTTTGTTACTGTCATAGGACCAGTACTTTTTCCTGAATTTCAGTTTGAAAAGTCCCCAGGAAGAACAGCGATTGGCTTGACTTGGATTAGCCAGAGACTACATATGGGAGCCTCTGAAGATCTTCTTAGTTGGAGGGGAAAGGAGCAATTCTCCCAAACAAGAGGTGCTGGAGGCAGAAGTTAGGAGAGTTTCTGGACAGATAAAAACAAAACAAAACAAAACAAAAACCTTCTTACACATACTTGAGTGTCTACTATAAATAGTTCAATTTAACACTAGGGATATAAAAATTAAAAAAAAAACATAATCAGCATCTTCTTGGAGCTCAAAATAAGCCTGGTTTACAATGTCTGATATAAAAATGATGAGCACAGTGTGCTATGGGAGCTCATAAGAGAAGCTCTCACCTGGCCCCATCAGGTGAAAGTTGGCTATTTGGCAGAAGGAAAGGAAAGGAATAATTTGTTAAGTAGAGAGAGAAGCTTGGGCAGTAGCCCACGGAGTGGGGAGGCTGGGGCTGTGCATGTGGGGATGCCGGGAAGCTGAGAGGAGGTGAGCCTGGCCATGTCAGTAGAAAAAAGTCCTCATGGACCAGATGGATGGGTCAAGGTCAGAAGTTTACCTTGGAGCAACATCAGAAATAGACATGGAGCAACATTTAAGAGTTTCAAACAAGAAATAGCATGATGAGATTTTGATTTTAGGGAGGTCACACAGGCCACAGAGGTGGAGGATGGGTCTGAAAAGAGTAGGGGTGAGGAGGAGATTGAGGATTACAAGAAGCTGTCCAGGTAGGCAGTAGTGGTGGTGGACGGTAAGGGGAGGTAGACATATCTGAGTGACCTTGTGGAGGCAGAACAAAGACATGAATGGGTTTGGGAGGGCCAGGGACAGGGAGACATGTGGATGAAATCAGCAAGCACTGTGGCATAATTCTCTAACTTGTTTGGAATACAGCTTACCTGGATGCCTTATTCTTTTTTGTTGTTGTTGTTGGTGGTGTAGAATACCATGAACTTGAGATGTATTAAATGTAATTTCAAATAAGTCAATATATGATATCATTCTAAGCTTCATGTTAGATCCAGCAGCTAAGTGCCAAAACATTTTTTTTTAATCAGTGAAAGGAAAATTAAAAGTGGGAGAACATTTGGTTTACTACATAAATATTTTGCTCCCGAGAATTGGGAAAAGGTCACTGGTTTTAATTTTGGTAGCAGAAAATTGGTCTCCTCATTCATGGTCAGCCAGCGTTCAATGTGAGGATGGCTTGAGAGTTGACTTATTGTGAGAAGTTGTGGGCAGAAGCAGAGTCTCTGAAAATGAGACTGAAAAACTAATTCAAAAGTAGATCAAATAATGCAGTGTTCATTGATGTGTTCCCATAATTGATTTTGTGATTTCTGAATTCTACTTTTATTTATTTATTCAACTGTTTTCTTAAATAGATTCACTTTTTTTAACTTAAATTCATTTTGAAAGAAAATTTTATATTTCTGCCATAGAAGAAAAACCAATTTCAATTGCCAAAAATGGAAAACATACAATAAGTAGAATGAAAACAAAACAATGTTATTAAACTCTAGTGAAAATGACACTACTTGGAAGGCTCCACGCCTGAGGTCTGTCTGCCATGTTATGGAGCATCTCCACGAGATTACTCCAAGGCTTCTTTCTGGGGATGCAGCATGACTGCATTTGCCAGACTCCTTTGCAGTGGGCTGTGATCATGTGACTGACTTCTAGCCAATGAAATGAGACAGAAGTGATGAGTACCTCTTCAAGACCTTTCATAATAAACTTCTATGCTCGCCTTCACATTCCCTCTCTTCTCCTTATCTGCTAGTTGAATAATGAAGAGCCAGATAAAAAATCTCTTGAGACTCTAGCAGATGGTAGAGCCACAGGATGGCAGAAAATGTGGTCCTTGAGTTACAGTGTGGGAGGCACTCATCACTTCTGTCTCAGTCCCATAATCACAGCCCACAGCAAGGGAGTCTGGGAAACTGGATCATGAGTCACTATGTGAAAGGCTGCCCCATAATCGTACTCACTGAATAAAAAATGACTTTGGATTGTGTAAATTCACTGAGATTTTAGGATTTTTTTTTTTAAACAGCAGTCAAAATACTTCTGCCAAAGTACTGCTAACGACATATTTGCTTAAATGGAAACTTTCTCTTTTTAATTTGTAAAATAAAATAGGACAAAATAAATCTTAAAAGCTAAAAATACTTTTTCTCTACAATTCAGTATGATTTAATGCTGGGTCTGTTAGCCTCTAACACCATCTTTTAGGCACCGTCTGGAAAATATCAGAGCAGGTCGTTATGTGCCAATCTTTGGAACTAGGACTTTATCTGTCTTAATCACTCATCTCTGTTCTCAAGTGTTTCTCCTACCCCAAATTTGCCAGAAGGCTCTTATGCATGCTCATTATTAATAAAGGCAAGCTAGCACAGTGATTGTTTTCCACCCATAATATGGGTGTGTCATTTTCTGTTGAGTTGGAGTGAAAAAAGCACGTCAAAAACTAGAGTAGTAAGACATTTGAAATGTTATAGTCAGTTGCCACTTCCTTCTCAAACGCGCATGCTTCTGGTTCAGAGAGGGCCCCACCTTGTGCTAAACCAAAGCTTCAGTGTCTATGGGTCAGTTTTGAAGGATGCTAAGTAGGTGCAGTGGCTCATGCCTGTAATTTTAGCATTTGGGGAGGCTGCAGTGAGAGAATCACTTGAAGCCAGGAGTTCAAGACCAGCCTGAGCAATATAGTGAGACTCCATCTCTACATAAAATTAAAATAAAATAAAATAAAATAAAAATGTTGATTACAGCAAGATATATGATTTGGAGGAGATAGGGACTGGAGTCTGGGTTTAGAACAGTGCACCAAATCACATCTTTATTTGTTTTTTGCTGTTGAGAATCAAGTCTAAAGTTGTGAAAATGGGTGACTTATATATCTCATATGCTGGAGATGAGTTATTTTAATTTGAACCATAGTGACCATATTCAAGCTATACTCTTCCATCACAGGTGAAGACCTAGAAGTTCATGGATCATGAAAGGAATGTTGGAAATTAATTGGAACTACCACAGTGTGGCACTGACGCTATAAACTCATTTTCAAATTGTACTTAATTAACATTTGCTTACAAGATCTCCTTTCTCTGCTGAACACCGTGAATTTAAACTGTGTTTTTCTTTCTCCTTGTTCATGTCCTTGGCTAGTGTGGAGGCTCCTGTCCAACTTCTTTTCCACTTTATTCCTTTTATAGACCCAGAGATAAATGAATGAGCACTGTAATTAACATTTCACTGCACAGATCCTTGGTTCTTTGCTGTCCCACACCCCACTTCTTTTTATCTCCAGGGCAGGAACTTTGTCCTGAAAGCCCGCCCACATTTCATGGGGTGACATGGCGTTCTAACCCCACCTCTTCCAGGACGACTGAAAGTCTCTGGTCCAAACTGGCCTCTCTTCTTCAAATTCCTGTAGCACCTGCAGGACAGAATGAATCATTTTCCATCTTGTGCTGTGCTGCACTTGTGTGTCTGGCATGTATATCTGCTTTAGTTCAGGATTGTGTCTTTCTTTTTACTTCAAAAAATGAACCCCTGGAAAGACATATCCTCGTGCCACCCCCAACTGTTTAATCCGGCCTCTGTGCCACATGGAAGGGAGCAGTGACTCAGGAAAGCAGCAAGGCTACTAAACATTGTTCACAAAGAAGCCCACTCCACTGTCCAAGGCAGAGAAGGCTTCACATATTGTCTCTTTTTAAAACAATGAATTAAAACTGGAAACAGTAAACAGACATCCACATGTAGGCCAAAATGTTTTGTTTGAATTTAACAAATTCAAATATTTGAAGATTTTACATAAAAATCTACATTGGATTAAGAAAATGTGGCACATATACAACGTGGAATACTATGCAGCCATGAAAAGGATGAATTCTTGTCCTTTGCAGGGCCATGGATGAAACTGAAAACCATCATTCTGAGCAAACTATCACAAGGACAGAAAACCAAATACCACATGTTCTCACTCATAGGTGGGAACTGAACAACGAGAACACTTGGACATAGGGCGGGGAACATCACATGACGGGGCCTGTCATATGGTGGGGGGACTGGGGGAGGGATAGCATTAGGAGAAATACCTAATGTAAATGACGAGTTAATGGGTGCAGCACACCAACATGGCACAGGTATACCTATGTAACAAACCTACACGTTGGTTGTGCACATGTACCCTAGAACTTAAAGTATACTTAAAAAAATTCAGACCTTCACATAGAGGGAAATCTCTTTTTATAGACTTAAAAAGAAGTAAGACTAATGGAGGGAATACTTTGACTAATTAAAAAAAAATCTAGATTTCTATCCTTTCCCAGAAAGTCATATGATCTGACAAACCTAGTTCAACTTATACACAGCAGCCTTGCAGTGGGGTGAAATAACAGTTGTTCCTCTACATGATGGAGGAGGGCGTGAGCCCTGCCAGTTTCCACTCTGCCCACTGCACACAGTGACTGGGTTAATTGCCTGGACTTGGTCATTAGAAGTCATTTGACTTTGTAGTCCCAGAGCCTGTGCTGTCTCTGAGATTTCAAGTTTTCTCTTTGGATGTGTGTCTTAACATTTGTGGTGTGTGTGTGGGTGTGTGTGTGCGTGTTTAAAAATTTACCTACTGGATAATCAGAAGATGGAGTGTATTTGAACCTCATGCTACTTTAAAGGTGATCGGATTTGGGGCACCTCTGTATGTAGCCTGGGGATTACAGTGGACTCACAACCACAGACTTCCTACCGCGTTATTCTAGATGGACCTACTCTCACTTGGGGAAATGTACTACTTGGGAGAGGAAGAGAAAGTCACAGGGTGGATAAAAGGTGGGGTGCTCCAAAGCTCATGGCTATACATCCTCCTGAGACCAGAACCAGCATGTGCTTTCTCAGAGAGCTTAAGGCAGGAGAATGAGGTCACAAACCAGGGGATCACCCTCCCTCCCCCAGAGTTTTAACTACTTGAATACTTTAATTTAGACAAAGGAAAAGTCATATTTAAAATACAGTTTTAAAAATCCCTCCCTCATTTTTCCAGATGTTCCAATTTCCATTAGTGACTCCAATACCTCAGCACAATCTCTAACAGCTCCTGGGCTTACATGGCAGTGCTAAGGACATGCACCCATCACTAGTCACCAGTGCCCTTGCAGTGGGGTAACTCTAGGAGCTTATGGTGTCAACTGGCAGTATTCTTTTTTTTTCTATTTTTCATATTGTTTTTATTTTCCAGATTGTCGTCATTCTACTCAGCCCTACCCTCAAAACTTTCTTTTGCATTGTAATTTCAGTAATTATGTTTTTAATTTCAATAATTATATGTTTAATCTCCCTTGTTGGCTGATTTCTTATTTTAAAAAGCATTGTGTTGATTTAAGGAGCTGACTTTTCTTCCACAGTTCTTGGGACCAACTTTCTTCTTTCTACATCGGTAAATACTTTTCCCTCTATTTGGTGTTCCAGAAATATTGATTGAAATATCTTGTTTCTGAATTGTCCCTCCTTTCTTTCTATTTTTAAAATTCATTTTTCTCTCTTTAGGGGAAGAGGTGGGGAGACAGAGTTGGGGGGAAGGAATATGAATATAATGTATGAATGTGTTTGCTCAAAAACCTTCAGTAGAAGATTTAATCAATGGAATGTTGAGGAATGAATGGGTTCCTTAGGGAGCCATGTTTTTTTCTCCTTCCATGGGGAGAGAGCTCTCAGTTTTCACCTGTTTTTGAAGGGGGATTATGACCCATGGCAGTGTCAGCTAGCTGTCCCCCAAAGCCTGTGCCTCCTTCCATAGTGTGAAGCTGGCTGGCGAGGGATACGTTTCTCTTTACCTCCAGATGTGGCCATGTGAATGGTTTTTGGCAGTACCACATGAGCAGAGTAATGATGTAGGTGGACAGGTGAGCCCCAGAATTGGGGCTTAGCCTGGCAGAGTTCTTGGTTTTGCCCAGGAAAAATCTCAAGGGCAAGCCAGTGGTGTAGGATGGCATTTTTTCATTGAATGGTACTGTCCCTTGTGGAGTAGGGATAATTCATAGGCAGTGCACCCAGAGTCCACGTAGTGTGAGCTCTTGGCAATGGTATTTACGCTTTCTTATGCCCACTTTAATTCCATGCAAATTGAGGGGTGGGTTATTTAGAACTTTCTAGGAAACGGGTGGTAATTTCCAGGGCACTGCCATGGAAAGGGGCAGTAGCTTTCTGGTTATTACCATGCATTTGTAAACTATGGTGGCAGTGGTGGGAGTGCCTTGTGCTCTTGTGCTAATGCACAGTGAGGGCAGCTGGGGTCCCTTTCCTTGCCATCTGCTGGTCTCTGCTGGTTTCTTCACTTCATCTCATTGGGACTGAGATGCAAGTGCTGATGTCCTACCTCAGTAAGATGGGTCACATCCCGACTGCTTTTAGGGAGCAGGCGTGCCCCCTACACTGTATCTTTCTCTTTTGGCTGATTGACTGCAGAAGCCTCTAAGGCCTTAGGAGTGGTACAGCCACAGATGCAACGAAATGGCCACTGAATCTCCACATGAGGAATGCTGCTTGCTCACCCACAACAGCCACAGTAGCACCCCACTAGAAGTGAGCTTCTGTTGTGGTAAGCCATGGACATTTCAGGGTTTGTTAAACAGCTAGCAGTGCCCTAAGTAAAACAGCCTTCCAAAAAGGTGTGCACCACTGTCCCAAGTCATCTTTGGGGTGTAGCAATGCTCAAGAAGCCCTCAAACCACACAATGCCAGTGTCAGGATCCCAAGACTGGATCATTCATCTTTTCTCGAAAATATCTCTATTGCTCAGTTTTCGGGGCACTTTACATGCCAGCTGGTAGCAAACTTCTGCTGTTTTACAAGATGGTTGTTTTCTCTTCTTGGCACGGTGAACGTGCCCTAAAAGACTGATGTCAGGCTCCATCCTCCATGTTAAAATAATGAGCTCTTAACTTTGCATAATGATTTCTAGTTTACAAAGTGCTTACAAAGCATTAGTTCATCTACAAAAAGCCAAAAGAAAAAGAAATCGGAAGTCTATTTGCAGGGATAAAGTCAGAGCTAGAGGAATTAGAGGGACTTCTTCAAAATTTCATGGGATCAGGCTCCACCACGAGGGCACATCCCACCACTCTCCCCTTGGGACAGACCTGGGGAAGGACCCAGAGAGTGCCTCAGGGCTGCTCCCACCCCAGCCTTTGACATGGTCTTTAGGTTTGTTAATGGCTCTGTCCCTTTCGCTCCAGCTGAGCTTGTGGCTTCTCTTGCTCGGTCTCTGGAAGGCAGCCTGTCCTTCAGATGTCCTTGACTCCATCCAACCTCAATCTATCATGCCTTAGTTTTGTAATATAGAGCTCAGAGTTTCAAGGGTGCCTTGTTGGCACCTATGTGTATCAACTGCATCGCCATCTTACAGACGCGAGGATGGAAGCAGAGAGAGGGAGGCCTTTACTGAATGTCATCCGCAGAGTAAAAGGCAGAGTGGAAACAAGGGCGATTTAGAAAACAGTGCTGCTGGGCCCCTGGATCTGTGTTCCTCATCTGCCAGAGG
Source organism: Macaca fascicularis (assembly GCF_037993035.2). NCBI lineage: Eukaryota > Metazoa > Chordata > Mammalia > Primates > Cercopithecidae > Macaca > Macaca fascicularis. The sequence continues at coordinate 35,470,630 of NC_088393.1, read as the reverse complement.
CTCACCGTTGGGTGAAGAGATAGGTATCTGAGGACATAACCAGGTGTCCCGGCTGAGCATGATTAAGGAGGATGGGGGCATGGGAGTCCTGGGGCCCTTCTCACTTCCTCTGTGTGTAAATACTGTTAACATGGAAACTTGATGTCAGGGATGGGCATTCAGTTTGGGGCAGGCATGTTGAGAGAGGCCCAGTGGAAGCATCAAGCCGAGAACCCAGGCAGCAGAGGCCCTGGGAAAGAAGCATCCTAGGAAGAGGATCTGGGGAAAAAGTTGGATTCAGTACCAGGAGCGAGGCTCCAAGCCCCTCCTGCCCTGCCCTGCTGCAGCATGTGTGCCCCTCCCCGGGGAGAACAGGGAACATGGTTCTAAACAGAGAGAGTAATCCTGTGGGATCCATCCTGTTACCGGGCCTCTTGAAGTGAGGCTAACACAGCTGGGGGCATCATTTTCCTAACGATACCACAGTGAGGGAATGAACAGCTGAACAACTGTCCTGAACATGATGGTGGCATCAATGGTGTCATGGTTTGGGGGTGGCCTAAGCCTCCCTGGGGCAAGTGGCTCGAAGGTGAGTTAGAGCAACACAGCAGCAATGCACTGAGAAGTGGAAAGGATGGACCTGCAAGGGCAGTAAGACCCAAAACAGTTCCCAGGTTATTCTGATGCACACTTCTGATTCAGCCATGGAGGAGCCTTGAAGAGAGGAGGCTGAGCTCCCACATTTCCATGGGCGTGTCTATCAGGCTGGAGAAAGACAGGCTACAGCCTATGATACATCATCAGTACTTACAGACACAAGGCCTGGCAGCTCTAGGCTACTCACAGTCCTGATGACATGTACTTATCAAAAGAGCTCTAGCAAGGAAAAGAGGTGATATTGATCAAGTACATGGGAAGCTGGGGTGCCTAAGCTCCTAGGCCTGGCCTTTCCTTCTCAGCAGCTTCCTCCTGGAGGCAGGATGCTGAGGAACCTAGCTCCTTCCAGGATGCAGCCCCACCTATGCACTCGAGAGTCTAATCTCTGATACTGGGTGTTGGAAGTTCTCCAGGTTTATGGTTTTGTGAATTTTTCTCTTTCTCTCTCCTTCCTTCCTTCTTTCTCTCCTTCCTTCCTTCCTTCCTTTGAGAGAATTTTTCAGTGGCATGATCCTGGTTCACTGTAGCCTCAATCTTCTGGGCTCAAGCAATCCTCTTGCCTCAGCTTCCTGAGTAGTTGGGACCACAGATATGCATCACTACACTCTGCTAATCTGTGTATTTTTTGTAGAGACAGGATCTTGCCATGTTGCCAAGTCTGGTCTCAAACTCCCTGGCTCAAGTGATCCTCCCACCTTGGCCTCCTAAAGTGCTGTAATTATAGGCATGAGCCACTGCACCCTGCCTGTGAGTTTTTCATTTGTTTTCTTTGTTCCGGTACATTCAATTTCATAACTTAGAGAAGACTTACTCCTCCCTAAACTCTTAGCAAATTCACCTGGATTCCTCATTTCTGCTGTCTGTTGCTGCTTTGCCCCATGTCTCTGGTTCTTCCCTGTATTTTATTGAAAATTCACTCAGAAGCTCTTTAGTTTAATTAGATCCCATTTGTCAATTTTGGCTTTTGTTGCCATTGCTTTTGATGTTTTAGTCATTAAGTCCTTGCCCATGCCTATGTCCTGAATGGTATTGCCTAGGTTTTCTTCAAGGGTTTTTTAATGGTTTTAGGTCTAATATTTAAGTCTTTAATCCATCTTGAATTAAGGAAAGGATCCAGTTTCAGCTTTCTACATATGGCTAGCCAGTTTTCCCAGCACCATTTATTAAATTGGGAATCCTTTCCCCATGTCTTGTTTTTGTCAGGTATGTCAAAGATCAGATGGTTGTAGATGTGTGATATCATTTCTGAGGGCTCTGTTCTGTTCCATTGGTCTATATCTCTGTTTTGGTACCAGTACCATGCTGTTTTGGTTACTGTAGCCTTGTAGTGTAATTTGAAGTCAGGTAGTGTGATGCCTCCAGCTTTGTTCTTTTGGCTTAGGATTGTCTTGGCAACGGGACTCTTTTTTGGTTCCATATGAATTTTGAAGTAGTTTTTTTTCCAATTCTGTGAAGAAAGTCATTGGTAGATTGATGGGGATGGCATTGAATCTATAAATTACCTTGGGCAGTATGGCCATTTTCACGATATTGATTCTTCCCATCCATGAGCATGGAATGTTCTTCCATTTGTTTGTGTCCTCTTTTATTTCACTGAGCAGTGCTTTGTAGTTCTCCTTGAAGAGGTCCTTCATATCCCTTGTAAGTTGGATTCCTAGGTATTTTATTCTCTTTGAAGCAATTGTGAATGGGAGTTCACTCATGATTTGGCTCTCTGTTTGTCTGTTATTGTTGTATAGGAATGCTTGTGATTTTTGCACACTGATTTTGTATCCTGAGACTTTGCTGAAGTTGTTTATCAGCTTAAGGAGGTTTTGGGCTGAGATGTTGTGGTTTTCTAAATATACAATCATGTCATCTGCTAACAGGGACAATTTGACTTCCTTTTTTCAAAGGAAACTACCATCAGAGTGAATAGACAACCTATAGAATGGGAGAAAATTTTTACAATCTACCCATATGACAAAGGACTAATATCCAGAATCCATAAAGAACTTAAACAAATTTACAAGAAAAAATCAAACAAACCCATCAAAAAGTGGGTGAAGGATATGAACAGACACTTCTTAGAAGAAGACATTTATGCAGCCAATAGACACATGAAAAAATGCTCATCATACTGGCCATCAGAGAAATGCAAATCAAAACCACAATGAGATACCATCTCACACCAGTTAGAATGGCAATCATTAAAAAGTCAGGAAACAACAGGGCTGGAGAGGATGTGGAGAAATAGGAACACTTTTACACTGTTGGTGGGACTGCAAAGTTGTTCAACCATTGTGGAAGACAGTGTGGTGATTCCTCAAGGATCTAGAACTAGAAATACCATTTGACCCAGCCATCCCATTACTGAGTATATACCCAAAGGATTATAAATCATGCTGCTATAAAGACACATGCACACATATGTTTATTGCAGCACTATTCACAATAGCAAAGACTTGGAACCAACCCAAATGTCCATCAGTGATAGACTGGATTAAGAAAGTGTGGCAGAGCACATATACACCATGGAATAGTATGCAGCCATAAAAAAGGATGAGTTCATGTCCTTTGTAGGGACATGGATGAAGCTGGAAACCATCATTCTGAGCAAACTATCGCAAGGACAGAAAACCAAACACTGCATATTCTCACTCATAGGTGGGAATTGAACAATGAGAACACTTGGACACAGGGTAGGGAACATCACACACTGGGGCCTGTCACGGGGTGGGGGAAGCAGGGAGGGATAACATTAGGAGACATACCTAATATAAATGATGAGTTAATGGGTGCAGCACACGAACATGGCACATATATACCTATGTAACAAACTTGCACGTTGTGCACATGTACCCTAGAACTTATAAGTATAAATAAAAAAACCTCAGAAGTATAATAAAAAATCCACTCAGAAACCATTTTATGTTTTTTAATGCTTTTTGGAGGATTTCAGGCTATGGGGGATGGTAACTTTGCACACTGCACAGCTGCCTACCATAAATATCTTCTTTTTTCTTTCTTAACCTGCTTTCCTTCACCTTTTTCTCCCACCCCCTTCAGAGCAAACCTGCTCCCCTCTTTGGTGCAGAGCTCGTTTCCACTGTTCCTCTCCCTCAGCGTTAAGGCTGGACAGCTCCCACCCTCAGCATCTGAAGGTATTTCCAACAAATGCTGCCCTTCCTTCCCCTTCCTAAGAGTGGCATTTGGGGAAGAATATTCCTTCCTCTTCTGGTTTCTAGTTTGTTTTTCCCAAGTAGCTTCTTTCCCTCTTACATTAGAGCTTTCACCAGCAGACATCAACTCATTGACTTATCTTTCAAGGTGCATCCTGGAGAGATTAAAAACACACAAAAACAGATTCAGGATTTCCATCCATGATTTTCTTTCTGTTGTTTTAAGAACCACAGCTATTATTTCTGTTGTTCTAAGAACCACAGCAGTTATTCTGGGGCCATCTCCCACCATTAAAAATCTACTCTTTTTTTTTTTTTTTGAGATGGAGTCTTGCTCTGTCGCCCAGGCTGGAGTACAGTGGCACAATCTCGGCTCACTGCAACCTCTGCCTCCTGGGTTCAAGGAATTCTCCTGCCTCAGCCTCCTGAGTAGCTGGGATTATAGGTGTGTGCCACCAGACCTGGTTAATTTTTTTTTTTTTGTCTTTTTAGTAGAGATGGGATTTCACCATGTTGGTCATGCTGGTCTCAAACTCCTGACCTTGTGATCCATCCACCTCGGCCTCCCAAAGTGCTGGGATTACAGGTGTGAGCTGCTGCACCCAGCCTAAACATGTACTTTAAAAATATATTTTATTTTAGATTCTGCATGTGGGCAGATTTATTACATGGGTATTTTGCATACTAGTGGGAACTGAGCTTCTAGGGTATGCATTATCCAAATAGTAAACATTTCACCTGATGGGTAATTTTTCAACCATCACTGCCTCACCTTCACTGCTTTTGGAGTCCCCAGTGTATATTATTTTCATCCTAGTATCTCTGTGTGCCCATAGTTTAGCTCCCACTTATAGGTGAGAACATGTGGTATTGGCCTTTCTGTTTCTGAGTTAGTTCACTTAGGATAATGGCTACCAGCTGCACTCATGTTGTTGCAAAGAACATGATTTTATTCTTTTTTATGGCTGCATAGTATTCCATAGTGAATCTATACCATGTGTTCTTTATCCAGTCATGTATTGGTTGACACTTATGGTGGTTCCATGACTTTGCTATTGTGAATAACGCTGTGATGAACATCTGAGTGCGGGTGTCTTTTTAATACAATGATATATTTTCCTTCAGGTAGACACCCAGTAGTGAGATTGCTGGGTCACATGGTAGTTCTATTTTCAGCTCTCTGAGAGACATCTCCATACTGTTTTCCATACAGATTGAACTAACTTACATACCTACCAACATGGTATGAGCCTTTCCCTTTCTCTGCATTCATGACAACATCTGTTGGTTTTTTATTCTTTTTTGAGTTTTATATTAAGTTCAGGGGTTCATGTGCAGGTTTGTTGGATAGGTAAACTTGTGTCATGAAGGTTTGTTGTATAGATTATTTCATTACCCAGGTATTAAGCCTAGTATCCATTAGTTATTCTTCCTGATCCTCTCCCTCCTCCAACCCTCCACCCCCCATTAGGCCCCAGTGTGTGTTGTTTCCCTCTATGTGTCCATGTGTTCTTATTATTTAGCTTCTACTTAACAGTGAGAACATGCGGCATTTGGTTTTCTGTTCCCGGGTTAGCTTGCTAAGGATAATGGCTTCCAGTTCCATTCATGTCCCTGCAAAGGACATGATCTTATTCTTTTTATGGCTACATAGTATTCCATGGTGTATGTACCACATTTTCTTTATCCAGTCTACCATTTATGGACATTTAGTTGATTCCATGTAATAATAGCCATTCTGATTGGTGTTACCTCACCATGGTTTTAGTTTGCATTTCTCTGATGATGTGATGTTGAAATTTAAAAAATGGGTTTGTTGACTGCTTGCATGAAAATCTGCTCTTTGCTGGCATGCTGGTCATCCCCCTAAGCTTCCAGAGGGAAAAAAATGACTGGGTATAAAATGGAAGGTGTGGCCAGACGTGGCGGCTCAGACCTATAATCCTAGAACTTTGGGAGGCTGAGGCGGGGGGGATTACGGGGTCAAGAGGTCGAGACCATCCTGACCAACATGGTGAATCCCAGTCTCTACTAAAAATACAAAAAATTAGCTGGACATGGTGATGCGTGCCTGTAATCCCAGCTATTTGGGAGGCTGAGGCAGGAAAATCGCTTGAACTGGGGAGGCAGATGTTGCAGTGAGCCGAGATGGCGCCATTGCACTCCAGCCTGGTGACAAAGTGAGACTTCGTCAAAAAAAAAAAAAAAAAAAAAAAAAAAAAAAAAAAAAGAAGAAGAAAAAGAAGAAGAAGAAGAAGAAGAAGAAGAAGAAGATGATGATTTTGGGCAACTTCATGGTTTTCTGAAGTGAGTGCTGTGAATGGGGGCATGAAAGCCCTGGGTGGGGGGGTTTGTGTGCACATTCACATTTAAGCAGCACTGCCTCCTGACAAGTAGGGAGGGGACCCACCCGACACTGTCTTCCCTGGCATTGTTTTCCAGGGCTCAGCACAGTGTCTGCTGCACACTTGGTCATTCATAACCATTCCACGATGACGAACATGCAGCAGGCAACTCCCTCAGTGGTGTTCATGGGAGCTTTCTCTCTACTTCTTTTATTGCCATTCCATATCCCAGGGCTCTGCAGCTCCTTCTTTCTTGCCTGGAGGAGGAATGGAGGGCAGAGCACAGCACAGTCGGCAAGGTGGCCTGTCCTGGTTGCTCTCTCTGAAGCTCCTCGGGGAGGTACCCTAGGGAGGAGACTGGAGAGGGAGGTCACGGAGGAACACAGAGAGTGGAAAGGATCTTCCAGGACTCAAATTAGATTCCTTCCTGATGGAAAGTGGGAGGAGGCTTGTGGCTTTCAGAATCAGAGACTTGTAATGTGTCTGTTTCCTGAGATTTATAAACCTGAAGTTCGGCTGCAGAAGGGCCAGCCTGGGGGGGCCGTGTACCCGGGATGGACACTTACGTGGAGCTCACCGAGTTACAGGTGCTGTCTTAAGTGCTTTGCGCATATTACCTCATTCAATCCTCACCATCCCCATTAGGCAGTTATTGTTCTTATCTTCTTTAAACAGATGGGGAAACTGAGGCTCACAAAGGTCAACCACTCACCCAACATGACCCAGCTAATAATTTGCAGAGGCAAAATTAAGATCCAGGTCATCTGACTCTCTGGTTCATGACTTAACCAGGACCTTTGTGCCACTTGGGTGAAGTTGGATTTGGTTTTCAAAGAATGGGCAGTTCTGAGAATGACTGAAGCTAGAGGAATGTGGGCTCAGAGTTGAAATTATGGTAACTTAAAAACAAAACAGAAATGTGACATTTTGGACACACCATGGCTTTGGGTTGGGATTTGCCAGGTAGGAAAGGGCAGGCAAGTGCAAGGAGACTACGTGGTGAGTACGGAGATTCATGCTGGCCACAAGTCAATGACTGGCAGTTACTTAACCCTAACTTACGATGATCTCCGGAAGGGAACCAGTTTATTCCTCTCTGGTTGCCCTGATGCCAGTGCCCAGATGAGTTAGCATGCTTCCCTCTGATCGTCACTGGGAAGCAAGGGCTTTCCCAAAGGAGGGCACTGGATTCCTCCTCCCTAGGAGAGTAGGACATGAGTGCCTGAGGCTGAGCTCTCCAAGGAGCAGGCCCTGAGACAGGGATGTGAGCACAAGCGTTTGTAGGGACTATAACAGTGAGATGGGTCGGGGTTGGGGGGGCAAAGACGTAGACAATGTGAGCAGATTATCTGTCATCATGGGCAGCAGGGGTTCAATGTTAGCACGGGACCTTTAATAAGGGACATGTGTGCCACGTGAGAGTTGTTCCACTGAGGGCTGAGAATGCTGGTTATGTGTCTTCTGACTTCTGCTTGTCTCTGTCTTTGCCTGAGGGCTACTGGGGAGGGCAGTGACATTAGAGCCATCTTGTATCCAACCTGACCCCACCCCTGTGCAGACAGAGCACCAGATGGGGCAGCACGGACAATGGCAGGATGCCTGCAGGTGATTAACGCAGAGAGGATGGGGTGGGGGCTGTCTCCGCTACAGTCTCCTAGAGCCTTAAGCACAGCTATCTTAGGCCTCTGCCTACTGCGGCCCCCTCTCCATGATGCACAACTGGCCATTCCTTGAGACTCCCAAGGAGCTTGCCCTTCGTGCAGTTAGTGCCCCATCCCACTGGCTGGCAGATCGCATCTGCTCCATATCCATGCGTGTCTGTCAGGAACCATTTCTGAATGTGCTGCTTAGTGGTTGGTTTTGGGCTCCTGTTTTGCACTGAGAAGACTTCTGCAAGTCTCTTTTTCTGACAAATTCATTAACAGCTTGTAGGAAGATACAAGTTTGCTGACAAAATTACACATTTAAGCTGTGACACAGTTAATCAATAGTTTGGTGTGGGATCCAGCACAGTAAACAGCTTTTCTGTAGCCCTCACTAGGGCCAATGTGGGGATGCTGTGTGGTGGCCTGTCCTCCTGCTGGAGCTATCCTCCTGGGACTCCCATTCCTGTGTCTCCCTAATGCCTCTTGAAGGTGGCCCTGATTGTTTTTGCCTGATTTACATAGTCCTCACAGTTAAACCATTTTTAAAAAAAATCTATTTCCCTCTTGCACAAAGATGACTCCTACTTTTGCTCACCAATCTCCTCTGGATGTTTCCTCTCCTTTCCCACCACCATTCACCAATTCCTCTCTGCAAACCATCCTTGTCCCCAAATCAGATCCAGTTTCACCTCCTCCTGTTGCAGCACAGGCTTGGAGGGGGAGAAAGAACGAGGAGGAGTGGGGAGGAAAAGAGAGAAAGTGTGAGTGTGTTTCTATCAGGGTGGGCAAAGTGCATTTGGCCCACAAGCTTGCTTTTGTGAAAGGCGTTGTGTTAGAAGCAGCTACACTCATGGTTTACTGGTTGCATATGCTGCTTTCTCACTACAAAGGCCAAGTTGAGTGTCTGTGACAGAGATGGTCTGGTCTGCAAGACTAAGATATCTGCTAGCTGGTTATTTACAGACAGCGCTGCCTATCACTGGTTTATATTAACATATTCCTGAACTTGCTCAGAAAAAGCTTAGGCAGAGCAAGGACTTACAACACGTAGGCATTTAATTGTGCCCCTTCATACCCCCTTTACCCCGCTCCACTCTGTTAAGGCTCCAGAAGGCTGACCTGGGCAGCGTTTCCTTGATCCAGCTTTGGGTTTGACTCATGAGAGGGCAGAGGAGATCAGAGGGAAGGAGGGGAGCTGGGTTTTTCCTGGATTATTTGGGCTGGCAGTCTCTCTTGGCCAAAGGCCAAGGCTCCCATGAAAGGCCCTCTCCTCTACTGAGCCCTGGGACGTTGCACTATTCTTGTGGATTTCCTATACTCTGCCCACACTTTTACACATGATATCTTCATTAAGAGCCATCTCTTTACTGCAAGAACTCTGATTGATACAATAACAAATTAAAGCTTTTTATCGTTTCTTTCCTTAAAAACATTTATTTTAGATTCAGGAGGTACATGTGTAGGTTGGTTACATAAATACATTGTGTGATACGAAGGTTTGGGCTTCTGTTGAACCCATCACACGAATAACATAGTATGTAGAACATAGCACCCAATAGTTAGCTTTCAACCTTCCCCCTTTTCCCTCCCCACCTAGTAGTCCCCAGTGTCTGTTGTTCTCATCTTTACATTCATGTATACTCAATGCTTAATTCCCATTTACAAGTCGAAGCATGGTGTTTTTGGCTTTCTGTTTCTGCATTAATTCACTTAGAAGAATGGCCTCCAGTTGCATCCATGTTGTGGCAAAGGATTTCATCCTTTTTTCATGGCTGTGCAGTAGTCTGTGGTACATATGTACCACACTGACCTCTGCAAAGAATTTATGACTAAGCCCTCAAAAGTAAACACAACAAAAAACAAGAATTGACAATCGAGACCTAATTAAACTAAAGAACTTCTGTACAGTAAGGGAAACTGTCAACAGGGTAAACAGGCAACCTACAGAATGGGAGAAAATAATAAAAAATGATGCATCCAGTAAAAGACTAATATCTAGAATCTATAAGGAACTTAAACAAAGTAACAAGAAAAGAACCAAATAATCCTATAGAAAAAATGGGCAAAGGACATGAACAGATATTTCTCAAAAGAAGACATAATAGGAATGGTCAACAAACATATGAAAAAATGCCTCACATCACTAATGCCTCACATCAGAGAAATGCAAATCAAAGCCCTGTGTAATTTCTAGCCAAAGGAGAGGGCCTTGTGTAATATGTGGCTGTAACAGATGTGTCCACTCGGCAGTGCACCAGCTCAGGTGCCTGGTGACTTGCTGCTCACTGAAGTCTCTTACCAGCAGCATGGGGATCACCTGGAGCTCGTTACAAGTGCAGAGTCACAGAGCCAAGCCTAGCTGAATCAGAGTCTAAATTAAATGCAAGCTCCAGGTTCCTTGGCACAAACTCCACTTATTCCCTTTCTTTTCCCCAACCAAGTGCAGAATGCAGAAGCTCCTCTTCTCCATCTCCTGCCATACACTTTTTGATCTTAAAAGTATCCTGGGGAAGGGGACAGGGGCTACTGGACGGTTTCCTTGGAGGCAACCAGATGGTCAGCACTCCATGGAGCAGTGCTAGTAGCAGACATGGGGAAGCAGGTGAGGACCAGGAGGTCTTCGGGCAAGAACTGTGCTGCAGGGCACCTTCTCACACCCTCCCATCAGCCTGCTTCCCATGCAGCCACCACTCAGGCTGCCCCAGTACCAAAAGCCCTCTTCTCTCACCACAGCCCCTCGGGCCTACTCAGGAACTGCCTTTACAGCCTAGAACTTAAATGACAGAAAGCCCTGTCCTCTGTTCTCTAATGGTCAGGAAGACCAGAAAGATATAAACAAAACCAAAAACATACAGTCACACCTGTTTGCTGATTTTTAGGGAGAACGGGAGATCTTTGCAGTCTCTCCAGGGGAAGTCTTTGCCCTGGAAGGCTACCTTTTAATGCCAAGTGGCTCCCAGGGCAGCAAGGGGGAGCCAGGATGGTTGGTTTCTCCATCGGAACAGGCTTTATGCCAGGCCCGGAAGATCCCTCTCCAATCTCCTTCCCCTTCACGAGGAATTGGTGGGTTTCTTGGTTCTACTTTCTTGCCCAAATAAATGTTTTCTGATTTTTCTTGGTCAGCAATTACCTCATACTACTGCTTCTGTTTCTTTTGAAAGCAATTGCTGAGCATTTCCTATGAATTGGGTCTTCTGAGGGGTGGCATCGAAAGAGAGATGACAGGCAGTTTCTGACCCCAGGAGGGTGCGGGTCTCACAGGAGTGACAGTCATGGCACAGCTGAAACCAGCCAGCTAGGGGAATTGAAGACGCTGTTGGTGCCCTGCCTGGATCCCCTCGGTGCTTCCCGTATGTGTCCCTGGTATCTTTCTGTGAGTGGCTGTCACTTTCCAAGACCTGAAGGCTTTCTCCTGCTTCACAAGCAGGGTAAGTTGGGGGTTCAGGACATTGACACCCTGGGGAGTACCCTCAGTGATAACCAATAGGAGTGGCAGGGAAACACTTTGGATCCTTGCGCCTACTGTGGGACTATCCTGAAGCCTGTGTCACACCATTTCCCAAAGGTCCCCCTGAGGGGATGGGGCCATGACTGCCTGAGGCCACACCATCCCTGAATGTGCGCAACGCTGACTGCCTTCCCGTTGTGTCCCGTAACCCACTGATCTGCAAATGCTGCCTGAGATTGTCTTTCCAATATTCCCCTGGCACTCAAGGGACACCTTATCTCAGGGCTTGCTTCTGAGGAGCTCAGACTAAGAAAACAGAGTGTAAATCCAGAAAATCTGAGACAGATCTCAGTTAATTTAGAAAGTTTCTTTTGCCAAGGTTGAGGATGCATCCGTGACACAGCCTCAGGAAGCCCTGAGGACATGTGCCTAAGGTGGTCGGGGCACAGCTTAGTTTTATACATTTTAGGGAGACATGAGACATCAATCAATATGTGTAAAAAGTATATTGGTTCAGCCTGGAAAGGCGGGACACTTGAAGCAAAGGCAGGAAGACTTGAAGCTGGGAGGGGGCTTTCAGGACACAGACAGGTGAGACAAATGGATTAGTCTTTCCAAAAGGAGGCAAATCAGATATGCATCTAGGTCAGGGGAGCAGAGGGGTGACTTTGAGTAGAATGGGAGGCAGGTTGGCCCTAAGCAGTTCCCAGCCTGACTTTTTCCTTAAGCTTAGTGATTTGAGGGCTTCAAGATTTACTTTCCTTTCACAAGAGACATTGGTGGTGCGTGTGGGTGGGAGAGAGAAGCAAAGCTTGTTGGATTCTGGAAGGCAGGTGAAGGCAAGAGAATATTCTTCAGAAGTGACATTATTGCAACCATTTTTAAGAATTCCTGTTGATAAGGTTGTTGTTAAGACTGTGATGAAAGAATGTTCAAGGAATTTATGTGAAAGTAAAACAGATACTGGGGAAAAATAGGCTAAAAGAGGTGGCTTTTATCTGTGCTCATACCCCAGAATCCATCCACAGAAGGAAATTCCCCCTTTCTCCCCAAAGGCCTCTTCCCTAGCCTCTACACCTGACTTAGCTACTCCCCTGGGGAGGAGTCCTCAAGAGCCTGTCTTAGCAACATGGTAGACATGCAAAGTTTTGCTCAAAGAAGAAATCTGTGGGTGAGGAGGAAATTGAAAGTGATTGCATTTTACTGGTTGACCTAGTGAGAAAAACAGCTGGTGGATGTGCTGTTGGTATAAATCAAAAGCGATCTAAGGCAGATCTCAATCAATTTAGAATTTTATTTTTCCTAGGTTAAGAACCATGGTTTGTGATACAGTCTCAGGAGGCCCTGGGAACGTATTGATTGGGTTACACTTTGTTTTTATGAATTCTAGGAAGACAGAAGATGTAGGCAAAAACATAAGTCAATACATGGAAGGTATACATTGGTTTGGCCCAGAAAGATAGGATGTCTTGAAGCCAGAGGATTCTAGGTCATAGATGGATTCAAAGGTTTTTTTTTTTTTTTTTTGATTGGCAGTAGGTTGAAAGGGTTAACCTATGCCTGAAACTTGAAGCCAGCCTTAATACCTAAAGGATTGTAAACTGTCCTACCATAAAGACCTATGCATGTGTATGTTCATCGCAGCACTATTCACAGTAGCAAAGACATGGAATCAACCTAGAAGCCCATCAGTAGTGGACTGGACATATACGTTATGAAATACTATACAGTCATAAAAAAGAACAAGATGTCTTTTGCAGCAACATGAATAAAACTGGAGGCCATTATCTTAAGTGAATTAATAGAGAAACAGAAAACCAAATATCACATGTTCTCACTTAAAAGTGGGAGCTAAACATTAAGTACACATGAACACAAAGAAGAAAACAAGTAACCCTGGGACCTATTTGAGGGTCGAGGGTGGGAGGAGGGTGAGGATTGAAAAATTCCCTATCTGGTATGATGCTGATAACCTGGGTGACAAAATTTTCTATACACCAAACCCCTGCAACATGCAATTTACCCAGTAACAAACCGGCACATGTACCCTTTGCGCCTAAAATAAAAGTTGGAAAGGAAAAACAAAAACAAAAAATGCTTGAGTTTAGATAAAGGAGGTTGTGGAAGCCAAAGTATCTACAATGTAAATGAAGCCTCCAGGTAGCAGGCTTCAGAGAGGATAGATGGTAAAATACGTCAGGCTGGGCGTGGTGGCTCATGCTTGTAATCCCAGCACTTTGGGAGGCGGAGATGGGTGGATCACTTGAGGTCAGGAGCTCGAGACCAGCCTGCCCAACATGGTGAAACCCTGTCTCTACTAAAAATATAAAAATTAGCCAGGCATGGTGGTGGGCACTTTTAATTCCAGCTACTTGGAAGGAGAATGGCTTGAACTCGGGTGGCAGAAGTTGCAGTGTGCTGAGATAGTGCTACTGCGCTCCAACCTGGGCGACAGAGCAAGACTCCATCTCAATTAAAAAAATAATAAAGGATGTCAGACTCTCTGGAAAAGACATAGTAAGGGAAGGAGATTCTTTACAGAATACAAATTTCCCCCACAAGAGAAATCTGTGCAGGGTCATTTCAAAATATGTTAAAGAAAGATATTTGGAGAGAAAACACTTTGATTTTCTTCAAAGTAGTATCTGCTGTTTTGCAATGCTCTCCTCGAGTCAGGTTGGAATTTGGTGTCTTATTGCTACAAAGAGTCTATCTTGTCAGTCTTATGATTTCTGTTCTAATGTTAATGCTGGCCGGTTGTACCTAAACTCCAAAGGAAGGCATGTGTGAGCCTTCCTTTCCGCTATGACCTGAACTAGATTTTTGGGTTTCTTTGGGATTTCCTCAGCCAAGAGGGAGTCCATTCAGTCAGTTGGAGGTCTTAGAATTGTACTTTTGGTTTTCACTGGTCATGTATCAGGGGTAGGGAGAAAACCCAACCCTAAGGATCCTGCCTCAGCAACTATAGACTTTTGTTTTCTAGGACAGAATCATAGACTCTTAGAATGAAGAAACGCAGCTTGCCTAACATTATTTTAGCACTGAGGATTACAGGCTAGGCCTTGGAAAGACGTGCAGTGGTTGACCATAAATAAAGACAGCAGGTTTTGTGTTTGTAACCATTTCACAAATGCTATCAAGAGTCCCCTGTGGCCAGCATTCTCGGTAATCCACTTAGTCCTTCAGAGAAAGACCACGTCTGCTGCAGGACTGTGCCTGCTGCATTCTCACTGTCTCATGATTTTGGTGGCTCTGGAGAGGGCTGCCTCTCTCGACCCAGGCCAGCTGTTCCACTAACTGCAGTTGACAATTCCCAGAGACAGGCTGATGGAGGCGTGTGCAAGGGATCCAAGAGGGCCCAGAGAGAGTGACTGAAAACAAGGGAAATGCAGATGTGTCACCGCTGTTGGCATCTGAGAAGAGAACCTTGTGGCTTTGGTTGGAGAATATGTATTTTCCAGTTTGACTGAGCTCAGTTTTCTAGGATTGTAGCCACCAGTTCTGTTGCAGTCTGATATGTTGCTGCATCATACCCAGAGAGGAGTGAACAAGGCTGGAGAAAATCGTATTTGTTTTTTACTAGTCTTACAACTTCACTAGAAGGTAGCAATGCTGAGGTCATGCAGGGAGTGGCACTTTAATGGAGTCTCTACCATGCCTGACCTGTGGCTACTCCAGTCTCACAGCACATCTGTTGGGTTCTGAATGCAATGGTGAGGGCTGGTGTGAAATCACACATTTGTCCTAAAATGGCTTAAAAACTATGTGTTAGTGGGAGGAGGAAGATGGTGCTGGCAAGACCAGAAATGTGGTGATTTTTAACGTAATTAAACAGTTTTACTAGGAATGGTGGCTTGATCTAGCCATTTTCATCCATCTGAACTGGGTCTATCTCTGACCCAAAGCTGAGAAATGGTCTGGCAGAACTCCCTGAGGCAGGCACACCTTGTAACACACACCGTGGTACCTTTGTCTGCCTTGCCTCAGCCCTCTTCCAGTGAGAGCCGGGGCCATGGCAGACAGTTCCACCCAGGCTCAGGGTCTCCTCTGACAGTCATCAACTTGCAGCTTGTGCTATTTGCCTCTATTTCCAACTCAGCACTTCTCTGATGCTAAAGCCCGAAAGTGGGGTTTCAGGAACTATTGCCTCAAGGATCAGTCCTCAGCAATGAGAAAAAAGCCCACACTGCCCGTCCTGAGGTGACAATTCTGGGAGCCATTCTCCATGTCTCTCTAGGGGCCCTGGCAGAACTGAGCTGCTTTTGCTCACCGCAGTGACTTAACAGTGCATCCTTATATTGGTCGATCTTTCTTCTTTTGATCACTCTCTCAGCTCCCACACTCCTGCTTTCTTTTTTTTTTTTTCTTCTTATTAATGAATCCTAAATTTTATTTTATTTTATTTATTTTTTTAAAATTTATTTATTATTATTATACTTTAAGTTGTAGGGTACATGTGCATAACGTGCAGGTTTGTTACATATGTATACTTGTGCCATGTTGGTGTGCTGCACCCATCACCTCATCATTTACATCCACTCCTGCTTTCTGAGATCACCTCCCAAACAAAATGTCCACTTCTACTTTCTTTTCTCAGGCTATACTTTTGCTGAAATTCCTCATGGCTGAATGTTTAATTTTAAACACTTCTGGCAACCAGACTTTCTCTGAATTGAGGGAGCTGGCTGTCCCATTTGCCATTCAGAGACAGAGCTATCTCTCACTGAATTTCATAGTTCCAAAAGAGGTTTTATTTTTTACAGAGCAATGGGTACCAAATAATTCTCAGAACCTAATCAACTAGCATTTGTCAGGTTTTTGCTAAGTAGTTTGGGGACTGCAAAAAAACTTCCATATTACAATACATAAGAAGTAAATGTAAAATAAATATAAGACAAAAAAATAAGTCAAAAGATGGACATAAATGGTATTGGAGGAAGAGCTGTGGTCCTGCTTGTCTTGCATTTGCTCTCCCTTCTGCTGGTGAAAGTCCTAGAGTTTCCCTCTATAGAGCCCACCCTGGTCCATGCTTTATTCTGTGGCCAGCTTAGCTGGTTCTGCTCCTGACTCTTGAGGGAATGGCTTGATTCAAGGATGGCCACTTAGTTTATTCCACCCCCCTGGTCACAGTGCTTATTGATTTAGAGATGTCCATGTGGCTCAGATTGGTCCAATTGTATTTAGAGCTGGCATTTTATTGGAAGTTTTGAATAGCACAGTTATTTTTTAGCTGGAGTCACTGAACTGGTAGAAATTGAACTTTGAAGTTGTTGTTGACATTTTTGCCACCATAATGTGACTCTGTTAAATCTGAAGGCAGCTTAAGGTGAAGCCAGGCAGAGACTGAATCCTGATGGTACCATCAGAGCACCAGGATCCATTTTCAGGAGCTCATAACTTCAGTTTGCTGTCTGAAGTTGAGTTAGATTTCTAGCACTTGTAACTGAAAAAATCTGGACTAAAAAATTATTTCGATACAAGGTGATAACAGCTGAGCCCAATCTAGGATTTAAAGCTTCATCATATCTTTTAAATTTAGGGGTTAGTAATCCTACTTCTTTCCCAGGAACGAATTTGCATGAGTTGATAGGGAGGGAAAGGGGCCCACAAGGATGATGTTCCAGTATGGGCTCTGGTGGTCAGAAATGTGCTACTCTGTGTTAACTCATGGTGAGAACAGTTTGACATCTGTTCTCTCTCTAAGCAATGCTAAAATAAGGACTCAACTTGGGGCTTTGGGAGACCAGGGCCACAACCTAGATGGTTTGGACTCTGATAACAAGGTCCACACAAATGGAGAGATAGCTATTTTCCATGTTTGCCTGAAACACAGCATAACTCTGGTAGAGGAGAACTAAAAGGAGCCCAGGAATTTTTGTGGGACATTGGGAAGCAGAGCCCTGGGCAAGGAAGCATGTTCTCATGGAGGCTGAGATGAGCTCCTCGGGTGGCTGTTGGGAGGTGGCACTGAGCCCGGAGACTGGATTGAGAATGTGTGCATCCCAAAACCTTCCAGACATAATAGGCAGACCTGTGGCAGAGAGGCTGAGGAGGGGTGTTGGTGACACAGTGGACTATCACAGTGGGTGACAGTTCACTTTTAAGCAAACAGGCGTAAAATGTTTTGGAAAGAAATCATTCCTCTCTTTTCCTCTCCAAGTTGTGAATGAATTGAGATATGCACATAAGAGTGAGAAAGACTCAAAGTATCACTTTATTGTTGCTAAAGTTGGTTCGTAGATCATGCTTGGATTTGAGTCTTGCTTATTTTCCACCCAGATACAGGCAGAGCAGCTGGACTGCAGTAGGTCCTTGCTCCTCAATAAACCAAGGAAAGAACATGAATGTGACTTCAGGGCAGGCTGTGTTGAAAAGCTCCCAGACACAGGCTAAGCTGTGATGTGAAGGAATTAGTGAGTGAGTAGAGAGAAGTCCAGAAGATTGCTTTTGAAAACTTTTGAGAGGTCGAAAGTTTCTATTTCATGGCTCTTGGCAAGAATGTGGCAGAGGAAGAAAATAGCTCTCTTGACAATGTGTGTTATGAGTTAGCAAAATTTGGGCATTAACATTAATTTGGCCTCATTTGGATGCTTTGCTAGTTATTGAGCTATTATCTCTCATCTATAAACCATGTCTTATACTTTTCTTCATGATGCTGTGATTGGAACCTGCAAACTACATTCCTCTTCTGCCATGGCTCTCTCTGTTTGTTCTGCTAATAAAGGATGCTGGATGGAGACTGGAGAGCTAGGCGAAGAAGACAGGACTTGTTTTTTCCTGTTCTGCTCACATCACCCAATAATACTTCTTCACCCCAGTGACGGAAGTTGGTTGCTGTGTTTCTGTTTCCAGGTTTTTCTGCAGTACCAGAACTGGCCTCGTCACATTACCTTAGAGACACTAACACCAGCCTCCTCCTCATGAGGGTGGCTCCCAGCTTGATGATCTCTCCTCCAAGCTGCAGGATCTTAATAAGCACAACTTCCTCACTCTGCTCCCAGCCTGGGAGTGGGATGTTTCTCCCTGCAGTTACTGTCTTAGTGTGGCCTTGCTACTCCCTCTTGGCTTTTTGTTTAGTCTCCTAGGCCTGTTTAACCAGCTCCTTATGTCAGATTCTTACTGTTTACAGGACTAGCATAGTTTCTTTTTTGTTGAGTGAATCTGGTTGATGATGCATAAGCTCAGGGGGCCTGGGACATTCAGTTTACCTGATGTGTCCTGTCTGTGATCCTTCCACTGTGAGCCCTAATTTCAGTAAAATGAGGATATTGGGGGGAAATGTGTAATGTTGCTTTAAATACTGGCATTCCAGGTTCTGTATTTGTCAAATAAGAGTGACAAGAAATGAAGGTGATCTGTTAAGGTTGTGAGGTTTATATAAAAATTCATATAGGGTCACAGAGAAAATGCCGTGGTGAAGGCCTGAATCCTGTAAAGTTGCAGGCAGGGTGAAAATTTAACCAGCCAGTGTTTCTAAGCTTGCCTTCCTAAATTGCTCACTGCTCAGAAGCTATAGCCCCAAGAGGGTTATGATTTGGGCATATCTCTCTCAAACTTGGCTTCAGGCTTTTATGATCCATGCTCAGCAGGTTAGCAGCAGGAAGTGAGTGCTGTAGAGTTTGCTTTTTTCCTCATCTCTTGACATTCCCCTTCTTTTAGTGTTCTCCATAGCTATGAGTTCCCAAGCCCTTGAAAGTGTGTCTCTCCTGTCTGGTGGAAGGGACTTTAATGACACACCCCCAAAAGTTTGATATCGGCCCCTATAGTAAGGGGGTCACTGGGAAGTGTAGAGAACAAAACATGCCTGGGTAGCTGCTTTAGTCGGGGGAGAAGAGATGCTGCTGCATGAGGGACATGTGTTCTTCCAGACATTGTCGAGGTGGAAAAAACATGAATGTTTCCTATGTATGAGGATCAGACTTGTCAGGTAAATACCACTGTTGATGAGAAAAGACAAACTCTGTAAAATATTTGAGGAGGTTTCTTTCTGAACCAAATATAAGTGACCATTGCCTAGGATACAGTGTCAAGCTGTTCTGAGAACATGTGGCCAAGGTGATTGAGTTGCACCTTGGTTTACTACGTTACAGGGAGACAGAAGTTACAAGCAAAGACGTAAATCAATCCATGTGATGTATACATTGGTTCAACCAGGAAGGTGGGACATCTCAAAGCATGGTGTGGTGGGGAGTGGTTCACAGGTGGATTCAAAGATTTTCTAATTGGCAATTGGTTGAAAAAGTTAAGCTTTGCCTAGAAAGTTGAAGTTAGCTAAAATAAACGCTGGAGTTAAGATAAGGGGAAGATACAAGCAAGGCTGTTGTTATGTAGATAAAGGGGAAGATACGAGCAAGGCTGTTGTTATGTAGATAAAGCCTCTGACTAGCAGACTTCAGAGAGAATAGATGGCAAGTGTTTCTTTTTTTTAATGAACCTTAAAAGGTGTCAAACTCTTAGTTGCATCTCCTCATGGATCAGAAAAAGATACGTAAAGGGAAGGAGATTCTCTACAGAATGCAATGCAAATTTTTCCACAAGGGTTAACTTTGCAGAGCCATTTCAAAATACATCAAATACATATGTTTCAGGATAAAACACTTTGATTTCTTTTAGGACCTGTTATCTGTCATGTGATGCTATACCAGAGCCAGCTGAAACTTGTTGTCCTATTGCTACAAAGAGTCTGTTTTGTCAGTGTTAAGATTTCTGTTTTAATGTTAATGCTGGTCAGTTGGAGCTAAACTCCAAAGAGAGGTGGCACAATGAGGCATGTCTGACTTCCCTTCTCAACATGGACTGTACTAGTTTTTCAGGCTTCTTTGGAATTCCCTTGGCCAAGAGGGGGCTGTATAGTCAGTAAGGGGGGCTTAGAATGTTATTTTTGTTTTACACTTTTTTATCTTGATTTCTTGTCTTCTCATCTCTTTCTTTGACTCAGGTAGAGCTTGAAAAGTTGATAAGCAAGTTGCAGAGAAAGAAGAAATGCTAGATAATGAAATGGAGAAAGAACGTATTCTTCACCATTTTTGCCTTCCTCTGGCCCATCTTTGCAAGTGACTAGTCTGCAATTTTAGGCTTTGCTATGGGAGGAAAAAATATTTAGCACTAAGTAACTTTGGAGCTTTGATTATTAGTTGGGACTGGGCAGTTTTACCTAGTGAAATTTGGCTTGGTTTTTAAATCAAACTGCCCATAGTTTTTTGTTTCTTGTTTTCCTCTAAGACTGAACAGAAAAGTCACTGCCTAGGGTTTTATGCAGAAGCAGGAAAATATCTTCACTGATTATAAATAATATATATAAGTCTGGGACCAGCAGGCAGGAAATGGTTAACACATTCAAATTAGGTAATTGAAGAGGGTTTAAGGAAAGAACTATTTACAAAAGTGTGAGTAGGCTTAAATCAAATTAACAAAAGATGGCATAGAACCCCTGAGCTAGCAACAGTGAGAAACACTGCTGACCTGAGGCCTAAGGGGCAAGGGAAAGGGTGGTTACAATGTTACAGCCTGATGGATTTTTCTTGCCCACTGCCCAGAAAAAGCCAATACACTGAGACAGTAGGTGTTACAGCAGAGAAAGAGTTTAATAATTGCAAGACAGCCAAGCAAGGAGGACAGGAGAAATCTCTCAAATCTACATTCCTGAGAACTTAGAGGTTGGGATTATTAAGGTAGTTTGGTGGACAGGGATCTAGGGAATTAGAGCTGCTGATCGGCTGGGGATGAACTCATAGGGGTGTCGAGTATTGATTGTCTTGCACTAATCCAGTTTCTGCATGGGGCAGGGGTGTCACAGCCTGTTGAATCAATTTCTTGGAGTGGGCCCTTGGTCCAGTCAGTACCATTTGGTATAGTGATTGCCAAGTCTGAAAAATATCTCAAAGAACAATCGTAGGTTTTACAATAATGATTGTTGAATACAGTAAGAAATTCTTCTTCAAAGGTTTAACTTGCTTAAGTTTTCTTGTCCTTTGTTCCCTGCTTTCAAGGCCAGACTTCCTTACTCTCTGTATTCCCCTGGCCCACATTCCACATCTGCTACCCACTCAGTGAATTACTCCTCCTATTGCAATGACTTCTCCCACTGAAACTGATCTTCTTGTCTTCCCACTGGTGTAACTGCATTTCTGCACTTTTCAAATTAGCCAGCTAGGTTCAGCTTAGACTGTGTGGTCCAACTCTAGCCAATGGAGGCAGGACACAGTAACAGGGACAAGCAACATTAAGAGATAATAAAAACCCCTGCTCTGTTTTGTTCTGTGTGCTCTTGCCGTTGCTCCACATGGGAGAAGCACCCTTCTGCAGAAGAAAATTTGCCTTGCTGAGAGATCCTTTGTCTCAGTGCTGGATGTTTTTTGCGACACCAAGCATTTGTTTTCAACAATGATGCTATCTATAAGAGCAATTAGGAGAAGTTACAGCCCTTGTGACCACTGGCTACACAGCTTCTGGGCAGTAAGCAATTATGGGGTGAGCTTAGAAACAATGGCTGGTTAACTTTTAACTATGCCTGCAACTTTTATTTTATGGTCCTATATTAATTTTTATGTAGGTGGTTTCAACCAAATACCTGACAACATTAACTGAACACTAACAAATCAAAATGGCTTGTGGAGTTGGTTTTGGAAAATGCTTTCAAATTAAATTTCACCAGAGTTGGAATAATTTTGACCAAAGCATTTTTACTTATAAACATAGAGTCAAAGTGTTCTTTTGTTGAAGCCAGTAGATCAAAGTCTTACAATGCCCAAGATAAATGAAAAAGAGAAGAGGGCTCAACCCATTTTCCAGATGCCACATTCACTGGTATAAAACATATGGTTGGCTAGCAATAGCAGCCAGGTACCCACCAATGTTCAGGTCTCTGATGGAGTATAAAGAACTTAGGCAGAACAGATTTTCAGGATCAGGCTGCTAAGCCTAGAGTTTTTACACTCAAAATATTTTTTATTAATGCCAGGCACTGTTCCATGCACTGAATATAGCAAAGAATAAAATAATGTTCCTTCCCTCCTAGAACTTACATTACAATTGGTGGGGATGGGTGGTGTAGACAATCACCCTATTATGAGTTGGGTAGTGATAAGAGAGAAAAAGAAAAGAGTATTGGGGATAGAAAATAATGGGGGTGCTATTCAGATGATATGGGCCAGGAAGGCCTCTCATATAGAGTGACATTGCAGCAAATACCTGGATGAAGTTGGGGAGTGCATTAGTCTGTTTTCACACTGTTATAAGGAACTACCTGAGACAATAATTCATGAAGAGAAAAGGTCTAATTGACTCACAGTTCTGCATGGCTAAGGAGGCCTCAGGAAACTCACAGTCATGGAGGAAGGTGAAGGGGAAGCAAAGATCTTCCTCACATGGTGGCAAGAGAGAAAGAGTAAGGGGAGAACTGTCAAGCACTTTTAAACCATCAGATCTTGTGAGAACTCCCTCACTATCACAAGAACAGCAGGGGGAATTGACCCCCATGATCCAATCACCTTCCACTAGGTCCCTCCTTCAACATGTGAGGATTACAATTCAAAATGAGATCTGGGTGGGGATTACAATTCAAAATGAGATCGGAGGCAAACCATATGAGGGAGTAAGCTGTGGGGCTCCCTGAAAAAAGAGAGTTTCCACAGAGGGGACAACAGGAGCAAAAACCCCACTGCCTGAGCTTACCTGGAGTGTGGAAACCACAGAGAAGCCAGCAGGGCTGACTACAGGACATGGGGTGGAAACGGAGCCTCAGAGTGTGAGGCAAGGGCCAATCGTGTGGCACCTTGTGGGCATTAGAGGGCATTGGTCTATGCCAGGTTTCCCTGCTAACTCCTCCTGAGCGCCTCCTTCACCCTAAGTTCCCTTGTCTGTGCAGAAGAAATAATCGTCTTGACCCTGTCTTTTTTGCAGAGTGGCTGGGAAGTTTGGGGGTCCCAGACCCAGCCTCAGTCTTCACTCTTAGTCTTTGAAATGACTTTGAAAAGAAATTCAGGAAAACTGAAATTAATTTCTTTTCTGTTTTTCTGTTCCAATGCCCGTTCTCTGGTCCACATTCCCTCTCCGTTGCTCAGAAGATGTACAGTTGGCTGCCAGAGAGGCCCCCTGGATGTCAGCCCAGTCTGAAAAACAATGCCCTTCTCCTCCCATCTCTATCTGCTTCTGTTTTCCAAGGATATTTTAAACAAACAAACAAACAAACAAGCAAACACATACACATTTTATAACTATACAATTATCTATTACATATAATTGAATTATGTGACTATAGTTATGAATAAATATGAATTATAGTTATGAAAAAATATAAATTAATTTTTAAATGTATTTATGTATATTAGTGTATGTATATATAATAAAGAACCACATATGGAGTGTTCACCATATCAGGCATTGTGTGACTGCTTTGAGACATTTCTTTATTGAATTCTAACAAAAAAAAACCAGTGAGGCAGAAGTTACAGTAATTTTGATTTGATGGGTAAAAATATTACATCTCAGGGAAGCCAAGAAACTCATCTCAGACCCTGAACCAGACCCAGGGGCTCTGATGCATACCTACTGTGCGTGCCTACCTCTGAACTGCCTTTTTGAGGAGTCTCAGTTCTTCCTCGGGTCCTGCACTGCAACCTGGGAATATGCTTGTGCATGTCAGGTAATACTGATATTATTACCACTCTGGTGATGCTGTGGTCAAGACCAAAGCTAGGCAAGGTTGAATTCAAGGCAGTGCTGATCTCTAATGAATTCATGAACTTGAGCATAACCTGCGGTTTCTACCAAGCTTGATTTATATTTAAGTTTTGTTTGGCTAATTGGCTCCAAAAAAACTTGTGATTTTTTTTTTTTTTTATTGCTACACATTTTTCCATAGCATAGTATAAAGATGCCATCAAGTACATTTTCAGAATAGTAATACATTTATGAATGGTAGAATTTTGATGGTATAATTGAGGCTGAACTAAAATAAGAAATTCAAGGGAGAAATTTGGAGAAGAATATTCAGAAATGGAAATTTCTGTGCAGCTGAGCATTAATGGTATTTAATATTCAACAAGTTAAATGCTGGCTCTTCAAGGGTACTTTACACGTCTCTAGAATGCTGGAAATATCTGTGTGCTCCTGGTCCTTTCTTCAATGGCTAACTAGATATTTGCTCATTCTGACCTTGAATATCGTTCATGGAAATGCAATTGAAAAGTACATTTAGGATGACTCTCAAAAGATTTTCATAAGGGTCATTTAAAGGAATCAAAGTTATTTTATTAATTCTAAATTTTATGCACTCAGGTAAATGGAGAGCAAAATTCAGAGATGGACCTCAGGAGTGGAGAAAGCCAAGTGTGTTCTTCCTGGATCCCTTCTCTCCCATTGTCCTGACCCCTGTCCTGGGGGGTCCCTCATGCACTGCTCTGGCTGTCTTCCCCTTCACTCCCTTCAAAAACATCCTGTGCTCTGCCCCATCTCTACTAGGGCCATTTCTAGTATGTTCCTAAGATTATGCTAGTTATTAGCTCTCTTTTCACACAGAATTTAGAATCTATTAATTATTTATTTGAACTGGTGTGCTTTTGTATAGGGTTGAGTATAACAACACGAAGTACAATTATCACATCCCAGAATGAAAGGGCTAGTAAATAGCATCCAGATGAGACTCTACATAGTTCTTGAACCTCTTGGCATAAACAAGATTTCTTCACAAGCAGGAATTTTACCCTGATAATTAAATACAAATGGTTTATGTGGGCAGTGATCTCAGGGAGCACCCATAAAGAACTGGAGATGGGAGGAAAAGAAGCCAATTCCAATTGCATTAGTGAACAGGTTGCTGCTGTGGGCCACTGAGGCTCATTCCTGCTGTGGGCCCCTAAATAGCACTGCAGAGCATGCCCCAGTGTTCCTCTCATTAAGGGGTGAGGGGCTGGGTGTTCATCCTCCAACTCCCAGTCATTGTTGGCTAAAAATGCTCCTGGGAATGCTTGTTGGGAGCTGAAAGCCTGAGGGTCATGACCAACTCAGCATTCCACTGGAGGCTATATGATCAAACAGAAAACTATTTATCACAAATGCAGAATGTGGGCAAACTCGCTTCTGCTCCTGCCGCCAGAAGGTATGCAGAGAGCAGTCACTCCCTGGCACCATGCTCCTTGAGGTTATCTACTGGAACATCTGGAGACTACTGTTCAAAGAAGCAGTCATGCAGGCCTGCACTAAGTCAAGCAGCTGATCACAACCACCCGCTTTCTCCCTATCTCCTTTACTCAATAAATATGAAGGGCTATAAAAGCTCAGGGCCCTTGTTCACTAGAAGCAAGGAGCTCCCTGACTCCTTATTCCAAATATACTCTTTTGTCTTTGGCTTTATTCTTGCATTTGTACTCCTTTGTTCAGTCCAGCAAGGTCTGTGGCAGACGCTGACTCTGTGGACCTCTCAGCCTGCTCTTCTGGAAGACAGAGAGCCCTAAGATGGAGACTCTTGGCTCCGTGCAGTGGAATGCCAGCAGCACGTTAGTGCTGGGCTTTTACAGTTGGGATAGTGACACTGTCTGCCCTATGCCTATCACAAAAACATCTCACCAAGCTCACCCAGGTCACAGAGTGCCAGTGATGAGAAACTCAGCACCTCTTAAAGAACAACCCTTACTTACTTCCTGAAAGTTCTGCCTAGTACACATTGCTTCTAGTTATTTAACTCTTAGGACTGAAAAGAAGATGATTTCTTTTTCAGCCCCTCACATGTCACAGATCCCTTTCATAACTTCCTCCAACCCCACTCAAGTCCTCACTACACTATTTCCCATACCACATGGTGGGGCAGGACAGTATCTGAGATGTAGTAGGTACTGAATAGATATTCAGTACCTCCCATCATTGTTATTATTAGTAGTAGCAGTAGTATGTTGTCCACCTGTTTTGAGTCCCACAGTACTCTAGCCATGGTTTGAAGGACAAAAGTAGAAGTATCTGGAATGACTTAGAAGAGAGGGAATGAGACAAAAGGGTGGTCATCTGCTGACTATGAAGTTACCTAGCTTATTAGTCCATTTTGTGTTGCTAGAAATTACTTGAGACTGGGTAATTTATAAAGAAAGGAGGTTTATGTGACTCATGGTTCTGCAAACTGTATAATAATCATGGCACCAGCATCTGCTCAGCTTCTGGGGAGGCCGCAGGAAGCTTTTACTTATGGCAGAAGGTGGAGGAGGAATAGGCATGTCGCATGGTGAGAGAGGCAGCAAGAGAGCTGGAGGAGGTGCCAGACCCTTCTAAGAAATCAGCTGTTTCATGAAGACATAGAGTGAGAACTCACTCATTACTTTAGGGTGGGCCACTCATGAAAGATCCACCCCCATGACCCAAACACATCCCACCAGGACTCATCTCCAACATTGGAGGTTCCATTTCAACCAGAGATTTAGAGCTAACACATATCCATGTTACAACAACCAGACTTTGGACTTCTGGGGCCATGAGGCATCATCCCAGCCTGATGAGAGAGATGAGAGTTCCTCCCATGAAAAGTAGGTGTTCTGCCATGAAAAGTAGGTGTCAGGGAGGAGACCCACACTTGGCCTTTTTGGAGCACTTGGGCCTAGATGCTAGATGCTGAGGCGTGGAGAGCTCTGTACTGGTCATGGTGACTGGGGTGAGCTGCCTCTGGCGATGTGGATGTAGGCACTGGAGAAGATCCTGAGGCATGTCTGGGCTCTGCTTCCTCTGGGCATTGGCAACTTAAGCACATGGCATTAAACCCTGAGACCCTGAGACACCACAGGGGCTTAGACATGTGGGGCGCCCCAGCAGAAACTTGCTCTCAGCAGGGACAGCTGACGAGGGTAGAATGAGGACGTGGAGCCAACAGCATCTATTTGGAAGCACATGGGAAATCACATAGGGAGGATAACTGAAAGCAAGTGGAGCACGTCTGCAATTGAATGGATGAAGGGAATGTGGGGCATAGACATAGTGGAATATTATCCAGCCATGATAGAATGAAACTCTGTCATTTGCAACAACATAGATGGAATTGGGGGATATTCTGTTAAATAAAATAAGCCAGAAACAGAAAGGAAAACATCATAGGTTCTCACCATTTGAAGGAGCTGAAAAATAAATTGCACTTATGAAGACAGAGAGTGAAATGATGGTTGCCAGAGGCTGGAAAGTGGGGGAAGGATAAAGAGGGGGAGGTTAGGCAGGGTGCCATGATTCACGCATGTAGTCCCAGCACTTTGGGAGACTGAGGTGGGAAGATCATTTGAGACTAGCCTGACCAACATAGTGAAACCATGTCTTTACCAAAAATAGTAAAAATTAACTGGGTGTGGTGATGAACACCTGTAATCTCAGCTACTCAGGAGGGTGAGGTAGGAGAATCACTTGAACCTGGGAGGCGGAGTTTGCAGTGAGCCAAGATCATGCCACTGTACTCTAGCTTGGGCGACAGAGTGAGACTATCTCAATAAAAAAAAAAAAAGAAAGGGAAGGTTAATAGATTCAAAAATATAGTTAAAGAGAATGTATAAGATTCAATTTTCAGTAGCACAACAGGGTGACTATAGTTAACAATAATTTATTGCATATTTTAAAATAACTAGAACAGTGGAATTGGAATGTTCCTAACACAAAGAAATGATACAGGCTAGAGGTGGTGTTTGCTCTGATTGCCCTAAGTTGATCATTACACGTGTCTTGTATCAAAACATCACATGGACTTTACAAACATATGCTACTATGATGTACCCATAATAATTAAAAATAAATTTAATAAAGATTACACTCATCCTCTCAAAAACTAGAAAAGAACAAGAAGAAGTAGAGTGCAGAATGCAAGAGAGAGGAATGAAGTCATGATTTTCAGCACAGGAATGAATGGGGACTCATGGCATCTACTGACTTCTAAATTAGTCTATTGACTTCTAAATTAGTGTCATTTTTTTATAGTCACAGGGGAGACCATATTTTCATTTTTTACCACATTTTCTTTATCCGTTCACCACTGATAGACACCCAGGTTGATTCCATGTCTTTGTTACTGTGAATAGTGCTGCACTGAACATATGAATGTTTGTGTCTTTTTGGTAGAATAATTTAGTTTCCTTCGGGTAGATACCCAGTAATGGGATTACTGGGTCCAGTGGTTGTTCTGTTTTCACTTCTTCGAGGAACCTCCAAACTGCTTTCCACAGTGACTGAACTAATTTACATCCCCACAATGGTATAAAAGTGCTCCCTTTTCTCTGTAGCCTCACCAGCATCTGTTGTTTTTTTGACTTTTTAATAATAGCCATTCTGACTGAACATCAACATTTATAAAGACTGGCACATCAGAGGCTCAGTCAGGCTACAAATATAATTTCTGGCATCACAAAAGAAGTACTGATGGAAATAATCTGTAGTGTGAATGATCAGTATTCACATCTGATGCATGTTATTAGAGCCTCGTATTCCTTTCTAAACCCTGCAGATCCACGTGAAGGCCTTCAAGAATCCACACTGTGATCTCCTCTTTTCTGGTCAATTTCCTCCATTTACTGTTGCACTTCAAAGCAACAGTGTATAATAGCTGGGGATGAGAGAAGCTGAAATACTCACAGCTTGTCCCACTGGGTACCTACAGGGTTTGTCCTGGGATTATAGGAACCCTTGCCCTCAGCCTTAGTGACTGAGGCAGGTCCTCCATGGCTTTCGAGGTTGTGCACATCAGCGGCACACAGCCCCACGTCTGCCAGGGGTGGGATCATCTGCTTATTGAGCAGGAGCAGGTTTCAGAGCCAGGATATAGGCAGGCGTTCATCCAGAGCTCTAGAGCTGCTCCCTGGTGGCCCCGAGCTGTGCAAGGCTGACTAATGTGTAGGGCTGGGTGGATTACTGGGATGATAGGAGATTTGCACAGAAATGACAGTGGGGGTTGCTGATATTGGCAGAGCGCCTCCTAGGCAGTGGGAGGAAGGAGGCTGCCTCTTCCAGCCAGGGAAGGGGAGGGTAGGATGCGGCCAACTGTACATTCGGGAAAACAGGATGGAGGTTTCACTAAGAGCAGAAGAGAAATCACCAACTCCCTCACCAGATAGTGGTTTTGACATTTGTTTTGAATTTGCCCAGCTGACTTGCAAGACCCTTGTGACTAAAGCCAAAAATCACAGACTCTTGGAAGTGAACAGAACTAGCAAAGCGAATCACAAAAAATTTGTTTAGCATTTCCTCTGTGACTCCCCCTGATCCCGACAACTCTCCTGGAGTACTCCCCATACACTGCAGGAGGCTTATCTCCTTGCAAAGTAGCCCCTAGCGCAAAGCTGTGCTTTTTAGGAAACGCTTCCTATGCTGGGCTGAGATGCATCTCTAGGGCCTGATTTACTCTCTGGAATGGTGTAATGTTTCAGCACCGAGGCTTAACCTGAGAGCTGTGACACAGGAGGCTTTGAAGAGGGCAGCAGGGGAGGGGGCTGCTCTCTTCCTTGTTTCAAACTCTGGGATTTAACCCATAAAATCACTCCCCAAAACTCATTTAGGTTTTGGATCATGGCAACAGATTTCCCAGATGAGGAATGAGCTCCAAATCACTGGCTTTTCTCTAATTATACATCATAGGTCTGTTCTCCATGGGCTTCTCTAAATCTCCTGTGTTTTCTGCACTTAGGAATCCTTTGGTTGCAGATGCTAGGTGCAGCAGCGTGGCATTCCTGTGACTTAGAGCTGTTGCAGTCAGATTCCACGGAGGGGAATGGTGGTGCTGGGACCCCTGGGGACTTGAGCGCAGTCAGCGTACCCTCTAGTCTCTACTTCTCTTTGCATCTCGACTTTGTTATTTTAAGTTGTTCATTTCATGGAGGAAATCATGACTGCCAACCTTACCTTGCAAGAATCTCTTTCCATGGCTTTATTTCCAAAAGTTCCAGGGCAAAACCCTAACTGACATGGCTTAAGTTACGTGTTCACTGCAAAGCAATTGCCTTTAGCCAGGCAGTGTGACCCTGCTGTTAAACCATAATGATACAAATCACAAAACTCTTAAGAGAGTAAGAGGGTCTTACCCACTTAAGAGTGACCATAAGCCAAGAGAGTCATCTCTAGGAGCTCTCTGACCAGGGGCACGTTGGGTCTGGGTGTGTCTGTCAGATGAGACACACTGAGGAGGTGAAAACAAAATGCCTGACACAGAATAAATTCATTACTCATGAGTCACAGAGAGGTTAGAGGTGTTGCTGAGAGGACAGTGGGAGGTCTGGAAGAGGCAGGAAGCTCAGACAGCAGGGAAGAGAGAGGCCTGAGGCCTGTGGGACTCTGTCTTTGTTAAGGTCTTGGTAGTTTTTCAGGCTCTCCTACAGGGAAGTTGCCGGTTGGCTCCTTTAAAGAAAACATGCGTGAAGGGGAGCTCATTTCCATGACTCTGGTGTTGATCCTTGAGTTTCTCATGGTCAGTAGCTGTGGGGGTGTTGGATTTTGGGTCAGTGGGATGAAGAACAAGCGGGCTATGCTGCAAACAACCACATGGGTAGGGGAAGTTTTAATTAGGCCCAAAGTGACACATGGTACAACCGGGTTTCAAATAACTTTTATTAGGACTAAAAATGGATACCAAGGTAGCAACTACATTAAACAAATGAATGACACCCGCTCTAACTTGAGCCTCTTTATTGTAGCTGGGAAGGAACAGTTCTCCAGAAAAGTAGAGGTGCTTCACTCTGGACCAAGCAAATAGCGTATGCCCGCTGCAAAATCCCGAAGGGACAATCACTGGGAGGCTTCAACGTCTACTTCGTAAAATTCCTTCAACTTCTCATGCTGCAACTGTCTATGAAAAGGGAGCCGTGAGGAAAACAGTCTCAAAGACTGTGGATGTCCCAACAACCTCTAATTACTGCAAAAGAGGACACAGTCCCTCCACAAATGCCAATCACTCCTTACTTCATCTAAATACAGCATGCCTACTAGAACTAAGCTCCGTAAATCACATCCAGGAATCGGAAAAGAAGCCTAAGAAAACAGGCATCGCTAAACCTGTGAAGTGGAGCTTACATTTTTTTCTAAGGCTAATAATGCTTATTTTATATGATGCTTAAGAAGCTAGATAATTCTTCAGCACATGTGAATATGCTGGGCCCTGTGCTAGGGACCAGGTGCAGAGGGGACAGTAAAATGGACCTGGAATTTTAGTTTAGTGGAGGAGACTGAGTAGTAAAGCATCAATGTTCATAGATAATCATAAGCACCGTGGTGCTTTGGGGAGCTAAAAGTGTTATCTGCCTCCCAAACACATACAAATAAAGATGGAGATCAGGTGCAGTGGTTCAAGCCTGTAATCTCACCCTTTGGGTGGCCAAAGCGGGAGGATCACTTGAGGCCAGGAATTTAAGACCAGCCTGGGCAACATGCTGAAACCCTATCTCTATTAAAACAACATGCAAAAATGAAAAATTAGCTAGGCCTGGTGGTACGTTCCATCTGTAGTTCCAGCTCCTTGGGAGGCTGAGGCTGAAAGATCACTTGAGGCCAGGAGTTCAAGGTTGCAGTGAGTCAAGACTGGGCTGCTACACTCCAGCCTGAATGACATAATGAGATCTTGTCCCTTAAAAATAAAACAAAACAAAATAGAGTTTGTTTGATTTGGATAGACTGAAGGATTAAGAAGTGAGTTGATAACATGGGAGAAGGCAGAAGAGCTATGAAAACAGGCACAATAACTAAAATAAAATACAACAGTTGGAGCCCTGTGGTGCTGGTACAAAGAGTCTAGGCATCTTAAAAACCTGGAGAATTTGACCATGGCTCCTCAGATGCAGCTTTCTCCAGGGCTAGACTGGAAGTCAGGGTGCTAAGATTCAAATCATAGATTTACCACCTCAAATCATGGTCCCTCCACCTCTCTGGGCCTCAATTTACCCATCTAAAAAATGCATGGGATAGACTATCTAATGTCCCAGGGCTTCTGGTATTCTTTAATTGTGACTGCATTCATAATGACGACCTTGTGTTCAAAGTTAAACTATGTTCAGCTTACTCTGTGTAAGAAGGAAATGTACAATCAATTTGAGAAAGGCTTTTATCCGAAATGAATTGATTATACATTTGCTAACCTACCAGTGTGGAATAAGACAGCAGAAATAATAAGCACTTATTTATTGAATGCTGGGCACTGAATGGGGTGAGGAATTCACAGTCCAGGGGAGGGTCAGGTGGGTGAGCAGGCAGTTATAACACAGAGCTGTGCCTCTGTGGAGGTAGAGAAAGAACCCATGGCATGGGAATGTGGCCGATGCAAGGGGGTGGGTGCGAGCATTGAGGAAGACTTTCCAGGGGTCCAGGGCTGGTAGCATCGATCTTGACACCTGAAAGGTAAACTGAACTTATTTGGGCAAAGGTAGAAAGTGGGTAGAAGAGCTCCAGGTAGAAGAAGAATCAAGTTTTATGGAGGCATTTTGGGGCATGGTGTGGTGTGGAGTGGCAGCCCGGATGTGATTCCCAGGGGCCTTTTACACTATGGCTAAGAGTCTGGCCTTTGCCCTGGTTGATTTGGAGCAGGAGAAAGGGCTTACATTCAAGAGAAGCCACTCGTATTTACTTCCTTTTCCCACCTGACTGCCTTGCACTCCCATGTAACCCTGTTCTCCAAGCCTGCCCCCACTCCCCTCTGCATCCCACCTGCACCTGCGATGGCCTCCTCGGTGGCTGCTTCCATTTGTTCCTGCTTACCCTTTCAGCCATTCTCCAGAGCAGGGCCAGACTCACTTCTTCCAACTCATCCTCATGCCTTTGCCATCCTCAGCACTCTGCACTGGGTTTCTGCCTCGGTTAGGATGAGTGTAAACCCCTCGGTGCGGCCTGCGAGTCCCTGCATGGGCCCAGCTCCTGCTACTTCCCCAGCCTTTTATTGAATGAGCTTCTCTTGACTCTCCCTGCTGTGGTCACGGGAGTCTCTGAAGTGGTCTTCTGAGGGTTCCTTCATGTGTTTCACAAAGACCCGTCTGGTGAAAATAGGAGATTGTCTCCAGTGTGAAAACAACATTGACACTGAGCTTTAACCCAGTGCCTACCCTCAAGGGCCATGACACATCAGCGAGCTCTTCCCCTTTCCAAGTCTTAGTTTCTTTATTTGTTCAACGAGCATGTTGGACAACATCCAGCAAAAAAGATTAAGCTATGTTCAGCTTACTCTGTGTAAGAAGGAAATGTATAATCAATTTGAGAAAGGCTCTTATCCAAAATGAATTGATTATACTTTTGCTAACCTACTGATGTGGAATAAGACAGCATAAATAATGAGCACATATTTATTGAATGCTGGGCACTGAATGGGGTGAGGAATTCACAGTCCAGGGGAGGGTTAGGTGGGTTAAAAGCGACATTCCTGATCCCTTTTAGCTCTTACACTTTGTCACTTTTCAGAGAAACATTCTATTTTTTTTCATAGATTTCTAATAATGCTATTTCTTCTTGTATGAAATTTAATCTCCAAGATTCAGTCCAAATCTCACCACATTTAATATGTTTAACTGCAGTATATTGGTGTCCTTTCTAGGGCATAGGCTAGAGGCCGGGGCTGGGGAACAGAAGGCAGTGAAGTCACACTTGTGCTCTCAGGGCTGTTCTCATCTCTAAGTGATCAGCACTTCATTCATATTGACTGCCTGCTTCCAACACCTTTTTTTTTTTTTTTTTTTTTTTTGAGACCGAGTCTTGCTTAGTGGCACAGGCTGGAGTGCATTGCTGTGATCTCGGCTTACTGCAAGCTCTGCCTCCTGGGTTCACGCCATTCTCCTGTCTCAGCCTCCCAAGTAGCTGGGAGTACAGGCACCTGCCACCACGCCCGGTTAATTTTTTTTGTATTATTAGTAGAGACAGGGTTTCACCGTGTTAGCCAGGATGGTCTTGATCTCCTGACCTTGTGATTCACCCGCCTTGGCCTCCCAAAGTGCTGTGATCACAGGCGTGAGCCACCGCATCCGGCCTCCCACACTCTTTATACTGTCTTCCTGTTCCACGTATTAGTGCTTGATTACATACTCTCTTGATTTTATAATATCTAATATAAGTGATGGTATAATATATAATTACACAATATATTATATCTAATAAAATATTACATTATATATCATAATATGTCAAGTTTTTTTCCTCCATAAAAAACTATAACATCAACAAGGTCTGCTTTAATTTTTAAAAACGTGTTCCCTAGAGTTTGCTGTTTGTGGAGTAGAAATGCAGTGAACACTGGAGAATGGTCTGTGGGATCAGAGTCATCTGACTCTGCTCCTACCTACCTTGTGGTGTGGCCCCTGCAAGCTCAATGTCTTTGTCACTTAGGCTAGAGCCAGCTTTGTCTCTGAGTATGTCTGCACCTTTTAGAAACTTCCTCTTTGTTCTGGATAAAGGCACTTCTGGGTTGTTTCCAGGGAGCCCCACAGGCTCCTCAGGGGTCAGCCAATGGGTCAGAGCCATGGTTCTCCATCTCAGACAAGCAGTGACCCTTCCCTGACCAAACATCCTTAGTCCCAGCTTAGTGACTGGTGTGCAGGCTCCTCAGAGTTCTCGTTTTCATAAGACTCTAAAGCCCTCTTAGCTACACTTAAGTGACCTTAGTCATCCTTTTCTGAGTTCTCAAGCAATCAAAAGAGCAGGAGCTCTAACTAATTGTTGCCTTGACAGCCACTCCACCTCTCTTTCCAGTCTTCTTCCAGGACTACCAGCCATGCAGGGATGCTGCTATTGTCTGTGGCTTTCAGCTGTCTTTGAATTAGAAATAGAATGAAGACAGCAAATGATATGAAGAGATTGGTTTGCTTGTTTGAGGGCATTCCTGGACTGTGTTCCTTTCCACAGGGAGGGAGAAGATCCCATAGCAGCTTTATAGTCCTTGTACTGATTTATGCTCTGGAAGATAAGACATGCTTTGCAAGATTCAGCTGACGCAGACCTGCTGTGGTGAGTGACATATGCCAGCTCTCTGATTTAAATGTAACTTGATGCTGTACAGCCCAGGGTACAATTCCAGCATCCACCAAGAGATACAAAGCACTGAGGTACGTATGTGCAGGTGCAGAAAGCCCACAGAGGCTGAACTCACTGGGTATTGACCATAGCTGCAAAAGGTGTAGAGGAGGCCTTGTTATGATTTTGAAGGTGAACATGTGGCTGAGCCCCCTGGAGTTGGAAAAATGGTTCAAATCTGTGCTGAGCAGAGCAAAGAAAACACATCTATTACTCCTTATGGGACATGTGATACCTAGTTCACAAAAAATTATGCAAAGAAACACATCTTTAGTTCAAATAACTCATCTCATTGTACAACAAAATGGTTTCCTGTGTCTTATCTTTCAAAGACGACTGAATGTGTTGCAATGAGTCTGGTGCATGAATATCCACTGGAGGAAAATTTAATAACAAATAAATTTTGTCATTTGTTATCGTTCATTCCCACACAAGCCAACTGTTCAAAACTTTCTTAAAAGCAAAAACACACAAAATAGTCAAATCAGTTATAAATTTGTCTTTGTTAATATGCATGACATACTGGTTAAAATATGAATTTCAAGTTGTTGTCATTCCCCAAAATGTTCAAGTAATTAATATCCCAGTGTGTTGAGATAATAAATAGTCACAGTCAGCAAAGGCTGCAGTACCGATTTTGTCAATGGGCTCAGCTTTCTCACTGGACAAGCTGTGACACTCTTCTACTTTGTTACCTGCAAATAGTAAATCGGAGAAAGGTTTTCATGCACAGACAGCTGCCAAGCTTCTGTTTCTGCCACAAGTTTGGCTCATTCAAGGTAAATGGTTAACATCTTAACATGCTGTTTAGATTACTATAGGTATGTAGTATATTTTGAAATCAGTTAATGTGAAGCCTCTGACTTACACTTTTTGCCCAAGATAGCTTTGTTCATTTGAATCTTTTTTGATTTCACATGAATTTTAGAATTGTCTTTTCCATTTGATAAAATCTTAAGCATAATTATTAAACATTTTCATGGAACACACAGTTTCCTCTTGATAAAAAATAGAATAAGTAAAATTATAATGACATTTATATATCATTTACTGATTCTTTTTGTTCTCATTGTTTTTGTAAACCTTGAAAAATAAGGAATTAAAAAGAATGTTTTTTCTTTAGGCATAGTTTATTTAAATCATATTTCTGATTTTGCTGATTTGGTAGGTGCTAGCTGGATTAATGGAGGCCACAGGGAGGTTTCCTTAGGTATTTTGCACTTCTTTCCAGCAAGACAAAGAAAGTAATGTGATTGAAAAAATAAGGATAAATGTAACAAAGTATCTGAGAAAAGCAACCTGAATTTTTTATGTTATCTATTTCCCATTAATGAAATATGGGAAATAGATAACAGAGATATTTCATTTATGGGAAGTAGATAACATAAAAAAATCAGGTTGCTTTCCTCAGATACTAAACAGCATGTTAATGGCATTGAAAGCAGACGCATAAACCAACGAGACTGAATAAACAGCTGAGAAATAAAGCCATACATTTACTGTCAGTTGATGTTGACAAAGGTGTCAGAGACACACAATGTGGAAAGGACAGTCTCTTAAATAAATGATGTTAG
The DNA here is from genome assembly GCF_037993035.2 of Macaca fascicularis. NCBI lineage: Eukaryota > Metazoa > Chordata > Mammalia > Primates > Cercopithecidae > Macaca > Macaca fascicularis. Next base: position 35,433,841 of record NC_088393.1, on the reverse strand, counting down.
TAAAACTGGATGTCCACATTTGGAAGAATGAAATTAAACTCTTACCTCACACCTTATATAAAAATCAACTAAAATAGATGAAAGACTCAAAAGTAAGACCTGAAACTATAAAACTGCTTGAAGAAAACATAAGGAAAAGCTTCATGACATTGGCCTGGGCAATGGTATTTTGGCTATGAACCAAAAAGCACAGACAATAAAAAACAGACAAATTTGATTAAGTCACACTAAAAAGCTTCTGCATAGCCAATTAAAAATCAATATAGTGAAGAGACAACCTGCAGAATGAAAGAAAAATATTTACAAACCAAACAACTGATAAGGGGCTAATAGCCAAAATATGTAACACCTGAAACACCTCAATAGTAAGAAAATAGCCAGATTAAAAGTGAGAAAAGCCTATGAATAGACATTTCTCAAAAGAAGACATACACTTGACCAAGAGGTATTTTAAAAAATGTCCAATGTCACTCATCATCAGAGAAATGCAAATTAAACTCACAATGAGATATCACCGCCCCCCCCCCCCCCCCACCTGGTAGAAGGGCTATTATCAAAAAGAGGGAAAGTAACAAGTGTTAACAAGGATGTGTAGGAAAGGGACCCCTTGCACACTGGTGGTGAGCATATAAATGGGTGCAGCCATTATGGAAAACAGTGTGGAGGTTTCTCAAAAGTTAAAAATAGAACTACTGTGTGATCCAGCAATCTCACTACTGGGTATGCATTCAAAGGAAATGAAATCAGTGTGTTGAAGACATATCTGCATTCTCATATTTATTGAAGCATTATTCACAACAGTCAAAATGTGAAATCAACCTAAGTGTCTACCAGTGGATGAACAGATAAAGAAAATGTGATTACATACAGACACACAAGGGCTCTTCAATAAGCTCATGGAAAATGATTACTATGAAAAAACAACCATTTATGGTTTTCAAAAATTTTTTGCAACAAAATAAACTCATACCTAATATGTATGAACAACATCTAGCAGAAGAATTAAGGCATCAGTTTGAAAGGAGCCCGTATATGAGCAACATGAAGTGTGTTAAAATTGAAGCAAAGAAAAATTACACTTAAGGTTAAGTTTGGGTCAAAGAATGATGAAACCATTGGTGATTTACAAAAAGTTCATGGAGACAATGCCCCCCCAAAATTAGTACTTTTCAAATGGATGCCTTGTTTTAAGAAGGGATGGGACATGTTGAAGATAAAGTATGCAACAGCAGACTATCCACATCAATTTGCATAAGTAAGCAATAATAAAAAATTCATATTGTTCATGCCATAATTGAAGAGAACCAACAATTAATAGCACAAACAATAGCTGATGCCATAGACATCTCATTCGGGTCAGCCTACACAATTCTCTCTGAAAAGTTAAAGTTGAGATTTTTTTTTTTTTTTTTGAGAAGGAGTCTTGCTCTTGTCACCCAGGCTGGATTGCAATGGCACGATATTGGCTCACTGCAACCTCTGCCTCCTGGGTTCAAGTGATTCTCCTGCCTCAGCCTCCTGAGTAGCTGAGATTACAGGCACCCTCCACCACACCCAGCTAACTTCTGTATTTTTAGTAGAGATGGGGTTTCGCCATGTTGACCAGGCTGGTCTCAAACTCCTGACCTTGTGATCTGCCCACCTTGGTCTCCCAAAGTGGGATTACAGGCGTGAGCCACCACACCCAGTGAGTTGAGCAAAATTTCTACTTGACATGTGCTAAAACTGTTGTGCCCAGGTCAGCTGCAGACAACAGCAGAGTTTTCAATGAAATTTATAAACGAGGGGGATAAAAATTCTGAAGCATTTCTTCAAAGTATTGTACTAGAAGATGAAGCATGGCTTAATGAGTATGATCCTGAAGACAAAGCACAATCAAAGCAATGGCTACCAAGAGGTGGAAGTGGTTCAGTCCAACAGAATCAGACAGCCAAGAGCAAGGGTCATGGCAACAGCTTCCTGGTATCCTGAAGGCATTTTGCTTGTTGAGTTGCTGGAGGGCTAAAGAGTAATAATATCTGCTTATTATGAGAGTGTTTCAAAAACGTTAACCAAAGCTTTAGTGGAAAAATGCCAAAGAAAACTTCACCAGAATCCTTCTCCACCACAACAATGCTCCCACTCATTTCTCTCATTGGCAAGAACACTGTGGGGAGAGTTTTGATGGAAAATCATTATACATCCATCTGAAAGTGCAGATTTGGCTCCTTCTGACTTCTGTTTGCTTCTTAATGTTAAAAAGATCTGTAAAGAGAACCCACTTATTTTCTGTTAATAATGTGAAAAGACTGCATTGACATAATTAAGTTTCCAGGACCTTCAGTTCTTTAGAAATTGACTTAATGGCTGATGTCATCACTTACAAAAATTAATTGAACTTGATGGAGCTTACATTGAAAAACAAAGTTTATATTTTTAATTTTTATCTTTTAATTTAATTTTTCACTAATTTTTTGAAGTATCCCCCCCGTGTGTGTGTGTGTGTGTGTGGGGGGGGGTGTGTCTGAAATACTATTCAGTCTTTAAAAAGAGTCTTAAAAAGAAGAAAATTTTGGACAACATGGACACATTTTGATGACATTATGTTTAGAGAAGCCAGGCACAGAAAGACAAGTGCCACATGATCTCACTTATATGTGGAATCTAAAATAGTTGAACTCATAGAAGTAAGAACAGAATGGTGATTTGGGGCTAGAGTTGGTAGGCATGTATGGGGAGTAGATTGGGGAGATGTTGATCAAAGGATACAAAATTTCAGTTAGACTGGAGGAAGAAGACCAAGAGATCTATCATACAACATGGTGATTTTAGTTAATAAAAACTTACTATATTCTTGAAAATTGCTAAGAAATAGATTTTAAGTGCTCTCACAACAAAAGAAATGATAAGTATGTGAGGTAATGTGTGTGTTAATTAGCTTGATTTAGCCATTTCATAATGTATACATACTTCAAAGGAACATATTGCAGATGATAAATATATACTTCTTTTTAAATTTCAAATAAAATATCAAGTCCCGCTCCATGTTAAAAATATAAATAAAACTTCTATTTGCTTCTTTAAAGAACATTAATAATGCATACTTGATGATGGAGTCTAAAATTAATAAGTATTTTCATCTTTAACTTAAATGGTTAAAAAATTTAGAAAACTTTGTCTCCAATCTATTCCCACCATACTTTATGTTATTGTTCTCCAGTGTTTCAGTTCTAGGTGACTTGTTAACAGCTAATAATATTTGATTATTACCACATAATACATGTGTGTTTGTATGTATCTATATATATGTATGTAGACATATATAAACAATATGTAGCATACATATGCAGTATTATATCTTATATACATTCTGTTGTATACAATGCACTCTTTATTGCTTTTAATATTTTTCTCTTTGTTTCAAAAGTTTGGCAGTTTTCCTATGATGTGTTAGACACACACACACAACACACACACAACACACACACATTTACATTTGTCCATCTACTTGCCAAAGTTTTATATTTGTCCCTTGCACTTATTTTTTTATTTCAGGTTTTATGTCCTATTACTTGAAGAAAATGTTCTGACAGTTCATTCTTTAAGACCCTGCACATATATAAAAACTCCTGATTTTTTATTTTTATTTTATTTTATTTATTTTTATTATTATTATACTTTAAGTTCTAGGGTACATGTGCATAACGTGCAGGTTTCTTACATATGTATACTTGTGCCATGTTGGTGTGCTGTACCCATCAACTCATCAGCACCCATCAACTCGTCATTTACATCAGGTATAACTCCCAATGCAATCCCTCCCCCCTCCGCCCTCCCCATGTTAGGCCCCGGTGTCTGATGTTCCCCTTCCCGAGTCCAAGTGATCTCATTGTTCAGTTCCCACCTATGAGTGAGAACATGCGGTGTTTGGTTTTCTGTTCTTGTGATAGTTTGCTGAGAATGATAGTTTCCAGCTGCATCCATGTCCCTACGAAGGACACAAACTCATCCTTTTTTATGGCTGCATAGTATTCCGTGGTGTATATGTGCCACATTTTCTTAATCCAGTCTGTCACTGATGGACATTTGGGTTGATTCCAAGTCTTTGCTATTGTGAATAGTGCCGCAATAAACATACGTGTGCATGTGTCTTTATAGCAGCATGATTTATAATCTTTTGGGTATATACCTAGTAATGGGATGGCCGGGTCATATGGTACTTCTAGTTCTAGATCCTTGAGGAAACGCCATACTGTTTTCCACAATGGTTGAACTAGTTTACAATCCCACCAACAGTGTAAAAGTGTTGCTATTTCTCCACATCCTCTCCAGCACCTGTTGTTTCCTGACTTTTTAATGATTGCCATTCTAACTGGTGTGAGATGGTATCTCATTGTGGTTTTGATTTGCATTTCTCTGATGGCCATTGATGATGAGCATTTTTTCATGTGTCTGTTGGCTGTATGAATGTCTTCTTTTGAAAAATGTCTGTTCATGTCCTTTGCCCACTTTTTGATGGGGTTGTTTTTTTCTTGTAAATTTGTTTGAGTTTTTGTAGGTTCTAGATATTAGCCCTTTGTCAGATGAGTAGATTGCAAAAATGTTCTCCCATTCTGTAGGTTGCCTGTTCACTCTGATGGTAGTTTCTTTTGCTGTGCAGAAGCTCATTAGTTTAATTAGATCCCATTTGTCAATTTTGGCTTTTGTTGCCGTTGCTTTTGGTGTTTTAGACATGAAGTCCTTGCCCATGCCTATGTCCTGAATGGTATTACCTAGGTTTTCTTCTAGGGTTTTTATGGTATTAGGTCTAACATTTAAGTCTCTAACCCATCTTGAATTAATTTTCATATAAGGAGTAAGGAAAGGATCCAGTTTCAGCTTTCTACCTGCGACTAGCCAATTTTCCCAGCACCATTTATTAAATAGGGAATTCTTTCCCCATTTCTTGTTTTTCTCAGGTTTGTCAAAGATCAGATGGCTGTAGATGTCTGGTATTATTTCTGAGGACTCTGTTCTGTTCCATTGGTCCATATCTCTGTTTTGGTACCAGTACCATGCTGTTTTGGTTACTGTAGCCTTGTAGTATAGTTTGAAGTCAGGTAGCGTGATGCCTCCAGCTTTGTTCTTTTGACTTAGGATTGTCTTGGCAATGCGGGCTCTTTTTTGGTTCCATATGAACTTTAAAGCAGTTTTTTTCCAATTTTGTAAAGAAACTCATTGGTAGCTTGATGGGGATGGCATTGAATCTATAAATTACCTTGGGCAGTATGGCCATTTTCACGATATTGATTCTTCCTATCCATGAGCATGGTATGTTCTTCCATTTGTTTGTGTCCTCTTTTATTTCACTGAGCAGTGGTTTGTAGTTCTCCTTGAAGTGGTCCTTTACATCTCTTGTAAGTAGGATTCCTAGGTATTTTATTCTCTTTGAAGCAATTGTGAATGGAAGTTCATTCATGATTTGGCTCTCTGTTTGTCTGTTACTGGTGTATAAGAATGCTTGTGATTTTTGCACATTAATTTTGTATCCTGAGACTTTGCTGAAGTTTCTTATCAGCTTAAGGAAATTTTGGGCTGAGACAATGGAATTTTCTAAATATACAATCATGCCATCTGCAAAGAGGAATAATTTGACTTCTTCTTTTCCTAACTGAATACCTTTTATTTCTTTCTCTTGCCTGATTGCCCTAGCCAGAACTTCCAACACTATGTTGAATAGGAGTGGTGAGAGAGGGCATCCCTGTCTTGTGCCAGTTTTCAAAGGGAATTTTTCCAGTTTTTGCCCATTCAGTATGATATTGGCTATGGGTTTGTCATAAATAGCTCTTATTATTTTGAGATACGTTCCATCAATACCGAATTTATTGAGAGTTTTTAGCATGAATGGCTGTTGAATTTTGTCAAAGGCCTTTTCTGCATCTATTGAGATAATCATGTGGTTTTTACTTTGGTTCTGTTTATATGCTGGATTACGTTTATTGATTTGCAAATGTTGAACCAGCCTTGCATCCCAGGGATGAACCCACTTGATCATGGTGGATAAGCTTTTTGATGTGCTGCTGGATCCGGTTTGCCAGTATTTTACTGAGGATTTTTGCATCGATGTTCGTCATGGATATTGGTCTAAAATTCTCTTTTTTTGTTGTGTCTCTGCCAGGCTTTGGTATCAGGATGATGTTGGCCTCATAAAATGAGTTAGGGAGGATTCCCTCTTTTTCTATTGATTGGAATAGTTTCAGAAGGAATGGTACCAGCTCCTCCTTGTACCTCTGGTAGAATTCAGCTGTGAATCCATCTGGTCCTGGACTTTTTTTGGTTGGTAGGCTATTAATTATTGCCTCAATTTCAGAGCCTGCTATTGGTCGATTCAGGGATTCAGCTTCTTCCTGGTTTAGTCTTGGGAGAGTGTAAGTGTCCAGGAAATTATCCATTTCTTCTAGGTTTTCTAGTTTATTTGCGTAGAGGTGTTTATAGTATTCTCTGATGGTAGTTTGTATTTCTGTGGGGTCGGTGGTGATATCCCCTTTATCATTTTTTATTGCGTCTATTTGATTCTTCTCTCTTTTCTTCTTTATTAGTCTTGCTAGCGGTCTATCAATTTTGTTGATCTTTCAAAAAACCAACTCCTGGATTCATTGATTTTTTGAAGGGTTTTTTGTGTCTCTATCTCCTTCAGTTCTGCTCTGATCTTAGTTATTTCTTGCCTTCTGCTAGCTTTTGAATGTGTTTGCTCTTGCTTCTCTAGTTCTTTTAATTGTGATGTTAGAGTGTCAATTTTAGATCTTTCCAGCTTTCTCTTGTGGGCATTTAGTGCTATAAATTTCCTTCTACACACTGCTTTAAATGTGTCCCAGAGATTCTGGTGTGTTGTATCTTTGTTCTCATTGGTTTCAAAGAACATCTTTATTTCTGCCTTCATTTCGTTATGTACCCAGTAGTCATTCAGGAGCAGGTTATTCAGTTTCCATGTAGTCGAGTGGTTTTGATTGAGTTTCTTATTCCTGAGTTCTAGTTTGATTGCACTGTGGTCTGAGAGACAGTTTGTTATAATTTCTGTTCTTTTACATTTGCTGAGGAGTGCTTTACTTCCAATTATGTGGTCAATTTTGGAATAAGTGTGATGTGGTGCCGAGTAGAATGTATATTCTGTTGATTTGGGGTGGAGAGTTCTGTAGATGTCTATTAGGTCTGCTTGCTGCAGAGATGAGTTCAATTCCTGGATATCCTTGTTAACTTTCTGTCTCGTTGATCTGTCTAATGTTGACAGTGGGGTGTTGAAGTCTCCCATTATTATTGTATGGGAGTGTAAGTCTCTTTGTAAGTCTCTAAGGACTTGCTTTATGAATCTGGGTGCTCCTGTATTGGGTGCATATATATTTAGGATAGTTAGCTCTTCCTGTTGAATTGATCCCTTTACCATTATGTAATGGCCTTCTTTGTCTCTTTTGATCTTTGATGGTTTAAAGTCTGTTTTATCAGAGACTAGTATTGCAACCCCTGCTTTGTTTTTTTTCTCCATTTGCTTGGTAGATCTTCCTCCATCCCTTTATTTTGAGCCTATGTATGTCTCTGCATGTGAGATGGGTCTCCTGAATACAGAAAACTGATGGGTCTTGACTCTTTATCCAGTTTGCCAGTCTGTGTCTTTTAATTGGAGCATTTAGTCCATTTACATTTAAGGTTAATATTGTTATGTGTGAACTTGATCCTGCCATTATGATATTAACTTGTTATTTTGCTCGTTAGTTGATGCAGTTTCTTCCTAGCCTCGATGGTCTTTACATTTTGGCATGTTTTTGCAATGGCTGGTACCGGTTGTTCCTTTCCATGTTTAGTGCTTCCTTCAGGGTCTCTCTTGTAAGGCAGGCCTGGTGGTTACAAAATGTCTAAGCATTTGCTTATCTGTAAAGGATTTTATTTCTCCTTCACTTATGAAACTTAGTTTGGCTGGATATGAAATTCTGTGTTTAAAATTCTTTTCTTTAAGAATGTTGAATATTGGCCCCCACTCTCTTCTGACTTGTAGAGTTTTCTGCCGAGAGATCTGCTGTTAGTCTGATGGGCTTCCCTTTGTGGGTATCCCAACCTTTCTCTCTGGCTGCCCTTAAGATTTTTTCCTTCATTTCAACTTTGGTGAATCTGGCAATTATGTGTCTTAGAGTTGCTCTTCTCGAGGAGTATCTTTGTGGCGTTCTCTGTATTTCCTGAATTTGAATGTTGGCCTGCCCTACTAGGTTGGGGAAGTTCTCCTGGATGATATCCTGAAGAATGTTTTGCAACTTGATTCCATTTTCCCCCTCACTTTCGGCACCCCAATCAGATGTAGATTTGGTCTTTTTACATAATCCCATACTTCTTGCAGGCTTTGTTCATTTCTTTTTCTTCTTTTTTCTTTAGATTTCTCTTTTTGCTTCATTTCATTCATTTGATCCTCAATCGCTGATACTCTTTCTTCCAGTTGATCGAGTCGGTTACTGAAGCTTGTGCATTTGTCACGTATTTCTCGTGTCATGATTTTCATCTCTGTCCATTCGTTTATGGCCTTCTCTGCATTAATTATTCTAGTTATCAATTCTTTCACTCTTTTTTCAAGATTTTTAGTTTCTTTTCATTGGGTATGTAATTCCTCCTTTAGTTCTGAGAAGTTTGATGGACTGGAGGCTTCTCTCATCTCGTCAAAGTCATTCTCTGTCCAGCTTTGATCCATTGCTGGTGATGAGCTGTGTTCCTTTGCAGGGGGAGATGCGCTCTTAGTTTTTGAATTTCCAGCTTTTCTGCCCTGCTTTTTCCCCATCTTTGTGGTTTTATCTGCCTCTGGTCTTTGATGATGGTGATGTACTGATGGGGTTTTGGTGTGGGTGTCCTTCCTGTTTGTAAGTGTTCCTTCTAACAGTCAGGACCCACAGCTGTAGGTCTGCTGGAGATTGCTTGAGGTCCACTCCAGACCCTGTTTGCCTGGGTATCAGCAGCAGAGGCTGCAGAAGATAGAGTATTGCTGAACAGCAAGTGTACCTGTCTGATTCTTGCTTTGGAAGCTTCCTCTCAGGGGTGTACTCCACCGTGTGAGGTGTGGGGTGTCGGTCTGCCCCTAGTGGGGAATGTCTCCCAGTTAGGCTACTCAGGGGTCAGGGACCCACTTGAGCAGGCAGTCTGTCTGTTCTCAGATCTCAACCTCCGAGTTTGGAGATCCACTGCTCTCTTCAATGCTGTCAGACAGAGTCGTTTGCGTCTGCAGAGGTTTCAGCTGCTTTTTTGTTTGTTTGTTTGTTGTTATTGTTTAGCTGTGCCCTGTCCCCAGAGGTGGAGTCTAAAGAGACAGGCAGGACTCCTTGAGCTGTTATGAGCTCCACCCAGTTCGAGCTTCCCAGAGGCTTTGTTTACCTACTTAAGCCTCAGCAATGGCGGGCACCCCTCCCCCAGCCTCACTGCTGCCTTGCTGGTAGATTGCAGACTGCTGTGCTAGCAATGAGGGAGGCTCCGTGGGCGTGGGACCCTCCCGGCCAGGTGTGGGATATAATCTGCTGGTGTGCCCGTTTGCTAAGATCCTTGATAAAATGCAGTAGTGGGGTGGGAGTTTCCCGATTTTCCAGGTGTTGTGTGTCTCAGTTCCCCTGGCTAGGAAAAGGGATTCCCTTCCCCCTTGCACTTCCCAGGTGAGGCGATGCCTCACCCTGCTTCAGCTCTCGCTGGATGGGCTGCAGCAGCTGACCAGCACCGATTGTCCCGCATTCCCTAGTGAGGTGAACCCAGTACCTCAGTTGAAAATGCAGAAATCACCTGTCTTCTGTGTCGCTCACACTGGGAGTTGGAGACTGGAGCTCTTCCTATTTGGCCATATTGCTCCGTCCTCCGTCACATCTCCTAATTTTTTTTTAAATCTGAAAATTATTTTGTCCTTGTGTATGAATCATACTTTAGCTGGGTATAGAATTCCAGGTTAATAATGATTTTTTTTCTCACAGTTTGAAGATTTTATACCTTTGTATTTTAGCCTTGGTTTTTGCTCCTGAGAAATTTCACAGGTTTCTTGTTGGGGGTAGATTTTCAACTAATGACAAATGGATGTCGATAGATAAATAAATCAACCTGGCTAGGTATGGTTTCTCACTCCTGCAATCCCAATGCTTTGGGAGGCAGGAGGATTGCCTGAGGGAAGTAGTTCAAGACCAGCCTGGGAAACATAGAGAGACCTTGTCTCTATAAAAAAAGTACAAAAATTAACTGGATATGGTACCTGTAGTTATAGTTATTTAGAAAGCTGAGGTGGAAGAATTCCTAGAACCCAGGAGTTTGAGGTTTCAGTGAGCTTTGATCACATCTCTTCACTCCAGCCTGGGTAACAAACTGAGACTCTATCTCAGAAAGAAATAAATATAAATAAATAAATAATAACTGAACCCCCTCAGGGCAATGGTCTACACTGTCTCTCAGAGTTGCCTTGGAAAATTTATTTGCTTATAATTTTTCCTTGCTTAATAATGTACCTTTTATTTGCTTCCTTCCCTTCTATATCTCACTACTCTGTTCCTTCTCTTCATCTTCTCCCAATTGAACTATTTGTACTCACAGCCTCATCTCAAGATCTGATGGTTGGGGAGCCCAAGCTAAAATGCATATAAGTGGCATCACCTAGCTCCATTTCCCTCTTGCTTCCAGGTGAATTTAGACAGGATAAACCATGAACAGAGTACAGGATGGAGGGAGAGAGGGATTTTGCACACTATAATATCTGTCAGGGCTTTTTCTCTGTATGAGTACAGCTCTGTGGCTCTATTAATGACCAAACTTGAGTAACATTGTTTCTTCTACCTTGGCTTGAAACCTGAGTTGTAGATCTTACAACTATTGCTAGCCTCACAGTGCCTCAATGTACCTTGTTTTTCCCTGTCAGTTATCAATTTATTGCACCTCAGCCCAAACTTGCAGTTCTGAAGCACTGAACATAAAACATGCAAACAATTCTCCTTTGCCAGCTCATTCAGTGTGAGACTTTGTCAATAGAGAGCATTAAAGAGCATTTAATGGCCATAGTGAAGGGAAAGGCCTCTTTGTTCCTGCATGCGTATTTTTGACACAGTGAATCAGAATCTGGGAGGCATGAAGACATTGTCTTCAGCAGTCTTCTAGGGACCAGCTTTGGCCCACCCACAGCCTCTAGTAAGGTTTTCTACAAGCCACTGGCCTCTTAGTTTGGACCAGCAGTTTCTGAAAAGTTTTTCTGTCAGCTGGTGGGCTGTCCTATGGACCAGCTTTAGCTCGCTCCCTCTGGTGCAGGCTGCACGTGGTGGTGGCCAGGATCTCTTCAAAAATATCTGAATCTCAGCTTTGAGAGGCTGGATTATTCTGCTCAGGCTGCTCTGACAAAATGACATAGACTGCAGGGCTTCAACAAAAGAAATTTATATTCTCAGGTTTCTAGACACTGGAAATCCAAGCTCTCAATGCCTGCAGTGTTGGTGTCTGGTGAGGGCTCTCCCCTGGGGTCACAGATGACCGCCCTCTCTCTGTGCTCACATGGCTTTTTTCTCAGTGTAGGTACATGGTGGGAGGATGAGTGCCAGTGCATCTTCTTACAAGGACACTAATTCCATCAGATCAGGGCCCCACTCTCATGCCCTTAATTTACCTTAATTACCTCCATAATGGCCCTGTCTCCAAATACAGTCACATTGGGGTTGAGGCTTCAATGTATGAATTTTGGGGGACACAATTCAGTCTATATCACAGGCCCTCTTTAAGCTGCCTCTTGGTTCACTTTCTCTCAGGCGACAGGTGGCAGCTGCTTTCTGCATTTTCTTTTATAACCCTTGAGACTTATTTTACTTCTTTGTGAAGAAAATCACTCTTTCCAGTTAATAATTCTTTGTATCAGCTTCCCCTGTTTCAGTTACTGCTGTAGTTTCTTTCTCTGACTGGACCTTGTCTGGCACCCCCACCTTTGTAAGTAGCCTCTTTGTTAAATTTCTTCAATTCCAACTGAGTGGATTCTCTGTCTTTCAGGGATCTTGGCTGATATAAATAATTTTACCAAATCTGACTGATCACCAGGCAACTCTAATAGTAAGGTCACGTGTTATCCAAAATTATTATTTTGCTCTCTCTGATGATTGGCTCCAAGTCCCCCATTTCCTGCTTTGTATCAGCACCCTCTACATAGCCCATCTCCCTTCATACACTCCAAGGAGCTCCATCCTTTCAGGTCTAATCACTCAATTCTATCCTTTTTACTTTGAGTTTACCCCCTCACCTTGCCCCACAAGACTGCATGAGGCTCATTAAGAAAACCGTTGACTTATCACAACATTATGTGTGCGTATTTTACAAGAGGAGAAATAATCAACACAGAGACAGAAGTCTTTAAGGGTGGAATTTATGGTGGGCTGGTAAAAGGTGTTTTAGGGAGAGTCCATTTTTGAAACTACTTTGATTCTGTTTTTTCTTTCAGGTGTTCAAGTGAAAGTTAATGTAAGTGTAGGTCTACATGTGCAGAGAATCAATAATTAAATTAAAGCCATCCACACCTATGTTTTGCTTGATTTTTTTATTATAACAATTGGCAGATTCTTATCAGTGAAATTGATATTTGGTTAGGTTATTACCCAAGGTCACAGAGAGAGTTAGTGAGTGGCAAGACGAGTGGTGGTTTTCTGGGCTTCTGATTCTTCCTAGTCCCCTAGTTCATGCTGAAGGATGTAATTTTAGGGACAAGAGAAAGTTCAATTGAGGAATTTTGTTTTTACTGCAGTGGTTGTTTATTCTAATTAGAAATTTGCTTCCCAGCAATTTTCTCTGCATGTTTAAATTCAATTTTAAAATGTATTTCTTTCTTTTTATACTAAAAATTCCATTAGATTATTAAAAAGTATATGTTTTATGAGAAAATATATATTTCATGGGAAAACTTCTACCTATTTGAGAAAAATAGAAAAATCATATAGAGTGATGCCGAGAACAGAAAAAGATCGGATAGTTCTTATCATGCAAAAATATGTTAAAAAGTTGAGATAGTATTTTATATAATTTTTTATGCCTTTTCACTACTAATATTGTTAACAAGTATTTTTCCATGTAATAAAAAATGTTAGTGAGCACAGTTTTAGTGACACCATCAATGTAATTAAAAATGTTACAGACTAATTACCTCTATAATCTTAGCTCTAGGGGTGACTAAGGCAAGGCTTTTGGGTGGGAAAATTAGATAATCTATTTTCAATTAAAAAATCATTTGGGGCTATTGTGATTTAACCTCCTTGGCCAGCCTCTCTGTTTGGGAAAGAAGTGAAGTCAGCATGTTTTCCTGGGCATTGAGAGACCAGGACATTTTCTGGCCAACATCCATGCGAGAAATCTGACTATCATACCAGCAAATCTGAAAAGAAGAGGAGGAAAAATTGTGCTGGTACTGAAAGGATGATGGAAGAAAGATAACGAAGAAGCTCGTGTTTGCTTCCAAGGGACCTCACTCCCCTCTTGCCCAGAACAACAGCAGATGAGCATTTCCCATGCTGCCTCCATGGTACTGGGAGGAATGAGCGCGGAAGCCAGGCCTCCCAGCTCGGAAGATGCGGCTCTCTGAATTCTTTTTTCAAGTGTTCTTTATTCTTCAATAATTGATTGTTTAACACTTTGCACACCTTAAGGATGCAAACAGAAGGAAATACATGTGGAAATGCTTTTATCGTTGTTATCCACAGAAACTATCCTTTTCTTGTAGTCTGAGCAGTTCTATTGCTACTGCTTCTTCAGAGACTATAATTTCTGTTGATGTCTGTCTATTCTTGACATTTTTGTCTTATTAATGGATCTATTTCTCTTGTTTACTCCCCCTTGGCCTGAAAGTTGATAGACAGATGCATGTATTCCACTTGAAGTCTTTGCGGCCTTCTTGCATTCCCCCTTGCTCTAAGCAATAGTTCATATATAAGAACTGTCACCAAAGTAATATGGTCCTGCTTGTTGTGGTGTGTGAGGTGCCTGGAGGCGCCTCTTCTGCTCACAGTCCTGTGCAGCAAACATGAGTGGAATTTTAAGAAGGACATAAATTACTTTTCTAAGTTATATTTTAAAGTGGAGAGAGGGAAAAAGAGAAGTCCTGTTTCCCAGAGATACAGCCTAACCCAAAGTCTGTGGATTTGTGTGATAACCTCTGAAATGTAATAACCCCTGACACTTGCTTTGCAAAAGAGAAAATTCACAGTCTCCTTTTCTCCCCACCTTCAGGAAATATATATGTATTGGTTTTGCTATGAAATTACAAGTGGAAAAGAGTTTTAGATCGACAGATTAACTCTTGGGAGAATTTTTGAAAAGGAATTCTTAAAATAGTCTTTCTGGCAAGCTGAGAATATAGCCTACTTATAAGGCTGGTAAGGAATATTTTTAAAAATAATTTCGGCCTTTATTTATTTATTTATTTATTTATTTATTTTTTTGAGACGGAGTCTCGCTCTGTCGCCCAGGCTGGAGTGCAGTGGCCGGATCTCAGCTCACTGCAAGCTCCGCCTCCCGGGTTTACGCCATTCTCCTGCCTCAGCCTCCCGAGTAGCTGGGACCACAGGCCCCCCGCCACCTCGCCCGGCTAGTTTTTTGTATTTTTTTTTTTAAGTAGAGACGGGGTTTCACCGTGTTAGCCAGGATGGTCTCGATTTCCTGACCTCGTGATCCGCCCGTCTCGGCCTCCCAAAGTGCTGGGATTACAGGCTTGAGCCACCGCGCCCGGCTCGGCCTTTATTTTAGACTCAGGAGGTACATGTGCAGGTTTGTTACATGAGTATATTGCATGATGCTAAGGTTTGGAGTGTGATGGATCCCATCACCCAGGTAGTGAGCACAGTGCCCAATAGGGAGTTTCTCAGCCCTTTCCCTCAACCTTGTATTCTCCGGTTTCTATTGTTGCCATTTTTATGTCTGTGAGTGCCCTGTGTTTAGCTTTCACTTGTAAGTGAGAACATGTGGTATTTGTTTTTCTGTTTCTACGTTTATTTGCTTAGGATAATGGCCTCTGGCTGCATCCATGTTGCTGCACAGAACATGATTTAATTCTGTGTTATGGCTGCCCAGCATTCCACGGTGTACATGGACCACATTTTTTTTATTATCCAGTTTACCACTGATGTGTGCTTAGGTTGATTGCACGTCTTTGCTATTGTGAATAGTGCTGTGATGAACACATGAGCATGTGTTTTTTTGGTACAACAGCCTCTTTTCTTTTGGATATATGCCCAGCAATGGGATTGCTGGTTCAAACGGCCATTCTAAGTTCTTTGAGAAATCACTGAGGAGTAATTTGGATGTTCCTGTGAAGCTCACTCTAACCCATGTTATTGTTACTACCTTTAATTTGCATTTATTTAATGATGAGTCATGTTGATAGTATTTTCTATGTTCATTGGCCATTGGTTTATTTTCTATAGCACTGGAAATTTTTTTCTTATATAATTTAGTACTTTTAAAATCATTTGATTAAAAGTGTTTAATTGCTAATCTATGATTAGAAAAAAACCCTGAAAACGAAGTGAAAATTGAGAATCTGGAGTGAAAAATAAAGTCTTTATTTCATTTATGTTCTCCAAATCTCCAGTTTTGCCTCCTTCCTGGTGACCACTGTTATTCATTTCTTGTCTTTACAGTGTCTTAGAGATATTAGGCCTCCAAGTCTTCCCTTTTACTCCTTCATCTGGCTTTGTGGAAATAGAAGCCAGAAATGCTCGGTGAATTTGGCTGGGCTATGATGGCTTTGGCTACCATGGCCACAGCTGGAAAACTTGAAACATTGGCAAATTAACACAATTTTTACTTTGTGCCCACATTCTTTCCTTGTAGTTCCCTGGTGTCTGCCATCAGGGGTGCTAGCTTGACCTCACCAGTTTGGTAGGGAGGTTGCAGTTCTTACCCTTACTTGAATCTTAGGCTTTTCTTCAATAGCTTCTTCTCCTTGTATTATCGAGGCCCTCTTGAGAAAATCTCCTACATGGGCCCAGGGCCCCAGACCCTATAGAAGGAATTTCCTTCTTATAGGAAGTGAAAGGGAAATGACAGGTGTAAGAAGGGTGCTAGGGAAAAGTGTAGCAGCATGCTGGTATAAGGGCCGTAGAAAATTTCCTACAGGGGAAAGTTGTCAATTAGCCTCATCTCTAGGAAGACTTATGTCTGCAATCACATTCATGATTTTGTTACAAGCTCTGTGCTGCAGTCACCCAGCATGCTTCCAAGCTTTTATGAAAGTGTGGTGCTCTTGGGGAATGAAGGAAAAGGATCAGTCCTCGGGGTGGGAGAAGCATGTCAATGTGGAGGATGGGGGCTGTGGAGATCAAGGCTGTGTTAGTCAGCTCAGACTGCTGTAACAGAATACCACAGGCTGGGCGGCTTACATGACAGAAATTTATTTTCTCACAGTTCTGAAGACTGGAAGTCTCAGATCTTGGTGCCAGCAGGGTTGGAGTCTGGTAAGGGCTCTCTCCCTGGATGGCAGGCAGCGGCCTCCTCACTGAGTCCTCACACGGCCTTTTTTCTGTGTGTTCATGCAGACAAAGGGATCCACCTGTGAGCCCCACCCCTACATGGTGTTAACAGGAACAGTGGGGATCCCAGTCAGAGTCTGGGGCTCTGAGGACATTTGTCAGAGGACTAAGTAAGGGGCAGGTAGACAGATCCCTGAGGGAAATCATAAGCCCGTAGCCACAGTGCTGGTCTCCCTGGCTGCAAGCCTGGGGACATTTGCAGATATAAAACAGCCACGGATAGGAGAGATTCGGGAGTTTCTGTGTACCCATTCCCGCTTTGCAGTGTTGAGAAACAGGGGTCTTTATCCAAGCCAGGCCCTGATTGGAATCAGGACTGCGAATGGGTACCAAGGCCCCATTTCAGAATCTGATATTCTCAGAATCCACAGGCAATCTTCGAAAAAGTAAATGTAAGAAGGAAAAGTAAATAAATAATTGAAAGAATAAATAAAAAGCTGTCTGAATTGTGACCTGGAGTTTCAGTCTATTAGGAAGGCAGAGAGGACTGAGGGTGAAGGTGACACAGGAGGCAGCAGCGTACACCTGGGACAGGAGTTCCAATGACATTTCATTGGGAGGGAGCGTAGTTTGTTTAGTGTTCACTAAAGCAACAAATCCGAACGCCACAGAGAGCTGGTGCGGATTATATAAATAACAAAACACACCCCAATTGTATGTGGGACCTTGCACAAACTCCTCCTCTGCAACTTGCTTCCCCTTCTAAGAAAGCTGAGCTGTTAGGATGGCCATGTGTCCCGGGGCCCTCTGTCCTTCAGCTCAGTGGCTGCAGGCTCAGTGGGATTCAGGGCCAGCCCTCGGGAGACGAGACACCAGTTTCCATGGTGCTCTTCCTCAACCTCTTCTCCAAATAGAAGCCAGAGTAGTCGCTCTAACATGTGAATCTGATCACGTCTGTCCCTACTGAGAATCCTCTGTAGGTCTGTCCTCAGAGTGACTGCAGTGTCCTCATGGCACCTCTGCCTGCACGGCGGGGCTCCTGCCTGCCTTGATGACATCAGCTCCTGCCCCTCTCACTTTCTGATTCAGTTCCACCCACACTGTCCTTTTTATTCTTTGACATTCCAAAACTGACTCCAAGAAAATCACTTTATGATCCATCTGCTAGAATTCTCTTCTGAATATTTATATGGCTTTTGCTTTCTTTCTGGATAGGCCTTCTCTGGCCTCAGTGCACAAATAGGTAATGCTTCTCCCTTTGTCTACATAGTGATTATCGCTGCCTGATGTTAAGTTAGATGATGACACCTTCACAGAGTGCTGATCCCCCTACAGTGCCAGTTCTCGGAGGGCAGACACTTTGTCTCATTTCCCACGAGCCCCAAGCACCTAGGACAGTGCAGGCATCTAGTGGGAACCTCAGTAAATGTCCACTGAATACATAGATAAGTAAACATATGCATGAATCAGGTAATAAGATGCAGAATTATAGCTTTAAATTGCTGTCAACTTTTGTCACAAACTCATGTTCCTCAAAGCCTTAGGGCTTCATGTGCTGGCAGCTGTGTGACCCTGGACAAATATTCTCTCATTCATTGACTCATTCATGGATCGCTCAACAGGTGAGGATCATGCACTGGTGAAAGCCTGGCACCATGCAAGATGCCTGGGGCACGCTGCTGAGCAGACAAACCTGGTGCTGCTTTTCATAAAACTCATATCCTACTAGTAGCATAGTCAGTCAATTTAAAAGGCAAACAAATTAAAAAAAAGTACTAGGTAGTGATATAGGCTATTTATAAAACAAAACAAAAAAAAAAAAAAAAAAGGAAAGGGAAAAGAGAGCAACTGAGGTGGGTGAAATATGCTTCACCCAGATGCCTGGGAAAGTTTTTTCTGAGCAGGAACACTTGGACTGAAACCTGAATGAAGAAGCTGGCCTGGTGAAGAAATCCAGGCGGAGACAGAAGCAAGTGCCAAGGCCCTGAGGCAGGAACAGGCTTTGAGTGTTTGAGGAACAGAGAACAGACCTTTATGGCAGGACCACAGGAGATGAGCAGCAGGAGAAGGCCTTGGCAAGCAGGCAGGTGCCAGGACTTATGGAAGCTTTAGTGTCCTGATCTATGAAATAGGCCCAGGAGATGAGCAGCACAGATGGCCTCGGCAAGCAGACAGGTGCCAGGACTTATGGGAACCTTAGTGTCCTAGTCTGTGAAATGGGCACAGGAGCACCTATTCTATAGGGTTGTCCAAGGGATCATGTAGGATAATGCACGCAGTGCATACAACACATGGACGAATACAGTGTAAACAGAAGCTGAAATCATCATTCTAGCACTGACTCTTTGCCAGAAAGGGTACACACACTTCAATGTTTGTAATAACTTTTACTGTCTGGTCTGAGTAAGGCAGGACCTCTTGGCCATTGAGAGACAGAGAGGGCCTGGAGCCCGGATGCGTGACCTCCACCTGAGCCCTCGCTGCCTGCTCTCCCATCCACCTGTCTGCCTACAAGTTTCCACAATGTTCATTCATTTTTAAATGGGTACACATGCAGAACCAGGCAAGTGCCACTAGGCATGAATGTTTCTGCTTGTTGCAATCAGTTTGGGGCCATTACGTAGCTGGAGGAATTTTAAAAATCAAATTCTGATGTGTCAGTAAAAGAGGAAAGAACACCATAAAATATAGAAAGTCCTCTCACCTTACTGTGGTGAGACAGGGAGCCAAACCCCAGGGCCTGACATGGCTGTGGAGTTATTGGTTCAAAATTTGTCATCTCCGAGAGGGACTCCAGCCTCCCTTGGCTCTCCCTATGGTGAACTATGCACTCAGGCTGACAGGTTCAAATGACAAGGGAGGTGGCATTGGGAAGGTTTCTGGGTGTGCTGGGCTGAGGACTGATGTTGGAATAGCACCCACCTCCCCACTCTGTTTTCCAAGGAGCCACCTGCTTTGCCCTCTGCCTGAGTTTCTAGCCTCACCTCCCTGTGCCCGGCTGCACTGGCTTCCATCCTGCCCCTGAACACTATGAGTTGGTTCCCTTCCTATAGCTGTTACATCCAATTTTACCTTTGCATGGCTGGTTTCTTTTTTATCATCTGTGACTTATCCCTGGCTCAGCAAGGCCTCCTTTGACCAGGCTAAATATAGCATCCCTTCCTTCATTCCCCGCTTGATTTTTTTTCTCTAATGTTTATCACTGCTATAAATTATTTTCTTATTTATTAGCTATTTCCACTCAGTAAAATTGCATATTACATTAGAGAAGTGACTTTATCTGATTTGCTTCCCATGACACTTTAACATGTAGAACATTGCCTGACATTGAATAGAAGTGTTTGTTGAATGAATAAATTATGTGAGAGAAGCTAACATTGAACTTGAACTTGCAAAGGCAAAAGTAAGAAAGTATTGGAGGAATACTGGGTTATCTCATATAATTGCAGAAAAGATCGAGCATTTGAAGAATAGAAAATGCAGAGAGATGGCTGGGCCTCTGTTATCAGGGACTTGAATGCTCCTGGGACTCTCTCTATCTCTCTCCTTTGCTTCTCTCTGTGTGGGTATCATTCTACCTCACGGTGGATCCCCTCCCCACACAGCAAGAAATATAGCTGTGGAGGCTCATACATTTTAGTTTCTGACTAAAGAGGGAATCAATCTTTTATTAAATTCTCTTGAAAAATAACTCAGCCAAGAATTCTGATTGGCCTGATTCAGCACCAAGGAACTGTGGTGGAGGGGGATGATGGGGATGGCTGATGGAAGAACGTGGTAGCGCCTAGTGTCACTGTACCGATACCCATGGGTGGGGATGGAGAGAGTGGTAATTTACAAAATAAAGAAGTATTGGGAAGATGTCCACCAGACTGGGCCTTGAAACACATATACATGGGAACATTTGAATAACTAGGAATAAGGATGGGAAGGAGAAAATATTTGTCATAGGAAAAGCAAGCAGGGAAAGAGGCTAGAGTTAGGAAAACCGATTGGAAAACCTCTATAATCCTCCAGATGTGAGACGATGCCTGCACGTGTGCCTTAGCGTGGGTTTCTCTGAAAGAGACAGGTGTTCTATATTACTGACAAGCATTTCTTACCAGGAGGCATGACAACATCTGACATGTAATCCGTGTTTGTTGAAGGAGTGAATGATGTGAGGGAAGTGTGCGGCGGTGGGAGGAGAGTCAGTGAGCGCATGTGCCATTAAGCTGCCACTGCCCTGTGTCAAGCACACAGCTTAGTATCAGTGCATTCTCTCCTATGAAGGACATAACTAACTGCTTCCAGGACAGTGCATCTGAGGGGAAAAAAGAAAAGGAATTTATGTTCTGGATGATTTTTCCTTGGTGAAAATTGGTCCCATGGAGCAGGAACTCCTCATACATCCAGACTGCACAGGGACAGGCACAGAGAGGGTCTGCGCATCTCCTGCCTTATCAGCAGGGAAACCTCTAGGCATGAGGCAGGGCATTGTCAGGCTGCAGCCCCGAGGACCAGGGAGGTGGCGAGGGTCTGAACGGACACATAAAATGTGTCTGCTGCAGCGCCAAGATTGAATGGAGAACAGTTGAGAGAGAAGAGAGGAAGGATCTAGGAGATGTGTGAAGGTTGGATGGAGCTTGCAAACTGATTGGATGTGGGGAAGAAGGTGAACTAAGAAGCTAAGATGGTGCAAGGTTTCTCCATGCTGGGTTGCCCAGGGTCTTAGGGTCAATCCCCTTTCTACTCTTTTCCTAAATTCTGATTTGTTTGCACAGGTTTTGACCAAAAGCCTTGATTTCTGGATCTCCAAGCTTCACATTTCTTACCCACCTGGCAAATTCTGTCTTCACTGGCAAGTAACTAAGAGCTGAGATCTGGCTTTAAGCAAATAAAGCCAGGGCACAATGAACCATTGGGGTTGAAAAAGCACAGCTGCCTAAAAGATAGATCAGCACTGAGGCCATATTTAAAAAATACCAGGGGATGCCTCTGTCCATGTCTCAACCATGAGCAGCAGCTGCAGCAGTTGGTAGAGGGCTCTGGTGGGCAGAGCGTGGCCTGTCTGTTGATGGGCTCTCTGTCATGACCAGAGCCTCTGTCCAGGCATGTCAGGAAAATCCACGGACATCAGGGTGGTCTGCTTCTTATCTCTTCCAGGTAATAGAATGGGTATTATATCATGGGTAAAACAGCAGGTGGGCAAGAGTGAAAGGAAGTCCAAGATGGAGTGAGGATTGGGTCACATTCTGCAATTAGTGGGTGGTGTCTTACACATCACACTCGTCTCCCCTCTCCTGCAGTTGACATCACTGCCAATAGTCAACCACAACCAAGTAATAAAAACCTGTTTTCTTAACAACTGTAGTGAGTTTGTGTGCAGCGGCAGGAAATTGCATAGAACTGACATCTCTTGGGGTTTTAACTTCTAGAGCATAGTTAAAAAATATTATCATGGAAACCGAAAGACTATTGCTTTCGTCTAACCAAAAACTTTGATAAATTGCTGGGGGAAGAAGGTAGGACCATGGGGACATTTGTTAGTGAAAAGGAAGGCTTCAAACCAGAAAAACTGGCAGGCATCAGAAATGAGCAAAGGATGGATTGGGGAAGAAAAGGGAAGAGGAAAGAGGATGAGAGAGGAAAGATGTCTGAGCACATGGCTGGGTGATTAAGACTAGGAGTGTTTATCAGTTTTAGAGTTTGCTTTGTGTGTTTCACTGCAGTGGAACCCCTTGTTTTCTCAAATCTTCAGTCCTAATGATGACGGTGATAAAGCTGTTGTTAACTGAGTTCTTACTAAGTGCCAAATACTGTACAAAATGCTTTACATACATTATCTTGTTCAATCTTTCCAGCAGCCATATGAATTGGGTATTACTATTATCCCCATTTTAACTATGAGGTAATGGAGGCTTGGAAAGATAATATGACCTGCCCAAGATCACAACGCTATAACACAGTAGAATTAATCTTCAAGCCCATGTAGTCTGATTCTAGAACTTGCTCTTAACCACTTACTTGCTCTGCTAATATGCTACACACAAATGCCATCTCTCTCTCTCTCTCTCTCTCTCTCTCTCTCGTGTGTGTGTGTGTGTGTGTGTGTGTGTGTGTGTGTGTGAGTGAGGCTACAGTAACTGCCTCAAGATGCATGAGAGAGGAAGCAGGAAGTTGAAGACTTCAGTGATCACAAGATGGAAGCTCCCCGGGAATGTGAGGCTAGGATTGATCTTCCCCAGGGCATGGTATAAAGATTATCCTTTTTAAATTTTAGAGGTCAGGGAGACCTTAGCTGATAACTGTTTTACATTTCCAGACTAGAAATTCTCAATTTTGCATCTTGATAAGGAGGTGCTGTTGTGAACAATTGTGAGGACTGCAGTGAGGATTCCTCCAGGAAATGTATTAATAATAGAGCAGCAGTGTTTGTAAATGATTTTTTGTTCTTGTGTAAATGAAAGCAGATTTAAGGCCAGGTACCGTGGCTCATGCCTGTAATCCCAGCACTCTGGGAGGCTGAGGCAGGCAGATCACCTGAGGTCAGGAGTTCAGACCAGCCTGGTCAACAGGGCAAAACCCTGTCTCTACTAAAAATACACACACACACACACACACACACACACACATATAGCTGGGCATGGTGACTCATACCTGTAATCTTAGTTACTCAAGAGGCTGAGGCAGGAGAATCATTTGAACCTAAGAGGTGGAGGTTGCAGTGAGCCGTGATTGTGCCACTGCACTCTAGCCTGGGCTACAGAGTGAGACTCCATCTAAAAATAAATAAATAAATAAATAAATAAATAAATAAATAAATAAGAAAACAGATTTAAGTTGTTCCCTAGAGCAACATGGCTTTCATCCATATGTGTTCTGATTCACTTCCAGGAGTGGGGGAGAAAGGCTGCAGCTATGTCACACATTGTACATAACTTTACTCTGTCTTGCCCATGTTGTTGCCCATGGTCCACATTACGCATGGAGACATTTTCCATCAAGAGGTGTCTTGGCACAAAAGCAGTTTAAGAATAACTTGACTGGGCAACTGTTGTATAACTAGAAGATTTTCCCCTCTCCTGGATTTTTGCAACACCTATAGCCCCTTGGAGAAACCATGACATTAAGCATTTGCACTGGGGTTATCTACATCATCATTCTGCATTGCTATTCATTTTGGCTTCCAGAAGATGTTTAATTGCTGCCACATATAAAAGTGCAAACTGTGTAATTTTCCCCACTGTGGAAATGATGAATGGTGGTGGGGTAGAGGTGGCTTGGACTTTAATTGGTGAAGAAGTTGGAACTTGTCATACACACAGGCAAGCAGAAATTTGCTTATTCTCTTGACACGTTTGCAGATGTTCAGAAGCAAGTCCACATCCAACAAAGAAGCAACTCATTTTCCTAAACCAGCATCACTTCCTTATCTAGATTGAGATGCGTGATGGAAGGAGACCTGTTGGTGCCCCTTACAATAAGCTGGATTACCCGCAGCTTTGCTCACCATGTCTTTACCTAGGGCTTATTTGCATTTCAGAGAAAAGAGAGGGTGGGAGCAGCCAATGCTCGTCCAATCCCAAACTGCTCTAGCTGCTGAGCTGCCAGCATGTCGACCGCAAGTCCCTTCTTGTTATGCGAGCTTTGAGCCCCTGGGCAGCCATGGTTGAGCTGTGGGCTGAAATAATCAATGGGGACTATTTTTGTACAAGTTTATTTGGGAGCCTCAGTGGTCACTCAGTTGATGAAATGGTATTTTTAGGGGAAGTTTTAAGTCAGTGTTGGGCAAACATTTTTTATCTGGGAGATTTAATATAGCCCCACCAACAGCAGAGGCAGCATTAGTGGTAGGATTCTTATTCTTTTTTTCCTTCCCTTCCCTTCCTTCCCTTCCTTCCTTCCTTCCTTCCTTCCTTCCTTCCTTCCTTCCTTCCTTCCTTCCTTCCTTCCTTCCTTCCTTCCTTCCTTTCTCTCCTTTCTCCTTCCCTCCCTTCTGCCTTCTCTCCCTTCCTCCTTTTTCCTCCTCTTCCTTCCTCTCTCTTTCCCTCTTTCCCCCTTCTTTCCCTCCCTCCTTTCCTCTCTCCCTCGCTCCTTCCTTCTCTTCCTCTCTCCTTTCTTCTCTCCTTCTCTCCTTTCTTCTTCTCTCTCTCCCTTTCTCCCTCCCTCTCTCCTTCCTTTTCCCCCTCTCTCCTTCCTTCTCTCTCTTTCTTCCTCTCTCTTCCTTCTCTCCTTCCTCTCTCTCTTCCTCCTCTCCTTTCTCTCTCTCTCTCCTTCCTTCTCTACCTCTTTCCTTCCTTCTCTCTCTCTTTCCTTTCTTCTATATTTTCACTATTTCTTTCCCCCTCCTTTTATCCATTTACTCTATGTATGCATATATGCATATATATATGTGTGTGTGTGTGTATGTATATATGTGTCTGTCTATATATATATACACACACACACATACACACACACATATTTTCTTTGTTTCTGCTTTCTGGCATAGAACTCCTAAAACCCTTAGAACTTACTGAATAATAAGAGTAGTTTTTTGTATTCATAACAAAACCCTTTCAACCATACCTGCATTAATGCTAGTGAGGTGGCTCTTTGAGAATCAGTTCCTGGGAGTGTCTGGGTAGCAGCTGGTCCCCAGAAAGATTAAGCTCTAATTAGGCTTGACTGAACATTCAGCCCTGCCTGCTGAGCTACTGGGAGGAGAGAAGGGCTGCAATTAGAGTTCAATTACCGATGGTCAATGACCTAATCAATCATGCCTACATAATACAATTCCCTAAAATCTCCCAAAGGATGAGCTTCCAGATTGGTGAATATGCCAAAGTGCTGGGAGGGTGGTGTGCCTAGAGAGGATATGGAAGTTCTGCTTCCAACCTCCACACTCTGCCCTAAGTGTCTTTTCCATTGAGTTGGAAATGTTTTCCTGAGTTCTGTGAGCCCTTCCATCAAATAATTCTACCTGAGAAAGGGGTCATGGAGCCCCTCCATTTATAGCTGCTCAGTCAGAAGTACAGGTAGCCCGAGTCTTGGGCCTCAAGTGGGGTTCGTCCTGTGGGAGAAAATCTCTTAATGTGTGAGATGGGATGCTGACTCCATGCATAGAGTATCAGAATTGAATTGCATTATAGGACACCCAGTGGGTGCCGGAGAATCAGTATTTATCCAACATCTAGTGTGTCCCTAGTGCTATTAAAATTGAGAATAACTCACAAAAGCATCAATTTAACAAATATTTACTGTGGCAATCCCAAAGGGACTTTTTCATAATCATATTCAAATATTAGTTTATTCTTCATTTACCCTGAATTAGAAATAAAGTCAGGGAGTTTTTATTTGTTAGACCATTAAGAGAGTTGCTAGTGACCAAATATGACACTAAGAAAAAAATTTGGTGAACTATATTGTGAGTAACATTACAGAACTGCCAAATAGCTTTACCTACTGTGCACTTAAAACTAAATCAACATAGATAACTAACTCAGCAGTAAACAAGCATTTACTGAAACAGAGAGCAAAGGAGAAAGGAACAAAGGCAAGCCCAGGCAAGAAGAGCAAGATGGGTGGACAGGCCAAGGGCGTCTCCTGCGTGCTCCCCTTCCCTGTTTAAGAATTCCTGGAGAAAAACCCTTGACATTTCCCCCTTTTAACACTCAAGACACAGCAGCACTATTTACAAGAGCTGACAAGTGAAAACAATCCAAAGATCCAACTGATGAACAATAGAGAGAATGTAGCATATTCACACAATGAAATAGTATATGGAAGTAAAAAAGATGAAGTACTACTGATACATGCTACCACATGGATGAACCTTGAAAATGTGCTAAGTGAAATCCGGCAGACCCAAAAGGCACACATTGTATAGTACCGTATATTAAAAATGTCTGTGTAAACCAAAAAGTATCTGAGGCAGGTCTCAATCAATTCAGAAGTTTATTTTGCTAAGGTTAAGGACGTGCACCCAGGAGACAGGTCTGGGCCTTTCTCCAAAGATGACTTTGAGGGCTTTACTGTTTAATGGGAAAAGTGGCTGGAGGAGAAAGAGAGAGGGCATGGTCACATTACTCAATCCATATGCTACAAGGGAAAAGAAGCAGTGGGGGAATCATCAATTATATATTCAGCTCACACTCAGTAAATCGGCTCTTTACACAAGATAATGTGAACACAGAGTTGCCATCTGTTGAGATTTGTAGCCTTTCATCTGTAGCTCTCCACTTAGGAACAAAAGGAAAGGCAGCTTCTTGCATGACTCAGCTTTCAGCTTCATGTTTTTGCTTTTGCTTTTTTCTTTTGGTAGAGTGAATTGGGGTCCCAAGTTTTTATTTTCCTTTTGCATTCATAAAAGGTAAATCCATAGATACAGAAAGTAGATTAGTGATTCTCAGGGGATAGGGAAAGGAAAAAATGGCTGAAGGAATGCTAATTGCTAGAACGTTTCTAATTAGGGTGATGAAAATGTCTTAAAATTAAATAGTTGTGGTGGTTGCACAACTTTGTGACTATGTTAAAACACACTGAATTGTGGCTGGGTGAGGTGGTGGCTTATGCCTGTGGTTCCAGCAGTTTGGTAGGCTGAGGCGAATAGATCACTTTGAGTTCAGGAGTTTGAGACCAGCCTGGGCAATGTGGTGAAACCCCATCTCTACAAAACATACAAAAAATTAGCCGCTAATGGTGGTGTGCACCGGTAGTCACAGCTACTCAGGAGGCTGATGTTGGAGGATTGCTTGAGTCCCAGAAATGGAGGTTGCAGTGAACCGATATTGTGCCACTGCACTCCAGCCTGGGTGACAGAGCGAGACCTTGTCTCAAAAACAAACAAACAAACAAACAAACAAACAGAAAAGCCCACTGAATTGTATACTTCAAAAGTATAGATTTTATGGTATGTGAAATATATCTCAATATAATAATTATTTAAAAATTGGGGAATGAAAATATGAATAAAACTAAATTTCTATTTCTGTTTGATTGAGAGCAATCTCCAAAGTGTTGCTGAAGAAAAGAAGGGGTGCTGATGTGTCTATGTGAGCACCAGAGGAGCCTCACAGTTGAGGTACTATTTGAATTAAATCAAAGTCTGCATAGGAGATTTCCCAGGGAGAGCAGAGAACACTCAGGGCACAAAGAGTCACTTTTACCAGAGCACAGCAGTCACTCTGGGGAAGTCACCTATTGCTGGAACATGGCTGGGAGTCACAGGAGCAGAAGATGCTGGGCCCGGTGGACGCCTCACTATGGAAGGACCTTGCGTGCTGCAGTGACCACCGTTAGACTCACCCTGAGAGGGAAGAGACAAGTTAACAGGCATACTGAACACTATGCCAGGCTTCTCTCCCTCCAGACTTTTCAATCTACCTTTTATTGTCTGTTGTTACAGCAATTGTCCTCTGGCTTGCCTGTGCCATATAGATCTTTTTCTCCTTCTTCCAGTGCTTCTCTGATACTGTGAAGTGTCTGTGAGAGCCATCCTGAAAGCTTGCATATGTGACCTGAAATGGTGAGGGAATTAGCAGCCCCATGGGGGCCACACTTGGCCGACGGGCGGCTGGAGACAGTGGATAAATGCTCCTCCTGTCCTCTGGCTGGAATGATTTGTGGTGTATCCTAAATGGCTCCTCAGAGAATCTTGGCAGATTTCTGAATCAGGTGCCCACATTGGTGGCACCACATTGGCTGACCATCCTTTTCTGCCTTGCCCTTCCTAGTGCTCCATTCCTGTTCCCTGGGTTCACAGTCCATTTTGTGTGGATGCCTGTAGGCAGCTGTCTCATGCTCTGCTTTCTTAGGGATGTTTGCAGGGTTGGGGTGTAAGGGCTCAGGGTAAGCATGAGGTTCCTGCAATAGTCCAAACCAGAGTAGTGAGATTTGATCCACTTGGGGAGAAAAGCGTTGGTAGTCATGGTGATTACAGGTGTTTGAAGTCAATGCTAAAGCAGACCAACGTTCACCAGGAATGATTCTGGAGGAGGAAAGGTGAGGCTACTTTCATTTTCCTGGGAGTGAACGATGTACTCTTCTACGCCTTGCAGCTCTATTTGAATGGTCTGTTCTGTGCCCATTTGAAGAAGAACTAGACACAGTCTCAGTTCTTGAGCCTGCAGCCTCCTGGGGCACACTCAGGTGAACAGACAACTTGAACAGGAGTCTATCTTTGTGCCAAGGGACTTCAGAATAGGTAGAAGAACATGTGACCTGTATGTCGATATGCCAGTGGCTGTTTCCTGAGCCTGTATCATCTGTTACTGCGAGCCTTTGGAATCTGGAATCCAACTGCTTCTTAAAAAATTAACTCTTAATAATTCACAGAATGGTTGTGGTCCCTTCTTCCCATACAGCCATTTCTGGGCTTTCATCCCTCCTGCTCTTTCACCTTGGGATGCCTTCCTCCCTTTTCTACCTATTGAAATCTTACTTACCTTCTAAGGATTGGCTGGATTGCTGCCTCCTCCTTCAGAAACAGTGAATTACTCCCCGTTTTGCAGTCCTGAGTTACAAAACTCATCGCACTGTATCTGGCACTAGAGTTGGCTGTTTACACATCTGTCTTCACTGCGAGGCTGTGGGAGCAGAGGCAGCCTAGTGCACCCCTTCCTCCCTGTGTCTCTTAGACACATTGGTCACCTCGTAGGTGTGTATTGAGGATAATGTTACATTATAACACTCCCTAATTGGTCCAGTAGTCCTTTCTGGTAGTAAAGTGCAGAGCTTTGCAACAACAACAACGATGACACAACAATAACAACACAACGGCAACAACGACTCAGTCGTCAGTGGGGTTAGTGGTTTGGAAGAGTTATTGGAAGTGGAAGCCCTGGTGCTGCCTCACCCTCAGGAGCCTCATCTTCCAGGACTGATCAGTACCAGGGTGCTGAACTCTTCCTCTTGTACTTAAAGAACTTGTCTTGGGGTTTATTTGTTTTATTTTGTTATTTATCTATTTATTTTTGCATCACTTCAGTGAGGCCAAAGCCCAATGAGAGCGCATCTTCCTCTGCCTCCTGTTGCCGCCCAGAGCCTTCATGGAGCCAGCTGTGCAGCTTCGGCAGAGTCCTGCTCACACTCCCAGGACTCCTTCAGCTGAAGTGTCCCTGAGGGCAGCAGCAGCCCCTCACAAGCACATACTCTGTGCCAGGCCCTGTGCTGGGTTCCGTGTGTGCATTTTCTCATGGTTTACCATCTTCAGTGAGGATGAGACCCAGTGAGTGACGTTGCTTATTTGGAGCCTGGACTTAAAGCTCCAGGTTTTCTGTGGTCAGAGCTTGAGCTTGTAACTATTGGGTTTTCTTGTTAAATCTGGGTACAGTGTAGAATCTTCACCTTCTTCTAAGCCCGGCTGGGTATGGTGGCTCATGCCTGGAATCCCAGCACTTTGGGACTAAGCCAAGGTAGGAGGATTGCTTGAGGCCAGGAGTTCAAGACCAGCCTGGGCAACAAAGTGAGACTCTATCCCTACAAAAACTTAAAAAATACCTAGTGTGGTTGTAGGGAGACCCCCTGAAACTATTGCCATGGAATTAAAGATGGAATGCTCCTGATTATTGTAAATACAAAAATGCATGCAGGATTGTGTAAAGACAATGCCAGGTTGGACTGCCAGAATGAACCAATAGTGCATAATGTGCTTCCCCCTGCAGAGAGCCTATGAACGGACATGCAGTCAGGGAAGTTCCACATCACCAAGATTCCTATCCCAGAAAAGAAGATGTTCATAGCTCTGGGAATGGAATGGGACCCTTGTGGACAGCCTATAAATGAATGCATGAGGGGTGCCTGTTCATATGGATAAGATAGGGCTATAAACACTCTCATCTTGCCACGGCTCTTCTAGGCCTCTTTGGGGTTAAGGCATACATCCTTCTGAGAATTTCTGGACTAACCAGTTGTCTAGCTTCATGTCCTGTTTCTATGGCTTGTTTGTAACCAGCTTTTGCTGCAACTGTTATTGCTGATTAATATCTTGCTAATCATAGGTTATAGAAACACTGTGTTTCTGTTTTAAGGCTCTGTTAGAAATTACTGATGCACACACTATATTGTAAATTCTTATCTATGTATACTGTACTTCTGTGAACAGATGTTATGTTAAAGAATTAATTCATCCCCATGTGACCATCTCACCTCAAAATCAAATGACCCTAAATCCCTCAATAACCCACCCCTGCCCTCACTAAACTTAATAATATATGCTGGTATTTCCAGTGCATTGGCAGCATCGTGGGACCAGAAGGCAGTGGCCCTCCAGACCCAGCTTTCACTATCTTGTGTGTGTCTATTATTTCTCGACCTGCTGATCTGTCTGGGAACAAAGAGAGAGCCCTGTTGCATTGCAGGCTGCTGGCTAGATCCCACAATATCTGGCGCCCAACATGGCCTTCTTTGTTTCTTTACTCAGTACACTCCGAGTGCGGGCTCATAACGACTAGTCTTCAGTCTTGATGGTAAGGTCTCCGGGTATGCTTTTTCCAACTCTTCCCTCTTTTCGGGTTTGTTGACCGGTATTATTCCAGGGTTATTATGGGACAATCACAGTCTAAACACCAAGCTTATCTGTCTTTTATTAAACTTCTTCTTAAACAGGGTGAAATCAAGGCTGATTCCAGTAGCCTTATTCTCTTATTTCAGACTATTGAAAAATATTGTCATTGATTCCCTGACAAAGGTTCTATAGACCTGTTAGACTGTGATAGAGTTGGCACCACACTCCACCAACTCATGAAAGATGGTGTTTTACTTCCTATTTCTGTTTGGACTGACTGGGGTCTTATTTGTATTGCTTTACTTCCTTTTCAGTCTGGTGATCCTCTTCAACTGCCACAAGTTAACGCAGATGATGAACCACTCCCTTTACCTCGGGTACCTGACCCCCCTACTAGTCCTCCTCCTGATGATGAGGAGGAATTCAATCTCTCCTTGTTTTCTCTCCAAGAGGAGGAAAGTGGTGATGATCCCCTCCCACCACTTCCTATCTTGTTAACTCTTCTTCTACTAAGCTGTTGCCCCCTCTGCCAGAGGAGGATGTGTGGCCTTCATCTGAATGGCCTGTTTCTGATTCTTCTCATTCTCTCCCCTCTTCTAAGCCTACTGTTTCTTTTGACACTCCGGGACCCCTTCTTTCAGAGGCTTGGAATCCTGCTTCCCCCCAGTCCACATCCCAGCACCCTCACTCTCTTTCTCTCTTTTCCTCTGCCCCTGCACAATGGATGTGTGAGTCACCTGTTTAAGTAGAGCAGTGGCCACTTTCCAAACACAAGTTGGAGGCTTTAACTGAAATTGTTAATGATTCACTACAAGCAAACACTATTGAGCCTTCCTTATCTCTATAGAACTTGCCTGTGTTTGTTGTACAAAAAAAGTCAGGAAAATGGAGGAAGATAACAGACTTAACAACTGTTAATGCAGTTATTACACCTATGGGGTCATTACAACCTGGTATGCCCTCCCTCTCCATGATTCCTAAGGAATGGCGTTTAATTATCATTGACCTTAAGGACTGTTTTTTTTTTTTTTTCCATATTTCTTTAGACAAGTCAGACTGTGAGAAATTTGCTTTCACTATACCATCCATTAACAATTCAGCTCCTGCAGCTAGATATCAATGGAAAGTTTTACCTCAAGGAATGATTAACAGTCCTACTATTTGTCAGTTGTTTGTTGGTACTGTTACAACCTATCTGACAGACTTTAAAAAATAATTACATTCTTCATTATATGGATGATATACTGATTGCTGCTCCCACTAAAGATGAATTAATTCAATGTTTTACCTCTTTAAAATTAGCTGTTGCCAATGCAGGACTCCACATCGCTCCTGATAAAATTCAACAAGCTACTCCTTTTCTGTACTTTGGAATGCAGCGAGAAGCTCACTCCATTAAGCCCCAAAAAGTCCAACTTCGTACTGACAATTTAAACCCCTTAAATGATTTTCAAAAATTACTAGGTGACATCAATTATCTCAGACCAACCCTAGGCATCCCTACTTACACATTATCTCATCTATTTGCCACTTTATCAGGAGATACAGATTTAAACAGTTCTCGCTCTCTGTCTGAACCAGCAAAACAAGAGCCGTCTTTTGTAGAACAAAGAGTGAGAGAGGCACAAGTCTCTCGTATTGACCCAAATTTGCCTTTACAATTTTTAGTTTTTCCTTCCATCCACTCTCCTACAGGACTTATAGTACAAAATGATTCTCTAGTTGAATGGGTATTTCTTCCTAATGCAGACTTTAAAACTCAATATATCTTGATCAAATGGCCACTTTAATTGGGTTAGGATGTCAATGTATCACTAAAATTTCTGGCTTTGATCCAAACATTATTGTGGTCCCTTTGTCAAAAAATGAAGTTAAAAATGCCTTTTCTACATCCTTGTGTTGGCAGACTAATCTGCCTGACTTCATTGGCACTATTAATAATAATTTGCCTAGTCAAAATTCTTTCAATTTCTATGAAATACTTTCTGGATTCTACCAAAGCTTACTTGTTCATCATCACTAGAGGCAGTCATTACCATATTTACTGATGGATTCAGTAATGGAAAGGCAGGGTACTGCCTTTGTACTCCATACACTTCTGCTCAAAAAGCCAAGTTGTTTGCTGTTATCTCTGCATTACAAGATTTTGATCAGCCTCTTAATATTGTCTCTGACTCAGTTTATGTAGTCCATGCCACTAAGGCAATAGCAACAGCTACCATCAAAAATTATTACTGACACTAGTCTATTTTCCTTGTTCTCTTTGTTACAAAAAACTGTCAGAAAGTGAAACCACCCTTTTTTCATCACTCATATTCATTCTCATACTAATTTGCCTGGACCTTTATCTAGTAGTAATCATAAAGTTGATACTCTAGTTTCTCTAGCCATTACAGATGCAGAACAATTTCATCAACTCAGTCATACTAATGCCTCAGGTCTTAAACATAAATATTCTCTCAGTTGGAAACAAGCTAAATAAATTGTACAACACTGTTCTCAATGTCAGGTTCTTGTCTTACCCACACAATCTTCCAGAGTTAATCCTCAAGGCCTTTCTCCTAATGCTCTCTGGCAAATGGATGTTACTCATGTTCCATCTTTTGGAAAATTAGCTTATGTTCATGTCACAGTTGACTCCTTTTCCAATTTCATCTGGGCTACTTGTCAAACCGGAGAAGCTACTTCTCATGTTAAAAAACATATGTTTTCATGTTTTGCAGTTATGGGAATTCCTAGTGAGCTCAAAACAGACAAGGGTCCAGCCTATTGCAGTAAAGCTTTTAAAAATTTTCATGATCAGTGGCATATTAAACATATTACTGGTATTTCTTATAACCCACAAAGCCAAGCTATTGTAGAAAGAAGTAACAGAACTTTAAAATTACAATTACGTAAACAAAAAGAGGGAGATAAGGAGTTGTCTGCCCTCACATACAACTAAACTTGGCATTGCTCACTTTAAATTTTCTTAATATTCCTAAATCTAGTTCTGTTACTGCTGCCAAAAAACATTTCTCCGGTAACCGTCCCATGATAAACCAAGGAAGGGAAGTATGGTGGAAAGATGTTCAATCTAATATATGGTCAAAAGGTTCTATTTTAATGTGGGGAAGAGGCTATGCTTGTGCTTCCCCAGGTGAACATTAATCTCCTGTTTGGATTCCTACTGGACACCTGAAATTGTGTCCTGAAGATGCATGCAACAATGAGACAGAGAAATTTGCTGAAAAAAAGCCACAGCAAAAAACAACTAACCATGCTAACTCCTTTACAACAGACAATCCAGTCAGCCATCCTGAACAACTTGTCTCCAGTGATCCAGGTCTGCCTCAACCTCTGCCTCCTCCTGATGACACTAATCCTTCTACCTGCTGTCAGTCCACAGGCTGTTAAAAACTACATATTGGGCCTATATTCCTTTTCCTCCTCTTATTTGAGCCATGACATGGATGGACCCTCCTATCGAGGTCTATGTTAATGATAGTATTTGGATGCCTGGTTCTGTAGATGATCATTGTCCTGCCCAACCTTCAGAAGCAGGAACCCCTTTCAATATCACTTTAGGTTTTAGGTATCCACCTTTGTGCCTGGGACCACTAATGGATGTCTCTCATTAGATATTCAAACTTGGGCAGTCACACTACCATTTGGTCACTCTATCCCTCCTTTAGGACACTTGGTATCAGGGCTCTCATTGAAATGTCTAAGACAGATCAAAACAGGAATCACTGATTATATTCACACATCCCAATATAAGCCTTTAGGACCTGCATGTCCCGTCAACTTGTTTTCAAACACCGACAAATTAATATAGAAGACTTGTGTTAGTTCAGAAGGAACTGTCTTATCCAATTCTTCTCACTACACCATTGTTGACTGGGCTCCTGTGGGTTATATTACTAATGATTGCTTTCAAGGTCACAGAGATGGTCAACATTTTCTCTATGATATTACTTATCAAAAAAGTAGTGACAGCCCTCCCCTATTGTATAGTAGATTTAACTCCTTTGTTCCTTTCAAGTGGAAAGGGGCAAGGGTTGCCCCTCCAAAGCCAAGGCTTGTTGCTCCCCACTTAGGACCTGAACATTCAGAATCATGGAGATTAACCATAGCTATGACTGGTCTGAGAGTTTGGGCTGGAGAAAGTGTTATAAGTAAATCCACCTTGTCACCTCGAAAACTAAGACAACAGGTTGATTTACACTACTATTTCCACACAGCCAAAAATATCACTATGGCAATCATCAACAGGTCAATTCAAAGGTGGGACAGTAAAGATTATGAGGACTTACACGCCCCCATTGCTAACGTCCCCCCACTACCTCTCATACAACATATTCCCCCCACCCCACATTCACAAAAAAGAGTACCATCCCAAAACATATATAATGTCTATATGGAGTCCAACAAAACTATACCACTTAAAAGTTGTGTTAAACCACCATATATGTTATTAGTAGGAAAGATGCGTATTAGTTCAAAAACCAACATAATTACCTGTGTTAATTGTTACTTGTATACTTGTATTGACTCATCCTTTAATCAATATCCTAGTATTTTAATAGTCAGAGCCAGAGAAGGTATTTGGCTCCCTATGGCCTTACACAGGCCTTGGGAATCTTCCCCTTCTATCCATGTTATTAACAATAGTCTACAGAAAACTATTAAAAGGAGTAAACAATTTATTTTTACATTAATTGCAGTAATAATGGGCTTGATTGCTGTTACTGCGACTGCTGCTACTGATGGAGTTGCATTACATCAATCTATTCAAACTGTTCATTTTGTGAATAAATGGCAAAAGAATTCTACTCAGATGTGGAATTCTCAGTCAGGTATTGATCAAAAATTGACCAATCAAATTAATGATCTAAGACAAACTTCTGTGGATGGGAGATAGAATTATGAGTTTAGAACATATATTACAAAGGCAATGTGATTGGAATACTTCTGATTTTTGTATAATTCTGTTCCAATATAATGAGTCTGTTCATAATTGGGAATCAGCAAAACGCCATTTACAAGGAAGTGAAGATAATTTAAGTTTAGACATAAGCAAGCGAAAAGAACAGATTTTTGAGGCCTCTCAAGCACACTTAACTGCTTTACCTGGTGCTGAAGTTTTAGACGATATCTCTGAGGGGTTATTTACTCTCAATCCTATTCAGTGGGTAAAATCTCTGGGAGGATCCACTATCATCAATTTTGTTCTGTGTATAATTTGTTACATTGGTTTATTGCTCATTTGTAAAATTGGAAAAAATATTCTTCAATCCAATCGTGATCAGCACCAAGCTATGATTACTATGGTTCATTTAAATCAGAGAAAAGGGGGAGATGTAGGGACCCCCCTGAAATTATTGCCATGGAATAAAAGATGAAATGCTCCTGATTATTGTAAAGACAAAATTGCATTCAGGATTGTGTAAAGACAATGCCAGGTTGGACTGCCAGAATGAGTCAACAGCGCGTGATGTGCTTCCCCCTGCTGCAGTCAGGGAGGTTTCACATCACCAGGATTCCTATTCCAAAAAAGCAGATGTTCATAGCTCTGGGAATGGAATGGGACCCTTGTGGACAGCCTATAAATGGATGCATGAGGGGTGCCTGTTCATATGGATAAGATAGGGCTATAAACGCCCTCATCTTGCCACAGCTCTTCTAGGCCTCTTTAGGGTTAAGGCATACTTCCTTCTGAGAATTTCTGGTCTAACCAGTTGTCTAGCTTCATGTCCTGTTTCTATGGCTTGTTTGTAACCAGCTTTTGCTGCAACTGTTACTGCTGATTGATATCTTGCTAATCATAGGTTATGGAAAGACTGTGTTTCTGTTTTAAGGCTCTGTTAGAAATTACTGATGCACACACTATATTGTAAATTCTTATTTCTGTATACCTGCATACAGATGTTATGGTAAAGAATTACTTCATCCCCATGTGACCATCGCACCTCATAATCAAATGACCCTAAATCCCTCACTAACCTACCCCTGCCCTCACTAAATATAATAATAAATGCTGGTATATCCAGTGCATTGGTAGTATTGTGGGACCAGAAGGCGGTGAACCCCCAGACCCAGCTTTCACTATCTTGTGTGTGTCTATTATTTCTGGACTTGCAAATCTGCCTGGGAACAAAGAGAAAGCCCTGTTGCATTGTGGGCTGCTGGCCAGATTCTGCAATATGTGGTGCCACAGGCTTGTAGGCCCAGCTACTTTGAGGGCCTGAAGTGGGAGGATTTCTTGAGCCTGGGAGGCTGAGGCTGCAGTGAGCCATTATCGTGCTACCGCACTCTAGCCTGGGTGACAAAGCAAGACCCTGTCTCAAAAAGAAAACACACACATGTGCGCATGCACACACTCACACACAAAACCAAAGCAAACCAAACCAAAACAAAACAAAAAACCAAACCAAAACAAAAAGTCATTAACTCAACCAACAGAGGCCAGCTCCAAGGCAGCGGGGACATCTCTGGAGGAAATGATCTCATCATAGACTTGGGGTCTTTAGGTCTTGCTCTCAAGTTCAAATATATAAACCTCCTGTTTTTTCTTTTCTTCTTTCTCTTTTGTTATCCATCATCCAAATTTTTAACTGAAATGTTTTCAGTTAACATTCTGATAATGGATTTCAAACAGCTAACAATTTTGTCCTTAATATTCTTCAGTGGGGCAATATGTGTAGAGGCTGCTTTTAATTATGAAGGAGCTTGGCATTCTGTTTAGATGAGCAAGGCATCCTCTGACAGGTCATAGTGGAGAATCCTGCCTGCTGGCATGCGAGGCATTATGCAGCGGAGGGTAGCATTTAAGGATGCACCCGGGCCTGGCTTCTTACACCCCTTCTTTGGGAAGAACAAAACTGTGTGAGTGATCGTGAAGGACTCTGACAAGTTTTCCTTCTGAAATGCTATTCCATAACAAATACAGTTTTGTCTTTTCTAGGCTGGTTTATGAGCATATTTCAGTTTAAAAATAGGTTTAGGACAAGGAACAAAGCTAATGCAAAGTTCTGAGGCCAAAAACATCCAGTTTTCCAGTAGAGAGGGGAATGGATGCTTGATGTGAAGTATTGCTCACCAAACCATAGAACAGAAAGATGCTTATATGTTCTACAAGGCTTTAAACACTGATTGTTGCATTCCAAGTGGCACAAACACAAACATATGATTTTCCCAGTGAGTGTGGTGACTGTGTACACAAAGTAGAACTCTTCTATGAGAAGCATTTATTCACAGCGGTTTCCTGAACACAGTGCTGGGTGGCACAGCTGTGCCTCTGAACACACTGTTCTCTCTGACGGCAGTTCCCCCCTCCCTACTCACAACTCCCTGAAACACTTATCCATATGTATTCTTGAAACTCAAGCATCTCCTTGCTTTGCAAGATGTTTCCCTACTCAGCCAAATTTGATCATCCCATCTCTGCACTCCCTTTGCCCAGCATAGACTTAGCTCTCATTGCTCAACCTTGCAAATGTTTACATGTCTTTATTTACTATTACAGGGTTTTCCAAACATCTTGTGTGTCTTACTTTCATGATGTTTCCTGTGTCTGTGTTTTATTCATACTATTACTGTCTTAGTGATTTTCCTTAAGTTAGCTTACTTTTAACATTTGCAAGGACACTGTTCACAATAGCAAAGACATAGAATCAGCCCAAGTGCTCATCGATGGTGAATTGGATGGAGAAAATGTGGTACGTACACATATGTTTATTGTAGCACTATTTACAATAGCAAAGACTTGGAACCAACCTAAATGTCCATCAATGATAGATTGGATGAAGAAAATTGGCACATATACACCATGGAATATTATGCAGCCATAAAAAAGAACGAGTTCATGTCCTTTGCAGGGACATGGATGAAACTGGAAACCATCATCCTCAGCAAACTAACACAGGAACAGAAAATCAAACGCCACACATTCTCACTCATAAGTGGGAGTTAAACAATGAGAACTCATGGACACAGAGAGGGGAACATCACATACCAGGACCTATTGAGGGGTAGGGGGCAGGGAGAGGGAGAGCATTGGGGCAAATCCCTAATGCATGCAGGGCTTAAAACCTAGATGATGGGTTGATAGGTGCAGCAAACCACCATGGCACAGGTATACCTATGTAACAAACCTGTACGTTCAGCACATATATCCCAGAACTTAAAGTAAAATAAATAATAAATAAATAAATGCTATCAAAAAAAGAAAATGTGGTACATACACACTATGGAGTACTACGCAGCCATAAAAAGAATGAAATTATGTTTTTTTTTTTTTTTTTTTTTTTTTTTTTTTTTACAGCAACACAGATACAGCTGGAGGCCATTATCCTGAGTAAATTAACACAGGAATAGAAAACTGAATGCCGCATGTTCTCACTCTTTAGTTGGGAGCTAAAAGTTGGGGCACAAATGAGGAAACAATAGATACTGGGAACTCTGAAAGTGGGGAGGAAAGAGGAAAGGTAAGGGCTGAAAAACTACCTACTAGGTACTGTATTCACTATTTGGGCAATGGGACCATTAGAAGCCCAAACCTCAGCATCACAAAATATACCCATGCCACAAACCTTCCCATGTACCAACCACCTGAATCAGAAATAGAAAATAAATCAATAAAATTTGCAAGGAAGCTTATCATCACCTCTGTAGATGAGACACCAGTAACAGTTGCCAAAGCGGTGACTGGACAACATTCTTCAGTTCCAGCAGAACTCTGTTGCCTGTCAAAGCAGACATGAAACCTGCCCTATATCTGAGATCTGTAAGTGATAGAAAGGCAATAGACAGGCTGGCACCAAACTGAGACCTTTTCCTAAATGTAATCAGAAGCATGGAAGGTGACTGAACGTGGAGTAACTTTTCATTCTGTGATGATGTGACTTTATACTGTGTCTGTGAGTCACCTACAATTCCCTCTTATCCTACCCAGGGCAGGGGTTCTAATGTCTCACACTTTGAGAAACACTTTCCCCTGGACTGGGAGCTCCTCTGGAAGGCAGTGGCAGGTCTTTCTCATATCTACTGTGCCTGGCACACAATAGAATGAACATTTCTGGGCGGAATCAATATCATTGTACTATATTTAATGAACAAATGAATTCACTTGTTCTTCCTGACTGAGGAGCACTGTGTTGGAAGGTCACAGATGCAGCCATCAGCAATGTATGGAGAGATTTTGAAGTTATGTGGTGCCTACTTTTCTTGCCTGGTAAAATGCAGGATGTATCTACTAATAGCTTTACCAGTTACTATGTGGTAGGTATTATGTGAATGGTTTGCACAATGAGATCATTTAAACCTGAGAGGCAGGTGTTTGTATCACTGACTGTAAGATGAGGAGGCTGGGTCCCAGAAAGGCTAAGTAAGTTATTTAAGGGCACATAGCAATAAGTAACAAGATTAGGTGTTAAACCTGGTTAATCTCACTCCAAAGCCATCTCCACTTTACAGAGCCGCCTCTTTACAGTTCTTGATGGAAAGCCCAGGCTTGGGCATCTGGAGAGCTGGAGGCAAGCTTCTTGTCTGATGCTGATTCCCCGTGAGAGCTTGGGCCTCTGTGTTCTCCATCTCTAAGAAAGGGGTGGGTGGTTTTCAAACAGGAATGAGACAAAAACACTTGGAAAGCTTGTTAAAATGACCACCCCCGATTGACAAGCCAGAACCTCTGAAGGTAGGGTCCAGAATGCTGCATTAAAAAATAGAAATTACAGATGAATTTTATTTCAGTTTCATGTTTCTGTGACAACAAATTATTACAAATTTAGTTCCTTACAAACAACGCATATATATTATTTTACAGTTTTGTGGCTCAGAAGTCTGGTATGGACCTCACTAGGCTAAAACCAAAGTGTTCAAAGGGCTGTGTCCTTTCACTAAACTCTAGGGGAGAAGACATGTTCTTGCTGATTCAGGTGCTGGCAAAATTCAGCCCCTGAAGTAGTACGACTGAGGGCTGTGTTTCTGTGTGGCCAGCAGCTGGCAATCATCTTTACCTCCCAGCATTTCCTCCCAGTTCTTGTACATAAGCCCCCTCCATCTCCGAATTCACACAGGGTGTCACAGCCTTCACAGGCTGCCATCGCTCTTGCCTCTTCTGTCATGGCTTCTCTCTGGCCCACCCTTCTGCCTCCCGTGTCCACTAACAAGGCCCCCCACCCTGGGTAATTCAGGGTTTTCCCCACCTCATGGTCCAGAACCCTCATCAAATCTGCAGACTTCCTTTTCTCAAGGCAGGTGACATATTCACAGGTTCAGGGATTAGGATGCGGACATCTTTGGAGGTCCACTATTTTCCCCATTCCAAATCCCACACTAAGTAGTGAGAAGATGGTCTGCCACATTACTTTTACTTCTCTACAATACGTATTTTGGTGGGACGGCCTTTTGGTTTTCCTCAGAGACATCTCTCTGTACCCTGAACAACTTTCTTTCCCCTCAGCTCCGGCTCATTGTTTCTGCCGCCTGGAGTATCTTCTCCCTTCATAGGTCACTGTGTTGAAGCAGCACACATCATTAGCCAAGAGTCAGCTTTGCTGTACAAAGCCTTTTCTGGAACCCTTGTCAAAATATTATTTTGTGCCTATTGTATTATAGCATGCCACCTTATAGCATTCCACATGGGACACCTCTCAGGCTGCCTGGCCAGCTGTTTGCCCGCAGTAGGCAGCGTGTGTGTGTGTGTGTGTGTGTGTGTGTGTGTGTGTGTGTGTGTCTGTTGAATGGAACCAATGGAGCAGAGGCTTTGCTGGCCCTGTCATGATGGTCTTCTTCTTCTTCCAGATACTGTGTTAGCCTAGCCATGTAACTCAGCACTGGCCCTTGGGTACTCCAGTGATAACTGCTTAAACAGAGTCACACAAAATATGGTGCTGCTTCGTGGACTTAGATTGTCATTTTTGCATCTAAAAATGTTTATAGTAATTTAATGGGTTAATTTTATGCTTGCTAAATCTAATAATAATAAGTGAAGCTTGGATTTGTACATATTTTTCCTTCATTAATTTGTTGATTTGTATTGTACTTTACAAAAATTTGATTCATAATGAATTGAAAACAAAAACAAACGATTTCTTCCTCTCGGATAGTTTGAGAAGCTAGGGAACTTTGAGGAAAGGCTTTCATAATAACTAAAAGGAAGGATGTTCTTTCTCTGTGGGGTGCACCACATCTACACATGACACCATATTCTTCCAAGGGATCACATAAGAATTCTATATGGTTGGAATGTTAGAGCAGGAAGAAGAATTCCACACTGATGAAATGCCAGAGCTGAGGATATCAGAGTAGAAGGACAGGCTGCTGACATTTATTGGTAACAATATTAGCTACTACTCACAGAGCACTTACGATAGAACCAGCACTTTTCTACATTATTTAC
The DNA here is from genome assembly GCF_037993035.2 of Macaca fascicularis. Classification (NCBI taxonomy): domain Eukaryota; kingdom Metazoa; phylum Chordata; class Mammalia; order Primates; family Cercopithecidae; genus Macaca; species Macaca fascicularis. The sequence goes on along the minus strand of NC_088393.1, from coordinate 35,391,552 downwards.
ACAAATTTCCTCATTTAATCCTTACAATGTTAACATACCATTGCTACCCTATTTTACAAAAGGAGAAACTGAGACAGAAAGAAGCTTAGGTGCAGGCCTGGCTTCTGAATTCAAACAATCTTGTTACAGAAAATGGCTCTTGACCATAATGACATGATGGAGCCACAGACTGACGAGAGGTGAACCAACCTGGAATCCACTATCCCTGGGTTTCTGTATGTGATGAATTAAACACCCCATCTGAGCCACTTTAGGTTGAAGCCACTATCTTTGGCCAAAAGCACAGGCGCTGACACAGCAAGAGAAGGACTGTCTCACCTGATGTGTGTATTTGCTCACTCGCTGAGGAAATGGTTGGTAAAGCGATGGGTGCCATCCACTCCCAGTGAGTGTTTGCAGCCGAACTGTCAGCATCAGGCCTGTAAAGCAGAATAGATTTGTTAGTGAACAACACTCATAAGCTTATCTCACCCAGATCATGATTTCATTTTTCTTCGGAATTTTCCTTTAGATGGTGTGGAAATAAACTCTTTAAGATATGTAAGCAGAGCAAATGCAGAACAGGCAGGGAAGTGTCGTGGCCCACCCACAAACAACTTAATCAAGCAGCCTCTCTCATGTGTCTCCCTCTGGATCTCTTTCTGCTAAAGGCAGGCTCACACTGCTGTCTTTTGCAAGGGTATTTAAAACGCACTTCCTCCTAAAGCCAGGCTGAGAATTCACCTGCAGGGCCTGCGAAGATGCTGTCACATCTGTGTTTAGAGGCTTCTGAGGTTTACAGAGTAGAATATCCTGGCCCCACTTGTTCTCTGGTTGAGACAGGTCAAGTGGTCCTCTATGACCCCTCTTGAGGAGGCTCATTCTTGAATGGCAGCTGCAGTCTCTCTTGGTGGTTTGAAGGTTTTTACTGCAGGCCATGACCTAAGAACAAATTATTAACTAGGCATGTTGAAAGTAGCTGTTCTGGTTTGGGTCATGGAAAATGAGATCAGAGAAAATGATTTTCACTACTTTCCCTTCATAAACATCTTTTCTTTAATTGCAGAAAAGTTATTTTAAGAAACAAAGTTATACAAGCTCTCTCCTAAAGGCAATGTTAAGGGACTTATCACTGTAAGTGACATTTTTTTGAAGCTATGCTGGTGAAGATTTAAACTCAGGGGTTGAGAAGGAAAAGATAAAGCAGATGTCACTGTTTGAGTTGAGGCTGTCATTTGCAAATCTTCTTCCCCTTTATCAATAAAGACTGAAGTAGTGATATTGACATAATCTGCATTCAGATCATTAGAATTTTTTTGGTTCAAAATGTGAATCAAGTATAGCTTGGCTTGATTCAATGCAACCCAGCCAGAATAATGTTTTGATTTCTTAATCTTATTCTTCTTCCTAAAAATGATATGATGGAGAGCTACTGAAGTCAGACTCCTCCTCCTTAGTGGACATTTGGAGAAACAAAGTCAGAGTGATTATTGCCCCATCTCCCTTTGACTTTGGGGATGAAAAGAATTGTCTCAGCTCTTACAGACAGCAGTGTCTGTATTAGGCCATTCTTGCCTTGCCATAAAGAAATATCTGAGACTGGGTAATTTATAAAGAAAATAAGTTTAATTGGCTCACAGTTGTACAGGCTGTACAGGAAGCATAACACAGGCATCTGCTGCTGGGGTGGCCTCAGGAATCTTCCAGTTTTGATGGAAGGGGAAAGGGGAGCAGGCTTCTCAGATGGCAGGAGCAGGAGAAAGAGAGGGGGAAGGTGCCACACACTTTTAAAAATCATATCTCATAAGAACTCACTATCTTATGAGTTACTATCAAGAGAACAGCACCAAAGGAGAAGTGCTAAACCATTCATGATGAAACCACCTCCATGATCCAACCACCTCCCACCAGACCCCACCTCCAACAATGGGGATTACAACTTGACATGAAATTTAGAGGGGACACCTCCATGCTATATCCATGTGCATATGGGCAGGGAAGTTTGCTAAAGGTGTGAGTGCTGAACACAGTAAAGGCACTTTGGTAAGTGCTGGGGGCACATTGATGGTTAAGGCTAATGGCCGCTCATTCATGAAGCTTAAATTATTTTCCACTTGGAAAGACATTCCAAAACAGACTCAATTGAGATTTTTTATCTGCCTCTTCATGAAGGTACGTTATGGTGATCTGAGAATCTAAGCCAAGGTCCAGAAGGAATCATTTCTAGTCATCCTCTGTGAGCCACACCCATCCCAAGGCAAATGAAGCCCCAAGCAAAAGTCTTCCATCCTGGGACGAGGGTGGCAGTGGCAGAAAATGAGGGCTGCGTGAGTGATGCCATTTTTTTTTCTTTTTTCTTTACACCCATGCACTCCATAGGCAGGCCTTTCCTCCTTTTTCAAGAACCTGATAGTAAGAGGGCTTAACTTGAGGATGAGCTCGAGAATCTTGGAATAAGCCTTTTATGAGCCACAGCAATTGGCATAGAAGCCATGCTTGCTCACACCCGACAAGGGGTTGGGTTACCATTTACATCTTAAGGATTTCCAGTTGAGAAGCTCTCCCAGTGAAGACGTGGCTTGCACTGTACAGTCTTTTTTTTTTTTTTTTTTTTTTTTTTGAGTTTATTTCACACACATCTGTTGCCTATCCTGGGATGGATTCTGCTCTGCCTGCTGAGCACATGGTGATAAAAGCCAGAAAGACATAAGAATGAGACTTCCAGTGATGGAGGAGAGGTGGAGTTAACTAAGTAAACATAACCTGCATTACTTAACCCTGGAAGTGTCATTTGCTCTGGAGCTCAGGGTGCTGGGTAAGTGGGGAATATGGCAACTTGACTTGTCCTAAGGTTCAGAAAAGGCTCTCCTATTTGATGGAAATCTGAGATAACTAGAAACTGGCAAAAAAAAAAAAGAAAGAAAAAAGAAAGAGTTTCAGGCAGAAGCAGGAGCGCAAGGAACGGGAGACAAATATGTATTTGAGGAATAGAATGTATAAAGGGCACCTTGGTTTAGAGCCTGGAGGGTGATGCAAGTGTTACAGACCCAGGAGACACTCAGGCTTACATGATGAAGACCTCAAAGGCCAGGGTGAAGAGCTGAAAAGAGCCTATTAACAGAAGTGGGAGGCATTTTAAGCAGAGTATAAGATTAGGTTACTGTTCTTTGACAATCATTGCAGTTACTATGTGGAAATGAATTGGAGAAGAAAAGACATAAAATGTGAGGCCAGTCAGTAAATAATACAATTGTTCAGGAAGAAATGGTGAGTGGCACTTGGTTGTTGTGGCATGGGTGTAAATTTGTTTGTTTGTTTTTTTTTTTGAGGTGGATTGTCACTTTGTCCCCCAGGCTGGAGTGCAGTGGCGCAATCTTGGCTCACTGCAACCTCCACCTCCCAGGTTCAAGAGATTATCTTGCCTCAACCTCCCGAGTAGCTGGGATTACAGGCACTCACCACCGTGCCCAGCTAATTTTTGTATTTTTAGTAGAGACAGGGTTTTGCCATGTTGGCCGGGCTGGTCTTGAACTCCTGACCTCAGAAGATCAGCCTGCCTCAGCCTCCCAAAGTGCTGGGATTACAGGTGTGAGCCACCATGCCCGGCTGGGGTGTAAAATTTAAACACTTGTCATCCACATTCATTTCTCAAACCTTTCTATCCATTCAGAGGACAACAATGTTATGATTCTGTACGTGTTAATTTTTTATCACAGTTTATATATCAATTACATTTGTAATGCGGAATAGCTGAATGTGTACAGAGTCACAGATGGGTCCCTTTGCATACTCAAGATAAGCAGCGTAGTTTCATGGGGCTTGAGCACACAACTAGAGAGATTTGCAGCTATTATCAAGTTGTGCTTGAGATAGTTTGGCCATAGCTCTGATTTATTAGATGTTGAGCTCTTGGTCTAGAACAAACCTCCAATAAAGGTACTGTTTTGGTGGGGAAATGCAATCCGCTTTATAATAGTATGCTTTATGGGTGGATTCTTAGGGGATTCTTTGGTAAAAAGTGAGAAGTGGCTATACCCTATTGATTCATTTATTCATCCAACCAGTCATTGTTGAGCATCAGCTATATTCTAGGGTAATTATGTGCTAGGTACTGGAGATAGCAAGATGTCCTCAACGAGTTTGGAGTCCAAAAGGGCCAGGTTCATCTTCTAGCAGGAAAATACCAAACCTAAACTTCATCTCATCAGAACTCATGATAACCTGTGCTGTCATATTTTTCTTATACCACCCTTTCTCCCACTTAGCTGGCCCTTTATTGTGGCCAAACAGACATTATTCACAGGCACAGTTCCCCAGAGACCCAAGCCAAGGGGCTAAAAATAAAAGGCAAAGTAAGTCAATTTGTTCAAAAAGATTGTTGTGTAATATCTGTCTAGGCCTTGAGTTCTGTGGCTTAGTGTTTATTCTCTACAAATGACTCAGTATCTCAGAAATGTTTTAAAGTGAAACTTAAAAAAATCAACAAACTGTGTCTTTTTCTGTAATAAAATTATCTGAGTTAAAGGCACTGTCCTTCATTAATAAAATAGATAATATGTATTAACTCCCTGATGTAATGAAAGATGCGGTGTTTAGAGATGCAGCATGGATGTGGATGATTTATTACTGAGCCAGCTTCCGAAGCTGGCTTCCCAGGTCTGAACCACAAAAATATGAGCTCAGAACACCTCTTGTTAGTGACCTGGCCTTTATATTATATCCTCTCCTGAGACACAAGATGAATACTTAGCTTCTTTTAGAAGAAACACTTTGAAGGTATAAAAACTCTACCAAGAAATCATTTATAAAGGCGGCTGCCTTTGAGAGGCCTGCCCATGGCTCTGTAATGAAGCTGTGGCTTATATTTTTCTTTCTCTTGTTGAACTCTTTTCTTGTTTATTCTTTTTTGTGTTTTTTAAATGTGCTTATTTTTCAGAGGCATTTGAGGACACAGCCAGAGCACAAAACTGTTTAAAATTTATAATTATCAACCAGCAAACCAGGTCTGTGTTTTTGTGAAGGAACAAGCAGAGGGAACTGTGAGCTGAGGTCTCAGGGTTGGTTCCAGAAAAACGTTCTCCAGAGGTTTTATGTGTAACAACCGACTGTTCCCCAACTCTTAATTTCTGTGAGTGTCTATCACTAAGCAGGTAGCTCCAAGGTTCAGAAATGGCATCAAAACCCTGCAGTCTTGTTTATCTCCATGTGTGTATGTACATGTGTGAGAGAGACAGAAAGAGACAAGGAGAGGGATAAATCAAGATGAAAAATAGTGGCTCCCACAGTTATTGGAAATAACATTAAGAGTGGTAATAATAATAATCATATTAGTAGAAACAATAGTAATGATACTAACAATAACTACATTGTATTGAATACTGCTACATGTCAGACACTGAACTAGAGTTGATGTTCATTATCTACCTTAATCCTCAAAATTCCAGAGAACAGATTATATTAGTCAGAATAGGACAGGTTATGCTGCAGTATTAAGCAAATCTTGAAATCTCAGCAATCTGACAAATGTTGGCTGTGTTTCTTACTCATATCACAATCTGCTGTAGTTTCCCTGGTCATCCTACTCCAGCAGAGACTCAGAGATCCAGTTGGTCTCTTCCTGTCACTCTCCATCTCCAAGTCCTTAGATCTCTTGTCTGTGCAGTTGGAAGCGAAGTGTGGAGAACTTGTATCTTCCCTTAAATGTATCAGATGAGAATTGAAGTGTTCCAATTCCCCTCACAAACTATTGGCCAGAAGTCTTCAAATAGCTCAGACAAACTGCACAGGGGCTGGGAATTAATGGGAAACCCATGAGCTATTTATTGAGCATGACTATCTCTGCCACGCAGATGCCACTATTGTCACCATCTTTTGGAAGAATGAGAGACTTTGAGGGGTCAGTCTCACCATAATGAAAGGCAGGACCAAGGCTTGACCCAGATGGGGGTGACCCTGACCCTGTATGCTCAAAAATAGAGCTCAAGTATCTTGTGTGTATTCTTTCTGGGTAATTAGATTCCTTCTTTTTTTCATTCCATAAACATTTGACAAGCATCCACTATGTACCAAGAGTTGCTCTGAGGATACTGCAGTGGACAAGTCAGATGAGGTTCAAGAATAAAGGAGACAGACTGCTGTGGGGCTGAAGCTTGCTTTTTCCTTCCCACTCCCCAGACTCACTTCTTGAGCAATTTCTGTATACGTAACACTGTGCTGAGTAGATGCTGACCTCAAGAATTGTTGATCTATTGAGGTAAACAGGATGTCACAATTCTTTATGCTTTATAGGAATCTTATATTCTGCCTGATTATCCAGTGGAATGGACCAGTTATTGTGGGACCCACGCTGAGGAGAGGACTAGACATGTTCCCGTATTACAGATGGAGCGTGAACGGGTAATAGGAAGTAAGGAAGTGATGGAATGAAGGATGAAGAGACTTGCAGGAGCAAAAACCCACAGTCAAGGGCGTCATGTCTGTTCAGATAGATGCAGCAAGGCCCACACGCATGTAGAAGGGGAATGTGTGTGCAGGACACGTGTGTGGTGGCAAGGCTGGAAGTCTTCTGTCATCAGAAGACATGGAGAAGGCAGTCCAGCAGCATGGTCAGCACTCAGGCTTTGGCATGAGACAAGACTGAACACCAGCCTGGCTGCCCTCCTGCTGTGGCCTCAGATATGTCCCTTAACATCTCTGAGTTTTCATTTCCTAATATTTTAAAATAGGGATAATTTTAGAACCCTCTCATAAGATTGCTGGGAAAATTAAATTACATAATCCTTGTAAAGTGTGGCACATATAATCTAAGTTTAGGCCACACCTACTTATTTAAAGACAAAGCAAAAGTGAAGTGGCTCATGAAGCTGATCACGCAGTGTGTTTGCTCCATACTACATCCAGAATCTTCTCTAGAAGAGAGAACCTAAACTTATCTTTCTCTCTCTCATCTCTCACCATCTCTGTTCCTTTCAATCCTATTTCTATTTATCTGCTTAAATCTAAGTGCAAAGGGAGACATATTACGACACAATTAACAGAGAAGACAAAGGCGATGTTAAAAGATAACTCCCAGTGACCCCATATTTGTACTAAGAGTCATAAAAGGTGCTCCTTCCTTGGGGCAGGCAGGTTAGGTTAGGTTGTGGCTGTCAGGTAACTTCTGAACTCCTACCTCTCAGGTTTTTCATTGCTGAGACTGATTGAAGGGTATGATTGGTATGTTCTTGTTTCTAAGGACTCCAATATAACATTAATCTCTTCGGGATGGTGTGGCACAGATACGACTTCTTGGAGTGTGTTAGAGATGGCAAAGCCACTGTGGCTTTTTACAGAAAATTTTGAACTCCACACACATACTCGTTTTTTTTGAATTAACAACTTTGCTGGCTGTTTTCCAATTAGAAAGAACTTCTTTTCTGTAAGCAGACAAGCATTAAACATTTCATTAGTTTTTGCAAAAAACACTTCATGTTTTTAACCAGAGGAAAAAATAATATTATTTTCTTGCTTTAGAATTGTGACACTCACCACACGCTGGGTTTTAAGAGTAAACTGTCCCATCATTTGGCAAGGATGACACTCATTTTTTTCTAATAGACTTTCAGGGAAGCACATTACCTCTCAAACTGCCAGATGCAAACTGCCTCAAACTACTCTAGAACTGGAGCCAGTGTTATGAGTTTCAGCTGCTCAGCAGAGCATGGAAAGGCTACCTTTTCAGAAAAGTATTTTGAGTACTTTATGATATTAGCTTCCTTGTAGGGTAAGGTGCCAAGGTAATATAAGTCTCCCCTGTGATATAAAGCTTCTGCTTGCTGGCTTATTGCTATTTAATACTGATGGCTTCTGGATATATTAGTGTATGTTTATTTTACTAACTTCAGGGTCTGCTGAGAGGACTCAGGTAAGAAAGTGTATCGCTGACTATTGTCATGTGGCAGAAAGGGAGCTTCCTCCCTATGGCCTGCCTTAGCATCCTCAAGTACGCTCAGGAGACGGGTCACCTCGCATCCCTGAGCGCAATTCTGCCTCCGGTAAAGCCATAGATTCTGGCTTTGAAACTTCCTTAGCAGAATGCACGACAGACTGTGTGATGCCTCACTCGGGGATGAGTGTGTGCAGCTGCATCGTAAGCAGCTGCTGAATGAGTCAGTTAATGAATGTCTATATGACATAGTCAGGAAAGTGGAAGAAAAGGGTTCTGTGGATAATCCTCAGTTTATCAGAGATTATATCATTTTGCTCAATGCATATTTGTAGTGGCTCATTCTTTCATCAAAGAGTTTTGTGCCACTATTATAAATAAATTTTTGTTTGTAGATACAACAAATTAGGAAGTTACTTATATTGGATGTGAGATAGTGTATCATATATATATATATTTTTATTTATAAACATAAATGAAACCTTAATATGTAAGGTAATAACAGCATATCAATTATCTATTGTTATAATTAAGGCTGTGTAACAGGCAACTCTAAACATGGTGGTTTCACATAAACAACCATTTGTTTTCATTCATGGGTCTGTGGGTCACATGAGCAGTGCTGCTGCTCTTGAATGAACTTGCTCATAAGTGTGAGGTCGGTTGTGTGTCTGCTGGCTGGCTGATCCAGGGTGGCCTCACTTTGAAGGACTGGAAATCTTGACTCTCTGTAAAACGTCTCCCATATTCCTATAGCAGCTGGCTCAGTCATGTTTCATTGTGGAGGCAGGGCTTTAACTGCAAGCAAGAGGAAACTTGCCCGACCTCTTGGGCCACAGGCTTGGAGATGGCACCGTGTTACCTCCTCTGGATTCTATTGGCAAAAGCAAGTTATAAGGCCATCTCTTGTTCAACGAATGTCTCTCTTTTTGGAAAAAGTGAAGAATTACTTCAATACATTTGCCATAAGCAGGGAATAATATTAGCTGAAATTGCCAAGCATAAGTTAGGAACAACAGAATAATCAAAGGTAAAAATTGTAAATGTTTAATTAGAACCTACTGTTGGAGCTAAGGATTTAAGGTTCAGAGGAATTGATGGGGAAGCCCCACAAACAGATGGTGAGGCTGGGAGCTTTACCCTGGGGAAATTTCCTGGAGGCTAAGAGCCTAGGAGAGAGTTGATATGGAATTACTATAACACATTGAATGGATGAAATCCCACTCTAGCCTCCTAGGGATGGACTAGCTCTATAGGCTTGCATCCAAGCACAGCCCCACTGTCTGTCTGTTTGTCTAGAGTACAAGAAAGATGCTATGACCTGCTCTCTTACCTTTGTAAATTTTATTCTTACACAAATATTTAGTGGACTAAAAGTGAGAAGAAGAAACCTATACATTTACTTCTCTCTCTTTTCTCTAGCCCTGTCCCCTATAATCGTATTTCCATTTTGATCTGTGTTTAGATGGAAGTGGCAAAGGAAGAAATGTTAAGAAACAATTAACAAAAGACAATCTTGTCTTTGTTTCTCAATACACCCCTATACATCCTAGGCTTGGTGCTAATGTTTCTGTTGTGGGATAAAGTTGGCCAATTTCAATTAGATTTTTGAAGTTAAAAATGAGATAGCAGATGTTTTGGTTCTAGATCTGCATATAATTTCCTACATGGCAGTGAATCAATCAGTTATCAATCAATCAGTCAGTCAATCCATCTTGGGCCCCTATTATGTTCATCTCTATTATAAGGAAAAGTAAGAGCCAGGATCCCTACTGCTATGAGCTTTTATTCTGTTTAAATTCACCTTTCAAGTTTGCTGAATTTTGGGTTTTTTAAACTAAGACCAGATAGAAGTAACTTCTTTTGGCCTGGGTAACTTACAGAGCTGATAAGGAAAAGAAATGGACCAATGATGCAATGAGAGTTTGAATAAATGCCTTTAAGATATCAAGTTATTGAGACTGAAAGAGGTTGGCTGGTTTGTTCTAGGGCACCACGCATAAAGACAAGTACTTTAAAGTGGAGTGTTCTCATTTCAATCAGCGTGTTTTAATGCTGGGTGATATAGGAAGATGTGTGTGGTGACATGCATAATGAAAAGGTAATACATAATTACTCTACTACATTCTAATGCAGAATATGACAAATGAGAAGTCAACTGTTCACTCTGTGAGGGCTACACTCTCTATTTAACAGACAATGTCTCTGATGTGGAGACTTTCTCACCAGGACCTTGGAGGACATTTTTGCAGTCTCCACCATCCTGTTCTAAGGTGGGGGTGATCTATCCAAGGGTCAAGGAGAAGCCAGGCTCCTCTTATTGCACTGGATCATATATCTAGCTCCTTGAGTGGAGTGCAAATCCACTGATGAGTGTGTCTTTATTGAGTTCCTAGGGGTGTATGTAGCACTGATTCTAAAGATAGAAGAGGAGCAGAACTGAGAAACCTATATTCTGGCAAGATTGAGAAGCACATATAGCCAATTAAGGAACAAGATAGCACATGGCTGGTTTAACAGCTTCCAAAGAGGATTGTTTTTGGATATATTTTGCATTTAATCTAATCTTCCTTGTGTTAACTGTGTCAAGACCTGTCCCTGCTACCAATTGTAAATTTTGGGGGAGGAAAAACTATAACTTATGCTATATATAACTCTCTTGATTAAAGTCCTTTAGTGAGAGCTCTTCTTCAGGTCATAACATAGTTTTGGGTACTGAACTCATTGTCCTGTGATAGACAGTGATGACATTGGACAAATATATAAAAGCACTGTGCCTGCATTGGTAATGCTGACAGTGTACAATTGTGGTTCCAGATACATGGGAGGCAAGTGAGGAGGGTCCTATGCCCCAGCTTTTTTTCTGGAGGAGTTTTCCAGAGGACAGTGTAGGGAGAAGAAACCCAAGCAGATGACAGTGGTGACGCCAGGTTGAGCATGTAAAGAGTGAATTTCTGAAATGTCTGTTTCTAGCTTCTGGCTGGAGGCTCTGCTTCCCAGTCTATCAGAATGGCCACCCTGTAGGCTGTAACCCTTTATAAGAAATAAAGTCTCCTCTCTTCCTTTTCTAAATTTATAGATGTTATATTTTTAAGTGAACATATCTGGTAATGAGGATGAAATCCATGGAGGACCCCAGGGTCTCTTGGCATCACTGGGAGCCACCGCACAGAGGCCTACAGGTCCGTTGTCTCCCCGACTGCACTGGAAAGACACTATGTCAGTTCCTCTAAATCTAGGATCTCTTACTTTAAGGTTGAAGATTTCAGAGACTTTATTTCTCTCTACCTCTTCCCTTCATTTCTTCTTGGTCTCTCCCCAGTCCCTGTTCTGGTTTCCTCCATCTGGACCCTGCAGGGACCTTCCCTATCGGCCCTGGGTTTGGTGGGGGTGCTTCCCAGTCCAGTCAGACTCAGCTGGCCCATAAGTATAAGCTGTTGTGGGAACACTCATAGTAAGAGCACTCAAAGAGACTGCTTCACCCAGTGAGTGAGTGAAGGTATAGAGCAACTTATAGTTCTAAGGGAGAAGCAAAGTTCTAAGGGAACAGTGTAGAGAGCCTTAGTTCTAATGGGACAATCTCTGATCAGCCGCCATAATGAGCCTCATTGGCTTATATGGTTAAGGAAGGTGGGAGGATCAAGTTTAAAAACAAACAAACAAAAAAGCAAAAGACATATAATAGTATCATGACCTCCCTTAAAATTCCCTTTACAAACAGAGCAAAATGACCTGAAACAAAGTTAAAAACCCTGTGTCCACTCAGGCTGCCTGCTTGGAGTCTGTGCGGGATTAACAATGGAAGCTGGTCCACATTATAATTTCGTGGTTAAAATTCAGAATCAGAGGATCAGTTATTTTGGTTTAATATTTGTGTGACTTTTGCCATTTATTATTTTTTCTTCCAGGAACAGTTTTGATTTCCTTTCTTCAATCTGTGGGGGCTTACACGGCTTTGGGGCCTCTGTGTACACACAGTAGCTGGGAAGCTGAGACCCTAGAGAAAATGGCTGAACAAAATGTAAGGTGTATCCCATTTGTGGCCAGCAAAACTTTCCTTTCCTTGAGCTGCTGTTCAGTGATTCTGAGTCTTGTGAGGACTGCTTTGCACCTCTGTGGAGATGCCTCTCGTGTCTTCAGTTAAGTCATAACCTTGGTGGAGGCTTACTAGTTTCACTTGAGACACTGCTTTGGCAAAGGTTCAAGAGCCAGGACTATCAGCTGTTTCTCCCAGCTAACATCTGGTAATAAGAGACTTGAGTGAACTTTCTTTCCTTTTAAAGAGCTCCATAGTTAGAAGTCATCATAATTAAGAACATATATCCAAGCGATCGTAACCGGCAAAGGGGTCCAGCTGCTCACCGCTTGTGAAAAGAAGTTAACCAATAACAAGTTATGATAAGAAGAAGCGAGATTCCCTTACTATCCATGCTGGCAAGGGAAAGAGCAGAGCACCATTCCACTTGTCAGTTTGTGGAGGGAACACAGGCATCTTTGAATAAAGTATTTGGAATGCAGAAAAGGCAAGGGAAGCCAGCAGGTGCCAGGTCACTCCAAGGGTCCTCTTGAGTTATTGTTTCATTTAGTGAAAGGGTTGGTGCCATCATGGATCCTGCCAGGTTGTAAATGGATCAGTAAGGCATGCACCACCACACTTGGCTAACTTTTTTTTTTTAATTTTTAGTAGAGAATAGGTCTCACCATGTTGTCTAGGTTGGTCTCGAACTCCTGAACTCAAGCAATCCATCTGACTCAGCCCCCCAAAGTGCGAGATTACAGGCGTGAGCCACTGCACCCAGCCTGAAACATACGAGCTTTCAGTGCCTTCCCCTCACTTAATAATCCCGCAGAGATAACCATATGCAGATTTCCATCATCGTCAATAGTATTACCTTTTTTATGAGTTTCACATTAATAGGCTGACTCCATACTTATCAAACTTCTGGTCTTCAGCATCTTTTACACAAGATTATTTTTAACATTCATCCAGGTTTTTGTGCATCTCTGTATTGCAGTTTGTTCTGTCTATTGCTCTGAATATATGTGTTTCATTATGAAAACACTGTAATTTATTCATTTTCCAAGTGGTGAAAGTTTGTTTTGTTTCCAGTTTATGACTATTATGAACAAACTTCTCCCTTGAAAGTTCAAGTATGGCAAAAGTAAGCTAAAAGCCATACAGATTGAAAATGGAAATTGAATAAATTAATTTTTGCAACTCATAGGATTTCACTACTTGAACTCCAGAGTAGCTGTACAGAATTAGTCTTAGTGTTTTTCTATGCTGCAGTAATAGCAAAATAGAGTATTGGTTCAGGCAATCAAGCAGCGTTTTTTTTTTTTTTTTTTTTTTTTTTTGTGTGTGTGTGTGTGTGTGTGTGTTACCAAGCCCATGTCTTTGCTGGGCTCCCTCAGAATTTTGATAGCCTTTGCCCTTTCTGTTAGCTTTGGCAAACACTGAGTGATAGAAAGCCACATTCATCTTGCCCATTGAACAGGCCCTGCTTAGAACACATCTACTGTGTGCAGAGATGCCAACATCCTGTTTTTCTGCATGGCATTTGACTGACACTTCAGATCATTTCATAAGCCACAGAATAAGCCCATCATTAATAAATATACCATGCACAAAATAACCCATAAGAACTCTCTGTTCTTTTCTGATATCCTAATAGTGCTCATCCTATAATGACAAGAGTGTGTCCATCATTCCCTGGCAGGTTGCCATGACCACTTGGGTCCACAGTGAGTTCTGAATCTTGGAATTCTACAGAAGTTGAGGTTGAGAGACAGCAAATTCAGGTGGGAGCTGGGGTCCTGAATAACAGTAAGGTTTTGCCCAGCTGGGACCAAAGCAAGAGATAGGGTGGCGCAAATGTTTAGAGATTGAGTTCAAATAGTTGGGGAACGGGACACCACCAGATGAGAGAGAAATGGACCAGTGAATGGTCTCTGCGAATCAGACCCAGCACCCGTGGGGCTTGCTGAACAAGTGGAAGGGGCAGGGCCAGACCGGAAACAGCACTGGAGCTCAGCACCAACTACTGTAATTTACTGACTGGGGGCACAGCCATAAACGCTTTCACTTATGGAGAGAGTATGCTAATTTCATGAAGATTTCATCTCTGAGTGCTGGGTGATTACAATCTAGGACAGCAATCTTTTAGAAGACTTTACAATAAGATGGACTTGAAAGTTTGCCAGTTGAGATTCTTTATCTTCCTCCAAGTGCACTCAGAGCTCCTAATTGTGTACCTGCAAGAGCCCCGTGAGACTGGGACCTGGTATTTACGTTTGAGTGCTGGTACACATACTCACGAGAGTGAAGTCACCAAGGAGTACATGTGAGAGGCACGGTGTGCTCTCTGGATCTGTCTCAGTCACACCCTCTCCCCATCTTCTCCCTGAACTGTTAGCCTTTCAGAACCAGGCATGTGGACTGGGTTTGCTTTCACTGTGGCCAGGAGCTTCTAAAACTGGTTATTGTTAGCAGGTTTCTGTTAAGTTGACAAATAAAACTTTCGAAGGAACGTGAAACCGTAGTCCTTTTGCCCCATATCCAGTTACACAGTCTCAACCCACACATTTATTATTCATTTCCTTATTAATAATCATAGCTTGCTTTAGTTGTATTTTCTGTCTTTTATGTGTCTAAATGTTGAAATAAGTAAAATTCATACTGTGATTTTCTTATATGAAAATTTTAGTATTTCATATTTAAACTTCCCTCATAGCATAAGGAATTATACAATAAGATCTCTTTCAGAATCAGTCTGCTTTTGCAACTGATATCTCACCTCCTGGACAGAAACCTGAGGCCTCATATCTCTTCCTTGAGTTTCTGGCAGTACCACTCTGGTAATAGCATTGATAACTTTACTTAATATGTGTAACAATGCATTCAAGTTGGTGAACTTTTTAAAAAAGAAGAATCTCTCTATTTTTCTGTCTAGCTTACTCACAAAAGGATGTGGAGAAATAGAAACACTTTTATACTGTTGGTGGGACTATAAACTAGTTCTGCCATTGTGGAAAACAATGTGGCGATTCCTCAGGGATCTAGAACTAGAAATACCATTTGACCCAGCCATCCCATTACTAGGTATATATCCAAAGGATTATAAATCATGCTGCTATAAAGACACATGCGCATGTATATTTATTGCGGCACTATTCACAATAGCAAAGACTTGGAATCAACCCAGGTAATTTTTTTTATTCTTTTAAATTTTTTAGAGACAGGGTCTTGCTATGTTGCCCAGGCTGATTTCAAAGTGATCACTCGTGTCCTCAAGTGATCCTGGTCCACCCGCCTCGGACCCCCAAAGTGCTAGGATTACAGGTATGAGTTACCGTGCCCAGCTGGCAATGATTTCTCTTTCTTTTCCTTCCTTCCTTCCTTCCTTCCTTCCTTCCTTCCTTCCTTCCTTCCTTCCTTCCTTCCTTCCTTCCTTCCTTCCCTCCCTCTCTCTCTCTTTCTCTCTTTCTTTCGTTCTTTCTTTCTTTTTCTTTCTTTCTTTCTTTCTTTCTTTCTTTCTTTCTTTCTTCCTTCCTTCCTTCCTTCCTTCCTTTCTTTCTTTCTTTCTTTCTTTCTTTCTTTCTTTCTTTCTTTCTTTCTTTCTTTCTTTCTTTCTTTCTTTCTTTCTTTCTTCCTTCCTTCCTTCCTTCCTTCCTTCCTTCCTTCCTTCCTTCCTTTCTCTTTCTTTTCTTTCTTTCTTTCTTTTTCTTTTTTCTTTCTTTCTTTTTTTCTTTCTTCTTCTTTCTTTATTTCTCTTTCTTTTACTTTCTTCTCTTCTCCTTTCTTTCTCTTTATTTATTCCTTCCTTCCTTCCTTCCTTTCTCTCTCTTTCTCTCTTTCTTTCTTTCTTTCTTTCTTTCTTTCCTTCCTTCCTTCCTTCCTTCCTTCCTTCCTTCCTTCCTTCCTTCCTTCCTTCCTTCCTTCCTTCCTTCTTTCTTTCTTTCTTTCTTTCTTTCTTTCTTTCTTTCTTTCTTTCTTTCTTTCTTTCTTTCTTTCTTTCTTTCTTTCTTTCTTTCTTTCTTTCTCTCTCTCTCTCTTTCTCTCATTCTTTCTTTCTTTCTTGACAGAGTCTTCCTCTGTCTCCCAGGCTGGAGTGCAGTGGCACGATCTCAGCTCACTGCAACCTCTGCCTCCTGGGTTCAAGTGATTCTCCTGCCTCAGCCTCCCAAGTAGCTGGGAATACAGACACCCGTCACCACCTCCAGCTAATTTTTGAATTTTTAGTAGCAACAGGGTTTTGCCATGTTGGCCAAGCTGGTCTCAAACTCCTGACCTCAGGTGATCCACCCTCCTTGGCCTCCCAAAGTGCTGGGACTACAGTTTTGAGCCACTGCACCAGCCCGGCAACGATCTCTTAATGCAGTAGTAGAATTAAGGTTCTGTTGATACTCAGTGGGAAAGAGCACCTAGAGAAGGTCAAGTTTTCAGACAGATAATTTTCAGACGTATTCTTTTTTTAATGAAAGCATTTTTCCAACTGGATCTTTTAGGAATTGTATAGACAAGGTCCAAAATAATCTTCCAGATATAAAATTGAACTCATTATATTTTCCCTTCTCCCCAGACACTGGTTCTTGCATCTCATGAATCCCAGAGGGGATTAATAATATATTAATTTTTAGAAACTCAGGCTCAAAACCTTCTCCTTCCACATACAGTGTCTAAATCTTGCTTCTTTTTCTCTTTGTTCCTGCATCTCATCCCCACTAATTTAGGGCATAACCTGAAAAAGTCTGGACCTCTCACTGGGCTCCCTTCCTCCTCCCTCTCCTCTGCCAGAGATTGTTGCTCACCAAGTGAACTCCAGCTTCCCAAACCTGGTGTTCTCTAGATTCCAGTCCCACCACCTCCTCTTCTGCAGCCTATACAACTTGGCATTCAACAAGCACACTCCTGGTCTTTGTGTTTCTGCAGTTTTGATCATGTTACTTATTGTCGGGATTACCCTCGATGACTTCTGCCTTCCTAACCATATGCTGTTTACCCTTCAGTACCAGCCAACTTTTCTTGGCACTATTTCTCATTGTCTTCTGCAGAAGGCAATAGCCTCTTCTGAAATCTTGGGCTCTTTGATCAAATGTCATGAATCACTTGCTTCCTTGAGCCATTATGTGTATGTGTTTTATTTTTGTCACTGTATTACATTTTTCTTAAAGGCATGGAGTTATTCTTGTATCTTTTTAAAAAATTTCATGTATCATTTTAATTTTTATAACAAATATTAATTCTGTAACCAGAACACTGAAAAACATAATGAAGAGAAAATTTGCAAATTTAAACAATTGCAGTACTTATTTATCCTTTATTTTGTATTACTTTTGATTTTTAAAAAAAATTTAGTAGTTTTGGGATGCAAGGTGTTTTTTTTTTTTTTTTTTTTTTTAGATGGAGTCTCACTCTGTTTCCCAGTCTGGAGTGCAGTGGTACTGTGTTGGCTCACGACAACCTCTGTCTCCTGGGTTCAAGCAATTCTCTTGCCTCAGCCTCCCAAGTAGCTGGGATTACAGGCACCCACCATCACGCTCAGCTAATGTTTTTAATATTTTTAGTAGAGATGGGGTTTCACTATGTTGGGCAGGCTGGTCTTGAACTCCTGACCTCAGGTGATCCGCCCGCTTTGGCCTCCCCAAAGTACTGGGATTACAGGCGTGAGTCACCATGCCCATCTCCAAGTGGTTTTTGGTTACATGAATGAATTATACAGTGGTGAATTCTGAGATTTTAGTGCAGTCATCACCCAAGTACTGTATGTTGTACCCAATATATAGTTTTTTTTATCCCACACCCTCCCTCTCAATCTCCTGCTTCTTAGTCTCCAGGATTCATTACATCACTCCATATGTTTTTGTGTATTCACAGCTTAGCTCCCACTTATAAGTGAAAACACACAGTGTTTGATTTGCCATTCCTGAGTTATTTCACCTAGAATAATGGCCTCCAGCTCCATCCAAGTCCACGCAAAAGACATTATTTTGTTCCTTTCTAGGGCTGAGTCCATGGTGTGTGTGTGTGTGTGTGTGTGTGTGTGTGTGTGTGTGTGTGTGTATTACATATATATATATATGTGTATATATATATGTGTGTGTGTGTATATATATATGTGTGTGTATATATATATCTCTCTCACACATTTTTTAATCCACTTATTGGTCAATGGCACTTAGGCTAGCTCCATATCTTTGCAATTATGAATGACTGCAATAAATATTCATGTGCATATGTCTTTTTCATATAATGACTTATTTTCTTTTTTTTTCTTTTTATTATACTTTAAGTTCTAGGGTATATGTGCACAACGTGCAGGTTTGTAACATATGTATACAAGTGCCATGTTGGTGTGCTGCACCCATTAACTCGTCATTTACATTAGATATATCTCCTACTGCTATCCCTCTCCCCTCCCCCACCCCACAACAGGCAACGGTGTGTGATGTTCCCCTTCCCGAGTCCAAGAGTTCGCATTGTTCAATTTCCACCTGTGAGTGAGAACATGCCGTGTTTGGTTTTTTGCCCTTGCGATATTTTGCTGAGAATGATGGTTTCCAGCTTCATCCATGTCCCTACAAAAGACATGAACTCATTCTTTTCTTTGGCTGCATAGTATTCTATGGTGTATATGTGCCACATTTTCCTAATCCAGTCTATCATTGATGGACATTTGGGTTGGTTCCAAGTCTTTGCTTTTGTGAATAGTGCTGCAATAAACATATGTGTGCATGTGTCTTTATAGCAGCATTAGTTATAATCCTTTGGGTATATACCCAGTAATGGGGTGGCTGGGTCAAATGGTATTTCTAGTTCTAGATCTTTAAGGAATCGCCACACTGTCTTCCATAATGGTTGAACTAGTTTACAGTCCCACCAACAGTGTAAAAGTGTTCCTATTTCTCCACATCCTCTCCGGCACCTGTTGTTTCCTGATTTTTTAATGATTGCCATTCTAACTGGTGTGAGATGGTATCTCATTGTGGTTTTGATTTTCATTTCTTTGATGGCCATTGATAATGAGCAGTTTTTCATGTGTCTGTTGGCTGCATAAATGTCTTCTTTTGAGAAGTGTCTGTTCATACCCTTTGCTCACTTTTTGATGGAGTTGTTTGTTTTTTTCTTGTAAATTTGTTTGAGTTCTTTGTAGATTCTGGATATTAGCCCTTTGTCAGATGAGTAGATTGCAATTTTTTTTTCCTATTCTGTAGGTTGCCTGTTCACTCTGATGGTAGTTTTTTTTGCTATGCAGAAGCTCTTTAGTTTAATTAGATCCCATTTGTCAATTTTGGCTTTTGTTGCCATTGCTTTTGGTGTTTCAGACATGAAGTTCTTGCCCATGCCTACGTCCTGAATGGTATTACCTAGGTTTTCTTCTAGGGTTTTTATGGTATTAGGTCTAAAATTTAAGTCTTTAATCCATCTTGAATTAATTTTTGTATGAAGTGTAAGGAAGGGATCCAGTTTCAGCTTTCTACATATGGCTAGCCAGTTTTCCCAGCACCATTTATTAAATAGGGAATCCTTTCCCCATTTCTTGTTTTTGTCAGGTTTGTCAAAGATCAGATGGTTGTAGATGTGTGGTATTATTTCTGAGGGCTCTGTTCTGTTCCGTTGGTCTATATCTCTGTTTTGGTACCAGTATCTTGCTGTTTTGGTTACTGTAGCCTTGTAGTACAGTTTGAAGTCAGGTAGCGTGATGCCTCCAGCTTTGTTCTTTTTGTTTAGGATTGTCTTGGAAATGCAGGCTCTTTTTTGGTTCCACATGAACTTTAAAGTAGTTTTTTCCAATTCTGTGAAGAAAGTCATTGGTAGCTTGATGGGGATGGCATTGAATCTATAAATTACCTTGGGCTGCATGGCCATTTTCACGATATTGATTCTTCCTATCCATGAGCATGGAATGTTCTTCCGTTTGTTTGTGGTCTCTTTTATTTCGTTGAGCAGTGGTTTGTAGTTCTCCTTGAAGAGGTGCTTCACATCCCTTGTAAGTTAGATTCCTAGGTATTTTACTCTCTTTGAAGCAATTGTGAATGGGAGTTCACTCATGATTTGGCTCTCTGTTTGTCTGTTATTGGTGTATAAGAATGCTAGTGACTTTTGCACATTGATTTTGTATCCTGAGACTTTGCTGAAGTTGCTTCAGGAGATTTTGGGCTGAGATGATGGGGTTTTCTAAATATAAAATCATGTCATCTGCAAACAGGGACAATTTGACTTCTTCTTTTCCTAACTGAATACCCTTTATTTCTTTCTCCTGCCTGATTGCCCTGGCCAGAACTTGGGCAATAGGAGTGGCGAGAGAGGGCATCCTTATCTTGTGCCAGTTTTTAAAGGCAATGCTTCCAGTTTTTGCCCATTCATTATGATATTGACTGTGGGTTGTCATAAATGGCTCTTATTATTTTGAGATACCTCCCGTCCAAACCTAATTTATTGAGAGTTTTTAGAATGGAGGGCTGTTGAATTTTGTCAAAGGCCTTTTCTGCATCTATTGAGATAATCACGTGGTTTTTGCCTTTGGTTCTTTTTATATTCTGGATTATGTTTATTGATTTCCGTGTGTTGAACCAGCCTTGCATCCCAGGGATGAAGCCCACTTGATCATGGTGGATAAGTTTTTTGATGTGTTGCTGGATTTGGTTTGCCAGTATTTTATTGAAGATTTTTGCATCAATGTTCATCAAGGATGTTGGTCTAAAATTCTCTTTTTTTGTTGTGTCTCTGCCAGGCTTTGGTATCAGGATGATGTTGGCCTCATAAAATGAGTTAGGGAGGATTCTTTCTTTTCCTATTGATTGGAATGGTTTCAGAAGGAATGGTACCACCTCCTCCTTGTACCTCTGGTAGAATTTGGCTGTGAATCCATCTGCACCCACTGCCCTGCCCCCACTGTCTGACAAGCCCCGGTGAGATGAACCCAGTACCTCAGTTGGAAATGCAGAAATCACCTGTCTTCTGTGTCGCTCACACTGGGAGCTGCAGACTGGAACGGTTCCTATTTGGCCATCTTGGAACTGCCCCCCTCTGTTAAAATTTATATTTTGATTTATAACCAGATAAGAGATAAGCAATTTAGATTCAGAGATGGCATGAGGAGTGCCATACAGCTAATAGAAAATATAACACAAGTCCAGTTTGCTGCTTTTCCTGGCCACTAAACATTTCCTCTCAGCCAATAGCTGCTGAAACCATGTGTCCAGCATTGATGGATCAATTGTGACCCAAAGCAGCCTCTGATAGTCCAAACCACATACTAATCACTGCTAATAACTGCAATCATCACTAATAAACTCTACTAGAGTATGGAAATGCTGCCACCAGGTCTAGGCTGAATGCAAACACCATTATACTCGGCTAGTATTTGCTGAGTGACTGGCCTCACAGGTGTGTTGAGTGCAGCTTGAGAAAAGACTTCAGCAGGTATCTAGCCATCCATGCCCACTGTACCGAGCAGGAAGGGTGGGAGAACATGCCTGCATTAGGGCCTGTGTATGGGCTTCAGGCTTCCATGAGCAAGAGCTCTCCAGGTGCCTCAACATGTTAAATAGGGACACCAGTTTGACCACACATTTCCAAGCCTAGTGGAGTCATATTTAGTCACAGCATATATGTATTAAAATTACACAGTCTTAAAACAAACATGCACACACACACACACAGTAGCAACGAGAAAGAGAAAATTAAATTTTGAAGAAACATAATTTAAGCAGTTTTAGTGTTTCTGTACTGGCCATCCCATGGGAGTGTGAATGTGCTGCCCAGAGTGCACATAAAATGGGAGATTTGAATCTAAACCTCCCACAGCATTGGAAGGCTGAGCTGACACTGGGACTCTGGTGGAATTAGGGAACTCTTTATAGGAAGGTGATATGCGATTGAAATTTGAAAAGAGGAGCAGGGATTCTCCAGGGTTAAAGGATGCTCCTGAGAGAGTAGATGGCAAGGAAAAGGATCTTAGAGAAGACAAGGAGAGGTTAGAACATCAGGGTTGTGGTGAGGCCAGGGTGGTGGAAGTTATGACCACTCTGAATGTGATTTCTGCTGAGCAAGGACTTTATCCTGAAGGTGAAGCTAACGTTGATGGAATCTAGACCTCCATCTGCTAATGATGACTCTACCAGGAGAACGCCAGGAGGCTTTAATTTGTGCCTATCCATGAGGCTGGTGCATGATCTTGGGTAGAAACCTCAAAAAGTCTGGACATAACGTGGAGGTTGCTGGATGTTAAAGCTGAATGGGTGAGGAGAAGCATGTCCAAAGTGAAGAGATGTGAGGAGACGCCCAAGAGGAAACGGGAAGATAATTTTTTGACAAAAGGAGCAAGTTTAGGAGATGTTCAAAAGGACCACAGAACAAAAAACGTAATTAGTAAAGCTGACCAATTTAGATATGTGGCTATGATAGCAGCCAAGTGTATTTCATCCACTAGCAAGCCAATTTCAGAGGGGACATTGAAGTCAGGTATCACTTCTGTGGGTTCAGATGAGGTTTTATTTCAGCAGTGACCTTAGAAGCCCAGCATGTTCCTTTGAGTTTGCTTCAGTGCAGGCCTGGTCTCTCAAGGACAAGTCCTCATTGCAGACTGATCTGACACACCCTCTCCCTTGCCCCAGTCCACAGTAGCCCAGAGAGAATGTAGGCAGTTCAAGTTTACTTGAAGACTAGAAGCACAGCTGCTCGCATTGGAGCCAAAGTCACCTGAAAGAAGAGATGGCCTCAGTGCTGGATACAAGTCTCTCACTGTAGAATTATTCCTTGGGCTTCATACCTGCTGATTCAGGTATCAGGGACTTCAAGGCAGGAGGCTTGATGCAAAGGCCTTGGACAGGCAACTTTCTTCCTCCTGCTGTAAGGTAATTTCTGACTGTTTAACCCACACCCTGAGATGAAGATGTGAATATCAGACTTTTTCTGAGGTGGTGGGTGGAGTTGGGTAACATCAGTAGAGGAATAAGGAATGGTGGTGACTAGAACTTAAACTCATGGGTAAACCTTGTCGAAAAGCACTTGCCTCAGAATTATCCCCTGAAAGGGAATCATCATTGTTTGAGAGTTTTCCCAGATAGTGGCAATTTCCAGCACTTGCAGACTGCTGTACACATGGTTCCAGGAAGGTCCTGAGGCACAGAAAGGCAAAGAAGTACCAGGAAAGTCAGCAGGCCACTGAGAGGGGAAGGCCTGTGGGGTGCAGAGAAGCCGGCTTCAGTAATTTGCTCCAAAGAAGGATAAATGAACATATAAAACATTTACTTCTCCCTGCTCCTCAGATTGTTATATATATAGGGTAAGAAGTAACAAAACCCAATTTTAACTAAATAGTTACTGCCTGCCAGGCACATTACATGCATTGTATTATTGAATACTTCTTACAGTCATTGAAGGCAGCCCATGTTTTTATTCCTGTCATGCAGAGGAAGACATGGAAGCACAGAGAAGCCATGTGACTTTCCAGTGGCACAGCTGGTGCAAGGAACAGCCAGTTCTCCCATGCAGGCGGCCTGTCTCCCAGCCCACCTCTTCATCACAGTGCTCCATCACACAGGCAGGGCTGAACGTCTTCTGAATTCGTGAGGTCAATGGACCCTTCAAGCCCTAGTGTGACTGACTTTTATCATTTGCCTATCACTTGTGGTCCCATTCTGTCGGAGGTCCATGTGGCTGCAGGGCTTTCCTTGCTGCTGGGTGTGTACTCTAGTCTTTGATTCCTGCACAGCAGAGATCCTTGTATCCCCCTCTTTGATAATGTTTAGACTGAACTTGCAAATGTCCACCACCCCTCTTCACTGAACTCCTCTACTTCCATAGACTCAGGTCTTGTATGAGTCATGGTTCTTCTTCTAGCCCAAAGGGAGATACAAAGACATTTGCCAAAGGGAAGTGATCCATTTCAGATCTCTTGAAATGAAATGTCACCATTGAACTTTCCACCTGAACCTCATCTTCCTTGGATGGTTCAACACCTTCTGGGCTCCCTAGATTCTCCTGGAGTTCATATGAGCCAACAGACAGGTCTTCCCAGCAGAAGTAAAAAAGCTGAATTACCTTTGCCACAACGTGATCATTGGAAGGCCCTGCCGAGTTATTTTAAAGATGGGAAGGATGGCGATGATAATCAAGTTATAGCCCAAATCCCTTATAGCCACTCTTTCCTGGATTCATACTTATGGAGCTGTTCATCACCACAAGCACCTTCATTTTCCCACCCAATAATGACCATTGGTTATTGTATCTTGATTAAGCTTGCAAGCTCTTAGCCAGGCATGGGTAGTCACTTATGTGCAAGAAGAAGGGAAGATGTGCACCTTCTCTCAAATTTCCTTTTGTTTCCCTCAATGAAAAATTTCATTAGCAAAAGCTGCAATCCCCTAGTCCATGAGCCTGGTCTGCAGTGGCACCCTCCCCAGGACTCCCTTTCTGAGTTCCAGGCAGATCCAGCCCTCTCCTGCTTCTCTTTCTGGACTCAGGCTTCCTCCATGCTTGCATTCAAAATTTAGGCTCCTGGAATGGACGGAGGTCACCCTGCTGGTACCATCTCCTATTTCCTCCTTTTGCCATAACCCAAGGGGTCCTTAGGATTCTTTTCCTGTCCACTGTAGTGGCAAACTTGCAACCTGGCCTCAGTTCAGCATCTGGCATTTTCTCCTTCCATGTTTTCTCACATTTTTCTGCCTGACTTTGGCTGCTCTTGTCTTACCTTTCCAAGATTCTCTTCTTCTCCTTCTACTTCTCCTTCTCCTTCTCCTTCTTCTTCTTCTTTTATAGGGAAAAAGAGAATACAGTTCCCCTTTACCCTCTGAAGTTTCCCTGAAAGATCAGCTCACAAAGGGCAGATTAATTAGAGAACAGGTATACAAATTTATTCAATGTGTACACATTGGAACCTTCAGAATGAAGACAGAAAGATACAAAGAAAATTGTCTACTGTTATTCTTAGGTTCGACACAGTAGGAAAGCCATGTAGAAATATGATTGGACAGAAAGCGTGTGATCTAATGCTACTAGACATAGTGGGGAAACCTGGAAAAGCCTGTCTTTCTAGATCCTTTTTGGCCACTCTGAGCAGCATTTCTTCCTCCTGAGTGTGGGGCAGGATACTCTCTGGAATGAGGGTCTTGTGACCTATAATCCAAAAAGGTAGGCTAGGTAATTCTTTATGGTCAGTTTTTATGGTCAGAAAGTCAGAGAAAAGTTTATTTTAGTGATTTTTTTTTTACCATTAATGTTTTAATCATTATTATTTAATGATAATGTAAAGACACTGATTCTTTCTATCTATGAGTATGAAAAGGTTTTCCATTTGTGTCATCTCTGATTTCTTTGAGCCGTTGTTTGTAGCTCTCCTTGCAGACATGTTTCACCTCCCTATTTAGCTATACACTAGGTATTTTGTTCTTTTTTTGGCAGTTGTGAGTGTGAATTTGTTCTTGATTTGGCTCTTGGCTCGACTGTTGTTGGTGTATAGGAATGTGAGTGATTTTTGCACACTGATTTTGTATACTGAGGTTTTGCTGAAGTTATTAGTTTAAAAAGCTTTTAGGCTGAGACTATGGTTTTTTCTGGATATAGGATCATGTTGTCTGCAAATAGGGATAGTTTGACTTCCTTTCTTCCTATTTGGATGTCATTTACTTTTTTTCTCTTGCCTGATTGCCCTGGCCAGGAGTTTGAATGCTATGTTAAATAGGAGTGGTGAGAGAGAGCATCCTTGCCTTGTGCTGGGTTTCAAGGTGGAATGTGTCCAACCCTTGACCATTCAGTATGAAATTGGCTGTGGGTTTGTTATAGATGGCTCTTATTTTGAAGTGTGTTCCCTCAATACCCAGTTTATTGAGAGGGTTTTTTTTTTTTTTAATGAATGGATGTTAAATTTTATCAAAACTCTTCTCTGTATCTATTGAGATAACTTTTTTTTGTCTTAAGTTCTGTTTATGTGATAAATCTAATTTATTGATTTGTGTATATTGAACCAACTTTTCATCCCAATTATAGAGCCTACTTGATCATAGTGGATAAGCTTTTTGATGTGCTGCTGGATTCAATTTGCTAGTATTTTGTTGAAAATGTGTGCATTAATGTTCATCAAGGATATTGGCCTGAAGTTTCCTTTTTTTGCTGCAGTTGTCCCCCCATTATTGATCATGTTCTGACTGAGGTTGAATGGCCCCACAATCTGTCAAGGATATTGGGTGTGAGTATGGGCTGGATATGCATGAGGCTCTTCCAGTGCCTAGATTCTATGGGTGCCTGGTCTTTTGAGATGAGATGGTCTCATGGTCCCCTGATAGGTCTAAGAAGTCCTCTGTCCTCTTCATTCTGTTTCCAACACCCCTAAATGACCTCCCACTCATGTACTTAGCTTCTGTTTTATGTAGAGGTACAAGTAAAATTATACTTGAAGTTGAATGTTGAACATGGAAATTATATTTGAAAATCACATGTTATTGCTAACTGTGTTTTTCAAATTTGTTGGTGTTTTTAGCCCACAGCCTAACAAGGAACTTTAGGATAGCTTTGCTCACTCTCTTCTTTAGGAAGGGATGTTGCTCTTTCTTCCTGTCTGGATCTTCTCCATCCTTCTAGTTGCTTCTACATGAAGCCCTGAGGGGCCTTGGCCCCATATACTCTGCTTTCTCATTTTTGGACTTCAGCCCATTTCTAGTTAGTACTGCACAAAGTGGCACTGGTTCACATTTTCTTTTTTTCTTTTTTTTTTTTTAGATGGAATTTCGCTCTGTTGCCCAGGCTGGAGTTCAGTGGCATGATCTCGGCTCACTGCAAACTCCGCCTTCTGGGGTCATGCCATTCTCCTGCCTCAGCCTCCCAAGTAGCTGGGACTACAGGCCCCTGCCACCATGTCCGGCTAATTTTTCGTATTTTTAGTAGAGACGGGGTTTCACCTTGTTGGTCAGGATGGTGTCGATCTCCTGACCTCGTGACCTGCCCACCTTGGCCTCCCAAAGTGCTGGAATTACAGGCATGAGCCACCGTGCCCGGCCCACATTTTCTTAAACATATTAGTTTTCTGGTGACTTGAGGGCTAGGACAATACCATGAAAATTTTACTTCTTTTTTGTATCCTCCAATGTGCCCTCTCCCAGATCCATGCATTGATGCCATGGATTTTTGGATGGCCACCCAAAGACAAAAGCTGGTTTTTCCCTTTGTGGTCAGGCCCTTATCAGTTTAGGCTATTATCATATGTTTATTCACTTATTCAACAGACATTGAATGACTGCCTCCTGGATGACTAATATTGTGCTGAATTAATCCATTTAATGAGGAAGACAAAAATCTAGGGATATCTAGGACAGAAACATGAAATTTTAGCTTTTAAGAGACCAGTTTTATAAGGAAAAAAGGTCAGAGATAAGGCAAGAGAAAGGAAGAAGGTGTGACCAATTGTAAGGAATTCACAATATTTAAGGAAGATGTTTTTCGTAAATGTTATTAATTTTGCAGTTAAAGAAAACTGACCAGTTCAAATCAGTGGACCAGTGAGGTGTGCAGGAATTGAAGACAAAAAGGTGTCCCCTAGCCTTAATTCTACTCTGACTGACACCTCCTTGCCATGAGGGTCAATCAGAGGAAGGGAAAAGTGAGCTAAATGAAGGGCAAGAGGAGAAAGGCAAGGCAGGGGTTCAAAGAAACAGGACTTGAACAGGGCAGTGAGGCCACAGAAGCAGGAATGTGGACTCAAGTGCTGGGGACTGTGCTGCTGGCTGGGAATTTGCTCACTCAGCCAACACACCTGATACTTCACCTCCATCACCAGATCCTTTCTTGTCCAGAGCACATCTGACAGAAGAACCACCTTGCAAGGAACTAAAATCATCACCTTTGTGCTTTGGATTTGTCCCATTCTAGGTGGGTTCTCCTATCATTTGTAGCTGAGTATAGCCTGGGTAGAATAAATCCCCTAGTTCAGTTGTCTGCCTGGGGAAAAAGGGAAAAAAAAAAAAAAAAAAAAAAAAAAAAAAACAGCGAATGAGTGAAAGAGAAGTAGAGAATTATTTTTTCCCCCCAGTGGCTTGGTCTGGAAAAGAAGATAAAGTAATAGAATTGGAAATTGGTGAGGAAGAGCAAAAGCTGGGATGGGATCCAGAGAAGACTCTGCTTTATTTGTTTGCTTTTTAAATTTTTTAACAACGGAAGAAATAAATTTTGAAGAAGCTTTTATTGTATCTAAGCGTCCAAAGTCTGTAGAAATTAGAAGTCTGTCTCCAACTACATCTACTATGTAGTTGCTAGGGAGGCCATAAGGTTCTCTGTGACAAGGGGAAAGAACATTCAGAATATGGGCAGAGAGGCTATACCATGGTATACCATGGGTACATGGAAGAGTTACTTGGAAGTAAACAGCATTTGGAAGGGTTCTTCAATATTACACTAGGAAGCTTTAAGAATGTTGAAGGTGGCAGAGTCATTTTGAGGCACAGGTAAAATTAAGGGTGAGTTGAAACGTCAATTGGCTCTGGAGTACCCGTGTATATCCTAGTCTCTGCTCTCTGCCTCCACCCCAAACCCATGTCTTGTGACTCATCCCCAAAGATCCCATTGCTGAACTGTTGAGATCTTTCAGGCCCCTCCAGCTTTGACATCCTGTTTTCTTGTAGGTCATATGCAGAAGTTAAAAATAGACATGATTAGGGGTCCTGGCTATATGTGGTTATTTTTGGTCAACCCATAGATTTTTAAGCCCTGCAACTTCTTGGTTTAGTTTTGTTTTAAAATTTACTGATTTCTACAATTGCACATGTAATACATAAGGTTTTTTGGGGGATACTATATTCAAACAATAAAAAATATAAGTGGACTGATGTGAATAGATTTCTTTACCACTCCTACACCCACCTCAATCTTTGTATGTAACAACTGCCACCAAGTCCATAATTCCAGTCCATTCTCTGTGCATTCACATCTAAACATATATAGAAATTTATACAAATATATTTCTGGTAGCTTGTGTATGGGTTTTTAAAACAACTGTATTCATACTACATGTATCATTCTGTAAAACTGTTTTGCATATAATTATATATCAAATATTTCATGCCAAAGCATATGTATTTATGTCACTTGTTTTAATGATTGACTGGTATTCTATGATGTGAATGTATAATGTATAATAACTAAAGGACATTATGTTTTGCTTTCTATTTCTCCACCTCCTCCTCCTCTTCCTCCTTCTCCTCCTCCTCCTTCTTTCTGTTATTGCAAACAAAATTTAAATTCAGTGGTCATCTTCCTGTCTGTAATTCTGTGAACATGTGTGAGTGTATTCTACAGCTATACCCTAGAAGGAGAATTGATGAGTTAAGGGGTAGGCACATTTTGGATTTTGAATAGATTCAAGTGTTGCAGGAGGGCCTAGGTAGTTCTCCCGGCCACAGCCAGTGTTCCAGATTGTAGACATTGTTGCAAGAAAAAAATTCAAGGATGAGTCAGAATGAAGGGAAAGGCAAGAAGCTTTTATTGCAAAAGGAAAGTACGCACTTGAAAGTTGGAGTGCGGGCATACTTGGGAGAGTGAGTTGTGCATGGGGGAGTCTGGTTATCTAATGTTATGGTCTCTTCTAATTAGGAAGTAGAATAGAGTAGATTTTCTAGGAAAAAGGCGGAGATTTCTTAGGCTTGAGGGCCACTCATTTTTATAAGAAATATGGCCATGTTCAGATCTACTATGGTAATGGTGGGTGTGTGACTTAATTTGGGAATAGGCGTATAATTAGGTCTGGAGTAGGGCATGGGTCAAACCCAATGTCATGTTGGACCTAGCCTGTTTCAGCCAGCATGGCCCCCATTTTGTGAGGATCTTATCAGGCCAGGCTCATCTTTGTCCCCATAGCTAATTTTAACAGCTCTTTTCTGGACATTATGTGAAATTGTTTCTTGATATTTTCCTGCTTCTCCTGTGACCACCCAGCATTCCTAGCTTATGTGTGTTTCTTTAATTGGAGGGTGAAATAATCATGAAATATTATGGAAAAGGAGGAGTTTCAGGGACTCCCCAGTTATTGACCCCTATTCTCCCTTATTTGGGTTTGCCTGGAAGGGTCATGGACATGTCACTCTTACTGGGGCTTTAGCCATTTTCCTTCCTTATTTTGGGTTTCCTGTTATCCTGTGGGGTTTTGTGCCTAGTTCTTTTTTCAGCTATTGTTTGGGTTTTTCCATCCTCCTGCAAGCACCCAGCGCTATTCCTATCTCACAACCAAATTATTCTAAAAGAAAAAAAGCAGTTCCTTTTCATATTCCCACCAAGTGTGTATGGCAGTAATCATTTTAACCATTTCTATTCCGACACTGGATATTAATATTTTGGATTGTTAAGTAGTTACATATTTTAAGCATTTGTCAATCTGACAAGTGAATGTTGTTTTGACTTACATTTTCTTAATTATTGGTGAGGTTGGGTATCTTTTTATGTTTATCGGCTATTCGCTTTCCTTCTGTAAATTGATCCTATGTATCATTTACCAGTATGTTGTATTTTATGCCAACGTATTATATTTTTAATTAAGAGAACACTTATGTAAGATGGACATTTATCCTTTTATTGTCTTTCCACTTAGACAGCAAGTTGTCAAATAGTCTGTTCATCCCTCTTTTTCCTGTAAGATCAACAAAATTGCCCTGTGTGCATTGCTAGAGACTCTACTTTGTTGTGTTGATGTATTTGTCTCTTCCTACTAGGATGTGGTTCTGTTTGATCCCTGTAACTCTACACTATACTTTACAATCAGCCATGTTTCACTTCTCCTTTCTTTCTCAGACTATTTCAGGCTACTAATGGCCATTTATTCTTTTGAAGAAACCTAAGATTGAGTGTCTAGAGTTTCATAAAGAAATATATTGTGATTATAATTGGGTTTGTGATAGAATTTTTAGGTTTACTTTAGGAAATTTTCTCATATTTACTGTAGTGAGTATGCTTACGAGCACAGAATTCCCTTTATTCAGTAATAAAGTTATATACTTTTTTCATATTCTTACTAAATCCATTCCTAGGGATTTATACATGTAATGCTATTATAAATAGGTCACCTTCAACCAGGGATGTCATATACATTCTGTAGCTACTTTTCACAAATCAAACATTTTTGAGACAATTATAGATGTACATACTGTGCAAGAAATAATGCAGAAATTCTTTGTACCCTTTACCCAGTTTTTGCCAATGGTAACACCTTGTGAAACTATAGAAGGACAGCACTCCTAGGATATTAGCATTGATATTACAAGATGCAGAATACGTAAATCAACACAACGATCAGTCGTGTTGCTCTTTCTAGCCGCACACTCTTCCCTCCCACCTCCACACCCTCGTTAACTTCTGGAAATCACTAATTTGTTCTTCATTTTGTTATTTTTTAAAAGAATGTTACACATATGGAATTGTACAGCATATAGCTTTTGATGGTTAGCTTTTTTTACCAGCATAATTCTCCAGCAGTTCCTCTGGGTTGTTGGTGTGTAAATAACTCATTCGTTATGTTTTCCTAAGTTATAATTTTTTAATTAATTATTTTGAGATGGGGTCTCCTTTGTCACCCATGCTGGAGCACAGTGGTAGAAACTCCCAGGCTCAATAGATCTTCCCAACTTAGCCTCCCAAGTACCTGGGACTACAGCTGTGCCCCACCACACCTGGCTAATTTCTTAGTATTTGGGGGGTAGAGATGGGATTTTGCCATGTTGCCTAGGCTGGTCCCAAACTCATGGGCTCAAGTGATCCTCCTGCCTCTGCCTTGTGGTGTTGGGATTGCAGGCGTGACCCACCATGCCCGGCCCATGTTTATTGTTGAGTAGTACTCATTGTATAGATGTACCACACTTTGTTTACCCATTCACCCATTGAAGGACATATGGGTTGTTTTCTGGTTTTGACTATTACAAATAAAGCTGCTAAAAGTGCTCCAGCATAGGTTTATGTGTGTGAAATAGAAGTCATTACTTCTGCAGGATGAATGATGAGGAGTGCAGTAACTGGGTTGTATGGTATTGGCATGTGTCAAATTTTTACAGAAACTGCCAAACTGTTCATCAGGGGGTGGCTTTATCATACTACATTCCCACCAGCAATAGTGTTGTTACGATATTTTTAATTTTGTTTATTCTAATAGGCATTTCATTATAGCACATCGTGGTTTTAATTTGCATTTCTTAATGGATACCAATGTCAAACATCTTTTCATGTGCTGTATACCTTCTGTATACCTTCTTTGGTTGAAATACATCTTCATGCCTTTGGTCATATTCTAATTTGGTGGTTTGTTTTGTTATTGAGTTTTTATTGTTGAGATTTAGATGCCAGTCTTTTGTCATACATAAGTTTGAAAATACACGTGCACAACCTGCACGTTGTAATTTCAAACTTACATATGAAAAAAGAATGGCATCTAAAAATCAACAATAAAAATTCAATAACAAATCAAACCACCAAATTAGAATATGACCAAAGGCATGAAGAAGCATTTCAACCAAAGAAACCTGCACATTGTGCACATGTACCTTAGAACTTAAAGTATAATAAAAAATAAATTAATAAATAAATACATTAAAAAATAAAACCATATTCTCTTTTACAAGCAACATTCTAGAGTTTTTTGAGAGTAATTAAAATTGAGAAGCTTGATGATACCCAAATCCAAAATGTTTTGAAAAATATAAATGATGTACTTAATATGTGTAATTCCTAATTTCTATTTCTTGTTCTAAAACTGGTTACTAAACAATCATGCAGAAATAAAATATAATTGATGTCTTTAGAAAAAAAGAAAATACATGATCTCCATTTAAAGCTTGCTTTTTTGTCTGCTTAACAGAGTCTTTCACAGAGCAAAAGGTTTTCACTTTGGTGAAGTCCAGTTTATAAGTTTTCTTTCTGTGAGTCATGCTTTTGGTGTCTCTTGAAAGAATATTTTGCCTTATCCTAGATCCTGAAGGTTTTTTTTCTATAGTTTTATATTCTACATTTAAATACATGATCCATTTGGAGTTAATTCATATATAAAGCATGAGACTAAAATTAAAGGATTTTTGCTTATGAACATATAATTATTTCAGCACCATTTGTGAAAGTCAATCTTCATCTACTGTGCAAATCAGTTGAGAATATTTATGTGGTTCTATTTCTGAGCTCTCTGTCTGGTCCATTGATCTACGGGTCTATCCCTCTGCCTTGTCCTTTTTGACTAGGTAAGTCTTGAAATAGAGTAGGCAAATTCCTCTCATTTTTTTTTTCAAGATGGCTTTGGGTATTCTACTTCTTTTGTCTTTTTGTATATTTTTAGGATAATCTTATTTATATCTACAAAAAAATCTTCCTGGGATTTAAAAGGAATCATCTTGAACCTATGTATCAATTTAAGGAAAAATGACATCTTTACTATGTTGAGTCTTCCAATACATAAACATAGTAAGGTTTTTTATTTATTTAGAACTTTGAATTATTTTATCAGTGTTATGTGATTTTCAACATTTAAGTCCTGTACATGTTTTGTTAGATTTATTCTATTGTATTATTTTCTAAGTGATTGTACTTTTTAAAAAATTTTAATGCTTGTATGTTATTTCCAATACAGTTATCCCTCAGTATCCACAAGAGATTGGTTCCAGGACTCCCACAAATACCACAATTTGCACATGCTTAAGTCCTTTATACAAAAGGTCATAGTATTAGATATTATCTCTCCCAGTTAAAATGGCTTATATTCAAAAGACAAGCAATAGTAAATGCTGGTGAGAATGTAGAAAAAACGGAACCCTCTTACACTGTTGATGGGAGTGTAAATCAGTACAACCACTATGAGAACAGTTTGGAAGTTCCTCACAAAACTAAAATAGAACTATCAAATGATTCAGCAATCCTACTGCTAGATATATACCCAAAAGAAAGGAAATCAGTATATTGAAGAAATGTCTGCACTCCCACATATGTTGCAGCACTGTTCACAATAGCCAAGATTTGGAAGCAACGTAAGTGTCCACCAAGAGATGAATGGATAAAGAAAATGTGGTACTTATATATAATGGCGTATACTCAGCCATAAAAATGAATGAGATCCAGTCATTTGCAACAACATGGATAGAACTGGAGATCATTATGTTAAGTGAAATAAGCCAGGTACAGAAAGACAGACATTGAACGTTCTAACTTATTTGTGGGATCTAAAAATTAAAACAATTAAACTCGTGGACATAGAAAGTAGAAGGATGGTTACCAGAGAATGGGAAGGGTAGTGGCGGATCTGGAGGAATGTGGGGATGGTTAATGGGTCCAAAATTACTTAGAAAGAATGAATAAGACCTGCTATGTGATAGCACAACAGGATGAGTGTAGTCAATGATAACTTGATTCTACCTTTTAAAATAACTAAAAGAGTGTAATTGGATTGTAACACAAAGGATAAATGTTTGAAGGACTGGATACCCCATTCTCTATGATGTGACTATTTCACATGGCATGACTATATATCAAAACATCTCATGTATCTAACAAATATCTACACCTACTGTGTACCCACAAAAATTAAAAATTAAAAAAGTTAAAATTAAAAAGGGCATAGTATTTGCATATAACCTACACATATTCTCCTGTACTCTGTAAATCATTTCTACATTATTTATAATACTTAACAGAAAGTAAATTTTATATAGTTTTTATATTGTTTTTAATTTTTAATATTTTATATTTTATTGTTCTTTTGATTAGTTTTTATTTCAAATATTTTTGATCTGTGATTGATTGCATCTGCAGATGTGGAACCCACAGATACCAAGTGCCAACTATATCTATTACACACACCCACATACACACACACACACACACACACAACACACACATGAACTTACTTATTTCAGGAGGGGTTTTTTTGCTTATTATTTGAAAGTTTCAGGAATTTTCACACAATCATGTCATCTGCAGCTAGGGTCTGTTTCTTTCTTTCTAATTTATGTTATTTTCCTTGCCTTCCTATACTGGCTAGAATTTCTAGCAATATTGGAATAAGAGTGACAAAAGTGGGCATCTTTGCCATAGACCCAATATTTACAGAAAGCATTCAGTTTTTCATTTTTGGGAGTAATTTGGCATTCTTTTCTTTCTGCTGATGATTTTATCAAGTTAAACATTCTCCTATTCCTATTTTTCAGATAGTGTTCTTTGTAAATTCATGAATGGGTGCTGAATTTTGTCAAATGATTTTCCTGAATTGATTGATACAATCGTTTGATTTTTTTTCTTTAGCTTGTCAATGTGGTAGATTACATTGGTTTTCAAACATACAAACAGCCTTGCATTCCTGAAATAAACTTCACTCAGTCGTGGTGTGTAATTGTTTTTATACATCAATGAATACTATTTGCTAATATTTTCTTAAAGATTTTTGTTTCTACATTTATGTGTCTATAGTTTTCTTGTTTGTACTTTGTCTGGTTTTGATATCAGGGTAATATAGTTTCACGAAATAAATTGTAGTATTTCCTTCTCTTCTGTTTTCTGAAAGATGTTGTGTAGAATTGGTATTGACTGTTTTTTGGCCAAATTCTACAGTGAAACAATCTGGACCTGGAGATTGCATTTTGAGAATTTTAATATAGGAATTCAATTTAGTTAATAATTGTGAATATATTCAAACAATTTATTTCACATTGAGTTATGTTAGTGTTTTTCAAGAATTTATGAATTTTTATTTGTGAATATTTAAGTTGTCAAATTTGTATGTGCAGAGTTGATTACAATATTTCTTTATTATCCCTTTGATCTCTGCATGGTTTATAGTGATTTCCCATTTTATTCCTGATAATGAAAATTTATGTATTTTCTCTTTTTGGTCATTATCAGACTTGCTAAGATGTGTCAGTTTTATTCATCTTTTCAAACAACCAGTTCTTGGTTATATTAATTTTCTGTATTATTTTTGTTTTCAATCTCACTGCCTTTCTTTCTTTCTCTTTCTTTCTTTCTTTCTTTCTTTCTTTCTTTCTTTTTCTTTCTTTCTTTCTTTCTTTCTTTCTTTCTTTCTTTCTTTCTTTCTTTCTTTCTTCCTTTTCTTCTTTCTTTCTTCTTTTCTTTCTGTCTTTCTTTCTCTCTCTCTCTCTCCTTCTTTCTTTCTTTTTCTTTTCTTTTCTTTTTTTTTTTTGACAGAGTCTCCCTCTGTCTCCCAGGCTGGAGTGCAGTGGCGCTATCTTGGCTCACTGCAAACTCCTCCTCCCAGGTTCAAGCAATTCTCCTGCCTCAGCCTCCTGAGCAGTAGCTGGGACTACAGGCACACAGCACCATGCCTGGCTAATTTTTGTATTTTTAGTAGAGACAAGGTTTCATCATGTTGGCCAGGATGGTCTTGATCTCCTGAGCTCGTGATCCACCGGCCTCAGCCTCCCAAAGTGCTGGGATTATTATTTCCTTTCTTTTAGTTGAATTGGGTTTATTTTAAGCTTCTCTTTCTAGACTCTTGAGGTAGGAGCTTAGATAATTGAATTGAGAATTTTCTAATATATACATGTAATGCTGTAAATTTTCCCTTTGGCACTTCTTCAGCTGTGTCCCACAATTTTGGATATATTTTTATTCAGTTCAATATATTATCCAATTTTGTTTGAGACTTTCTCTTTGACCCAGGGATTATTTAGAATGTGTTTAGATTCACAGTATAATAGTTTTATTTTGCTGCTGTAACAAACCATCACAAATTTCACTGCTTATAACAACAGAAATTTATTTTTTCTCAGTTCTGGAGGCCAGGAGTTTAAGCTGAGTGTTATCTGGCTAAAATCAAGATATCATCAGGGCTGCTTCCTTCTGACAGCTCCAGAGAGAATACATTCCTTGTCTCTGTCAGCTTCAGGTGACTGCTCATATTCCTTGGCTTGTGGCTGCACCCTTCCAGTCTCTGTGCCTATCATCACATGGCTTTCTCCATTTCTGTGGTCAAAAGTCTCTCTCGTTCCATCTTATAAGAACACCTGTAATTATATTTATGGCCCTTCTGGATAAGCCAGAATAATATTCTCATTCCAAAGTCTTTAAACTAGTCACATTTGTATGCTACATTTTCACATAAGGTAACAGCCACACTGAGTGTTTGGAGATTTTCCTCTTACCTTTATGGTATCTTCTTGTTGAATTCCATTGTGGTTGGAGGATACTCTCAGTATAATTTCAACTCTTTTAAATTTTTGAAAAGTTTGTTTTATGGCTCCATATATGATATACCTTGGTATATGTTCTGTGGGCACTTGAAAATAATGAGTATTCTGCTGTCGTTAGATGAGGTGTTCCATGTATATATAACATATATATGTATATATGTACATACATATACATAGTATAGTTATGTGAACAGTATTATATATAGTTCATCTCTGTCGATAATTTTTATTGATCTGATGTCTACATTATCTGATATTAACATAGCCATTCTTGTATTCTTTTGATTAATATTTGCATGATACACTTTTTTGTATCCTTTACCTTTCAAGCAACCTATATTACTATATTTGAAGTGAGTTTCACTTAGTGAGGCTACTCAGGTAAGGTTTTTAAAATCAACTCTGCCAATTTCTTTCTTGCTTTGTTAGGGCTTAAATCTGGCATTTTACGTTTTGCTTTTTGTTTGCTCTCTATTCTTTGTTGTTGTTGTTTGTTTCTCTTTTTATTTTTCCTGCCTTCCTGTTGGTGACTTCAACACTTTTTATAATAAAACCTTGATGTATCCATAGTGTAACTGAGAGTATCTCTTTGTATAGCTTCCTAAAATTGCCAATGTGTATTTCAAATGTATACATACCATTAGCCATTAATTGTGTTTACAGGGTTATACAACCTCACCACCATTTGCAAACATTTTCATCATCCTAACAAGAAACACTGTACCCATAAATCAATAACTTTGCATTCTCTCCTTTTCTCAGCCTGTAATAATCTCTAGCTTTATGTCTCTTTTGATTTGTCTATTATAGATATTTCATATAAGTAGAATCATACAATATTTGTCTTTTCTGTGTCTGGTTTATATTATGAAGCATAATGTTTTTAAGGTTAATTCTTGTTATGGCATATATCAGAACTTTGTCTTTCTTATGCCTGAGTAATACCTCATTGTATACATTTTTGTTTATCTATTAATCCATTTATAAGTTGTTTCTACTTTTTAGTGACTGGGAATAATGCAGCTATAAACATTCACATATGAAAGTTTTAGCCAGAGCAATCAAGCAAGAGAAAGAAATAAAAGTCTTCCAGATAGGAAAAGAAGTCAAACTATCTCTCTTCACTGATCATGTGATTCTATGCCTATAAAACCCCCAAAACTCTGCAATAAAACTCCTAAAACTGATAAATAACTTCAGTAAAGGTTCAGATACAAAACGAAAGTACAGAAATCAATGACATTTCTACACAGCAATAGCATTCAAGCTGATAACCAAATCAAAAATGCAATCACATTTACAATAACCACAAAAGACAGTAAAATACCTAGGAATACATCTAGCCAAGAAGGTGAAAGATGTCTATGAGGAGAACTACGAAACACTGCTGAAAGAAACCACAGATGACACAAACAAACACAAAAGCATTCCATGCTTACAGATTGGGAGAATCAACATAATTAAATGGTCCATACTTTCCAAAGCAATCTACCAATTCAACACTATTTCTATCAAACTGCTAACTTCATTTTTCACAGAATTATAAAAAACTGTTTGAAAATCATACAAAACTAATAAAGAGCCTGAATAGCCAAAGTAATCCTCAGGAAAATAAAAAAGAAAACCAAAACCAGAGTCATCACATTAGCTAAATTTAAACTACACTATAAGGCTACAGTAACCATAACAGCATGGTACTAGTACAAAAAAACAGACACATAGGCCAATGAAGCTAAACAGAGAACCTAGAAACAAAACTGCACACCAACAGCAATCTGATCTTCAACAAAGTTTACAAAAATAACCAACAGAAATATGACATCCCATTCAATGAATGGTGCTGGGATAGCTCACTGACTGTATGCAGAAGAATAATGAACAATAGGTCTAATTTTCTATATGAACCCCTTCTGTTCACCACACACAAAAATTAACTGAAGATGAATTAAGGGTTTAAGTGTAAGACCTCAAACTATAGGAATTCTACAAGAAAATCTAGAAGACACCATTCTGGACATCGGCCTTGGGAAACAATTTATGACTATGTCCTTGAAAGTAATTGCAACAAAAACAAATATTGACAAGTGAGACCTAATTAAACTAAGAAGTTCCTACACATCAAAAGTAACTATCAATAGAGTAACAACCTACAGGTCTTCCCGCACATCAACCTGCTCCCTTGCACCAGGCTCAACAAGCAGAGAGGAGGCAGGACTCAGAACCGCCACTGCAAATGGTGCCTCCATTCATGGTTCCCAGCTTCCAGGTGGTGGGAGGTGGCGCCCAGGGTCCTCCCGGGCCAGACAAGGAACCAAGTGCCCTAAAGATCAAGATCTCCCAGATCAAGGGCAACAACTAAAGAGAAGACAGGGAAAGTGAGGGCAGCAAGGTCATGGGAGGTGAAGGGGAAGCCATCCCAGCAGAAGGAGCTGCCGCTCGCTTCCCAGTGTGGCCTTCAGGGCTCCCAGCCACAAGACAGGGTCCACACTCCCGATTTCCTCTGGCTGTGAGCCCTCTACGTGGAGGGAAAACTTCGGGAGAGCAGAAGTGTTTCAAAAGCTTCTCCCTGATGTCTGTGGAGCTGCAGATGCTGATCAGCTCAAGTGACAAACTTCACACTTTCCACAGCATTCCATGGGTGGTTTACAAAGAAGATGGTGAATCTCCTGGGCTCTGTGGCTTCCTGGATGTCATCGTCCACTCAGTCACTGGATTTAAACAGAGTTCAAGTCTGCACTGAACCCTGGAGGTGGATCCTTTGGGTATTTTGTGAACAGAGCAAAGATGTGCAACTTCAGGGACACAGTTCAGTTGCTCTGGAAGAGGAGTTTGAGATGGAGCTGGAGGCTCCCACATCCCGAGGATGCTGTGTCAGCACAAGGGTTACAACAAAATAAAGAGCAACAGAAGGGTGGTGAGAACACAGGCTTCTGGGGAAGGGCCAGGTCCAGCTGACCCCTAGGCACTGCAGGACAAAGACTGGCAGGCACCGTTATTGCCATGAACAAAATTGAAGTGAAACTCTCAGTCAAGCTCACCAGCAGGGAGTTCATCTTGAAGACAGCAACTGCCCAAAAACAGATAGGGGTGTTCAGAGTCACGACTGCTGTCGTCACTGAGAGAGAGGTCCGAGGTGCCTTACGTTGTGCACCTGTGTGTGGAGGAGATGGAGTGCCATGACAAGGGGGAGGTAGCGTGTCCAGAGTG
Organism: Macaca fascicularis; assembly: GCF_037993035.2. Classification (NCBI taxonomy): domain Eukaryota; kingdom Metazoa; phylum Chordata; class Mammalia; order Primates; family Cercopithecidae; genus Macaca; species Macaca fascicularis. The sequence goes on along the minus strand of NC_088393.1, from coordinate 35,351,285 downwards.
GCTGTGGACATCCAGGCACTGAAGGCAGTGTTCAATATCAACAGCAGGGATGTGTCATGTCAGTGGTGGTATCACCAGCACACTAAAGCTCTACTTCCGTGAGTGGCCCAAGCCCCTCTTCACTGACAAGTTCACCTCACCTTAACCGAGGGCATTGCTCTTTCAGACAGACCACCTTGCAAAGGAGAGCTGCATACTTAACCTGCTGCTGTCTCTCCTGGAGGCCAACCTGGTGACTTTCCTCTTCTCTCTGGACCACCTGAGAAGGGCAGCAGAGAAGGAGATGATGACAAGATGCGTCTGCACAACCTCGCCGTGGTTTTGGCCCCGTGATGCTCTGGTCTTTCTAGTTTTCATTGCTTTGTCTCCAACTCAAGCATAGGTTTTTTTGTTGTTGTTTTTTCACTTGTTCTTGAGAGGAAGCCATTAGCTTTCTTTGGATGCTTTGTCATTTATCTCATGTGACTACACCAGTTAATCAAAGCATCACTCTCAGCTCTCCTTCCACAAAAACAACACCCACTTCATGCTCATTGTCTAAAGTGGGGGCATCATTTGTAACTACAGATGCTAATTGTGGGAATCCCAGGTTTATTATGTGGGGGAGACTGAGACTTCCCTCAGCTGTCCCCTGAGGAGGGTTCATAGGTGAGTGAGAAAGGGACAGGGCAGTGATGTGGACATCTCCCCACATCGCCCAAGGGGCATTGCTTCCTAGTGAGGAAACTCTTGCTGAAGTTTTCTGGCAGGGAAATAATACAATCTCCAGATCATTTATCAATTTTTTTGAATAAATATTTTGCCATTGTTAGATGAGTATATAAAAAATAAACCATATGGATTTATCTCTCAGTGTACCATTTAACTCTATCCCAAAAGAGATCTATTACCTTCTCTTTTGTTCAATGAATGCAATTCATAAATAGGCAAAACTGTTGCTGTTACTCATGATTTGAGGGCATTAGGAATACAACTCTAGGGAAAAAATACTGCTATTGGAAACCAAAAAGAGTGTCTGGGACAGGTGTCAATCTATTTAGAGGATTTTTTTCACCAAGGTTGAGAATGCTCCCAGGAGAAAGAGACACAAGCCACAGTGGAATGTGCGTCCTGCACTTTTTCCAAAGAGTTTTGAGGGTTTCAATATTGATAGGGGAAAAAGCAGGCCAGAGGGAAAAGAGAAAAGATTAAAAAAAAAAAAAGGGGGAGAGTAGAAAAAATGAGACAAGTGGTCTCATTGTTTTGAGGCTTTCATTAGTACTCCCTGAAGCCACAGGTTTCCCAGGAATAGGAGTGGGTAGAGAAACAGCCGATTATGTACTCACCTGGCACTGGTAACACTGCAACTTACGTGAGATAAAGCGAACATAGAGCAGAGGAAGCATCAACATGCATTCGCCCTGGGGTGGTGGTGGGAATATTTCTAGTCTCCTTTTGTCCTGTATCCCTGAAGATAAGTTGCTAATTTACATGGCCAGGGTGAGGGAGGTAACCCAGAAAGATACGTTTAGCAACAAAAGGAAAGATGGTTTTGGGGTGTGATACAGTTTCCAAGTTTAACTTTCCCTTTTGGCATAGTGAGACCGGGGTCCCAAGATTTTATTTTCCTTTTACACTATTGACTACTAACAGTCTTTGTTGTTAAATTACATCTGTTTTAAAATTTTATTAAAATATTTATATCATAAAATATAAATCTTTCACTTATCAGATTAATAGAAATAATATTTAAAAAACATTTTCTTGAAAAATGTTGTTTGACAAAGTTTCAATCTGAATAAAAGATTAGTCTATTAAATACAGTATTTTTTGCTTGCTGGTGAAAGAGAATCTAAACCTTCTGTGAAGATTAAGAAAGCCTCACATTTCTTGGTGCACACCAGGAAGCCCCGTGTTCCTTGGATATGGAGGAGTTGAACACGAAGGAGCTGGCTGTGGTATCAACAAGTGAAGGTGGAGGAACTCCAGGCCAGGAGGGGCTCCTGGATCCACGGGCCTCAGATGAACTCGAGGTGGGGAAGGAAACCTGGTGGCTTTGGAGGCCTGAGTAGAGAGGAGGGAATGGCGCTCCTTTAAGACCCAGGCCCACTCCCAGGGAAGGGAGCAGCAGGGCCACACTCTTGGCCACCTGGAAGACTTGGAAGAACTCCTTGCTGTGGGCTAATTCCCATGACCTTGTCTAGGGATTCCAGCATTTTCAGTAACTCCTCCATTGTCTTTGATGGTTGGAGCTTTTGGAACTCTTCTCTCTCACTTCTCGAACCAAAGACGTTAATTCCTTCATTGATACCAAGTTGGCACTCTTCACCTTTTTGTAAGCATCTGCAAGGCTGGAAATATTTAAAGACTCCTTCTTTAGCTAGGCATTCTCTAACGCTGCCTCCATCTCTGCATACTCTTTTTCAAAACATCAAGCTTGTAAATGAGTTGATTTTTTTCTTACATTCTGCAGCCAGTGTTTTGTGAGTCACTTTTCATGTCTTACATAAAGTCAACTTCTAACAGATTCAACAAGTCGCAATAAAAATGAAAGACCTACCAAGAAGCTAATGAGGCCAACCAGTGTCTCCCCTGATGACTTTGGAAAGTGAGTTGTGGACTCAAGCCATTGGGCAGCAGTTTAAAGATCACCTCACACATTTCCTAAATATCAGCCCAAAACCAGGCCCCACAGAAAATCCCAGCCCCTCCATCCCTGCAACAATGGATTCTGCCACCACAACAAACCCCAGGGAACACTTCAGCATTCCACCTGGAATCAACCGGGAACAGGCAGCCTAGATTAGTCAGTTTAATGGTCAATGCCAAGGAGGATTAGTAAATAAACATGTTTGTTTCCATTACTGTCTAGTAATCAGTCTTTTTTATCTGTTTCTTATTGTATGTGTATCAACAGATAATTAAAATATAGTGAAATGTGTCAATCTTAAGTGTATAGCTTGAAAAACCCTTTAAAATGTTATACCCCCACTGTGTCCTACAACCTTATCAAGGTATGAGTCCTGTGTATCAACACAGAAATCCCCCCAGTTCCTTTCCAATCAGTGTCCACTCACTCTGACTCATGCATCCTTGGAGAAGGTTGCTCTGAATACATCCCAGCTGAGCCTGAGCATCAGGGTCATGGAATCAATTACAATGTGCTTTCTGATCTCTGCCTCTCTTGCTCAAAATATTTTTGAAATTTATCTATTCCTGTGTAGACAAGCAGTTCACTTTGTTTGTTTCAGTAATATGACATTTTATATTACTGAAACGAATATTACACAAAATATTTCATGGACTTTTTTTCATATGTGGGGTATTATGAATAAAGATATTATAGATATACATATGTCCTTTTGATCAATATGAGCTTTTATTTTCTCTGGGAGTAGAAAATCTGGGTTGATGTATGCTAATATTTTATGAAACAACTTTATTGAGCTATCACTTACATGTCCTAAAATTCACGCAGCTCAATTAATTTAAAATAAAATCTGCAGAACTGCGCAAGCATCACAATTCCATTTTAGAACACTCCCATCACCTAAATAGGTCCCTCTGACTTTTCTCTACTGGCTATATTTGACACAGTCCATCCCTCTCTCCCTGAAATGCCTCCACTACTTAGCTTCCAGTTCAATGGGCTATTTTCTTTCCAATCTCACTGGCCATTCTTTCTGTTTCTCTGTTGTTGGATTCTATTTTTCTCTCAAACCTGTTACCATTAGCTTTGACTCATGAATGAGTTCTTGGGTCACTTTTGTTCTCAGAAACCCATCCCCTTGCTGGTTTCATCTAGCCCCTTGACTTTACATGCCACACATACTGACATGATCTCTGGATTTATCTATTCCACACCCTTCCATTTAGTCTAGATTCATAGCCCCACAGCCGCCGCCACAACATGTCCATGTTGACATCTAACATACCAAGCCAAAGCTCTAGACCACTCCCCTGAGCCCACCCTCCTTTGTCCTCCTTTTCCATGAGAGCAACTCCATCCCCACAGGTGTTCAGGTTCCAGCTCTGTTGTTTTTCTTGATTTCTGTCTTCTCTCTATCTCATCTCCACTCCATCGGCAGAGCCCCTATCCATAGCTTCACAGCATGTCCACACCTGACTGCTTCTGTCCCTCCACCTATTCTACCTGGCTAGAGCCTGATCTCCTCTGAACAGGATGACTGTGCAGCCTGCTAACCATGCACTGCCTTCTGCCCTCACCCCTGCAGTCTGGGGTTCTGCCTATAAGGAGCTTGGAAGTTGCCACTCCATGTGATATGGTTTGTCTGTGTCCCCACCCAAATATCATCTTGAACTGTAGCTCTCATAACCCCCACATGTCTTGGGAGGGACCTGGTGGGAGGTAATTGAATCATGGGGGCAAGTTTTTCCTGTGCTGTTCTCATGATAGTGAATAAGTCTCACTATCACTTTTCTATCTATATGATCACGTCATTTGCAAATAGGGAGAGTTCCCCTGCACAGGCTCTCTCTTGCCTGCCATCATCTAAGACATGACTTTGCTCCTCCTTGGCTTTCCACTATGACTGTGAGGTCTCCGTAGTCATATAGAACTGTGAGTCCATTAAACCTCTTTTTCTTCACAAATTACCCAGTCTCAGGTACTTCATAGTTGTATGAAAATGGACTGATACACCATGTTAACAGAAAGAACAATGCTGAACAATCAACTATTCATGTTAGGTTCATAAAATAATTAAATTCATGGGGTGACTGCTGCTCTTAAAATTGCAGAGACAGGCAAATGAACGCAGGGTGTCAAGACACACAAGAGCAGAAAGCTCTGTGGGAACCAGGATGGAGGATGGGGCAGATGAGCTTCAGCTGCAATGGAGCTGCTGGGGCTGGCTGTGGACTGACCTGAGAACTAAAAACACCAGGGGCACTCCGCCATGGGGTAGTGAGACCCTTTCATGGTTTTGACCTCCAGTAGCTCAACCAGGTTCTCACAGTAAATACTGCAATACTGCGGGGAAATACTCTCATGTTACCAGAATGCTCTGCTTAACAAAGTCTGCCCTTGGGCAAAACTACTTAACCAGAACCTAACTTTGCTAAGATTTTATCAGAGCCTCGCTGACCTAGGTAGGGAAAGTGAAACCAAATCTCAGCTAGCTCCAGCCCTCTGTGTTGGGGGAGAGAAATGCCCAACTCCAGTGCACCTTTGCCATCCTTTGCAATCTCATGAGAGAAGCCTGAGAAACCCATGTGAAGTTCAAAGTCCAGAGACACAGGCTCAATAAAGACTGAGATCTAATTGGAGAAATGCAAAATGCCTTCTATTCACATGCCACCCTCACTAAGTGTCCATGCATCAGTGGACGAGTAGATAAAGAAAATGTACTGTATATACTCAATTGGATATTAATCAGGCTTAAAAAGAAGAAAGCTCTATCATTTGTAACAACATGAATGAACCTGGAGGGCATGCTAAACTAAACAAGCCAGACACAGAAAGATAAATTCTGCATAATCTCAGGATATATGGAATCTAAAGAAGTTGAACTTATAGAAACCAAGACCGGAATGACGGTTGCCGAAGACTGAGAGGTGAGGAAAATAGAGAGATGTTGGTAAAAGGGTTCCAAGTTTCAGTTATGTAAGATGAGTAAGTTCTGGAGATCAAAGGTACAGCATGGTGACTAGTTAATATTACTGTACTAAATATGTAAAATTTGCTGTGAGAATAAATCATAAATGTTTTTACCATACCTCAAAAAGAATGGTAACTATGTGAGGTAAAGAACATGTTACTCAGCTTGATGGGGGAAATCATTTCACAAGCATATCAAAACATAACTTTGTATACTGTAAATGTATAAATTTATTTGTTAATTTTACCTCAATAAAGATGTAAAAATAATCAAATAATATTTTCAGAATCAAACAAAAGCCTCCCAACAAAGAAAAGCCCAGAATGCGGTGGCTTTATGAGTGAATTTTACCAGACATTCAAAGAATAACAATCCTTATCAAATGCTTCCAAGATACATAAGTAGAGGGAACACTTCCAAATGCATTTAATGCAGCTGGCATCACACTGATACTAAAGCCAGAAAAAGAACAAGAAAATAAAGCCACAGGCGAGTATCACTGATGAACATAGATGCACATATCCCCAGTGAGACACGACCAGATCTAATTCAAAAGCACATTACAAGGATCATACAGCATGACCAAGTGAAATATATCTCTGGAATATGGGAATAGTTCAGCTGATGTGAATCAATTAATGTGGTGCACACACAAACAAAATGAAAGAAAAAATGTGTGATCATCTCAACAGATGGGGAAAAAACATTTGACAAAGTTCAACTTCTATTCTTGATTAAAAAAAAAAAAACTCTCAATAAGATAGGTATAGGAGGAACTTAACCTCTACACAATAGAGGCCGTAGGTGATAAACTCACAGCTAACATAACTATTGGTGCAAAGCTGAAGGCCTTTCCTCTAAAATCCCATACAAAGCAAGGATATCCACCCTCATTGCTTCTATTTAGGATGGTACTGGAACTTCTATCCAGAGCAATCAGAGAAGAAAAAGAAACAAAATGCATCTAAATCCAAAAGGAAGAAGTAAAACTTTCCTTGTTTGCAGATGACATAATCATATAGATAGAAAATTCTAAAGACTTCACAATGGCTACAAAAACCTATTCGAACTGGTAAAGCAATTATACCTCATTAAAGATGGGGGGAAAGTACTCCAACAAAACAAAGGAAAAATAAGAATAAAATACTTCTTTATGACACCCTTCAAGGATACATTTACAAATCCAAAGTTATTACTTCTAACTTCATGCATTGTAACTAAATTCCTTTGTTATTGCTGCATAAGAATTTTATTTATACTCTTTCTAATGGTATTATTTTAAAATTTAAATAAAGACATTTAAATTAGTATTTTAGGAAACAAACAAACCAAATTAATTACATTCATTTAGCAACTTATTTAACATTTTTTAGCTCTGTCATTTAGCAGTGTGACTTTAGGCAAATAAGCCAAAATCTTAATCTTTTTACCTGTAAAATACAAAAAAAGTGTCAATTCTTTAAAGTTGTTTGCATTATTTCAGGCTATATAAATATATATGATGATTGAATATCTTGGTAAATGGTAAAAACAAAGGAACTTTACAATTTCTATTTATATGTAAACTAGTATCACTTGTTATTATTTTTGAAAAGGAAATCACATTATTGAAACCAAAAGGAAATCTCTCACTTTTGCAAATGTAAATGCCATGGCCAAGCTTTGGGGAACATGAGTGAGGTTTGGTTCCCTCAGCTGCACAGTGAATATACTTGAGCATCCTGCAGGGGAAGCTCTGCTGTCAATACTTCTTATGACTGAAATGAGACCTGGATATAAAAAAGGTCATCATCCTACTGGAACTTGGGCCCAATCCAAGTACCTTTTGATTTGCAATCGAAATCTCTTACAACTGAGCTACCTCAGGTGCTCTTGTAAGATGAGGACATATATAAACAATTCTTCAATTTTGCAACTCAAAATTAGTATATGGTTACTGTGCATATCTTGTAAAACTCAGAAAGGGAAACTTTCCAGCCTTGTAAGCCTTAATATTCCAATCAGGAGTCATTCATGATGTCCACATCAGGAACACCTTGTTCTCACATCACTTTCTTTTTTCTCTTTCTTTTTTTGAGACAGAATCTTGCTCTGTGGCCCAGGCTAGGGTGCAGTGGTGCCATCTCGGCTCACTACAACCTCCACCTCCTGGGTTCAAGCAGTTCTGTGCCTCAGCCTCCAGAGTAGCTGGGATGCCTGCCACCACGCACAGCTAATTTTTTTAATTTTTTTTTTTTTTGTATTTTTTTGTAGAGATGGGTTTTCACCATCTTGGCCAGGTTGATCTTGAACTCCTGACCTTGTGATCTACCCACGTCGGCATCCCAAAGTGCTGGGATTACAGTCATGAGCCACCGTGCCCAGCCACTTTCATATCCAGAATGGCACTCATGCCAACTCTCTCCTGCCTTTCCCTTGATAAGAGGGCATAGTCCCAGGTACATTGCACATGTTGGTTGGAGAACAAACTAGGAAAGACAGTTTTCAGGGCAATCAGACTGTGTACATTAAATGCAAATTTTGTTTATTTTTATTTTTTTGTTGTTTTTTTTTTTTAATTAATGACACTTAAAGATGACAAGGAAGCCTACTCCAGAAGAGACTACTTCAATGTGGTTTTGCAGTAGGGGAGAGAGATCAAGCTCAACCCTGAATACAGTGAGACAAGTGGAGATTTATATCCAAGGAGCAGAACTGGGATCAGTGGATGGTAAATTCCTAAGAACACAGCAAGGCTGAAACTCACCAGGATTCTTGCTGAAGGCAGGCCGTGATGATAACATGTTGAGGGTGAGCAATTTGGCATTTGGTCAGATATGGACAGTGATCAGATACCAAAGGTGAAGGATGTTTGCTAAATGGATTCAGCCGGGTTCTTTCTAAAACTGAACTAAATGGGCCAAGGGCAGAGCCCAATGCTGTGGCCTAGTCAAAAAGAGGACTTAGAGGAGGCTGACTCTACCTTGGTCAACAAGGTAGTCCTTGTTACCCCTGGCCCCCTTATTCAAAGAACAAAGAGACATTGTTCTTTCCTTTGAACAATGTAAGTTTATTTCCCATTTGGAGGAGGATATTTGCTGGATGATACAAACAATTAGGCACATAATGATAAAAATCTCTATGAGTAAAAAGGAAGATGAGAGTAACTACTACTTCAGAGTCCAGAGGGCAGTCAGCCCAGATTTCTAAATGCTGGGCTTGAAGCACCTTTACATGCTGGTGTGAGGAAAAGCGAGGTCATCCAATGGCTCTTTCCATTTGAGTCTTGAGTATCTTTGGCGACAGTGTGCTGGGGAGCTTTCTGAGTGGCCTACACAGCAGCAGGCATGAAGGTTGTCCACACATGAGTTGTTGTGTGATTTTCTTGAAACTCACATCAGATCATGCAGTTTCAGGTTGCAGGGCTTGGGGAAGAGGGCAGTTCTAGTTCTAGGAGAAAAGTTGCAAACATCAGTTTGGAAAGTTTCGAAGGAAATATGAAGTTTCTCTCTATAGTCACTGCCTCCCAGTTAATGGATAAAAAGCAACCAAAGTGAATTTACTCTTGTTTACAACATAAGTAATCTTATTAGATTTGAACCGATTATTTATATGAGTGCAACAAGAAGAGCTGTCCTCATAGACTCTTGGCTGCTTTTCTGTAACTTGTAATACAGAATCTCCAATTAGACTTTAAAAGACTCTTGAGTCTAGAAACCCAAGCCTAGGAAGATAAGCTAAGCCATCACCTCCAATACCAATAGATGTGAATGAATTCTTCTCTTTCCAGGTCCCCAAATTATCCTGTTTCCTGGGGATTCCATGAAGTGACTTTTCTTAGTAACCTCTATGCCTGGAAACCCTGTAAGCCAGGTGCCAGACTGGTTTCCTCAAGAAGTCTTTGAGGCATTGGCTCCATAAAGTCTATCTTATTTCCTTAAAATTGTCTGGTCATGTCTGATTTTATGCATTATTCTCAAATATGACATTCCAGTCAAAGCCTTGGTACTATAACCAATGTTTCTAGTTATGTTCTGTTGTGAAGAGAACAGATTCTTTTTGAACTTATGCAAATAATTTTACTGCCATCAAGATGCTTTCTAAATTCTAAAGGAATTAGGCAGGGAGAAGACATAATGTTTTATTTCTGTTTACAAAATTTAGTCTATGAGTTTTAGACAGCTGAACAGAAAAGAGAAAGGAGTTCCGTACATCCAGAAAATTACTACATTAAAGAGCCAGCAATGTTTCTTTGTTTATGAGGTTTTTTGTGTTTTCAGTTATTTTTATTCCTTAGGAGAGATGTGCAGATGTGTTTATTTAGGGATGAGAAAGGTATTCTAGAATACTTTTCTTGGACGAGATTTTGAGTACATTGGAGAGGCTATGGGCTATATTTTCCATTCTTTATTTTCAATCTTTGTGTATCTTTATAGGTGAAGTGTGTTTCTTGTATGCAATAGTTTCTTGTAGAGTCTTGTTTTTTCATCCATTCAGTCACTCTACGTCTTTTAATTAGAGAGTTTAGTCCATTTACATTGAATGTTACTATTGATAAGCGAGGACCTACTCCTACCATTTTGTAATTTGTTTTTTGTTTGTTATGTGGTGTTTTCTTCCTTCTTTCCTGTCTTTCTTCCTTCTTTCCTTTAACCCAAGGTGATTTTCTCTGGTGGCATGATTTAATTTCTTGCTTTTTATATTTTGTGTATTTGTTGTGTATTTTTACATTTGATGTTACCACGAGGCTTGCAAATACTATCTTATAATCCATTATTTTAAACTGTTGAAAACTTAGCACTGATTGCATAAACAAATAAACAAGCAAAAAGAGAACTAATAAAAACTCCACATTTTATCTGCCTGTTTTTTAACTTTCTATTGTTTCTCTTTGCCTTATTGTATTGCTTATGTCTTGAAAAGTTGCAGTTATTATTCATTCGTTGTTAGTCTTTCTACTTAAGAGTGTTTTACACGTCACAATTACAGTCTTATAATATTCTGTGTTTTTCTTTGTGCTATTACCAGTGAGTTTTGTACTTTCAGAAAATTCCTTACTGCTCATTGACGCCCCTTTCTCTCAGATTGAAGAACTCCCTTTAGCATTTCTTTATTATTATTATCATACTTTCAGTTCTGCGGTACAAGTGCAGAATGTACAGTTTTGTTACATAGGTGTACACGTGCCATGGTGGTTTGCTGCACCCATCAACCCGTCACCTATATTAGGTATTTCTCCTAATGTTATTCCTCCCCTACTCCTTGACCCCCCTACAGGACCCCGGGTGTGATGTTCACCTCCTTGTGTTCATGTGTTCTCATTGTTCAACTCTCATTTATGAGTGAGAACATGCAGTGTTTGGTATTCTGTTCTTCTGATAGTTTGCTGACAATGATGGTTTCCATTTTCATCCATGTCCTTGCAAAGGATATGAACTCATCCTTTTTTATGGCTGCAAAGTATTCCATGGTGTATATGTGCCACATTTTCTTTATCCAGTCTATCATTGATGGACATTTGGGTTGGTTCCAAGTCTTTGTTATTGTGAATAGTGCCGCAATAAACATACGTGTGCGTGTGTCTTTATAGTAGAGTGATTTATAATCTTTTGGATATATACCCAGTAATGAGATTGCTGGGTCAAATGGTATTTCCAGTTCTAGATCCTTGAGGAATTGCCACACTGTATTTCACAATGGTTGAACTAATTGACACTCCCACTAACAGTGTAAAAGCATTCCTATTTCTCCACATCCTCTCCAGCATCTGTTGTTTCCTGACTTTTTAATGATTGCCAATTTAACTGGTGTAAGATGGTATCTCATTGTGGTTTTGATTTGCATTTCTCTGATGAGCAGTGATGATGAGCATTTTTTATATGTCTGTTGGCTGCATAAATGTCTTCTTTTGAGAAGTGTCTGTTCGTATCCTTTGCCCACTTTTTGATGGGGTTGTTTGTTTTTTTCTTGTAAATTTGTTTAAGTTCTTTGTAGATTCTGGATATTAGCCCCTTGTCAGATTAATAGATTAGAAAAACTTTCTCCCATTCTGTAGGTTGTCTGTTCACTCTGATGATAGTTTCTTTTACTGTGCAGAAGCTCTTTAGTTTAATTAGATCCAATTTGTCAATTTTGGCTTTTGTCGCCATTGCTTTTGGTGTCTTAGACATGAAGTCCTTGCCCATGCCTGTGTCCTGAATGGTATTGCCTAGGTTTTCTTCTAGGATTTTTACAGTCCTAGGTCTTACATTTCAGTCTTTGATCCATCTTGAGTTGATTTTTGTATAAGGTGTAAGGAAGGGATCCAGTTTCAATTTTCTGCATATAGCTAGCCAGTTTTACCAACACCATCTATTAAATAAGGAATCTTTTTCCCTTTTCTTGTTTGTGTTAGGTTTGTCAAAGATCAGATGGTTGTAGATGCATGGTGTTATTTCCGGGGCCTCTGTTCTGTTCCATGGGTCTATACATCTGTTTTGGTACCAGTACCATGCTGTTTTGGTTACTGTAGCCTTGTAATGTAGCTTGAAGTCAGGTTGCATGATGCCTCCAGCTTTGTCATTCTTGCCCACGGTTGTCTTGGCTATGTGGAATCTTTTTTGATTCCATATGAAGTTTAAAGTAGTTTTTTCCAATTCTGTGGAGAAAGTCAGTGGCAGCTTGATGAGGACAACATTGAATCTATAAATTACTTTGGATAGTATGGCCATTTTCACAATATTGATTCTTTCTATCCATGAGCATGGAATGTTTTTCCATTTGTTTGTGTCCTCTCATATTTCCTTGAGCAGTGGTTTGTAGTTCTCCTTGAAGAGGTCCTTCACATCCCTTGTAAGTTGTATTCCTAGGTATTTTATTCTCTTTGTAGCAATTGTAAATGGGAGTTCACCTATGATTTGGCTCTCTCTTTTTCTGTTATTGGTGTATAGGAATGTTTGTGATTTTCACACATTGATTTTGTATCCTGAGATTTTGCTGAAGTTGCTTATTAGCTTAAGGAGTTTTTGGGCTGAGACGAAGGGTTTTCTAAGTATACAGTCATGTCATCTGCAAACAGACAATTTGACTTCCTCTCTTCCTATTTGAGTATCCTTTATTTCTTTCTCTTGCTTAATTGCCCTCGTCAGAAATTCCAATACTATGTTGAATAGGAGTGGTGAGAGAAGACATCCTTGTCCTGTGCTGGTTTTCAAAGGGAATGCTTCCAGTTTTTGTCCATTCAGTATGATACTGACTGTGGGTTTGTCATAAATAGCTTTTATTATTTTGAGATACATTCCATCAATACCTAGTTTATTGAGAGTTTTTAGCATGAAGGGCTGCTGAATTTTGTCGAAGGACTTTTCTGCATCTATTGAGATAATCATGTGGTTTTTGTCATTGGTTCTGTTTATATGGTGGATTACATTTATTGATCAGAGTATATTGATCCAGCCTTGCATCCCAGGGATGAAGCCAACTTGATCGTGGTGCATAAGCTTTTTGATGTGCTGCTGGATTCAGTTTGCTAGTATTTTATTGAGGATTTTCGCATCGATGTTCAAGCAATTCTCCTGCCTCTGCCTCTGGAGTGACTGGGATTACAGGCACGTGCCACAACACCTGGATGATTTTTGTATTTTTAGTAGAGACGGGGTTTTACCACGTTGGTCAGGCTGGTCTCGAGCTCCTGACCTTGTGATCGGCCCTCCTTGGCTCCAAAAGTGCTGGGATTACAGGCGTGAGCCACCACGCCTGGCTGAGCCAGCAATGTTTCAAACAAAATCCATTATCATTCTTGATCGGTTCATTCAGTCCTATGTGATTAAAGTCTATTCTGCTTGATCTTGGATTAGCAGTTTTATATATCCATCAGCTACTCCATTTGTTCTTCAAATCTTAGTCAAGTGGTATGATCTCAAAATTATGTAAGCAAATGCCACTGGAAACCTTTACTCCAAGCCCTTATGGGTCTCAGACCATCACTCTTTTTTTTTGAAAGAGGAGCCACTTTGGCTGGTAACTGAAAATATTTTAAAGAAGAATAAGAGCATAACAAAATCTATCTATGAATGACAAGACTAAAAATGACCATCATTGAAGGTGTATTGATACTACATTATAAAAATAATGCAATCCACAAGGGATTTGGGTGATTTCCATGGCATTCAACATTGTAAAATAATAGCTGGAATTATGATTGATAACATACCCAGATACATCATGAGCAGTAGAGACACTGACACATTTCTAGGAATTTCATACAATTTCTTAAATATTTATGTTAGTACGTTCTACCCATACAAATAAAACTGAGGGAAGGTTAAGCATTGTTTCTTATTTCACATCGTCTTTCCAGGCAACTCAACTTACCAAATAAACTAAATTATTTTGAACATATCTCCTTACAAGAGGAAAGAACAAATTCTCTCATTTTTTTCTAAATCCCTCTGGGAAATCTCATGACCATTGAAGAAGAAGATTTCATCTAGGATTTGCTTTTGAGAGGCACTTTTAAAAACAAGGAGTACTGATTCTCTTACCTAAGCAAGGATGTGATAAAGGTTAACTTGAAGCCCAGGAAATTATGATGATTAGATACAAAATCTTTGCTTCCTGGGCAGGTCATTTAAAAGGTAAAGAAAAACTTTTTACAATTTTTTAAAAGAGTCAACCAATAATTTAAGAAACCATTGTTTTAACAGACAGAAATAGAAATTCTAGTTTTGCAGCAGTACACTATTGGCCGCATTTAATGAATTTTATAAATAAATGTATCCTATCTTACCAGCTTCATCACATATGCATTTGCCTTCCACAAACCTTCAACAACTTTCTATGTCCATTTATATTTTGTCCTACTCTTTTGTTTTTTTCCTTTCTGGAGTCATGAATCATTCTAGTTAAAGACAAATTACTTTTTCCCTAATAAAAACATTTCCTTCACACTTAACACCTTTCCTTATCAAAAACACAACCTGCTTTTCTCAAGACTTCACAGTTGTTTTTCTAACTGCTTTTAGTGGCTTCATTTAAGCCCAGGTGGTCTCCTTTCCCAGCTTCATCCAGGCCAATCTCGGAGCTGAGTATTCTTGCTCTAGGCTTTCAAGCAGGAAATGAAACAGGTCTCATCAGAATCAGCCACTTGCATTTATTAGTCGGAAGTAAATGAAAATGACAATTGTAACCCTAAGGGGAAAGACCACGCAGTCACTCGGGATCTAGATGAGTTATTTCAGAATGAGTAGACACTTCATGAGAATGATAGATGGCCCTTTCTGAAATCAGCAAGTGTGTTAAACACAGGGCTCCTGTTGACAGCTGTTAACAGATGTGCCCATTCCTCCCACCCTCGAGTCCCCCTTCGACTGTCCCTGGAGTTCTTCAGCTGCCTCCTCATTGCCCTGAGCCTCTCACTCCTGCCAGCCCATCCACTCTCTACACAGCAGCCAAAGTCATTTTTACGGACCTCAAATCCAGTGTTGTCCATCCCTTTCTGAAACCATTCCAGTGTTTCCACACTGTCCTAGGGTCAAGCCCTGACTAAAGATAGCCTTGCAACATGACCTTGCTCTGTCCAGAGTCTATGATCAGGACATTGGAGCATGCATAGGCACTGCTGCCGCTGTTCGTGCCACGGGAGGCTCTGCTCCATGGCCTGAACTTGTGGAGACCAGTTCTGCCATGGGGCCACTGGATGGGTGAGGCCCTCTGAAGGTCAATGGGGTCAAAGACACAGGTTAAGGGCACCTGGTCAGGGGTGGTACTTGTGGGAGGTCAATGAAACAGTGGAATTAAGGGAAGATGGGAGATTCCTATTGGCAAATATTGTGCATCTCCTGGTCTGAAGGAAGGTCAACAGTGAATAAGAGACGGTCAGGGCTGTCCTGGGGTCATGGGGGCCCCATCATCAAAGGAGTCTAAGCAGGCCCATCCAGGGACTCCTTGGCAAGGGCACCGTGGGAGAGAGCTCTGGGCGACCCTCCCCTGTTGGGAACCACCATGGCCCTGGGGGCTGCAGGTCTCCAAAGTTTCTTCCACCTGTGAGATCCTGGAGTTCAGAGCCCAGGCCATTGACGCAGGGTCAGGCTGCCACTGGGGCCACAGTCCCAACAGGCCCTCTTGGGAGGCATGCGGTGAGGGTGCGTTCTGCCGATTGCCAGGTGGCTTCTGCTTTTCTGGTGGTAAAATCTTCTCAGAACTGTTCCTCACCAGGCAGAGGGGAGTGACTTGGTCTATTTTAGTAGCAGATAGTCCCTGGACCAGGGCACAAGGAAGGTCATGCCTCACTTTAAAAAAAAGAGCCCAAGGCTGCTGTTCCTGCTGCCCCAGGACCTCCAGGCTGCTCTCTGTGTATTCTCACTGCTGCCCTGTGGGATCTGGTCTCACCCCGTGTGTCCTAGAAATCCCATCCCACCCTGTCAAACGCCCCAACGCAGCTCGAATGCCCTCCCTCATCTGAGGACACAGGGTTCAGGGTGGACGAAGGTCCAAAGTGCGCCATGAGGAGAAGAGGCCCTGATTCCTGGAGCGGCTCTGCAGGCAAGGCTGGGGGTGAGCGGCCTGGGGCGCTGTGGCCATGCATTTACTGGGGGCATGGAGCTTGGGTCTGTAGGACCATCCTGGAAGGAGTCACCGTGGGGTGGGGCTTACTCATTGGAGTGGGAGACACTCACCCAGATCTGAGCCTAGGGCCACCTTTCATGAGTCCCAAACCCACCGTCTTCCCAGTCAGACACAGCAAACCAAGAAGAGGACTCGGCATTGGGAGCAGCTGGTCCAGGCTTCCAGCAGCCCTCCCTCCTGGGCCCCCACTGCACCCCAGGCCTCCTGGCTCACAGGCCGGTGACATGACAACCAGGGGATAAGGTAAAAAGGCTCCAGTGAGTGCTGAGAGGCTCAGGACTGAGGCTCCTGCACCAGGAGGACAGTGACCCCGAGAAAGTGAAAGCAGGAAGGAGGTCGTCAAGTCTCGAACTTCACATGCAAGAGAACTGCCACGATCTTGTTCAAATGGAGCCACTGATCCAGGGGCCTGAGTGTCTGCTCCAACAAGCCCAGGAGAAGCCCAGCTGCTGGACAGGGGACCTCATCTTGAGTCCCAGGTCATAGCCCTGGTAAGGAAAGTGGATTTCATTTTAAAGTCAATGAATCACTGTTGGAGGGTTTAACTCAGGGAATGGTGTGGTATGGCAGGGCATGATTTGGGAGAGAGAGAGGAGGTTCCAGTTTCCGTTTGTTCCTGAGCGTGAGCTGCCTACTCAACACCCAGGTGTAGTGAAAAGTAGACAACTGTGACCACGAACCCAGAGCTCAGGGCGATGTCGGAGCTGGCCAGGAGACAGCCTGCAGGGAGCTCCTCATCTCTGAGTCTGACGCTGCGCACAGCGTTAGCCACACAGCTGCCAGTCATTCCCACTCCCTCTTAGTACAGACAGTCCCAGACTTAAGATCTTTTGGCCTTAAAATGAGCTTATTGAGATATTAAATGCATTTTTGATTTAAGATGGGTTTATCAGAACACAGCCTCATCAGAAGTCCAGTAGCATCTATACTTTGTAAAAGCCAAGCCTGGGCTGAGGGCTTAGGACACCTGTGTTGTTTAGTCCTCTCGTGAATCCAGATGCTCTCGTGGCACCATTTTGTGTTCTATTGATGAGGAAACCAAGTGGGGAGAAACAGTGACTGACTGTCACTCCCAAGTGGAAGGCTCGTATTCTGACTATTCCAGAACGGAATCGATGTTCACAGCTAACCTGTGAGAGCAATGCCGCAGAATGTATTCGCCACAGGACCTTCTGAAATCCACAAGTAATGAGGGCTGACAGCTCAGCACCCGCCCACAGAGTCCATCATAAAGGAAAGGCTGGGCTGTGAGGGCATCTGACTTGTCTGGACCCGGGAATAATTCCAATCCAGGCCCATCAGAAACCCATGGCTTTCCTTGTGCCAGCGTTCAAGGCTTCAACAAGGATTTAAATCCACATTTGCATCCAAAGTACCATTTCTTACCTATTTCCCAAACTAAAATTAAGAAAACGCAAAGATATAGAAGCCAACCTAGAATACACTGGGGGTCACTGAAGAGTGAACTTCAATGGCTATGTTCATGTGTTTTCATGTAGATTTGAAAATAAATCTGTCCAAGTTAATTTTAAAATTTGAAAATATCCAGAAGTAACAAAGCAAGACTTCCGGCATGTCTGCAGGTGATCTATTGGAATCTGGGTTTTTCTCAGTCATGTGCTGGCAGATAACACAGCTCTGGGAGACGTGACGTGCTGTGTCTGCGACGCCCTCCACGCCTCCACTTCACAGGCTCATATTTCTCAGAGGGACACGCTGCTCCCACCGACTCCTTCAGCATAATTTAATAAATTTGATTGTGTGCAATAATAAATACGATTAACAACTGCCTTGTTTCCCATTTCACGTGCTCCTCCTAATAGCATCGTGTTTGCTGAGAGCTTTCCCCCTTGCAGAGAGAGCCTCTAGGAGCACAAGGCGGCCTGACACCTCAGGGGGCTGGGCCCGCCTGCTCCTTGGGAGAAGCTCAGCTTGGCAACAACTGTAATGCGGGCCCCAAATCAACCTTATGTGGGTGACATCTCCAGAGAAAACACCTCAGCATTTCCATATTAGGGGTTCTCCCAACCCTGGTCACAGCTGTCCCCAGAGCATGAGGGACAAAGAGTGAAAATTAGGGAGGTGAGGCCTCTGCTCATTCTCCTGCTCCATCCTTCCTTTCAAGACTGTTGACATAAAAACAGAGCAGTTAGGTGACAGTCAACCATGACAGCAGAAACTCGCCAAGGAGAGTAAAATGTCAGTGTGGGATGCTCCAACATCACACACCCTCCACCAAAGACCACTCAACCTCCTCAGGAGACCCTCCACCACCACATACCCACCACCAAGGATGGCCCAGGCTCCACAAGAAACCCTTCACCACCCACACCTACTACCAAGGATGGCCCAGCCTCCACAGGGGACCCTCCACCACCCACACCCACCACCAAGGACAGCCCAGGTTTTACAAGAGACCCTCCATCAACACACACCCACCACCAAGGATGGCCCAGCCTCCACAGGAGACTCTCCACGACTACACACCCACCACCAAGGATGGCCCAAGGCCTGGTGGGCTCCCCTTCTCCCATCCCTCAGTGCCTAGGTGCAGCCAGATGGCAAGAGGCAGCTGAGGGCAGGGGAGAGAACAAAAGACTTTCCCCTGGGAAGCCAGAACCCACCTCCCCACTCACCCCAGGACCCCCCAGCATGGGTCCAGTGGCTTCCCCTTGTGAGAGGTGAATGTGTCCATGGGCACCATTTACATGGGGCAAATCAGATTCTTTGGGGCGCCAGTTGCTCTCTGCTGCTGCTCTCCTCTGCTGCCAGTCCCACATCCTGAGTTCTCCTCTGTAGTGGGAGGAAGGGCATCCACCCTCCCAGCTCCCTCCATGAGGCTGAAAATGGCCCCTCTCCCATAGAACTGATGTCTACACTTCCTTAAATAAACAGAGAAAATGATCCTGCCAGTCTTAAATAAAGTTACCGTTGTCTCGTCTGAAACTTACTAGCTCAGCGCCTGACAATGAAGTCAGCCCCTCACCCCTCATGATTGCAGAAGGGACCACCTGCGGCCAGGTGAGCAACTCCTGTTCCTCACCCCTTCCCAGGTGCTGCATTCCCACACAGGTAACATTTCTTACTTACAGCCCTGCAGGCCCTCCGCCTCGCCACTAACCTGGATGTTGGAAAAAGGCTCTCCCACCTCCTTCCCTGCCCAGCTCTTCCCTACCTCCTGCCTTTGGCTCCTGCAGAGGCCCAGCGCCCACAGTGCCTCTGCCTCTGAGAAATGGAGGGGATGCACTCTGCTCTGCGGGGGAGTGGCAAGGGGGATTCTCCTAGTTCCCTTTGGTAGCACCCCGAGTCAGTCCCTGACTTTGCATCCTGGTGTGGCTTCCCTTCTCTCTGTGTGCAGCAGAAAGGCCCAAACACAGGGACTGCAAGCAGGCACACCTAGTGCAAAGAGCAGCTGTGCCTGCAGAGGTGCCCTGCTCCAGGCTCCTGGTGGCCTTTCCAGCACCGCGTCAGGCTCCTGTCACCGCTGTGCATACAGTTCCTACCAGCACCCTGCTCCTACCAGAACTGTGCACCTAGCTCCTACCAGCACCCAGCTCCTACCAGCACCCCGCTCCTACCCTCTCTGTGCACCCAGCTTCTACCAGCACTCCACTCCTACCCGCGCCATGCATTCAGCTTCTACCAGCACCCTGCTCTTACCCAAACTGTGCACTCAACTCCCACTAGCACCTGGCTCCTACCCGTGCCATGCACCCAGATCCTACCAGCCCCCACTCCTATCAGCACCTCGCTCCTACCTCTACTGTGCACCCAGCTCCTGCCAGCACCCCACTCCTACCCATGCCTTGTATCTTGCTTCTACCAGCACCCCACTCCTACCTGCGCTGTGCACCCAACTCCTACCAGCACCCCGCTCCTACCCGTGCTGTGCATCCAGCTCCTACCAGAACACCGCTCCTACCCATGCCATGCACCCACCTTCTACCAGCACCCCGCTCCTACCCATGCCCAGCTCCTACCAGTGCCGTGCACCCAGCTCCTATAAGCACTCTGCTTCTGCTCCTACTGGAGCCGTGCACCCAGCTCCTACTAGCATCCCACTCCTACCTGCATCAAGAACATATGTTAAGAAAGAAGAGTCTCTTCAATAAATGGTAAGGGGAAAACTGAACATTCAAAGGTAGAGGAAAAACTGGGCCCCTATCTCTTATTATACGCAAAATGCAAATCCAAATGGATGAAAGACTTGAATGGAAAACCTGAAAGTATAACACTACTAAAAGAAAACATTGAGAAATTCCTCTAGACATTGGTCTGGGCTGAGATTTTTAAAAAACCATAGGTGAGAAGAGCAAAAATACATAATTAGGATCAAAACAAACTAACAAGCTTCTGCGCAGCAAAGAATCAAGAGAGTGAAGAGACGACCTGTAGAATGGGAGAAAATATTTGCAAACTATCCATCTAATGAGGAATTAATATCCAGAGTGTATAAGGAACTCGAGCCAAAAGCAAAACAAAATAATCATATTAAAAATGGTCAAAAGACCTGAAGAGACATTTCTCAAAAAATGACATACAAATGACCAGAAGGTCTATGATTATGCGCTTGGTCCCACAGCACTATCCTCACTTAGATGCCAGTAACCAGTGGGGTGGCCAAGCTGCCCAGGCTTCTGCCTGGAGGACAACTAATTCAGGAGTTCCCACCACACCTCCCTCAGGTTCACTAGAATGACTCAGAGAACTCAGAAAAGCACTCTACTCACATGTACAGGTTTATTTCATATTAAAAAATGAAGCTCAGGAAAAGTCACATGGAAGAGAGGCATAAGACAAGGTAGGTGGAGGTAGGGGCTGGCAGAGAGGATAACAACTATTCGCATAGCAGTTCCGCCTATAGGGTTGAAGAGAGATCTGAGATGATTTCAAGCGCACAGGAGCACAGGCATGGCTTATATGCAGATGCTGTGCCACTTTACACCAGGGACTTGAGCATTGTCAGATGCTGGAATCTGTGGGGGTCCTGAAACCAACCCTGATGATAACCAGCAATGACTGTAAGCCTCAGCTTAGGAATATGTTTTCCAATTGCTCAGTAAGAGGGTTTGGGGAATAATACGACAGACATGCTTTTATATGTGGACTACATTTTTAAATATTAGTGAAGAAAATTAAAAGAGTTCTTTCTTTTCAGAGGTTACTTCCTAAATAGTACTTTTTAATAAAACATGAGCAATAATTTAAGGACAATTTGTGGGGATCTTGGGACATCCACAGTGCACTGTGAAGAGCCTGTTGTCTATGCCTGAAAATGTCAAGAGGCAGAAAGAGTTTGTGGCCCAGTGCGACATGACCCTGCATGTCTGAGAATCTACTGGATTCAAAGTAAATAACAACCACCCCAAACCTAAAGATAAATCCCCATAGCAAACAACAAAGCACTTTGAAAAGAGATACATCTAAAATCATGTGAAAATTAAGTCTAAAATCACTCAAATATAAACATCAAAATACAAAAAAAACATGAAAAAAGTAAAAATTAATAATTGTAAGAATAAAATATTGACAAATAAAGACAAATAAAATAAATAAGTCAGAGAAGAAACCAGTTTTCAGATATATAATAGAAAAGAACAAAATGATCTGGAAAGTGAATATGCATTTAAAGTGAATCAGCTTACATTTTGGCAATATTGTGGCAGTTGTCCCCTTGCAAGACAGACTTCCCCTTTAGAAGCAATATTCAGTTGCAGGATCCAAAGAGAGGAGTGGAGTGCAGTGGAGGAAACCAGGGAGGAGGCTCCTGTTACAGAAGGGGAGAAGCACAGAGGCAGGAAATTCCAGGAAACAGGTGTCATAGTTGTGAGCATTGCGCAGAGACGTCAGAGAGAGAAGCTCTATAAAGCTGGAAAAGGTTTCTGAATTATAACGCTCATTACAAATTCACAAAGACAAAATCCATATAAAAATCAGCAACAGACATATATTAATGCCAATTCTCATACAAAGACACTGTACTAGACAAAAAGAATACGTATAGAGTAAAACCACTAGAAAATGTGGAAGTTCCCACTTCAATGTAACTCACTCACTGGACTGTGGACCTTTCAACAATGAGATCAAAGGCATTAAGAAAATAATATCAAACATGAAAGGACACCATTAATCAGATTTAAAGAAACATAGCAATGCATGGATGAAACTTCAAAAAGACTAAGAAAAATAATTGAAAGTTCTATTCAGTTATAAAATGTAAACTAGAGACAACACAATGACAGCTTCTGCCTTCAAAGAAACAGAAGGTTAAAGTGAGGAGAATATTTCAAAAGAAAGTGAGCAAGAGGTTTTAAATGTTTAGGGAGAGTAGCCAAATGGATGCATGATTGAGGTGCCTGAATGAAAACAATCAAAGCAAAGACACGAGGGAAATATGAACAACGATCATTCCAATTTTTTCTGAAAATAAAAAGAATGTTTTGTAAGTGTTTTTTCAAAAGAATACTGAGGATGATGTGAAATGGCTAACAGCAAATGATATTTGAGTAAACTCCTGAACTTGAAGACAAAATGCATTTTTAAAGAATCTAGACTAGAAGAGTGAGTGATATACGAAGAAGTGAAAGTTAGACTCTCATCCACCTCAGCAAGAAATACTCTGTGCTAGAAAAAAATGGAGAAAAATTCTGAAGACGCTCAGGGAGAGCACCAGTGAGCTGGGAAACTCACACCAGCCTTGCTGACCATGGGGCAGGAAAGGCCGACAGCTAAGTTACCGTGGAGACCAGGGGGAAGGTTGTTCCCACGATCTCTTCCAGGGGAAGGAACAAATTTCAGACAACAAGCTCTCGAAGCACACTGATGCAAAGACAGTGAGTGAGGGTGTATTTGCTGTTACTTTGGCCAATTAAGATGAAATTAGGAAGATGTAAGAGAAGGAGTGGCTGTGGCAGTCACTGGAGGGACTGCTTTCTAGTTCAGTGAGTTCTAGTTCTGCTGAGGGAGATTTCCTATCATGGGTTTCGTTTCACATGAAAATATTCTAAAAGCAACTAGAAGGGGATAACTATTATTTAATATACAACTTTCAACAGATATAGAAGACAACAAATAATACAACAAGACAAATACAACAACATAATAAATATAGCCACTATAAAAACAACAAATAAAAGAACAAGTATAACATCAGCTATATATAAGACGTTGCTAAATAAAATCTTCCAGAGTATCATGGTTTGTATTCTTTCTGGGCCAGGGTGACATCCCCACATCATGGCTCTTTCATGTTAGAGGAATCTGCAATACAGGCAGAGGTGCGGGGGTCACTGGGGAGGCACAGAGGTGAGGAGAGGAGGGGCTCCCTGGAGAGGGGTGCAGGTCCCAGAGGGCTACTTTGGCCTCCCAGAGTCAGGTCCACAGGGCACTGAGGCCTGCCTGGGAGTTCACACTCATTTTCATAGGAGCAACGTCCAGGTTTTCAGAGATGTCTTCGTGGGGCTTAGCCCTAGGTGCTCACTGTTGTCCTCATCAGGATCAGCCCAAGCATTCACAGCTGTCCTCACTAAGCCAGTCCGAGTTTTACATGGCTGCCCTCATTGAGGTCAGGTCAGGTGTTCACAGCCATCCTTATCAGGTCCAGCCTAAGTGTTCAGAGCATTCCTCAATAGTTTTCAGACCAGATGTTAATAGCTGTCCTCATTGGGCCCAGCACTGTGGTTACTGAAGTGTTCCTCAGGGCAAGTCCAGGTGTTCAGAACCATCCCATTGGGCCCAGTCCTGGTGCTGGAGACATCCTAATGGAGGTCATCCCAGGTGTTCCCAGCTGTTTTTATTGGGCCTATCCTAGGTATTCACAGTTGTCTTCATTGGGACCAGCCCAGTTGTTCACATCCATGCTCATTTGGGCCAGCCAAGGAATTAGAGCCATCCTTATCAGGGCCAGCCTGGGAGGTCACAGCCATCTACCTAGATGCCAGCCCAAATGTTCATAGCCATCCTTATCTGGGTTAGTGTTCATGGCTATCATCATTGGGCCAGCACAGATGTTAGTAGCTGTCCTCATTGGGCCCAGTTTAGGTGTTCAGAGACTGTTTAATAGTGGCCAGATCAGGTGCTCACAGCCATTCTCATGACAGCCAGCCCAGGTTTCATAGCTGTCCTCACTGGGCCACATCAGTGCCAGCAAAGTTGGCACCATTCACAGTTGTCATCATTGAGATCAGCCCAAGTGTTCACAGCCATCCTCACTGTGGCAACAGCTGTCCTAATTTGGTCCAGCTCAGCTGTTCACAACTGCCCTCATCGTAGTCAGCCCAGGAGTTCATGGCTATCTTCATAGCTTTCCTCATCTGGGCCTGCCCAGATGTTTACCAGGGTTTTCTTTGGGGCCAGTCAAGATATTCATATTTTTCCACACTGCCACCAACCCAGATGTTCATAGCCATCCTTACTGGGGTCAGACAATTTGTTCCTGCTCATGCTAATTGAGTCCAGGTAAGGTATTATAGTCACACTCATTGGCACTGGCCCACCTGGGCTGAGCCCAATGAGAACAGCTGTATATATCTGTTCTGGGTCCTATGATGACAGCTGTAAACTTCTGGGGTGGGACCAATCAGGGCAGCTGTGAAAATCTTGGCTGGGCACAATGAAGACAGCTGTGAACACCTAGGTTGCCCATTGGACAGCTGTGAACAAGTTTGCTGACCCCGAGAAGAATGGCTGTGGACAAGTTGGCTGGCCCTGATCAGGGTTTTATTATAATAGGGTGGCTATTATAATTTGACTGGACCCAATGAGTATGTCTGTAAACACATTGGCTGGTCCCAATAAGAGTGGCTATGAATACCTGGGCTGGCAGTAAAATAAACTGTCATATTACCTGGTCTGGCCTCAGTTATGAAGATGGCACTAATACCTTGGCTAGGCCCAATGAGCATGGATGTGAACACCAGGGGTGTTCCTGATGAGGATGACTGTGGAAACCCAGGCTGGCCATGATAACTACAGCTGGGAACACCTAAGGTAGCCATCTTGAGGATGGTTCTGAACACCTGAACTGGGCCCAATAGGATAGTGCTGAACACCTGGACTCACCCAGATGAAAACCGCTATGAACACCTAATGATGATGGCTATGAACACATGTACAAGGCCCCTATGATAATGATTGTGAAGTCCTGGGCTAGACCAGTGAAGATGTCTCTGAACACCAGGGCAGGGTCCAATAGGATGGCCCTGAACCTGGACTTGCCCTAATGAGTATTTAGATGGCTGTGAACATCTGGGCTCAGCCCAGTGAGGACAGCTATTAAACAGTGGGCTGGGTCGCCATGTGAAGGACTGAAAATTCCTGGGCTGGCTCAGATGAGGATGTCTGTAAGAACCTGTGCTGGCTCTAATGAGGACAGCTGTGAACACCTACGCTGGCCAATATTTTAAAAGCTGTGAATACTTTGGCAGGGCCAATGCAGACAGCTTTAAAAACCAGATATCCCCTGATGAGAATGACTTTGTATATCTGGGAAGCTCCATTGAGAATGGCAATGAACAACTTCCTGGGTCCAAAGAAGACAGCTGTAACACATTGAGGTTGACCCAATGTGAACAGGAGTGAATACCTGGGTGTCCCAGATGAAGACAGCTGTGAACACCTGGGCTTGTCCACATTAGGACAGCTGTGAACACCTGGGTTGGACCCAATGACTACAGCAGTGAACACCTCATGGGGCTGGACCTGATGAGGATGGTTATGAACACCTGGGGTGGCCTCAACTTAGGTGGCTATGAACACCTGGGCTGGGCCCAAAAGTATAACTGTACATTTGGTCCTCACTGGGGCCAATCCAGGTGGTTATAACTTCCACACTGGCACCAGCTCAGATGCTCATAGCCATTCTCAGTGGGGCCAGCCAATTTGTTCACACCCATGCTAATTGTGGCCAGCCCAAATAGGATACCATCCTCAGTGAAACCAGCCAAGGTGTTCACAGTGGTCTTTTCTTGGCCAATCCCAGGTTTTCTCATAGCTGTTCTCCTTGGGTCCAGGCCAGGTGTTCATGGCTGTTCTCTTCAGGGCCAGTCAAGGTATTGACAGCTGTCCTCATCAGGATAAGTCCAAATGTTCAAATCTGTCCTCACAGGGCCCAGCCCAGATGTTTCAAAGTTGTCCTCATTGTGCCCAGGCCAGATGTACTAGTTATGCTTTTGGGCCATACCCAGGTGTTCATAGCCATCTTGGCTGAGGCCAGTCCAGGTGTTCATAACCATCCTTGTCAAATCCAGACAAGGTATTCACCACTGGTGTCACTGGGCCCAGCCTGGGTGTTCACAGCTGTCCTAATGTGGGCAAGCCTAGGTGTTCACAGCTGTCCCCATCTAGGACAACTAGGTGTTCACTCCTGTCCACATTGGGCCAACCTCATGTGTTCACAACTGTCCTCCTTTGGCCCAGGAAATTGTTTATTGTCATTCTCACTGGGGCCAGCCAAGGTGTTTGCCGTCATCTTCACTGGGCTGAGCCCAGGTATTCACAGCCATCCCCATCAAGATCAGCCAATGTGTTCACAGTCATGATTTTTAGGGCCAGCCAAGGTAGTATAGCCACCCTCACTGGGGCAGCCCAGGTGTTCACATCAATCCTCACTGGGCCAAGCCCAGGAGTTTCAGGCTGTCTTCATGGGGCCTCGCCTAGATGAACACAGCTGTCCTCATTGGACCCTGGCCAGGTGTTTAGAGTGGCCTTCCTCGATGTCAGCCAATGTGTTCACAGCCATAAACATTGCTGTCAGCCAAGGTATTATGGCCCTCCTTATCTGGACCTGGCAGGGTGTTCACAGCCTTCCTCATCTGAGCCAACCCAGGTGTTCACTGTTGTTCACACTCACCTCAGCCCAGGTGTTTATAGCTGTCTCCATTAGGAGCAGCCCAGGTTTTCATACCTGTTCTCATCTAGGCCTTTGCAGGTGTTCACAGTGGTCATCAGTGGAGACAGCCCAGCCCATCACAGCCATCCACATTGGCACCAGTACAGTGGGTACCATCCTCAGCAGGGCCAGTCCACCATTTTACAGCCATGGTAATTGGGGTTGGCCAAGGTATTATAGCCCCCTTCATGCAGGTCAGCCAACGTATTCCAAGCCCTCCTTCTAGGGGTCAACCAGGTTTTCACAGCCATCCTCTCTGGACAAAGCCCAGGTTTTCAAAGGTGTTTTCATTGTGCCCAGGTCAGGAGTTCATAACTCTCTTCACTGGGTCCAGCCTCAGTGTTCACAGTGATCCTTCTCTGACCCAGTTCACATGTTTATAGTAATTTTCACTGGGCCCAGCCTAGGTATACATATTAGTCCTCCTCAGGGCAAGTCCAAGTGTTCACAGCCATCCTATTGTGCATTTCCCAGGTGTTCAAAGCCATCCTCATGAGGGTCAGCCCGGGTGTTCCGAGCTTTCCTCATCAGGGCCAGCCTAAGTAGTTCACCGTGGTTCTTGTCAGGGCCAGCCTAGGCTTTCATATTCATGTTCATTGAGTGCAGCCAAGGTCGTAGGGCTGCCCTCACTGTGGCAGCCCAGTTGATCACGTCCTTCCTTATCGCAGCCAGGTCAGGTGTTCACAGCCATCCTCCTTGGGGCCAACCTAGTTTTTTTTTTTATAGCTGTTTCCTTTGGGTCCAGCTCAGGTTTTCACAGCTGATCTCATTTAGACTAGCTCAGGTGTTCACCGCTGTTCTTATTGGGCTCATCCTGGTTGTTCACAGCTGTCCTCATCAGAGCCCGATCAGATGTTAACAGCTCTCCTCCTCAAAGTAATGGAGCTGTTGACAGTTATCCTCATTGTGTAGGCCTGGCCCATTCATATTGGGCATAGCCCAAGTGTTCACAGCAGTTTTCATGGGGGCCAGCTTAGGTGGTCACTGCTATCCTCATTAGGCCCATCTCAGGTGTTCACAACTAACCTCACTGGGCCCAGGCAGGTGTTCATAGCCACCCCATCAGGGTGAGTCCAGGGATTCACAGCCATCCCCATTCAGGCCAGTTTAGGTGTTCACAGCCATTCTTACTGGGTCCAGTCCAGGTCTTCACAGCTGTCCTCATCAAAGCCAGCCCAGGGATTCAGAGCTGCCCTCATCATGGTAAGCCCAGGTGTTCATAGCTGTCCTCACTGAACCCAGCTCAGATGGTCACAGTTGCCCTCACTGCGCCCAGCCCGGGTGTTCATAGCTGTTCTCATTGGGTCCAGCCCAGGTATACATAGATATCCTCAGCAGGGTCAGCCTGGGTGATCACCGCTGTCCTTATTGGGTCCAGCTTTGGTGTTCACAGCTGTCTTTATCTGGCCCCAGCCCAGGTGTTCATAGATGTCTTCACTGGGACCAGCTCAGGTCTTCATTTCTGTTTTCATCTGGGCCTGCCCAGGTGTTCACAGTGGTTCTCACGAGGGCCAGCATAGTGTCCACAGCTGTCCATATAGGCACCAGCCCAGATGTTCATTGCCATTCTCATCAGGGTAAGTCAATTTGTTTATACCCATGCCAATTGGTGCCAGTCAAGGTATTATAGCCACCTTTATGAAGGCCAACTCGAATGTTCACACCTCTCCTCACTGAACCAAGCCCAGTTATCCATAGCTATCTTCACTGTGCCAGGCCAGGTGTTCACAGACCTCATCCAGTACAGCTTAAGTGTTCACAGTCATCCTCAGTGGACCCCAGATCAGGTGGTCATAGTCATTCTCATTGGGCCTAGCCCAGGTGTTTATAGAGGTGCTTATCAAAGCAAGTCCAGGTATTCAGAGCCATTCTGTTGAGCCCACCCAGTTGTTCAGAGCTATTCTCAGGGAGTATCCTTATGAACTATCCTCAGAGCTATCCCCAGAGTTATCCACATGTGGTAGCTATCCTCACGGGGTAAATCAGGTGTTCCCAGGGTTTTTTGTTTTTGTTTTTGTTTTTGTTTTTTAAATCAGGGACAGCCTAAGTGTTCACAGTGGTCCTCATTGGTGCCATCCTAGGTGTTCACATTTGTGCTAATTAGGCCCAGCCAAGTTATTAGAGCCATCTTCATCAGGGCCAGCCCAGGTGCTCACAGTGATTCTCAAGAGAGCTAGCCAGGTGTTAATAGTTATCCACACTGGGCCTCACCCAGGTGTTCATAGCTGTTTTCACTGGGACCAGCCTAGGTGGTCATAGCTATCCTCATCTGGGCCAGCCCACATTTTCACAGTGGACCTCATTAGAGCCAGCTGAGGTGTTGACAGCCATCCTCACTGGGTCCAGCCTATTTGTTCACAGCCATGCTAGTTGGGGCCAGCCAAGCTATTACAGCAACACTCACTGGGGCAGCAAACATGTCCACAGCCATCATTATCAGGGCCGTCCCAGGTGTTCAAAGCCTTTCTCCCTGGGCCAAGCCCAGGTGTTCGTATCTGTCCTCATGAGACCCAGGCCAGTTCTTCACAGCCATCTTCATTGGGTATGACCTAAGTGTTCACAGTCATCCTCATTCAGCCTAACCCAGGTGTTCTCAGCTTTCCTAATCAGGGCCAGCCTAGGTGTTCACAGTGGTCCTCATCAGACCTTGCCCAAGTGTTCACATCTATGCTCACTGGGCCCAGCCAAGGTATTGTAGCCATCCTTGTCACGGCCAGTTCAGGTGTTCCCAGCAGGGCTCAATGGAGCCATCACCAAGTGTTCACAGTTGTCTTCATACAGGCAAAGCCCAGGTATTAATTGCTGTCCTCACTAGGTCCAGACCAGGTGTGCACAGCCATCCTCATCAAGGTCAGCCCAGTTGTTCAAAGACCCAATGAGTACAACTAAGAACACCTGGGTTGGCCATCAGGAAACAGCTATTCGGTGAGTGCCCAATGAGGACAGCTGTGAAAACTTGAGGTACCTCCAATGCGGACAGCAGTGCATAACTGGCTGCCTCTGATGAGAATAGCTGGAACACCTGGGCTGGGCCCTAATGAGGATGACTGTGAACACCTAGGTTAGAACTAATGAAGACAGCTGTGAACATCTGGGCCAGAGCTAATAAAGACAGCTTTTAACAACTCAACTTGCCCAGCTGAGGGCAACTTTGAACACCTGGGCTAACTCCAATAAGGCCAGCTATGAACACCTGAGCTGGCTCTGATGATGATGGCTATGAACACCTGGGCTGGATCCAATGAGAACAGCTGTGAACACTTGTGTTGGGCCCAATGAGGACAATTGTAAACTCTGGGCTTACTTTAGTAAGGACGGCTATGAAGACCTAGGCTGGGCCCAATGATTACAGATATAAACACCTGGAGTGAGCCCAATGAGGACAGCCATAATACCTTGGTTGGTACAAGTGAGCATTGGTGTGAACACGTGGCTGGCCTAGATGACGATAGCTGTAACACTTGTGCTGGCACAGATGTGGATGGCTGTGACACCCTGGTGGCTTCAGTGAGGAATACTATGAACATCTGGGCAGGCCCAGATGCATACAGTTGTGAAAATCTAGGCTGGGCCCAAAATGGACAGCTGTGAACACATGACCTGAGGCCAAGGGGGACAGCTGTGAACACTAAAACTGGGTCCAGTGAAGATAGTTGTGAAAACCTGGGCTGGTCCAACAAGGTAGGCAGTGAGCATCTGAAGTGGTACAAATGAGGACAGCCTTAAACACCTGGGCTGAGCCCACCGAGGACAATTATGAACACCTGAACTTGGACTCTATGAGAAAGACTGGGAACACCTGGGCTGGACCAATATGGATGGCTATGAATACATGGGCTTGCCCCAATGAGGACAGCTATAAATACCTGGGCTTGGTTCATTTAGGAAAGCTGTGAATACCAGGGCCAGGCCCAGTGAGGACAGCTGTGAACACCTAGGCTCCCCAAATGACAAAATCTATGAACACTTGTTCTGGGTTTTATGAGAACAGCTATGAACACCACATCTGTGCCACATTAGGACAGCTGCAAACACCTGAGCTAGACCAAATGAGGACAGTTGTGAACACCTGGGCTGGCACTGAGAGGATAGTTACGAACATCAGGTTTGGACAGAGAGGACAGTAGTGGACACCTCAGCAGGCCCTGATGAAGATGGCTATGAACACCCGGGCTGCCCTTGATGTAGAAGGCTTATGAACACCACAGCTGCACCCTAAAGGATACCAGTGTACATTTGGCTGGGCCCAATGGGTACAAAAGTGAACAACTAGGCTGGGCCAAATGAGGACCCAACAGAGACAGTTGTAAACACCTGGGCTGCCCCAATAAGAATAGCTGTGAATAGCTGGGCTGTCTCTGATGAGAAGGATTTTGAACACCTGGGCTGGCCCTCATGCTGACAATTATGAACACCTTTCCTGGCCCCAATGAGGACACCTGTGAACATGTTGTCTTGGTTCAATGAAGATGGCAGTGGAAAACTACCTAGAAACCAATGAGGACAGTTGTGACCATCTAGGCCTGGCCCAGTGAAGACAGTTGTGGACACCTAGGCTTGCTCCAGTGAAAATGGCTGTGAATAGGTGGGCTGGAAGTATATTGAGGAAAGCTATGAAAACCTGGGCTGGGCCAATAAGGTGGCTGTAAAGCCCCAGGTTAGGCTTAGTGAAGATAGTTGCCAACACCTGGGCAGAGCCCAATGACGACAGCGGTGAACATCTGAGGTGGGCCCAGCAAAAAGAGTTGTGAACATCTGGGCTCTCCCTAGTGAGAATGACAGTGAAAAACATGGACTGGCGCCAGTAATAAAGGCTATAAACACCTGTGCTGGGCCCAACAATGACAGCTGTGAACCTGAATGTGGCCCAATAGTGAAAGCTGTGAATATCTGCACTCGTCCCAGTGAGGATGAGTCGGAACAGCCCCAGACTGGGCCAGATGATGACAGCTTTGAACACCTGGGCTGCATGCAATGACAGCTGTGATCCCCTGAACTGGCTACTATTAGGAGGAATGTGAATCTCTGGGCTGGGCCTAATGAAGACGACTATAAATGCATGGGCTGGGCCAATGAGGACAGCTGTAAATACCTGGGCTGGGCCCAATGAGGATAGTTGCCAAATTCTGGGTAGGCCCCAATGAGGACAAAGTAAACACCTGCGTTGAGCCCAGTGAAGAGGGCTGTGAACGCCTAGACTCATCCATATAAGGTTAGCGCTATAGATCTGAGCTGGTCCCAATAAATACAGCTGTGAACATCTGGGCTGGGCCCAAGGAAGACTGCTTTGACCACCTAAGCTGGGCTCAATAAGAACAGCTGTGAAAACTAGATCTGACCCTGATGAGGATGGCTATGAACACTTTGGCTCAGCACAATGAAGACAGCTGTGAAAATCTGGTATGGCTCCAGTGAAGACAGCTGTGAATACCTGGGCTGGCCTGGATGAGGATGGCAATGAACATTTTCCTGGGACCATTTCATTGAGGACAACTGTGAAGACCTAAAGTGGGCCTAACGTGGAAAAAATTGAACACCTGGATGGTCCAAAGATGGCAGCTGTGAACACCTGGGCTGATCTTGATGTAGATGACTATGAACACCCAGGCTGGGCCCTAAAGGAAAGCTATGTACATTCTGGCTGGCCCCGAGGAGGAGCACTGTGAACATGTCAGCTAGCTGTAATGAGGACAGCTGTGAATGCCTTGTCTGGATCCAATGAAGACAGCAGTGAACACCAGCTAGAGACAAATAAGGACCCTTGTGAATACCTGGACTGGGCCCAATGTTGACAGCTATGAATGCCTAAACTGGTCCAGTGACAAAAGCTGTGAACACCTGTGCTGGACCTTTTGAAGACAGCTGTGAGCACCTGGTGTTGGCCCATTAAGAATAACTGTGGGGCTGGGCCCAATGAATAAATCTGTGAACAACTACACCAGCTCTGATGAGGAGGGCCGTGAACACCTGGGTTTTCTCCTAGGAAGACAGCTATGAATACCTTGCCTGGGCCCAATGAGGACACCTGTGAATACCTGGGCTGGCCCTAGTGAGGATGACTCTGAAAACATGGGCTAGGCCAAATGAGAACATCTATGAACAACTGGGTTGAGCCCAGTGAGGATGGCTGTGAACAGCTGGGCAGGCCCAGATGAGGCACCTATTAACACCTAAGCTGGTCTCAATGAAGACACCTATGAACACCTGGCTCAGCTTTGGTTTGGCTTTGAACAGCTGGCCAGAAACCAATGAGGACAGATATTCACACCTGAATATGACCCAGTAAAGACATCTGTGAATACCTCACCTGGCCCCAATGAGTGGGGCTGTACTACCTTGGGTTGGCCCAAATTAGCATGGGTGTTAGCAAATTGGCTGGCCCCAGTGAAGATGGAGATGAACATTTGGGCAGATGCTAGTGTGGACAGCTGTGAACACCTTGTTTCTTCCCAATGAGGACCACTGTGAACATCTGGACAGGCCCAGATGAGTACAGCTATGAACACTCTGCCTAGTCCCAATGAAAACAGCTATGTACACACAGGCTGGGCCCAATGAGTACAGCTGTGAACACCTGTGCAGGATTTGATGAGAATGACTGTGAACACCTGAGCTGGATCAAATTAGGACAACTGTGAACACCTGGGCTAGGCCCATGAGGACAGTCATGAACAACTCAGCCTGCCTTGATGAGAATGGTCATGTACACCTGGGCAGGGCCTGGTATGGATGGCTATGAACACCTGGGCAGGACCCTGTGAGGACAGCTGTCAACATCTGGGCTGAGCTCAGTGAGGATAGCTATAATAATATGGACTGGGGTCAGTGAGGGCAGCTGTGAATACCTGGGCTGGGCCCAATAGACAGCTGTGATCATGTGGACTGGGTACAATGAGGGCAGCAGAGAACACCTGGACAAGGCCACATTAGAACAGCAGTGAATACTTGGGATAGGACCTATGAGAACAGCTGTGAGCACCTGGGCTGGCCCCATGAGGACAGCCATGAACACTTCAGCTGGCCCTGGAGAGAATGGTCATGTATACCCGGGCTAGCCCTGATGTCAATGGCTATGAATACCAGGGCTGGGCCCACAACCATAGTTGTGTATGTTTGTGCTGGGCCCAATGAGGAAACTTTGAATACCTGGGCTACACCCAAATAAGGATAGATGTGAACACCCAGGTTGCACCCAGTGATGACAGCTGTGAACACTTAAGCTGGACTCAGTTAGGACAGCTATGAAAACCTTGGCTATGCCCAGTGAGGATGGCCCAGGTGTTCACAGCCATCATCATCGGAGAAAGCCCAGGTATTCAAAGACCTCTTCATCAGGGCCAATGTAAATGTTTACTGCTGTCTTCATTGGGCCAGAACAGGTGTACACAGTAGTTCATATAGAGACTTAGTCCAGGAGTTCAAAGTTGTTCCCATTGGACTCAGCCTAGGTGTTCACAGTGGTCCTTATCAAGATTAGCCCAGGTGTTCAAAGCTGTCCTCATTGAGTACAGTCCAATTGTTAACAACTTTCCTCAAGGGGTCCAGCCTGAATGTATGCAGCTATCCTTTTGGACCTAACCCCAGTGTTCATAGCCACTTTTATCAAGGCCAGCCCAGGTATTCGTGGCTGTCCTCATGAGCCCAGCCAAGATGTTCACAGCCATCCTCTTGAGACCATCCAGGGTGTTCACAGCTGTCCTCATTGGGCCTGGACAGGGTGGTCACAGTTGTCCTAATGTACACCAGCCCTGGTGTTCACAGTTGTCCTGGATATAACAAAGACAGCTTCATAGATGTTCATAGCCATCCTCAGCAGGGCCAGTCCACCTGTTCACACCATGGAAACTAGGGCTGGGTATAGAAACCGGGTGTTAACTGCTGTCCACATTAGGCTCACCTAAGGTGTTCAAAGCTGTCCTGATTGAAGCCAACAAAGATGTTCACAGCCATCCTCATCTGAGGCAGCCCAGGTATTTACAGTTCTCCTCAGGAACAAAGAGCATAGGGGTTTATATCTGTCCTCATTATGCCCAGCCCAGATGTTCATACTTGTCTTCTTTAGGCTGATCCCAAATGTTCGTAGCTATCCTCAGCGGGACCAGCCTAGGTGTTCAGTCATGCTCATGGGTTCCCAGACCAGGCATTCATACTCATCCTCATTGTACCCAGCCAAGATGTTGAAAGCCACTCTCATCAAGATATGCCCATGTCTATACAGCCATCTTCATAGGGTCCAGCTAAAATGTTCATAGCCATCCTCATTGTGCCCAGACCTGGTGGTCATGGCTGTTTTTCTCAGGGCCTAGCCCAGGTGGTCATACCTGTTGTCAATTGCGCCTGCCCAGATGTTCACAGTGGTCTGCATCGGGGCCAGCCAATGTATTCACATCCATCCACATTGGGCTATCCAGCCGATGAGGTCATGGCTGTACTCATGGAGGCAGCCAATTTGTTCACATCCATGCTAATTGGGGTCATCTCAAATAAGATAGCCACCCTCAGTGGACACAGGACAGGTGTTCACAGCTGTTCTCTTTGGGGCCAGTGGAGGTATTTACAGCTATTCTAATAGGGATCAGTTCAGGTGTTCAAAGCTCTCCTCATAGTGTCCAGCCCACATGTTCAAAGCTGTCTTTGTTATACCCAGCCCTAATATAGTTATTATTTTGAGCCCAGCCCAGGTGTCCATAATTGTCTTCATCTGGTCCAGGCCCATGAGATGTTCACTGGTGTAGTTATTGGGTCCAGCCCAAGTGTTCACAGCTATCCTAATGTGGACAAGCCCTAGATGTTCACAGCAGTCCTCCATCTGGGACTGCCAGGTGTTCATAGCTGGTTGACACTGAGTCAACCTCAGGTGTTCACAGCTGTCCTGCTTGAGCCCAGGAAATTGTCTATTGCCATTCTTATTGGGGCCATCCCTAGTGTTCACAGTCATCCTCATCGGTGCCAGCCAATGTGTTCACAGCCATCATCTTTGACGTCAGCCAAGGTAGTACAGCCACCCTCATCTGGGCAGCCCAAGTATTCACAGCTGTCTTCACTGGGCCAAGCCCACGGGTTTGTGGGTGTCCTCATTGGTTCCAGCCTAGATGGACACAGTTGTCCTCATTGGGCCCTGGCCAGGTGTTTAGAGTGACCCTCCTAAAAGTCAGCCAGTGTGTTCACTGCCATGATCACTGGTATCAGTGAAGGTATTAAGGTCACCCTCAGTGGGGCCTGGCAGGGTATTCATAGCTGTCCCAATCTGAGCTAACCCAGGTCTTCACTGTTGTTCACACTCAGCCCAGCCAGGTGTTCATAGCTGTCTCCATTGGGAGCAGCCCAGGTTTTCATAGCAGGTGTTCACAGTGGTCCTCACTTGGGCCAGCTCAGCCCATCACAACCATCCACATTAGTACCATCCCAGATGTTCATAGCCATCCTCAGCAGGGCCAGTCCACCTGTTCACGGCCATGGAAATTAGGGCTGGCAAAGCTATTATAGCCCCCTTCAGGCAGGCCAGCCAACGTGTTCCAAGCCTCTTCCTAGGGGTCAATCCAGGTTTTCACAGCCGTCCTCTCTGGGCATAGCCCAGGTTTTCATAGACATTCTCATTGTGCCAGGTCAGGGGTTCATAACTCTCCTCACTGGGTCCAGCCTCAGTGTTCACCATGATCCTTCTCTGACCCAGTTCACATGTTTATAGTTGTTTTCATTGGGCACAGCCCAGGTGTGTATAGAAGTCCATCTCAGGGCAACTTCAGGTGTTCACAGCCATCCTATCGTGCCTTTCCCAGGTGATCAAAACCTTCCTCATGGGGGCCAGCACAGGCTTTCCTTATCTGGGGCAGCTTAGGTGTTCACTGTGGTCCTTGTCAGGGCCAACCTAGGTGTTCACATTCATGCTCAATGGGCGCAGCCAAGGTTGTAGGGCCACCCTCATCAGGGCAGCCCAGATGATCATGTCCATTCTCATCTGGGGCCAGCTCAGGTGTTCTCAGTCATCCTCCTTATGTCCAACCCAGTTTTTTGTTTGTTTGTTTGTTTGTTTTACTTTAAGTTCTGGGGTACATGTGCAGAATGTTCAGGTTTATTACATAGGTATACACATTCCATGGTGGTTTGCCGCACCCATCAACCAGTCATCTATATTAGGTATTTCTCCTAATGCTATCCCTCCCCTGTGCCCCCCCCATGACAGGCCCCAATGTGTAATGTTCCCCTCCTTGTGTCCATGTGTTCTCATTGTTCAATTTCCACTTGTGGTGCTTGGTTTTCTGTTCTTGTGTCAGTTTGCTGAGAATGATGGTTTCCAGCTTCATCCATGTCCCTGCAAAGGACATGAACTCATCCCTTTTTTATGGCTGCATAGTATTCCATGGTGTATATGTGCCACATTTTCTTTTTCCAGTTTATCATTGATGGGCATTTGGGTCGGTTCCAAGTCTTTGCTATCGTGAACAGTGCTGCAATAAACATATGTGTGCATGTGTCTTTATAGTAGAATGATTTATAATCCTTTAGGTATACACTCAGTAATGGAATTACTGGGTCAAATGGTATTTCTAGTTCTAGATCCTTGAGGAATGGCCACCAGTGGGGGCTGCAGAACAACAAAGATTGTCTTCCACAATGGTTGAACTAATTTACATTCCCACCAACAGTATAAAAGCGCTCCTTTTTCTCCACATCCTCTCCAGCATCTGTTGTTTCCTGACTTTTTAATGATCACCATTCTAACTGATGTAAGATGGTATCTCATTGTGCTTTTGATTTGCATTTCTCTAATGACCACTGATGATGAACATTTTTTCATGTTTGTTGGCTGCATAAATGTCTTCTTTTGAGAAATGTCTGTTCATATCCTTTATCCACTTTTTGATGAGGTTGTTTATTTTTTTCTTGTAAATTTGTTTAATTTCTTTGGAGATTCTAGATATTAGTCCTTTGTCAGATGGATAGATTGCAAATATTTTCTCCCATTCTGTAGGTTGCCTGTTCACTCTGATGATGGCTACTTTTGCTGTGCAGAAGCTCTTTAGTTTAATTAGATTCCATTTGTCAATTTTGGCTTTTGTTGCCATTGCCCTTGGTGTTTTAGTCCTGAAGTCTTTGCCAATGCCTATGTCCTGAATGGTACTGCCCAGGTTTTCTTCGAGGGTTTTTTATAGTTTTAGGTTTTATATTTAAATCTTTAATCCATCTTGAGTTAATTTTTATATAAGGTGTAAGGAAGGGATCCAATTTCAGCTTTCGGCATATGGCTAGCCAGTTTTCCCAGCACCATTTACTGAATAGGGAATTCTTTCCCTATTGCTTGTTTTTGTCAGGTTTGTCAAAGACCAGGTGGTTGTAGATATGTGGTGTTATTTTTGAGGCCTCTGTTCTGTTCCATTGGTCTATACTCTGGTTTGGTACCAGTACCATGCTGTTTTGGTTACTGTAGCCTTGTAGTATACTTTGAAGTCAGGTAGCATGATGTCTCCAGCTTTGTTCTTTTTGTTTAGAATTGTCTTGGCTATATGGGCTCTTTTTTCGTTTCATATGAAATTTAAAGTATTTTTTTTCCAATTCTAGGAAGAAAGTCAATGGTAGTTTGATGGAGATATAATTAAATGTATAAATTACTTTGGCAGTATGTCCATTTTTATGATATTGATTCTTCCTATTCATGAGCATGAAATATTTTTACATTTGCTTTCGTCCTTATTTCCTTGAGCAGTGGTTTGTAGTTCTCCTTGAAGAGGTCTTTCACATCCCCTGTAAGTTGTATTCCTAGGTATTTTATTCTCTTTGTAGCAATTGTGAATGAGAATTCATTCATGATTTGGCTCTCTGTCTGTTATTGGTGTATAGGAATGCTTGTGATTTTTGTATGTCGATTTTGTATCCTGAGACTTTGCTGAAGTTTCTTATCAGCTTAAGGAGATTTTGGGCTGAGATGATGGGGTTTTCTAAATATACAATCATGTCATCTGCAAAGAGACAATATGACTTCCTCTCTTCCTATTTGAATACTTTTTATTTCTTTCTCTTGCCTGATTGCCCTGACCAGGAGTTCCAACACTATGTTGAATAGGAGTGGTGAGAGAGGGTATCCTTGTCTTGTGTCAGTTTTCAAAGGGAATGCTTCCAGTGTTTGCCTATTCAGTATGATATTGGCTGTGGGTTTGTCATAAATAGCTCTTATTATTTTGCAAAATGTTCCATCAATGCCTAGTTTATTGAGAGTTTTTAGCATGAAGGACGGTTGAATTTTGTCAAAGGCCTTTTTTGCATCTATTGAGATAATCATGCAGTTTTTGTCATTGGTTCTGTTTATGTGATGGATTACGTTTATTGATTTGCATATGTTGAACCAGCCTTGCATCCCAGGGATGAAGCTGACTTGATTGTGGTGGATAAGCTTTTTGAGGTGCTGCTGGATTTGGTTTGCCAGTACTTTATTGAGGATTTTTGCATCAATGTTCATCAGAGATATTGGCCTGATATTTTCTTTTTTTTGTTGTATCTCTGCTAGGTTTTGGTATCAGGATGATGCTGGCCTCATAAAATGAATTAGGAAGGATTCCCTCTTTTTCTATTGTTTGGAATATTTTCAGAAGGAATGGTACCAGCTCCTCTTTGTACCTCTGGTAGAATTTGGCTGTGAATCTGTCTGGTACTAGGCTTTATTTTGGTTGGTAAGCTAGTAATTACTGCCTCAATTTCAAAACTTGTTATTGGTCTATTCAGGGATTCAGCTTTTTCCTGGTTTAGTCCTGAGAGGGTGTATGTGTCGAGGAATGTATCCATTTCTTCTAGATTTTCTAGTATTTTGCATAGAGGTGTTTATAGTATTATCTGACGGTAGTTTGTATTTTTGTCGGATCGGTGGTGATATCCCATTTGTCATTTTTTATTGTGTCTATTTGATTCCTCTCTCCTTTCTTCTTTACTAGTTTGGTTAGCAGTCTATTTTGTTGATCTTTTCAAAAAACCAGCTCCTGGATTCGTTGAATTTTGAAGGGTTTTTCATGTCTGTATCTCCTTCAGTTATGCTCTGATCTTAGTTATTTCTTGTCTTCTGCTAGCTTTTGAATTTGTTTGCTCTTGCTTCTCTAGTTCTTTTAATTTTGATATTAGGGTGTCAATTTTGGATCTTTCCTGCTTTCTCTTGTGGGCATTTAGTGTTATAAATTTCCCTCTACACACTCCTTTAAATGTGTCCCAGAGATTCTGGTACATTTTGTCTTTTTTCTCATTGGTTTCAAAGAACATCTTTATTTCTGCCTCCACTTTGTTATTTACCCAGTAGTCATTCAGGAGCAGGTTGTTCAGTTTCCATGTAGTTGTGCTGTTTTGAGTGAGTTTCTTACTTCTGAGTTCTAATTTGATTGCATTGTGGTCTGAGAGATACGATTTCCATTCTTTTGCATTTGCTGAGGAGTGTTTTGCTTCCAATTATGTGGTCAATTTTAGAATAAGTGCAATGTGGTGCTGAAAAGAATGTATATTCTGTTGATTTGGGGTGGGGAGTTCTGTAGATGTTTATTAGGTCCACTTGGTTTAGAGCTGAGTTCAAGTTCTGAATATCCTTGTTAATTTTCTGTCTTGTTGATATGTCCAATATTGACAGTGGGGTATTAAACTCTCCCACTATTATTTTGTGGGAGTCTAAGTCTCTTTGTAAGTCTTTAAGAACTTGTTTTATGAATCTGGGTGTTCCTGTATTGGGTGCTTATATATTTAGGATAGTTAGCTCTTCTTGTTGCATTGATCCCTTTACCACTACGTAATGCCCTTCTTTGTCTGTTTTGATCTTTGCTGGCTTAAAGTCTGCTTTTTTCAGAGACTAGGATTGCAACCCTTGCTTTTTTTTTTCCTTCCCATTTTCTTGGTATATCTTCCTCCATCCCTTTATTTTGAGCCTATTTGTGTCTTCACACATGAGATGGGTCTCCTGAATACAGCACAATGGTGGGTCCTGCCTCTTTATTCAATTTCCCAGTCTTTGTCTTTTAACTGGGACAGTTAGCTCATTTACATTTAAGGTTAATAGTGTTACATGTGAATTTGATCCTGTCATTATGATGTTAGCTGGTTATTTTGCTCATTAGTTGATGCAGTTTCTTCATAGCATTGATATTCTTTACAATTTGGTATGTTTTTGCGGTGGCTGGTACCAGTTGTTCCTTTCCATGTTTAGTGCTTCCTTCAGGAACTCTTGTAACGCAGGCCTGGTGGTGACAAAATCTCTCAGCATTTGCTTGTCTAAAAGGATTTTATTTCTCCTTCACTTATGAAGCTTAGTTTGGCTGGATATGAAATTCTGGGTTGAAAATTCTTTTCTTTAAGAATGTTGAGTATTTGTCCCCACTGTCTTCTGGCTTGTAGGGTTTCTGCCGAGAGTTCTGCTGTTAGTCTGATGGGCATCCCTTTGTGGGTAACTCGACCTTTCTCTCTGGCTGCCCTTAACATTTTTTCCTTCATTTCAACCTTTGTTACTCTGACAATTATGTGTCTTGGGGCTGCTGTTCTTGAGGAATATTTTTGTGGTGTTCTCTGTATTTCCTGAATTTGAACGTTGGCCTGTCTTGCTAGGTTGGGGAAGTTCTCCTGGATAATATCCTGAAAAGTGTTTTCCACCTTGGTTCCATTCTCCCCGTCACTTTCAGGTACACCAATCAAATGTAGATGAGGTCTTTTCACATAGTCCCATATTTCTTGGAGGTTTGTTCTTTTCTTTTCACTCTTTTTTCTCTAATCTTGTCTTCTCACTTTATTTCATTGAGTTGATCTTCAATCTCTGATATCCTTTCTTCCACTTGATAGATTCAGCTATTGATACTTGCGTATGCTTCACAAAGTTCTTGTGCTGTGTTTTTCAGCTCCATCAGGTCATTTATGTACTTCTCTAAGCTGGTTATTCTAGTTAGCAATTTGTCCAACCTTTTATC
Source organism: Macaca fascicularis (assembly GCF_037993035.2). NCBI lineage: Eukaryota > Metazoa > Chordata > Mammalia > Primates > Cercopithecidae > Macaca > Macaca fascicularis. Next base: position 35,309,292 of record NC_088393.1, on the reverse strand, counting down.
CAGGTTCTTAGCTTCTTTACTTTGGGTTAGAACATGCTCCTTTAGCTCAGAGGAGTTTGTTATTACTCACTTTCTGAAGCCTCCTTCTGTCAATTCATCAAACTCATTCTCTGTCCAGGTTTGTTTCCTTGCTGGCTAGGAGTTATGATCCTTTGGAGGTGAACAGGCGTTCTGGTTTTTGGAATTTTCAGCCTTTTTGCACTGGTTTCTCTCCATCTTCGTAGATTTATCTACTTTGGTCTCTGATGTTGGTGATGTTGATACTATTCCTTTCTGTTTGTTAGTTTTCCTTCTAACAGTCAGGACCCTCTGCTGCGGGTCTGCTGGAGTTTGCTGGAGGTACACTCCAGACCCTGTTTGCCTGGGTGTCACCAGTGGAGGCTGCAGAACAACAAAGATTACTGCCTGTTCCTACATCTGGAAGCTTCGTCCCAGAGGGGCACCCACCAGATGCCAGCCAGAGCGCTCCTGTATGAAGTGTCTGTCAGCCTCTACTGGGAGGTATCTCCCAATCTGGATACATGGGAGGGGTCAGCGATCCACTTGAGGAGGCAGTCTGTCCCTTATCAGAGGTTGAATGCTGTGCTAGAAGAACCACTGCTTTCTTCAGAGCTGTCAGGCAGGGAAGTTTAAGTCAGCTGAAGCTGCACCCACAGCCTTTCCCCAGGTGCTTTGTCCCAGGGAGCTGCAGTGGGCTCCGCCCAATTTGAACTTCCCTGTGGCTTTGTTTACACAGTGAGGGTAAAACTGCCTACTCAAGCCTCAGCAATGATGGATGCCCCTCCCCCCACCAAGCTTAAGCATCCCAAGTCGACCTCAAACTGCTGTGGAGCAGCGAGAATTTCAATCCAGTGGATCTTAGCTTGCTGTGCTCTGTAGGGGTAGAATCCACCGAGCCAGGCACTGAAGAGAATCTCCTTGTCTGCTGGTTGCAAAGACTGTGGGAAAAGTGCAGTATCTGGGCTGGAATGCACCATTCCTCCTGGTACAGTCTCTCAATGCTTCCCTTAGCTAGGAAAGGGAAATCCCCTGACTCCTTGCACTTCCCAGGTGAGGCAACACCCCACCCTGCTTTGGGTTGCCCTCTATGGGCTGCACCCACTGTCCAACCAGTGCCAATGAGATGAATCGGGTACCTCAGTTGGAAATGCAGGAATCACCTGTCTTCTGTGTTGATCTCACTGGGAGCTGCAGACTGGAGTTGTCTATTTGACCATCTTGCCAGCTACCCCACAACCCAATTATTCATGGCTGTTTCCTTTGGGTCCAGCTCAGGTTTTCACAGCCATCCTTGCTATGGCCAGCCCAGGTTTAATGGCTGACCTTATTTGGCCTAGCCAAGGTGTTCACTGCTATTCTTATTGGGCTCATGCTAGGTGTTCACAGTTGTCCTTATCAGAGCCATCCTAGGTGTTAACAGCCATCCTCATTGGGGCTAATGGAGGCGTTGATAGGCATCCTCATTGTGCAAGCCTGGGTGTTCAGAGCCACTCATATTGGGCCTAGCTCAGGTGTTCACAGCTGTTTTCATTGGGGCCAGCCCAGGTCTTCACAGCCATTCACATGGTGCCAGCTCAGGTGTTCATAGCCATTCTTCTTGGGGCCAGCCAGTGTATTGCACTCATGCTAATTGGGGCCAGCCAAGGTTTTTAGCCAGGTGTTCACAGCTGACCTCATTGGGGTTCAGCATAGGTGTTTATAGCCATCCTCTTTGAGCCTAGCCCCATTGTTCATAGCTATTCTCATTGGAGCCAGGCTAAGTATTCACAAGTGTCCTAATGGAGCTCAGCCCAAGTGTTCAAAGCTATTTTCTTGGGGTCTAGCCTAGATGTTCACAGCCATTCTCATTGGGTTTAGCCCAGTTGTTTTACCTTATTTTGGCCGGCCCGGGTATTCACAGCTGTTCTCATGGGGGCCAGCCTGAGTGTGTAGCACTGTCCTCATTGGACTAAGCCCATGTGCTCACAGTTTTCATAATTGAGCTCAGCCTAGGTATTCATAGCTGTCCACATTAGGCAAGCCCAAGCGTTTACACTTTTTTTCACAGGAGCCATGTCCAGGTGTTCAGAGCTGTTTTCATTGGGCTTAGCCTAGATGTTCACCATCGTCCCCATTAGGATCAGCCTTGGTGTTCACAGCTGTCCTCACTAGGCCAATCCCAGTTTTACACAGCTGTGCTCGCTGAGATCAGGTCAAGTGTTCACAGCCATCCTCATGGGGTCCAGCCTAAGTGTTCAGAACTCTCCTCACTAGTTTTCAGACCAGGTGTTAATAGCTGTCCTCATTGGGCCAGCACTGTGATTACAGAGATCCGCATCACGGCAAGTCCAGGTGTTCAGAGCCATCCTATTGGGCCCAGTCCAGGTGTTAGGAGACCTCCTAATAAAGGCCATCCCAGGTGTTCCCAGCTGTTTTTATTGGACCTATCCTAGGTATTCACAGTTGTCTTCATTGGGACCAGCCCAGGTGTTCACATCCATGCTCATTTAGGCTAGCCAAGGAATTAGAACCATTCTCATCAGGGCCAGCCTGGGAGGTCACAGCCATCTACCTAGATGCCAGCCGAAATGTTCGTAGCCATCCTTATTTGGGTTAGTGTTCACAACTCTCATTACTGGGCCAGCCCAGGTGTTAATAGCTGTCCTCATTGGGCCCAGCTTAGGTGTTCAGAGACTGTTTAATAGTGGTCAGACCAGGTGTTTACAGCCACCCTCATGAGAGCCAACCAGGTGTTAATTGTTGTCCTCACTGGGCCTTACCCAGATGTTCATAGCTGTCTTCATTGGGACCAGCCTAGGTGTTCATAGCTATTTTTATCTGAGCTCAGGTGTTCACAGTGGTCCTCAACGGAGACAGCTGAAGTGTTGACAGCCATCCTCATTGGGTCCAACCTATTCATTCACACTCATGCTAATTGGGGCCAGTCAAGTTATTATAGCAACACTCATTGAGGCCAGCCAAGGTGTTCATAGCCATCATTATTGAGGCCATTGCAGGTGTTCAAAGCCTTTCTCACTGAGCTAAGCTCAAGTGTTCATATCTGTCCTCATGGAATCCAGGCCAGTTCTTCACAGCTTTGCTCATTGGGTACAGCCCATTCTCACTGGGCCCAGCCCAGATCTTCCCAATTTTCCTAATTAGGACCAGCTGAGGTGTTCAGTGGTCCTTATCAGGGCCTGCCTAAGTGTTGACATCCATGTTCACTGGGCCCAGCCAAGATATTATAGCCATCCTCACTGGGGACAGTTCAGGTCTTCCCGGCAGGCTCATCGGAGCCAGCATAAGTTTTCACAGTTGACTTCATACAGACAAAGGCCAAGTCTTAATTGCTGTTAATTGCTGTCCTCACTGGGCCTAGCCTAGGTGTGCACAGCCATCTTCATCAAGGTCAGCTCATTTGTTCAAAGCTGTACTGATGGGGCCCAGCCTAGGTATTCATAGCTGTCCCCATTGGGCCCATCCCAGGTGTTCACAGCTGTCCTCATTTGACCCAGCACAGGTGTTCACAGCTGTCCTCACTGGGCCCAACTCAGGTGATCACAGCTATCCTCAGTGGCCCCAGGCCAGTTGTTCACAGCTTTCATTATTGGGTCAGCTTAGGTGTTCACTTCTCTCTCCATTGGGCCCAGCCTAGGTGTTGGCATCTGTCCTCATTACTGCAAGCCACCATGTTCACAGTGGTCCTCACCAGTGCCAGCAAAGGTGTTCACAGTTGTCATCATCAAGGTCAGCCCAAGTGTTCATAGCCATCTCCACTGGGGCAAGCCCAGGTGTTCACAGTGGTTCTCATAGGGGCCTAGTGAAGGTGTTAATAGCTGTTGTTATTAGGTTCTGTCTATGTGTTCACGTTGTCCTCATCAAGATCAACTCAGGTGTTCAAAGGTGTCCTCATGCGGACAAGCCAAGTGTTCATTGTTGTCCTTATTGGGCCAGTCCAGGTGTTCACATCTGATCTCATTGGCCACCATACGCGTTCACTGCTGTCCTCACTGAGCCGAGCACGAGTGTCTACAGCTGTCCTAATTTGGCCCAGCTCGGTTGTTCACAACTGTCCTCATCTTAGCCAGCCCAGGAGTTCATGGCTATCTTCATAGCTTCCTCATCTGGGCCTGCCCAGATGTTTACAGTGGTTCTTTTTGGGGCCAGCCAAGATATTCATATTTTCCACACTGCCACCAACCCAGATGTTCACAGCCATCTGCACTGGGGTCAGCCAATTTGTTCCTGCCCATGCTAATTGGGGCCAGGTAAGGTATTATAGTCACACTCAGTGGCACTGGCCCACCTGGGCTGGGCCCAATGAGAACAACTGTGTACACCTGTGCTGGGTCCTATGATGACAGCTGGAAACCTCTGGGGTGGGCCCAATCAGGGCAGCTATGAAAATCTTGGCCGGACCCAATGAGGATGTCTGTGGACATCTGTGCTGCCCCCGATGAGGACAGCTGTGAACAAATGAGCTGGCCCTGATGAGGATGGCTGTAATAATTTGACTGGCCCCAATGAGGATGTTTGTGAACAGATTATCTGGTCCCAATGAGAATGGCTATGAATACCTGGGCTGGCACTAAAGAAAACTGCCATTACCACCCAATCTGGCCCTGATGATTAAGATGGTTCTAATTCCTTAGCTAGGCCCAATGAGTATGGATGTGAACACTAGGGCTGGTCCTGATGAGGATGACTGTGGAAACCCTGGCTGGCTATGATAATTACAGCTGGGAACTACTAGGCTAGGCACCACAAGGATGATTCTAAACACCTAAACTGGGCCTAATAGGATGGCTCTGAATACCTGGACTCACCTGGGTGAAGATTGCCATAAACACCTAATGATGACAACTATGAACACATGTAGAAGGCCCTGATGAGAATGACTGTGAATACCTGGGCTGGAGTAGTAAGGATGGCTCTGAACACCAAGTCAGGGTCCAATAGGATGGCACTGAACACCCAGACTTGCCCTGATAAGAACCACTATAAACTCCTGGGCTAGGCCTGTGAGGACAACTATTAACTCCTGGGCTGGGTCCTGATAAGGACAGCAGTGAACACCTGATGAGGATAGCAGCTGAGGTGTTCACCCAGATGAATGTAGCTATAATACCTTGGTTGACATGTATTAGCATGGGTGTGAACAAACTCACTGGCCCCAATAAGGATGACTATGAACATCTTGACTGGAGCCAATGTGGATGGCTGTGAATACCTTGGCTGGCTCCGAAGAGCATCACTGTGAGCACCTCGCCTGGACCCCCTGAGAACAGCTGTGAACATCTAGGTTGGGCACTTTGAGGACAGCTGTAAACACCTAGATTGGCCTTGATAGGAACAGTTGTGAGCACCTCACCTGGGCCCCATGAGGACAGCTATGAATACCGTGGCTTGGCACAGTGAAGACAGCTGTGAATACCTGGGCTGGCCCCAGTGAAGATGGATGTAAAAACCCGGGCTGAACCCAGGGAGGAGGGCGGTAAACACCAGGCTGCGTCTCATGAGGACAGCTGTGAACAATTTGGCTGAGCTCCATGGCCAGCTGTGAATACCTGGGCTGACCCTGATGAAAACAGCTATAAACAACTGGGCTGGACCCAATGAGAAAAGTTGTGAACACCTAGATTAGTCTCAGTGAAGATGGCTATGAGCACCAGGTCATGGCCTAATAAGCACAGCTGTGAACATATGAAAATATAAACAAACCTCATGAGGGCAGCTATGAACCCTGGGCTCGTCCTGATGAGGATGGCTATGAACACCTGCCTGGGCCCAATGAGGTCAGTTGTGAATGTCTGATGTGGTCCTAATGAGGATAGCAGCGACACCTGGGCTGGCCCTGATGCGAATGACTGTGAACACTTGGGCTAGGCCTAATATGAATGCCTCTGAACGCCCAGGCTTGCACGATGAGGATGACTGTCAACACCTCCATTGTAAACACCTACCCCATACCTCTGAGCTATCTCTTAGTGTAGACCTAGAGGTCTCTTGTGAAATCAGATAGGGCCTTGCAGCAGTGGACCCAGGGTGGGACAGCACCAGAGCCAGGTGCATGAGCTGGTATGGACCTCTGATGAGAGGTGAACTGGAAGGTGACATGGCCCAGCGTGCCAGATGGTCGGCTGTGCTCTCCCAGGACCATTGTCTTCATCTTACAGAGGAAATCCAAGTGGTGCTGCCAGAGCCTGGCCCAGAGCTTTACTGTCTTGCTCTGGGCCTCAGGAGGGGACCTGGAGTCATGGCCCAGTTGGCTTCCTTGCCTCTGCTCCCTCAGCTCCTGGGGGGACCTTGGGAGGAAGGCAGAGGGAGAAAGGAGGGAGACAGGGCCTTCATTCCTCCTGCGTCCTCCCTGCATGGTCGCTTGGGCTGACTGAGTCTCTGCTCTTGAGGCAGCTTCCTCCTTCTGAGCACCTGGTATCACATGCTCCCTCGTCCCTCTGTTGTCACTGTTCCACCGAAATCTTTACAAATTGTCAGGTTATTGAATCCTCTGATGTTCATGTACCACCTGTTCCTTCGGGGATTCTGAGTGATAGAAGCAACTCAGTCCATTCACAGGGAACAAGACCACTGTGATCTCCCTGAAATGATGGCGAGCAAAGGAGCTCAATTTCTTCATGGCCTCCCAGGGCCCTGGCTCTGTGCCTGCTCATTGCTCAGGACTGTGGAGGAGATGGGGCTCAGGTGTGCAGGTGTGCAGCTCCTGCCCTCGGGAGGCTTCTAGCGTGGTGAGTGAGGTGAATGAGAAGGGGAATGAGGCCCTCCAGCGGGACAGCGAGAGTGCTCAGAGTCCATCTGGAGCTTTGTCTCATAGCAGAGTCTTCCCAGGTTCCTCTAGAGACCCGTGCCCAGGCCTTCCAGGGCCACCTCCCACACCTCACCTTTCATCTCTTCTCCATCCTGGCTGGAGTTGGACTTTTCCCTCATTCTCTTTCATGTGCAGTTCCAGAGATTTCTGCTGACTGATGTCTCTTTTATAGATGTTCATATGACTGAAAAGCAGGCTTCAGATGCACACATCTCATATTAACAAGAGACTGAGTGAGGACAATGGGGAAATTAATGCTTGGTCTTTTAACCAAGCATAGGGATTGTGTGATCACGTTTTTTTTTTTTTTTTTTTTTTTCCTTTTCTTTCTGAATTCTACAGAAGCTGTTATACTAATCGTCGTGATTTGCGTAATTTCTGAGTGCAGCAGAATAAAAAGCCAGGCTTGTAGGCAGACAGTCTGGCTCTGCTGGTGGAGGACAGGGGGGCTTTGTATTAGGGAAGAGACAAATCAACATACAGTCCCTGGACAAAGGGGCATGGCTAGGATGGGTGCAGTGAGTCAGAAGGCGGCTTCCATGATGAGGATGACTGTCAACACCTCCATTGTAAACACCTACCCCATGCCTCTGGGCTGCCTCTTAGTGTGGACCTAGAGGTCTTTGTGAAATCAGACAAGGCCCTGCAGGAGAAAGTGAAATGATCCTGAGGTGGGACAGCACCAGAGTCAGGTGCATGAGCTAGTGTGGATCTCTGATGAGAGGTGGCTTCCACACCCTCCCCTGTGACAGTCAGTGTCTAACTCAGGAACTGACACATGGAAGGGTCTGGGGAGGGGCAGTCCTCAGCCTGTCCTAGATTGGTCCAGGTCAGCCCTTCCACAGTAGCTGGTACTCCGTGTGGAGCTGCACAGACATTGGCTGCTCCAGGTGAGGGCAAGGGCTCTCTGATTTGGGATCTCCCTGCTGAAGGGGTTCTTCGGAGAAATCAATCATTGTCAAGTCTAGGCTATACTTCACGCTGGACTCACACAATGGTGAGTCTCCGCCTTCAATGCGCTAAATGTTGCATCACCAAAGGGCATCTGTGTGGTAGCGAGGTAAACAAATGGGCTTTAGAGTTAAAAAGAGAAGGCTCCCCATACATGAGGTTAAGCGAGTGACTTTGGCTTAAGAATAAAGGTAATATGGCAGCGTGCAGTGGCTCATGCCTGTAATCCCAGCACTTTGAAAGGCTGAGGCAGGAGGATCATTTGAGGATAAGAGTTTGAGACCAGCCTAGGCAATGTAGTCAGACCCTATCTCCACACACACACACACACACACACACACACACACACACACACACACAAATTAAAAACCATTAGCTTAGCTTAGTGCCATGTGCTTGTAGTCCCAGCCCCTGGGGACTCTGGGGTAGGAGGATCACTTGAGCCAGGAGTTAGAGGCTGCGCTGAGCACTGCACACTACCCTGTCTCATAAAAAAATAAGTAAATAATAACAGAATGAAGCCAATGAGGCTTTGTGAGGATCTTGTAACCTTGTGAGATTGTATGGTGTGTGTGCTGCCTGCATAGTTGCTATTGTTACATTTCATTCTCACTGGCTTCCTTTGCCAAACTTTTACTTCAGAGTTTGTGTTAAGGGATCTGGTTTGGGTTACATTTAACAGTGTCTTCTGAAAGACAGGATTCGTGGTTACAAATGTTTTCTGACAATTCCAAATTTTATGAACTCCCCACTAGAAAGTCTTGTTCGTGACCCCTGCTTCCTCCTTCTCTTCTGAGGGCTAAAGGCCTCTTCTTGAAGGCAGGCCGACAATGACAGGTTTGTCAAGGCTATAGCTGCAGAGGCATATAGGAGGAGCCCAGGTCCTCTCAAGATGCGGTGGCCAGAGAGTTCTGGCGTGTAATTAACAGGACAGCAGCTGTGGGGACTTGGGCTGACTGTTGCTGTCGAAGGACATCCTCCCTTTACCTCACTCTGTGCCAGTGTGCCTCTTATTTCTCCCTGGGCTACAACTGTTATTAACATTCAGATTTTGGAGATAATGGTTTTAATTAAACTACTTTGCTGTTTACTGCTGTTTTGGGAATTTGCTAATTAATCTTTATGTAATTGTTTTGCAATCGTTGTAGAGCAAAAGTTTTTAAATTTTAAGCGAAGCTTCTCACAGAGAATCTGAGAATCTAATTTTTAATCAGTGTCCCATATTAGTAAGCGACAATGGGGGCGGGGAATTAACTAATTGAAGTCCCTGCTCAGTGGAGGTTGTCTGTCTTCAACCTGGCACGATGGCCGTGCTGTGCAGAGCCCTCTCCCTGCATCTCCCCACGGTCTTTTCATTTCGATGGTGCTGAAGGAACTGCGAATGTCCACATACTAAGATAATAATTCTGATGCTTTCTTTGTAGGGGATAAATCTCCAAAAGGGCTGCTTCTCACTGATGCCTGAGGCCACCTTCAATTAAACCCAAGTCTCTTCCTCTTCTTCTGGAGCCCCTGTGAGTAAAGTCTGTAGAAATCATATCTGTTGAATTTTGGAGATGAGTAATGAAGTATTGAGAGGTGTTTCAGGCTATCCTACAATATTTGATATGGAAGAAGAAGCATTTCTAATAGAAACTGGTGGAGATTGCTCTTTAATTCTTAAAATAAGAACAAGAGCCTTCAAGAACATCTGGAGCTTGTTTCTCCAATATCTTACTGTGTTAGCCTGTTTGCGCTGCTATAATAGAATACCAGAGACCAGGTAATTTACAAAGAAAAAAATTTAATTGGCTTGTGGTTCTAGAGGCTGGGCAGTCCAAGATCGAGGGGCTGCATGTGGTGGCAGCTTTCTCACTAAATCATCCAGTGGCAGAAGAAGGCAAGAGGGCAAAAGACAGAGAAAGAGCAAGAGATGGAACTCACAGACTCAAATTCTTTATAATGGACATTAATCCACACGTAAGTATAGAGCCCCCATGACCTAGACAGTTCTCATTAGGCCCCACCTCCTGACACTGTTGTGTTGGGGATTCAGTTTCCAACACATGCTTTCTGGGGGACACATCCAAACCATCACACCTACCTCGGCCAGTGTCCGTTGCTCTCTGATTCAGGATTCTGATTCCAAGACTCATAGAAGGGACAAGCAACAGATTAGACAGAAAAGTCTAATCTCCCTCCTGGTATTAGCCCCCAGGAACAGGCATATAATATCAGCAATGCTTACCTCTGCCTGAAAGTTAGGATTAGCAGAGAGCTCCACCACGCAGTACAGCACTCAGGTTAGAAGCATGAAACTTGAAGCCATACTTCCTGGGCTCCAAGCCTGACTCTGCTACTCTTAGCTGTGTGGCCTTGGAAGTTAGTTACCCAACTTCTCTGGCCATTTTCTTGCCTGTAAAATAAGGGTTTGTAATAGTGCATGCCTGGTCAGGTGTGGTGGCTCATGTGTGTAATCCAAGCACTTTGAGACACCGAGGTGAGCAAGTCACTTGAGGACAGGAGTTAGAGACCAGCCTGGCCAACAGGGCAAAACCCCATCTCTACTGAAAAAAAAAAAATACAAAAAATTAGGCGGATGTGGTGGCATACACCTGTAATTCCAGGTACTTGGGAGGCTGAGGTATGAGAATCGCTTGAACCCAGGAAGTAGAAGTTGCAGTGAGCCGAGATTGCACCACTGCACTCTAGCCTGGGTGACAGAGCAAGACTTTGTCAAAACAAAACAAAAAAAAAGTGCATGCCTTTTTATTACTGTTTTGATGAGCAAATGGGATGAAAGATGAGGGTGTTAGTACACTGCCTGCCACACAGTTATGCATATTATTATATCTATTAAGCAATTGTATCCACGCTTTTGTTTTCAACCTTTACCATAGTGCATGTTGGTTCTCACAGAGGGATTGCCTAATTTGCTCATAGCTATAATCTTCTCAGCACCAAATATTTCTTTCTTATTGTGCTTTTCTATGTTGGAAGCTAGTCTGATTTTGCTTCATCTGTGATCTCAAGTATGTTTAAGGGCTGCTGACTTTAAGCATATAATTGCCACAGAAGAATAGTTCAGAGGTGACAGGTACTGAGTATTTTTTTCTCACTCCTGTGGAAGAACTCATTCATGCACCACAGCACTCTTGTTTACTAGGTGTGAGTCCAACCTGGACTCATTCTCAATATACTGCCTCAGCATTAACAGAACCCCAAGCAAAGCTGACATACTAATGCTTTACTGGGAGGTGCAATCCCAACAACAAAAGTAAGGGACGTAGGGAAATAAAGCAGGCAGGAGAGAAAGCAAATACAAGGTCATATGTTACCAGGATGGCCACAGTTTCTCCAGAACTCCAGTTGGTTGCTCAAGTCATGTGGGATATCTCCAGGGAGGACATGTAAAACACTGTGGCTCAGAACAGTCTGTCATAGGGGAGGAAGGCCAGATGATTTATCTGCTGGCTTCTTTCCATTTCCTGTCTCTCACTGGTCAAAGTTCACCTTATGGACCATCAATGCCTTGCATGACCAGGTTGTGTTAATTGTGCTAACCAACCTTCCTGTTCCAGGATAGCGATTGAGGAGGTCAAAGCCTCCATAAATACAGTGGAGTCAAGCTAGGGGCACAATAACTGTTTTAGGACCCAGCACAGCAAGTGTAGTAGGAGCCATGCAAGCCTGGCAGACTCCCCAGGGGAGGCTGAGTGCACTTCAGTGGCAAAGAGTCAGGCCACAAGCAATGGTGAATCTATGGGAATTGAGCCAAAGCTTGGGAGCTGGAATTGCTGAGTATAGGTGGTAGCTCTTAGACTGGCTTCTGTGAAGTTGGCATGTGGCACAAAAACCAATCTTGGCATCCAATGTTTTGTTGAGAAACATCCCAGGAGGCTGGGCGTGGTGACTCATGTTGTAATCCCAGCACATTTGGAGGCCAAGGTGGGAGGACTGCTTTAGGCTGGAAGGTTGAGTCCAGCCTGGGCAACATAGTGAGACCTTGTCTTGATAAAAAATTTCAAAATATAAATTAAAAGAGAAAACGTCACAGAGCTTTGGTCTTCTAAGTATTCATCCTACCTTTTTTTCATTTCCATCTGTTTAGTTCCTTAACTCTTTGCCAAAGTTCAGGGACCACCCCTGCTTAGGGTATGAGGTACACATTAACCTCTTATCCCAGACCTTAGAGACCCACGGTGGGACCACATGGGAGAGGAACAAGGTGGCCAGTGGTTCCAAACTGAGACACCCTGACATCAGCTTCTGTGCCCTTTCTATTGTACCATACTCCTCTCTTCATATCTCACCACCTTCTTCCACCTGTTCAGGTCATATCTCATGTTCAGCTCCTCACCTGATGGTCTCTGGCCACACTGTCATTTTCCAGCTCTCAGCAAAGAGAACAGTTTGCGCTAAGACCTGTTTGGAAAACACATTCACCCCTCAATGTCTTGTGAACTGCTGCTCGTCCTGCCAGTCTCCGCTTCAGAGAGACCTGCCAGGGCCCCACCATGTAAAAGTCTCTGTTGCACATCACATCATATCACCTGTCTTCAACTGTAGGGAGTATTTTTTGCGGAACTGACTGAATTCACATCTTTGTCCTCCACTAAGCTGTATGCCCCATGAAGGCAGGGAATATGATTATTCTCTGCACCACTGTGTCATTGACTCCTGGCCTCTGGTTTACAACAAATGTCACACACACACACACACACACACAGACACACACACAAAGAATAAGTGAACAAACAGGTGAACACCTGGATCTTTCTAACTTTTCGATCCTTTGTCTCCATGAGCCTGGAGGCTGACAACCTGATAATTCCTACAGGGAGAGCGAGGCTGCTATCATTTTCTCTAACGGTTGTCCTGATTGCCTTGCAGAAGGTATTTGACTTTAATTATGCCCTAAACTGACCTTTTGAATGGAACTGAAGAATAAATCAAGAGAGAAAAGTGATTCAGAATGGTCCTGTTGGGTCCAATTATCAGTAGAGAAAGGGAGTGAGGATGAGGCCTGGATAAACCTGGGCTGCCTGGCATGAACTGCACTGTTTGCTCATTACGTGTTCCCTGCAGCCTGTCTGGGCTTTTGGGAAACTGTTCTGCTCATTATTGATGCCCATTTATCCTCACTGACAGGGCTGGTAGAAATAAGCTCCGAGGTGTGAAAACAGTGGGAATTCTAGGCCCCCAAGATTAAGTATCAGCAGTAGCTATTATCCTTCCATCAGTGGCAAAATCTACACTTCTCCAGGTTTGGGACAGCAGGTGTTGTTTGAGTAACCCTGATCCAGGGCCAGAGGGCAAGGGGGTGGTTTTCGAAGTTCCCTGCCTCCAATCTTATGATAAAGTGTGGCCTACAAAGAATGGAGAAAAGGTTACCATGGACCTCCAGGGACCCAGCAGAAAAAGCCACATATGGGAACCAAATCACCTCCTTGTCTGTTAGATGGCAGAGTCCCTATTGCAGGGAGATGTAATTAGGGCCTGGAGAAGAGGATAGCTAGGATAGCCAGTTGCCCCTGGCCAGTTGGCTCTGGGTGCGGAAGTTTATGCGGAGCACAGATTTGGTACCCACAAGGGATGGTGCACCTGTCTGACATTTCAGACCATAGATGTCCTCTCCGCTTCCCATTCACTGGGGCTCCATGCACCTAGCTTGGTTTGTTTTGCAAAGAGCAATCTGTTCTTTTCTCTCAAAACTTCTGGGACCTGATGTCAAGCTTGCCATATTCTTTCTTCATCCCTGTATTCAAAGAAGCCTCAAGAATTGACTCAGATACCTTGATCCCTTTGCTGTGAGCATCAAGAGATCCAAAGAGATCTACTCTCCTTGTTCTTCTTTCAAAACCCACCTTCCTTTTTTTTTTTTTTTTTTTTTTTAACACTGGGGAACACTGACACTCTTTTTTTAAATCTCCAATTGGGTGGGCTATTACTTGTTACTTGCACTCCTTATTTAAGCAAAATCCCTCTACAACAAACCCTCAGGAGAATGTCTTAAAGCTCTGGTAAAATCTCTGGAAAGTTTGAAACAGGTGAGCAGACACGAGGACTGTGCAGAAACATCCTGTTTTTATAGAGTCCTTTTCAATCATATCTTCCTTTACATTCACTGGAAATGTTTGTAATTTAGGATGAGCAATAAATGGAGCATAATGTATCCGTCTGCTTGTGAGAATGAATTTCGTGCCTACTGAAGGTTCTTTGCCCAATAGAGTCTCCAAGGAGATGAGGGTGAAAACACTCACAAATGTGTTCTGTGTCCTGCGGTGATAGGGATGTACATTGTAATTGTTATGCCATGCATAAAAATCTCCAAGCTTCCCAAGTTATATGAGATATTACTTTTGCAGAGACCAATATGGGGAATATTAGATTACTTCGTTTATATTTTCTAAAACAATTTTACAATATATTTCAAATGTATACAAAAGTAGAAAGCCTAATATAGTAACCCCCATGTACTAATCACCCAGCTTCAACAATTACAAAAGAGTGGCCACTTCAGAGTTTTACAATTTGATCTATAAATATTTCAGTATATATCTAGAAAAAAAATTTAAATATCTAATTAAAAAAAAATTATATCCACAATAAAATTTTTCACCTCTAAAATATTTAATAATTTCTTAATAACATCAAACACTAAGTCAGTGTTGAAATTTTCTCAGTTATCACATGGATGCTTCTAAAATTTTTACACAGTTTGCTTGTACCTGGGTCTAAAACAGACTCATTCATTGTACTTGGCTGGCATAACTCATGTTTCTTTTAATTTATCTTCTCCCTCCATATTTTTTCTTTCTGGCAGTTTTTTTTTTCAATGTTGTTGTTTTTGAAGAATCTAGATCTTTTGTCCTGGAGACTTTCCAACAATCTGAATTTTGTGGATTTTGTCCCACAGAGACATTTCCCTTGCTCGTCTGTCTCCTGCGTTTTCTCTATATCTATATCCATATTTTCTCTACATCCATCTATAACCGTAATCCAGTCCAGATGCTTGATCAGGTCCAGGTTTGATGTTTTGTGGCAAGACTGCTTTAGAGGTGGTGCTGCCTGAGGTTCATAAGGCCTTATTATGTGATGTCAACAGCTGTCGATGATCACGTAAAGATCTGTCACCTCACAGAAGGTGACACATGGGGATATTCTAGTCCCATCAAGACTTCTTCATTTGTCAGCTGGAATATGTCCATAAAAAGAAACTTTCCCTTATCAGTTTTGTGGTTCCACTGAGAAAGCGTGCATACAGGGAAGGCGTTACACATGCTTTGGTTTTCCCCTTTTATTTGCAAGGTTATTTTTTAAATTAAACTTTCCATTTTAACATAATTGTAGATTCACATGGAGTTTTAAAAAATACATACAGAAAGACCCTGTGCATCCTTTACCCATCTTACTCATTATGGTACCATATTACAAAGCCATAGTATGATACACAGACAGGAAGCTGACATTAGTACAGCCAAGATCCTGAACACGTTCATCACCATAAGGCTTCCTCCTGCTGCCCTTTCATAGCCACGCTTCCCTGATTTCTGCTGGCCAGTCCCTGACCCTTGGAAATCACCAATCTATTCTTCATTTCTATAATTTTGCCATTTCATGGATGTGGAACAAAAGGAATTATATAGTCTATGACCTTTAGGGATTGGCTTTTCTCACTTAGCATAATTACCTGGAGATTCATCCAAGTTACTGCATTTGTCAATAATTAATTTCTTGTTATTGTGAGTAGAATTTCATGATATGGATGTGCCATGATGTGCCAATAATGTGTTCACCCACTGAAGATCATCTGATTATAGTTTTTTTAATGTGCTTACTTGCCATGTATTACATTACTTAGTAAAGTATTCAAATCTATTGCCCATTGAAAAAATCAGAGTTTGGCTGGGCATGGTGGTTCATGCCTGTAATCCCAGCACTTTGGGAGGCTGAGGTGGGTGGATCGCTTGAACTCAGGAGTTTGAGAACAGCCTAGGCGACATGGTGAAACCCTGTCTCTACTAAAAACACAAAAATTAACCAGGCAGAGTGGCACATGCCTGTAATCCCAGATATTTGGGAGGCTGAGACAAGAGATTCACATGAACTTGGGAGGCAGAGGTTTCAGTGAGCTGAGATCATGCCTCTGCACTCCAGTCTGGGTGACAGAGTGAGACCCTGTCTCAAAAAAAATAAAAAATAAAAAAAATAAAAATAAAAAATAAATAAATCCAAGTATGTCTTTTTTCAAATTGAGTTTTAGGAGTTCTTCTCATATTCTTAACAGAAGTTCTTTATCAAATGAATGTTTAGAGAATATTTTCTCCCAGACTGCACCTTTCCTTTAAATTTTCTTAATGGGTTGAAGGTGGAAAAACTCAAGCTGTTTCTCCTTTGCTGTCATCCTACACAATAATCAACACAGAAGACTTATGTGACCAAATGTGTGGGAATTTCTCTCCACCAGTGAGCAAGCAATCAAGCCTGCAGCGGACAGGAGCTGGGCCTCCTCCCATTCAATGCTGTTTACCTAGAGACAGTTTTAGATCTCATGGGGTTAAGAGCTCAGTCACTGAGCCTGTGAGGGGGACCACTGCACCCTTCAGTCACCAGTTGCAAGTTCGGGCCTTCAGAACTTCTGAACGACTAGTTACATAAATCAGGGCTTCCAGAATCCTCCTTTTGGGTTCAATTAATTTGCTAGAGTGGCTCATGGAAGTCAGGGAAACACTTATGTTTATTAGTTTATTATAAAGGATATTACAAAGAATAAAGAGAAAGAGATACATAGGGTGAGGTAGTATTGAAGAGGTGTGGAGCTTCCACTTTCTCCCTGGGTGCACCGCCCTCCAGCAACCTCCACGTGTTCTGCTCTCCAGAAGCTCTCCACACCTTGTTCTTTGTTGTTGTTGTTTTCTGAGACAGAGTCTCCCTCTGTCACCAAGGTTTGAGTGCAGTGGCGCGATCTCCATTCACTGCAACCTCTGCCTCCCAGGAACAAGCGATTCTCCTTCCTGAGCCTCCCAAGTAGCTGGGATTACAGGTGCCAGTGGGCGCCAACACACCCAACTAATTTTTGTATTTTTTTGTATGTTTTAGTAGGGACAGAGTTTCACCATGTTGGCCAGTCAGGTCTTGAATTCCTGACCTCAGGTGATCTGCCCACCACAGCCTCCCAAAGTGCTGGGATTACAGGCATGGGCCACTGCACCTGGCCTCCATCACGCCTGGCCTCCACCACACTTGGCCTCCAAACCTTGTTCTTTTGGGTTTTTATGGAAGCCGCATTATGTAGACGTGATAATTTAAATCATTGGCCATTGGTGATGAACTTAACCCTCAGCTCCTCTTCCCTTCTCAGCGTTTGAGGGGTGCGGTTGAAAGTCCTGACCCTGGAATCTTGCCTTGGTCTTTCTGGTAACTGCCCACATCCTGAAGCTACCTAGGGTCCCCCCATCATGAGTCAACTCATTAGCAAACAAAAGACATCATTTTGAAGATTCTAATATTCAAAAGGAGTTGTATGTCAGGAAAGCAGGTTAAAGACCAATATCACAGGTGTCTTTCAAAAAACAGATTTTTAAAATGTATACATTTTGTTTTCTATCAAAAAAACTGTCTGACTCCAAGGTTGCAAATATTTTTTCCCGGTATTTTCTTCCAGAAGTTTATAATTTTAGTTTTTAAAGTAATGTCTATGATGCATTGAGTTATCTTTTATATGATGTGAGGTAAAGATTAAGGATTCCTGTTTTCTATGTGGATATGGCACCAATTGTTGTTAAGACTATCTTTTCTCCATTAGACTATCCTTTCTCCATTGCATAACCTCAGCAACCTGGCTGAACATCATTGGATCATTAATATGTGGATCTATTTCTGGATTCTTTATTCTGTTCCATTGATTTATTTATATTTCTTTACACAAATATGACCCTTTCTTGATTAATACAGCTTTATATCAAGATACATTATACATGTCTTTAAATCATATGTCAATCCTCTAACTTTTTCTTTTTTGCTGCTTAAAAAAAGTATTATGGATATTTCAGGTACTTGGCATTTTTATACAATTTGTAGAATCTACTCATCAATTTCTGCAAATTCCTGACTTGAATGGGACTGATTGAATTTTGGATAAATTTGAGGAGAAAGGGCATGTTAACCAGAACTGAGTCTTTCAAACCAGGAACATGGGCTATCTTTCTATTTGTTTAGGATACTGGATTTTTCATTGTTTTCAAGGGCCCAGAAAAAAGTGTTAAGAAAAAATGTAAAATGAGGTCATACTGGTACTCTTAACTCAAAGACTATATGGTTTTACTTTACCTCTTTGATCTCATATTTTTCTCTCCAATGATAAAAATGCAAATTCCCAAAAACTACATGACTATTTGCTTAATTCCATATTACATATACAGTACTCTCATAATAATAATACCATTGTGAACACCAAAAATAAGATGATTGAAAAGTTTAATATTCTTTCTTAAAGTTATTTTTATCAGAAGGTAGATTTCACTAGGAATATGTAATCAAATCATTGTGTTCAAAAGCATTTAGAATATTTTCTCTGTGTGCAGTTATGCCAGGAGTCATTAAATAGTTTTGTAAAGAGTCATCCAGTTAATATTTTAGGCCATGTGAACCACAAATGGCCTCTGTTTCTTCTCCTTTTCCTCCTTTTTTGCGAAGCCTTTTAAACATGTAAAACAACTTCTTAGCTCACGTGCTGTACAAAAAGGGACGTGGGGTGGATTCGGCCTACAGGTCACAGTTTACCACTCCTGGATTATGTCAATCATTGAATTTACAATTAAGACCACTGATTTTGCTTTCAATTTTCTACTCCCTTTATACCTATTTATATTATGTTATACTGTTGCTACGCAATTATTCACCCTTTTACCTTTCTCCTACCCCACCTTCATGGAATAACTGTATTCTCCACCCTGCTAATGTCCAGCCAGGCCTGGTGACTTGTTTTTCCAGTGGAATGCAGAGTGACTGTGTGTGCTCTAAATCTAGCTATTAGTAAGTGTGACATGCTTCTATTAACCCCTCTAGGAGCTTCCTCCACCGTGAGGAAGACTGTGTTTCTGTAATTGCCTGATGAGTTCTTCCTGCCCGCTGCACAGACAAAACTAGTCCACTGAGATGTTGCAGTAAAGAAAGAGTTTAATTAGCATGAGGTTGACTACACGGGAGAACTGAAGTTATTACCTGAATTAGTCTCTCTGAAGGCTCAGAGGTTAGGGTTTTTCAACGATAGTTTATTGGGCAGGGGCTAGGAAATGGGTGCTGCTGACTGGTTGGGGGTGAAATCAGAGGGGTGTGGGAAACAGTCCTCAGGTGCTATGTCTGCCTCTTGGTAGGGGCCATAGGACCGGTTGAGTGATGAGTCACAAGTCTAGGCAGGGTCTGTCTGTTGCCAGAATGCAAAAGTCTAAAAAATACTTCAAGAGATCAATCTTAGGTTCTATAATAGTAGGGTTGTAGGAGCAACTAGGGAAGTTACAAATCTAGTGACCTCTGGCCACATGACTCCTGGGCAATAAGGAATTATAGAAACTACAACTACATACTAGGAGAATTCAGGGTTCTCCCATAATCTTGTGGCCTTTTGTTAATTTTACAAAGGAGGTTTCAGCCTCTAAACAAGGAGGGATCAGTTTTAGGGAAAGACTATTTTCATCCTTCCTTCAAAGTTAAACTATAAACTAAATTCTTCCTGTTGTTACCTTGACCTCTGCTCAGGTATGAGCAAAGACAACCAGTCTCTGAGGCTGGAAGCAAGATGGAGTCAGCTGTGCTAGACTTCTCCCACTGTCATCATCTTTGCAAAGGCAGTTTCACTTATGGTAGCCCTGTCCTTCAGCTGGGTCGCCAAGTGAGACACATGAGCAGAGCCACACCAGCTACCTTGAAGACCCACAGCCTAAAGCAGAGATGCCTCTCCTGACCCCAGACTCACATCTCAAAGAAAGAAGACAAACCTGGTGTGACGCACAGGCCTGGGAACATGGGAATCAGTGGCTATTCTTTAAGCCACTGAGTTTAAGGTAGTTTGTCAAGACATGGTTTGACTATACTCTACCAAAATCTCATCTTGAATTCGCAATTGTTGTGGGAGGCACCCAATGGGAGGTAATTAAATCATGCGGGCAGGTCTTTCTGGTGCTGTTCTCGTGATAGTGAGTAACTCTCATGAAATCTGATAGTTCTAAAAAGGGGAGCGTTCCTGCACAAGCTCTCTCTTTGCCTGCTGCCATCCACATAAGATGTGACTTGCTCTTTTTTCCCTTCTGCCATGATTGTGAGGCCTCCCCAGCCACATGGAACTGTAAGTTTATTAAACACTTTTTCCTGTATAAATTGCTCCGGTCTCAGGAATGTCTTTATCAGCAGCATGAAAATGGAGTAATAGAGTAAACTGGTACCAGTAGAATGGGGCATTGTTGAAAAGTTACCCAATATTGTTAAAGTGACATTGGAACTGGGTAACAGGCAAAGGTTAGATCAGTGGAGGGCTTAGAAGAAGTCAGAAAAATGTGGAAAAGTTTGGAACTCCCTAGAGATTTGTTGAATGGCTTTGACCAAAATGCTGATAATGATACGGACAATCGTTATCAGGCTGAGGTGGTCTCAGATGGAGATGAGGAACTTGTTGAGAACTGGAGCACAGGTGACTCTTGTTATGTTTTAGCAAAGAGACTGGCAGCATTTTGCCCCTGCCCTAGAAATTTGTGGAACTTTGAAGTTGAGAGAGATGATTTAGAGTATCTGTGGGAAGAAATTTCTAAGCAGCAAAGCATTCAAGAGGTGACTTGGGTGCTGTTAAAAGCATTCAGTTTTGAAAGGGAAACAAGACATAAAAGTTTGGAAAATTAGCAGCCTGACAATGCAATAGAAAAGAAAATCTTAATTTCTGAGAAGAAATTCAAGCTGGCTGCATAAATTTGCATAAGTAATGGAGAGCTTATGGAGAGTAATGGAGAGTAATGTTAATCCCAAAGACAATGAGGAAAATGTCTCCAGTGCATGTCAGAGATCTTTGTGGCAGCCCCTCCCTTCACAGGCAGGGAGGTTTAGGAAGAAAAAATAGTTTCCTGGGCCAAGCCCAGAGTCCCCATGCTGTGTACAGTATAGGGACTTGGTGCCCTGCATCCTAGCCACTCCAGCCATGACTAAAAGAGACCAAGGTACAGCTCAGACTGTTACTTCAGAGGGTAGAAGCCCCAAGCCTTGGCAGCATCCAAGTGGTGTTGAGCCTGTGGGTGCACAGAAGTCAAGAATTGAGGTTCAGGAAACTCCACCTTGATTTCAGAGGATATATGGAAATGCCTGGATATCCAGCCAGAACTTTGCTGTAGGGGCAAGGCCCTCATGGAAAACCTCTGCTAGGGAAGTGCAGAAGGGAAATGTGGGGTCAGAGCCCCCACAAAGAGTCCCTACTTGGGAACCACCTAGTAGATCTGTGAGAAGAGGGCCACCAGAGCCCATAATGGTAGATCCACTGACAGCTTGCATCTGGAAAAACCACAGACACTCAATGCCAGCACATGAAAGCAACCAGGAGAGGAACTATGCCCTGCAAAGCCACAGGGGCAGAGCTGCCCAAGACCATGGAAGCCCACCTCTTGCATCAGTGTGACCTGGACATGAGACACGGAGTCAAAGGAGATCATTTTGGAGCTTTAAGATTTGACTGCCCTGCTGGATTTCTGACTTGCATGGGGCCTGTAGCCCCTTTGTTTCAGCCAATTTCTCCCATTTGGAATGGCTATATTTACACAATGCCTGTACCCTCATTGAATCTTGGAAGTAACTAACTTGTGTTTGATTTTAAAGGCTCATAGTTGGAAGGGATTTGCCTTGTCTTGCATGACACTTTGGACTTGGATTTTAAGTTAATGCTGACATGAGTTAAAACTTTGGAGGACTGTTGGAAAGGCATGGTTTTGAAATGTGAGGACATGAGATTTGGGAGGGGCCAGAAGGGGAATGATATGGTTTGGCTGTATCGCCACCCAAATCTCATCTTGAATTCCCATGTGTTGTGGGAGGGGCCCAATGGGAGGTAATTGAATCATGGGGGCAAGTTTTTTCTGTGCTGTTCTCATGATAGTGAATAAGTCTCATGAGTTCTGATGGTTTTATAAGGAGGAGTGTCCCTGCTCAAGCTCTCTCTTTGCCTGCTGACAACTATGTAAGATATGACTTGCTCCTCCTTGCCTTCCACCATGAACGTGAAGCCTCCCCAGCCATGTGGAACTGTAAGTCCATTAAGCCCTTTTTCCTGTATAAATTGCCCAGTCTTGGGTATGTCTTTATCAGCAGCATGAAAAGAGACTAATACAGTCACATGCCATTATTGTAGATACAGTTGGCATATACGGTAACCATTTTATCTTTTCTTTTTTTAATATAAGGAAATCGCACATACGTTTATATATGTGTGTATATATACACACATATACATTCATATGTATGTGCGTGTGTATGTATATGTATGTATTCTTCACCCCTTTTAAATTTTTGTAATTTTATGTTTCAGTAAATTATAGTGTACTAACACATTATTTTCCTTTTTAAGAATCTTTTTACTATAGCCTGGAGGTTACTCCATATAGTGTATGAATATATCTCTCTTTTTTTTTTTTCACAACTGCATGGTACTCAGTTGTGTTGTGCACTCTGCTCTAAATAGATTTAACCAACTTTCTTCTGGTGGGCATTTGAGCTTTTGCTATTTCTAATAGTGCTGCAGTGAATAGCCTCTTTTCATGTTTTTTTTTTTTTCTTTCCCTTCCTTTTGTTTTCTTTCCCAGTGCATCTTTGGGCTAGATCTTTAGAAGTGGGATGACTGGCTGAAAGGATAAATACATACATGGTTTTGATGGATATTTCTGAATTTTCCTTCACTGTACCGCGTTGCAGTTATACTGCCAATTTATCAGAAGGCCTATTTCTCATAGAATCAGCAACTGAATATGTCATCAAGATTTTAGATTTTTTGTGTCTGGTTACACACAACTCAGTACACCTTTAATCTGAATATTAAGTTACAAGTTAGGTTTAACCTTTCAAAATATTTTTAAGAGATATTTGTGCTTATGTTTCTGTGAAATGTGTCTTCATAATCTTAGCCTATTATAAAGTAAATGGCTCCTTGCACCAACATTTAAAAAAGTTCTTTATGTATTAGGTGTATTAACCCTTGCCTTAAATATGCTTTGCAAATAATTTATTCTGTTTTGCTGTTTAACTATTTACTTAGATTATTTTTTCTATTGTTCCCAGAAAGCGGTCCCAATCCAGACCCCAAGAGAGTTCTTGGATCTTGAGCAGGAAAGAATTTGAGGGGAGTCCATAGAGTAAGGTGAAAGCAAGTTTATTAAGGAAGTAAAGGAATAAAGAATGGCTATTCTATAGGCAGAGCAGCAGCTTGGGCTGCTGGACTAAGGATATTTATAGTTATTTCTAGATTATATGCTAAACAAGGGAAGGGTTATGCACGAGTTTTTCAGGAAAAGGGTGGGCAGTTCCTGGAACTGGGGTTTCCTCCCCTTTTTGGACCATCTAGGGTAATTTCCTAATGTTGCCATGGCATCTGTAAACTGTCATGGTGCTGGTGTGAGTGTCCTTTAGCATGCTAATGCATTATGGCTAGTGTATAACAAACAGTGAGGATGACCAGGGCTCACTTTCATTGCCATCTTGGTTTTGGTAGAATTTGGCCGGCTTCTTTACTACAGCCTATTTTATCAGCAAGGTCTTTATGACCTGTATCTTGTGCCAACATCCTAGCTCATCCTGTGACTAAGAATGGGAATTCAGCCCAGTAGGTCTCAGCCTTATTTTATCCAGAGCCTACTCAAGATGGAGTCACATTGGTTCAAATGCCTCTGACATTATTATACTAAGACTTTAAACATTTTATTTAAATTTATTAAACATTTTCTTGTGTTTTAAAATTTTATGTTAGGAAAACATTTCTTCACTTCCAGATGATAGAAAAATTTACCAAGTTTAAAACATTATTTTGTTGTATTTTTTTACATTTAAATATCTGATATGTTTAGAACTTTTTGGTATAGGGTGTGATGAATGGATTCTATTTTATCTTGTTCCATACGGTTATATGGTTTTTCCAACACTACTTTTTAATAATTCTATTTTTTCTCCACTAATTTGAGATGTTACTTTTATTGTATATTAAATTTTCACTAATATTTGGGTATAGTTTTGGAGTTTTGCTTCTGTGAGTGAATTCTTTTTGAATTTCCATAAAGATAAGACATTGCAATAAATATGAATCTTTATCCCAATAAAGTTGATTATTGCAGGGGTTGAAAAAGTAATTTTTTGTCTGCTCTTCTAAGGTCTTAGGTAGGATCCCCTGTTAAACAAACAAACAAACAAAAGATTACTAGAACAAAACAAATCAGAAGTTTATCAACATGTATTCCTTTTTTATACATAGGAGATACTCAGGAAAAGTGGGAAAATCTGAAAAAAAAGACTTAGAATTCAGGCTTTACTACCATCTTCATCTGAAACAAAGAAAGGAAGCTGTGGGGAGGCCAGTTCTGGGGAGGTGACCAGGAAAAGCATGGTAGACATGATATGCAGATTTAAGTCTGCTATGCAGATTTAAATTTGCTATGCAGATTTAAGTCAGTGCTTTTTCTATGGATGAGAGTCTTTTGTGATTAAGCCATCCTTCTCATCCTGGTGCTGAAACGAAGGCACCCTTATGAAAGAAAATTTTCAGTTTAGAAGTAAGTCTTTCTTGCAAAATAGTAACTTCTACTCTGTTTCTCTGGTGTCTGCTGTTTCTCAAAAATAATTGGGTCAAAATAATGCTTATGCCAAAGAGGCATATTTTGAGGTGGTGTATTTTGGTCTCTTAAGTTATCCAAAAGTGGAAAAATACATTAGACATGCTTAACACATTAGGGAGGCTTAAAGATGTCATTCAGAGTGTGGAGTTAATAACACTGCAGTGATTGTTTAATTAACAAGTAATTGCTCAACAGTTAACATTGCTGGTACAAACAGAGTCTAGAGATTGGAGGAAGAGCCATTTGAATGGTGTCTATTGCTCATGAAACAGGAGGATGTTAGGCCGTTGTGGTGTACCAACCTTAAACAACGAGATTCAGAAATTATGATTCAGTATAGAGTTTATTTGAGCTTGAAGATGGCCACGTGGGAGCATAGATTCAAGTTGCCCTGAATAGACACTCTCATTAATGGCAGTTACAAGTGAGTGTTTTTTTTTAAAGATAGTTCCTAGAATTTACATTAAAATAACATGTTATTAATTTGATATTCATTGTTCTTTGTATCATAAATTCCAGGAACATGAAGATAATGGGTTGGGCAGCTACTCAGGAACAAAAGTGTCTTCAAACAATTACTCCTGGGCATGGTGCATGGGAAGGACTGAAGTCCGAAGCTCATGGCTCTCTGGGCCTGATAAATTTTGCAGACCTCACACAGCTCAGTCTGTTATGAGCTTCTTTCCTTCCTTAGGTGGCTGTTATGTTTTGGGATCCTCTATACAATAGTCAACACGGGTGCCTTGGAATGCACTGAGGTGTGAGATCCTTCTGGAATTTACTTCCTGCTCAGGAAACCAAAACATGCCCACAGCATCCTCTGAATACCTCTCACAACCATGCTCAGGCAAGAGACTCAAATGCTACTATTTCACAAGTCTGAGATATTGACAGCTAACATAATTCTATATTCTGGAGAAATGGCCCAACCATATTAGAAAAATTAATCTTGGGACCAAGGAAGCTTATGGGAGAAGAGGACTAGCCAAATATTTAAAATACAGAAGGTAGTTTTACACATCTTGTCATTTCCAGCGTTTAGGAATTCATTACCAATTCAACCACAGCTTGGCAGAAAGGAACTTTTTAGTATTACTGTAAAATTTTTTAAGCATTGACACTGCTGCTCACTGACTAAATGTAAATTCTATGAATTCTTCTATTTTTTTCTCTTTTGTTCACTTAAACAGAAGAGAATAAAACACAGAATGAGATTTAAACAGTTTATGTGAGACCGAGAAATAAAAATAAAATCCTAAGTCCCCCAGTGGACTAAACAAATCCCACTGTTGGCCAGGAGAATCCCAGATAAACCTTAAGAACTGAGTTTTCCTGGCCATGATGGGATGGGAGGTCAGACATGGCTCAGTAAGTCTCTTCCTCATTAACCTTTAACCAGAATTCTTTCCTAAGGAGTAGGCAGAAACCAGCTCTAGAAAGCAAGAAATGGCCAACTCATTTTTCTATCGCCTTTAGCCAGTCATCTGAGGTCACAACTGGATTCTCTTTTCCTCTCTGCACATTTGGCACAGCAGCTCAGCAGTTTCACAATGTTTTCCTTCCTAAAAACTGAACACCAACTCTAGACTAGTTTTGGCCAACTTGTGGAGGATGCTCAGTGAGAGTTTTTGTGTCCTTCTCTGTGTCACTTTTTGACATCAGAAGGCCAAAGACTCCATCCTAAGATTATGCCAAGATCACCATTTTTTAAATATGTGACCCATGAAGAGGCATGAAGCTCAATTGCACATGTGCCTATTTCTCTCTTCACAGATATTCATGACATCTTCTATAGCTTATTAAATATGTATATTTAGCTAACCTGTTCAGCATAAATTCCTGTTCCCTTCACACCTCCCTCAAAGTGCTTGCTTTGGGCTTCTGCTGGAGGCTATGCTTCTCAGCCTGTGGAATGGCCAGCCTGCAGGGTGCAACTCTTTATGAGAAATAAAGGTCCCCTTTCCAAAGTTGTGAGCCTTGTGAGTCTTCAGCTCGCATGCTAAAATGAGGACAAGCTGCCCAGGAGGCTCAGACCACAAGTAACCTTGGATATGAGCTTTGTTTGGCCTTTGTTACAGGCATGTTTTTAAAGGAAAAGAAAAGAGAGGGGAAAAGGGAGTGTGCAAAATCCTGTCAGGAATTCTCATTGGTTTACAGAAATAAAGCTGATCACTGATCAGCTATACATTGTTATACTGTGGGGTGTGGAATATAGTGTCTGGTGAGGCATTATTAGGTTAATTCATAGCTGCATGTAACAATAGCAAGACGTTTCAATAGGTAAATACATAGCTCAAAAGCAGGAGTAGGATATGATTGCTATCTCAGTTTTATGTCTCTCTAGGCCTGATAATTTGAAAGGGCTCACATTTCTCAGATAAAAGATTTTTTTTCCCCTAACTTTAATGTGGAAGACAAATAGTTTATCTCTTTGCACTTCTCTAGACCCTCTCACTTCTTCTTCACACATTTTCTTAATATTATAATTTTATTTTTAGTTACACTTTTAGTTACTTTTATAACCATAGATAATATACATGCATCTTATTTCTTATCCTCTTAATAGTTTAGAAGAGTATGAATTTCTAGATTTGAAATTCTGCACTCTCTGTCAGAGTTTATCTGTCTCAGACGGTTCCCTAAACTATGTAATTGGGCAAATTTGGATAAGGAGACAGATATTAAAAGATGTGGGCAATATTTAGAAAAATCAAAGGGAGAGTGGAATATCTAACTCAAGCCTTCATGAGATCATTAAATTCCAAAGGCCCTATCTTCTAATGCCATCATATTGTGGTTTAGAATTTAAACATATGAATTTTGGAATGGCACATTCAATCCACTACCGGAAATAAATACATGCTCACTCTGTCAGCTGAACTAGACCCAAAAGTCAACTTAAAATTTTTACTCCTTAGAGTCAGACGTGGTGGTTCACGCCTGTAATCCCGGCACTTTGGGAGGCCAAGGTGGGCAGATTACAAGGTCAGGAGTTCGAGACCAGCCTGGCCAACGTGGTGAAACCCAGTTTCTACTAAAAATACAAAAATTAGCCGGATGTGGTGGCAGGTGCCTGTAGTCCCAGTTACTCAGGAGGCTGAGGCAGGAGAATAGCTTGAACCCGGGAGGCAGAGGTTGCAGTGAGCCGAGATTGTGCCATTGCACTCCAGCCTGGGCAACAGAGCGAGACTCTGTTTCAAAAAAAAAAAAAAATTGCTACTTAGATAAATGATATTCTATGCTGAAGGGATGCCTTGAGTTTTGCTATTGAAGAGCCCTTGGCTAGTTGCTGGTTTACACATCCTTCTCCCAGGTCTTCAGTCACCTTGTGCACATCTAGGCTGTAGATGTGGTCTCACTGCACACTAATGTCTGCTTGTCCACTTCTGCCCATTATGGAAAAATGGGGAGAAGGATCCTCCCAGCATTCATGGTCACTCGCACAGCATCTGATGCATGCTCAGCATTTTACTCAACCCCTAGGCATTCACCTGTTCCCCACCTCACTATACAACACAAGGATTTGACACAGATCACAAATTCATACTGAACAAAGACAATTGAGTTTTAAAACATTGAAGCCAAAGGAAATGCTTAATAGTGTTCCATAGAGTTGGGGTATAACATCAGTTAAAGGAACGAACAGTGGGAAAGAGATGACATTCAGGCCCTCAGGGCCTCTACAGTCATGAAAACTGGGCTACAAATATGGCTTTTAGCCTCTGGGAAGCCACAGAAAGAGTGAAGCACATTAGAAACACCTATTTTGTATATAATGAGTTCTTGAAAGCATGCATAAAAGACATCTCAAAACAAATAGTATTATAGTTTTAGCTGTGGTGGCAGCTGGGTGGATGTGTTCTGTTGCCAGAGACTGAAAACTAGTATAAAATATCTGAACACATTGTGCCTTTTAGGCACAATATTTAACACATTTCATTGAATCTAGTTTTTTTCCTTTATAATGCAACCATTTGAAACTCTATTTGAGATGGAGACTTACACATGCAGCTCATTGATCAATTCCATCTCGGCCTTAATTATATTACAGTGATGGGACCAATATTTTTGTCTCTAGTATTATTTTTCTGTTCTGTTCTAATTTATTTTTTGAAGCATGAAATAACAAACACATAAATAGTGGCACAAACACTGGCTTACCAAGTTGGACCTTTTGGAGATGGGCATTGCTACACCTGAGAAAGCTTCCAACACTTGTGGACTCATGTGCAATACTCTAAATTCTGATCATGAAACATTTAATTCTACCAATATATAATTAAGGCAAGTCAAACACATGAAACTTAAAGAAGACTAAAATAACAAAATTTATTTTTTTTCCAAAAGAATTAACTCAGTTTATGGCAATGAACAATTCAGGCCTCAGAGTCCTATACATCAAAAAGTAGGAACCCCTCAAACACACACAGACACACACAGACACACACACACACACACACACACACGCACGCACGCAGATGTAGTTTAGAAGACAGACATAGATGTAAATGTTTTTACTAAAGTTTTCATTTGCCGGGGTAAGTTAACATACAGAAGGACATGTTTCGTGATAGGTAATATATTCTCACCATAAGAAATTACTTACTTTTTTCAAAAATGTAGGGCTTACCCATGGATGAAAGAAGCTTAAAGCTGAGATTTGTTCTTCAAAATGGCATTCCTTCTGTAGAGTTTTGGTAAGAACCTCACCAATATAGATGCCAACTATTTCCATAATCCATAGCAAGTTGCAAGACCACCTGTTTTAGTTCAGGCAGTACTTGCTGCTCTAAAAATGAAATCCCACATCTAGGGACTTAAAATAAAACTTTATGGCCTGGCATGGTGACTTAGACCTGTAATCCCAGCACTTTGAGAGGCTGAGGAGGAAGAATTGCTTGAGGTCAGGAGTTCAAGATCAGCCTGGTCAACATAGCAAGACCCTGTCTCTACAAAAAATAATAATAATAAAAAAAATAGCCAGGTGTGTTGATGCATACCTGTAGTCTTAGCTACTCAGGAGGCTGAGGAGGGAGGTTTGCTTGAGCCTAGGAGTTCCAGGTTGCAGTGAGCTGTAATTGTGCCACTGCACTCCAGCCTGGGCAACAGAGCAAGACTCTGTCTATTAAAAAAAAAAAAAACTGAACTTAAAAACATCTTAATGTTATCCTTGGTCATAGACCATCTCCTAACCCCTCTGGCCTCAACTTTGGTACCTGCACAAAGGGAACGGTATTACCCACCACACAGCAATGTAGTCAGCATAAAAGTACGTAACAAATATCAGGGAGCCATAAACCTTCTTACAACTGGAGTGGAATGTGCTTTCTGTGTGGAGTGCTGCGTGTCTCTGAAGTTCCCCAAAAGCTGTTGGTCCTCACAGACTTGTTCTTTGCTGTCATTTCCAAGTCTGTCCTGGTTACTGTTGTGTGTGGTGTAGATGAAGCACTTCTCATTTTCTTAGTATCTCGACTATAGGGGAAAATTATAGTCATTAATGCACACTATTAAATTACGTCAAGCACTAGACTCAAAATTTCTGCTGAATACCAAGTAGGTTTTGGTTAAAAGGAAAATCTGTTGTAGACTTAGGGCTCTGTTTTGGATTGTCCCTCTAGCCTCCCCTCTGCTCTGCCCCATCTTCTTCAAGGTGGTATAATACATTGCTGCATTTGGAAGGAGATAGGAATAAATAGCCTGTGGGAGATCTGGGCCAGGTGTGAAGTCCGACCTTGAACCTAGCAGTGTCAGACTGTGGACCTGAGTCAGGGGCTGCCATGCACCAATGCAGCCATGGGAAGAAACGAGTGCTCTGTTGCCACGCAGCCTGGCTGTGGCAGGTCTCCCACGGGCTCCCCCGGATCTAACCTTGTGCCAACCTTGTAGCCCCCAAATGCAAGCCCCTTTTACAAAAGTGCAGTTATGTGTTTACTGAAGTTTTCACTGGGAGATCAAGAAAAAGGTCTCTATCACTCACTACCTCTCAGACAACTTCAGAACTTGCCCTGCAACATTGCAACCCTCGTCATTCATCATTCCCCTTTCCTGCTACCTGCCTGCCAGTCACTCAATTTCCCCTGGTCCCACCCAAGTCCTTGTGAGTAGAGGGAGGAGGTCACATGCAATGGCTTCACTATAGTCTTCCGGACTGTTGACGATTCTGCCCTCTTCCTTTTAGATGCAGATTCCCGTGTGGTTCAAAGCAGTAGCTGAAAGAGCGTGTTAAGTAGTCAACAAGGCTCTTGGAAGCTTCAATCTCTCATTTCCAGTGTTCAGGTTTTCCGTCCTCCTAGACCAGGGTTTCTTATCCTAGGCCCCACTGACATTTTGGTTGGATTATTCTTTCTTGTGGGGGCTTTCCTATGCATTATAGGGTGCTTAAAAAGGTCCCTGGCCCCACGATTGGATTCCAAAAGCACCTCCCTCAACAGTGTGAACAACTGAAAGTGTCTCCAGACATTGCCAAATGTCCCCTGTGGGTGAAATCACTCCTAGTTGGGAACCACTGACCTAAATGGTCCTGACATGTGCCATGTTCTTTCTTCTGCATCCTCTCTGTCATCCCATTGTCACAGCAGCAGTGTAACCACACCTTCATCATCACCATCACCACCATCATCATCCCTTAGGCAGCATCTGTGTCAGTCATGATTACTAACATCTGTTCATGATGATAGAGGACCTTGTGAAGGAGCTGTACTGCTCCCCAGGTGCCTGGCATGTTCCTGGAAATGTGTGCAGAGCAACCCAAGATCCCTGGGAACCCTAAGAGGTTAATCCTACTATGCCCATTTTAGATATGAGAAAATTGATGATCACGGAGCTTAGGTAACTTTTCTCAAGATGAGGCAGAACACAACCGTGCCCCTGTTTGACCTAAGCAGGAGATTTTGTTCCTTATACTCGGCTACCGTGTACTTCTCTTTGTCCTGTCATCTGTGCTCTCCAGCTCCTGGCAAGGGTCAGGCAGAGGCCTGGCATCCTCATCAATGTAAGGAACAGGAATCAAGTCATTCAGCTTAGCTCAAGTAATTCAAATTAATGTGCACCTTGTCTGTTGAGGCAATAAAGAATTGTTTGTAACACAGGACTAATCCCAGAATTCTGGTTCCAGCTTTGACTTTCTCTGTGAGCTTAGACAAGCCACTTGACCTTTCTAAGCCTCCCACACTTTATTTGTAAATGGACTAATACTTGTCAGAAGATAAGAACCACACCTGGATATAGTTAACTCTTAGTGAAAACTGCGTGTTACTACTAGTGACAGATGCTCTCTGGGTAAATCAACATCTTTCTTTTTGTTCTCTGCAAAAGTGTTTGGGGGAGATAGAACCCCGGTGTTGGGGTTAAAAAGGAAAATGTCTGGCTGCTTCTTTCAATTTCTCCTCTGAGGAATGGCAGCATGTCTTAGACAGAGCCCAGCCTTGGTGTCAGAGGTCCTGAATTTCAGTTTGGGGAATGGACCATACATAGCAAGACTCAGAAAGTCATGTACCTGCCAGGGCCCCGATTTCCTTATCTGCACATTAGGCTAGATAATCGTAAAGCTCCTACATCGGCATGTGTACAACAGACAGTTTTACTCACCTGCTATTGTAATGCACACACTGGGGCTGTCTATTTCAGTGGTGGATGAGTCTTTCTCTGGTGCTGCCTGGGCTGGTTAAGGTCAGAGAGTGGTTCGGCTCCCTCCCTGGAACAGCTCTCCAGTGGCTCGCACCCATCCTTGCCCATCGCTGACAGCAGACACCCTGTCCAGGATTGAGGACCAGAAATGTATATATAGATAGAGAGATCAATAGATGCTTTTAAAAATACACATTTTATCTTTTTCTTCCTTTTTATCTTTCTATAGCAACAGATTCTTCAAACAAGCTGCACTCCCATGTGTACTCAGTCAGATGTGCTTTTCTTAGGCAGTAAGCAGGACATGCAATCAGGTTCATACACGGTTGTTGCGACTTCATGAACGCATCTGAAAAACCAGTTGGCTGGACACTGTTTTAAAGATATCTCCTCTTGGCCCGTAATCTGAAGATTAATTCTGCGGACACAAAGGGCTGACTTGCAGGTCGATACCTCCTTTTAAGAACCTCCTCACTTTAATTAATTTTCCTTACAAAGTCCTAGATTGCAGCTCAGGGATAGGTGGTAAGAAATTAATGAAAGTGCAGAGGGTAGGGAAGAGGTAAGCCCCGACAAGATTATAGGGTGCGGGAGAGGAGGATTTGGGAAATGGACTGAGAGGAAGCAACATCCTGGGTGGTAGCAAAGGGGAGATTACCTGTCTGTCTGTCTACCTGTCTCTCGCTCCATTTGACAGCACTGTCTCTAGGGCTTTTTGTTTTTCAGTGGTGCTGGACACAGCTCACACCATCACCTTAATTTATAAGACACAGGGTTATTGGAAGGAGCTTTGCAATCACACGATCATGCTGGCAGCTCCAGGTCTGCCCATTATTCACCTTGGCTTGCTTCTCTGATAAATGAGGATAAGAGTTCCTACTGCATAGGGAAGCTACTTGGCTCCATGGCAAGCAAAGGCTGTAGATGGGCCAGCAAGAAGGCTGGGTGACATCCCAGGGTCACACCAAAGCCATACTTAGCACCCCGCCTCCTCCCTGAGGTCCCTGAGGCACAGTGTGCTTCTCCTGCCAGGTAGGGAGAGGCCCACAGGGGCTTCAGACGTCATTACAGTGGCCCTCTTCCACATAGGCTTGATGTATACTTTCTGCTTTTCCGTTTCTTTCAGGTTCGTTTCTTCAGGGAGCAGTGGGTGGAGATGTCTGAAACCAGACAGTCACCATCAAGTTCTGCCTGGCTGTGCGAGCTTATGGAAGGCAAGCATTTAACAGAAGGGACACGTGCTGAAGCATGCTAAGAGTTTTGGAAACCACCATTCAGGAAAACCAGAGGGGGGTCACTAACAACCAGAAGCCAGACTGGAAGGTCAGCAAAGCTCTCTCTGAGGAAATGACGTTAAAAGGCTGAAAAGACAAACAGGAATCAACCAGGACAAATACAGGCAGGGGAAGCAGGTGGAGGAGTTCCAAGGGGAGGGAAGAGCCTGTGCAAGGCCCCATGCAGTGCAGAGGCTTCTGTATAAGGAGCTGAAGGTCTTGCGAAGGAGGGCTGGCAGGAGGGAAAGTGCAAGAGATGAGGTTGGAAACTGAGGAGAGGGGATGTGGGTATTTATAGATGCACTAGAAGTAGTGTCTCATCTAAAGGGCAAGGAGAAGCTCTTAAAGGACGACGATTCCTTTTTTTTTTTTTTAAAGAAACAAAATTCTGTTGCCCAGGCTGGAGTGCAGTTGTATAATCATGGCTCATTGCAACCTTGAACTCCTGGGTTCAAGCAATCTTCCCGCCTCAGCTTCTTGAGTAGCTGGGACTACAGGCATATGCTACCATAGCTGGCTACTTTTTTTTTTTTTTTTTTGAGACGGAGTCTCCATCTGTAGCCCAGGCTGGAGTGCAGTGGCACAATCTCGGCTCACCGCAAGCTCTGCCTCCCTGGTTCATGCCATTCTCCTGCCTCAGCCTCCCGAGTAGCTGGGACTACAGGCACCCGCCACCACACCCTGCTAATTTTTTTGTATTTTTAGTAGAGACGGGCTTTCACCATGTTAGCCAGGATGGTCTCGATCTCCTGACCTCATGATCCGCTGCTTCGGCCTCCCAAAGTGCTAGGATTATAGGCGTGAGCCACCGTGCCAGGCCCATACCTGACTAATTTTTTTAAAGAAAATGTAGGGATGGAGCCTCACTAAGTTGGCCAGGCTGGTCTCCAACCCCTGGCCTCAAGCCATCCTCCCACCTTGGCCTCCCAAAGTGCTGGAATGACAAGCTTGAGCGGCCATGCCTGGCCTCTTGAGACTTTAGTGCATCAAAATTTATTGTCTCACAAATCAAGACTCTTTGTAACCAAAGACTATTTTGAAGCTATAAATCCCAAACTGCCTTTCTTTGCTTTGATATCTAGGCACCCCTTTCCTGGGGCGTGGGGTTGGAAAGCCCTGGTTGCCGGCACTGGCAGGTGTGGCAGACTCATGGGTCCCATGGAAACCTGTGCATAGGGCGTGGGGATCACAGTGGTTGAGTTTTCAGAGCACAGTCCTCATTGTCTACCAAAGCGTTTTCCCTGAGGTGGACTCTTAGTATCATTTAGCTCTGAAGCCTCCTCCCAGCAGATCTTTAAAACATTATACTAAACAGTAGCCGGAGTGAACCAAGCAACCATACAGGCATGCCCTTGACAACGCTTACACCAATGATGGCCTCAGCCATCTTTCCAACCACTAAGAAGTGCTTCATTTAGGGAGGCACAAATCATCTACTGGTTTTAACCAGGACATGGAAAGTCCAAAGCTGATGGTGTCTTCTAATGCTTGCACAGATGAGATTTGGGCATCAACCCTTTGATTGGTCTCAGCTTGCTAAGAAAGATGGCTTCTGGAACACACCAGCCACTCCAAATAAGCTAAGTCAGTACTCTTGATCCAGTTCAATGCAGGCAGGTGTCTACACTTCAAAGGCAGCAACCAGGTCTGTGTTCTCCTCATGTAATCTGTCAGTGCTGAGTATGGGGCCTGGGGTAGACAGAGTACTCAGGTCCATTTGTGGAAGGCACCAGCCATAACTTCCTGATGTAGATGGGGATTGTGGTGGTGTGGGGGGTCACAATGGCGGAAAGAAAAGACTGGTCTTTCAATCGAGAGACCTGATTTATGTCTTTAACTTAGAACATGGTCTTTTGGGAAATAATTTTTTTTCTCCTTGGGTCTTCGTTTTCTTATCTGAATTAACTCATCTCTCAGCCCTAAATGATCTTCCATTTCTTGCATTTTATTATTCCCTTACAGACTTAGCTGTAATCCCTTGCAACTCTGATGAAATGCAGTAGAAGTGATGGATTTTTTGGTAAGAAGATGGTGTCAGCTCCTTAGATGCTTGCAGGAAAAAATTCAGGTGCAAACTTAGTGGATTCATTTTTTATTATCAACCGGCTTCCGTGGCCTGGAAACTAGGATTCCAAGGTGTGGGCCGCCAACCAGGGATCAGCAGAACAATGAGAGAGTTTTTCCTGGTGACACAGGCCAGAGGGTAACATGGTTTCAAAGGTATGTTGTGTTTTATGAGTCTCTCTACCATCTAAGGGATGAAGTTCCAAGGTCATATGGGGCTTTTAATCTTTTTACTTACCCTATATTCAAAACAAAAGCTAAATGACAGAGGAAAGGATGGGGAGGCCAGGCAAGTGTCCCCTCTCTTGTGATACCTGTCCATTCTATGCTTTCACAAGTGAGTTCTGAAGCCTTGCTGGGCCACACAAAGGCTCACCTGATCCAATCGAGGAGACGTCTATTCAACAGGGCCACAACTCAGCTGTGCATGAAAGAAACACAGCTTGATGTTTTTATAGATGAACTTAGTTTCTCCCTCAACCTCCCTTCCCTACCAGAGCTGAAACTTCATGTTAGTAACTGAGTAAATTCAGTCTTTGCATGAGGCTTCCCCTCTCCTCCTCAGGGAAGTTGCAGAAGAACTTCAAGAAGCTCATGTGTGGGCTCTGGCTTTTAAGCATCATTGTCTGTGAATGTCGACATCTGCGGAGTGACCTCCTTGGTCCCCATGACTTCTGGTCTCAGCAACCTCTATACCTTCTTGGGGTGTATGCAGGTGAAACACATGGAACCTAAAGGGAGCTCTCCTGCCCTGCATGGGCCTGCAGGAAACATGGGCTGGGGGGCTCTTGTGCCTTTATTAGACTCCACCACAGCTCTGATGCTGACACACCCTGCTGGTGCTGGAGGCTCTCAGGAGACTTGCTGCTTCCCTGGGCTCCACTGGAAGTGTGGCTTAGGCTCCCCAGGCACTCAGCTTCTGGAGTTAATCTAGGGCTTCAGTTCTTTACTGTTAAGGAACTCAGTCTAGGGGATATTGACACGGGGCAGGTGAGCCCCTAAGTGGGGCTCAGCCTTTGAGGGTTCTTGGCTGCACCTGGGAAGAAATTCAAGGGTAAGCCAGTGGTAGAGTAACAGAAAGTGGCTTTACTGAAGCGACAGTGTGGCAGCTCCAGGACTGCTCCTGCAGAGCAGGACTACCCCATGAGCAGTGCACTGAGAGAAGCAGCACCTCTAAGCAGTTCTGCGTGCATATTTATACCCACTTTTAATCACATGTAGATTAAGGGGTAGTTTATGCAGAAACTTATAGAAAAAGTGTGGTAACTTTGAGGTTATTGGATCATTGCCATAGAAAGGGGTGGTAACTGCCAGGTGTTGTCATGGTAATGGTAAGCTGATGTGGCACACTGATACGCACGTCTTATGGAAAGCTGCTTCCACCCAGGCCCTATTTTAGCCTGTCCTTAATTTGGTCCAGTGTCTGAGCCTAACCTCTAAAGTCGAGTTCCACTTCTACCTCAGTATGATGCAGCCCTCAGTTGGCTCCTTCAACCCCACCACCCACTACCTTCTGCCCCAAATGCCTGTCCTTTGCTCCAGTTTCAAGGGTTTTTATCTGTTTTGAGGGATGAAGATGGGGAGAGGGAAGGAAATCTGACTCTGAGAACTTCTTATTACGTTTTCCCACATTTATTGCTGTGGCATAAATGAGTTGCTGAGTTCCTTCTAAGCTTCCTTCTCTGAAGCCAGCATTGATCTGTTCTGGAGGCCTTCACTTTGCTCCTCACTCTGCTTTGGGCGGCTCCCCTGCATGAGCTTTATCCATGGCTCCCTTGCCTCCTGGTTCCTGGCTGAGTTTAGGCAAGGGTGGCCCTAGCAGAGTCTAAAGGAAGATGAGCATGGAGAGGGGCATGTCGTCCCCCAGCTCCACCCCTGCTAGGTCCCTGGCTGAATGCTCCAGCTTCTGCCAAGCAGTCCTTTCTGCTAGGCTTTCTGGTATGGTTTGGAACTGTGTCCCCATCTGAACCCCATGTTGAAATGTGATTCCCAGTGTCAGAGTGGGGCCTGCTGGGAGGTGATTGGATCATGGGGGTGTTTTTTTGTTTTTTTGTTTTTTTTATAAATTACTCAGTGCCATCCCCTTGGAGCTCTCCTGGTTATAGTGAGTGACTTCTCATGAAATCTGACTGCTTAAAAGTATGTGGCACCTGCTCCCTCTCTCTCTTGCTCCTGCTTCACCTTCCGCCATGAGTAAAAGCTCCCTGGGGCCTCCCCAGAAGCAGATGCCACTCTACTTCTTGTCCAGCCTGCAGAACCATAAGCCCATGCAACTTCTTTTCTTATAAATGACCCATCCTCTGGTATTTCTTTATAGCAGTGCAAGGACAGCCTAACACACTTTCTCTTCCCTTTCACTCCTCTAGCTTAGGGTGGTAAAGGTGCTCTGGTGCCAGTGGCTATGTGTCCCCCTGAATGTGGCCCAAACCTTTGTAAATAGCCTGTTAACTCATTAAACTCTCCTCAATTTCACCTGTGTGTCTGCTTCTAGCAGGGCCCCTAGTGACACCAAGCCATTGGCTTCAACAGTCTAATTTGAAGTTGAGAGGTGAGAACGTTTTTCTCTTTGCCTTTCTGCAGCAACACTTTTTTCCTAAGGCGATGGCAAACTCTGATCTAGTTTGAATCTAACAATTAATAGAGAGAATGGAAGAGAAAAAAAGAAGGCAAAAAGAACAAGAGGATCGCCAGCCAAAAAAAAAAAAAAAAAAAAAGCATGAGCGAATATTTTCAATTATTACGTTTCTATCCAATTTGTTGGTATTTGGCTTGTCACTTTTTTATTGGTAAGTGGGACAAGTTAGCTTAGAAAAAAACGGGTTCTCTGCCCCATCTAAGAAGCTATGACCATTTTAAAAAAGAGTGTAAGAGACACTGATCTTGTTTACCTCCCAAGTTTTCTAGTTGACAAAACTAAACTCTAGGAAAGGATAATTTAGGTCACTTATTTAGTCAATGAATGGTAAGCAAAATAGCACCTGATCTCAGGCTCTGTTCTAAGTGCTAGAGATACAAAATTAAGAAGACCCTACCCTTGAGGAGCTCCTCAAGTCGTGGAGGATCACCTGTATGGATTTGACATATAGTCACCCACAGTCTTTGCTTGTTAGATCTGCTACAATCTGGGCTCTACACTAGAGAAAAAAGTCATAATCTATGCCCCACAGGGCTTGCTGCTCAGTGAAGGCACAGACATTGAACAAATAATCCCAACAAATATGTGGACTATTTTCACTATAATCCAAGTCCATTGCAAAGAGGAGTAGAGGACTTTAGGGAAAGCACAGCGTGTGCAAAGGCCCTGCGGCAGGAGGGGTCCTGGTGCACCTGAGGGACTGCCGTGGGAGTGATGAGAGGTCACTTTAGGAGGAAGGTTGGGAACACACCCTGCAGGTCTGCTGGGCCTTGTGAGTAGCCCTAGAGTGTGGTCAGAATCCACACAGTGTGTACAATGCACAGAGGGAGTGGGGGAAGAGCGACCCCACCGGAAGATCAGGGGAAGGTCAGTGGACAGGGATCTGGGTTTAAAGGATGCCTTGTCCCTCTCTTGGCCTGGTGTCGAGAAAAGCATATGAACAGCAGGATCAGAACATGTTCAGAAAAGTTCCTGTGGCTGGAGGGCCAGGAGGTGGGAGTGGAAGGTAAGGTTACAGAGGGACACAGATCCTGGGAGCTGTCTAGACCAAGCTAGTACAACCTGGAAATAAAAAAAAAAAAACATCAACCAGCTTCTCAGAAAAGCACTTAGCCCCTGGGTGTCAGGGCAGGTCTAGAATTCAGGCCCAAGTGAGTGGCTTGTCCAACATCATTTTGTTTCCTTTTTTTTTGAGACGGAGTCTGGCTCTTTCACCCAGGCTGGAGTGCAGTGGCGCGATCTCAGCTCACTGCAAGCTCCGCCTCCCAGGTTCAAGCCATTCTTCTGCCTCAGCCTCCCAAGTAGCTGGGACTACAGGTGCCCGACACCATGCCCGGCTAATTTTTTTTCGTATTTTTAGTAGAGACTGGCTTTCACCGTGTTAGCCAGGATGGTCTCGATCTCCTGATCTTGTGATCCACCCGCCTTGGCCTCCCAAAGTACTGGGATTACAGGCGTAAGCCACTACACCTGGCCCAACATCTTTTCTTTAAGAGAAGACTGAGACCCCTTCCAGCTCTGACATCCTCTAACTCTCTAATGTGATTTGCAGACTCAGCCATCCCAGGCTTGGAGACTGTTGTTGGATAATGAGGAAGTGTAAGATGTTATGTTCACACTATGGTGTACTAAAGCCCAGGAGAATGAAGAAGAGAAGCTTCCCCATGCCTAAAGGTGAGACCATGCGATAGTGTCCTGAGGCTGCAGTAACAGATTCTTACACACTAGGTGGCTTCAATACCAGAAATGCATTCTGACACAGCTCCAGACACTAGAAGCTGAAATTAAGATGTTGACAGGGCCATGCTCCCTCCCGAGGCTCTAGAAAATAGCTCTTCCTTCTTCTCTCAGATTTTGGTGACTCCACGTGCTCCTTGGCTTGGGGCAGCCTCTCTCGAGTCTCTGCTTCCACCTTCAATGGCCCTCACTGATTCTCTCTGTGTTTCTTCTCTGTGTGTCTCTTATCACTGGATTTAGGGCCCGTAAGTTAATCCAAGATTATCTGCTCCCCTGAGACCCTTAACTCAGTTACATCTGCAAAGACATTTTTTTTCCAAATGAGATCACACCCACAGACTAGGACGTGGACATGTCGTTTCAGTGACCACCATTAACACACTACAGACAAGCATCAGAATTTACCTCTAAGTTGTTTTTCTGCAAAGGTGCTCGCAGTAGTCTCATAGGACTTTCCAATGCTGTAAACTGTTTTAAAGATCTTTGTTTATGCAAGAGCAAAATGAGAAAAGGAGAATTCTCCACACTGGCAAAAGGTTTTACAAAACCCTTCATTCCTCTCTACACCCAAGTCCTGGGCCCATGTAGGTGGGTTGTGAAGGTCTGACCAGAGCTGATTTTCAAACAGGCTCAGTAACAAAGCATGTGCCACCTCTGTAACCAAATGCAAGGATATAAGAAGCAGGAAGTATGAATTCACTGGGATCCCGAGGCGTCTTGGTGCCCACTCCGGAATGAGAGTCTCAACAAATGCTTGTTGACTGTAGGGCTTGAACACATGAACCCTGCTTAGTGAGGCTTCCCTCCCTTAACCAGCACTCAGTGGTTATATGATGCCTTTCTCAACAATACCCTGGTTCTGAGAAATCAAATGAAATATAAATTCTCTCTGCCACTAAGCAGTTCATTGGAGCTTCCTGTATTCAACTGTGTAATGAATACAATTATTCTTATTACCCAGCACCGAGATTGTGGGTGTGACTGCATGTTAAAGACTGCTTGTAAAAGGGGCACCTTAGCTATCCTGCAGGACACCCAGCTACCTGTCCACGTGGGACTTGTCTTATCTCCTTTCTACTGCTACGATTGTGGGAGAGGAAGATAATGAGGTTTTTTGGTTGTTTTTTGAAAAAAATATGTCACAAAAGGTAAGTAGAAACTTAAACTCCGAAAGAAATTTCTCTATTAACACAACTTATGAAAATATTTTGTTCAGGGAAGTGCATCATGCTACCTCTCCAAAACCCTTGCAGAAGAGAAACGAGAAACATAGAAATCCATCTAAAAGCAGAGTTGCGGTGTTCCTCATGGCCCATTTAAGACATCGTTGTCCTTACAAACTCTTCAAACTTCTCACCCAGGCTGCTGGGTGCTCCAGAGTCCGATCTGGATCACTGAAGTTCACATTAGACACTATTTGAAAAGGAGTGCTGTTTCATTCTGCAGACCTTACACTACACAATTAAATGTGGTGCCCGAGAAGAGTGGGAGAAACAGAGCCTGCTGAGTCAACTTCAATGAACTGGTAAAGATGACTATAATTAGTGGCACCAATTTCCATATTCCATGTTAAAACCATGTATTTGGTTATGTAGATTAAACATATTCCTTACAATGTTAATTTCCACTTCTGCAGAGAGCACACTTATGGCTAATCGAAGCTGAGTTCTTAGTGCCTGGATTTTTCGTGTGCATAGATTTGTATGTTTCACAGGTTCCAAAACACCAGAAGTCAGAGGCTAGAGCACTTGAAATGTGAACTGAGCTCACAGAATCACCATTGTCAGTCAGGACATTCCAACATGTTTTCCTGACATATCTGTGTCAATTGTCATTTCTACAATTAAAACTATTATAAACAAGTTCCCTTCCTTAAACTCTTTCCATCACTGCCAATCTCAGAAGAGTCACTTGAAGCATGATTCAAATTTTAAAACATGTTAGGGCTAGGGAAGTTCCTCAAAGTCGGTGTGACCTGCTTGGGCATGGAAGGTGGGGGCAGAGCACGTGTGAGCCCTGCCTGTGAGCAGTGTACCCTCATGGGCTCTGCGGTTCCAGCCTTTCCTGCAGAGCTGAGTCCGACAGACAGAGCTACGCAGTAACTCCTTCTCACACTAGAACTTTGCCAAAAGATACTCATGGGCTGAAACTACCAGAGTCACTTTTTGGCTTAGAATACCACACAATGTCCAGATGATCATTTGCACAGTGGAATCTATGTTGTGGATCAGCCAAGATAAAAGAGGCAGATTCAGCAAGGGGGACTCACCCTGATTTATAAACACGTGGTTTTCAACGCAGAACCTCTCTTGGTCCAAACCCTGCTCCCCTTTACTCTCTGATCAAGTGACAGGCAATGCATCCTCCTGTCTGCCCCACTAGACCACAAAGAACCTGTTCATCCCCGAATTTCTTCACATTCCTCAAATCTGCCCAAAGCCTTTGGGTCAGAACTTTCTCTGACTACACCTGCTTTCTAGCTCCCCTGCTTCCCATTCCTTCCTTTGGTGCTGTGATCTTAATTAGATGCCAGCATGGGCTTCTTTTTGATTAAAATCAAAGGCCACCCTCACACTTCAGTGTCCTTCATCTCCCCACTCCCTGCCTGAGCAAGTCCAGCCTCCTGAGGTTTATCCGTGTCTTTGCAGCATTTGGCCTCAGCCTCCTCCCCCAGCCTCCCTCTTTGCTCCCCTCTACTAACACGCTGTGCCCTTTCTCACATGAGCATGGCTGTCTCTGAGCTCTGAGGAATGCAAGACCTATGGACATGTGAGCAAAATGTCAATTATTTCCAGCTACTAATAATCAAGCAGGTACTTCGTTAACCCTGACAACACCTATGAACAACGGCCCAGTACACAGAAGTTACAATTTCTTTTCTCTGTGACAGATATGAGCTGGTATTAAAGCGTGTGCTAATTATTGAAATGTGCCCTCCATTCTGAGAAGCATTTTCATGCAGATTTATGGGGCCCTGCTTGCTGCCCAAGCACAACCTGCTGCCTTTCTCATCTAAACTCAATCTCTTCCCTACTGGAAGTGAGAGGTAAAGCCAGCTGAGCTTCTGGGTTGGGTGGGGACTTCGAGAAATTTTGTGTCTAGCTAAAGGATTGTAAATGCACCAATCAGTGCTCTGTGTCTAGCTAAAGGATTGTAAATGTACCAATCAGCACTCTATGAAAATGCACCAATCAGCACTCTGTAAAATGGACCAATCAGCACTCTGTGAAATGGACCAATCAGCAGGATGTGGGCTGGGCCAAATAAGGGAATAAAAGCTGGCCACCTGAGCCAGCAGAGACAACCCAAGCTGGCCACCTGAGCAAGCAGAGACTACCAACTGGGGTTCCCTTTCACCCTGTGGAAGCCTTGTTCTTTAGCTCTTCACAATAAATCTTTCTGCCACTCACTCTTTGGGTCCGCACTACCTTTATGAGCTGTAACACTCACCATGAGGGTATATGGCTTCCTTCCTGAAGTCAGTGAGACCACGAACCCACTGGGAGGAATAAACAACTCCAGATGTGCCACGTTTAAGACCGGTAACACTCACTGTGAAGGTCTGCAGCTTCACTCCTGAAGTCAGTGATTTCATGGACCTACCAGAAGGAAGAAACTCTGGACACATCTGAACATCTGAAGGAACAAACTCCGGACACACCATCTTTAAGAACTGTAACACTCACTGCGAGGGTCTGTGGCTTCATTCTTGAAGTCAGCAAGACCAATAACCCACCGGAAGGAACCAACTCCAGAAACATTTTGGC
Organism: Macaca fascicularis; assembly: GCF_037993035.2. NCBI lineage: Eukaryota > Metazoa > Chordata > Mammalia > Primates > Cercopithecidae > Macaca > Macaca fascicularis. The sequence goes on along the minus strand of NC_088393.1, from coordinate 35,265,604 downwards.
AACCCAGATGGGATTATCACCTATCGACAAGCGGTGAGTACCATTGGATCCCTTTCACTTGTTATTCTGTCCTATTTTTCCATAGAATTCAGGGGCTAAATACTGGGCACTTGTCAGCCAGTGAAAAGTGACTAGCATGGGCGCCAGACTAAAGACAATGGTGTCAGGCTTTCTGGGAAGGGGCTCTCTAACAACCCCCGACTCTTCCAAGTTGGGAGCATTGGTTTGCCTGGAACCAGCTTCTGCTTTTTCTGTACTTCTGGGCTGAGCCAAGGGTTGACAGAGAGGAAAGCCATTCAGCTCCAGAGTCTCAACAACACGTTGGTTGACCCTGCAGCTGTGAGCAGAACTCTGAAAGTCACAACACCCAAGCGAGACTTGCCCATCTATCCTATCTATCCTGACCCTTGCCTCCTGGGTCCTAGTCCTAATGCCTGTCAGAAAAACTTCCTCTTGCCTCTCTTCTCTGAGGGTAGTCCCACTTCTAAAAACCATTCCCTGTCTCTGGTGCTTTTCTACTTTCTCCTATAAGAATGATTTCTATTATAAACTTCAGGACTCAGAGATTCCCTTTTTTAGGCACCAGGCTCACCAATCAGAAAGACATAATTTTTGCCCAAAGCCCCATCATCCTCTCCAGCACCTGTTGTTTCCTGACTTTTTAATGATTGCCATTCTAACTGGTGTGAGATGGTATCTCATTGTGGTTTTGATTTGCATTTCTCTGATGGCTAGTGATGATGAGCATTTTTACATGTGTCTGTTGGCTGTATGAATGTCTTCTTTAGAGAAGTGTCTGTTCATATCCTTTGCCCACTTTTTGATGGGATTGTTTGTTTTTTCCTTGTAAATTTGTTTGAGTTGTTTGTAGGTTCTGGATATTAGCCCTTTGTCAGATGAGTAGATTGCAAAAATTTTCTCCTATTCTGTAGGTTGCCTGTTCACTCTGATGGTAGTTTCTTTCACTGTGAAGAAGCTCTTTAGCTTACTTAGATCCCATTTGTCAATTTTGGCTTTTGTTGCCGTTGCTTTTGGTGTTTTAGACATGAAGTCCCTGCCCATGCCTATGTCCTGAATGGTATCACCTAGGTTTTCTTCTAGGGTTTTCATGGTTTAAGGTCTAACATTTAAGTCTCTAATCCATCTTGAATTAATTTTCATATAAGGAGTAAGGAAAGGATCCAGTTTCAGCTTTCTACTTATGGCTAGCCCATTTTCCCAGCACCATTTATTAAATAGGTAATCCTTTCCCCATTTCTTGTTTCTCTCAGGTTTGTCAAAGATCAGATGGCTGTAGATGTGTGGTATTATTTCTGAGGGCTCTATTCTGTTCCATTGGTCTATATCTCTGTTTTGGTACCAGTACCATGCTCTTTTGGTTACTGTAGCCTTGTAGTGTAATTTGAAGTCAGGTAGCGTGATGCCTCCAGCTTTGTTCTTTTGGCTTAAGATTGTCTTGTCAATGCGGGGCCTTTTTGGTTCCATATGAACTTTAAAGCAGTTTTTTTTTTTCCAATTCTGTGAAGAAAGTAATTGGTAGCTTAATGGGGACGGCATTAAATCTATAAATAACCTTGGGCAGTATGGTCATTTTCACAATATTGATTCTTCCTATCCATGAGCATGGTATGTTCTTCCATTTGTTTGTGTCCTCTTTGATTTCACTGAGCAGTGGTTTGTAGTTCTCCTTGAAGAGGTCCTTTACATCCCTTGTAAGTTGGATTCCTAGGTATTTTATTCTCTTTGAAGCTATTGTGAATGGGAGTTCATTCATGATTTGGCTCTCTGTTTGTCTGTTACTGGTGTATAAGAATACTTGTGATTTTTGCACATTGATTTTGTATCCTGAGACTTTGCTGAAGTTGCTTATCAGCTTAAGGAGATTTTTTGGCTGAGACAATGGGGTTTTCTAAATATACAATCATGTCATCTGCAAACAGGGACAATTTGACTTCTCCTTTCCTAACTGAATATCCTTTATTTCTTTCTCTTGCCTGATTGCCCTAGCCAGAACTTCCAACACTATGTTGAATAGGAGTGGTGAGAGAGGGCATCCCTGTCTTGTGCCAGTTTTCTAAGAGAATGCTTCCAGTTTTTACCCATTATAGTATTCTCTGATGGTAGTTTGTATTTCTGTGGGGTCGGTGGTCATATTCCCTTTATCATTTTTTATTGCGTCTATTTGATTCTTCTCTCTTTTCTTCTTTAGTAGTCTCGCTAGTGGTCTATCAGTTTTGTTGATCTTTTCAAAAAACCAGTTCCTGGATTCTTTGATTTTTTGGAGAGTTTTTTGCATCTCTATCTCCTTCAGTTCTGCTCTGATCTTAGTTATTTCTTGCCTTCTGCTAGCTTTTGAATGTGTTTGCTCTTGCTTCTCTAGTTCTTTTAATTGTGATGTTAGGGTGTCAATTTTAGATCTTTCCTGCTTTTGTGGGCATTTAGTGCTATAAATTTCCCTCTACACACTGCTTTAAATGTGTCCCAGTGATTCTGGTATGTTGTATCTTTGTTCTCATTGGTTTCAAAGAACATCTTTATTTCTGCCTTCACTTTGTTATGTACCCAGTAGTCATTCAGGAGCAGGTCGTTCAGTTTCCATGTAGTTGAGCAGTTTTGATTGAGTTTCTTAGTCCTGTGTTCTAGTTTGACTGCCTGTGGTCTGAGAGACAGTTTGTTATAATTTCTGTTCTTTTACATTTGCTGAGGAGTCCTTTACTTCCAACTATGTGGTCAATTTTGGAATAAGTGTGATGTGGTGCCGAGTAGAATGTATATTCTGTTGATTTGGGGTGGAGAGTTCTGTAGATGTCTGTTAGGTCTGCTTGGTGCAGAGTTGAATTCAATTCCTGGGTATCTTTATTAACTTTCTGTCTCATTGATCTGTCTAATGTCGACAGTGGAGTGTTAAAGTCTCCCATTATTATTGTATGGGAGTCTAAGTCTCTTTGTAAGTCTCTAAGGACTTGCTTTATGAATCTGGGTGCTCCTGTATTGGGTGCATATATAATTAGGATAGTTAGCTCTTCCTGATGAATTCATCCCTGTACCATTATGTAATGGCCTTCTTTGTCTCTTTTGATCTTTGATGGTTTAAAGTCCATTTTATCAGAGACTAGGATTGCAACCCCTGCTTTTTTTTGTTGTTTGTTTTCCATTTGCTTGGTAGATCTTCCTCCATCCCTTTATTTAGAGCCTATGTGTGTCTCTGCATGTGAGATGGGTCTCCTGAATACAGAAAACTGATGGGTCTTGACTCTTTATCCAGTTTGCCAGTCTGTGTCTTTTAATTGGACCATTTAGTCCATTTACAATTAAGGTTAATATTGTTATGTGTGAACTTGATCCTGTCATTATGATATTAGCTGGTTATTTTGCTTGCTAGTTGATGCAGTTATTCCTAGCATTGATGGACTTTACATTTTGGCATGTTTTTGCAATGGCTGGTACTGGTCGTTCCTTTCCATGTTTAGTGCTTCCTTCAGGATCTCTTGTAGGGCAGGCCTGGTGGTGACAAAATCTATAAGCATTTGCTTATCTGTAAAGGATTTTATTTCTCCTTCACTTATGAAACTTAGTTTGGCTGGATATGAAATTCTGGGTTGAAAATTCTTTTCTTTAGGAATGTTGAATATTGGCCCCCACTCTCTTCTGACTTGTAGAATTTCTGCCAAGAGATCCGCTGTTAGTCTGATGGGCTTCCCTTTGTGGGTAACATGACCTTTCTCTCTGACTGCCCTTAACATTTTTTCCTTCATTTCAACTTTGGTGAATCTGACAATTATGTGTCTTGGAGTTGCTCTTCTAGAGGAGTATCTTTGTGGCATTCTCTGTATTTGCTGAATTTGAATGTTGGCCTGCTTACTAGGTTGGGGTAGTTCTCCTGGATGTTATCCTGTTTTCCAACTTGGTTCCATTTTCCCCATCACTTTCAGGCACACCAATCAGACATAGATTTGATCTTTTCACATAATCCCATATTTCTTGGAGGCTTTGTTCATTTCTTTTTACTCTTTTTTCTCTACACTTCTCTTCTTGCTTCATTTCATTCATTTGATCTTCAATCACTGATACTCTTTCTTCCAGTTGATTGAGTTGGTTACTGAAGCTTGTGCATTTGTCATGTAGTTCTCGCGTCATGGTTTTCATCTCTATCAGTTCTTTTATGGTCTTCTCTGCATTGATTATTCTAGTTATCCATTCATCCATTCTTTTTTCCAGGTTTTTAGTTTCTTTGCATTGGGTACATAGTTCCTCCTTTAGCTCTGAGAAGTTTGATCAGCTGAAGCCTCCTTCTCTCAACTCATCAAAGTTGTTCTCCATCCAACTTTGTTCCGTTGCTAGTGATGATCTGTGCTCCTTTGGAGGGGGAGATTTGCTCTAATTTTTTGAATTTCCGCTTTTCTGCACTGCTTTTTCCCCATCTTTGTGGTTTTATCTGCCTTTGGTCTTTGATGATGGTGACGTACTGATGGGGTTTTGGTGTAGGTGTCCTTTCTGTTTGTTCGTTTTCCTTTTAACAGTCAGGACCCTCAGCTGCAGGTCTGTTGGAGTTTGGTTGAAGTCCACTCCAAACCCTGTTTATCTGGGTATCAGCAGCGGAGGCTGCAGAAGATAGAATATTGCTGAACAGCAAGTGTTGCTGTCTGATTCTTGCTCTGGAAACTTCGTTTCAGAGTTGTACCCAGCTGTGCGAGGCATGAGGTGTTGGTCTGCACCTAGTGATGGATGTCTCTCAGTTAGGTTACTCAAGGGTCAGGGACCCACTTGAGCATGCAGTCTGTCCATTCTCAGATCTCAACCTCCATGCTGGGAGACCCACTGCTCTCTTCAGTGCTGTTCGAAAGGGTCATTTACATCTGCAGAGGTTTCTGCTGCTTTTTTTTAGCTATGCCCCGTCCCCAGAGGTGGAGTCTACAGAGGTACGCAGGCCTCCTTGACCTGCGGTGGGTTCCATCCAGTTCGAGCTTCCCTGCAGCTTTGTTTACCTACTTAAGAATCAGCAATGGTGGGTGCCCCTCTCCCAGCCTCTCTGCCACTTTGCACTTAGATCTCAGACTACTGTGCTAGCAATGAGGGAGGCTCTGTGGGCGTGGGACCCTCCAGGCCAGGTGTGAGATATAATCTCCTGCTGTGCCATTTGCTAAGACCCTTGGTAAAGCACAGTATTAGGGTGGGAGTTACCAGATTTTCCAGGTGTTGTGTGTCTCAATTTCCCTTGGCTAGGAAAAGGAATTCCCTTCCCCCTTGTGCTTCCCAGGTGAGGTGACACCTCACCCACCTTCAGCTCTCGCTGGTTGGGCTGCACCTGCAGACCAGCATCGAGTGTCCGACAAGCCCCAGTGAGATGAACCCAGTACCTTAGTTGAAAATGCAAAAATCACTCATCTTCTGTGTGACTCATGCTGGGAACTGGAGGCTGGAGCTGTTCCTATTCGGCCATCTTGGGCACCCCCTCCGATTTTCAGTCCATACTGTTATTGCAAAAATATATGTATGTATTCTTTTTGTAGCAAGGAAAAATAACAGTTTGCGCTTTTTAAAAAATCAAATATAAAGACTAGTTATGACAAAAAGTGTTTTTGTTCCTTTATTCTCAATTAATACAGATTAATTTTAAAATGCATTAAAGCAATAGTGAAGAAAGTAAAAAGATGCCATGGAAGTCTTTTTGTCTTCTTGTTTCTATGAAGAAATACACTACTTTTTAAGAATATCTGGTGAGAGATGTAGATTTTAACTTTATAATCAGATTTTTCAGATGTACTTAAAATACAAGCAGAAAAATGTTATAAACAAGTAAAATTAAGCAAATTCTGATCACCAGAAGCAGAACTAATTAAAACATGTTTTAATTGAAAATACTTCCTAGTTTCCTCCTGTCAATCTTAATTATTTGATAGAAGAAATAAAGACAGACATTAAAAAAACAGTTATTTCCTGAGATTCTCTTCTACTTTAAGAGCCCTTCATGTATAATGAAATCATCTGAATAGACATGGCGGTCTTTTATGTGTCCGGCTGGAGGACAGAAACTTCTATAACTTTTTAATTCAGCAGTTGTATCCACAATTTGCTATCAAACTCTAAAGTCAGGGAGCCCACATGAGAACGTAGCAACTGATTGAGAGTTGGTTTCTCCCTTAAAATCTGGAAGAATGCTTAGTGAGCCTGAGATATACTGTCAGATCTCCTTCTGTTGATTGCTGCTTTGGCAAAATAAGGATTAGCCACCAATCTACCAAATGCTACGTCATTTTAATGCCTGATGTGTCCACATTCTCCATCAATGATCCCAGACATAAGTATGTGGGAGACACAACTATGTGAGTAATTAGGAGATAAAATGTTTGGGGGAGGCAACATAAATACAGGAAGAGGTGAATTCACAATATGGGAGCATGGAATTCTATGTCAAGGTGGGTGACATGGGTGGGCACTGTCAACTTCATTCAATTGGTACGTAAGGCAATTGGGAGAGGCAGATGAGAAAATGTAATAGTTGAGCTGAATCCTAAGAGAAGAGCAACTGTTCTTTCCATTTTCAGGACTTTAGAGTCAGCACATCTTCCCCATGCTTTCTCATTGCTCATTCATCTCCAGTGGAAAAGCAGGGGAGGCAAAGTCCATATGCTGAAGCAGAGGGACTATTGGTTGGACTTAGAAAGTTAAAGAAATAGGTAAGCCTAGGACAATATTATTGGTAATAATGCTGCTTTTAGCGCTTTACTTAGAGAACTTTTTAGCTCACCATGAATAGAAATAGGGTTGATGCAGAGTGGTTATGAGCACAGACTTGGGAACCAGGCTGATTGGGAATTCAAGTCCCAGCTCCACATTTTCTGAGCAGTGTGATCCTGGACACCTCAGCTCCTACTACTTCAGCTTTCTCATCAGGGAAAAACAGATAATAATAGTACTTACATCATATAATTCAGAAGATTTAACAGATTGACTCAGGTTAAGTTAGGCAGGTGAAACAAGGGAGAAGCAACTGTTCAGACATGGAATGAAAGGGAATTGACAAGAGGAGGATTTGAAATTTGAGGCTGTATAAGAATCATTTAGGTTACCTCTTAAAAATTTAGATTCCCAGGCCTTAGTCCCAGGCATTGAGACTCAGTAGTTCCGGGGCCCAAGAGGCTGTTTTATAAAAGTAAATTTACAAAAAGTCACCAAAATAACTCAGAGTTTCTGAATACCATTGCCAATTTTCCCCTAATGCGAACATCTTATTAACATGGCACATTTGTTAAAACTAAAGTCAGTGTTGACACGTTACTACTTCATCAGATATCCCACTCAAGTTCTTTATCTGTTCCATGATCAAATCTAGGATACCACACTGCACTTAGAAAACCTTCATTTTTCATAAGCTCTTTCAGTGGAAGAGAGACAGGGGAGTTGAGGACTACATTTTGAGAAAACACAGACATTCAGAGAACCAAACCAAAATTACTGCATCCCCAAGTTGGGGAGGTATGTGCAATTTTAAGGAAGATAATTGATGGAGCAGGTGTAAATAAAAGGTTGATTTTAGAGTTAGAGATGCAATGCTTTCCATTAGATGGGAAGGGGTTACCTTCAGAACAAGGAATTTAATGTCAGAGGAAATAGTAGGTTTTGGAAGGTGGGGGTGCAACCTCAACCTCAGTCTAGATTGAGAATACATGATGAGGGTTGTGAGTAGGTCAGGAGAATAGGTAAGTGCAGTAAGTTGGGAAGAGCTGCTTTGGAGAACACAGGATTCACATAAGTGATGAAAGGGAGGTACAAGGGGTGAGTTAGTCTGCAAGCCACATACAGCCTGCATGCTCTGGAACCTGGTGCTAATAATGCATTGGCAGTGGGTCATAATGACCAACATCAAGCATTGCAGAAAAAGCCAGGGTAAGACTGGGAGAATTTTGTTTAAAGAGGGTCCTAAGGGTCTTGGGTGAAGCAGCTGGTGAAAGAGGAGGTGGAGAAAACACTTGAAGCTCTACCTGTGGAAGAGTCAGTTGTCACACCGAGGAGACACAGGAGCCACCAGCTTGGGCTGACGGGTAAGGGTCTGTAGAACAGACAAGGAGGAGAAGACAAAGCAATTTTTCTTACAAGAAGGTAGCAGCCTAATTTGAGAATCAGTGGAGGTCTTTTGAAGAAGATACTACTGGTATTTTATTAAAGACCTTAGGTTGTGTGACTATTACTGAATTTTCCTAATCACATTAAAATTGCTTAGCTCCCTTACAGCAGTTGTAAGAATCACCTAACTTGTTCCTCTTTAAAGAGTATTAACCTTATTTCACTGGACTTAAGATTCTCATAATTTTTATTATATTTCACTTTCCCAGTTAGTTTTTCTTCCTGCACCCTGGAGATCCTAAACCACAAGCGGATATTCTTAAAATTTATTTCACATTAAGTACCTATTCTGTCACTTGCCAAACACATTTAAAATAACTGAGTGGAAATTGCCTTAAAAACTTGTGTTGTAGGGGTGCAGACTCCACTGAAGGGCTCTTACATCTTTTGCTTTGCCTGCTGGCACAATGTTAGGCCCAATCAGGTCTGGAAGTGACTGTTGAGTAGATTTTAGATTAATCCTTAACTTGGGCGTACTCTACAGATCCTGTGTAGAAACTAGCACTTACCTGGGAAATTTCTCTGCCATCTGTGAAGTGATTTTCCAAGTAGTTTCATACTCAACAATGCTGTGTGAAGGAAGAGTCAGGCCACGGTCATCTTAAATGTGCGTAGGGAGAAGCCCTTGGTGATGAAAACTTCAAGCTAACTTGCATACTGCAGCTAAACTAGTTTCCAGAAACACTGAATGAGCTGAATACAGAACTAAGAATGATATGATTTTTGGTTAAAATTGGCTTTGGCATTTTTTTAAAATCAAGAAATAGTGTATTTAGAAATGTAAAAAAACTAGGCCAAAAATGAACCTTGAGTTGTGATAAAATTGGAATTTAGTGTTGTTGGATTTTAGTAATGTGGGCATATAGGTTACATAAAGAGGAAATGTGAGGGAAAGGGCCAGGATAAGATTTCTCCAGAAACACTGAGCTCTAAGCAGTCACCTTAGGATGAACCACATGAAATTGCCATTGACAACCATTTTTGACCTACAAGAATGGCAATTTCACTTGGTTCAAATGTATATTTCAAAACTTTGTATTTTCCTTGCAATGATGTAAAAGTTCAGTTCACAATATACTGGAGTTAAAATTTCACTCGTGGCTGTATTACAACAGTTGAAATATTTCCTAGATATCAAACTCTAAGAAAACTGCCATAGTTGCCACTGGACTAGCAGCTTGGTTTCCATGCCCCATAACATTTGTCAGAAAACCTATCTGCTTTCAGTGACATTTTATTCTTATCCTAAGTTGACCCAATTTCCCAGTTACCAAAATGACTGTGTTATCTTCTAGAATTCAAGCCAAATGGGAGAGCAATGTTAGTGATTTTTATTCTACTGACTTATTCCTGAAGTCACAAATTCATGCCCAGTGCTTCTCTCCCAAACTGTTTTTTGAAGCTTCGACCACTCATATATGACAGGATTTCTGCTTGTTGTCATATTATATGCTGCAAAACTTCTTATAAACAGTAATTTATGATAAATATTTTCTTTTAAGTTAAATGAGATCATTGATTTTAGCCAGCACTTTATCAAGATAAGGTGATGAGTTATTTAAAGATTTTACCTTAGGTACTAAAGAATTAAAGATTTAGTGAGACTCACTGAAGCTGAGTGGCTAGATTCTTAGTTCTGAAAAACAACCTAACTGATTTGATATATTTTTAACTAAAATATAAGCTTGAAAACAGTGTGCTAAAGTCAAATTATGTGATCTGTCACCCTCTGTGCCGCAACGCTAATTCTATATTTTGTACTTCCATTTTTTTTTTCTGTGTAACTAAAAACCTCAAACACCTCTCGTTCTAATTCTGTATTATTTCTGGAAATCCTTTCTCTTTGTATATTTACATAATTTTATATCCTAATAAGCACATCATGCTTTTTTTCTCGCAGGTACAATAATCATTTATTCAAAGATGCCATCTAATGTACTATGCCACTAAGTACGGTGGCCAGACAGTGATTTTAAGTGTAACAAATTATCTTCACATTGAAAAGAGCTTAAGAGAGAGAGAACAAATATTATATCATAAACAGAGGCATGAATCAAACCAACTTATGAACAGTGAAAGCGAGTTATCAAAATATCTTTGGACATGTCAAGACTGACTTAAACCATTTAAGTTAGGCAAATATGTAACATAATGTAAATACAAGTGTTATAAACACATTGGTCACATTTTAATTAAAACAGCTTATCAGGTTTTCTTTTAATGTAAACATGAGAAATAAAAATCACATAAATTATAGATAGCCTTTATCATTTGAAAATAAAACTGCAATAAATACTTAAATCTCCAAACTCTAAACTCCATAAACAGTAATTTTTGAGGAAGTAAGATTTCTAAGGTTTATGGAAGTTCTTTGTAAACAGGAGGACATGAAATATAATACCTGTAGCCAGGCTAACACGTGGGATAATAAAATATTTAATCACCTACTACTATTAGGGTACAATTCCTTCTAATCTGTTACATGTAAATTAACACTGATCATATTCTTCCTTTATCACATGTAGGGAAAATAATTTTAGGTGATCAATGTAGATAAGAGCCCTGCTAAGAACTACTTTAAGAGAAGAGGGCACTTTATAAAAATAGAAAAATTCCAAAAGTCTTAGTGTAATTTTAAGCTTTGATACTTATAAAAGTATCAATGCTACAAACATTTATAAAACATCATTGGAAAGTTTATTATATTGCTTATACATGTATTTAGTTTTGCAATTCTTTAAAGGCATAGGGTCTCACCATGTTGCCAAGGCTGGAGTGCAATGGCTATTTACAGGCACAATCATACAGCACTGCCGCCTCCAATGCTAGGCCTCAAGTGATTCTCCCACTTAAATAAGTAGCTGGGACTACAGGCATGCCCAGCTCTTAAATATCAAGCTTTTAATTTTTTTGTTTCACTATTTCTTAGAGACAGCAGATATTAACTGAAACAAAAAGTTAAAAGCTTAATATTCAATTTTTGCAAAATAAACCAGAGGCAGTGGTACTACACCTACAGTCCTAGCTACTTGGTAGGCTGACATGGGAGAATTGCTTGAGGCCAGAATTTCCAGGCTGTGGTGTCCTGATTGTGCCTCTGAATAGCCATTGCACTCTAGCCTGGGCAACATAGTAAGACCCTATCTTTTATAAAAAGAAAAAATAAATACAGTTAAACTTTTGAATGATATTTTATAAAGGTTTATATACATAAGCTGCAGTGCGCTGGAGGGCCTAAGCACACTATATTAAAGCTAGAATCTGCCCTGAAACTTTTAGGTCACATCGCATATTATTATTTTTATATTACCACTGGATCGTCATGTGGTTTGGCATTATGAAAACATCTCTCAATACATTTATTTAACAAATAAGAAAATTTATCAGCAAATGAGAAGGATCATTACAGTTTATAAGAAACATACCATGGACCCTAATACAAGTAGGTAACCAATAACTAATAGTTTTTCTTTTGTGACCCCAAACATGCTAAAATGTTAGCAAGTAATGCTTGCAAAAGATAGGAACAGCAAATGTCCTCCATCAGCTTTTGTTTAAAATGATTGCCAGTGACGAGCAGCTCCGATGGTAAGAGTAGGCAGGAAGAACTCTTTGACACCTGAAAATGAGCAGTCTGCTTCCAGTGGCTTCATGAGTTGTTACAGTCCCATGTTTTAATAGTAATACTGCATTTATTTTAAATGCATCTGCAGCAATATTGGGGAAAAGAAAAATAGAAAAGAAAATTTAGAAAATTATGTCTAAAATCTAAAAATTTAAACTATTGTTTTAAAGCCCTTACATAGTTCACAGCTATCAGTCCACACACTAAAAAAATATCTATGTATGGGCAAGAAGTCTTCACTTTGGAGTGATTTTTATACCTGTTTACGTTTAGCAAGACAGAAGAGTGTACGAGAGTTGTTGCACTGCAAAGATCCCATTTTTTTTTCCTGTGGAGTGCAGTCCTAGTTGTCCACAAGTCTCTCAACTTTAAGATCTTTCTTCTTTTGAAAATACTGACTTTTCTAGTTGTTGAGCAAGAGAGGTAATATTTTCCCGTCTTTTTTGATGAGGGGTTCAGATGATATAGCCCCTCATTTCTTCTTTCAAGAGATAATGGCTTTAGAGCGCTGAAGAGTAATGAAATTATCAGCGCTGAAGGACCTTCTCATGGTAGCACTATAAAAGATTTTTGTGTCTTCCACCCTTGAAACAGCCTAAGAAAGTCAATGAAACAGAAAAGAGGTACAATTTTTAAAAGGGCTCTAACCTTTTAACAAGCACCATTGATGATAAGCCTCACATGCAGACTCCTTTAGATAGTTCACAGTTACAGCTACTTTGGCTGAGGTTCACACTGCCAAGTTCCGGGGATGCTACTCCCTGCCACCTCACTAAGGTAATCTCCTTTAAGGGCTATGATTAGATTGCTGGAGCAAAGGAAAATTTATAGTTTATTAATGTATTCAGATTCTACCCAATCTGCAGTAGTTATTATACCCTCAAAGCAAATTTGAATGAAGCAGATGTGTGCTGGCGTGCACTGGAACATCAAAGAGGTCGAACGAGTAAAGCATCAAAAGGCAGAACCTGACACATTAATTATGGTAGAAGGTATATTATTCGAAAGTACTTCCAAGGAACCACAGAAAGTACTAATTTTAAATATGCATCCATTTCAGTTGTAACTTTGCTCACAACTGAAATCAGAAGTCACAAACCATAAATATTGCTTTGCCCCCCAAAAGTTACCATTTCCAGTAAAACCCATGTACTTCTTGCATCCAGTACCTGAGATGCTCATACCTTATACAGACTAAGTGTAGGTCTCTTGGCTTAAGCACTAATGCTTTGCCTAACAAACTTATGGGACTGGCTGCACTGTAATATATACAATAGAAAATAACATAAATTTGCAAACTAAGTAATAAAAAACAGGCAAAAGTGGTAAGTGCATTATATATGCAGATATCATTTAAAATGGAATTACAAGAAATTATTCATGTATGCTTATTTGAAAGGGCAGCAATTCAAAAAGAATACCACTAAGCACGAATTAAATTTGGTTAAAAATATTCTGAATTATGGTCACAGAAGAGATCTATAATTTTTAAATAATGTGGATTCTTGTATAAACCATAAATAATACAGGAAATAAGATACCAAAAGGTTAATAAGCTCTTCAGCATGTAAGTTAATTTTGTAGCTTTTCATTTTTCTCATCACTACTTAATCTAATCTAGTTACAGATGTTGGCTTTGGTGGTTGACAGAAAACCCCCCTTAGTGACTTCATCGCCTTACTTGCAGGTTCTGTGCTCTTTCTTTGTTGAGAAGATAAAATGGCAAATGCAAGCTATTGTCCTTTGCCAAGGATCGAAGATCAAAATAGTACTTGGCATAAACACTTCCAGAAACTTTGATGTTATAGTCAATTAGCTGCAAAAACTGTCTTTCAAGCTCATTTCTGTGGGAGGAGGAACACAACAAAACCAACATAGGACAATGTTAGTCTGCTGGGATATCTTTGAAAACATTCTGATGTAAGAAATGTGGTAAAGCAATTATATGTTCTAGTTCTATTAGAACACATGAAAAAGCACACACTGAAGAGAAACCCTATAGATGTAATAAACATGGGAAAGCCTGCAGTTTTCTCAGTTCTCTTTGAAAACTTAGAAAAACTGATACTGGGGAAAAAGCATAAATGTAAAAAATGTGATAATAAACTTAATTTTCCCACTTGCTTTTAAAGACATTTTAGGATTTAAAATGGAGAAAAACACAAAATTTTAAGAAACATGGTAAAGTCTTCAGTTTTTGTCATTTCTCTTTGAAAACATAAAAGCGTTCAGTGAAGAAAAGTCTTATAAATACAAACATGTGGTAATGCCTTTACTTGTTCCAGTTCCACCTGAAGACAAGAAAAAAACTAATTTCTGAGGTAAAACCTATGAATGTACAGAATGTGAGAATGCCTTTATTTCATTTTCACTCAAAGATCCATGATATTACATGCTGTAGGTGGTCCTTATAAATATATAAAAAGCACACTGAATTGGAACCCCAGTAGTTTACAAAATACAAGGAAGTTTTCAGTTTTAATATTTTTTTTCAAAAGCTGTGTGAAAACTCCCACTAGAAAATAATTCTATAAATGTTGCTAAAATGAAAAGTCTGATGCCAACTGATTATTTTTATAATCCTCAAAAATGCATATAAATTTTACATGACTTTCAAATATTTTGCGTTTCTCAGTGGTTCCTTGTTACAGAATGTCTCTGCACTTTATATTTTCACTTCTTTTGCAAGAAAACATTAGGGTGAGAATTTTGTAGATACTCTTCAAACAATACTACATAAGTTTAGTTCATGTACTAAACATGTAGTGTTTTTTTCTGTTAAGTCATTTAATAAAATTTATTTCTATTCATTTAAAAATATAATTCTGAGCTACTAGGATGTCTGTAAATTCTGTTTTGAAACAAATAAAGGCTACCCAGTTGGATTCCTATGGTAATGTCCAAACAAGGTACAGTTGCTTGCACTCCCTTCTGCGTCCAGCACCCTGAGTCTGGGATGAGGAGAAAGGTGACCACCTCTTATGCATTTGTGCTGCTGACTCGGGGCTCATTCTTGAGAGTTCCCTTAGTGCAGGTGCACAGCTCAGACTCCATGCTCACTCACAAGGCCCCATAATAGTGATCAGATGACAGGAATGATGAATATCATTTATTAGCTCTGAAGAACTTGCAGACATTTTCACAAGGATAACAGAAAGAGGCTTACTGAAGTTGAAAAGCACCAACAAAAGCCATGAGCACATCACCATGGCAACAAATGGATCCAGGGAGAGCCGCCCTGTTATTTCTGAGGAGGAAAAACTCGAAAACAACAAGGATTCGTCCCAAATACATATATAAGCTACATTTGATGGGAAAGGGAATCCCCTCCCTCTGCCTCAGTGCATGAGACTATGTCAAAGGGCATCACGCCAGTTTCTACTCACCTTGAAATTATGAAGATGAGAAACTGTCACTAGTGTCTAGTGACAGGAATACTCTTTAAACATTGGAAGGCAGAAAGATTAAAGAGAGATATCTTGGCTAGACTAAACTCACTTTATGATATGACTTCTGGCAGGGCACAGGACTTACACACTCAGTGTTTCTCCTGAGCTGGAAATAAAACCCCAAGGTGCTCAGCTTCTGTCACCCATGGCCAGAACAGAATGTTGGGGATGAGTTGAAGGCACTGAGAGAGATAAAGGCTGAGAGCAGCCTTTTGTCAGATGATCATACAGCTGCCCTCACCTATTTTTTTTTTTTTTTTTTTTTAAAGAAACATGGTCTCAGTCTGTCACTCAGGCTAAAGTGCAGTGGCATGATCCTAGCTAACACCAGCCTCAAACTCCGGGGCTCAATCAACCCACTTACCTAAGCCTTTCAAGTCACTGAGACTACAGGCTTGTGCCACTGAGCTGGGCTAATTTAAAATAAAAATTCAATTAGAGACAGGGTCTTTGTTGCCCAAGCTGGTCTCAAACTTCTCTGCTCAAGTGATTCTCTTACCCTGGCCTCCAAAATTGCTGGAATTATAGGTGTCAGCCAGTGTACCTGGCTTCTTGTTAAATGTTTAAACAAATGAATATAAAATAATATAGAACTACTTTCACAGTAATCCCTGTAAAGACTTAATTGTATAAAGATAATCAATACCTGAACAACATATTTAGTTTCTTGGTTTTAAAGTTTTAATATCTTATCCACTGGCTAAGTCAACAAATGTTTGATGTTCTCTGGAAGAGCAGTTAAAATATGCAGAGATGTAGTTTTCTCATTTGCTTAACTGAAAACCCATCTGAAACTACTTCCAACAGCAATTACCTGTTCATATGACCATAGGGCTATAGAAATGTAAATCAGACAATGTTTTAATAATCAGCTAAACAGGACTTTTGTATTTATGTCTTTTATATTATCTCATATTTTTCCATGAACACATTTTGACTGTTTAGAAATATAATATTTTATTAAATTATTATGCCTATTAAAGGAAGTTTAGTTACTGAAGATAAGCATTATGCCTACAGGATATGGAACTTCTTAGTTTTTTTTTTTTATTTTTTTAAGTGACTGAATAGCATACCCTTTACAGGTACAGCAAATTTTCTTAAGAGCAGCTGCTCAGTTTAACTGATATTTTGAAGGAAAATATATTTCAACAAGACATGAAGATGTTGAAGAGTTTTAAGAAAAACCTGATAGATGCTCATTTTTAAATGGTTCAATTTACAGTCAAAACAAGATTATTATGCATAATCAACAGCAGGGAGACAAGGTAAATGTGTATTAAACACTTTGTTGTAATGCTTTCCAGTTTCCAAAGATCATGAACAAAAGCAGCCTTTTCAGAGCATTGCTTCTGGTGTTTCCGCATTCACAAACAGAATTGCATAGAATTGATTTTCTTACAGCCGGCCTTTACCACCACTGCTCCTGGACCTCACATCTGTGGGAACTTGCATATTCCTTGACCTTGTAACTAGAACTAGAGCCCAGCCAGTTTAGTTGCAAGTTTTGAGAATAATTTAGCCACAGTTATAGCAGAGCTAAGTGTTCATAATTACAAATTTCGTTTCCTTTGAGAAATCAGTCTGCAGACTGATGACGGTAGTGATCAAAGTCAGTTTAGTGTCTGCAACTTTCAAAGTACTTCTAATTGTTTCAAATTCATTTTCTGCCACATCTTTTGCTAAAATGGCTACTAGCAACATCACCATCACCACCCGTTTATACTATCAATGAAGTGGTCATTTTCACCAACAGCCATTTCAACAGCAACCAACAGTCACTAGTCTTTTCTTAGTCACAACATCCTCACTTCAGTTGTATACATACAGTGTAGTAATTCTGAATGACAGTCTTTTTAAAAAATTGTGCATACATTATAGCTTTATATATTCATAGGGTATATTGGATATTTTGATACAGGCCAACGATGTGTACTAATCCTACCAAGGTAAATGAAGTATCCATCACACATTTCTCCTTTGTGTTACAAATAATCAAATTATAATCTTTTCATTGTTGTTAAATGTACAATTAAATAATTACTAGAGTCACCCTGTTGTGCTATCAAATACTACATCTTATTCGAAATACATTTTTGTACCCATTAACAATTACCTCTTACTCCCCATCCCCCATACTACCTTTACCAGTCCCTGGTAACAATTCTTCTACTGTCTATCTCCACAAGTAAAATTGTTTCAACATTTAACTCCCATAAAAAGTGAGAACATGGGCTATTTCACTTAACATAATGAGTTAATACTCTATTTCATTATATTCCATTTCCATCCATGTTGTTGTTGCAAATAACAGAATCTCATTATTTTTTAAGGCTGAATAGTATTCCATTGTGTACATGTACCTTTTCTTTATCCACTCATCTGTTGATGGACACTCGGGATGCTTCTAAATCTTGGCTATTGTAAATAGTACTGCAACATACATGAGAGTGCAGGTGTCTCTTTGATATACTGATTTCCTTTATTTTGGGTATATACCCAGTAGCGGGATTGCTGGATCATATTGTAGCTCTGTTTTTAGTTTT
This sequence comes from Macaca fascicularis, assembly GCF_037993035.2. Taxonomy (NCBI): domain Eukaryota; kingdom Metazoa; phylum Chordata; class Mammalia; order Primates; family Cercopithecidae; genus Macaca; species Macaca fascicularis. The sequence goes on along the minus strand of NC_088393.1, from coordinate 35,247,860 downwards.
GAGGACCCCCAAATTGTTCTCCATAGGGGTTGTACTAATTTACATTCCCACTAACAGTGTACAAGGTTTCCCTTTTTCCCATATCCTTGCCAGCATTTGTTAATTGCGTGTCTTTTGGATAAAAGTAATTCTAAGTGAGGTGAGATGGATCTCTCACTGTAGTGTTGGTTTGAATTTCTCTGATGATTAATAATGCTGAGTATCTTTTCATGTATCTGTTTGCCATTTGTATGTATTTTTTTAAAGTTTTGAAACGGAGTCTCACTCTATCACCAGGTTGGAGAGTGGCACAATCACAGCTCACCACAGGCTTGACCTTCTGAGGTCAGGTAATTTTCCGGCCTAGAACTCCCTTGCAGCAGGAACCAGAAGCATTTGCCATCAGCAGCTAATGCATCTTCTTTTGAGAAATGTCTATTCAGATCTTTTGGCCATTTAAAAATCGGATTATTAGTTTTTTTCTCACAGAGTTGTTTGCACTTCTCATATATTCTGGTAATTAATCTCTTGACAGATAGTTTGCAAATATCTTTTCCCAGAATGTGGGTTGTCTCTTCACTTTGTTGTTTCCTTTGCTTTGCATAAGTTTTTTAACTTGATGTGACTTCATTTGCCCATTTTTGTTTTGGTTGCATGTGCTTATGGAGTATTAAAAAATCTTTTTCCAGTCCAATGTCTTCAAGAATATTCCTAATCTTTTATTTTAGTTTCATAGTTTGAGGTCTTAAATTTAAATATTCAATGCATTTTGATTTGAGTTTTGTATAAGGTAAAGATAAAAACTAGTTTCATTCTTCTGCATATGGATATCCAGTTTTCCCAGCATCATTTATTAAAGATACCATCCTTTCCCCATTGTATATTATTGGCATCTTTGTTGAAAATGAGTTCACTGTGGATATGTGGATTTGTTTCTGAGTTCTGTCTTCTGTCTCATTGGTCTATGTATCTGTTTTCATGCCAGTGTCATGCTGTTCTGGTTACTATAGTTGTAGAGTATCATTTGAAGTCAAACAATGTGACTCCTTCTGTTTTGTTTGTTCGTTTTTTTCCTGAGAATAGCTTTGAATATTCTGTGTCTTTTGTGGTTCCATAAAAATTTTAGGATTGTCTTTTCTATTTCTATGTCTATGAAGAATGTCATTAGTTCTTGCTGATATGTAGAGGTAGCACATTAGTGATCTTGGATTCGATCTGGAAGAATTCTCTGCATTAGCAGCCAGAGACTCATTTCTTCTCTTACTTTCCCCCAAACAAAAAGAGTTTCTCTCTCTGTGCAAAGCTTCCTGGAGCTCCCCTGTGGCTGCTACAACTGGGACAGCACTGGGTCTGATCTGAAGCCCACATAGCACTGTGACTGTCCAAGGCCCCTACTGTAACAACTCCCTGGCTGCCGGCTACTTTGCTCAAAGCCCCAAGGCTCTACAGTTAGCAGGTAGTGAAGCCAGAGAGCCTTCTGTCCTTTGCTTAAGTGTAGTAGGTTCCCCCGGCCTCTGGATGTGTTCAGAGGTGCTGTCTAGGGGCTAGGCCTGGGGTCATAAACCTTAGAAATCACTAGATACTCTATTTTACTGTGACTGAACTGGCATTAAAACCATCAAACACCTTTCCACTCTTCCCTCCCCATTACCCAGGCATAGTAGTCTGTCCCCATGTTCACCAGCATCACAATCCCATGGGGTGTACTGCCATGTCACCACTGATGTTCATTAAGGCCCGAGGGCTCTCAGTCAGCTTGTGGTGAATGCTGCCTGGCCTGGAACTCACTCCTCAGGGCAGTGGGCTCATCTCTGGCCCAGGGTAAGCCCAGAGATGCCATCCAAGAGCCAAGGCCTGAATCAGGGACCCCTAACAGGCCACTTGGTGCTTTTCTCCACTGTGGCTGCTCTGGTGTCTAAGTTCAAGACAAAGTCCTCTGTACTCTTCCCTCGGCTTTTCTCAAGCAGAATTTGTCTCTCCTCATAGCCTCCAGAGCCGGGAATGTGCTGGGTCACACATGAAGCCAGCAGATCTCTGAGTCTCACTAAAGACCCGTGACATGTCCTACCTGCTTAGCCACTGCTGATTATTCAGGGTCCAAGAGTTCTTTAGTCAGAAAGTAAAGAATCCTGCCCTTACTGAGTCCTTCCCTTCAAGGCAGCAGGTTCCCTTATGGCCCAGAGTTTGTCTAGAGGTATTATCCAAAAGCTGGGACCCAAAATGGGAGCCTCATGACTCTGACCAGTGCCCTCTCCTACTGTGGCTGAGCTAGTATCCAAGTTGCAAGACAAAGTCCTCTTTACTCTTCTCAAGCAGAAGAAAGAGGTCTCTGTCAGAGTTGCGAGCTACGCTGTCTAGGATTGAAGGAGGGGTGGTACAGCACTGCCTGAGCTGCACCAGCTGCTGTCTCTCTAGGTTACATGCCCCCCAAATACACTGGCTCCAAGCGCAGCTCTGCTCTCAGATTTGCCTAAGAGTTGCGGTCCTTGTGGCCTAGACGGTCTTTCAAGTTTATTAAGGACCCCAGAGTACTTTATCCCACAGCAGTGAGGCTTTCCACAACTCAGGTTTCAGCCACTGGAATGGGTGATTCCCTTCATGCTAGGACTAGAAATGTCCCATCCGTGGGTGGGCACGGGCTGAGTTCAGCCCAGTTTTGCTTTCTGCTGTGACAATGCAGCACTGAGTTCAATGCAAAGTCTCACAACTGCTGTGCTCTCCCTCTCCCAAGTATGCAGATTCTCTTCTTGTCACGTGGCCACCGCTAGGACATAAGGGAGGGCTGGCATCAGCAACTCAAGACTGTATTTCCTACCCTGTTCACTGCCTTTTTCAGTGATAGAAAGTTTAAACCAGGTACTAGAATTATTTAGCTATTTTTAGTTCATAAAAGGTGTTTTTTATTTAGATAGTTACTCAATTTGTCATTCCTATGAGAAGAGCAATTGGCAGAGACTTCTCATTAGCCATCAGGCTCCACCTTTGTGATCATATAACATTCTACATGACAGTCTTATCTGGAGTAATGGGCAAATGTAAAAAAACAAACTCTTGCCACTGCCTGTCATGATCTTGATCTTTATATGCTGCTAAATGACCGCAACAGGGGTTCTTTTATATTTTCTTAAGTGTCACCCACATAGCTATTCTCACTGTCTTGTGGACACTGCTGGAGTGTTTGCTGTAAATGCCTCCCTAGCTCACCCCGCTTACAAACTCCAAGGCTCTTCCCTTTACAACAGTCGTAAGGCCAGACTGGAAGAAAGCCCCCATAAAGCCCATGTTTCAGTATCATGTTGGCACCATCTATGAGCAACCCCATGACTCAGCAAGATTTCTTGCACTCTCCTTGGTAACACAAGTCCCACAAATTGCTGCTGTGGTTGCATGAGTACCTCAGGAGCCTCTTGAGTGTGGTGGGCATTGTGTGATGCCCCGGCAATTTTTTGCATACTGTCTCAGGGAAACACTGGAGCTTCAAACTCATTGACCCAATTTCTAAACACATGCAACATTCCTGGCCGGGCGCGGTGGCTCAAGCCTGTAATCCCAGCACTTTGGGAGGCCGAGGCGGGCGGATCACAAGGTCAGGAGATCGAGACCACAGTGAAACCCCGTCTCTACTAAAAATACAAAAAATTAGCCGGGCGCGGTGGCGGGCGCCTGTAGTCCCAGCTACTCAGGAGGCTGAGGCAGGAGAATGGCGGGAACCTGGGAGGCGGAGCTTGCAGTGAGCCGAGATCGCGCCACTGCACTCCAGCCTGGGCAACAGCGTGAGACTCCGTCTCAAAAAAAAAAAACAAAAAAAACAAAACAAACAAACAAAAAAAAAAACACATGCAACATTCCTAATGGGGAGGGCACGGGGATCTGTGACTATTCTGCATCTCAAGGTTTCTATAAAAAACAGACTTTTAAATAAAAAGGAGAAAACATCAGCAAAAGCAAATATACAATGTGTGACTGAGGCTGAGGCTATAACTTCTCCATAATCCAGAGGCCCTAGACCTTAAGAGTGGTCAATTATTTCAACAGCCAGACATGTGTCCCTTAAAAAGAGACTGGAACTTACAGACAGCTTCTAAAAAGCCATAAAGATATTTACTGTACTGTGCTGTTCTGGTGGTGCACTTGTGAAGTATTTGCCAAAAACCACCAGAAAAATACTTATGAGCAGAGCAGATTATTACAACAGTAACTCACCAAGACCTACCCATTAACAGTGAAAAAATATGAACTTTTATACTAAAGCTGGATAGAAAGAAGTATGTGGTTTTATGTGTTTTCCTTATCTGCATACTGTAGCCTTTAAAAATATGTCTTAAAGTGTTAAATTTATGGGAGCAAATAAGGTAATGAAAATGGTTAGAAAGTTCACAAAAACCTTAGAAACTCACATGTCTTCAATGCTAGCATTCACAAAGAGCTTGCAGTATTCCCTATTCCATATAGTCACATCTTTCCAAACTTTGGAGGTGAGAAGAATGGCTCCTATGACAATCCTCTTCCAGTTGGTCGGGCAAAGGTCTATCTCAGCATAACTTAAGAGTCTTTCTGTGTAAATCTGCAAAATAGAGCACTGGCCATTGATTTAGTTCACTTTAAGTGCTGTGATAAGAACTCTTTTGAATGACAGATTTCTTCTGCTTTTGACCAGAAAGTGTCTTTTATTCTTACGCTCTACAGACTTTGCTTGGTCAGGCAAAGCAAGAGACCACATTACAATCATAGGTCAGATACTTCTGCTGCCTACTCTGCCTATGGGAATTTCCAGCCCAATTTTGGTGACAAGAATGCCTGCATATGTCAGCCAATGCCATCATGAAGAGGGGCAGTGTCATCATCTTTACACTCATAAAAGGCAGCATACACACAGGACCAGTGTAGATTAAAGTTGTTCAGGAAATACTCAAGTGCCTACCACATGTAATGTCTCACTCCTAGCTGGGAGGTAGATAGAAATTCTACAGGTATGTCAGGCTTGAATATGTAAAACCCATGTGATAGTGAGCAAATGTTAATCTCCTTTTCACAAAAACTAACGCTTTTGTGGTGCTAGCTTCAAAAACTGCTGGTCAAGAGAGCCTCCTAGTGGCCGCTGTGCAGAGCAGCATGGCAGGTGCAGGTCTAAGGGGTTGTAAAACATTACCAATATTCAGTTGCTTGATAAAAAACACATGTATATAAAAGAATGGTCCTCCTCTCAGCCCCTATTTTCCCATTTTCATAATCACTTCATGAAAATGTATTCTCTCTTACATTCTGCAACGTAGTCAATTCTGTTGGTTTAAAGGTGGAAACAGCTGCCAGTTTCTGCATCCCTAGGATTCCTCTAAGACTGCTGAGTAGTTTGTGAGACAGTCTCATGAATGAGCGCAAAGAATTGGGCAAAGTGAATTGGGCTTTACAAAGAATTGGGCAAAGTGAACAGCTGAGTAAAGATTAAAGGCGAGCTGTGAGGAGGTGTTACCTCAGAGGGCGCTCTGCAGAAGAGTATGTCTGCGAGCTACTTGAACTCTTTATGTCAAAACAAAGGGAAAACTTTTATTTTATACGAGTTTATTTCTTGTCAGAAGGTTGTGATTGTCAGCTCAGATGTACAAGTGTTCTCCAAACTCACCTGTTTTCAAAAATAAATGGCTGTTGAGCATGATATGTTTTACAGAGGTTCTGCTCCCTTTCCCCCAAACTCAAAACTCTCAAGTATTTTGAGAATGGACCTCGCTCTCTGTATAGGAATCAGAGAGCACTCAAACAACACTAGCAGGCCCTCAACTTCCTGTTGCCTTACTGCTAAGCTGTTGACCGGCTGACACTCACTCATCGGTATTTTTCCTCCTGGGTCAGTGTGACACAGAATTCTTTTTCCCCACTGATGCCAACTCTTCTCAGTGCAGTTGATCCCATCCCACTTTTGCAGAACACTGTTCCTACAATCAGCTCTTTTTGAAGATTTTATGCCTCTCTACTAGCGATTTCCCCCAATCTAACTGTTCCTTTGTTCCCATCTCACTCCCCGCTACTCCAGCTGTGTCCTCTCATTGGTGCTCACAGCACCATGCACTCATGCCAGCTCCTCATCTTCCATCTCTCCTTAATGTACACTGCCTGCCCCACTGACATTGCTCTTCCAACAGTTCTCTTGCCTAGGTTTCTGGTGCCCTCACACTTACAAATTGGAAGTCTCCAGCCCAACAGTCAACTCTATAAGCCTTTTCTAATCGTGTACAGGACACTGCCATCTGCCAAGTACCTGCCTTTGAGTTACTCTTCTGCAATCTGTCTCCAATGCCTGTTATGTCTGCCTTCACTGGTAGTCTGCTTGGGTTGATTATGAGCCACAATCTCTCATTGCTCACCTGTATCACTCTAATTGCTTTTTAGCCCTCTTCTCTGCCTCCAATCTGCCTCCCAACCATGACTTACTTTCCCCAAAGCAGTCACCATAGCCTAGCCTCTTTATTTACAGCACTCACTTCCCTGCTGAAGATCTACATGAGTCCCCTATCAAACTGGAATAAAACCTTAACATCTTCCTATGGCCTGAAGCCAAAAGGGCCTGTGAGCTATGGCCCTGCCTGTGTGGTCTTATCTCTACTGCTTGTCTTATTCCTCACTCTGACCACACTGGTCACCTTGCTGTTTGTTCTGTGAACATATATGATACACGTTCCTGTCTCTGCTGCCTGTAATGACAGCACTCCTTCCCTTTGTTGCTTTGGTCAGGTCACTGTTCAAATGTTGGCTCCCTAGAGAGACTCTTCCTTATCATTCTATCTAAAGTACTGAGCACCCCAACACTCTGAATCCCTTCATCCTGCTTCCTCTTCCTGCTATTTGACACTACCTGAAAAAACTACTTGTCTCTCACTAGAACATAAGCTCATAAAGGCAAGAACTGTGTTCAGCCTGTTCTGCCTTCTACCCCAGCACTTAGAAGAGTGCCATAGAGTCAACATCCAGTGAGTGTTTATGAAATGAGTCACTTCTCAGCAGCATTCAGCACTGTGACCATGGCCTCTTTTAAGTCTTTTAATATCCTCTCCTGCTTTTCCTCCTCCCACTCTAGTAGCTACTCCTCTGGGGGCTTGTCCTTTACTCACTATAAGTCCTTACAGATCTATCATCTGTCAATTTTCTTTATCTATTTAAAGACAGGGTCTAACTTTGTTGCCCGAGCTGCAGTGCAGTGGCATGATCATGATTCGCTGCATTCTCCATCTCCTGGCTCAAATAATCTCCTTGCCTCAGTCTACCATGTACCTGGGGCCACAGGCATGTGCCACAATGACCGGCTAATTTCTTTCTTTTTTTTAATAGAGATGGGGCCTCACCTTATTGCCAAGGCTATTCTTGAACTCCTAAGCTCAAGCAATACTCTTGTCATGGTCTCCCACAGTGCTGGAATTACAAGGGTGAGCCACCACACCTGGCTTTATTTTTTCTTTTCTTAAGATACAGGTTCTCACCATGTGGCCTAGGCTGGACTCAAACTACTGGGCTCAAGTAATCCCCCCCAGCTCAGCCTGCCCAGTAGCTGGGACTAAAGCCATGAACCCACCATACCTGGCTTGGCCAATTTTATTCTACACACTTACTCTGCATTTGAAGAGTTGCTATTACTCTTCATTCTGCATCTCTACCTCAAATTCATGCTCTAGTCCCTTATATCCAAATGATGACTAGACACTGCTACTCTGCCATCTAAAAGGCACATCTAGCTTAGCCTGAGTACAAATCTCTCCCTTTTCCAATCCAGCTTTCCCTCCAGCATCACCTCTCTCTCTAAAACTGGAAGCACCACTCCTGCTTCCCTCCAGCATGTGCTAAGAGTTGCAAATGACTTGCAGCTCCTTGAAAAGGCCTCTGTCTGGTCCAGCACCCATTGAGGGCTTTGATTCAAGCGCACATCAGAAGCCTTCTCTCCTAAACTCTAATTGGATGGTAAATAAGTATTGACCTAAGTATTCTTTCCTTCCCAGCCATGCAGTTGAGTTTCCTCTATAGGTTTGCTGTGAAGAGAAGCAAAACAATTTCAACAATTTGAATAGAATTTATTATTCAAAATGACATTTTTACAATAGGAATTTTGTAGGCATCATGTAAATGTAAGGAAACAGCTATGGCTTGGAAGACTAACGAGCAAAGCTTGTGTCCCAGGCCTACTGGAACCACATTCCTGGGCAGGCACAAGTGATCAGCAGGGGTAGATTAAGACTCATTGCCCAAGGAACAAAGATGACAGGGCAGCAGCTCTCAATCACAGCCTGCATGAGAACTGCCTGAGGAATACAGCCTGAGACTCAACTCAGAGCTCCACTGGAATCCGTCTCTGCCCATGGACCGGATGATTTTGTTACTGCTCCCCATCCCAACACCTCCGCTGGCCTTGCATGTGCGCACACTGCATTTGCACTGAAGTGTGTGGGGAGAAATCAGGAATCTCTCCTGCTGCTTTTAATAGCAATGGTTCTATTATGAAAAATGCAATGGCAACACTGTAAGCCATAATGATGATTCAATTCGAATGTGTGTTTTACTTTGCTTTCATAAGTTTCTCTTAAAGTTTGGATAATAATTTCAGAAGCCAACGTTTTGTTTGTTTGTTTGTTTTTGTTTTTGTTTTGAGACAGAATCTTGATCTGTCACCCAGGCTGGTTCACTGCAACCTCTGCCTCCCGGGTTCAAGCGATTCTCCTGCCTCAGCCTCCTGAGTAGCTGGGATTACAGGCACCCACCACCACACCTGGCTAATTTTTGTAATTTTAGTAGAGATGGGTTTTCGCCATGTTGGCCAGGCTAGTCTCGAACTCCTGACCTCAGGTGATCGACCCGCCTCAGCCTCCCCCAAAGTGTTGAAATTGCAGGTGTGAGCCACCATGTCCGGCCCAAAAGCCAACTTTTATTTAAAAACAGCACCATACCCTGTATACAAATACCAACTTCTAAAAATATTTTATAAATAAGAAATATCTTACCAAAGTTACTATTGCAAATTCAGCTGTTAGGTTTGTGGCTTTAAAAAGAACATGGACGAATCTGTAAATAAACTTGTGTTCAGGAACACGCTCAAAGTATTCCTTTGGCATCTTTCCTTGCTGAAAGAAGAAAGGATGTGATAAGTATCCATTGGAAAAAAAAAATGAAGTATTCTTAACACAGCAGTATTCATACTTATGCCTATGTGTCATTTAGAACAATTTGGATTGGGGAGATGTCTTTTTAGTTTCTAAAATATGAACAGTGGGATCTTAAGATACCACAATGATTCAATACTCATCAACATTCAGTGAAAAAAATGGGCTGAAGCTCAGAAAATTTTTATGTTCCTTTCTACTCTTTTTCCCACAGAATTCTATAAAAATGTAAACTGCTTTTAGGCTTTAAAGTCTTACAATAATTCATTCTTCTCTGCAATAAACTTTGAAAAAACACATTTAGTTTTCTGTAACCATAAGGCTCTAAGGCTGCACCATTCAATACAATGGTCACTAGCCACATGTGGCTATTATGTACCTGAGGAAGTACATCTTTTAATTTGCACACCATTTATTTAAATTTAAATTTTTTTATTTCTATTCACAGAAATCATGTATATGTGTTAAAGGCATTTACAAAAATTTATATCGTTTGATGCTACTGACAATTATCTTTTTAAAAGATACATTTTCTGTTATTTGGATTATGTATTTACTCTTATTAGCTCACTAATTAACCAGAGCTGCAGGTCATTTCTTATTCCAGCACATCCTTTTTATAACACTTCTTTAATAAGATGATTAGATGCAACATGGCATGGGGAAGAAGACTTAAAAATGTCCTTTGACTTCAGCATGAAACAAACACAAGTCTATAAGGACATACGGCCTCAATAAAAGTGACACTTACAGCAAGTGGATGTAATTGCTCATCAAATATATCGAGGGATTTATCTGCATCTCTATAAAGTAAAAATGGGCATTTAAGAAATTAATTCAGAAATGATTAATATCTTAGTAAAATATCTGTTTAGTAAAATAATGCCTCCTGTGTGCTTTGGTGTTTGCTTCACCAAGGCAAACCGTTTTACAAATCCTTCTCTTGGAGCCTGACCTTCAGAGGGTCTCCTGGACTCTTACCACTCAGCACATCAAGTCCTGTGAAGTCTTTTATTACAGTAACCAGTCAGAATTGCCAGTAAGTACTGACCCTTCCTAACAGGCCATGGTAATGAACCTGTTATATTTTTCACTCCTCTAACCTGACATTGGAACACAAGAATGTTTTAGAAAGCAGTAGTAATGGGCAATAAAGTATTTAGAACTTAAATAAAAGTGAATATGGTTGAGTGCGGCGGCTTACGCCTTAATCCCAGCACTTTGGGAGGCCGAGGCGGGTAGATCACGAGGTCAGGAGATCGAGACCATCCTAGCCAACATAGTGAAACATCTCTACGACAAACACACACACACACACACACACACACACACACACACACACACACACACACACAATCAGCTGGGCATGGTGGCATGCGCCTGTAGTCCCAGTTACTCAGGAGGCTGAGACAGGAGAATCACTTGAACCTGGGAGGTGGAGGTTGCAGTGAGCCGAGATCGTGCCACTGCACTCCAGCCTACTGACAGGACGAGACTCCGTCTCAATAAATAAATAAATAAATAAATAGATAAATGTGAATGCGTTTCAGATTTTTGTAGTCTTTTTCTCTTAATAATTACTAATTAAAAAGTATTAATATAATAATGACTATCAATTACTGATAATAGTATAATTCTCTTTATTATCATTTTCTCGGTATTAGATTCTCATGATATATTTATTTAAGTAGCTTGAATTAAAAACTTATCTGTTTTTTTATTTTGAAGTAGGCCAGTCTTTGATGAATTTAAGAGGTTAATACAGCGAATACATTTTGCCTGTATAAGAAACCAATGGTTCTTGCAATGTGCTCTGTGGACCTCTGGAGATCCCCTACACCATTTTTCATGAGGCCCAAGCAGCCAAAACTATTCTGATAAAAATACTAATTCAGCCTGAGAAAGCTGATTAAACACAAAAAATAAAATAATTTTTAAAAGGATATGAAGGCATTGCCTGCTTTCTCACTGTTTGACACTTGCCATGATTTTATAAAAGCAAGTGGGTGAAATAGCTGGTTTCTCAGCATAAATCAAGGTGACCAAATTACACTAGTAGTCATTCTATTCTCCACAGCCCCTTACAGTTAAAAAAGAGAGTCTGATTTAGTTAAGAATGTCTTTGATGAAGCAGTAAAAATTAATGGTATTATTAAATCTTGACCTTCCTATTTAATACTCTGAAAAAGTGGAAAGTTAACAAGAAGCACTTCTTCTAACTGCAGTATGGTTGTTAAGAAAAAGAACTGGTGATTTAAATGTAAACTGAATAATCACTTTTTTAAATAAAATGTTGTTTTTACTTAAAGGTAAAACAACTATCATTCTCAAAAATGAATAAAGTGAGCCTTTTACATCATGGAAAATAAGTGTTCCCCTACTGGTGAAAGTGTAAATTAGTTCAACCATTGTGGAAGATAGTCTGGAGATTCCCCAAAGACCTACAGACAGAATTACCATTCAACCGACCAATCCCGTTTCTGACTATATACCTAAAAGAATATAAATCATTCTATTATAAAGTCACATGCACCCATAGTCTTACTGTAGCACTATTCACAAAAGCAAAGATATAGAATCAACATAAATGCCCATCAATGTTAGACTGGATAAAGAAAATATGGTATACATATACCATGGAATACTATGCAGTCATAAAAAGAACAAGATCATGTCCTTTGCAGGAATATGAATGGAGCTGGAGGCCATTATCCTTAGCAAACTAACACAAGAATAGAAAACCAAATATCACATGTTCCCATTGATGAGAGCTAAATGATGGAAACACATTAACACATAGAGGGGAACAACACACACTAAAATCTTTTGGACAATGGAAGGTGAGAAGAGGAAGAGGATCAGAAAAAATAACTACTGGGTACTAGGCTTAATACCTGGGCAATGAAATAATATGTACAACAAATCCCCATGACACAAGTTTACCTAGGTAACAAACCTGCGCACACACCCATGAACTTAATATAAAATCTAAACTAACAAAGAGAATAACTGTTCTCAATGATAATAGTCAAGCTTTCAAGCTGAAAACCAGAACTTTGGAAAACACACTTCTTCTACTGTAAACTTGACAGCTTCTCAGTACTTAAAGAACTTTTAATAAGACATGGTGATACTAACAAAAGTGAGTTTTTGACACAACAAGACATAAACCATTATTTCCCAAATAACCAATGCGTACTATTATACAAGCAAGCATGGGAAGAAGACCCATTTACTGTGCAAGAAAAATCAGTGAGTATTGATGAAATAAATGTATTGATATGTAAAATTCCCCTGTAACTAAGAAACGAGCACTTGTGGAGTTTTGAGGTAGTATTAAAGAACACTCACAATTATCTAAAAGCTTTAAAGATATATCTTTTGGTAGTTGCATATTTGCATGAAGCTTGATCATCTTATTGCTTCTCTAAAAAAATTGCGGAGAATACAGCTGTCTTCTATTACGCCAAACTTTAGAGGTTTGCAATAATATCAATATGTGACACACTTTTTACTCTACTTTTTATTGTAGAGAAGTTATTTTTCTTTAAAAAATGTTATTTATGTTAGCGATATAGTTCTCAGAAAATATTTTTGTCGTCACAACCTACGTTATTGCTTACTACTGACATCTAGTGGGTAAAAACCATCAATGCTACTAAACTTTCTGCAATGCACCAATAAAGAGCATTTATTTCCTCAAAAGAAAGCATTATCTAGCTCAAAATATCAATAGTGCTAAGGTAGTAAAATCTAAACCAGAAACAGATTTTTAAAAGATCTCGATTTTAATTTCTTACACAGTATATAAACACAGATTCTTTGGGATTCTCAGTGAGTTAGGACTTAAAAGAGTCTTAAGGGTAAAAGAAAACACAAATAATCTGCTTCAATATTTTAGTAGGCACAATACAGCTGATGACGTCTATAGCTATGAACTAACACTGAACTTGATATTATAAAATGTAATCAATTGGAATAACAAGAAAGATTTTAAAAGAGCTCACCTTTTCTTCATGTGATAATATATTGCTAAGGCCACACTATAGAAAGAGAAAAAATCATAACAATAGATTTTATCATTTGTTGGGTCTAAAAACTTTTTTAAAAAGGGAGGAGGAAGAAATTATCCCAGTGGCTCTGAAATTTAAATCTTTTACTTCAGAACACTACTATTAGGGCACTATATTCTTGTTTTAGTTTTTTGGTTTTTAACAAAAATATGAGGATCAAAATGCTAGGCAATATACTGTTAGAAGACATGTTTCTGTTGATGATTATAATATATAAATCATAACATATTTCCCTGTTACGTGTTCTTCTACCCACAAAACCTTTCATCCCATGCAATTTATACCCATGTGTACATATGCTTAAATTTAAGACATACACTAGTGCTTTTTTAAAGTTGTTAGGCCCTGCACTTTAGTTGATTTAATTAACTATCTCCTACCCACCCATATTTTATTATTTCCTAAAAATTAATGATAAAAGTGTTTTATACCAAATTAAATCACTTAAAACCACTTTTGCGTAATTAATGTTAGTAAACCTAAGTACACACAAAATCAATCATAGCTCTCTGAAAATAAGCAGTGCTAACGATAATGCAGCATAGCACTACACAGTATCATATTAAGGGCAGGTACTTTCAATTAGTTTAAATGAAATATTTACGAACAAATAAAACTCTTCAGATATATGTTACATAATTCTTATCTACAGACACTGTGTATCAGGAAACATAAGTTATGTTTTTCCATCTGCCCACAACATCTAAAATGAGGCTCAAATAATTGAAGGAAGGCAAATCTGAATTTTAACAGTAGGCCTATATAATATTAGCACTTTTTAAAAAGCTTGTAACATTAGTATCTAAGATGGCTATGTCTATAGTGCTTCAAGAAGTTTTTAATCTCTAAAATAATTTTAAAATAACAGAATTTGAAGTTACCTGCTGAAAAGGACCAAGGATCTAAATGACATTTACTCCAACACCATTTTATAGATAAGAAAAACAATGTTTAAAATTGACTTGCCCAATGTCCCACCACATAGGAGCAGTTTGTTGTCCTAAATTCAAATCAGGCAGTGGCTCTCGAACTTTGCTACACATTGGAATCAACTGAGGAGCTTTAAAAACTGCCTTCTTTTTAACATGAAACATTTTGATTTAATTAGCATTGTGTATAACTTTGAACATCGGGTTGTTGTTAAAATGTCCCAAGTGATTCGAATGTACAGCAGGGTTTTGGAATGATTGAGTTGGCGTTCAAATCAGAACCTTCTGAGATGCTTTTATCCATATAAGAATGCCTCACATTTATCCCTATTTTCTTAAAAGGCTTCTGAGTGCCTAGAGTTGAAAGAGAGGTGGAGGTAGGAAGAAGCATGTGATTGCAGACATACATTTTAAGAAAACTTGCATAAGTAATCAAATGTGGTCCATGCATTCCATTGAGAACAATGCTCTACTCACCTGTATAAAACATTTTCCAAAATCTGTTCATAAACCCACTTTGTCCTATTAATTTGCTCAATAAACCTTTATTTTACCAATAGTGAATATACCAGGTGATCATTTATCAAACTTGCTGACAGAAAATTAAAACTACACTTAAAGTAGAATTCTAAAAATTAGAATGATGGAGAAAAAAGATAAAATTTATTAATACTTGTTTGAGCAGGATTAATCTTTAAAACTACTTCTGAATTGTATATTAACATATTACAATCTTTTGAATAGAAGCCAGGGACTCTAGCCAAAGTACAGCAATTTTTTTTTTTCCCCAAGGATTTAGAGACTTGGCTGAATACAGAAGTTTAGTGATTAATTAATAGGTCACAAAGCTTAAGACTTTAGACAGAGTTTGAGTCAAGTTCTTGATGAAACACAATTTTATCTCAACCACTGTTAGAAGTGAGATAGAAAAATGGCATTATTATGAGTGTAAACTTCCTACTTTTAATTAGAATAGAAGTTACTGACAACTGGTTTGGCTAGGAAAGCTAGTGCATTAGAAACAAAATTGTTTATAAGCAGCTATGTTTATAGAATGAAAAGTAAAACTGACAACCATCCTCTTGTGAAGGAAAAGAAGTAAAATGAAAGAGAAAGACGTTAATATTCTAAATTAGCACTTTCCAAACTGTGTTCTAAAACTGTGTTCTAAAAATTAAACACTCATAATCCAAGCCGATGATAATGATGTTCTCTAGGCAACCCCAACAGAGCTGGTGGTGGTTTTGTTGCTTTTAAAATAAACTTGAAAGGCTCATCTTAGGTTGTTCTAAAAGTGCATCTTCAGTTGTGCCCTATGAGGTGTTCATGCAAAATGAAGGGAAGTCAAATGCAGATACACTACGGTGCCAGTAGAGAAACAGTTGTTCCTTCTTCCAAGATTAATGTCAAAAGTAGTACATATTGATTTATTTAGGCCTGTAACTCATAAAAAACCCCTTTTTTTGGGGGGGGAATGTCCTATAAAGGACACCTATCCTACTCATTGTATTCAACATTGTCAGAAGGCAAAAAAGCATCAAATAAATAACTACACTTTTCCACGGATTGATTATTTGCTAACCAATTTTCCCTTCCAATGTGAAGTCTAAAGTTAAAGGAGAAACTGAAAATTAATAGTTTTTGAAAATTAATATTTAGAATTGGAAATCAATATATAGTTGACAACAGTTTCTTAGACTGATTGCTGAAAAAGACAATCAAATGACTGAAATAACTGAGGATGGCTGGGATGATTTTAGAAAAAGGGGCTGTGTCCCTTGACTTCATAGTTGTACTCACGATTTTATTGTGGTTGTAAAATGAGGCTGGCTGACTGTGCTGTCATCTAAGTATATGGTTGAACACGAGCTGTACTTTGTAGTTAAAGGCTTAGTAGATAGCTGAAGGGGAAGGGAAATAGAAGAAAATATCACAGTAAGTTAAACTGATAAAAGTGTATTTTTTCCCATTGATTAAAATGTCAAATGACAAAGTACTAAGGTACTTCTTATACTTCGTGAACTGAGTGTGGAATCATGTGCACTCCATGGGAAACCCATTGGAGGCTCTTAAATTCAACAGAGGATGTTTGAGAAATGGGTTATAAAAGGCTACCCTTAATATGATACCTATCATCAGACCTGGCAAGCGTCTATTGTGAATTCTCCTTTATAAATAATGGGAAATGTCTAAGATTTCAGTGTTTTTAAAGCAATGTAAAGCAGCTGAGATTTTCTATTATTTACTTACTACAATAAACTGTAATGCATTAAATAATATTGGCACAAGAGCATTTTATTGCAATGAATGAAGATTAATGCTACATTACTAAGTTACTAATCCTAAATGTAATCTTCCAGGAGACAGTGGGACAAAACAAGTGTTTTAGATTCAGAAGCTCTGTGTGCCAGTGCTGCTCCATAACCAACAATAGAGAAAGTCATAGCATTCTCTAGTCCTGTTTTCTTTCATGGAAGATAAAAAGACTCTGACTTTAATATTATCTCACACCCCGAAAACAGATAACAAAGAGAACTCTAGGAATTTAACTTTCACTTCATGTTTCAATAAGACTGCCAGGACATCACTCTCAGGAATGGAAAAACAAATAACACTCTTTCAAAAGTTGATTCATTTTATTCTACAAGTCATTTGACCTGCTCGTACACATTTTCCTGCCACACATTTTCCTGCTGCTCT
Source organism: Macaca fascicularis (assembly GCF_037993035.2). NCBI lineage: Eukaryota > Metazoa > Chordata > Mammalia > Primates > Cercopithecidae > Macaca > Macaca fascicularis. Next base: position 35,231,042 of record NC_088393.1, on the reverse strand, counting down.
CTGCCTAGGATTCTTTTTCTTTGTCCCAGCAAGCATGACCCCATTCACCCTCTGAGATTCCTTTGCCAGCAACCACACCACAAAATATTTCCATTTTTGTAAACTAGTCAGTCTAATTCACGACTCGTTACATGATACCAATTCTTACAGAGTACTCCCCTCATAAGAAAATAGGTCTTTCCAAGGAAGGGAGAGTCCTTTCTTCTCTACCTGGAGATGCTGAGCACAGAATTTTGGACAAGTTTAGAAGTTCAACAGGTGCTTGACAAATTAATTAAATCAGTTCCAATTTGGAAGATAAATCTTACTATATTTAATTATATCAAAGACACTAACAGCTTACTGTTTATAGGTATTATTTCAGGTAGTCAAAGCTAGAAAGGAACAAATTATCTTCATTCAGTCAGCATAAATACCAAGAATGTAAAATTTTGCAAACTTTAACACAAAATGGAAGGTGTTACTTAGTAGTCTTAAGGTTGAATAACGAAGACTAGAAAATCATCATACCTCATAGTTTAGTAAGCCAAAACCAAAACATCACCATCAAAGGTCCAGTATCTGTTGAACTCCTATACTGACTTTTTTTTCATTGTACCTGTTGCCTTTTGTTTTAGCCCATTGAAAATTCTGAAGTTTACTTTTGTCTCTCTGCTTTTTGGGAGGACAAATTTTAGGTACGTTTTTAAAGAATTAACTTTTTTTTTTTTTTTTTTTTTTTTTGAGACAGGGTCTCACTTTGCTGCCCAGGCTGGAGTGCAATGGTACAATCAGAGCTAACAGCAGCCTCAAACTCCTGGGCTCAAGTAATCCTCTGCCTTAGTCTGCTGAGTAGGTAAGACAACAGGCACATGCCACCATGCCTGGCTAATTTGTTTTTTTAACATTTTTGTAGACATGCAGTCTTGCTATGTTGATCAGGCTAAAAATGAACACATTTTAATTTAATATTTCCAACACTTTGGACATGAATGAAAACAGCTCCATTTATAGTATGAAGTAATGGAACAATATAAAATTTGAATAGGAATACTAAACAAAGGCCTGCCACAGTGGCTCACACCTATAATCTCAGCACTTTGAGAGGTCAAGGCAGGCAGATCACTCAAGGTCAGGAGTCAGAGACCTGCCTGGCTAACATGGTGAAACCCTGTCTCTACTAAAATTTAGCCAGGTATGGTGGTGGGCACCTGTAATCCCAGTTACTCAGGAGACTAGAGGTGGGAGAATCACTTGAACCTGGGACATGGAGGTTGCAGTGAGGTGAGATTGCACCACTGCACTTCAGCCTGAATGAAAGAGTAAGACCTTGTCTCAGAAATAAAAAGAAAATTTTAAAAGGCCTTGGTAGAAAAGTGTAATAAGTTTATTATAAATATATATGTTAAATTCTCTGGATTAATATTAATTATATTGAAATTAAATTATAATTTACACTTTAAATATAGGTCATAAATTTGGGTTAAATATAATAGATTGACCATAAATTTATTCCCTCTCCCTCCTGAAATCTCATTAGAATTACTCATAAAAGTTATATGCAGGACCAATAGAGAAGATTGACAGTGATGATTTTTAATAAATGCTGAATTATAAAAAGTAGATAATGGAGTGGTGTCTGGCATGGTAGCACAACTTTGGTGCCTACAAGAAGTGACTGGAACAGAAACAAGCAAGCCAGTTTGTCTTCCAGAGCCCAAGGCAGACTTCAACTTAGAGGGAAATGGCACCTTTGAAAGTAGGTTGAAACATAAAATAAAAGCCAGTGAGGTCAGTTGAAAATCTGTGGTTAGAGCCCCAAGTCCACCTGTCCTTCCATCTTACAAGGAATTTAAATGTGTGTTCTCTGGATATATAAAAGCTGAAATTTCTGGGCTCGGAGATACCATAGCTAAAACCTGAGAGATGGAAAAAACTGTACATCAAGAAGCAGAACTCCACCTCTGCTTCTGGAAAGCAAGTAGCCATGCTTTTACATCCCAGGCAGAAAACTGGGAGATCCTTCTCAGAAGGAACTGAATGGTCCCAGAGTAAAGATCCCCAGATAATACACTGAAGTCCCCCAGATGAAATGCTGGCTTCATTTCCAAAATCTCACAGTGACTCTCCTTAGTGAACAGAAGTCCTGCTTCCAGTGAAAGTCAAGGACCACCATACAAGAGAGATCAAAACAACAGGAAAAAATAATGCATGGGACCAGTAAAAATTCAGAAGCAAAACTTTAAAAAAATACTCTCAACAAGAGTAACAAGAGAAATATTAAAGTATAAAGTAAAAAATATCCAAGAAGTAGAATGAAAAGACAAACTGGAAAATAGGAGGGAGTGGGAGGATTAAAAACCAATGTGGATACACGAGTCTAAGCAGCCCAGCATCTGAATAAAAAGAATATAAAAAAAAAGTAATAGAGAAAATGGAGAAGAAAAGAAATTCTCTCGAAGAGATAATCTGAAGACTTAGTAGCCCCAGTAAAGGGAAAAGATCCCCACACCAAGCTGTATTATAAAATTTCAGAATCCCAGAGAGAAAGAAGGTCCTAAAAAGCTTCTAGAGATATGTAAAACCTGGTTACAAATAATGTATCACACAATGGCAACAGATTAAAAAACAATACTATAATGAGAACAGAATTACAAAATACCTTTAGAACTGTAACATTTAGTTTCAACCTAAAATTTTATTCTGTATCAATGAGGAAGGGTTTTAAGACTGGCTGGGTCTCTCAACATATTCCCAGGTGCCTAGGAAAATGTGCTCTAGTACAACTAGAGAGGATAACAAGGCAGAAGGAAATACAGAATCTAAGACTCAGGGAATCTCACAGAGGAGAGCAGTTATGTGAGATCTCAGAAGACTTTCAAGAGATAGCTTAGAAAAGCAAGCATGTAGCATATCTAGGAAAGCCACTGTACATTGAACTTGGATGACAAAAGGCCAAGGAAAGTTGCCCTAAGAGAAATATAAAACAGATGTATTTGAGCTGATGAATATTTTTGATATGCATGTGACAAATGTTACAACACTTGGGGTAAGAATAACTGTTAGAGAACAGGCAAATGAATATAGTCAGACAATTAATTCTATGCTAAAAATTACAGGATGTGAAAGCAGAGAGACCAGCCCGGGGCTACTTATTACTATTATTACTATATTATTATAGAACCCTCATTTATATTCTTGCTGTTGAAATCAACTAAAAAACATGGTTGTATATGGCTTTTTAATCAAATAAACTAGGATTTAACATAACATTTTAAAAATAAGCAGTAGTACTGGATGTTTAAATTTATATTACATTAACAGCCAGCATTTGGCTGGGTAAACTAATGTAGGCGAGGAAAAGGATTATCTGGGAGAAGTGCAGAAGTGCTCAGATATCAGAACCATTTAAATGAATGAAGGATATGTAATGCAGATGCACAGCTGAAACACCATATGACTTAGCAGTAAATAATACTGGTATAAGCAGAATCATGTAAATATTACTGATTTAATAAAAAATGTGCTACAATTGGAAAAAACAGTGGGGAAAAAATAACATCATGGTGTACCCGGAAAGCTGTGCTTTTACCTGCTATACCAGAAAGTCAATAGATAGTGTGGAAAATTAACTTAGCTATTCTAATTTTGTTGTTTGATTTATTTTAAGATTAAATAAAGACCTTTATACCACAACCAGATTCTTAAAATTTAACTTACGTGTCACATCCTTTAAAAGGTGGACACACTAAGCTAAAGACTTTTCTGCATAAATCGGATACTTGGAAAGATAGAAGGCATTTACAAAGTCCACAAAGAGAGTTCCATGCTAATAGCACTGGGTCCCCATTTTATTTTTAAGGAATCAAGATAGAAATATTTTCCTTCAAACTATGAATTTCTTAACTTTGTGACTATTTACTTACATGGTTTGTGCATCTGCTCTTTCTCTTTTCTTGAACTAAGAATAAAAAAAAATAGTTCTGGTACAAATATCACAAAATAAAATAGTTGCTAGCATCTGATTGATTATCCCTATGCAAAATGAGACAAAATTACATTTAAAAATAATTTCCAACTGTTTATAATTTAAATTATAGGGCATAATAAATCTCATAAAGTAAAATCTAAAAACTTGGCTTTACTTTTTATCCTAACAGATATTCTATTACATTTACAACTAGGCATGGTGGCACGCGCCTGTTGTCCCAGCTACTTGGGAGGCTGAGGCAGGAGAATTGCTTGAATCAGGAGGCGGAGGTTGCAGTGAGTCAAGATTGCACCATTGCACTCCGGCTGTGGGCGACAGAGCAAGACTCCGTCTCAGGCAGGGGGGTGAAATATATATATATATATATAGAGAGAGAGAATATATGTAACAGTCAAATGAAATAACCCTCATGTACAAAAAAATGGGCATAACAAATTAAGCCAGATGAGAAATTTAACTAATAAGTTTAACTGTTGCATATATGAGCCACGATTCATTGGTATTTTCTCACTCTGCGTTTACACATGGGTTACTTTAATTACCAGACTCTAAGAGCTAGCAGCGCTAAGAACTAGTTCCTGGCCAGGTACAAATCTGCAGATGCACCAGAATCCCTGTAAGCATCTCAAACCACTTATTGGTCATCAACTAATATGTCACTAACAAAAAAAATGTGTCTTTGCACAACTGGAAAGTAACCTATCTTACATTTAAATTTTAAAATGAGTTTGCAAACTTAATTTGACATAGTATCTGCAGCAAAGGAAATCATTTTTTTTTTTTTTTCTAACAAAGGCCAGAATAATAAAAGCTCCAAGAGGGACTTGGGCCATGTTTGTTTCCTACACTGCCTCCTCCTTTGATGCTGGAAGGCCTTGAAGGCAAACATTCCTACCACTGAAGACTTGAGGGACATGAAATAGCCTTCACTGCTTCCACACACTCTGTGAGAAGCCCATGGCTCTGGAAGAAACTGATAAATACAATTCTGATATGGTTTAGGTATTTCCCCCCACTCCAGATCTCATATGAGAATGTGACCCTCAATGTTGGAGACAGAGCCTCCTGGGAAGTGTTTGGGTAATGGCGGTGGATTCCTTATGAATGGCTTGGTGCCATCCTCACAATAGTGAGCAAATTCTCATTCTGGTAATTTACATAAGAGCTAGTTAAGAGTGTGGCACCTTCCCCCTTCCCCTCTCCGTTGCTCCCTCTCTCATGTGAAACCACTTGCTCTCCTTGCCTTCCATTATAATTGTAAGCTTGGTGAGGCCCTCAGCAGAAGCAGGTGTTGAAGCTATGCTAGTAAAACCTGTAGAACTAGGAGCCAATTAAACTTTTTTAAAAAATAAATTACCCAGACTCAGGTATGTCTTTATAGCAATGCAAAAATGAACAAACACAAGTCCTGACCAGAAATGACTGACTTAAGGCAGGCAAAATCTACACAAACCATAAAAGCACACTTAGAAACCCATATTTTATTGTGCTGCATTACTTCAAATATTATTATGGAACCCTCATTTATATTTTTGCTGTTGAAATCAACTAAAAAACTTGGTTGTATATGGCTTTTTAATCAAATAAACTAGAATTTAACATAACATTTTAAAAATAAGCAGTAGTGGTGGATGTTTACATTTATATTACATTAACAGGAAAAGTTTAATAGCTTAAAAGTTTTGAGTAGCATAAACTTGGATGTGATAAACTCATATGGTTAAAGCACTGTATAAGAAGAGGCTGAAATCACAAATTCAATCCCCATTGATGAACAAATGATTTTTTATTTGTTTAAATAAAAACCAAGCTGAAGCCTAAATTAGATCATTCATCATTAAAATGAACTCTTTGGAGCAAGGGAAAAAGGGCAAAAGACAAAAAATTATGAATAAAGATAAATCTATGACTACTCTTAAATCACGACAAATGGTATTGCTAAAAGGTAGCAAAATGTGTGAACAGAGAGTTTACATGTTTTCACTCACACAGTAACAACTAAAGTATATCACACATTAAAATAGGACAATCGAATATATGAAAAGTTGAAAAATTTAAACCAATATAAGTTTCTCTAAATACTTTCTATAATACACTCATTGTGACAGAGAGTTTTCAGTCGTCTTCTTGGTGGAAAAACAATGTCGTCTCACCATCTATTTGATATTTTTGCAGGAAGATTGTGCTTGCCCTTGGATCATCAGAAGGGTTTGGCTCCAAAGCTCTATCTACAGAGAAAAAAAATGTGATAATTTATGTGAATCGAAAAAATGATTTTTAAAATAGCTACATATTCATTTTAATCACTTTAAATAGTCCTGAAAAAAGTTTCTAATAATAAATATGAAGGAAATAAAGGCAAAAATATAATAATTCTACTTGGGAATGCAAAATTATAGTCTCTCTGTATATATATGGAATAAAACTGAGCTATGTCAAGGACTTTCAAAGAGACTAAAACTAAATAATCTAATGCAAAAGAGAAGTCATATACATGCCCTGCTCCTTCTGCTGCAAAACTCTGCTCCTTAGTTCAGCTAAAACCAGGTTCTTGTCACATGACCAAGAAAGATTAGGCTCAAGGACACATTGAAGGGTGAGTAGAATATAATTTATTTGGCAAAAAGGAAAAAAAAAATCTCAGAAAAGCGAGAGGGGGTCCTTCCAGCGGGCTCCCAACTCACAGACTGAATACCAGGCCACCACACACAAGCTGAAGAGGCCAGGCTCCTCCCCACTGCACAAGATGCAAACTTCCCGTGACCCCACCCCATTCTCCCAGTGCATAGGCAGGTCACAGATTATCCAGGGACCCTGCCCCTCATCTGCCTCCTGCATCTACCCCTTCTACTTATTAAATAAAAATATAATCACTTGCCTCTCTACTGATATTTGCAGCACATTTTAGGAATAGTCTCAAGCAGGAAGTAATGCTGTGGAAAAATTACTGTCAGAAACTATTTAAATATATAAAATATGGTAAAATAAAGAGAACTGTTTTTTGGCCAATATCCCTCAGAAAATAACATGGCTAATTCATTTACTTAGCTGTGATTTATTCAGGGGCAATTCATCAAGGTAGATTTAAATGGACTGCATAAAAAGTTCAATGCTCTAATCTATAAGGACATTTTCATGTCAGAAAATGATTTTTAACTTTTGCCCTAAATTTCCAAAGCTAAAATCTCACTTCTTTCCAACAGCATGATTCATTTGGGACTTCATCAAGAGTGCTTTTGAAACAGATCTTACTTAGACCTGCTTCTAAAAAATGTTGGCCCTACGTATGTCAAGGTAGGTCTGTTTACAGTCCACCTTGCACCAAAGTGAGATAATCCATTTAAGCAAGACTAAAAATAATATTCTGAATTTTTATTACACAAACTTTGTCATCACATAATACAAGTTGTAATAAAGGAAAACAATACAAACCTATGACACTTCTCAGCACTGTCCATCTCAACCCACTTATCTTAAGCAATCTTGTAAGAAACTAGGTGAAGAGCCACACAGAGTAATAGTTAAGGCAATATTTTCCAAATCACATATTAATAACTGTTCTACTTTTTAAAAAGGGGTCTAGTGAGCAAATTGCAATCCACTCTATACCTTGCTTTTACAAAATCAAAGTGCACAGTGATATAGTAAAAACTAATCAGTCTATTAGTGAATACTGTCCAACTCAGCAATTCACAAATTTATCTACCCAGGATCCTTTTCTTCCCTCCAACTAAAGTGGTTAGAATGTAGTATAAAAATAATTTGGGAGTTTCTGATTTAGCAGAAATCTGAATCATCCATTTTAATAATACTGCCATCTCACAAGAATATTACATAGCTAAAAAATCTGTTTTTTCTCCATGATTTGAAGTTCATTGGGAGAAAACTATTCTTATGCAAAAAATTTACACAAAAATCATTTTCAAGCTTTTTCCCACATATTTGAAAATCTGATGATATAATGTTAGCTACGTGGAAAAATAAAAATCGTTTGTGCACAACATGACAGAAAGAAACTTGTATACCTGTTCCTAACCTAAAGCTTCTGGAAGAGTCCATGACTACTTTCTATCAAAAAAGCAAACATATTATCATTTCAGTGTGAAACATAACAAGTAATGTTTGCAGAATTCATATTATGTTTCAGTACCTGTGTCATAATGTTTAATTTGGAATTTTCCATGGAAGCCCAGGAAAATCATGTACAAGATTCCAAAAGTAGCAGGCTTATGCCCATACACATATATCCCGCACATAAAACCAAGACGTGCTACTGTGTATTTCAATATGAAAATCAAGAAGAAATGAAAACATACAGGAAATAAAACAAGATCACCCAAGTAACAACCCCCATTCCTGAGGTTTTATGCTGGGCATCTGACCAAGGCGTTGGCCAGTCAATCACAGTTCATCTGGGACTTCCCAAGAACTAGAGGAGAAAGGAAGAACTGATGCACAGGACTGGTAGCTGACCAGGAGTTGCCAGTGGCTCCACTGCCATCAAGAGAAGGGTATTTTCAGTAGAGATCAACAGAAAAGAGCATAACTGAGAAGGTTCTGAGGATATCACTTGATTCCTTGGTCAAGTAGTGCCTCACTGACTCCTGTTAACTCCCTAGCTATACAAGTTAATTTTTCAATAAACATTTTTAACTATTGTGAGGTGGATTTTCTTCAACTGGCAACTGTAAGAGACCTGGTTAGTCAGCACTATTGATAGTATTGATGGTTACGCTAAAGGTAGGAATAGGCAAAAGTCTCTTGCTTACTTCTTTAAGAAATGTCTTACCAAGAACAGAAATTTGCAAGAGCCAAAATAATGCCTTGTTTAAAACTCACAACCATTACTTTTTGTTTTCCTTATGCATGGTAAAAAAAAATAACTCTAAGCAGTACACCCTTTATGTTTTGTTTTCTTACAAATGACCTCTACCCCTTTGGAAAATATTGGCTAATCAAGTGTTATTCCTATATTTTACTTAGCCAATGCCCTATTGTTGGTGATTTAGGCATTTACAAAGTTTCGTTCTTATGAAGAAAACCTTCATGTATAGTATCTTGTACTTTTTTTAGAGATCCTTAGGAAAGATTTTCAAAAGTGGAATGACTAGAACAAAGGTGACATTGTTTTCATGAATCAATATACAGCGCTAAGTTGCTTTCTAAAGAAGATATGGGCATATTAGGGGATTACAAAACACACCAGTTTTAGCTTCTAGTTCAGCTTTGGATACTTAAAAAAATTCCTACTGATGTGAAGGAGGAACACTATTGAGGCTCTAGTTTGTATTTGTTTATTAGATTATACACTTTGACCATTTTCCCATAGTTAACAATATTATTTCCACTTTGATGAGTTTCATATCATTTGTACATACTATATGTACTGAATTCACTAGGAATTTACTAGTGTTTATTTGTATGGGGTTTATAGAAAATATTCATTTTATGTCTATAGCCTACCACAATTTTCTATATAACTTGTAATTTCTGCTGATGGCAAATACCACATATTGCTATTTTATAGAATGGACACTTGAGTCATTAGACAGTAAACTTATACACATACACTGTTATTTCTGCATTCTCCATTAACTCTTTTCCCAAGAGCCTAAGAAGACTCTGAGAAATCACACTACTCGTTTTTCATTGTCACAAAAGATGGCCAACCATTAAATAAAATATTAGACTCCATAAACAGGCACATGTAGAGATTTAGAGACATCCAGAGGATAAAAACACAATAACTACACAACTTACATGTGAATGCCTTCAAAAATTATTTTTGTAACCTCCTAAAATGTTTGAAACTAGGAAAATATTTTTGATCTCATGATTAGGGGCTATAACTATCACTGTATTTTAAGACCCAGCATTTTTGTACTATCAATTTAAATTACAATGTAATCTGGCAGCATAATAGAATGATGGGGAAATGTATGACTTAAAAAAGTTATGCTCAGGTCTAAATGTAAACATCCCTCAGAAGAAGGAATCTGTAGACCCACTGACCCTGAATACTGGTTTTTCTCTAAGATTCTATTAGTCATAAGATCTATCTCAATTGTAAAGATGTTAAAAACGTAACAAAACAATGTATGCAATTTAGAATAAGTAAAATGCATTATTAAAAGCCAAAGGTGTTAAAATTATGCAACTGTAAACTGGCAAGAAATAATTTTTCTTGTCAAAATATTAAAGGGAGAAGGCAGTAATTAAAGAATTGACTGACAGAAGGAGAATATTCAGAGAAAGAGGTTAATTTCAACATATTACTTTCATGTATCCAAATTAAATAAAGTACATCAACACTTTCTAGCCAACTGCTGGGCATCTGTTTATGTAAAGGCTTACTGCATTTACCGACCTTCTCTATCATCCCTATACTGTACCTGGTATTAGTTTTATGGCCCATAAAAACATTCCAAGACTCTCAATTATGATGCAGTTTGAGATTTCATCTAATGCCAGACTTTTCACACTTCAGATGCTATCTACCTGATAGCCTTGAGCTGGCCTGCCTGTATCACCTGAGGGCACACGTGGAGCTCCTCTGTGCCCATCTCAGGCTCACTCATGCTTTGATTCTGCTTTCCCAGGTTGGACAAGCCCACCTCCGGCTTCCTAACCACTGCTGTTCCTCCATGTCAGTTCTCAGTCTTGCCATATCTTTTTAACTCCTCGATCTGTTTTAGTGACTGTGACTGAGCTGTGACATTTTATATTAGGTAGCATACTTTCCCCCTTTATGTATTTCTTTCTTTTTATTTTTTTTTTCAGAATCTCGCACTGTCACCTACGCTGGAGTGCAGTGGAGCGATCTCGGTTCACTGCAAGCTCCGCCTCCCAGGTTCACCCCATTCTCCTGCTTCAGCCTCCCCAGTAGCTGGGACTGAAGGTGCCCTCCACCACGCCTGGCTAATTTTTGTATTTTTAGTAGAGACGGGTGTTAGCCAGGATGGTCTCGATCTCCTGACCTCGTGATCCTCCTGCCTCGGCCTCCCAAAGTGTTGGGATTACAGGCGTGAGCCACTGCACCTGGCCTATATATGTCTTAAGAGCACTTAACTCTACTTCTTATGCTTTTAAGAACATTTCTGGGCCAGGTGTGGTGACTTATGCCTGTAATCCCAACACTTTGGGAAGTCAATGTGGGAGAATTGCTTGACACCAGGAGTTTGAGGCCAGCCAGGACAACACAGTGAGACCCTCATCTCTATAAAATATATTTTGAAAATTAACCAGGCATAGTCATAGTTACTTCAGATGCTCTGAGGTGGGAGAATAGATTGAGCCCAGGAGTTCAAGGCTGCAGTGAGCTACGATCATGCCACTGCACTCCAGCTTGTGTGAGAGCAATAATCTGTCTTTAAAAGAAAAAGAACACTTCTGGTTTATAAGTACCTCCTTTTCATTTCTCACCATTGAATGTTACAGTTTTAACTCTAAAGCCTAATTACTTTAATAAACGTTAAGAAGGTAAAAGAAAAAGGGTATTCAATTAAATTCATATGAGTCATTCTATAAATTCTAGTCTTATGTAGAATTTACACTCTTGGTTTATCAAGTCTTATATATCCAAACCTTGATAACCCTGATTTGTACTTCTCAGAGGCCTTGTCCTAACATGTAAAATAAATATAATTCTTATATCAACAAATTCAAAACTTTATGAGGATCAAATGAAATGCAAAAGCAATGTATATACTAAAAAATGCACAATAAATTACAAAGAAAAGCTTTCACAAATTAACTCAAAAGCAAAAAATGAATGGTTAACATTCACTAGAAAACCAATGCCAAAATAACATCCTGAGCAAATATGTACTTTGTCCACCCACTGAAGTTAAGGGAAAAACTGTCACACATCATGATCAAGAATCTCTTCCAGTTTTTTTTTTTTTTTTTACAGTAAGCAAGTACATATTTTCCCTGCCTTCTTTTATGTATATTACTCTACATTCTCCTCCTTGCTTTTTGTTTGTTTTGTTTGAGATGGAGTCTCGCTGTGTGTCGCCCAGGCTGGAGTACAGTGGCGCAATCTCAGCTCACTGCAAGCTCTACCTATTGGGTTCATACCATTTGCCTCAGCCTACCAAGTAGCTGGCACTACAGTTGCCTGCCACAACGTCCGGCTAATTTTTTGTATTTTTAGTAAAGACAGGGTTTCACTGTGTGAGCCAGGATGGTCTTGATATCCTAACCTCGTGATCTGCCCACCTTGGCCTCCCAAAGTGTGAGATTACAGGCATGAGCGACTGCACCCAGTCCCTCCTGGCTTTTTTTTACATAATATAACCTGGAAATCACTCCATAGCAGTAAAGAGAGATTTCTTTCTTTTTTACAGCTCCATAGTTCTCCTCTGCATGCTTTTATCAGTTTATTTTACCAGTCCCTTTCTAGACATTTGAGTTATTTCCAACATTTTGCTATTGAAAATAATAGAACAAAAATTTTGTGTTTATATTGTTTTATATTCATGGGTACACCTTCAGGAAAAATTATTCACAGTAGAATTTCTGGATTTAAATGCTTTTACAGGGGATCTGCTCCAAGATGGTAGAATAGGAACAGCTCCAGGCTGCAGCTCCCAGTGTGATCGATGCAGAAGATGGGTGATTTCTGCATTTCCAACTGAGGTACCTGGTTCATCTCACTGGGACTGGTTGGACAGTGGGTGCAGCCCATGGAAGGCGAGCCAAAGCAGGGCGGGGCATCACCTCACCAGGGAAGCTCAAGGGGCTGGGGAATTTCCCTTTCCTAGCCAAGGGAAGCCATGACAGACTGTACCTGGAAAAACGGGACACTTTTGCCCAAATACTGTGCTTTTCCCAAGGTCTTAGCAACTGGCAGACAAGGAGATGCTCTCCCGCGCCTGGCTTAGTGGGTCCCACACCCATGGAGCCTTGCTCACTGCTAGCACAGCAGTCTGAGATCGAATGGCAAGGCAGCAGTGTGGCTAGGGGAGGGGCATCTGCCATTGAGAAGCTTGAGTAGGTAAACAAGTGACCTGGAAGCTCGAATTGGGCGGAGCCCACCACAACTCAGCAAGGCCTACTGTCTCTATAGACTCCACCTCTGTGGGCAGGGCATAGCTGAACAAAAGGCAGCAGACAGCTTCTGCAGGCTTAAACGTCCCAATTTGATAGCTCTGAATACAGTAGTGGTTCTCCCAGTATGGTGTTTGTACTCTGAGAATGGGCAGACTGCTTCCTCAAGTGGGTCCATGACCCCTGTGTAGCCTAACTTGGAGACCCCTCCAGGTAGGGGCTGACCGACACCTCATACAGCTGGGTGCCCCTCTGAGATGAAGCTTCCAGAGAAAAGATTAGGCAGCAATATTTGCTGCTCTGTAACATGTGCTGTTCTGCAGCCTCTGCTGGTGATACCCAGGCAAACAGCATCTGGAGTGGACCTCCAGCAAACTCCAACAGACCTGAAGCTGAGGGAACTGTCTATTACAAGGAAAACTAACACAGAGAAAGGAATAGTATGAATATAAACAAAAAGGACATCTACACCAAAACCCTACCTGTACGTCACCAGTGTCAAACATCGGAAAATAAAACCACAAAGATGGGGAGAAACCAGAACAGAAAAGCTGAACATTCTAAAAACCAGAGTGCCTCTTATCTTCCAAAGGATCGCTGCTCCTTGCCAGCAATGGAACAAAGCTGGATGGAGAATGACTTTGATGAGTTGACAGAAGTAGGCTTCAGAAGGTCAGTAATAACAAACTTCTCTGAGCTAAAGAAGCATGTTCAAACCCATTGCAAGGAAGATGAAAAGCTTGAGAAAAGGTTAGATGAATGGCTAACTAGAATAAACAGTGTAGAGAAGACCTTAAATGACCTGATGGAGCTGAAAAGCATGGCATGAGCACTTCATAACACATGCACAAGCTTCAACAGCCAATTCGATCAAGAGGACAGAAGGGTATCAGTGACTGAAGATCAAATTAATGAAATAAAGAGAGAAGACAAGGTTAGAGAAAAAGAGTAAAAAGAAATGAACAAAGCCTTCAAGAAATATGGGACTATGTGAAAAGACCAAATCTATGTTTGATAGATGTACCTGAAAGGATGGGGAGTATGAAACCAACTTGGAAAACACTCTTTAGGATATCATCCAGGAGAACTTCTCCAACCTGGCAAGGCAGACCAACATTCAAATTCAGGAAATACTGAGAACACCACAAAGATACTCCTCCAGAAGAGCAACCCCAAGATACATAATTGTCAGATTCACCAAAGTTGAAATGAAGGAAAAAATGTTAAGGGCACCCTGAGAGAAAGATCGGGTTACCCACAAAGGGAAGCCCATCAGACTAAGAGCGGATCTCTTGGCAGAAACCCTACAAGTCAGAAGAGAGTGGGGGCCAATATTCAACATTCTTGAAAAGAATTTTCAACCCAGAATTTCATATCCAGCCAAACTAAGTTTCATAAGTGAAGGAGAAATAACATCCTTTACAGACAAGCAGATGCTGAGAGATTTTGTCACCACTGGGCCTGCCTTACAAGGGCTCCTGAAGGAAGCACTAAGCATGGAAAGAATCAACCGGTACCGCCTACTGAAAAAATATGCCAAATTGTAAAGACCATTGAAGAAACTGCATCAACTAATGAGCAAAATAAACCAGCTAGCATCATAATGACAGGAACAAATTCACATGTAACAATATTAATCTTAAATGTAAATAGGCTAAATGCCCCAATTAAAAGACACAGACTGCCAAAATTGGAAAAAGAGTCAAGACCCATCAGTGTGCTGTATTCAGGAGACCCATCTCACATGCAGAGACACACAAAGGCTCAAAATAAAGGGATGGAGAAAGGTCTACCAAACAAATGAAAAGCAAAAAAAAGCAAGGGTTGCAATCCTAGTCTCTGATAAAACAGACTTTAAACCAACAAAGATCAAAAGAGACAAACAAGGCCATTACATAATGTTAAAGGGATCAATTCAACAAGATGAGCTAACTATCCTATATATGCACCCAATACAGGAGCACCCAGATTCATAAAGCAAGTCCTTACAGACCCACAAAGAGACTTAGACTCCCACACAATAATAATGGGAGACTTTAACAGTCCATTGTCAATATAAGACAGATCAACAAGATAGAAGGTTAACAAAGATATCCAGGTCTTGAACTCAGCTCTGCACCAAGCAGATCTAATAGACATCTACAGAACTTTCCACCCCAAATCAACAGAACATACATCCTTCTCAGCACCACATGGCACATATTCTAAAATTGACCCCATAATTGGAAGTAAAGCATTCCTCAGCAAATGTAAAAGAACAGAAATCACAACAAACTGTCTCTCACACCACAGTGCAATCAAAATAGAACTCAGGATTGAGAAACTCAATCAAAACCACACAACTACATGGAAACTGAACAAACTGTTCCTGAATGACTACTGAGTAAATAACGAAATGAAGGCAGAAATAACGAAATGAAGGCAGAAATAAAGATGTTCTTTGAAACCAATGAGAACGAAGACACAATGTGCCAGAATATCTGGGACACACTTAAAGCAGTGTATAGAGGGAAATTTATAGCACTAAATGCCCACAAGAGAAAGCAGGAAAGATCTAAAATTGACACTCTAACATCAAGAACTAGAGAAGCAAGAGCAAACAAATTCAAAAGCTAGCAGAAGGCAAGAAATAAGTAAGATCAGAGGAGAACTGAAAGAGATAGAGACAAAAAACCCTTCAAAAAATCAATGAATCCAGGAGTTGGTTTTTGAAAAGATCAACAAAATTGATAGACCACTAGCAAGACTAATAAAGAAGAAAAGAGAGAAGAATCAAAGATGCAATAAAAAATGATAAAGGGGATATCACCACTGATCCCACAGAAATACAAACTACCATAAGAGAATACTATAAACACCTCTACACAAATAAACTAGAAAATCTAGAAGAAATGGATAAATTCCTGGACACATACACCCTCCCAAGACTAAACCAGGAAGAAGTTGAATCCCTGAATAGACCAATAACAGGCTCTGAAATTAATAGTGTACCACCAAAAAAAAAAAAAAAAAAAAAAAACTCCAGGACCATAATGATTCACAGCCGAATTCTACTAGAGGTACAAAGAGGAGGTGGTACCATTCCTCTGAAACTACTGCAATCAATAGAAAAGGAGGGAGTCCTCTGTAACTCATTTTATGAGGCCAGCATCATCCTGATACCAAAGCCTGGCAGAGACACAACAGAAAAAGAGAATTTCACGCCAATATCCCTGATGAACATGGATGTAAAAATCCTCAGTAGAATACTGGCAAACTGAATCCAGCAGCACATCTAAAAGCTTATCCACCACGATCAAGTTGGCTTCATCCCTGGGATGCAAGGCTGGTTCAACATATGCAAATCAATAAATGTAATCCATCACATAAGCAGAACCAATGACAAAAACCACATGATTATCTCAATAGATCCAGAAAAGGCCTTTGACAAAATTCGATAGCCCTTCGTGCTAAAAACTCTCAGTAAACTAGGTATTAATGGAATGTATCTCAAAATAATAAAAGTTATTTATGACAAACCCACAGCCAATATCATATTGAATGGGCAAAAACTGGAAGCATTCCCTTTGAAAACCGGCACAAGACAAGGATGCCCTCTCTCACCACTCCTATTCAACACAGTGTTGGAAGTTCTGGCCAGGGCAATCAGGCAAGAGAAATAAATAAAGGGTATTCAATTAGGAAAGGAGGAAGTCAAATTGTCCCTGTTTGAAGATGACATGCTTTAGAAAACCTCATCATCTCAGCCCAAAATCTCCAAAATTCCCATTCACAACTGCTACAAAGAGAATAGAATACCTAGGAATCCAACTTAGAAGGGATGTGAAAGACCTCTTCAAGGAGAACTACAAGCCACTGCTCAATGAAATAAAAGAGGACACAAACAAATGGAAGAATATTGGGGGAACCTACCCCCAATAGGTTCCACAATAGTTTAACCATTGTGGAAGACAATCTTTGTTGTTCTGCAGCATCCACTGGTGGCCATTCCTCAAGGATCTAGAACTAGTAATACCATTTGACCCAGCAATCCCATTACTGGGTATATACCCAAAGGATTATAAATCTTTCTACTATAAAGACATATGCGCATGTATGTTTATTGCAGCACTATTCACAATAGCAAAGATTTGGAACCAACCCAAATGTCCATCAATGATAGATTAGACTAAGAAAATGTGGCACATATACACCATGGAATACTAATGCAGTCATAAAAAAGGATGAGTTCATGTTCTTTGTATGGACATGGATGAAGCTGGAAACCATCATTCTCAGCAACCTATCACAAAGTTAGAAAACCAAACACCATATGACTCACTCATAGGTGGGAAGTGACCAATGAGAACACTTGGACACAGGATGGGGAACATCACACACTGGGGCGTGTTGTGGGGTGGGGGACTGGGGGATGGATAGCATTAGGAGAAATACCTAAGTAAATGATGAGTTGATGAGTGCAGCAAATCAACATGGCACATGTATACCTATGTATCAAACCCGCACATGTGCACATGTACCCTAGAACTTAGTGTATAATAAATAAATAAATGCATTTACAATGCTGTAAGATTATGTCAAGTTTTTCTTCATGGAGCCGAACCACTTTGCATTTCCACCAGCAACATATGGACACAACTTCCTTCACAGCTACACCAAAGAATGTATTGGTAAGTTTTTGAAATTTCTCCCAATAAGAGAGAAACTGCAGCATAGTTTTCATTTGCCTTTCTCTTACATGTTAATATGTGTTTAAAGATCATCTGCATTTTTTTTGTGACTTGCCTATTGATCACTTTGTTACCTACTTCTGGATTCACTTAATTTCCTCAAGTCAGCCTATTTTAGGTCCTTCTTATTTTTCTGTTCACTGTTGACTCTCATCTGAACCACTCCATCAGCCTCCTAGCTGGTCTACCTGCTTCCACCTTCACCTGCATCCCAGCATATTCTCACAAAGCAGCTAATCTGATCTTTTTCTTAAAGAACTAGCAGTATTTCCTGGGCTATATTCCTCCAATGGATTCTCATCACAAAGTCTATAATCTTTGTCAGGACTCACATTGCATACAAGGTCTTAACCCACCTGGACTGCCTTTCACTCAGCTGCAGCCATCCTTGTCTTTCTGTAAGGTCTTAACCACCTGGCCTGTCTTTAAATCTGCTGCAGCCACCCTTGTGTTTTTCTGTCCTTTGGTCAAACCAAGTTTGCTTCCATGTAAGGACCTCAAAAGCAGTTATTCCTCTGTGTGGAAGCTCCCCACATCCTCACAAGGTTCCCCTCACTTTTAGAACTGATCACATGTCACCTAAGGAAAGCAGCCAATGTCCACCTCCTTCCCTACTGTAAAACTGCCCTCCTCCTCAATCTACTGCTCTGTTTTACTTTCTTCTAAACATTTCACCACCTCACATTCTTGATTATCCATGTGCTATTGATCCCTAGCTCCCTCTAGAAGGTAAGGTTCAGAGTTAGGATGGGGAGTCTGTCTTGTGTAGTTCCATTTGCCCTGCATCTAGA